>NC_064619.1:559696593-560946593 GCF_023898315.1 Schistocerca nitens | reverse complement strand
GTCGATTTGCGATTCGACCTTCTTGTCCACGTTGTTGTTGTCTTCAGTCCTAAGACTGGTTTGATGCAGCTCTCCATGTTACTCTATCCTGTGCAAGCTTCATCATCTCCCAGTACTTACTGCAACCTACATCCTTCTGAATCTGCTTAGTGTATTCATCTCTTGGTCTCCCTCTACGATTTTTACCCTCCACGCTGCCATCCAATGCTAAATTTGTGATCCCTTGATGCCTCAGAACATGTCCTACCAACCGGTCCCTTCTTCTTGTCAAGTTGTGCCACAAACTCCTCCCCAATTCTATTCAATACCTCCTCATTAGTTATGTGATATACCCATCTAATCTTCAGCATTCTTCTGTAGCACCACATTTCGAAAGCTTCTATTCTCTTCCTGTCTAAACTATTTATCGTCCATGTTTCACTTCCATACATGGCTACACTCCATACAAACACTTTCAGAAACGACTTCCTGAAATTTAAATCTATACTCGATGTCAACAAATTTCTCTTCTTCAGAAACGCTTTCCTTGCCATTGCCAGTCTATATTTTATATCTTCTCTACTTCGACCATCATCAGTTATGTTGCTCCCCAAATAGCAAAACTCCTTTACCACTTTAAGTGTCTCATTTCCTAATCTAATTCCCTCAGCATCACCCCACTTAATTCGACTACATTCCATTATCCCCGTTTTGCTTTTGTCGATGTTCATCTTATATCCTCCTATCAAGACACTGTCCATTCCGTTCAACTGCTCTTCCAAGTCCTTTTCTGTCTCTGACAAAATTACATTTTCATCGGCGAACCTCAACGTTTTTATTTCTTCTCCATGGACTTTAATACCTACTCAGAATGTTTCTTTTGTTTCCTTTACTGCTTGCTCAATATACAGATTGAATAACATCGGGGAGAGGCTACAACCTTGTCTCACTCCTTTCCCAACCACTGCTTCCCTTTCATGCCCCTCGACTCTTATAACTGCCATCTGGTTTCTGTACAAATTGTAAATAGCCTTTCGCTCCCTGTATTTTACCCCTGCCACCTTTAGAATTTGAAAGAGAGTATTCCAGTCAACATTGTCAAAAGCTTTCTCCAAGTCTTCAAATGCTAGAAATGTAAGTTTGCCTTTCCTTAATCTATTTTCTAAGATAAGTCGTAGGGTCAGTATTGCCTCACGTGTTCCAACATTTCTGCGGAATCCAAACTGATCTTCCCAGAGATCGGCTTCTACCAGTTTTTCCATTCGTCTGTAAAGAATTCACGTTAGTATTTTGCAGCTGTGACTTATTAAACTGATAGTTCGGTAATTTTCACATCTGTCAACACCTGCTTTCTTTGGGATTGGAATTATTATATTCTTCTTGAAGTCTGAGCGTATTTCGCCTGTCTCATACATTTTGCTCACCAGATGGTAGAGTTTTGTCAGGACTGGCTCTCCCAAGGCCGTCAGTAGTTGTAATGGAATGTTGTCTACTCCCGGGGCCTTGTTTCGACTCAGGTCTTCCAGTGCTCTGTCAAACTCTTCACGCAGTATCGTATCTCCCATTTCATCTTCATCTACATCCTCTTTCATTTCCATATATTGTCCTCAAGTACATCGCCCTTGTATAGACCCTCTATATATTCCTTCCACCTTTCTTCTTTCCCTTCTTTGCTTAGAACTGGGTTTCCATCTGAGCTCTTGACATTCATACAAGTAGCTCTCTTTTCTCCAAAGGTCTCTTTAATTTTCCTGTAGGCAGTATCTATCTTACCCCTAGTGAGATAAGCCTCTACATCCTTACATTTGTCCTCTAGCCATCCCTGCTTAGCCATTTTTCACTTCCTGTCGATCTCATTTTTGAGACGTTTGTATTCCTTTTGGCTGCTTAATTTACTGCGTTTTTATATTTTCTCCTTTCATCAATTAAATTTACTATTTCTTCTGTTACCCAATGATTTCTACTAGCCCTCATCTTTTTACCTACTTGATCCTCTGCTGCCTTCCCTACTTCATCCCTCAGAGCTACCCATTCTTCTGCTACTGTATTTCTTTCCCCCATTCTTGTCAATTGTTCCCTTATGCTCTCCCTGAAACTCTGTACAACCTCTGGTTTAGTCAGTTTATCCAGGTCCCATCTCCTTAAATTCCGACCTTTTTGCAGTTTCTTCAGTTTTAATCTACAGTTCATAACCAATGGATTGTGGTCAGATTCGACATCTGCCCCTGGAAATGTCTTACAATTTAAAACCTGGTTCCTATGTCTCTGTCCTACCATTATATAATGTATCTGATACACAGTGATTGCTTTTACGATTATTCGAGTTCTTGTGGAAGTGTTTTCGTGGAACTGTGTCTGGCTCGTGTTATTTTGACTGAGCATTATGTTAATGCTGTCTGCATACTTCAGTAGGCAGTCGGTCGGTTGGGACAGAGCAGCGAGTGTGTACTTCCTCGCCGTGTTGATGCTGTCCGGCACGGCGTGTAGTTCGACGGCCTTTGGTGTTGTTCATATTTTTGAGTGGTTATTGGGCCTTGGCTGTATTTAGACGCCAATACTTGAAGACGGAGTGCCGCTGGTATCTTCGTCCTCGCTGACATTTTCCGTTGTCGTGCCGCTGGTCAGGCGGAAGGGAACTGATTAGGTTGTTGGTCGGTCCTTCAGCCGTCCCTGGGTCGGCTTGCCATCCGATTATTTAATCTTAACAAACTGCCTATTGGCTTCTGTCTCGGGTTCTTCGGCCGACGTTCATCTAATGATTTTTCTGACGTTTCGCCAGCACGAGTGGCTGGCATTGTCAAAGCTTCACCCTCCATTGCCGGTGGTGAACACCACCGGCAATGGAGGGTGAAGCTTTGACAATGCCAGCCACTCGTGCTGGCGAAACGTCAGAAAAATCATTAGATGAACGTCGGCCGAAGAACCCGAGACAGAAGCCAATAGGCAGTTTGTCAACAAGTGGCCACGAAAGCCTCAACAATTTTGTATTTAATCTTACTTTTGGCTGCCTCTCTCACCTAACCTTACGTTAGAGTTACCTCCTCAGGCCAACCATTGGAACACTTCTGAGCACCACCTGTTCTGTTGGTTTTAGATGGTAATTTACCTTTAG
The DNA here is from genome assembly GCF_023898315.1 of Schistocerca nitens. Lineage (NCBI taxonomy): Eukaryota > Metazoa > Arthropoda > Insecta > Orthoptera > Acrididae > Schistocerca > Schistocerca nitens. The sequence goes on along the minus strand of NC_064619.1, from coordinate 560,943,502 downwards.
TCTGAAGTACTGTGCGAGGCCTTCAGCCGTCTATTAGTTTACTTGATTTTAATTTTAAAATAACGCCTTCAGCCGACTTAAATTAAGCTTTCAAGACTGATTTGTTTAAAAGTAATTTTAAAAGGCAGATTTGGCTACATTTGAATTCTTTATTATCCAGGCCTTAAGCCTTGAGTTGTTCTATGTTCAGTATGTGGCCCTCAGCCGAACTTCTACGTGAGTATCTGATTTTGGCCCCTTTCCGCAACCACAGTCTGCTCCGCTCTGTCCTGCTTACCAGATTTCATTACCGTTCTCAAAGACTTGGAGTTCAGTATGCCCATGCAACATTATACCTCCCCATACCATAACAACTAGGCCACGAAAACGACCAGGTTCGATAATGTTCCTGGGTGTATCATGTGTTCACGTCCAGCAGTACAGGAGCTCGTTACAATGGTCCAGGTGTTAGGGTGTGGGGCGGGATTATGTTCCATGGTAGTACTGAACTCCCAATCTTGAACGTGGGACACTCACCGGTCAGCGCTACTGTACTCTTTTCTCACAAGCAGGTTTTCCATGTGCATTCGGCCCTGACTTAGCTTTTACAGATGAAAATGCGCGACCCCATCGAAGTGTGCAGATGGAGGAGCTATTGGAACGAAAGGGTATTCGGTGAATGGTTTGATCTTGCCGTTCCCTCGAGTTAAATCCAATCGAGCACGTGTGGGATACTTGAGAACCATGTGCCAGCGTCTGCAATGTTGAGGAGACCCCCAAGAATCGCGGTGAATCTATATAGTTATTGGCTCTGGTAAAAGTATGATTTCTGGGAGGCGTACTGCAGAACGTATACATGCGTCCAGCAGTTATCAACCGCGCTGGTGGAAGAATGAAACGGCCTACGATAAGAACTCTATACCAACCTTGTCGCATACATTGCTGTCCGTGATTACCCATCTCATTAAGAACCATGTCTCGTCTTTTGTGATGTCCTGGCGACCATCGTAAATCGCGGAGACTTCTGCGTAATTAATTCCTTTGAATAATAGTGTCGTTTCTGTCCGTCTGGCCGGCCGTTGCGGCGGAGCGGTTCTAGGCGCTTCAGTCTGGAACCGCGCGACCGCTACGCTCGCAGGTTCGAATCCTGCCTCGGGCATGGATGAGTGTGATGTCCTTAGGTTTAAGTAGTTCTTAGTTCTAGAGGACTTATGACCTCAGATGTTAAGTCTCATAGTCCTCAGAGCCATTTGAACCATTTTCTGTCCGTCTCATTGGATATTTCTTTCAGTTATCTCCTCTATATTATAGCAAAATGGCTCTAAGCACTATGGGACTTCACATCTGAGATCATCAATCTATTTTATAGCAGGTCTGTCTATGTATAGTCAGTGTTTCAAAGAGCTACGCTACTTAGAACTGTCACATCATGCAAACGTTACTTTCGTCCTTAAGTTTTGCATACCGATGTACTTTGGTATGAGCTATACCGACCTGTTACAGTTGTAGCATCGCGTCTCTTAATTCATCCGATGTCATGTGTCATACCTATTTGAATAGGATTCCAAACACCAGAACAATACTTCGGAAAAGACCGTAGTAGAGTGCAGTATGCACAGATGTAGTGTATTTCCCCAGAACCTTCCAACAAATGTGGTTCAAAAATCAAATGCCTCTGAGCACTATGGGACTTAACAGCTGAGGCCATCGGTCGCCTAGAACTTAGAACTACTAAAACCTACCTAATCTAAGGACATCACACACATCCATGCCCGAGGCAAGATTCGAACCTGCGACCGTAGCGGTCGCGCGGTTCCAGACTGTAGCGCCTAGAACCGCTCGGCCGCAACGGCCGGCAACAAATTTGGTCTGCAATTCGCCTTCCGTAATACTAATTTACGAGATCGTCCCATTTCATATCGGTTCTTAGTGTTACCCCTAAATACTTATATGATGTGACGTGCTCAAGGCGATCACCACTTTTGTTACAGTCGCTATACACAAAAGGAAATGTCATAACTGACTCATCATCGCTCAGCTCAAACCGCTAAAGATAGAAACTTGACCTTTGGAGAAGGTGTCGATTTTATACCGTAGACATCTTTTAAGAAGGCATATTTCGAAATTCAAGTCCTAACGGAATGAAATAAGGGGTGAAAGGTTTTCTGAAAATCTGTCGCTGTTAAGGCAATTTTGGATCTAGAACAACAAAAATTGGTATTCCGATTCTCGGTCAGAAATACGTATTTCAATATTTTTGGAAATTTAATCCCTAAGGTATGAATCAGCAGTGCAGTTTTTAAAAAATAAATGATTGTAAAAGAACTAGTAGAGCATTTTTGAAGCTACATCTATGAAAACCAGTACCTGTCTTGTCAGTTAGAGATACAAAAATACGTATATGAAGATAGTAACTGTTCTCGAAAGAACAGATACCATTGACGACCGTGCAGCTTCTATAGAATAAATTATAATTGTCTTCAATGGTGTCTGTTCTTTCGAGAACAGTTGCTAACTTCATATATATAGTAAAAGGTTACCCAGCCATTGACTTTCGTGCGAATGCGCAAGGGTTGCCCGAACTCTTACGGGAATCGCCACTTTAGTATGGGCGAGTAATAAGTGGATGGGCAAATATCTGTTAGGTACATTACGTATGTAGATTGTGGACAGTTGGGAATGTGGGTCTCACGGGAAGCGTGCAGTCGAGCTATTTATCTGTGTTTTTGGTGGCTCAGATGGATAGCCAGCACGGTAGCTCAGCGTGTTCGGTCAGAGGGTTTGCTACCCTCTGTAATAAAAAAACTGAGTTAATGGATCAAGGACGAAGTGAAACGGGTGTCTTGCGACGTCTGCCCTGTGCAGATACAACGAACGAAAACGAGCAAAATGGGATTAAAAAAAAAAAAAAAAGATGGATAGAGCGTCTGCCATGTATGCAGATCTCGGGTTCGAGTCCCGATCGGGACACACATTTTCATCTGTCCCCATGGACATCTGTCGGCAGCTGAGTGTTTACATTAATTATCATTAAAAAATACGTATTACATTGTTTTTGGAAAGTCAGCCTGTAAGGGATTGGAATAGGGGATGAAAATTTTTAAGAAAATAGTTCGGTACATGAAAATATTTCTAAAGCTAAATTTATGAAAAATGGCATTTCACTTCTTGATTGGAAATAAAGAAATATGTTAGGGATGAGACTTTCTAGAGAAATATCACCACAACTCAAAAGGCAGGATTAGCGAAAAATACGACTTAACAAATAAGATTTAATAGTCAGTATACTCAAAAATGGCTCTGAGCACTATGGCACTTAACATCTGAGGTCATCAGTCCCCTAGGACTTAGAACTAGTTAAACCTAACTAACCTAAGGACATCACACACATCCATGCCCGAGGCAGAATTCGAACCTGCGACCGTAGCGGTCGCGCGGTTCCAGACTGAATCGCCTAGAACCGTTCGGCCACACCAGCCGGCCGCAGGATTAACAAAAATATCGGACTCCGGCTACCTGAGTCGCTCTTTTGGTCAGAAGTACACTCGGAAAAGACCAGCTTCTATGGCCTTAATTAGCGTGAATAGTTTAGAAGGTGTTGCCATCTGTGAACAACGAAAAAATTCCATTAAAGGGAAACAAGACACATCTACGCGGATCTTACACTCAACGTGAGCAAAGAGGCGAGCGTTGAACTAATCATATACTACACGGGTTTTTTCTCTTTGTTATATGCATTCTCTTACATTTACCCACATTTACAGACAGCTGCCACTCGTTACACCACGTGGAAATATTTTCTATGTCTCTCTGCATTTCCTTACGACCGTCCAACGAGGATACGTTCCTGGATGCAACGGCACGGTCAGCGAACAGTCTTTTAGTGCTGATCATATCTGATAACGCGTTTGTGTCTTTTGAAAACATTGCTTCACTTGGGCAAACGCGATGCTGCTTCCGTTTCTGAGGAACATTCAGCGTCCAGTATTACGGCCGGGTTCTATCAGTTAAATATTCCTCGGGCCAACCACATATTTGTGAAGATACTCCGTATCAGAGACAAACCCCTCACTTTGCGTAGGCAGTCCGTTCAAGTATTGCTGTTAAGAGTAAGTGTCGAGACTTTTGTTTCGATATTTGTGATGTTGGGAGCGATGCCAAGTAATGAGTAATTTCATTGTATAGCAAGAAACAGCACATTATTAGTATCCGAAGAATGGAATAGTAATGGGAAAAATAATGACTTTTCTCTTAGTTAAAGGAAAATTAAAATGTATGCAGTATACAGGTTGGTCCATTGATAGTGACCGGGCCACAAAATAAGCATCAAACGAAAAAACTACAAAGAACGAAACTCGTCTAGCTTGAAGCGGGAAACCAGATGGCGCTATCTATGGTTGGCCCGCTAGATGGCGCTGCCATAGGTCAAACGGATATCAGCTGCGTTTTCTTAAAAATAGGAACCCCCATTTTTATTACATATTCGTGTAGTACGTAAAGAAATATGAATGTTTTAGTTGGACCACTTTTATTCGCTTTGTGATAGATGGCGCTGTAATAGTCACAAAAGTATAAGTACGTGGTATCACGTAACATTCCGCCAGCGCCGACGGTATTTGCTTCGTGATACATTACCCGTGTTAAAATGGACCGTTTACCAATTGCGGAAAAGGTCGATATCGTGTTGATGTATGGCTGTTGTGATCAAAATGCCCTACGGGCGTGCGCTATGTATGCTGCTCCTTATCCTGGACATCATCCAAGTGTCCGGACCGTTCGCTGGTTAGTTACGTTATTTAAAGAAACAGGAAGTGTTCAGCCACATGTGAAACGTCAACCACGACCTGCAACAAATGGTGATGCGCAAATAGGTGTTTTAGCTATTGTCGCGGCTAATCCGCGCATCAGTAGCAGACAATATTGCGCGAGAATCGGGATCTCAAGTATACAGTTCTGCCACTGGGCACAAGAGAAATTACGGGACGATGACAGATGTTTTGCACGCGTTTAGCGACGAAGCGTCATTTACCAACAGCGGGAACGAAAACCGGCATAATATGCACTATTGGGCAACGGAAAATCCACGACGGCTGCGACAAGTGGAACATCAGCGACCTTGGCGGGTTAATGTATGGTGCGGCATTATGGGAGGAAGGATAATTGGCCCCCATTTTATCGATGTCAATCTAAATGGTGCAATGTATGCTGATTTCCTACGTAATGTTCTACCGATGTTACTGTAAGATGTTTCACTGCATGACAGAATGGCGATATACTTCCAACATGATGGATGTCCAGCACATAGCTCGCGTGCGGTTGAAGCGGTATTGAATAGCATATTTCATGACAGGTGGATTGGTCGTCGAAGCACCATACCATGGCCCGCACGTTCACCGGATCTGACGTCCCCGGATTTCTTTCTGTGGGGAAAGTTGAAGGATATTTGCTATCGTGATCCACCGACAACGCCTGATAACATGCGTAGCGCATTGTCAATGCCTGTGCGAACATTACGGAAGGCGAACTACTCGCTGTTGAGACGAATGTCGTTACACGTATTGCCAAATGCATTGAGGTTGACGGACATCATTTTGAGCATTTATTGCATTAATGTGGTATTTGCAGGTAATCACGCTGTAACAGCATGCGTTCTCAGAAATGATAAGTTCACAAAGGTACATGTACCACATTGGAACAACCGAAATAAAATGTTCAAACGTACCTACGTTCTGTATTTTAATATAAAAAACCTACCTGTTAGCAACTGTTCGTCTAAAATTGTGAGCGATATGTTTGTGACTATTACAGCGCCATCTATCACAAAGCGAAAAAAGTGTCCCAACTAAAACATTCATATTTATTTACGTACTACACGAATAGGTAGTAAAAAGGGGATTCCTATTTAAAAAAAAACGCAGTTGATATCCATTTGACCTATGGCAGCGCCATCTAGCGCGCCAACCATAGCGCCACCTGGTTTCCCCCTTCAAGCTAGACAAGTATCGTTCTTTGTAGTTTTTTCGTTTAACGCTTTATTCGTGAGATATTTGGCCCGGTCACTATCAATGTACCACCCTGTATTTGCAACATACACCAGTAATGGTTCGAGTACTGATTTTCGTTTCAAGTTGGTTCATGCAAACATACAATTATTCCAACATGTCTTTTATTCCAAATTAATGTTACTTGGTTGCTCAGTGGGGAAGGGGCAGACTACAAATCCAAAGATTTGAAGTGCAGTACCCAATCAGTTTAACGATTTGCTTCGGTCACTTACCGCTTCTTTCACCTTTGGCATAGACTTGCTAATATGAACATCGAAATGTTGCACTGTGGAATGGAGTCTACGTTAAACTGAGCTCATTACAAAAGTAACGATTCATCATTCTCAGAGTTGTCTCCCCAAGTTTGCTCCTAACAACCAAACATAATTCGTAAATATACTTAGTGGTTATAATTAAGGCGCAGTTACTCATACAGGTACAGTGTGGGCTGTAGTTATCGTATGACAGAGGAGCTTGGTAGGTACGCTAATGCGTCAATGCGGAACCGATTTACGCTGAAAAAAATTAGTACTAATAATGACCACCAGCTGCAAATCAACACCTATAATGTTACCATGTGTAATGGATTAGTAACGGGACGAGGGCAGAAAAGGTCAAACAAGCGAGGAAGGTGTAATTTAGTTTTATTACTAACCGCCGCTTATAAAATTTCTTCAATAATACCGGAAATGTCGACGAGACCTGCATCCGTAAAACGACGTGATCAACAGTTGCTCGCAGCAGTTCGTGTGGCATGTGAGCACCATGTTCCTGCATACTGGCCTACTTAGCAGCTTGAGACTTAACTTGTCCCTGTTAAACACGTTCTTTTAGAACCTCTGGAGATAACGCGTTCGTGGAAGATTGCATTAAGCATATCTTTCACGACATGACGTGCTGAACCATGTTTGCATGAAAACAGTGGTTTCCACACAGTTGCGCTCGTCCAAAGCAGGAATCACATGCCGTAGAAGGAAGTCTCGATAACATGCAGACATGATGGTGCACCTAATAGTCCCTCTGGGTGTATTCTCTTCAAAGAAGGGTCCGCAGCTCGTGGTCGTGCAGTAGCGTTCTCGCTTCCCGCGCCCGGGTTCCCGGGTTCGATTCCCGGCGGGGTCAGGGATTTTCTCTGCCTCGTGATGACTGGGTGTTGTGTGCTGTCCTTAGGTTAGTTAGGTTTAAGTAGTTCTAAGTTCTAGGGGACTGATGACCATAGATGTTAAGTCCCATAGTGCTCAGAGCCATTTGAACCATTTGAATCTTCAAAGAAGGACAGGCCGAGAATAAAGGTGTTTATGAATCCACAAAACAGTCACATACAGCGAAGCCAATAGCTCTTCGTGCACGACACGATTTAACAGTAACAAAAATTCGGCATTTTCGTGTATTCATTGCTTCCCGTAGCGGAAAAGTGCCTCGTTACTTCATAGAATATTGCCTGGCCACACGTCATCAACTTCGATCCGTGCCGGAAACCGAAGAGCGAATTCAGAACGTTGCTACGGATCATGAGGTTTCAGTTGCTGAACCGTCTGGATCTTGTATGGGTATCAGTGTGAAATATGTCGCAAAACTTTCCGTACTGTTGACCATGGGGTGGACAACTGTAGTGGCACTGCACGAGCACTAAACACTAACGAACGTTGCTGCTGATCATGAGGTTTCAGTTGCTGAACCGTCTGGATCTTGTACGGGTATCAGTGTGAAATATGTCGCAAAACTTTCCGTACGGTTGACCATGGGGTGGACAACTGTAGCGGCACTGCACGAGCACTAAACACTAACGATCGATGCTGCTGATCATGAGGTTTCAGTTGCTGAACCGTCTGGATCTTGTACGGGTATCAGTGTGAAATATGTCGCAAAACTGTCCGTACTGTTGACATGGGGTGGACAACTGTAGTGGCCCTGCACGAGCACTAAACACTAACGAACGTTGCTGCTGATCATGAGGTTTCAGTTGCTGAACCGTCTGGATCTTGTACGGGTATCAGTGTAAAATATGTAGCAAAACTTTCCGCACGGTTGACCATGGGGTGGACAACTGTAGTGGCACTGCACGAGCACTAAACACTAACGAATGTTGCTGCTGATCATGAGGTTTCAGTTGCTGAACCGTCTGGATCTTGTACGGGTATCAGTGTAAAATATGTAGTAAAACTTTCCGTACGGTTAACCATGGGGTGGGCAAATGTAGTGGCACTGCACGAGCACTAAACACTAACGAACGTTGCTGCTGATCATGAGGTTTCAGTTGCTGAACCGTCTGGATCTTGTACGGGTATCAGTGTAAAATATGTAGCAAAACTTTCCGTATGGTTGACCATGGGGTGGACAACTGTAGTGGCACTGCACGAGCACTAAACACTAACGAATGTTGCTGCTGATCATGAGGTTTCAGTTGCTGAACCGTCTGGATCTTGTACGGGTATCAGTGTAAAATATGTCGCAAAAGTTTCCGTACGGTTGACCATGGGGTGGACAACTGTAGTGGCACTGCACGAGCACTAAACACTAACGAATGTTGCTGCTGATCATGAGGTTTCAGTTGCTGAACCGTCTGGATCTTGTACGGGTATCAGTGTAAAATATGTAGCAAAACTTTCCGTACGGTTGACCATGGGGTGGACAACTGTAGTGGCACTGCACGAGCACTAAACACTAACGAATGTTTTGCTGATCATGAGGTTTCAGTTGCTGAACCGTCTGGATCTTGTACGGGTATCAGTGTAAAATATGTCGCAAAAGTTTCCGTACGGTTGACCATGGGGTGGACAACTGTAGTGGCACTGCACGAGCACTAAACACTAACGAATGTTGCTGCTGATCATGAGGTTTCAGTTGCTGAACCGTCTGGATCTTGTACGGGTATCAGTGTAAAATATGTAGCAAAACTTTCCGTACGGTTGACCATGGGGTGGGCAAATGTAGTGGCACTGCATGAGCACTAACACTAACCGGGGGCATACTGCATGGTCAGTTAAAGCTACAGCAACCTCGTCAATAATTTACACCGGGATAGGATCCCTTCCTCTTCCAGGTGCCACACCAGCCTTACCTGTCTTTTCCAATTTCTTCTTTGAACCATTTAACGACATCAGGCCCCTCTTCAGACCTTCCAGTCGGTGATTCTCTCTCAGTGCAACACTGCAATTACTGCCGTTCACAGACAACAGTTTCACTAGCAGTGCACGGTCTTCCTTCTCGATAACCATACTGTTCACTCACATTATGGCTTGTCAAATGACAGGGTGGACTTAATACTGTCATACAGAGCTAGATTTGCATCTCGTGGTCACAACTGGAACTTTTTTTTCAGCATAAATTGGTTCCACTTTGACGCATTAGCACATGTACTACGTTTCGCTGCCATACGATAATTACAGCCCACATGGGACTTCAGAAATTATAACCACGCAGTAGAACTTGTTATTAAACAGGATTTCCTGGTGAGTCGTTTTATCGTTCTCTGGTAATTTATGACATTACTAACTTTTCTGTCGTTATCGAACACGCACTACAAATCTCCCTTTAATAACATTTACTGTCTGCTATGACACAGTTCACCTCCTCGTGTCTTCTTTGCAGTTCGCACGCTTCAGAATGCTACGGTCTTCGTTCCTGTCTCTGCATCCTCTGAGGCGTTTGTCCTAGTCCGGAGAGGTGCGGGTTCATGAGACACAATTTGTCGCAGCCTTTGATCCCTGGGAATCTCATTTCCGCGCTCGACGTGGAGAGAGGTTGTTCTAAAGTGTGTTTCAGCAGAGAGCCAGCAGAAGACCCGCAGTTGAGATCTCTGTGGGGCTGCGAGTAGGTGCGTTTTAAGAGAACGCATTGACGTTGCGAAACACGTTGACTTGGCAGACGCAATTGTTATTCGAAGCCTATTTCAGAAATGTAGTATTGTGCAGCTACATATCTGTACGAATGGTAACTTGGTACGAAGCATCAGAATGATCATCACGGGCTGGTTTTGTATTAAGCAGCAGAAATGTCAGCTGGACATTCAGGGAATTATGCAAGCAAAAATTTGAAATTTTCTATATTTTACTATGTTTTTTTCAGATCTCTTCCTTTTTTTTGTATGTTCGTGCTGCACAAATTTTACAATTAATTTTAAACTTATTTCCCGATGAGCTAGAGACCTGAAACTTTCAACATATCTCAGTTCAATATTAACTCGCTTTCTTGTCCTGCTCCAGTCGCGAATGGTTCGCAGAAAGAATTATTGCTGGTAAGCCTCCATGCGAACTCGAATATCTAATTTTTAGCTTCTCGGTCTTTTCGCCAGATGTACGTAGGAGGAAGCAATATATTGATTGACTCAGGTGAAGAGACACTGAAATAAACCTGAAATTTTGTCGTATGTGTCTGTTGTAATCTTATCAAAAACTTTGAAGCGGGTTGAGAAATTTCACACACTCAAGACTGAAAATCAGAAAATAATTACGTAAATAAAAAGGAATTTTTAATACACGCCGTCACTACACGGTTATTCTAAATGATGGATCCATTTTCAAAACTTCGTATTTATTCAAGAACAAATCCAAAATGAACAAGCTTTATACCAATGAAAAGAGGAAGTTTCGAAGTTTTTATTTTGTGTTTAAAACTTTCTTGAATCCGTCAGAGATGATCCTCTTGACACACACGGTCGGCCTGTGCTTTTTTCTTTGCACACAGTCCCAATCTGTTTAAATTGCTTAAACCAACGGCTTTGGCCGTCGGCTAATGCTTTTGCGAGTTGGTGGTTGAATACCGGATTTGATACGAAATTCCCGCTGCACTGCAATTTGCGACTCGCTTTTCGTAAACTTGAGAACGCCGAATACCTTGTGATCCACAGTCGCCATCTCTCTCACAACTGACAGTGAAACGGAATGAAGGCCCTGTTGCCGCGCGAACTCTGCCGGCCTCTTCTGAAACTATCACCGCCCGGCAAAGACTTTGAAACTTCCTCTTTTCATTGGTATGAAGCTTGTTCATTTTGGATTTGTACTTGAATACATACGAATTTTTGAAAATGGATCCATCATTCAGAATAGCACTGTACATCGAACTGTAAAGTATAAAATGATATCTTCTAGCCCTATAGATTACTAGCCCCGTACATACTGTCCTCAAAATTTGTGAATTTTTAATAGCTATGAAAATAGCGCGGAAAAACCTGCTTACTATTAGCTGTTGCATAAGCCCCACGCGTTTCTTTTTAAGACTTACTAGTATTTTCATAGCTTTTTTTTTTTTGGACGGGGTCTACCTTGAGCAAAACACAATTTTGTCTTTTCACTTATTTTCCATACATGGTTCACTGAAATTACAGCATCATCAGTTGGCTTTTATTTTCTTACTATTAAAGCTCAATGATGTTGCTGTGACTTAAGGCGCCCTGAGGATGCTGTAACTTAAAACACTCAGGTCATGCTATAGCTTCAGCGAAACACGTATGAGAAAAAGAAAATTATGTTTTGCTCTAGGTGGGCCCCCTCTAAAAACAAATCTACTTGTATAGAAAACATGCACAGAAGAGCTTCAACCTCAACATGATTTTGATAGCGATTAAAAATTCACAGTCACTGGTTTTCATGCATTTTTGTATAGGGTTAGGAATCTGTACGGGGCTAGGAGAAATAATTTTAAACATTTTAGTCAGATTTAAAAGGTGGTGGATTAAAAATTGATTTTTACTTAAATAATTATCAAAACAAGACGAATAATGCTGTTCTTCCGCGTAAAATTGTGTGCAATTTATCTCCGTATAAACCTTAGAAGTACTTTATTTTTCATTTTATCTCATTACTTGCGTAACTGTGAAGCTACTAATTTTGGACACGCATCTCTTTATATATGAGTATCTCTGAAACTACACTGTGTAGAAGGCTGCGATTTTCATCTGTCGATAGCAGATACACAGAGCTCAAGGTTGGCTCTTCTGTTTACAATATGTTCAAAGGAGGATGGCCTCGCTCCTGGGACATTGAGAAGCAAACTTTGCGCACCACCACAGTCAAATGGCAAGCCACTGAGGGGCGGAATGGCTGATAATAAATGAACTTCTTCAGCGGTATGGAATGACGATCAGGATTAACAGAAATCATTTGTGGAAGTATGAAGAAACGTGTCTGGACTGCCAGGAGAAAATACATACAGGCGCAATTCTCCACCCTCCTCCCTACCCCTACACCCCCCGACCCACCCGGAGAGCGTGTAGCTCCACTGCATGCTGTGTGGCTCAATGATGGTGGCATCTTCTTGGCTAGAACGTGCAGGAGCTAAAACAGTCCTCCGTCCAGATCTGCTGCAGGTTACTGCTCAGGAGAGTCGTTATCAGCAAAAACATGACTGGCATTCTACGGGTAGGAATGGGAATATTACATCCCTTAATTGGGTAGGTAAGTTACAGAATTTAAATGTGAAAATGGACAGACTGGAGTTAGATAAAGTGGTATGAGTGAACTGCGGTGGCAGGAGGGAGAGGACATCAGGTCAGGTCAGTACACGGTTATTAACACTAAGTCCAGTAGGGGTAATGAGGAGAAGGCCTAATAATGAAAAAGAAATGGGGAATGCGCGAAAGGTAATATGAACATTAGCTACTATTATCATAGCCAAGATACACACGAAGCCAACAACCCCTGCTGTATTACAGGTTTATACACCAACTAGCTCCGCAGACGATGAAGAGACTGAAAGAATGTGGTTAAAGAGAAGAAAATGTAATTGTGATGATAGGTGATGGATTCGGTAGTAGGAACAGGAAGAGAATGAAATATAAATGGAATACATGGATTGGGGGAAAGGAATGAAATCAGAAGCCGCGTGCTACAATTCTGCACAAAGTGTAATTTAATCATCGCTAACACTTGGTTTAAGAACCGTGAAACAAGTTTGTGTACTAGGAAAAGAACTGGGGACACAGTAGGATCGGAAGCCATAGACTGTGAAACCAGATTTTAAATGTATGACATTTCAGTTAAGGAGATGGGGCTTGTATAAACTGAACGAACCAGAGGATGTTGAGGGTTTCAGAGGGAGTATTAGGCAATGTTTGACTGAAACAGGAGAAAGAAATACCATAGAAAACGAATGTGTGGGTTTGAGAGACGAAATAAGGAAGACAGTGGAGGTAAAAAGGGCTTAGTAGAAATCCTTGGGTAACTCAGGAGATACTGATTTTGACGAAAGGAGAAAATATAAAAACGCAACACAAGAAACAGACGAAAGTGGAATACAGAAGAAATGAGATTGATAGAAAGTGCAAAACAGCAAAGCATAAATGGCTAGACGAGAAATACAAGGATGTGGAAGCATGCATAACTGGGGAAAATAGATGCTGCCTAGAAGAAAATGAACGAGACTTTTGGAGAAAAGCGAAGCAGCAGTGTGAATGTCAAAAGCTCAGATTTCAAGACAGTACCAAAAGCAAAGAAGGGAAAGCTGAAAGGTGGAAGGTGTATGTAGAGGTGCTATAGAAGAGAAAAGAGCATTAAGGCAACATTACTGAAAGGGAAAAAGAAATAGTTGAAGATGAGTTGGGAGGAGAATTTGACAGAGCACTGAAAAACCTAAGTTGAAACAGGGCCCGTGGAGTAGACGAGATTCCCTCAGAATTACTGAGACCCTTGGAAGAGGCAGCCATGACAAAACCATTCCACTTGATGTGCAAGATACACAAGACAGGCGAAATACTCTCAGACTTCAAAAAGAAAGTAGTAAGTATTTCCATAGAAGGCTGATGCTCACAGGTGCGAATACTAGCGAACCATCAGTTTAATAAATTATGGTTCCAAATACTGACAAGGATTAGTTACTCAAGAATGGAAAAACTGGAAGAGGCTGAATTTAGGGAAGATCAGTTTGGGTTCCAAAGATATGTAGGAACACGCTAGGCAATACTGATCCCACTGATTGGCTGAAGAAAGTCAAACCTACGTTTAAAGTACATGTAGCTTTCTCTATAGCTTTTGACAATGTGGACTAGACTATAGCCTTTGAAAATTTAAAGACAGCAGGATTAAAATACAGAGAGCGAAAAGTTTTTTACAGCTTGCACAGAAATCGGACTACAGTTAAAAGAGTTGCAGGACATGAAAGTAAAGCCGTAGGTGAGAAGGGAGTGAGACTGGGTTGCAGCCTATCCTCGATGTCATTCGATCTGCACATTCAGCAAGCTGTGAAGGAAAACAAGGAGAACTTTGGAAAGGGAATTAAAGTTCAGGGAGAAGTAATAAAAGCTTTGCGGACTGTGTATGAAATTGTAATTCTGTCAGAGATGGATAAGGACTTGGAACAGCAGCTGAATGGAATGGGCAGCGTCTTGAAAAGATATTATAAGATTAATATCAACAGAAGTAAAACTATGATTATGAATTAATAGTCGAATAAGATCAGGCGTTACTGAGGAAATTAGATTAGGAAATGAGGTACTAAAAGTAGTAGATGAGTCTGTTATTTGTGTGCGAACTGTTGGTTGTCGAAGTACTGAAGATATAAAATGCAGTCTGGCAACAGCAAGAAAGTAGTTTTCGAAAAAGAGGACTTTGTTAATATCTAATATAAATTAAAGTGTAGGAAGTCTTTTCTGAAGGTGCTTAACCGCAGTGCAGCTTTGTACGGAAGTGAAACGTGGACGATAGGCAATTCAGACAAGAAGGAGATAGAAGAGCCTGAAACGCGGTACTACAGAAGACTGCTGAACATGAGATGATGAAATGGGTAGAACGAGTAACAAATGAGGAGGCACTGAATTTAATTGCGGGGAAAATAAATTTATGGCGTAAATCACTAAAAGAGGGAGACTAAGGTTTAAATGCAGTAAGCAGGTTCAAATGGATGTTGGTTGCGGTAGTTATGCAGAGATAAGGACGCTTGCACAGTGCAGACTAGCATGCAGGGCTGCATCAAACAAGCCTTCGGACTGAAGACCACTACAACAATAACAGCAACAATGAATGTCGTATTCAACCACCAACAATCCTGAGATGAATCACGTACTTCTGCAGACAGTTTCAATCTATCATCATTATCATGATCTCAGTACTTTCGACCGACTACAGTCAGAAAATTAGAAAAAAAAATCCTTCGCAACGTCGAATGAGCTGTGTATTCTATATAGAATGCTCAAAATGTTTTTGCTTCAAATGCATATCTGAAAACGTGGTTGGATTTAAATTCAAGGAGAGCAGGGAACTAAAGAACTAGCCCTATAAAAGTAAACGTAATCTGTTCGAAAGTGCACACCGTTGCACAGCAGTGAAATAAAAAAGTGCATATCTTTGGACCGCTGTGAAATGAAAATATGCTGCTCGGTATCAGTCGATACCGTGTTGCTTCATCGCCATGCAAGATACACGGCACGTTTCAGTCCCACACACGATTATTTGGGCTCATGTCAGGCGATCCACTGGTTACTCACTCCTGGAGGAAGGTGTTCAGATGCGGGCGTCGTATGCACGGGCAATATGATCTTTACGGATGAAGCTGTTGCCGAAATACGGACTGCAGGGCTGGGCCTTAGTTTGTACGATTATTTCCAGATACTGCATAGCCTTCAATTGGCCTCCATAGCGACGAGGGGCGTACAGTTTCCTTACATGAAACCGGGCAAACCACAACTGAACCTGTGTGGCTGCAGGTCTGAGATCTCCTTTGAATCCTTGTACGAAACCGGCCAAACCACAACAGCACCCGTGGGACGTCATGTCTATGACCTTCCTTGATACCTCGCCGACTATGTTCTCTTGTATGGCGGTCATCAGCTGTCAGACAGTTCCAGACACGTCGCTGAGGACACTTCGGCACCGTTGATCCTTGGTCCATTCCAAGTGTTCCCTTGCCCATCTCCTCCGTACATCACCATGCTGGAGGGTTTGTACTGTTGTTACATAGTAACGATGGGCGCCTTGAGGCCAAATTCATCGTATGGAGACTGATGTATACTGTCGGAGTCCATACAGCCCTACAGTAAGGTCCCAAATACACTGCCTGACAAATGACCGCTACGGTCGCAGGTTCGAATCCTGCCTCGGGCATGGATGTGTGTGATGTCCTTAGGTTAGTTAGGTTTAAGTAGTTCTAAGTTCTAGGGGACTGATGACCACAGATGTTAAGTCCCATAGTGCTCAGAGCCATTTGAACTAATACTGACCCACTTTTCAGAATGATGTTGCACCCCTCTCTGGCCTACAAGCATTACTAGTTCAGTTGGGAAGCTGTTGCATCGTCTGGCGCACAACGGTCGTAACTAGTCCTTGATATCGTCGATACTGGCAATGGGACAGAGTTGACATCCGAGCTGGTCTCACACATTCTCTGTGGGGGACAGATCAGTGGATCTTGCTGGCCGTGGGAGTATCTCAACGTCACTCAGACAGTTCATACAAACTCGTGCCATTTGAGGATGAGCAGTGACCTGTTGAAAAATAGCACAATGATGCTGTCGCGCGAAATGTAACATCAGGACGCAGGGTGTCCGCGGTATATCTTTGTGCTGTCACAGTTCCCTCAGTCACTACCAACCATGGCCTGTCCGATGGGACCATGATCCCAGGAGTAGCACCGCTATGCCTCTCCTAAACGTTGGAAGAGTGGTACCTCTCACAAATTCACCGCCATACTCGCCAACGATGGTCATCCAGGGTAGTGCACGATGGCGATTCATCACTGAACTCTATGTGAGCCATTCATCAGCAGTCCATGCTTCCCATTCACGGCACCACTCCAAACGCAGCCGTTATGGTGGGTGTTGATGGAAGCGTACGCAAAGGACAACAATTCCCTAGTCCGGCGGCTGCTAGTCTTCAACCAGAGGTGCTGGATGGCACAGAATGTTGGACAGAGTCCGTTGGTTTTTCTCGGATGATAGGTGCAGAAGTGAAGGGGCTGCGATGTGCTTGGTGCACAATACCGCGATTTTCCCTTGCGCTGGTCAGGCTTGGCCTACCGGAACCTTGACGACGATTACGCCTACCCTCACGTTCCCAAGCAGTCTTCAATCGGGGACACTGCCACATCCGACTGCCAAACAAATCTGGATAGTGTACGATTCGACCAACTGACAAAATGGACACGCACAATGAGGTCAGTTTCACTCTCTGTCAGGTGCTGATAATGTCGTCTCATAGGAGTACATGGCCGAGCGGTTCTAGACGCTTCAGTCCGGAACAACGCGGCTGCTACGGTCGCAGGTTTGAATCCTGCCTCGAGCATCGATGTGTGTGATGCCCTTGGATTAGTTAAGTTTACGTAGTTCTAAGTCTAGGTGACTGATGACCTCAGATGTTAAGTGAAGGCTTAGAGCCATTTGAACCATTTGAACAGGAGTACGATTCATTTCCTTGTCCTTCACACATCACTCTACGAGTACATCTGACGCCGATCACGCTCCTTATATACCTTACCAGGCCAGGTAACAACACTAAATACAACCAACAGAAGGCACGCGGTGGTCGCTCTATCAGTCATAGAAAATTGCAGGTCTTGCCTTTAACATATCCCGCTGATGGTGTGTACCGGAGCTACATTAACATCCGAACGTGTCTTATGAGTGTTTATCCTGTTTTTGACAGGCACTGTAGGTCACAAACGGCTCGTTTGGGGATCGGTGTTACTAGAAAGTTTCCGATTCTGTTATCATATTCTATCACTCGTGTCAGTTTTCTCTGTTAAGTATGATATATCCTGTACACTGGTTATCAGTCGACAATGTGGTACAACGTCGAACGCCTTTCTGAAATATAGGAGAACAAGGGCTACTGTATTTTTCAAGTTACGATTGGTAGCGAAATGGAAACCACAGTGAAAATTAGTAACGATTTATTTGCAAGATTTAAAACACCTTCCAGCAACTTCTCTACATGCTCGCCCCTCCGACTTAAGCATTTGTCGCAGCATGGTTCCAACTTTGTAATACCTTCATCATAGAAGGCAGCCGCCCGTGCTTTCCCTCCGGTTCTCTAAGCTAGTCTGCAGCTCGTTTGCGCTAAAATGCTGCCCTCATAACCAGCGGTTCGTGTGAGCAAAAGATGAAATTCAGAGGAAGCCAAGCCCGAGCTTACTATCAAAAACGCTGGTGGAGCGTCTTCGTCGCAGCTGCAGTGCGCGGCCGAACATTGTCATGAAGGACAATGACTGATGACGAAATTCTTCTTCACTTGTTGTGAACTGCCCTTCGTTAACGACTTTCTCTAATCGAGTGATCCACTTCCTGAACACTATAATCTGTTGACACTCTCTTCCTTCCTCGACCGTCTGCATCATTACCACCACTACGCCGCGCGGGATTAGCCGAGCGGTCTGGAGCGCTGCAGTCATGGACTGTGTGGCTGATCCCGGAGGAGGTTCGAGTCCTCCCTCAGGCATGGGTGTGTGTGTTTGTCCTTAGGATGATTTAGGTTAAGTAGTGTGTAAGCTTAGGGACTGATGACCTTAGCAGTTAAGTTCCATAAGATTTCACACACATCTGAACATTTGAACCACCTGTACGTTCTGGTTCAAAGTTCCTGCACCGTCGCAGCACTTCGTTGTCAAGCGTGAGCGTTACGTTATATGGGCTGCATGAATTTCGGGGGAAAACCTCAGCATGAAGAAATCGAATGACAGCACTCACTTCACTAAGAAGTCCGACGTGACGCGATTGACGGGCATACTAGAGGCAGTGCCCAACGCAACTACGCAACGCTTCATCGGATTTCCACTGTGGCATTAATTTCGTAACCGTTCGGAATTTGAACAAGAAGAACAAGCTCTTACTATTTGCATGATGCCGTGTGTGAATAAAGCGATGCTTCGAGGCAGTTTAGAACTAAATGTTCTAGGGTTTCCTCTTCGCCGGCCGGAGTGGCCGAGCGGTTCTAGGCGCTACAGTCTGGTACCGCGCGACCGCTACAGTCGCAGGTTCGATTCCTGCCTCGGGCATGGATGTGTGTGATGTCCTTAGGTAAGTTAGGTTTAAGTAGTTCTAAGTTCTAGGGGACTGATGACCTCAGAAGTTAGGTCCGATAGTGCTCAGAGCCATTTTTTTTTCCTCTTCACTTTATACACACCATTCTGTAGCAGCCCCTTCACTTTGAGTGAGGAGGTTCGATAAACGCCACAGCTGGCACTTGCGAAGATGTGGTATGAACAGAAGGCAGATAGTGTAACAGGTAAGTACCCCTGTCGAGTGTTTCTTTGCCGCCACGGAACATTGCCTCGTGTTTTGCCTCGGGAGCACGTTTGTAGCGTCGGTTCGGCTGCAGATTTGTCATCCCATCATACGTGGCACGTGGAGTGAGGGCGGGGAAGTCGGTGGGTGGAAGGGGGGGGGGGGCAGGGGAGACATCTGCCGAGAGGTACGATGACCGGACATTGTTACGCATCCGTCTGGATATTCCCCTTTTTTCTGTTAAAAGACACTTCACATTTACTCAGAAATTACAGGCGAGAATTGGGGAATAGCAGTAGGCTAAGTACTTTCAAATTTTACTGTGCACAGTTAACAACAAAATTTCCGTAGAGTGACAAAAGTCATGGGATAGCGGTACGCACATATACTGATGGCGGTAGTATCGCGGACAACGAGGTATAAAAGGGAACTGCATTGGGCGAGGTATCATTTGTCCTCAGCTGATTCTTGTCAAAGTGTTTCTGACGTGATCATAGCCGCACGACGAGGATTAACGAACTTTGAATCCGGAATGATAGTTGGGGCTAGACGTATGAGATTTCTATTTCAGAAATCGTTATGGAATTCAATATTCCTAGATCCAAAATGTGAAGAGAGTGCCAAGAATACCAAGTTTTCCAGCATTATCTCTCACCGTGGACAACGCAATGACCGACGGCCTTCACTTACCGGCCGGCCTGCTGTGGCCGAGCGGTTCTAGGCGCTTCAGTCCGGAACCGCGCTGCTGCTACGGGCGCAGGTTCGAATCCTGCTTCGGGCATGGATGTGTGTGGTGCCCTGAGGTTAGTTAGGTTTAAGTAGTTCTAAGTCTAGGGGACTGATGACCTCAGAAGTTAGGTCCGATAGTGCTCAGAGCCATTTTTTTTCCTCTTCACTTTATACACACCATTCTGTAGCAGCCCCTTCACTTTGAGTGAGGAGGTTCGATAAACGCCACAGCTGGCACTTGCGAAGATGTGGTATGAACAGAAGGCAGATAGTGTAACAGGTAAGTACCCCTGTCGAGTGTTTCTTTGCCGCCACGGAACATTGCCTCGTGTTTTGCCTCGGGAGCACGTTTGTAGCGTCGGTTCGGCTGCAGATTTGTCATCCCATCATACGTGGCACGTGGAGTGAGGGCGGGGAAGTCGGTGGGTGGAAGGGGGGGGGGGGCAGGGGAGACATCTGCCGAGAGGTACGATGACCGGACATTGTTACGCATCCGTCTGGATATTCCCCTTTTTTCTGTTAAAAGACACTTCACATTTACTCAGAAATTACAGGCGAGAATTGGGGAATAGCAGTAGGCTAAGTACTTTCAAATTTTACTGTGAACAGTTAACAACAAAATTTCCGTAGAGTGACAAAAGTCATGGGATAGCGGTACGCACATATACTGATGGCGGTAGTATCGCGGACAACGAGGTATAAAAGGGAACTGCATTGGGCGAGGTATCATTTGTCCTCAGCTGATTCTTGTCAAAGTGTTTCTGACGTGATCATAGCCGCACGACGAGGATTAACGAACTTTGAATCCGGAATGATAGTTGGGGCTAGACGTATGAGATTTCTATTTCAGAAATCGTTATGGAATTCAATATTCCTAGATCCAAAATGTGAAGAGAGTGCCAAGAATACCAAGTTTTCCAGCATTATCTCTCACCGTGGACAACGCAATGATCGACGGCCTTCACTTACCGGCCGGCCTGCTGTGGCCGAGCGGTTCTAGGCGCTTCAGTCCGGAACCGCGCTGCTGCTACGGGCGCAGGTTCGAATCCTGCTTCGGGCATGGATGTGTGTGGTGCCCTGAGGTTAGTTAGGTTTAAGTAGTTCTAAGTCTAGGGGACTGGTGACCTCAGATGCTAAGTTCCATAGTGCTCAGAGCCATTTGAGGCATTTCACTTACCGACCAAGAGCAGCGGCCGTTGCGCGGAGTTGTCGTTGCTAAGAGACAAGCAACACTGCGTGAAATAGCCGCAGAAGTCAATGTGGGACGTACGACGAAAGTATCCCTTGGGACAGTGCGGCGAAATGTGGCGTTAATGGGCTATGGCATCAGACTACCGACGCGAGTGCCTTTGCTAACAGCACGACATCCCCTGCGGCGCCTCTCAAGGGTTCGTGATCATTTAGATGGACCCTACACGACTGGACAGCCGTGCCTAGTCAGATGAGTCCCGATTTCAGTTGGTAAGAGCTGATGGTGGGGTTCGAATGTGGCGCATACGCCACGAAGCCATGAACCCAAGTTGTCAAGAACATACTGTGTAACATGGTGGTGGCTCCATAATGGTGGCCTGTGTTTACATGGGCTGGGTCCCCTGGTCCAAGTGAATCAATATTATTGGCTGCAAATGGTTATGCTGAGATACTTGGTAGACCATTTGCAGTCATTCGTGGACTTCATGTTCTCGAATAACGATGGAATTTCATATGGGTGATAATGTGCCACGTCATCGGGCCTCAATTATTCGCGACTTGTCTGAAGAACATTCTGAACAATTTGAGCGAATGATTTGGCCACCCAGATCGCCCGATGTGAATCCTATGGAACATTTATGGAACATAATCGTGAGGTCAGCTCGTGCACAAAATCCTTCAGCGGCAACTCTTTCGCAATTATGGATGACTTTAGAGGCAGTATGGCTCAATATTCCTGCAGGGGACTTCCAACGACTTGTTGAGTCGATGCCACTTAGAGTTGCTGCACTACTTTGGGAAAAAGGAGGTCCGACACGATATTAGGAGATATCCCACGACTTTCGTCACGTCAGAAGTGTATTATTTACTTGTACATAATTCTTTCTAGTTTTTTCGGAGGAGTTTTCACAGATTTACGATGTACGGGAAAATATATAAATAAAAAGGAAATGTTCATCTACAGCTACCGGTCATTTCCCAACCCGACAAAGTAATTCCAGCAAGCTGGTTTCTAACGTTTTTCAAACTGTGAAATAGGATACTAAATCTAAAAAGATAAAGTATTTTTTATTTATTGGTTTATTTGCTATGGATAAGACCAGGTTCTCTGTTACATCTAACCAGGCACACTACATATTTTTCACTATACACTACTGGCCATTAAAATTGCTACTCCAAGAAGAAATGCAGATGATAAACGAGTATTCATTGGACAAATATATTATACTACAACTGACATGTGATTACATTTTCACGCATTTCGGGTGCATAGATCCTGAGAAATCAGTACCCAGAACAACCACCTCTGGCCGTAATAACGCCCTTGATACGCCTGGGCATTGAGTCAAACAGAGCTTGGATGCCGTGTACAAGTACAGCTGCCCATGCAGCTTCAACACGATGCCACAGTTCATCAAGAGTAGTGACTGGCGTATTGTGACGAGCCAGTTGCTCGGCCACCATTGACCAGACGTTTTCAATTGGTCAGAGATCTGGAGAATGTGCTGGCCAGGGCAACAGTCGAACATTTTCTGTATCCAGAAAGGCCCGTACAGGACCTGCAACATGCGGTCGTGCATTATCCTGCTGAAATGTGGGGTTTCGCAGGGATCGTTTGAAGGGAAGAGCCACGGATCGGAACACATCTGAAATGTAACGTCCACTGTTCAAAGTGCCGTCACTGCGAACAAGAGGTGACCGAGACGTGTAACCAATGGCACCCCATACCATCACGCCAGGTGATACGCCAGTATGGCGATGACGAATACACGCTTCCAATGTGCATTCACCGCGATGTCGCCAAACACGATGCGACCTTGATGATCCTGTAAACAGAACCTGGATTCATCCGAAAAAATGACGTTTTGCCATTCGTGCACCCAGGTTCGTCGTTGAGTACACCATCGCAGGCGCTCCTGTCTGTGAGGCAGCGTCAAGGGTAACCGCAGCCATGGTCTCCGAGCTGATAGTCCATGCTGCTGCAAACGTCGTCGAACTGTTCGTGCAGATGGTTATCTTGCAAACGTCCCCATCTGTTGAGTCAGGGATCGAGACGTGGCTGAACGATCCGTTACAGCCATGCGGACAAGATGCCTTCATCTCGACTGCTAGTGATACGAGGCCGTTTGGATCCATCACTGCGTTCCGTATTACCCTCCTGAACCCACCGATTCCATATTCTGCTAACTGTCATTGGATCTCGAACAACGCGAGCAGCAATGTCGCGATACGATAAACCGCAATCACGATAGGCTACAATCCGACCTTTATCAAAGTCGGAAACGTGATGATACGCATTTCTCCTCCTTACACGAGGCATCACAACAACGTTTGACCAGGCAACGCCGGTCAACTGGTGTTGGTGTATGAGAAATCGGTTGGAAACATTGTAGATATCGCCACCGCCGCCAAAGTTGTGTGAATGCTCTGAAAAGCTAATCATTTGCATATCACAGCATTTTCTTCCTGTCGGTTAAATTTCGCGTCTGTAGCACGTCATCTTCGTGGTGTAGCAATTTTAATGGTCAGTAGTGTATGTATTACGATGAGCATGCAATGCTACATTTAGAAATTAAAAATTACAATAGTAGAGAGGGCAGTGGCGATGGCGTGAGAGGGGAGAGTTGGAGGGGAGAGGCAGAGGGACGTGATAGCATACGGTTAGTGAATATAAGGGAAAAGGAAGTGGCGTGACTCAGAGAGAAAGAGAAAGAGAAGCACCTGCATCGCCACCTACATATACACTCTGTTACCTACCTTGCGGTGTGTGGCGGAGGGTACTCACTTCAATCTTTTCATGCTCCATAGGCGAATGGTTTGCGGCAAGAACCAAGAAGAAAGAAGCACAACGGAGAAAGCAGGAGTATTGGCTATACTATATGACAGAGGGAAAATTGGCCACATACGTTGATTTTTGGGGAAACGTTATGAGGGTGGCACAAGGAAGAACTCCGCCTTCTTTTTAAAAGCAAAAATTCACTGAACTGTGGCCAGAGCGCGGGTAGTTTGTTCCAAAGGCGGACAGCAGCAACAGCGAAGGGGTTTGCGAAAGTTTTTGTTCTAAGAATGAGCACATATAACCACAGCTGGGCACTAATTAGTAACAGATGTAATGTTAGTGAAGAAAACTGAATTTTCGCTCATAAAAGTACTTCAGAACTTGTGCAGTTGGAGAGTATTGTGCACAGATCTTGTACAATTGTTATTCCAGTTTCCTCTTTATTGTATGAGTTTATGCGATTTGGAATGAAGTAGCATTTAGAGAAACAATTTCCTCCATATTGTCAACATTTATTAACAATGTCTCGAATCTTTTTGCTCCGGATCTCTCAATTGTGACCGTTATGTACGCCAAACGTTATTTATTACAAAATCTGTGAGAGTTGTTACTTCTTTCCACCAGTTCTTCGTGTGCAGACAGTCTGTACTGTTCATCGCGTAACAACTTTATATCCGCTTCCTTAAGGCCTTCTGTTGCACACAACTGAAAGTAGCATTTCGTCCTAATTGGGATTTTGTACTTCAGTTGAGTTTTCTCTGCTCTTCAAGGATGCTGAACGGTGTTTTCTATATTCTGCTAGGAACACTTAGTTATCACTTTTGTAGTTTTTAAAGTACGTTTTACTATTTAGCCAGTCCAACTTCCGCTCATCACCTGTCATTTTCAGATCCTCGTCATCTGCAACAGAGCGTAGTATTATAGTTACATCGTGAATAATGACCCTTTTTAAAAATTTTTGAGTTTACTATTACAGGCAAGAACGGGGAGCGCCGGTGTTGTACAGTTATAAGCGACGTATCATGGCAAACCGTTTTTCACTATAAGAGAAAAAAAATCTTCTTCCCACTCAGAGAAATCCAAAAGAAGTAATTGGAAATACACAACACTCAGGCTCAACGTATAAGTGTTGAAAAGTGACTAGTACAGATATAGTGAGGCAAAAACTACTAGAAATCTATATCACCAAACGGTTGTAAACCTCAGTCAATCACAGTTTTAGGCTTCCTGTCCAAAGGCTCAGGGGCAACACAAAAATTTTTTTTCAGTATTCCATATAATTATTGACCGAATTTAAAATTTTAAACTGCTCTCATCATCTAATCTTTAAGAAATATAATCTTATGTTGAAAGTTAACCATAATAAATGAAATATTAAAATTAGACACCATGTATATGTCTTCAGGCAGCGAAACTCGAGGCGCGCAAACCACTCAGACTGCATATTATATTAATCCAGTATTTGAGAGTGGAAGCACTTAGCGACTTCGAACAAACTTCAGGTGCAATTTTAAACCTTTCGAATTTCTTTCTTGCTTAAACCTCTCGCAAAACGAGAAAAGAAAAAAGTTTATCGCTCGCTATATTTTCGCTGCTCATGCAGAAGAACTTTAGTTTCGGGCATAACAGTTTATTACTATGAATTCTACTCGCAACACATCCATACATGTCACTGGACGATTCTTTGAAGAATCGCTGTTGGGAGAGACACTGGTAAGAACGTAATAGTACAAAATAAACAATGCGGTGTAACACAGCAAAATGTACTCGAGCATTGACGCTATTTGCTCAGTTACTTCGTGCAATACCGTAGTTGATGTAAGGAAGTCGGAAACGGCAGTTTACAAACCGAGGAAACTGAAAAAAAACCGAGAAAACTGAAAAAAAAACAAAGAAACTAAAAGCAAAATAAGCTGCCTATTGGGGCCAACTCCCCCACCGAGTCAGCCCCATTCTCTCATTCGAGATTTGATGCTCGGCAACCTAGTGCAGTAAAACAGTGCCGAATACATGTTAAACGTGTTTGAGAATTACTAGTGTGATACACTACTGGCCATTAAAATTGCTACACTAACAAGGGGAGGCCGCCAATTGTGAAATTCAGATTCGATTCATACTGCGCATAATAAAAGCTCATGGCCAGAGGTGTAATGTGGCAAATCACCAAGATGCACTTCTCAGCCGTTGTTGAGAAAATCGACATTTAACTGTCGCTGCGCTGCCGCTGCGGTGCAATACTCTCTACGATTAATAATTTTCTACAGCGTCGTGGCGCAGCAGTAAGCGCTCGGGTTCGTAATCCGAAGGTTGCGCTATGCAACTTTTTTTTAATTATTTGTTTTTTTGTAATTCAAATGTACACACACACACACACACACACACACACACACACACACACACACACATTATATATAATTCCCGGCAATCAGTTGCAACAATTATGCATATAATAAGTTGTTGAAAGTCGTTTGTCGTGGAAAAATAATACTTGAAATGAAACACAATATCACAAATAATATTCAAGTGGATACAATTTATTGAAAAGTTCGGTATACACTCGCACATCATGAACAATTAGTGACCAGAAGTAGCTGGAGTATCGCACAAACCAGAGTGATAGTTATCATAAAAATGGTTCAAATGGCTCTGAGCACTATGGGACTCAACTGCTGAGGTCATTAGTCCCCTAGAACTTAGAACTAGTTAAACCTAACTAACCTAAGGACATCACAAACATCCATGCCCGAGGCAGGATTCGAACCTGCGACCGTAGCGGTCTTGCGGTTCCAGACTGCAGCGCCTTTAACCGCACGGCCACTTCGGCCGGCGATAGTTATCATAGAAACATGGAAAACAGAAAACAGCACGACATCGAGCACATCTGATAAACGATGCGTTTTTACAAGAACAATTGTTTTTTAAATTACCTGTTGGGAAACACACCTGATTGACATTCTGAAAAATTGTTCTATCGTTCGTCAGGTTTGATGCATACCACGCGTATCGTATCATATTGGCAAAAATCGGAGAAGACAATTGGTGGTGGACGATGGATTGGATTTTTATACAATCGTCTCTGGAGTTGATGTCACGGTTTTGCTCGATTAAAAAAGCACAATTTTGAAGGCGCTTGATCAAATTTTTTACCTGCCGGTAAAAATAAACGTCACACGGTTGGACGAGAGGAGTGCACTTTGGAGGAATGACTTTTATAGTGCACGTTGGTAACTTCTTATCGTCCTGGAACGTCTCATCGTATAACGCCGAGTTCGTTTGCCCACTCCAAGAGTCGATCAGAAGGAGAAACTCTTTCTTTTGTACGTATGGTTGCAAAGCATTACGCAAGAAGTCCATGAACAAACCCATTGTTAGTTTACCGGATTTGGAGGATGTAATAACAACGTTGGTATACTTCTTGGCGTACTCGTCGACTGTCTTCTGTACTCTGGGTCCAAACGTACCTGTGGACTCTTGGAGGCATACGAAAACAAGAGGCGAGACTCGTCCAGACATCGTGATTGAATATTGTGCCGTATACGAATGCGTCACCTTGTTCATGTCGTGTCGGGTTACCAGGACAGCCTTTGACCCTTTTTCGGCGAGAGTTCTGCTGAACGTGGACTGGTACTGGCACCCTGACAAACAAAATATAAAAATATAGTTTATATAAGAAATATACGAAATCTGTGTTGTCAATCATATATCAGATTATCATATTCTATCATCATGTCATATGACATTTGTGAACAGCTCTTTACGTACCTGTTTGATCAGTATTAATTACGAAATCTTTGTCGAAGTTAGTTATCAACGTTCGCGTCTGGATCCGAAATGTGTCCGCTGCGGCCAAAATTTCGTCTTGGGTAGCCGTCTCTTTCCGGGAAACAAATTTTGTGATTTTCCGTTGCCGAATACCATGCTTCTTTTTAAATTCGGTGACCCATGTTTTTGAAGCTTTGAAGTTGAAATCTGGGAACTGACTTGCAGCGCCCAAGGCCCACTGCTACAGGTTTCTGGTAGTAACTTGCTGGAAGTTTTGTCGAGCTTCTACGAAGCGATCATGCACCCATGAATCGATGGTACAATATATATCAAATTTGCTACCGCCACGTTTGATTTGCTCTTCCCTCCTGGATAAATAGCCCATATTTGTCAAACGAGAGCACCCCTTTTTTTGTAGAGTTTTGAGACTCCAGCCTGGATGTTCTTTGGCCAGATTTACAGCTCTAATTTTGTAGTCCAGAGAAATATAATCGTACCCTTTTTTTTTCTTCTCGTCCGGCTCGTATTCGTCTGATGATTCTTTGGCAATGGGACTCGTTTCAACGACTTCGTAGGCATTATTATCGTCGATTTCATTAATGTCTATCAGTTCCTCATCATGAACGAGGGTTTTTTCGGCGAGCATTTGCAGCGTATTCTGGAACATTTCTTCCCCAATTACCATGGCTTCTTCGTTGATTGATGATGACGGTTCTGCTGCGATGCGATTACTGTTACGAAGGAGGCTTTCAAAATACACCAACGCATCTTTCAATAGTTGTTTCGCCACTTCACTGTGTATAGAATATTCTTCGATCACATTACTTTCATGCGAAGGGCCCGGATCGCTCTCCAATTGTGCCGTCTCCATTTTTCCGTTTGTTTAACAGGATGTACCAAAGCTCTCACGTACGCACTGATTTTCGACGATGTTATAAGTTGCGCTAGGGACCGCTTCTACCTTCTTTCGAAGTTAGCAGGCAACTACGCTGTTATGCGGCGGCTCGTTTCGGCCCATTCAACATCTGTCCTTCAAGTGCAGCGAGCGAGTAACGGAGTTTATATTTCATACCTGCCACAGCAAATTTGTGTTCGTGGGGTCTCTATTCTAATTCGAACGTTCGACTTACAATATACGTATTCGTTTCGGAATATCGTTTCTACGTCTTCTTTCAACAACTTATTATATGCATAATTGTTGCAACTGATTGCCGGGAATTATATATAATGTGTGTGTGTATACATTTGAATTACAAAAAAACAAATAATAAAAAAAAGTTGCATAGCGCGGGATTCGATCCGGCGACCTTCGGATTACGAACCCGAGAAGTGCATCTTGGTGCTTTGCCACATTACACCTCTGGCCATGAGCTTTTATTATGCGCAGTATGAATCGAATCTGAATTTCACAATTGGCGGCCTCCCCTTGAAGAAATGCAGATGATAAACGGGTATTCATTGGACAAATATATTATACTAGAACAGACATGTTATTACATTTTCACGCATTTCGGGTGCATAGATCGTGAGAATCAGTACCCAGAACAACCACCTCTAACCTAATAGCGGCATTGAGACGCCTGGGCATTGAGTCAAACAGAGCTTGGATGGCGTGTACATGTACAGCTGCCCATGCAGCTTCAACACGATACCACAGTTCATCAAGAGTAGTGACTGGCGTATTGTGACGAGCCAGTTGCTCGGCCACCATTGACCAGACGCTTTCAATTGGTCAGAGATCTGGAGAATGTGCTGGCCAGGGCAGCAGTCGGACATTTTCTGTACCCAGAAAGGCCCGTACAGGACCTGCAACATGCGGTCGTGCATTATCCTGCTGAAATGTAGAGTTTCGCAGGGATCGAATGAAGGGTAGAGCCACGAGTCGTAACACATCTGAAATGTAACGTCCACTGTTCAAAGTACCGTCAATGCGAACAAGAGGTGACCTAGACGTGTAACCAATGGCACTCCATACCATCACGCCGGGTGATACGCCAGTATGGCGATGACGAATACACGCTTCCAATGTGCGTTCACCGCGATGTCGCCAAACACGGATGCGACCATCGTGATGCTGTAAACAGAACCTGGAATCACCTGAAAAAATGACGTTTTGCCATTCGTGCACTCAGGTTTGTCGTTGAGTACACCATCGCAGGCGCTCCTGTCTGTGAGGCAGCGTCAAGGGTAACCGCAGCCATGGTCTCAGAGCTGATAGTCCATACTGCTGCAAACGTCGTCGAACTGTTCGTGCAGATGGTTGTCGTCTTGTAAACGTCCCCATCTGTTGAGTCAGGGATCGAGACGTGGCTGCACGATCCGTTACAGCCATTCCGATAACATGCCTGTCATCCCGACTGCTAGTGATACGAGGCCATTGGGATCCAGCACTGCGTTCCGTATTACCCTCCTGAACCCTCCGATTCCATATTCTGCTAACAGTCATTGGATCTCGACCGACGCGAGCACCCATGTCGCGAAACGATAAACCGCAATCGCGATAGGCTACAATCCGACCTTTATCAAAGTCGGAAACGTGATGGTACGCATTTCTCCTCCTTACACGAGGCATCACAACAAAGTTTCACCAGGCAATGCCGGTCAACTGCTGTTTGTGTATGAGAAATCGGTTGGAAACTTTGCTCATGTCAGCACGTTGTAGGTGTCGCCACCGGCGCCAACCTCGTGTGAGTGCTCTGACTAGCTAATCATTTGAATATCACAGCATCTTCTCCCTGTCGGTTAAATTTCGCGTCTGTAACACGTCATCTTCGTGGTGTAGCAATTTTAATGGCCAGTAGTGTATTTCTCCCACAAAGCAAAGACCCGTTCGAGGTCGCAAGGCTATGTTTTCTGCATAGTAAATAATTCACCTGCACTGTACTGGAACAAAGATAGATCGGCGCGCTGCATGAATATTGGATAAGATCCTTGAGTCTGTGTTGAATGTAATCTGTGGTTCGCTTGGTCACCCGCAGCGCTGGGGCATTCTTATTTGAGGCGTAGTAGCAAGCAGTTGAGTTTTTAGAGAAGGAGATTCGATATTTGTGAATCTGGGAGAAATTATATGGAATACTTTATTATGGAGATGAAAACTTGTTTGTAAACCTTATGTTAATGATTCTACTGATGAAGATTTATGGACAAATTTTTCGAAGTAACCAAGGGATGCGCAAGAATGAAATGTTTGGTCAGAACTATTAGTTCAAGGAAATCTTTGTCTCACAGATAACGAATAATGTTCATGATTAGAGTTAATGTGGTCTTGGTTTTCATTGTGTCTCAAATAATGCAATTAGTGTAAATATCTGTAATTTTTGTATTGAGAGAATTTCGTAATTATTAACGTCTTCTTATATTTTACAGTCTCTTTTTTACAACAATCAGAGTTTCATTTCTCAAGAACGACTTTCGTTAAAGTAAAAGGCCCCTCCATCATTCTTAGTAAAGTTTTTGAATATTTTGTCGTGTGTGCACTGCACCTTTACGTCACACGTAGCCACAGATTGTTTCTGCTAAGCACAAAACAAATTTTGTTGCGAGTTGTTTATTTTTCTTTTAACTGTTGCATCTGCTGATTTCTGTTTGCTTTCGAGGTCAGTGCACCAGACGCAAAACAACGTGCTGAGCATGAGGTAAGTTACTTTTGTTTTAGCACGTATTTCACTTTCCATTCTTACGAGGAAGCAGTACATTGTCAAAATTTTCAGGTGTTGGGCTAAATAAGCAGATTAATTTACAGTGAACAGTGTAGTTATCTCAAACAGTTATTTTTCTTCTGATTAGAGCAGTATTTTATTTTTGTAGACATTTCAAATCAGAAATTGCACTTCGTGTCACGCAGCTTTCGTAATGTACTTCAGTATTGAGTTTCAGTTAAATAATTTTCACAGAGTACAAAATTCGTTAGTTTTGGCATAAAACTAGATTAGTCTTCATTATTTCAAACTCAGTACTTAACTAAATTTAAAGTTTTGTTTCACTAAGCTGTTCACATGCCCAACACATGGCCTACCAGTATTGCTCAGCAGCTGAATACCATATCTAAAGCACACGTTATACGAGGAGCAAGTTTTTAAAAAAGAATATTCAATATTTTTTATAGATACATTTTTGTAGAAATCCTACAATCTTTCTTTTGCGAAGTGTCTTTGTTTCCTGTACAGGGTAATTATAAAGTCCATGAAATATTTTAAAAAATCGATATCCCTTTGTAAATCGGTAATGAGTGTGCAAAAAGCCTTACATGGAAAGTCTATAGGTCACCACTAATTTACAACAGTATAGAGAAGTAGGAGAAGAAACTCTAGGAGGATGATTAATTGTGAAGCGTTCTGGCCTACTGGGCGTGTCAGAGCAGCCAGTGAACTGTGTGAAGGACGTGATGCTGCGAAGTCCCACAAGCCTATTATCGAACTAGGACTGAATTCAACATGCCTCACCTAACAGTGCGAAAATCATTCGTAAGCGATTAAGGATGAAACTGTACAAACTGCAGCTCCTGGAAGCCATAAGCCATGATGAAAAAATGCGCCATCTGCAGTTCTATCTTGAAAATGTCGACTTTGCAAGCACATTAATCTTCAGTGACGAAGAGAATTTTCTTTTGTCGGGATAGGCCAATGAACACAACATATGCGTATGGGTACAAATATTCCAGATGCAACAGTCGAACACGTCCGAGATTCCGAGAAAGTTAACGTGTTCTGCCCTGTGTGCAACAGGACAAGTCTACGGACCCATCTTTTTCACTGAGAGGGCTGTCTTTGGTATCACCTACCTCGAAATGCTGCTATTGTGGTTCATGCCACAACCTGAAATTGATAGTGGAAACTTCATATTTCAAACTAGGCGGCACCCTTCCACAATACTGTATACGAGATTACCTGACTAAGACGTTGCCACGTCTCTGGATAGGTCGTGTTGCGGCGGCTGACTTGGCATTACGCAAGTGGGAACGGCAGTCGCCAGATTTTACATTTAGAAGCAACTTATTGTTTATTTTTTGCGAATTTCTTGTATTCGTTGCTTACCATGGTAAGGGTTAATTATGTGAAAAATTTTAAAATTATATATTTTTTCGCATTGGTGGCACTCAAATTGTTAAACTGCTTCCTGCTCCAAAATGATCGACGGCGCTCTTGAGAATAGCCTGCCCTATCTGTCCAGTGAGTCCATTACTGTCGCTATCATCGCAATGATCTTCCACGTCAGCACCGCCATGGAGTCGCTTTAAAAACCCAACTATCACATCACCACTGCCACCATAACCGACACACTATCGCCGTCGCAACACCATCGTCGTCGTACTAATCGGCAGTGTCGTCTTATTGTTCTCGCT
This sequence comes from Schistocerca nitens, assembly GCF_023898315.1. Taxonomy (NCBI): domain Eukaryota; kingdom Metazoa; phylum Arthropoda; class Insecta; order Orthoptera; family Acrididae; genus Schistocerca; species Schistocerca nitens. The sequence goes on along the minus strand of NC_064619.1, from coordinate 560,910,530 downwards.
GTCATCATCATCTTCCTAGTTGTCAATACAGGCTCCATCATTAGCCTCGTCTGCTAGAAAGCAACAAAAATATCTAAATAGGACAGTGACACTACATCGTCACAACAATGTGCATGCCACGTGGCATAAAATGTGTGTTTGAATGTGTGCGTGTCACTTTTATATTCACTGGCGACAATTTGACAAATAAACTGTAAAAAGAACCGTCAGCTAAGAAAATTTATCGATAAGTGCCCTTTGTTATATAAGTAACCACTTTCTGAACACCCGAAAACGAATTCGAGACAGTAGGTTTTACTCCACTGTCGGACTGATTTACATGGATATATTTACTGTTTATGTAATCAGTTATAAATAAGTCTGCAACCGAGCGCGGCTCTCGTAGCTGGGGTGTCCAGAGGCAGCAGGCAACCAATCGCAAAACTTTTGCTTACTGTAATTATAAGGTTACACTTCTCTTATTTACCTGCCAGGCGTAGCGATCGACCGACCAGCAAGTTATTAATGAAAAGAAAACAAATTCCTACTCTCTCCATCAGTGCAAACACGCACTCTCTCCGTTACGCTGTTGAATGCTTTTTCTCGGCCACCAGACCCTCTCTGAAAGTGACGTAATTTATCTTTTAAGTCATACATGACGCACATAAAACACGCATCTATTTAAGAAGCTAGATATTTTTGCACTTTATCTACTCACTGATGAGATTAATGGTTGACAACGTGAACTTGTTGGAAATAGGCAGTAGTGAACACAAGACGAAGACAATCTTCATGTTTTGAGCACACGCTTCAGATGTGCTCATCATTAGCTCTAGAATATACGTTCTCAGCAGGTATGTATAAGAGTTGAAAGCGGTTAGTAATACAACCCCATACTTTATGATTTATTAATATTTATTTTAAATTTTCTTCTTTTAGTTATTTTTTACGCATAACGACATTACCACTGTCTACCTCACCAGTTAGTGAATCCCTGCAAGGGTAAGCCATATCTTGTAGCAGGCGCAACCGACGGATCTCACTCATTATGAAATTTTCCACAGGTGGAATATCAAGTAATTAGTGTACGCAAATGAGAAGAACCTGCTTGTTATGCTTCTACGAAACACAATTTTGTTTTTTAACCCAAACATATTTCACTGCAATTGCAGCATCTTCAGTGGGCACACAGAATTAACTAATTTCAGGCATAGCCATAAAAATTTTCAAATTGTAATTTTTGCTTAAATAATTTATTTACTTTAAGGTGTAAGTGGTTGCAGATGACAAACTGTGAAACAAAACAGTTGCTGTAGAAACATAATACATATTGAAAACCACACCATGTGGTAAAAAGGTATGAGTCATAATTTTATGTGTTTTTTAAAATATCCGTAATTATGATTTAAAAACTAATATTTACATGTATACAAACAGCAAAGAACATTCTTTATCTTTAACAGCCATAAAATAAAAGCCCACTGAAGATGATACAACTGCAGTGAAACATGTTTGGGTTAAAAAACAAAATTGTGTTTTGCTAAAGGCGGACCCTATCCAAAAACATATGACTTGTTAAAGTAAACACGGGAAAAATGAGCTTCAACCCCAAGATGATTGATTCTACGTTCCTGTTTGCGCAATGATTGCCAGAGGAATTTTAAGAGTGCGAGATAAAATTTGCGCTATTGTCACGCAACAATCGTGGTCGCTGTTGTCATTTACAACAAACACTTCCTGTTTACAAGTATCAGTTCTCACGTCCACCATGTACAGCACAATGATGCCCAGCTCTTGTTTAAAATCTAGACCAAAGCAATGGTATTATTGCTTTATGCCAGAGACAGCATTTGGGATTGAAAACAAATTTTCAAGGAGGGATTGTATGTATTACACGAGAATTTCGTACATAAAAATTAGATATTTTTTAATTACTTTACTGTTGTTGAATTACATGTGCTGTGTGGCATTTATCGTAAAAAAGGGGGTCAGTAATTTTCGCGGCATCCTATCGTTCGCATGCAGCTGACGGGTGTTGCTCGAAGGTCAGAATGAAACTAACGGAATACGAAGTCCTCTCTGCTTTAATTACAACTCCTTCCTGGAAAGTTATTTGCAAAGTTCTCCTGGACGCTGTAAGTAAAATCCTTTCTTGGGAATTTATTTCCAATCCCAAATTTTCCTTTGCCTTTCGTTTTCGCGCATTTTATGAAAATATTAATAAATACGGTGCATTGAGCATTATTTCCGTTCATTTGCAGTGAAAGTAACGTAAAAGCTGATAATAAATAATTAAACAAGCTTTTTCATAGAGACTCAACGCCACGACCCCCCGGATTACCGTTTTGTACTTCGGCCGCTGTTTAGAAGCTATGATAGAATGGCCTGCCAAAAATGCAATATTTCTAAATACTTGGCCATCTGGAGCTACCGCTTCGGTCATTTTTATTTCTGGCCAAGCCATGTATATACCATAAATCTGGTCGTAATCGGTAATGATCAGTAGGTACGGGTCCTATTGTAAGCCACTTGAGGCGCATGGAAAACGGAATTCTTTGAAAAATCTCATTTAGGATTCTTTCTGCACAAATAGCCAAAATAAGCATCTAGCTAAAAACTGCTAAAAACTGTTCAAATCCCTGCCCAATCATCCAGATTTAGGTTTTCCTGTATCGTTTAAGGCAAATGGTGGGATCGTTCCTTAAAAAGGTCACGGCCGGTTTCCTTCTCCATCCTTTACCAATCCGAGCTTATTTTCCACCTATAATGACATGTCGACGGGACTTTAAATCCATATTTTCCTTTCTTCAGCTAGGTACCTAACGTAAAAAAAAACTGCTCGATGAAAATCTACATACGCCACCGCAAGCAGTTCTACACTACTAGCAGCATAACATATCGATCTGCATGCCACGACGTGCTTACCCTTATGTTCCGTAACGCCGCGCATAAAAACGGGATTTTCCGGTGCTCATATCTGGGCTTATATTGGTGATAAAAAAGTGTGGTCAAGTGTTTTGAATAGCCCTTGGGCTAGGGACCATTTGTGTAATCAACAGAAGGATAGTCTTAATGTTACTATCCTACAGCACACGGTCGAAGTGTGTACACTCTTCCTCCCGCTAAGACAAATGGAGGAAATCGGTAGGTTCTTTTTGCGTTTGACGTGGTCTTCCGTGGGCTTGATAGGACATATGGAGACACGATTAGTTCATGGGTGATTCCTTGGAAACCCCCAAAATTATTTTTTTTATTACATTTTCGCGACCAGCGGACCAAAGCTCAGCCGAAGATACCAACACGGCTGTAGACAACAAATGGATAATATTTTTACGATGTGTACTTAAGATTCCGAACTCTAACTACCTTGAAAGTATTCTTGATATCTTTATTCGTTTCCATCATACAGAGATTCAAATTTGCTTTACTTGTGTAAGTAAAATACGCACGTAAAGATTAAATAAACTGATTGATAACGGGTATATCCGTGATAAACTCGTGATTTAATTAAACTGACGGGTATACCCGTAGATGAATGAATGATGCATTTGCGTTAATTTATGGCACGTTCTTGAGAAAACCCCCAAAAAAGCCTTTTCACGATCTGGAACCGTCAGCAACAGACCAAACCCCAGTCGCGATTTCGCCGGCCGCTGTGGTCGAGCGGTTTAGGCGCTTCAGTTTGGAACCGCGTGACCGCTACGATCGCAGGTTCGAATCCTGCCTCGGGCGTGAATGTGTGTGATGTCCTTAGGTTAGATAGGTTTAAGTCGTTATAAGTTCCAGGGTTGGTTCAAATGGCTCTGAGCACTATGGGACTTCTGTGGTCATCAGTCCCCTAGAACTTAGAACTACTTAAACCTAACTAACCTAAGGACATCACACACGTCCATGTCCGAGGCAGGATTCGAACCTGCGACCGTAGCAGTCGCGCTAAGTTCCAGGGGACTGATGTCTTCAGATGTTAAGTTCCACAGCGCTCAGAGCCATTTGAACCATTTTCTGATAAATAAACCCACAGCAACCGGAATACCAACGTTCGAAACTAAAACGTTACGAACGTATGCACCAATCTAATAATTGACAATAAAGCAGTTATATCGTAATGTACTGGCAGTGAGATGTTGTTGTTGTTGTTGCCGTTGTCTTTAGTCCAGAGACTGGTCTGATGCAGCTCTCTCTGCTACTCTGTCCTGTGCAAGCCTCTTCATCTCCGAGCAACTACTGTAATCTACATCCTGAATCTGCTTAGTGTATTCATCTCTTGGCCTTCATCCACGATTTTTACCCTTCACGCTTCCCTCCAATACTAACTTTGTGATCACTTGATGCCTCAGGACGTGTCCTACCATACGATCCCTTCTTCTTGTCAAGTTGTGCTACAAATTCCTCTTCTTCCCAATTCTATTCAGTACCCCCTCATTAGCTACTTGGTCTACCCATCTAATCTTCAGCATTCTTCTGTAGCACCACATTTCGAAAGCTATTCTCTTCTAGTCTAAAATATTTTGTCCACGTTTCAGTTTCATACATGGATCCATCGCCGTTCTACATTTTATATCCTATCTACTCGACCATCATCAAATATTTTGCTCCCGAAATATCAAAACTCATTTACTAGTTTAAGTGTCTCCTTCCCTAATCTAATTCCCTTAGCATCACCTGATTTAATTCGACTACATTCCATTATCGCCCTTTTGCTTTTGTTGATGTTCATCTTATATTCTCCTTTCAAGACACTGTACATTCCGTTCAACTACTCTTCCAGGTCCTCTGCTGCCTCTGGCAGAATTGCTATGTCATCGGCAAACCTCAAAGTTGTTATTTCTTCTCCATGGATTTTAATTCCTATTCCAAATTTTTGATTTGTTACCTTTACTACTTGCTCAATATACAGATTGAATAACATTGGGGAGAGGTTACACCCCTGTCTCACTCCCTTCCCAACCACTGCTTCCCTTTCATGTGCCTCGACTCTTATAACTGCCATCTGGTTTCTGTATGAAGTGTGAATAGCCTTTCGCTCGCGGTACTTTACCCCTCCCTCGTTCACAATTTCAAAGAGAGTCTTCCAGTCAACATTGTCAAAAGCTTTCTCTAAGTCTACAAATGCTAGAAACGTAGGTTTGCCTTTCCTTGATCTATTTTCTAAGACACGTCGTAGGGTCAGTATTGCTTGACGTATTCCAACATTTCTGCGGAATCCAAACTGATCTTCCCCGAGGTCGGCTACTACCAGTTTTTCCATTCATCAGTAAAGAATTCGCGTTAGTATTTTGCAGTCGTGACTTATTAAACTGACAGTTCGGTAATTTTCACATCTGTCAACACCTGCTTTCTTTGGGATTGGAATTATTATATTCTTCTTGAGGTCTGAGGGAATTTCGCCTGTCTCATACCTTTCGCTCACCAGGTGGTACAGTTTTGTCAGGACTGGCTCTCCCAAGGCTGTCAGTAGTTCTAATGGAATGTTGTCTACTCCCGGGCCCTTGTTTCGACTTAGGTCTTTCAGTGCTCTATCAAACTCTTCACGCAGTATCATATCTCCCACTTCATCTTCATCTACATCCTCTTCCATTTCTATAACATTGCCCTGAAGTACATCGCCCTTGAATAGACCCTCTATATATTCCTTCCACCTTTCTGCTTTCCCTTCTTTGCTTAGAACTGGGTTTCCATCTGAGCTCTTGATATTCATACAAGTGGTTCTCTTTTCTCTAAAGGTCTCTTTAATTTTCCTGTAGGCAGTATCTATCTTACCCCTAGTGGGATAAGCCTCTACATCCTTAGATTTGTCCTCTAGCCATCCCTGCTTAGCCATTTTTCACTTCCTGTCGATCTCATTTTTGAGACGTTTGTATTCCTTTTTGCCTTCTTCATTTACTTCATTTTTATATTTTCTGCTTTCGTCAATTAAATTCAATATTTCTTCTGTCACCCTAAGGATTTCTACTAGGCCTCGTCTTTTTACCTACTTGATCCTCTGCTGCCTTCACTATTTCATCTCTCAAAGCTACCCATTCTTCTTCTGCTATATTCCTTTCACCTGTTCTTGTCAATCGTTCCCTAATGCTCTCTCTGAACCTCTATCCAACCTCTGGGTCTTTCAATTTATCCGCGTCCCAACTCCTTAAATTCCTACCTTTTTGCAGATTCTCCAGTTTTAATCTACAGTTCATAAGCAATAAATCGTGGTCAGAGTCCACATCTGCCCATGCAAATATCTTACAATTTAAAACCTGGTTCCCAACTCTCTTTCTTACGATTACATAATCTATATGAAACTTTCCAGTGTCTCCAGGCCTCTTCGACGTACCCTAAACCAGTGTTAGTTATGATTAAGTTACGCTCTGTGCAAAATTATACCAGATGGCTTCCTCTTTCATTCTTTACCCCAAGTCCATACTCACCTACTACTTTTCCTGCTCTTCCTTTTCCTGCTATCCAATTTCAGTCCCCCATGACTATTAAATTTTACTTTCCCTTAACAATCTGAATAATTGCTTTTATCGCGTCATGCATTTCTTCGAGCTGTTTATCATATGCGTAGCTAGTTGGCATATAAACTTGTACTACTGTGGCAGGTACGGGATTCATGTATATCTTAGCTACAATAATGCGTTCACTATGCTGTTCGTAGTAGGTTATCCACGCTCCTATTTTTTAATTCATTATTAATCCTACTGCCGGCCGCGGTGGCCGAGCGGTTCTAGGCGCTTCAGTGTGGAACCGCGCGACTGTTACGGTCACAGGTTCGAATCCTGCCTCGGGCATGGATGTGTGTGATGTCCTTAGGTTAGTTAGGTTTAAGTAGTTCGAAGTTCTAGGGGACTGGTGACCTCCGATGTTAAGTCCCATAGTGCTCAGAGCCATTTGAACCATTTGACCATTAAACCTATTCCGGCATAACCTTTATTTGATTTTTTATTTATAACACTGTATTCATCTGACCAGACGTGTTTTTCCTCCTGACACCGAACTTCACTAATTCCCATTATATCTAACTTTAGCCTATCTATTTCCTTTCTTTTTAAATTTTCTAACCTACCTGCCCGATTAAGGTTGGTTGGTTGGTTTGGGGAAGGAGACCAGACAGCGAGGTCATCGGTCTCATCGGATTAGGGAAGGACGGGGAAGGAAGTCGGCCGTGCCCTTTGAAAGGAACCATCCCGGCATTTGCCTGGAGCGATTTAGGGAAATCACGGAAAACCTAAATCAGGATGGCCGGACGCGGGATTGAACCGTCGTCCTCCCGATTAAGGGTTCTGACACTCCACGCTCTGATTCGTAGAACGCCAGTTTTCTTTCTCATGATAACAACGTCCTCCAGAGTAGTTCTTAATATGTCATAAACATAATGTCATTGTAACTGTCTGCGAAATACGTTTTTCCAGATAGGCCTTGATGCATTTTGAATCACCCTCGTGCCTTGAGCAAAGTGAAGTTAGACCTGCGTCAAAGCTTTATGTACCCCACTACTGATTCCTGCTCTTGGCGAGTATAACGGGGAATGTGCCGTGTGACGTCAGCAGCCCATTAGTGACAGCCCTGGAAGACGGACGGATCAGTAAACAGATCAACGTCCAGTTTCACGATGATACGCCCGTTGCAAACTGTCGCTCCTTCCTTCTGCTCCTCTGTCAGCCTAAAACTCTCTGATCTGGAAAAAGGCACTATCCTTGTTATCGTCATTAAACTGCTCCAGATACAGTGTGGGGCACTCTAATGTATTACATAATGTTTTAAATTGCGTGCAACCGCAGCCGGATTTCCAGATTTTGAATGATACGATCCGCATTGGCTGTAAAATACTTTTATTGACAGTCACGATCGTTTTCACGTTGACTGAAGACACATCCTCAGCTGATAGAGATTCGTTTAAACAACTCATATCGGAAATGTAACTGTCTTAGAGCCATTATCCACATCTAATTATCAAAACAAACGTGTTAAAGCGGTAGTTCACAGTGAAAATGAAGGGGCGGTAAAGAACCGTGCCACGAGCAGAATGGTGTTAAAAGCGGCGGCAGGCAAGGCAGTATGGCGGCAGATGTATTACCAACCATCAGTTATCAGTTTAATAATTTCTGTTTGTAAAATTTAACACTAATTACAGACAGATGACTGGAAGGACTGCCAGAAGCCGACCTGGAAGCAGATCAGCTAGGGTTCCAGTATAAACGAACACTCGAGGCGGTATTGAACCTTATCTTAGAAGATAGGTTGAAGAAAGGCAAACTTTTATCTGTAGCAGTTTTGGACCTACAAAAGCTTCCGACAGTGGTGAAGTATACACTTTTTCCAAATACGGGAAGCGAAATGTTATGTACAGCTTATACAGAAACCAGCCTGCAATTGTAAGAGTTAAAAGACACGAAATGGGAGAAGGCAAATGGCTCTGAGCACTATGGGACTTAACACCTAGGGGAGAAGGCAGTAATTCAGTAGAGAGTGAGACAAGAACGCGTCCTATCCCTCATGTTATTCAGTTCTTACATACATCAAGTAGTAAAGGAAACAAAGGAAAAATCTGGAAAAGAATTTAAAGCTTAAGAAGAAAAAATAAAAATTCTTAGGTTCGCCGATGACACTAATTCTGTCAGAGACGGTAAAAGACTTGGAAGAATAGACAAATGTGTGTGTGAAAGCTTATGGGACTTGACTGCTAAGGTCATCAGTACCTAAGCTTACACACTACTTAACCTAAATTATCCTGAGGACAAACACACACACCCATGCACCAGGGAGGACTAGAACCTCCGCCGGGACCAGCCGCACAGTCCATGACTGCAGCGTCTTAGACCGCTCGGCTAATCCCGCGCGGCTGGAAGAATAGTTGAACAGAATAGATGGAGTAAAAAAAGAATCAGTCGATGCAGAGGGAATCAGATTAGGAAATAAGGCACCGTAAGTAGTAGACGAAGTTTCCTATTTACGGCGAAAAATAACTGACATATTTTTTAATTACATAAAGCAGCTTTACGTCAAATATATGGTGCCATTTCCGGTTTCTACTTCTTAGCAAGTCGCCATCAGATGACTTGAATACATCACGCAGTGACTCCTCAAAGTACAAATAAACAGGCCAGCAGAAGCGCCCGCAGCGTAAACATATCTAATGAAATGCATACTGAACATTTGTGAAAAGTAAATGAAAACTTCCTTGAATGTAATGGTAAAAGATAAATCAGTGTTATATGTATGTGCGTTCAGGTAAAAGTTATTCCTTGTAATATCGGATAGTTCTTTTGGAAAGAAAAACACTGTTGTGCTTTACATACGTCAAAAATTACTCAACGTTTCTATGTTTAGTAATGTCGACGATATAGTATTGAGAAGTCTAATGAATCGTTTTGAGAGTACCCTGCACCTACGCCGGAAAGCACCTTTCCGTTTGTCGCGAGGAGTGCTACCGGTACCACTAAAATTTCCCTGTTTTTCTGTTTCTTTCGGGAATGAGGCACGGGAAGGGCAATAGCCGGTAATGCACCTTAGTCCGTATTACATCGATTTTCTCTAGTTTCTCGATCTAGTCGTTTCGCACGATGTGTGTGGGTGGCATCAATATGTTGTCGGTCACTTCTTGGAGCATACTGTCTTGCAATTTTAAAAGTAAGCGTCTGCATGGCGCACAACGCCTCCGTCGTAGCACATGATACTGTGAACAGAAGTCAGCCATGTTACACTCGTCTGCGGTGGAATTGGATCAGTCTAGTACCTCGAAGCCTTGTGTTCCATCCGTGTTCAGTAACAGTGAAAATGACCAATGTATGAGGGAAAAGGTGGTGCCTGGGACAGGTATAGCCAAAAGCTTGGACAGGTTTGCTCAGGGCGTGCCCGACTTTCTAACTGCTAAATAATTACTCACGACATAAGAGAGGATCATGCACGTCACGGCTCTGTCAGTTATTTTTCTCCATAAATAGCAAACCTCGACTATCACTTACGGTGTCTTATTTTCTAATCTAACTCCCTGTTGTTTCATGTTGCTAGTGGACTGGTGAGGGAGTATGGAGAGAGGAGGCCTCTGACAGAGAAATATGCATACTCAGGTGGTAAGAGAACCCGTGAATATCTGAAATGCTGCGTGGCGATCAATTTAGATGTGGACTTAAACCGTCAAGACACAACGAACCAAGAAGAGAGAGATCGATCAGACGTTGATATTGTTATTTATACGTGGCCTGTGAACACACCTATAAATAAGATGGACAGCTTGCTTACTGTTTATTATAAACGGTAGATATGAAATGTCGTGTGACTAGGGCCTCCCGTCGGGTAGACCGTTCGCCGGGTGTCAGTCTTTCGATTTGAAGCCACTTCGACGACTTGCGCGTCGATGGGGATGAAATGATGATGAGGAGGAGGACAAAACAACACGATATCCCTGCGCGGAGAAAATCTCCGACCCAGCCGGGAATCGAACCCGGGCCCTTAGGATTGGCATTCTGTCGCGCTGACCACTCAGCTACCGGGGGCGGACAACGGCAGATAAATGACGATGTAACGACGTCGCAAATAGATATCATAAATGTAAGCGAGGGAATATTTCAGAAGTAGGGAGGTCGTAACTAGAAACTCGATATTACAATAATAATCTTTCCTGTGGTCCCCGATAACATAAGTACGGTATATTTTACAAAACTGCCTGAAGATGTACATGTGTAGTAGTTGTATTATTGACAAAGTGCGAAGAATTGAAAGATTAAGGAAAGACAAACATACGTTTCTAGCATTTGTAGACTTCGAGAAAGCTTTTGACAATGTTGACTGGAATACTCTCTTTCAAATTCTGAAGGTGGCAGGAGGAAAAAACAGGGATCGAAAGGCTATTTATAATTTGTACAGAAACCAGAAGGCAGTTATAAGAGCCGAGGAACATGAAAGGGAAGCAGTGGTTGGGAAGGGAGTGAGACAGGGTTGTAGCCTATCCCCAATGTTATTCAATCTGTATATTGAGCAAGCAGTAAAGGAAACAAAAGTATGGACTAGGTATTAAAATCCATGGAGAAGAAATAAAAACTTTGAGGTTCGCCGATGACATTGTAATTCTGTCAGAGACAGCAAAGGACCTGCAAGAGCAGTTGAACGGAATGGACAGTGTTTTGAAAGGAGGGTATAAGATGAACATGAACAAAAGTAAAACGAGGATAATGGAATGTAGTCGAATTAAGTCGGGTGATGCTGAGGGAATTAGATTAGGAAATGAGACACTTAAAGTAGTAAAGGAATTTTGCTATTTGGGGATCAAAATAACTGATGATGGTCGAAGTGGAGAGGATATAAAATGTAGACTGGCAATGGCAAGAAAAGCGTTTCTGAAGAAGAAAAATTTGATAACATCGAGTATGGATTTGAGTGTCAGGGGGTCGTTTCTGAAAGTATTTGTATGGAGTGTAGCCATGTATGGAAGTGAAACATGGATGATAACTAGTTTGGACAAGAAGAGAATAGAAGCTTTCGAAATGTGGTGCAACAGAAGAATGCTGAAGATTAGATGGGTAGATCACATAACTAATGAGGAGGTATTGAATAGAATTGGGGAGAAGAGGAGTTTGTGGCACAACTTGACAAGAAGAAGGGACCGGTTGGTAGGACATGTTCTGAGGCATCAAGGGATCACCAATTTAGTATTGGAGGGCAGCTTGGAGGGTAAAAATCGTAGAGGGAGGCCAAGAGATGAATACACTAAGCAGATTCAGAAGGATGTAGGTTGCAGTAGGTACTGGGAGATGAAGTTTGCACAGGATAGAGTAGCATGGAGAGCTGCATCAAACCACAACAACAGCAACGAGAAGAATTGGCCCTCACCCATAATGTGGAAATGTTATGATGCACTTTAACGCACCGGATGTAGATGAAAGAAGGAAAGAGTCGTATGTTTCGGAACACCGAGTGGTAGCTTTAGCTGCCTAATCTGAAAGCGGTGCTCAATGACAGTTTCCTCCCGTTGTTTGAGAGTTATTGTCTGAGGTGTTTCTTTTTAGTGTGGGTGGTTGTAATGGAAGTGTGTACAGTGCGGTGACGTGTTTTTGTTGTAGGTTACGAGAGAAGTAAGACGGCGAGGTCCCAGAGCCAGGATACAGCCTATTTGTTCCGGATAGAACCAAGGATTTCGCCGAGCTTAACGTCCCCAACCGACGGGCGTATCACCATGATCAGTCTCTCATGCCGACACTCCGTAAGACTCAGGAGGCATGGAATATTATCCAGGACACTGGTACAGAGCCTGGTTGTCAGGAAATTTACGTCACCACCTCTCGTCCCCTCGTCAGCCAAATACAGGCGGAGAAAGTTTCTTCCAGCACTAGTACTGGAATCACTCAACAGAGGAAAGTCCACTGGACCTGACGGGATACCAATTCGATTCTACACACAGTACGCGAACGAACTTGCCCCCGGTCTAACAGCCGTGTACCGCAAGTCTCTAGAGGAACGGAAAGTTCCAAATGATTGGAAAAGAGCACAGGGTAGTCCCAGTCTTCAAGAATGGTCGTCGAGCAGATGCGCAAAACTATAGACCTATAACTCTGACGTCGATCTGTTGCAGAATTTTAGAACATATTTTTTGCTCGCGTATCATGTCGTTTCTGGAAACCCAGAATCTACTCTGTAGGAATCAACATGGATTCCGGAAACAACGATCGCGTGAGACCCAACTCGCTTTATTTGTTCATGAGACCCAGAAAATATTAGATACAGGCTCCCAGGTAGATGCTATTTTCCTTGACTTCCGGAAGGCGTTCGATACAGTTCCGCACTGTCGCCCGATAAACAAAGTAAGAGCCTACGGAATATCAGACCAGCTGTGTGGCTGGATTGAAGAGTTTTTAGCAAACAGAACACAACATGTTTTTCTCAATGGAGAGACGTCTACAGACGTTAAAGTAACTTCTGGCGTGCCACAGGGGAGTGTTATGGGACCATTGCTTTTCACAATATATATAAATGACCTAGTAGATAGTTCCATGCGGCTTTTCGCGGATGATGCTGTAGTATACAGAGAAGTTGCAGCATTAGAAAATTGCAGCGAAATGCAGGAAGATCTGCAGCGGATAGGCACTTGGTGCAGGGAGTGCAACTGACCCTTAACATAGACATATGTAATATATTGCGAATACATAGAAAGAAGGATCCTTTATTGTATATTTATATGATAGCGGAACAAACACTGGTAGCAGTTACTTCTGTAAAATATCTGGGAGTATGCCTGCGGAACGATTTGAAGTGGAATGATCATATAAAATTAATTGTTGGCTCTGAGCACTATGGGACTCAACTGCTGTGGTTATCAGTCCCCTAGAACTTAGAACTACTTAAACCTAACTAACCTAAGGACATCACACACATCCATGCCCGAGGCAGGATTCGAACCTGCGACGTAGCGGTCGCACGGTTCCGGACTGCGCGCCTAGAACCGCGAGACCACCGCGGCCGGCAAAATTAATTGTTGGTAAGGCGGGTACCAGGTTGAGATTCATTGGGAGAGTCCTTAGGAAATGTAGTCCATCAACAAAGGAGGTGACGTACTGTTATGTACATAGTTCCGCGTAGTCAGCGCGTACACAACTTCCCCAATAGAGCGCGCCCCGCTAAGCACAACAGCGCAGGCGCAGCGCTCGTCCGTCTCCGCACTACGAGATGGCGCTGTCTTAGAGACAGACCAAATTCTGCTTCCGCCGATCTGCGTACTAATATGTCTCGCAGCCAATGAGATTGCTGCTAACGTAGATCCTTTTCTCCTCGCGGATCACACTCGCGCAGTGATACCTGAGCGCGCGAGGAATTATAACGAGTGTACAGACCTCCGATTAGTCAATCTGCATTTGTCTGCACCAATCTGCATTCGTCTGCCCCAGTCTGCATTAGTCTGTACCAGTCTATTGTCAAGTTTCAGTCTGCGCCTAATAAGATTAACGTACCAAGACCAAAGGAACTTCAGATTGTCAATTGTAAATAGCATCCAGAACCAAGTTAAGTTATTTTTATGCTTGATATTATTTTAATAAATGTGTGTGAAAATTAATCAAGTTCTGTTGAAAGTTGGTCACCGTCAATCTGCTACTCTAAGTGTGCAAGTGGCATTTCTATTGTCTGACCTAACGGCAGAAGACAAACACGAGACAAGACCACGAGACATATTGCTGACGCTCGCCTACTTCGTTAGAGCGACAAGTCAAATAATCTGATGGTGTGTGTACCGAAGGTCTTACAGTACGCACACCACACTTACAAAACACTCGTGCGACCTATACTTGAGTATTGCTCATCAGTGTGGGATCCGTACCAGGTCGGGTTGACGGAGGAGATAGAGAAGATCCAAAGAAGAGTGGCGCGTTTCGTCACAGGGTTATTTGGTAAGCGTGATAGCGTTACGGAGATGTTTGGCAAACTCAAGTGGTAGACTCTGCAAGAGAGGCGCTCTGAATCGCGGTGTAGCTTGCTGGCCAGGTTTCAAGAGGGTGCGTTTCTGGATGAGGTATCGAATATATTGCTTCCCCCTACTTATACCTCCCGAGGAGATCACGAATGTAAAATTAGAGAGATTCGAGCGCGCACGGAGGCTTTCCGGCAGTCGTTCTTCCCGAGAACCATACGCGACTCGAACAGGAAATGGAGGTAATGCAGTGGCACGTTAAGTGCCCTCCGCCACGCACAGTTGGGTGGCTTGCGGAGTACAAATGTAGATGTAGGTGTAGTACGCGAGCGCCACTGGCCAGACGAGCGTTAGCGACTGCTACGGAGGCGGGTTGTGTGGAGGAGTCAAGCAACGGAGCCTTACAAATCAGGCGGTGGAACAGCTGGTCCAGGCGGTGGAACAGCTGTTCCGCTACCCCCACTCCATGTCAACAATGCCACACGACTCTCTCCGGTGTGCCCTTGACGCGTGGCGTGGCAGCGCCTACCTGGACGGGAGCCGCGTACAGCGCATGCGCAGAGGTGTGGTCCAGGAACTCGAATCCCAGGTCCGGCATTCGCCAGAGCGACACCAGGGGCTCCGGCGAGTACTTGACCATCCCGAGCAGCGGTCGCGCCGGCACTGGAGGCGGCACGCAGGCGGCGTGACAGCCGGCGCACTTGCCCCCCACCCCCGGCTGTGCCCGCGCCATCGGAGTCGGCCCCCTGAGCAGAGACCGAGACCTAGGCCGATAGCGAGCCCGAACAGAACAGGTTTACAGCGCGCCACCCACGTCACCGCTCGTCGCTTCAGCGCCCGTCAAGGTCCGCGGCGTAATAGTGCCGCCGCCAGAGGTCTCAGCAGTTAACGCCATTGTTATACTATCTGTGCCATTAAAATCAACAAGGTAATTACGAAGGTAATACATTATCTTGGCGTTTGTAGCAAGTAACTTGACTTGTTGAGACGTGCACTCGTATTCAAATGGACTTCACATTCGCCTGTATTATTCTGTCTATGCAGTTCCACTTCATTAAGCAGTCTGCACTAATGGATATCCCAATGATTACTCCTAATAAGCTCACCGGAAAAAAAAGACTAGGAGGCGTCGACTAATATCGTGTAAGACCGTCTTTATTTTTTATTTATTTAACCTTATCAGACCCCCTCTTACATCGGACCTGGGTTTCACACATACTATATGTTTTTTAAATCACGGTTACCTATAGAAATAATAGTTTTAATACGACAACTAGAACTAATACGATATGAGTGTCTGAAGTAGCAGTGTGATTAAATTATACTGACTATGAAGTACACTACTAGCCATTAAAATTGCTACACCAAGAAGAAATGCAGATGATAAACAGGTATTCATTGGACAAATATATTATACTAGAACTGACATGTGATTACATTTTCACGCAGTTTAGTTGCATAGATCCTGAGAAATCAGTACCCAGAACAACCACCTCTGGTCGTAATAACGACCAGGATAAGCATGGGCATTGAGTCAACAGAGCTTGGATGGCGTGTACAGGTACAGCTGCCCATGCAGCTTCAACACGATACCGCAGTTCATCAAGAGTAGTGACTGGCGTATTGTGACGAGCCAGTTGCTCGGCCACCATTGCCCAGACGTTTTCAGTTGGTGAGAGATCTGGAGGATGTGCTGGCCAGGGCAGCAGTCGAATATTTTCTGTATCCAGAAAGGCCCGTACAGGACCTGCAACATGCGGTCGTGTATTGTCGTGCTGAAATGTAAGCTTTCGTTGGGATCGAATGAAGGGTAGAGCCACGGGTCGTGACACATCTGAAATGTAACGTCCACTGCTCAAAGTGGCGTCAATTCGAACAAGAGGCGACCGAGACGTGTAACCAATGGCACCCCATACCATCACGCCGGGTGATACGCCAGTATGGCGATGACGAATACACGCTTCCAATATGCGTACGCCACGAGGTCGCCAAACACGGATGCGACCATCACGATGCAGTAAACAGAACGTGGATTCATCTGAAAAAATGACGTTTTGCCATTCGTGCACCCAGGTTCGTCGTTGAGTACACCATCGCAGGCGCTGCTGTCTGTGATGCAGCGTCTAGGGTAACCGCAGCCATGGTATCCGAGCTGATAGTCCATGCTGCTGCAAACGTCGTCGAACTGTTCGTGCAGATGGTTGTTGTCTTGCAAACGTTCCCATCTGTTGACTCGAGGATCGAGACGTGGCAGCACGATCCGTTACAGCCATGCGGATAAGATGCCTGTCATCTCAACTGCTAGTGATACGAGGCTGTCGGGATCCAGCACAGCGTTCCGTATTACCCTCCTGAACCCTCCGATTCCATATTCTGCTAACAGTCATTGGATCTCGACCAACGCGAGCAGCAATGTCGCGATACGATAAACCGCAATCGCGATAGGCTACAATCCGACCTTTATCAAAGTCGGAAACGTGATGGTACGCATTTCTCCTCCTTACACGAGGCATCACAACAACGTTTCACCAGGCAACGTCGGTCAACTGCTGTTTGTGTATGAGAAATCGGTTGTAAACTTTCTTCATGTCAGCACGTTGTAGGTGTCGCCACCGGCGCCAACCTTGTGTGAATGCTCTGAAAAGCTAATCATTTGCATATCACAGCATCTTCTTCCTGTCGGTTAAATTGCGCGTCTGTAGCACGTCATCTTCGTAGTGTAGCAATTTTTATGGCCAGTAGTGTACTAAAGTTGATACAGGCAATACTCGTACTACTGCAGCTGCTGTCACTAATAGTGGTAAGAGTAATAATAAAAATAATAACAATAATGTAGTGCAGATGTAAAAAGAATTTAAACGTGTACAAAACAGATATTTTATGAGGTGTTGAATTCTAAGGACAGGAAATTTAAGGAGACAGCTTCTGCAAAGATTACTGGTAAATGAGGAAGATTAGGTTGGAAAGAGGTTTGTACAAGGGTAACGAGTGCATACAGGGACAATGGTAATCCTTATTGTTGCCACAGTAGATATTTCATTAACTGACTTCTGAAGTTGGCGATGTTATTCAGTTCTCTTTTATAACGAGGAGGGTTATTCCACAGTCGGATCCCTGCTACTGAGAATGACTCGAGAAGGTGGCTGAACGATAGAGTGGAACAGGGATTTTACTTTGATGGGAGTGGGTGTCCCTCCTATCAAGTTCAGACAAGAAAGTTAAGGCCGGGGAGAGATATGAGGGACAGTGTTCATCAATAAGACAGTAGGGAATACAGAGGGTATGGAAATCACTTTGCTTGTCTGCACATCGCCATGATAGCTGTGCATACGATGGTAAAATGTGAGCAAAGAGTCGATCACCAGAGACATAACGAACACAGGCATCCATAACCAGGTACAGGCGCCTGAGGTTTCCTGGGAAAGGCGTTGCAGGATAGCATTGCTGTAATCAATAATTGGAAGTGTAAGCGTTAGTACAACTTCCTTTTTCAGGTCAAGAGGGTAGAGCTTTTCATATTTTTATAGGGCATGGAGAGATGCTGATGCCATCTTGCACACTGCAGTTACGTGCTCAGTCCAATTTAGATTTTCATCCATTGTTATTCCTAGACTCTTTGCTGAAGAAGAGAAGTTGATATTTGCGCCGTTTAGAGATAAAGATGGTAGAAATTCCCTATATTTCTGGCTAATGGGCCTAACTGATAACTGCAAGTCGGCGAGGAAGACTCCACAAGTCTCTTCAGGTATACCACATACAGCTGAAGCCAATTTGTAAATTAAATCCCGCAGAGAGACAAGATTGCCGGAATGTTGATTGCTTCGTTTCGCCCGGTGTCACAACAGCAGCAGACATTTTCGTTGGGTTAAGATCAGATGATTTCAAGAGCAGTCGAGTGCAACAAGCTGCCTGAGTGATTGTGAAGCCGGGAACGTGTGCCTTCAACCTTCTCAACATTGCTGTCGTCATCTTTAAAGACGGGACCGTCAAAAGCTTACCTGCATAGAAGAAAGACCAACATTTGTCACTGAGAGTGTTGAAATAAAGAGCCTTATCCATGTTCAGCGCAGCTTGAATAACTGGGCGCAAGTCTTGGTACGAAAAACACCGCCAAACATGACGGAACCACCTCCGGTCTGAACTACAACCTCCACTCACTGCGAGATATGCACCTCATTAGGATGTCAGTGCACTCGGCGTCTTAAATTATTTCAACAGAGGCAAAATCGCGACTGTCTGGGAGACGAAAGCCTACAGTCGTTTGTTGTCCAGTTTAATTTCTGTGTTGTTGGGCCTGTTGAATACAACTGCTAGGAATGGCCTCTTGTGCGGTACGCACTCCAAATTTGCACTGAATGCAGTTTCCTTCGCTATGTTAGCTAGGAATCCGACTGAGATAAAGTTGCATTCAATTATAGCAGCAATTCTTTTACGATATGAAACCGATTGTCATTGACAAGATGTGACACGTCTCTGGCGACTGTCGATTAGGTGCTTGCTATGACCAATGTTATTATGACCTGTTACATGGCTGCAAGTGGTACACCATTCCTTGTAGACACGTTAGACAATCTGTATTGCTACACCAACAAAACAGGCAATTTCACTTACGATGAGGTCAGGAAGACACCATAATACTATAGTTCCTTTCTGCCTTTATGTAACATCTTCTCATCGACACATACCACTGCGCAGGTTGCACAGAACCGACAGGCACGTACACACCACTTTGCCGTCGTGACACACGTCAGAGTTGGAGGGTCGCATGACTGCTTGGCGCCAGTTCCCCACCATTTACAGCGCTCCAGAGCGATCACAGTGCTCTTTTTAAGGTGGCGAGTAATACGGTCGAAGAAAAAAATTGAATGGGATGGAAACTGGTAGATGTGATGCACATTTACAGGCAAAGAAATGTTTACAATTTCAGAAAAATTAGATTATTTATTGCCGGCCGGGTGGCCGAGCGGTTCTAGGCGCTTCAGTCTGGAATCGCGCGACCGCTACGGTCGCAGGTTCGAATCCTGCCTCGGGCATGGATGTGTGTGATGTCCTTAGGTTAGTTAGGTTTAAGTAGTTCTACGTTCTAGGGGACTGATGACCTCAGCTGTTAAGTCACATAGTGCTCAGAGCCATT
Source organism: Schistocerca nitens (assembly GCF_023898315.1). NCBI lineage: Eukaryota > Metazoa > Arthropoda > Insecta > Orthoptera > Acrididae > Schistocerca > Schistocerca nitens. Next base: position 560,891,040 of record NC_064619.1, on the reverse strand, counting down.
TGAACCATTTTTTGGATTATTTATTCAGAAGAAAGAACTGCACAAACTGAGCAAGTCAATAACGCGTTGCTCCAACTCTGGCCCTTGTGCATGAAGTTATTCGGCTTGGCACTGATTGAGAGAGTGAAACGATAATGAAATCAAGACCCTAAGCTGCCGACAGGTGTTGATATACATCATGGGGACAGTTGAAAATGTGTGGGCCGACCGGGACTCGATCCCAGGATCTCCTTCTTACATGGCAGACGCTCTATCCATCTGAGCCACCGTGGGCACAGAGAATAGTGCGACTGCAGGGATTTATCCCTTGCACGCTCCCCGCGAGACCCACATTCCCAACTTAATGTCCACAGACTACATTCGTAGTGCCCCTGCCCACTACACTCATTACTCGCGGCAGACAGTCTTACCGAGTCCGGTAAGTGTTTGGACAATGCGTGTGCATCTGCACAGAAGAAGGTCAATGGTCGGTTAGCCTTAACTATATGAAGATGGTGTATGTTCTTTCGGACATGTCCGAAAGAACAGTTACCATCTTCATATGATTGACAGAGTTGTCGGTTGTCCTCCTAAGGGATATCGTGTCAAATTCTGTCCAATTGACGAGTTAGATCGTCAAAATCTCGAGCTGGTTGGCGACGCTGTCCATAATGTTCCAAAGGTTCTCTGTTGGGGATAGATGCGGAGATCCTGTTGACTAAGGTAGGGTCTGGCAAGCATGAAGACAAGCAGAGGAAACTCTCGCCGTGTGCGGGCGGGCATTATCTTGCTGAAATGTAAGCCCAGGATGGCTTGACATGAAGGGCAACAAATCGGGACGTGTCATATCGTCGACGTACCGATGTGTTATAATGTTAGGGTGCCGCTCGTGAGAACCAAAGCGGACCCGCTATGAAAATAAATGCCGTTCCGGACCATCACTCCTGGTTGGGTCAAATGGAGGGCGACAGTCACCATACACGTCTTCGCTGGTCACCGAGGATAAGTTCGGAGCGGAACTCATCACTCAAAACTACTCCAGTCAGTGGGATTGCAGGCCAAAGACGTGTCTCGAGACGCCCCGGACATCGGTAGCTGTATGTTCAAAATGGTTCAAATGGCTCTGAGCACTGTGGGACTCAACATCTTAGGTCATAAGTCCCCTAGAACTTAGAACTACTTAAACCTAACTAACCTAAGGACATCACGCACACCCATGCCCGAGGCAGGATTCGAACCTGCGACCGTAGCAGTCCCGCGGTTCCGGACTGCAGCGCCAGAACCGCACGGCCACCGCGGCCGGCGAGCTGTATGTATGGCGACACTGGGGTTGGTATCCCACCGCTGTCCATGCGTCTCTAGTCACGTATTCGGCCTGAAATCTCATTGACTGAAATAGAATTGTCTTCAGCGGAGACGCCCCAGACAGTGGTGTGAAACCAGACTGACTGTCACCCGCCGTATGGCCCGACAGCCATGAGTGGTGTTCTGGGATGCCGTTTATTTTCATAGCAGGGCCCCTTTAGCTGTCGTGCACGGTTCCCTTACGTCACAGCGGTACATCGACGATGTTCTACGCCTCGCTTTGCTGCCATTTATTGGAAGTCACCCTGTGTTTACATTTCAGTAAGGTATTGCTCGCCTGCACACGTGCTTGTCAAACTCTACCTAGGCCAGCAATGTCGCCAGATCTGTCCCCAGCTGAGAATGTTTGGAGCATTATGGACAGCGCCCTCTATCCTGCTCGGGATATTGACTATCCAACGGGCCAATTGGACAGAATTTGGCACGATATCCCTCAGGAGGACATCTAACAGCCCTTTCAATCATTGCCGAGACGAATGTATGCTAACACAAAGGCCAGAGGTGGACCAACTCGTTACTGACTTGCTCAGTTTGTGAAGCTCTTTCTTTTGATCTTCATGGTAAATGTTAAGAGCCAAACAGTTGGATGATAAAGATTTATTGAAATCCTTGACCACGATTTCGGTATATCTAAATATACAGGGTGATTCAAAAAGAATACCACAACTTTAGGAATTTAAAACTCTTGCAACGACAAAAGGCAGAGCTAAGCACTATCTGTCGGCGAATTAAGGGAGCTATAAAGTTTCATTTAGTTGTACATTTGTTCGCTTGAGGCGCTGTTGACTAGGCGTCAGCGTCAGTTGATGCTAAGATGGCGACCGCTCAACAGAAAGCTTTTTGTGTTATTGAGTACGGCAGAAGTGAATCGACGACAGTTGTTCAGCGTGCATTTCGAACGAAGTATGGTGTTAAACCTCCTGATAGGTGGTGTATTAAACGTTGGTATAAACAGTTTACAGAGAATGGGTGTTTGTGCAAAGGGAAAAGTTCTGGACGGCCGAGAACGAGTGATGAAAATGTAGCACGCATCCAGCAAGCATTTGTTCGCAGCCCAGAAAAATCGACTCGCAGAGCTAGCAGAGAGCTGCAAATTCCACAATAAACTGTATGGAGAGTCCTACGAAAAAGGGCCCCGCATCTCGTGGTCGTGCGGTAGCGTTCTCGCTTCCCACGCCCGGGTTCCCGGGTTCGATTCCCGGCGGGGTCAGGGATTTTCTCGCCTCGTGATGGCTGGGTGTTGCGTGCTGTCCTTAGGTTAGTTAGGTTTAAGTAGTTCTAAGTTCTAGGGGACTTATGACCACAGCAGTTGAGTCCCATAGTGCTCAGAGCCATTTGAACCTACGAAAAAGGTTAGTTATGAAACCTGAACGTCAACTACCCGAGGCGATGGATCGGCCGCCAGGCAGCCCGTGACAGAGCACTTCATCACTGGCCTCCAAGAAGCCCTGATCTTACCCCCTGCGATTTTTTCTTATGGGGGTATGTTAAGAATATGGTGTTTCGGCCACCTCTCCCAGCCACCATTGATGATTTGAAACGAGAAATAACAGCAGCTATCCAAACTGTTACGCCTGATATGCTACAGAGAGTGTGGAACGAGTTGGAGTATCGGGTTGATATTGCTCGTGTGTCTGGAGGGGGCCATATTGAACATCTCTGAACTTGTTTTTGAGTGAAAAAAAAACCTTTTTAAATACTCTTTGTAATGATGTATAACAGAGGGTTATATTATGTTTCTTTCATTAAATACACATTTTTAAAGTTGTGGTATTCTTTTTGAATCACCCTGTACTTTCATCAGAAGCAAAAATACACCTGAATAGGAAGACACCTTCTTTAGCAAAAACCTTGGAAACATAACTGAGATAGAAGAAAAAACAAACACTTATAGCTTTAAGTAACCATGATAATTACTAAAACTTTTAGTCACTTACTAAAATCACATTCTGCAATGGAGATGCACGAAACAATCATGCCAGTAGATAAAAATACGAGTGTAATATCACCTCCATCTGTACAGCATAATTATGAAGAGATGGTCGAAGCGAACACGGTATATTATCAGTACTTAGCCTGTGAACTAGCGTGAAGAGAGTGTGGAAGCACTAGGGCAGGCAGTTTCACCGAGAGAAGGCACTTGTGGTATGCGCGAGACACTCGTGCACATTAAAACCGAGGGATACATACTCATGCGCGTCAAAATTTTGAAGGTTGTGCTAATTCAAACAGTGTGTCTTAATAAATAAAACATATCAGAACCATTTAAAACACCTACATACAATACAAAATATGAACACCAATTTGCCTGTGTCCGAGTGTCAAGCAGATGAAGCTTGCACTAAGGAACACATGTAACGAGAGAGGGCACTAGTGCTATGAGCGAGAATCGAGTGCGAATTAAAGACAAGGATACATACTAGCGGAAACGAACAAAATGTTTTAGTAAATCGAAAACATATGTCGTCATGGATAAAAAACATAACAGAATCATTTAAACCACACATACAAATCGAGAACCTCGAACAATAATCATAAAAAATACGTAAAATCCCAAAAGACAGGAAAGGAGCATCTCACCAGCATCAACAGACTAGAAAACTAGCTTCCAGACAGCCAAACTACACTACTGGCCATTAAAATTGCTACAGTAAGAAGAAGAAATGCAGATGATAAACGGGTATTCATTGGACAAATATATTATACTAGAACTGACATGTGATTACATTTTCACGCAATATGGGTGCATAGATCCCGAGAAATCAGTACCCAGAACAACCACCTCTGGCCGTAATAACGGCCTTGATACGCCTGGGTATTGAGTCAAACAGAGCTTGGATGTCGTGTACCGGTACAGCTGCCAATGCAGCTTCAACACGAGACCACAGTTCATCAAGAGTAGTGACTGGCGTATTGTGACGAGCCAGTTGCTCGGCCACCATTGACCAGACGTTTTCAGTTGGTGTGAGATCTGTAGAATGTGCTGGCCAGGGCAGCAGTCGAACATTTTCTGTATCCAGAAAGGCCCGTACAGGACCTGCAACATGCGATCGTGCATTAACCTGCTGAAATGTACGGTTTCACCGGGACCGAATGAAGGGTGGAGCCACGGGACATAACACATCTGAAAAGTAACGTTCACTGTTCAAAGTGCCCTCAATGCGAACAAGAGGTGACCGAGACGTGTAACCAATGGCACCCGATAGCATCAAGCCGGGTGATACGCCAGTATGGCGATGACGAATACACGCTTCCAATGTGCGTTCACCGCGATGTCGCCAAACACTGATGCGACCGTCATGATGCTGTAAACAGAACCTGGATTCATCCGAAAAAATGGCGTTTTTCCATTCGAGCACCCAGGTTCGTCGTTGAGTACACCATTGCAGGCGCTCCTGTCTGTGATGCAGCGTCAAGGGTAACCTGAGCCATGGTCTCCGAGCTGATAGTCCATGCTGCTGCAAACGTCGTCGAATTGTTCGTGCAGATGGTTGTTGTGTTGCAAACGTCCCCATCTGTTGACTCAGGGATCGAGACGTGGCTGCACGATCAGTTACAGCCATGTGGATAACATGCCTTTCATCTCGACTGCTAGTGATACGAGGCCGTTGTGATCGAGCACGGCGTTCCGTATTACCCTCCTGGACCCACCGATTCCATATTCTGCTAACAGTCATTGGATCTCGACCAACGCGAGCAGCAATGTCGCGATGCGATAAACCGCAATCGCGATAGGTTACAATCCGACCTTTGTCAAAGTCGGAAACGTGATGGTATGCATTTCTCCTCCTTACACGAGGCATCACAACAACGTTTTACCAGGCAACGCCGGTCAACTGCTGTTTGTGTATGAGAAATCGGTTGGAAACTTTCCTCATGTCAGCACGTTTTAGGTGTCGCCACTGGCGCCAACCTTGTGTGAATACACTGAAAAGCTAATCGTTTGCATATCACAGCATCTTCTTGGTTAAATTTCGCGCCTGTAGCACATCTTCGTGGTGTAGTAATTTTAATGGCCAGTAGTGTATATTAAGTTAGAGCAAGAGGGGTTTGAAACTATCCGAACAATTTTTGTTTCTGAGCTGCACCTGTTCGTTAAGAATAAATCCATCTTTCTGAGATTGAAAATTTCCATTTCCTCGAACAGGTCCAGTTTATAACCCTTAGTCACTTCGGGTAGCAATTCTACGTCATCCAGTTTACGTGGCGTATGCTCTAAGGGCAATAGATGTTCAGCAAACGTGGAATTGTACTCATTTTCCCCATTTTTACCGTAGCATGTGTTCTTTAATGGGTCTATCTGTCTGTCCAACGTAATAGTTTCTTTTGAATAAATGATCCATCTTTTTTGAAGTTATAATCATTTGTTTGTATGAAAATGAAAATAACATTTCCGATTTCCGTCCCATTCGGGTAAACACTTCGTGGTGCGTCGTTGTTTTTGTCTTTGAGTATATATTACCAAGTTTTCATTTTAGTTCCAAACAAATCTTTTTGATTGAGTGGCAGTAAGTTTTGAATTGGCAAACACGTTTCTCTGTCATTAAAGGGAGATGAAATTTGTGTTACGTCTTCCTTTATTAAATGATTGATTTTCGAAAATTGCTGAGTCTGGAACAAGGTAGTCCTCAGCGACGTGTAACGTTTAACTACGTAGGCAGTGCCCGAAGTGCTCTCACAACTGCGCTCGAACTTCTACATCTACATGATTACTCTGCAATTCACATTTAAGTGCTTGGCAGAGGGTTCATCGAACCACAATCATACCATCTCTCTACCAGTCCACTCCCGAACAGCGCGCGGGAAAACGAACACCTAAAGCTTTCTGTTCGAGCTCTGATTTCTCTTATTTTATTTTGATGATCATTCCTACCTATGTAGGTTGGGCTCAACAAAATATTTTCGCATTCGGAAGAGAAAGTTGGTGATTGAAATTTCGTAAATAGATCTCGGCGCGACGAAAAACGTCTTTGCTTTAATGACTTCCATCCTAACTCGCGTATCACATCTGCCACACTCTCTCCCCTATTACGTGATAATACAAAACGAGCTGCCATTTTTTGCACCCTTTCGATGTCCTCCGTCAATCCCACCTGGTAAGGATCCCACACCGCCCAGCAATATTCTAGCAGAGGACGAACGAGTGTAGTGTAAGCTGTCTCTTTAGTGGACTTGTTGCATCTTCTAAGTGTCCTGCCAATGAAACGCAACCTTTGGCTCGCCTTCCCCACAATATTATCTATGTGGTCTTTCCAACTGAAGTTGTTCGTAATTTTAACACGCAGATACTTAGTTGAATTGACAGCCTTGAAAATTGTACTATTTATCGAGTAATCGAATTCCAACGAATTTCTTTTGGAACTCATGTGGATCACCTCACACTTTTCGTTATTTAGCGTCAACTGCCACCTGCCACACCATACAGCAATCTTTTCTAAATCGCTTTGCAACTGATACTGGTCTTCGGATGACCTTACTAGACGGTAAATTACAGCATCATCTGTGAACAACCTAGGAGAACTACTCAGATTGTCACCCAGGTCATTTATATTGATCAGGAACAGCAGAGGTCCCAGGACGCTTCCCTGGAGAACACCTGATATCACTTCAGTTTTACTCGATGATTTGCCGTCTATTACTACGAACTGTGACCTTCCTGACAGGAAATCACGAATCCAGTCGCACAACTGAGACGATACCCCATAGGCCCGCAGCTTGATTAGAAGTCGCTTGTGAGGATCGGTGTCAAAAGCTTTCCGGAAATCTAGAAATACGGGATCAACTTGAGATCCCCTGTCGTTAGCGGCCATTACTTCGTGCGAATAAAGAGCTAGCTGCGTTGCACAAGAACGATGTTTTCTGAAACCATGCTGATTACGTATCAATAGATCGTTCCCTTCGAGGTGATTCAAATGAATACAATATATGCTCCAAAACCCTACTGCAAACCTACGTCAATGATACAGGTCTGTAGGTCGATGGATTACTTCCACTACCCTTCTTAAACACTGGTGCGACCTGCGCAATTTTCCAGTCTGTAGATACAGATCTATCGGTGAGCTAGCGGTTGTATATGATTGCTAAGTAGGGAGCTAGGGAGCTTGGAGCGCGGTTCGCCTGTTTGTCTAGCTGGGTGACTCTGTTTCTATTAACTCCGTGCCGAGATAGTGCACGACTGCTCCCCGTCTGACTCACGACGCCTCCTTTACTGCAGCTGCGGCCGCTGTTGCAGAAACACCAGTGAATGACCTTTTAACTGTGCCATCGTTTTTGTTCAGCATCACATCTACTACGACGAGAAAAAACATTACGACCACAAGCTTCATAGCTTGTTTGTCCGTCTTTGGAACAAAATAGGTGGGTGAGTCAAATGAAAAACTGAAATATTTTTTAAAATATTATTTATTGTTCAGAAGTTGTACAAAGCTGTATCACTTTTCAACATAATCTCCCCCACGCGCAATGCAAGTCCTCCAGCGCTTACAAAGTGCATAAATACTTTTAGAAACAAATTCTTTTGGTAGTCCGCGCAACCACTCATTCACCGCGTGTCGTTCCTCTTCATCAGAACGGAACTTCTTTCCTCCCTTTGCGTCTTTGAGTGATCCAAACATATGGAAATCACTTTGTGATGAGGAATGGCGCCATTCCTTGATCGCTCTCTTCGTTTCCGGTTGGTGGAAGTTCAAATGGTTCAAATGGCTCTGAGCACTATGGAACTTAACTTCTGAGGTCATCAGTCCCCTAGAACTTAGAACTACTTACACCTAAGTAACCTAAAGACATCACACACATCCATGCCCGAGGCAGGATTCGAACCTGCGACCGTAGCGGTCGGGCGGTTCCAAACTGTAGCGCCTAGAACCGCTCGGCCACCCCGGCCGGCTTGGTGGAAGTGAGCCCACGTTTCGTCCCCAGTAAAGATTCTTGCAAGGAAGCCATCACCTTCTTGTTCAAAGCGCCGAAGAAGATTTCACAAACATCAACACGTCGTTCTCTCATTTCAGAAGTCAGCTGCCATGGCACCCATCTTGCAGACACTTTGTGAAACTGGAGCACATCATGCACAATGTGGTGTGCTGACCCATGAATAATCTGTAAACATGCTGCAACGTCATTCAGTGTCACTCGGCGGTTTTCCTTCACTATGGCTTCAACTTCTGAAATGTTCTATGGTCACAACTCGTTGTGCCTGACCTGGACGAGGAGCGTCTTCCACTGAAGTCACACCATTTGCGAACTTCCTGCTCCATTCCTAGACTTGCTGTTGTGACAAACATCCATCACCATACTGAACCTTCATTCGTCGATGAATTACAATAGGTTTCACAACATTACTACACAAAAACCGAATAACTGAATGCTGTTCTTCCCTGGTGTAAGTCGCAGGTAGGACAGCCATCTTGATACTGATACTGCGACGGCATGTGTGCATCTTCACTATGCTGCCACCTACAGGCCATTCTGCAAGCTGTTTGTAGCACGCTTACCAACTTACAGGATAACGGCGCGAAGTTATTACAAATTTAAGATTTTCATTTGACTCACCCTAGTACATCACCGACTTTGCGTCTCAGGGATCTGACACTTTTGTGGTAGATTTAAGGAGGCGTGTGGCATTACATGTCTACCTACAGGTCATGTAATACGCGAAAATAATGGGCTGCTGATTTGCGTATGCCGCGATGGCGCCCAATAGCAATCCAGATGAGTTCCATCGTATTTACATCAGGCGAATTTAGTCGCCTACACATCAACGTGAGTTCACTATAATGCTCCTCAGACCATGAGCACAGTTCTGGCTCCGGGAGACGAATAATTATACTGCTGAAAGGAGACATCGCTGTCGGGGAAGACTTCAAGGATGAAGGGATGCAGGTGGTTCGCAGCTGTCAGCGTGTCTTCGATTACTACCACAGGTCCCATGCAAGCGCAGGAGAACGTCTCCCATAACATAATACTGATCACGCCAGCCTGCGTCCGTGGCGCGCTGCACATTTCGATCCGCCGCTCATCTCGACGGAGGCGCTTGTGGAGACCAGCACCGACCTAGTGTAGCGAAACTGTGATTCACCGAAGAGCCGACACGTTTTCTCCATTGATCGACAGTCAGATCCCGATGGTCCCTTGTCCACTGCAATCGTAACTGGCGATGACGTTGGGTCAACATCTGAGCACGTAGGGATGGCCTGCTACGGAGCTCCATGTTCAACAATGTGCGATGAACGGTATGCTCCGAAACACTTGTGCGTACACCACAGACAACCCTCCGAACCCCACGTTCTGTGAAGAGTCGTGGACGTCCAACCACTTAGTTTGACTGTTCTTCTATCTCTTTCCGTAGATGCTGACAACAGTAGCCTGTGACATTCGACCAGCTTCGCTGTTTTCGAGATACTCGTTCAGAGTCTCTGCGTAATAATAATCTGCACTTTGTCAAAGTCGATAATCTCAATGGATTTCCCCCGTATCTTCGCTAGGGTGATTGCCCAGTCCATGTCTTTCCCATTTCATACTTATGTTACGTACCCGCAACGACGACACCAAGCGGCATCCAATATCATGATGGCCACTGGTCATAATGCTTTGGCTCATCAGCGTACATAATCTCCGGTATGCGCTAAGATTTGCGGTTGGAACTGCATCACGAAATGTAGCATATCGCCTAGAAAGTACCGCGGAGAATGACGTTGTGTAATCACAAACAACAAGTATAAGACTTTCCGACAATAGACGATGCTGTGTACAGCAACAAGATGCACGTCCGGATGTATATAATTTTGATTGTCTAAGTGGCTGAAGATGTAGCCACAAAAGACTTCGAAATCGTAAATAACAAACATGGCTGGGTGTAAAACAGCAATGTAACAAACTGGTAATTGTGTATTTGCAATATTCATAATTTGATGCATCCCATTTGCACCTTTCCTGCTTGCCCCTTTTTCTGGCCGGTTATTATAGACACACGCGGAAGGGGTGGGTCAATGACGATAAAACAAGTAAACAACTCTAACAAACATAGGTCCGGAAACCATGATTTCCCTGATACGACATACGGATTAGTGTAGTCATGCCAATGTTACAACACTGTTAGTCTCTAAGGCTACGTTGAGGGGAACTCGGGCCGCAACGGGATACTTAACGGTTAACAATTTTTTTTAAATAAAAGAGGACACACAAAAATGATTCTTAAAGGAATAACAAATCATTTTGAGTTATAATCTAACGTTTTTACTTGAAACTCTGTTAAAACTGGGCGTTTATGTTTTTCGGAGAAATGCTTGCACATATCCCCTCCCTCCGCACCCACGGGACGGAATGGGATAAGGCAGTTTTTTTGTGAAATTATTTTATAATCATTGTAATTATTCAGAATATCAGCTTAAAACTAAGACGTAAAGTTGCTTAACGAACAATTTAAACTAAGGAACACAGAATCATTAAAAACCATTAACAATAATAAAATATTTTAATGTCATTTTGAAAAATGTATAATTTTTAAAGCCTAATTTCAAGTTACTTTACTGTTACTTTTTGATCTCTCACCAATTGAAAACGTCTGGTCAATAGTGGCCGAGCAACTGGCTCGTCACAATACGCCAGTCACTACTCTTGATGAACTGTGGTATCGTGTTGAAGCTGCATGGGCAGCTGTACCTGTACACGGCGTCCAAGCTCTGTTTGACTCAATGCCCAGGCGTATCAAGGCCGTTGTTACGGCCAGAGGAGGTTGTTCTGGGTACTTATATCTCAGGATCTATGCACCAAAAATGCGTGAAAATGTAATCACATGTCAGTTCTAGTACGATGTATTTGTCCAATGAATACCCGTTTATCATCTGCATTTCTTGTTGGTGTAGAAATTTTAATGGCCAGTAGTGTATCAGTTACAAAGAATGTACCCAGCACTCGGAAGGGCGGTGCCCATCCCATTGTGCTCTACTTTACTCGCTTCCATTTCTAGTGTTTGATCAAGACACTTATCACTAAGCTCACTCCGAGCGGAGCCATGCAACGTGCGGATGAAGAAGATGAGTCTCACTGACCTCCTTCCCTAAACACACGTCCTTGTCGATGGGCCGTAGCAGTTTAACCAAACTTTGTGCGCTACCCGACGTCTATATAGCTACAGGATTTTGCTTCGGCGCATCCTACACCGCAGGGTGGTGCTACTACGTGAAACTGCATGTTTCACTGACCTCCTTCCCTAAACACACGTCCTTATCGATGGGCCGTAGCAGTTTAACCAAACTTTGTGTGCTACCCGACGTCTATATAGCTACAGGATTTTGCTTCGGCGCATCCTACACCGCAGGGTGGTGCTACTACGTGAAACTGCATGTTTCACTGACCTCCTTCCCTAAACACACGTCCTTATCGATGGGCCGTAGCAGTTTAACCAAACTTTGTGTGCTACCCGACGTCTATATAGCTACAGGATTTTGCTTCGGCGCATCCTACACCGCAGGGTGGTGCTACTACGTGAAACTGCATGTTTCACTGACCTCCTTCCCTAAACACACGTCCTTATCGATGGGCCGTAGCAGTTTAACCAAACTTTGTGTGCTACCCGACGTCTATATAGCTACAGGATTTTGCTTCGGCGCATCCTACACCGCAGGGTGGTGCTACTACGTGAAACTGCATGTTTCACTGACCTCCTTCCCTAAACACACGTCCTTATCGATGGGCCGTAGCAGTTTAACCAAACTTTGTGTGCTACCCGACGTCTATATAGCTACAGGATTTTGCTTCGGCGCATCCTACACCGCAGGGTGGTGCTACTACGTGAAACTGCATGTTTCACTGACCTCCTTCCCTAAACACACGTCCTTATCGATGGGCCGTAGCAGTTTAACCAAACTTTGTGTGCTACCCGACGTCTATATAGCTACAGGATTTTGCTTCGGCGCATCCTACACCGCAGGGTGGTGCTACTACGTGAAACTGCATGTTTCACTGACCTCCTTCCCTAAACACACGTCCTTATCGATGGGCCGTAGCAGTTTAACCAAACTTTGTGTGCTACCCGACGTCTATATAGCTACAGGATTTTGCTTCGGCGCATCCTACACCGCAGGGTGGTGCTACTACGTGAAACTGCATGTTTCACTGACCTCCTTCCCTAAACACACGTCCTTATCGATGGGCCGTAGCAGTTTAACCAAACTTTGTGTGCTACCCGACGTCTATATAGCTACAGGATTTTGCTTCGGCGCATCCTACACCGCAGGGTGGTGCTACTACGTGAAACTGCATGTTTCACTGACCTCCTTCCCTAAACACACGTCCTTATCGATGGGCCGTAGCAGTTTAACCAAACTTTGTGTGCTACCCGACGTCTATATAGCTACAGGATTTTGCTTCGGCGCATCCTACACCGCAGGGTGGTGCTACTACGTGAAACTGCATGTTTCACTGACCTCCTTCCCTAAACACACGTCCTTATCGATGGGCCGTAGCAGTTTAACCAAACTTTGTGTGCTACCCGACGTCTATATAGCTACAGGATTTTGCTTCGGCGCATCCTACACCGCAGGGTGGTGCTACTACGTGAAACTGCATGTTTCACTGACCTCCTTCCCTAAACACACGTCCTTATCGATGGGCCGTAGCAGTTTAACCAAACTTTGTGTGCTACCCGACGTCTATATAGCTACAGGATTTTGCTTCGGCGCATCCTACACCGCAGGGTGGTGCTACTACGTGAAACTGCATGTTTCACTGACCTCCTTCCCTAAACACACGTCCTTATCGATGGGCCGTAGCAGTTTAACCAAACTTTGTGTGCTACCCGACGTCTATATAGCTACAGGATTTTGCTTCGGCGCATCCTACACCGCAGGGTGGTGCTACTACGTGAAACTGCATGTTTCACTGACCTCCTTCCCTAAACACACGTCCTTATCGATGGGCCGTAGCAGTTTAACCAAACTTTGTGTGCTACCCGACGTCTATATAGCTACAGGATTTTGCTTCGGCGCATCCTACACCGCAGGGTGGTGCTACTACGTGAAACTGCATGTTTCACTGACCTCCTTCCCTAAACACACGTCCTTATCGATGGGCCGTAGCAGTTTAACCAAACTTTGTGTGCTACCCGACGTCTATATAGCTACAGGATTTTGCTTCGGCGCATCCTACACCGCAGGGTGGTGCTACTACGTGAAACTGCATGTTTCACTGACCTCCTTCCCTAAACACACGTCCTTATCGATGGGCCGTAGCAGTTTAACCAAACTTTGTGTGCTACCCGACGTCTATATAGCTACAGGATTTTGCTTCGGCGCATCCTACACCGCAGGGTGGTGCTACTACGTGAAACTGCATGTTTCACTGACCTCCTTCCCTAAACACACGTCCTTATCGATGGGCCGTAGCAGTTTAACCAAACTTTGTGTGCTACCCGACGTCTATATAGCTACAGGATTTTGCTTCGGCGCATCCTACACCGCAGGGTGGTGCTACTACGTGAAACTGCATGTTTCACTGACCTCCTTCCCTAAACACACGTCCTTATCGATGGGCCGTAGCAGTTTAACCAAACTTTGTGTGCTACCCGACGTCTATATAGCTACAGGATTTTGCTTCGGCGCATCCTACACCGCAGGGTGGTGCTACTACGTGAAACTGCATGTTTCACTGACCTCCTTCCCTAAACACACGTCCTTATCGATGGGCCGTAGCAGTTTAACCAAACTTTGTGTGCTACCCGACGTCTATATAGCTACAGGATTTTGCTTCGGCGCATCCTACACCGCAGGGTGGTGCTACTACGTGAAACTGCATGTTTCACTGACCTCCTTCCCTAAACACACGTCCTTATCGATGGGCCGTAGCAGTTTAACCAAACTTTGTGTGCTACCCGACGTCTATATAGCTACAGGATTTTGCTTCGGCGCATCCTACACCGCAGGGTGGTGCTACTACGTGAAACTGCATGTTTCACTGACCTCCTTCCCTAAACACACGTCCTTATCGATGGGCCGTAGCAGTTTAACCAAACTTTGTGTGCTACCCGACGTCTATATAGCTACAGGATTTTGCTTCGGCGCATCCTACACCGCAGGGTGGTGCTACTACGTGAAACTGCATGTTTCACTGACCTCCTTCCCTAAACACACGTCCTTATCGATGGGCCGTAGCAGTTTAACCAAACTTTGTGTGCTACCCGACGTCTATATAGCTACAGGATTTTGCTTCGGCGCATCCTACACCGCAGGGTGGTGCTACTACGTGAAACTGCATGTTTCACTGACCTCCTTCCCTAAACACACGTCCTTATCGATGGGCCGTAGCAGTTTAACCAAACTTTGTGTGCTACCCGACGTCTATATAGCTACAGGATTTTGCTTCGGCGCATCCTACACCGCAGGGTGGTGCTACTACGTGAAACTGCATGTTTCACTGACCTCCTTCCCTAAACACACGTCCTTATCGATGGGCCGTAGCAGTTTAACCAAACTTTGTGTGCTACCCGACGTCTATATAGCTACAGGATTTTGCTTCGGCGCATCCTACACCGCAGGGTGGTGCTACTACGTGAAACTGCATGTTTCACTGACCTCCTTCCCTAAACACACGTCCTTATCGATGGGCCGTAGCAGTTTAACCAAACTTTGTGTGCTACCCGACGTCTATATAGCTACAGGATTTTGCTTCGGCGCATCCTACACCGCAGGGTGGTGCTACTACGTGAAACTGCATGTTTCACTGACCTCCTTCCCTAAACACACGTCCTTATCGATGGGCCGTAGCAGTTTAACCAAACTTTGTGTGCTACCCGACGTCTATATAGCTACAGGATTTTGCTTCGGCGCATCCTACACCGCAGGGTGGTGCTACTACGTGAAACTGCATGTTTCACTGACCTCCTTCCCTAAACACACGTCCTTATCGATGGGCCGTAGCAGTTTAACCAAACTTTGTGTGCTACCCGACGTCTATATAGCTACAGGATTTTGCTTCGGCGCATCCTACACCGCAGGGTGGTGCTACTACGTGAAACTGCATGTTTCACTGACCTCCTTCCCTAAACACACGTCCTTATCGATGGGCCGTAGCAGTTTAACCAAACTTTGTGTGCTACCCGACGTCTATATAGCTACAGGATTTTGCTTCGGCGCATCCTACACCGCAGGGTGGTGCTACTACGTGAAACTGCATGTTTCACTGACCTCCTTCCCTAAACACACGTCCTTATCGATGGGCCGTAGCAGTTTAACCAAACTTTGTGTGCTACCCGACGTCTATATAGCTACAGGATTTTGCTTCGGCGCATCCTACACCGCAGGGTGGTGCTACTACGTGAAACTGCATGTTTCACTGACCTCCTTCCCTAAACACACGTCCTTATCGATGGGCCGTAGCAGTTTAACCAAACTTTGTGTGCTACCCGACGTCTATATAGCTACAGGATTTTGCTTCGGCGCATCCTACACCGCAGGGTGGTGCTACTACGTGAAACTGCATGTTTCACTGACCTCCTTCCCTAAACACACGTCCTTATCGATGGGCCGTAGCAGTTTAACCAAACTTTGTGTGCTACCCGACGTCTATATAGCTACAGGATTTTGCTTCGGCGCATCCTACACCGCAGGGTGGTGCTACTACGTGAAACTGCATGTTTCACTGACCTCCTTCCCTAAACACACGTCCTTATCGATGGGCCGTAGCAGTTTAACCAAACTTTGTGTGCTACCCGACGTCTATATAGCTACAGGATTTTGCTTCGGCGCATCCTACACCGCAGGGTGGTGCTACTACGTGAAACTGCATGTTTCACTGACCTCCTTCCCTAAACACACGTCCTTATCGATGGGCCGTAGCAGTTTAACCAAACTTTGTGTGCTACCCGACGTCTATATAGCTACAGGATTTTGCTTCGGCGCATCCTACACCGCAGGGTGGTGCTACTACGTGAAACTGCATGTTTCACTGACCTCCTTCCCTAAACACACGTCCTTATCGATGGGCCGTAGCAGTTTAACCAAACTTTGTGTGCTACCCGACGTCTATATAGCTACAGGATTTTGCTTCGGCGCATCCTACACCGCAGGGTGGTGCTACTACGTGAAACTGCATGTTTCACTGACCTCCTTCCCTAAACACACGTCCTTATCGATGGGCCGTAGCAGTTTAACCAAACTTTGTGTGCTACCCGACGTCTATATAGCTACAGGATTTTGCTTCGGCGCATCCTACACCGCAGGGTGGTGCTACTACGTGAAACTGCATGTTTCACTGACCTCCTTCCCTAAACACACGTCCTTATCGATGGGCCGTAGCAGTTTAACCAAACTTTGTGTGCTACCCGACGTCTATATAGCTACAGGATTTTGCTTCGGCGCATCCTACACCGCAGGGTGGTGCTACTACGTGAAACTGCATGTTTCACTGACCTCCTTCCCTAAACACACGTCCTTATCGATGGGCCGTAGCAGTTTAACCAAACTTTGTGTGCTACCCGACGTCTATATAGCTACAGGATTTTGCTTCGGCGCATCCTACACCGCAGGGTGGTGCTACTACGTGAAACTGCATGTTTCACTGACCTCCTTCCCTAAACACACGTCCTTATCGATGGGCCGTAGCAGTTTAACCAAACTTTGTGTGCTACCCGACGTCTATATAGCTACAGGATTTTGCTTCGGCGCATCCTACACCGCAGGGTGGTGCTACTACGTGAAACTGCATGTTTCACTGACCTCCTTCCCTAAACACACGTCCTTATCGATGGGCCGTAGCAGTTTAACCAAACTTTGTGTGCTACCCGACGTCTATATAGCTACAGGATTTTGCTTCGGCGCATCCTACACCGCAGGGTGGTGCTACTACGTGAAACTGCATGTTTCACTGACCTCCTTCCCTAAACACACGTCCTTATCGATGGGCCGTAGCAGTTTAACCAAACTTTGTGTGCTACCCGACGTCTATATAGCTACAGGATTTTGCTTCGGCGCATCCTACACCGCAGGGTGGTGCTACTACGTGAAACTGCATGTTTCACTGACCTCCTTCCCTAAACACACGTCCTTATCGATGGGCCGTAGCAGTTTAACCAAACTTTGTGTGCTACCCGACGTCTATATAGCTACAGGATTTTGCTTCGGCGCATCCTACACCGCAGGGTGGTGCTACTACGTGAAACTGCATGTTTCACTGACCTCCTTCCCTAAACACACGTCCTTATCGATGGGCCGTAGCAGTTTAACCAAACTTTGTGTGCTACCCGACGTCTATATAGCTACAGGATTTTGCTTCGGCGCATCCTACACCGCAGGGTGGTGCTACTACGTGAAACTGCATGTTTCACTGACCTCCTTCCCTAAACACACGTCCTTATCGATGGGCCGTAGCAGTTTAACCAAACTTTGTGTGCTACCCGACGTCTATATAGCTACAGGATTTTGCTTCGGCGCATCCTACACCGCAGGGTGGTGCTACTACGTGAAACTGCATGTTTCACTGACCTCCTTCCCTAAACACACGTCCTTATCGATGGGCCGTAGCAGTTTAACCAAACTTTGTGTGCTACCCGACGTCTATATAGCTACAGGATTTTGCTTCGGCGCATCCTACACCGCAGGGTGGTGCTACTACGTGAAACTGCATGTTTCACTGACCTCCTTCCCTAAACACACGTCCTTATCGATGGGCCGTAGCAGTTTAACCAAACTTTGTGTGCTACCCGACGTCTATATAGCTACAGGATTTTGCTTCGGCGCATCCTACACCGCAGGGTGGTGCTACTACGTGAAACTGCATGTTTCACTGACCTCCTTCCCTAAACACACGTCCTTATCGATGGGCCGTAGCAGTTTAACCAAACTTTGTGTGCTACCCGACGTCTATATAGCTACAGGATTTTGCTTCGGCGCATCCTACACCGCAGGGTGGTGCTACTACGTGAAACTGCATGTTTCACTGACCTCCTTCCCTAAACACACGTCCTTATCGATGGGCCGTAGCAGTTTAACCAAACTTTGTGTGCTACCCGACGTCTATATAGCTACAGGATTTTGCTTCGGCGCATCCTACACCGCAGGGTGGTGCTACTACGTGAAACTGCATGTTTCACTGACCTCCTTCCCTAAACACACGTCCTTATCGATGGGCCGTAGCAGTTTAACCAAACTTTGTGTGCTACCCGACGTCTATATAGCTACAGGATTTTGCTTCGGCGCATCCTACACCGCAGGGTGGTGCTACTACGTGAAACTGCATGTTTCACTGACCTCCTTCCCTAAACACACGTCCTTATCGATGGGCCGTAGCAGTTTAACCAAACTTTGTGTGCTACCCGACGTCTATATAGCTACAGGATTTTGCTTCGGCGCATCCTACACCGCAGGGTGGTGCTACTACGTGAAACTGCATGTTTCACTGACCTCCTTCCCTAAACACACGTCCTTATCGATGGGCCGTAGCAGTTTAACCAAACTTTGTGTGCTACCCGACGTCTATATAGCTACAGGATTTTGCTTCGGCGCATCCTACACCGCAGGGTGGTGCTACTACGTGAAACTGCATGTTTCACTGACCTCCTTCCCTAAACACACGTCCTTATCGATGGGCCGTAGCAGTTTAACCAAACTTTGTGTGCTACCCGACGTCTATATAGCTACAGGATTTTGCTTCGGCGCATCCTACACCGCAGGGTGGTGCTACTACGTGAAACTGCATGTTTCACTGACCTCCTTCCCTAAACACACGTCCTTATCGATGGGCCGTAGCAGTTTAACCAAACTTTGTGTGCTACCCGACGTCTATATAGCTACAGGATTTTGCTTCGGCGCATCCTACACCGCAGGGTGGTGCTACTACGTGAAACTGCATGTTTCACTGACCTCCTTCCCTAAACACACGTCCTTATCGATGGGCCGTAGCAGTTTAACCAAACTTTGTGTGCTACCCGACGTCTATATAGCTACAGGATTTTGCTTCGGCGCATCCTACACCGCAGGGTGGTGCTACTACGTGAAACTGCATGTTTCACTGACCTCCTTCCCTAAACACACGTCCTTATCGATGGGCCGTAGCAGTTTAACCAAACTTTGTGTGCTACCCGACGTCTATATAGCTACAGGATTTTGCTTCGGCGCATCCTACACCGCAGGGTGGTGCTACTACGTGAAACTGCATGTTTCACTGACCTCCTTCCCTAAACACACGTCCTTATCGATGGGCCGTAGCAGTTTAACCAAACTTTGTGTGCTACCCGACGTCTATATAGCTACAGGATTTTGCTTCGGCGCATCCTACACCGCAGGGTGGTGCTACTACGTGAAACTGCATGTTTCACTGACCTCCTTCCCTAAACACACGTCCTTATCGATGGGCCGTAGCAGTTTAACCAAACTTTGTGTGCTACCCGACGTCTATATAGCTACAGGATTTTGCTTCGGCGCATCCTACACCGCAGGGTGGTGCTACTACGTGAAACTGCATGTTTCACTGACCTCCTTCCCTAAACACACGTCCTTATCGATGGGCCGTAGCAGTTTAACCAAACTTTGTGTGCTACCCGACGTCTATATAGCTACAGGATTTTGCTTCGGCGCATCCTACACCGCAGGGTGGTGCTACTACGTGAAACTGCATGTTTCACTGACCTCCTTCCCTAAACACACGTCCTTATCGATGGGCCGTAGCAGTTTAACCAAACTTTGTGTGCTACCCGACGTCTATATAGCTACAGGATTTTGCTTCGGCGCATCCTACACCGCAGGGTGGTGCTACTACGTGAAACTGCATGTTTCACTGACCTCCTTCCCTAAACACACGTCCTTATCGATGGGCCGTAGCAGTTTAACCAAACTTTGTGTGCTACCCGACGTCTATATAGCTACAGGATTTTGCTTCGGCGCATCCTACACCGCAGGGTGGTGCTACTACGTGAAACTGCATGTTTCACTGACCTCCTTCCCTAAACACACGTCCTTATCGATGGGCCGTAGCAGTTTAACCAAACTTTGTGTGCTACCCGACGTCTATATAGCTACAGGATTTTGCTTCGGCGCATCCTACACCGCAGGGTGGTGCTACTACGTGAAACTGCATGTTTCACTGACCTCCTTCCCTAAACACACGTCCTTATCGATGGGCCGTAGCAGTTTAACCAAACTTTGTGTGCTACCCGACGTCTATATAGCTACAGGATTTTGCTTCGGCGCATCCTACACCGCAGGGTGGTGCTACTACGTGAAACTGCATGTTTCACTGACCTCCTTCCCTAAACACACGTCCTTATCGATGGGCCGTAGCAGTTTAACCAAACTTTGTGTGCTACCCGACGTCTATATAGCTACAGGATTTTGCTTCGGCGCATCCTACACCGCAGGGTGGTGCTACTACGTGAAACTGCATGTTTCACTGACCTCCTTCCCTAAACACACGTCCTTATCGATGGGCCGTAGCAGTTTAACCAAACTTTGTGTGCTACCCGACGTCTATATAGCTACAGGATTTTGCTTCGGCGCATCCTACACCGCAGGGTGGTGCTACTACGTGAAACTGCATGTTTCACTGACCTCCTTCCCTAAACACACGTCCTTATCGATGGGCCGTAGCAGTTTAACCAAACTTTGTGTGCTACCCGACGTCTATATAGCTACAGGATTTTGCTTCGGCGCATCCTACACCGCAGGGTGGTGCTACTACGTGAAACTGCATGTTTCACTGACCTCCTTCCCTAAACACACGTCCTTATCGATGGGCCGTAGCAGTTTAACCAAACTTTGTGTGCTACCCGACGTCTATATAGCTACAGGATTTTGCTTCGGCGCATCCTACACCGCAGGGTGGTGCTACTACGTGAAACTGCATGTTTCACTGACCTCCTTCCCTAAACACACGTCCTTATCGATGGGCCGTAGCAGTTTAACCAAACTTTGTGTGCTACCCGACGTCTATATAGCTACAGGATTTTGCTTCGGCGCATCCTACACCGCAGGGTGGTGCTACTACGTGAAACTGCATGTTTCACTGACCTCCTTCCCTAAACACACGTCCTTATCGATGGGCCGTAGCAGTTTAACCAAACTTTGTGTGCTACCCGACGTCTATATAGCTACAGGATTTTGCTTCGGCGCATCCTACACCGCAGGGTGGTGCTACTACGTGAAACTGCATGTTTCACTGACCTCCTTCCCTAAACACACGTCCTTATCGATGGGCCGTAGCAGTTTAACCAAACTTTGTGTGCTACCCGACGTCTATATAGCTACAGGATTTTGCTTCGGCGCATCCTACACCGCAGGGTGGTGCTACTACGTGAAACTGCATGTTTCACTGACCTCCTTCCCTAAACACACGTCCTTATCGATGGGCCGTAGCAGTTTAACCAAACTTTGTGTGCTACCCGACGTCTATATAGCTACAGGATTTTGCTTCGGCGCATCCTACACCGCAGGGTGGTGCTACTACGTGAAACTGCATGTTTCACTGACCTCCTTCCCTAAACACACGTCCTTATCGATGGGCCGTAGCAGTTTAACCAAACTTTGTGTGCTACCCGACGTCTATATAGCTACAGGATTTTGCTTCGGCGCATCCTACACCGCAGGGTGGTGCTACTACGTGAAACTGCATGTTTCACTGACCTCCTTCCCTAAACACACGTCCTTGTCGATGGGCCGTAGCAGTTTAACCAAACTTTGTGTGCTACCCGACGTCTATATAGCTACAGGATTTTGCTTCGGCGCATCCTACACCGCAGGGTGGTGCTACTACGTGAAACTGCATGTTTCACTGACCTCCTTCCCTAAACACACGTCCTTATAGATGGGCCGTAGCAGTTTAACCAAACTTTGTGTGCTACCCGACGTCTATATAGCTACAGGATTTTGCTTCGGCGCATCCTACACCGCAGGGTGGTGCTACTACGTGAAACTGCATGTTTCACTGACCTCCTTCCCTAAACACACGTCCTTATCGATGGGCCGTAGCAGTTTAACCAAACTTTGTGTGCTACCCGACGTCTATATAGCTACAGGATTTTGCTTCGGCGCATCCTACACCGCAGGGTGGTGCTACTACGTGAAACTGCATGTTTCACTGACCTCCTTCCCTAAACACACGTCCTTATCGATGGGCCGTAGCAGTTTAACCAAACTTTGTGTGCTACCCGACGTCTATATAGCTACAGGATTTTGCTTCGGCGCATCCTACACCGCAGGGTGGTGCTACTACGTGAAACTGCATGTTTCACTGACCTCCTTCCCTAAACACACGTCCTTGTCGATGGGCCGTAGCAGTTTAACCAAACTTTGTGTGCTACCCGACGTCTATATAGCTACAGGATTTTGCTTCGGCGCATCCTACACCGCAGGGTGGTGCTACTACGTGAAACTGCATGTTTCACTGACCTCCTTCCCTAAACACACGTCCTTATAGATGGGCCGTAGCAGTTTAACCAAACTTTGTGTGCTACCCGACGTCTATATAGCTACAGGATTTTGCTTCGGCGCATCCTACACCGCAGGGTGGTGCTACTACGTGAAACTGCATGTTTCACTGACCTCCTTCCCTAAACACACGTCCTTATCGATGGGCCGTAGCAGTTTAACCAAACTTTGTGTGCTACCCGACGTCTATATAGCTACAGGATTTTGCTTCGGCGCATCCTACACCGCAGGGTGGTGCTACTACGTGAAACTGCATGTTTCACTGACCTCCTTCCCTAAACACACGTCCTTATCGATGGGCCGTAGCAGTTTAACCAAACTTTGTGTGCTACCCGACGTCTATATAGCTACAGGATTTTGCTTCGGCGCATCCTACACCGCAGGGTGGTGCTACTACGTGAAACTGCATGTTTCATTGACCTCCTTCCCTAAACACACGTCCTTGTCGATGGGCCGTAGCAGTTTAACCAAACTTTGTGTGCTACCCGACGTCTATATAGCTACAGGATTTTGCTTCGGCGCATCCTACACCGCAGGGTGGTGCTACTACGTGAAACTGCATGTTTCACTGACCTCCTTCCCTAAACACACGTCCTTATCGATGGGCCGTAGCAGTTTAACCAAACTTTGTGTGCTACCCGACGTCTATATAGCTACAGGATTTTGCTTCGGCGCATCCTACACCGCAGGGTGGTGCTACTACGTGAAACTGCATGTTTCACTGACCTCCTTCCCTAAACACACGTCCTTATAGATGGGCCGTAGCAGTTTAACCAAACTTTGTGTGCTACCCGACGTCTATATAGCTACAGGATTTTGCTTCGGCGCATCCTACACCGCAGGGTGGTGCTACTACGTGAAACTGCATGTTTATCGTCACCACAAATGCAAGGAATGGCAGGAGATTGATCGCTGAGACGGCGTACTGTGAAATGATGAAACTGTGCCTACATGGAACCCGGGTTCTCCTTCACGGCAATTCTGATCTACGTTTTCCCAAATTATTCTCTTCGAAAATAAGGCAATAGATGGGTTCAGTGTTAATTCTTATAGTAATCGAGCATGTTATCGTCATGTCACTACTACTATTACTATTTATTTATCGTATGATGATACAGAGCTTGGATCAAATACATAATTTTAAGAGTATACAGTGTAAGGAATGATACGGAATGACAAGCAAAATACATGTACAGAATCAAATGTTCAAAGTAGTATGCTAAATTATCTACACATTACACAAGTTCTTAGATTTCTAAGTCCAATCTGTTGATCCAGTTGAGCCCTTCAGGTGATGTATAGTGGATGTCATTTATTGATCCCCCCTAAGGCTCGTTTCGGGCATTCACCAACAATGTGATTAATTGTTTGCAGGGCAGCTCCACAGACACAATCTGGAAATGTTGCCCAGCCCCACTTGTGCTTTAGATATCCACAGTTCCCTTGTCCTGTGCGGATGCGGTTGATGGTTCTCCACTGGCGTCTGGGGAGTGTGAAACCTGGAACTCGCATGGAAGGCTTTTCAACCAGATGACCGTTGAACACTGACGATTCTTCCCACTGACTACTCCATACTTCGTTGATGTTAAAGTCGGAGGCTTCAAGATGTCGTGCAGTTCGCCAAGGTGGCTTTCTTGACTTCAGACGCTGATGTTTTGCTACTAATATATCGCTGTGTACGGGTAGCTGGGGGGTTCTTCTGAATGTTTCTCCAGGTCTTCAGGAGAGCATCTGATCTTCGTAGAGCTGGAGGTTGGATGTTACTTAAAACCGGTAGCCATGCAGTTTGAGTGCTACGTACGCACCCTGTGATAAGTCGCATTGTCTGGTTGAGTTGCGCATTTATCTTGCTACAGTGAGCACTGTTCACCCAAGTTGGACAACAGTATTCAGCGACAGAGTATGATAGTGCCAAAGTAGCTGATCTTAGAGTTTGAGCGCTGCAACCCCAGGAGGTACCAGCAAGCTTCTGAATTATATTATTACGGGTCTTCACTTTTGCGGCCACGTTGGAGAGATGTTGTCGCAAAGTTAGGGACCTATCGAGTGTTATTCCGAGGTACTTCGGTGTGTTGCAGTACTTCAAGGTTTGGCCTCGGAGTTTTAACTTCTGGTTTATAGTCAGAGTGTCTGTTCCGAATGGTTGAATGCTGAAGTAACAGGGGCTAGGTTACTCGCGTACGTGACATACCCTAAGTCACACGTGCCTCCTGGGTGGTGCTAAATGAGTAACAACAACAGGATGAGACCTAACTGCCCGAAAAGGCCTCCCGGTTGTAATGGTTCTTTATTTAAGTGACCATTACGGCACTCAACCCCAGTTCTCGATACCAGTAATATCCTACTACTTTTCTGCGAAGTAACAGACATATTTTTGTGACAATATTCACATTTGGTTTTATTAATGTATAGGTACCCCGATGTATCGATATATTACAGTGATATGGTTCTTGTGTGTATTCATTTCTGTGAGACTGTCGTAATCTTTGACTTACTTGTAACCGTTTTGGCGCGAATGCGCATAGAGCAGTCTTTGTTTCACTTTGCAGAAGTTAAGTTGTTATTTCGCTTTGTAAAAGAACAGTGAAGTCTTGTGTTTGGTTAAAGTGGAAATTAAATGCATGAAGATTGATACAAAACTGTTTTCTTGATGATGTGACAATTAAGAAGAAGTACATGTGAATTTACAAGAAATTTAATAAGAAGGTGGATCGTGAACACCAAGTAAAAAATTATTTCTACCATACCATTGTTCTGATTTGGGATTGTTTGATCATTAAGAATATCCTGAAAAAAGCATTTGATAGGTCTTCAAATATTGCTAAAATACAGATCTGGACCTTCTAGCAGTCAAAGTTCAAGCACCTTAGAATCAACAAGATGAGCCATAAGAACTTCGACGAAATCTACGTGGGAATCCATTCAAGATAAGTGCCAAAATTAATGACTTTTTTACTGTGACTTCATTATTTCCATTCTGACGATACCATCCACAGTCAATAACTTTGTTGTTGCCCGATAAAGCGAACATATGCTGCGTGAACAACATTATTAATCTAATTTCTAACCTACTTTGCAAGTGGTGGTATTGTTAGACGGTCATAGAATGCAGAGCAAACAACCAAAAAGTCCTTCTCAGGACGCACAAGTTCGTAGAATTGGGCCATCTATTCGCATATGTCACTACTGCTCCGTAGAGAGGATGTTAAAAAAATCTAAAATCTTTTTCTTAGCACTTTATAACTTCACTACGGATCAGGCTTATAGCTGTACCCTTTCAAGTGATAACTCGTTCTCTTCCTACTCTCTCTGTCGTTCCCACCTGTTCCCTCTCTACCTGCTTTGCCTGTCGTTGCTAAAGGAGTAATATTTATGTTTTTATGAAAAAGAAACTATCAATTTTATCTGAGATTCTAGAGGTCTTCCAATCATGACTACTGTGATGTGGTGTCCACCATAATTTGCAGTGAAACTCTTTGGTAAAAAAAGGTACGGTTACGTGCTAAATACACTGAGGATTGCTGCAAAAGTTCCGCGACGTTTACGTAACAACATTTGTGAACCTATACCGTGCCACAGTCTTTGCCTTTATATGCAACATCTAACCGTTTCGTTTCTTGGAAAAGTTTTCGTTACAGGTCGTAGCACACACTGTTTCTGCATACAGTTTCTTTTTTTTTTTTTCAGAGGCTCTCGAATCCCATCTTAAAGTCCAAAGTTACCTTCCTAAATAATATGGTTACTTTATTGTCTTGAACGGTATGCACCGTGAGTGCCACATACAGTATTTCATACCGGATGTTCCACTAACGAATGGAATCTTTGAAGAAGCTCTTAACTTGTTCTTACGGACAGTGCCTGAACCACATTCCATCAGTGGAGGTTCTAGAATCGTTTTACAGTCTATCTCGGGTCTCTGTATTTGCTCGACACTCTTTGGCGAGAAGGATGCCGCTTTTATGCCCAAGATCTTCATTTAAATCCCCTGAACATCTGCTTAGGAATCCCGTATAGACTGGGTTGGTCAGTTCGAAGTCATGTTACACGCTTTCAAATTTCTTCGATTTAGTCGTTTCACCCGACTTCGTTAGGATTACAAACACTAGAATACCAAAGTAGTTTATAATCGAGTCTTATACGTGTTCTTATACATATCTAAGAAGAAAGATTAAGGAAATGCAAACCTACGTTTCTAGCATTTGTAGACTTAGAGAAAGCTTTTCACAATATTGAATGGAATACTCTCTTTCAAATTCTAAATGTGGCAGGGGTAAAATACAGGGAGCAAAAGGCTATTTACAATTTGTACAGAAACCAGATGGCAGTTATAATAGTCGAGGGACATGAAAGCGAAGCAGTGGTTGGGAAGGGAGTGAGACAGGGTTGTAGCCTCTCCCCGATGTAATTCAATCTGTATATTGAGCAAGCAGTAAAGCAGGAAACAAAAGAAAAATTCGGAGTTGGTATCAAAATCCATGGGGAAGAAGTAAAAACTTTGAGCTTCGCCGATGACTAGTAGTTCTGTCAGAGACAGCAAAGGACTTGGAAGAGCAGTTGAACGGAATAGACAGTGTCTTGAAAGGAGGATATAAGATGAACATCAACAAAAGCAAAACGAGGATAATGGGGATAACGGAATGTAGTCTAATTGAATCAGGTGATGCTGAGGGAATGAGATTAGAAAATGAGATGCTTAAGTAGTAAAGGAGTTTTGATATTTGGGGAGCAAAATAACTGATGATGGTCGAAGTAGAGAGGATATAAAATGTAGACTGGCAATGGCAAGGAAAGCGTTTCTGAAGAAGAGAAATTTGTTAACATCGAGTATAGATTTAAGTGTCAGGAAGTCGTTTCTGAAAGTATTTGTATGGAGTGTAGCCACGTATGGAAGTGAAACATGGACGATAAATAGTTTGGACAAGAAGAGAATAGAAGCTTTCGAAATGTGGTGCTACAGATGAATGCTGAAGATTAGATGGGTAGATCACATAACTAATGAGGAGGTACTGAACAGAACTGGGGAGAAGTGGAGTTTGTGGCACAACTTTACTAGAAGAAGGGATCGGTTGGTAGGACATGTTCTGAGGCATCAAAGAATCACCAATTTGCTATTGGAGGGCAGCGTGAAGGGTAAAAATCGTAGAGGGATACCAGGAGATGAATACACTAAGCAGATTCAGAATGATGTAGGTTGCAGTAGGTACTGGGAGATGAAGAAGCTTGCACAGGATAGAGTAGCATGGAGAGCTGCATCAAATCAGTCTCAGGACTGAAGACCACAACAACAACAACATACGTGTTCTCACAGAAAACTGAAGTTTTCAACTGGCTTTTTGCTGCAGGTGATCGTTACACAATAGTTACAATTCATACAACGTAGTGCCTATGTAAATAACTGATGTGTTTGAATTCGAGGCAAACTACTACTGCTGTATTCAAATGCTAGCTAATTTCCCCAGATTCTTGCGCGATTTAACGGAAGTTGATATTCTTTTGTTCTATAATACTTTGCACATTACTGTAGCGTCCGTTGAATTAGGAAACTGGAAGGCTGATCTTCATTATTTTAAGTACGTGCGGGAATACAATTACGAGTCCGCTTCGGTGGTCTTGTGTTTAGCACAACGTGCAACTAACCTGGATGGAGGAATAGAATCCTTGTGACAAGCTGGGAATTATGTGAGGCGAGATTATTCGAAATGGGGTATCCTCAGCGTCGTGCTGTGAAATGAAAAGCTGCTAGAGCAAATAGGCAGGGAATTTGATACGGAAGCCGCCGAAATGGTGTGAAATCGAAACGATCGCATCGCATTGGGGAGCGACACGTGTCAGAAAATTCACAGGCCAAGTGCTAGGAACATTCGCACTTCTCACGATTAGGAAGAGGCATTTGTCACAGCTGACTGCGCTATTGCACCTGTAGAGTAAAATCGTGGAATTTGAATAGAAGCAGTAAAAGCTCCAGCGCGAGAGAGATAAGCGTCATGCAACCAAGCGTCCTTCCACTCAGAGCGAATTATAAATGCTTAAATCACACCAGCACGCACAAAGAGAAATATAGGTGACTATATTTTTCTTCAAGAAGGATTTCCAGACATGTACAGCTTTTCGAAGAACAATATGTTGGACTCTGGCTACCAGTTTTATTACACTTATCACAACTGGAACTTGGAACACAGGATCATTTTTACGTGGAAGATCACGTGTCAACGTTAATTTCAAATATTAAAACGTCCTCAGCTTTCGTAAAAGCTCAACGTTGCAGTTGTTACCCTGCTCATCGAAAAATACTGGCAGCCAATGAAGAAAACGCCCTAAAAGAAATGTAGCATCTTTTGCGATGACTATGTACAGGATACGAACATAAACTTTAACGAGCGAGGTGGCGCAGTGATTAGTACACTGGATTATATTCAGGAGGACGGTGGTTCAAATCCCACTCAGATTCAGGTTTTCCGTGATTTTCCTGTATCACTTATGGTAAATGCCGGGATGGTTCGTTAGAAAGTGCACAGATGATTTCCTTGCCCTACGGTGCGTGGTGGAGGGTACCCTGTACCACTGATAATCATTCCTTTCCTGTCCGACTCAGAGCGAGGCAGAAACGACTATCCTTATGCATCCGTATGAGCCCTAATTTCTTGAAGCTTATCTTTGTGGTCTCCACTTGAAATGTATGTTCACGGCAGTAGAATCGTTTCTGGAGTCAGCTTCAAATTCCGGTTGCCTAAATTTCCTCGGAAAAGAACTTCGTCTTCCCTCCAGCGATTCCCATATGAGTTCCCGAA
Source organism: Schistocerca nitens (assembly GCF_023898315.1). Classification (NCBI taxonomy): domain Eukaryota; kingdom Metazoa; phylum Arthropoda; class Insecta; order Orthoptera; family Acrididae; genus Schistocerca; species Schistocerca nitens. The sequence continues at coordinate 560,861,501 of NC_064619.1, read as the reverse complement.
GCACCTCCGTAACACTTGCGTGTTGTTCAAGCCTACCGGTAACAAATCTAACAGCGAGTTTCTATGTTTTCCTTTAATTCGGCCTGGTACGGATCTAAGACACACGAGTAATACTCAATAATAGATCGCGCTATCGTCCTACATGCGATCTCCTTTACAGATGAACCACACTGTTCCAGAATTCTCCCAATAAACCGAAATCGACCAATCGCCCTTCCTGCCACAATCCTCATATGCTCGTTCCACTTCGTATTGCTTTGCAACGTTACATCCAAGTATTTAAACGACGTGTCTGTGTCATACAGGACACTACTGATGGTGTTTCTGAACATTACGGCTGTTCCCTAATCCGAACTTGTGTTCCGTCTCTAATGATCTCGTTGTCGACGGGAAATTAAACTCTAATCGTTCTTCAATTGGTGCGGGAGCGTTCAGGATATAACAAACTTCCATCAAAATATAATTAGAATTAAAGCATTTGGAACAAGATCGATCTCTTCTGTACTTAAGTATCTTGGTATCGGAAAATGGAGGAAATAAGTAGTCCATTTTTTATTGATGCAACGTCTTATGGGAATGTTGTAGGTTACCGACAGCAAAAAGGATTCCGATACAGTTAAGAAAGGGATTAGCCAAATATTTTGTCTGGATTACAGTACTAACGGTAGTCAAACAAGGGCAGTGAAAAAGAAAGAATAAAATTATTGTGGTAATTCTGAAACGAGGAAGTGGAGAAAAATATTGAAAGTAGAATGAGGAAAGAATAAATACTTCAAAGATTACGAGAGGAGAGAAGACTGGTTGAAATGATAATGAGGCGTATATCCGAAAACATTGCCTGAAATAAACATTCATCGAAGGAAACATTGCATGCAAAATATGAAGGAAAAGGCCGTTTGGAATGCTGGATGACCTAAAAAATAATTGATGTTACGAGCAGGTTAAGGAAGCAGCGCTGGACAGAGAACAACAGAATCCAGTCGATATCTCTGATAAGATAGATTTACCAAGGAAGACCAGATCGAAGTAGAAGGTCATGTCACGTATTGCTTTGATTCTTGTTTTGTCACGAAGCCCTATGAACGACGAAGGCCCTTCATGGTCATAGTGGATTGCGCAGTTTGTGCGTCACTTCTTTGGTCGTGTTCTCTTCATCTAACCTCACAGACGCCTTTGAAACTCACATTAGAGTTCTTTGTTGACTGAAACTTCCTGGCGGATTAAAACTGTGTGCCGGACCGAGACTTGAACTCGGGACCTTTGCCTTTCGCGGCCAAGTGCTCTACAAACTGAGTTACCCAAACATAACTCACGACCCGTCCTCACGGTTTCAATTCTGCCAGTACCTCGTCTCCTACCTTCCAAACTTCACAGAAGCTCTTCTGCGAACCTGTTTGTTCACTGTTTGGTCAAGAGGAAAATCCAAAGAAAGAATTAGTGTTGAACCTAGCTTGCTGATTTCCATTCTCTTGACGAAGGGTTCTTTGATTTTGACGATTACAGCTTAGTTACGAGGGGCGTTCAATAAGTAATGCAATATATTTTTTCCTCGGTCAGTTTCGGTTGAAAAAATGGCGGAATTTGTAGTGGGCCGTTGCGGAATATTCCTGCTTCAGCCCCTACGGTTTCGTGAAGTTCCGACAGGTGGCGGCGCTATACGTGGCCTTCAAAATGATGTCTGTAACGGAGGTGCGTTCCAAGCAGAGAGCTGTCACTGAGTTTCTTTTGGCGGAAAACCAGAGCATCGCAGACATTCATAGGCGCTTGCAGGAGACCTGGCAGTGAACAAAAGCACGTTGAGTCGTTGGGGGAGGCGTCTGTCATCATCTCAACAAAGTCGCGCAAACCTGTCCGATCTCCCGCGTGTCGGGCGACTTCACACAGCTGTGACTCCTGCAGCGTTGGAACGTGCGGACACTCTCATTCGAGGTGGTCGACAGCTCACGATCAAATACCTCGCTGCTCAGCAGGGCGTTTCAGTTGGTAGTGCTGACACACTCGCCCATCAGATGGGGTGCTCACAGGTGTTCATGCCTGCTGGGTTTCTCGTCGGCTAACAAATCATACAGAATAACGGAGAACTAGCTGTGCAGGAAGCAGTATATGGAACATTGGGGAGGTTATCGATGCAGTAAGGCGTTGGTTCCAACGTCGACCAGTAGAATGGTACCCCCGTAAGGTGGCGTCAGGCCCTCGCATTGAACGGAGATCAGGCTGAAAAATAGGGTTTTTTGGCGAAAAGAGTGGGGAACAATATGGTGTACTGAAATCCTGAATAAAACAAACTTACTTACAATAAAAAAATGTGTTCCATTTCTTATTGAACACCCCTCATACGTAGCCACAGCCACAAACCGACCTTCACCACTAGTAAAATCTACCGTAAAGAGTTCGGATCATAATTTACTTACCTATGATATTTCTTTGCGACGCACAAGCGATACTAGATTTTTCCATTGTTCAACCGTCGTGTCACTGACAACATTCAAGATACTAAGGGAGTCTTAGACAGTAGATCCTGTTTCAGCTCCGTCACTTTGGCGTCAATTTATGGTGTGATATCCGACACTATCACATTGAATTAGCGGTCAACTTGTGGACTCTGTCACGTTTTGTCTATGGGTAACATTACTGAGAAAAATAAAATGGAACTAACATTTAATAACAGTAGCTCGGCAGGTAAATATTGTTGTTGTTCTTGTCTTCAGTCCTGAGACTGATTTGATGCAGCTCTCCATGCTACTCTAGGTGTGCAAGCTCCTTCATCTCCCAGTACCTACTGCAACATACATCCTTCTGAATCTGCTTAGTGTATTCATCTCTTGGTCTCCCTCTACGATTTTTACCCTCCACGCTGCCCTCCAATGCTAAATTTGTTATGCCTTGATGCCTCAGAACATGTCCTACCAACCGGTCCCTTCTTCTTGTCAAGTTGTGCCACAAACTCCTCTTCTCCCCTATTCTATTCAATACCTCCTCATTAGTTACGTGATCTACCCATCTAATCTTCAGCATTCTTCTGTAGCACCACGTTTCGAAAGCTTCTATTCTCTTCATGTCCAAACTATTTATCGTCCATGTTTCACTTCCATACATGGCTACACTCCATACAAATACTTTCAGAACGACTTCCTGACACTTAAATCTATACTCGATGTTAACAAATTTCTCTTCTTCAGAAACGCTTTCCTTGTCATTGCCAGTCTACATTTTATATCCTCTCTACTTCGACCATCATCAGTTATTTTGCTCCCCAAATAGCAAAACTCCTTTACTACTTTAAGTGTCTCATTTCCTAATTTAATTCCCTCAGCATCACCCGACTTAATTCGACTACATTCCATTATCCTCGTTTTGCTTTTGTTGATGTTCATCTTATATCCTCCTTTCAAGACACTGTCTATTCCGTTCAACTGCTCTTCCAAGTCCTTTGCTGTCTCTGACAGAATTACAATGTCATCGGCGAACCTCAACGTTTTTATTTCTTCTCCATGGACTTTAATACCTATATTTTTTTCTTGACTAAAGTTCAGTCTTGATCACACAATTTATGTTTCAATGATATAGGTAACCGGTTTCGTTTATTTTTACATAACCATCATCAGACCTGTGGATTAATTTTAGGAAATACTAGAAACCAATCTTTAAATAAAATGAAAGTGTCTAATGACGTCAAAATTTAACAAGATAAAATAAAATTAATTATACCCATGGCTCCCTGAGGATGGTAGGCGGAGCTCTCCTCAGCTGCTACGAAGTTAACTGATGGTTATGAGTGCTGAGCACGAGCTTAAATATGCAGAGGCTCCGCCTACTTCCTGTCACACTACTTCACAACTGCCAATCAGCGTTCATAATATGACTCCATCGTCAAAGTATGGCTCTGAGCACTATGGGACTCAACTGCTGAGGTCATTAGTCCCCTAGAACTTAGAACTAGTTAAACCTAACTAACCTAAGGACATCACACACATCCATGCCCGAGGCAGGATTCGAACCTGCGACCGCAACGGTCTTGCGGTTCCAGACTGCAGCGCCTTTAACCGCACGGCCACTTCGGCCGGCCCATCGTCAAAGTATAAAAGTAGGAAATACACTAATAACATAAAATTGATTCATTTAAAATGTCTGATTAACAGATAGTTAGCATGTGTACAGCTTATTTATATTTTACATAAAGACAGTAAACTACGATGTGTAATAGTTGTGCCCTCTATGGGCAACCTTAATACTATTACAGTGTCAGTTACATCAAAGATGTGAAAGTCCTTGGAGTTGTGGTATATATCGATTATACCGAGTCGCCTACATCACGATGGCATCTTTGTTGAATGCTGTAGAATCGTCTTACTTTAACTGTAGTTTTCATAGCAAAATTTTCTATAGCAGTAGGGTAGCAGCCAAGCGTATGTTCCGCATTATGTATGTCTTCGTAGCAGCTGAGGAGAGCTCCGCCTACCATCCTAAGGGAGCCATGGGTATAATTAATTTTATTTTATCTTGTTAAATTTTGACGTCATTAGACACTTTCATTTTATTTAAAGATTGGTTTCTAGTATTTCCTAAAATTAATCCACAGGTCTGATGATGGTTATATAAAAATAACCGAAACCGGTTACCTATATCATTGAAACATAAATGGTGTGATCAAGACTGAACTTTAGCCAAAATATAATAATCTATTGATCATTGTATTCCAAAAATGTTTACCAAAACTTTAATACCTACTCCAGATTTTTCTTTTGTTTCCTGTACTGCTTGCTCAATATACAGATTAAATAACATCGGGGACAGGCTACAACCCTGTCTCACTCCCTTCCCAACCGCTGCTTCCCTTTCATGCCCCCTCGGCTCTTATAACTGCCATCTGGTTTCTGTACAAATTGAAAATAGCCTTTCGCTCCCTGTATTTTACCCCTGCCACCTTTACAATTTGAAAGAGAGTATTCCAGTTAACATTGTCAAAAGCTTTCTCTAAGTCTACAAATGCTAGAAATGTAGGTTTGCCTTTCGTTAATCTATTTTCTAAGATACGTCGTAGGGTCAGTATTGCCTCACGTGTTCCAACATTTCTGCGGAATCCAAACTGATCTTCCCAGAGGTCGGCTTCTACCAGTTTTTCCATACGTCTGTAAAGAATTCGCGTTAGTATTTTGCAGCTGTGACTTATTAAACTGATAGTTCGGTAATTTTCACATCTGTCAACACCTGCTTTCTTTGGGATTGGAATTATTATGTTCTTCTTGAAGTCTGAGGGTATTTCGCCTGTCTCATACATCTTGCTCACCAGATGGTAGAGTTTTGTCAGGACTGGCTCTCCCAAGGCCGTCAGTAGTTCCAATGGAATGTTGTCTACTCCCGGGGCCTTGTTTCGACTCAGGTCTTTCAGTGCTCTGTCAAACTCTTCACGCAGTATCGTATCTCCCATTTCATCTTCATCTACATCCTCTTCCATTTCCATAATATTGTCCTCAAGTACATCGCCCTTGTGTAGACCCTCTATATACTCCTTCCACATTTCTGCTTTCCCTTCTTTGCTTGCCGGCCGCGGTGGTCTAGCGGTTCTAGGCGCGGAGTCCGGAACCGCGCGACTGCTGCGGTCGCAGGTTCGAATCCTGCCTTGGGCATGGATGTGTGTGATATCCTTAGGTTAGTTAGGTTTAAGTAGTTCTAAGTTCTAGTGGACTGATGACCACAGATGTTAAGTTCCATAGTGCTCAGAACCATTTGAACCAACCTTCTTTGCTTAGAACTGGGTTTCCATCTGAGCTCTTGATATTCATACAAGTGGCTCTCTTTTCTCCAAAGGTCTCTTTAATTTTCTTGTAGGCAGTATCTATCTTACCCATAGTGAGATAAGCCTCTACATCCTTACATTTGTCCTCTAGCCATCCCTGCTTAGCCATTTTGCACTTCCTGTCGATCTCATTTTTGAGACGTTTGTATTCCTTTTTGCTTGCTTCATGTACTGAATAGAACAGGTAAACATGCAGTACTTCGAATTATTGGGAGAATTCTAGGTAAGTGCAGTGTATTAGTTAAGGAAACCGCATGTAAGACGCTAGTACGATTTATTCTAGAGTATTAGTCGAATGTGGGGGATCCTGCGATGTCCGATTGAAGTAAGACGTCAGACGAGCTACTAGTAAAGTAACTAGTGTAACCACTCTAAAGCATAAGGAATATGTTAAACAAACCTGCATGGAAACCGTTGGAATATACTCGACGTTGCCCTCGTGAAAACTTCTCGGATAAATATAGAGAACTGATGTTGCAGATAGACTACCTACGAATCATACTTCTTTCTTCACAGAAACCGCGTAAAAATCTTGTAAATGAGGTAAAAGTTTTTAGGGCGTGTACGGAGGTTTTTAGACACTTCTCCTTTTTTATCAATTTTGAAGCAAGCTTTTGACGACAACTTCGTAATACAGTAATTGGAATCAGTATAAAGGCATAGATATTTGCAGAAAAATAAACGTTAAGGTTGGAATAATTGTGCACAATGTATATGCAGTAGTATGCAATCCAGTATATCGCCAAATGAAATCAAATGGCATCGCATTTTGTGTCAGTAATACAGTATAGGCTATAACAAGAAGTCAACTATGCAGGTGGTAAAGGGTGCAACTGGGTCTAAAGGCATTCTGTTAGTGTGTGCGTACGTTTTTTACTGTACGTAGGAAACAGACACCATTAGTGAGAGTAGATGATGTACATAAACCACAATTGTGACAATGCTACGCGGAAAACAGTTATCATGTGATTAAAGAACAAATATGTATGTACAAGGAAATGGGACACTTTAACCGTCCAATTGCCAAGAAGGTGAACTTGACTCATAATTTCGTTAGATTGGGCGCACGATGTGGACGAAACAGAAAATATGGGTAAAGTAGAAAATTATGTGAGGCATAGAAAGGGCTTCTTTTGCGCAAAGTTAGGGCTGCAAACCGTTATTCTTCTCAGCGTGTTACTGATTTACAGTTGCCAGTAGCTGGCAGACGGGCACGGCAAATTTTCTCACATGACAAACATCTTGCATTTAAGAAACGACTGCAGAAACCCAAATTAACACCTTGACGTAAACAGGCTAGTTTGGAGTCTTCTGAAAAACATCAGTCTTGGACTTCAGAATGGGATAAGATGATTTTGATAATGAGAAGAAGTTTAATTTAGATGGGCAGGATGGATTTCAATATTATTGGCATAATCTGAGAATAGAGCAGCAGGTAAGAATAAGGAGAAATTTTGGTCATGGAAGTGTTATGATTTGGGCAGCCTTCGGCGCTAAAAGTAAATCACACATTCCTTGGCTGAACGCCCGAATGACCTCTAACATGTACACTGAGATGTTAGAAACAGCACTGATTATAACTTAGGGGACGAAAGTTTAATATTTCAACAAAATAATGCAGCAGGTAAGAATAAGGAGAAATTTTGGTCGTGGAAGTGTTATGATTTGGGCAGCCTTCGGCGCTAAAAGTAAATCACACATTGCTTGGCTGAACGCCCGAATGATCTCTAACATGTACACTGAGATGTTAGAAACAGCGTTGATTAGAACTTAGGGGACGAAAGTTTAATATTTCAACAAAATAATGCATCTGTGTATAGTTTTGCTAACTGCAGGTTTGAAGATAAAGACATCGATGTCTTATCCTGATCTGCGCGTGGCCCGGATTTGAACCCTGTGGCCGGCCGCGGTGGTCTAGCGGTTCTAGGCGCGCAGTTCGGAACCGCGCGACTGCTACGGTCGCAGGTTCGAATCCTGCCTCGGGCATGGATGTGTGTGATGTCCTTAGGTTCGTTAGGTTTAACTAGTTCTAAGTTCTAGGGGACTAATGACCTCAGCAGTTGAGTCCCATAGTGCTCAGAGCCATTTGAACCATTTTTGAACCCTGTGGTAAACCTTTGTGGAATACTTGCAGAGCGTGTTTATCGCAATGAAAGGCTATTTGAGGCCTATGTAAGCTGCAAAAAAGCGAAATGAGAAAAATAGGCGACAGTTTCACTCCCAGAACTACAAGCTCTAACAAAATCAATGCCAAAGAAAATTTTTGAGGTAATTAGGAAGAACGGAGGTCGGAAAAAAGTACAATGCAATAACACAACCGGACAGTGAGTGCCTTTGTACGCCGGCCGGAGTGGCCGAGCGGCTCCAGGCGCTACAGTCTGGAACCGCAGGTTCGAATCCTGCATCGGGCATGGATGTGTGTGATGTCCTTAGGTTAGTTAGGTTTAAGCAGTTCTAAGTTCTAGGGGACTAATGACCTCAGAAGTTAAGTCCCATAGTGCTCAGAGCCATTTGAACCTGCCTTTATACTCATTTCCACTACTGTAGTAAACTAACTTACATTAGATAAAAGAGAAGACATTGACTAAATAACCAGAAGCGTTAAGTGTTGCTCTCAAATCGTAATGTACATCTGTATTCACATTATTACTGGGAGGGTACGTTGCATAAACACGGAGAAAAAACCTGAAAAAGACCAAATGTTTCGTGAAATGAGTTTTATTACAGTAAGAAGTAAAATAGATCAAAGAAACAGTCGCGCTTTGAATGATTTAGAAATCATGTACAGCAAATGAACTGCGATGTAAAATTTATAGTGCGATTTTTAACTTCGAATTTTAAAGAGTATTAGAGGATATTTATGTAATGGATTATGCAGACCGAGTAGTCTGCCGTTGTGTGATCTTGAGACACTACTGCTACAGATGATTTCGAGTGTAAAACAATAAGCTGGTAGCGAAGATCGCAGGAATTCTTTTTATTCCGGTTTCGGCGAAACTAAAGCCGCCGTCATCGGATCTAGGGAGGACAGAAAACACTATAAATGTGGGCTTGGAGTCCACTTATATAACATGTATACATATAAATTTAGTTACATACCTTAGGACACATACAGGTTACAACATCAAGGCAAACAATGGTGATATTAATAGTTGCCTATAACACGCAGACCTTACAAAATTGTCGGAACTAGAATATAGGCGTCCAAAGGAGATGGCATTATAAATGTTAAGTGTCTCCATCACATTCAAGTGCAAGCTAGGTACTACTGCAACTCCGGCTCTGTTCTTAAACTACAGGCCGCGTCGCGAGATGGCGCTAGCAGAAGAGGCGACAATGAATGTCGCAGCTCGCGTCACAACAGGCTCTGCGTGTGTGGTAACACTACGTCACTAGGGCTTGTACATAAGTCTAGAGGTGACTGTATCACGTAGACATATACAAAACTTATGAAAGCTGCAGACCTACACAATTGCACATCTGTCTGGGCACATTCTCATGAAATTTGCATTTGCATTTCAATATGTCGTATATGTGACCAGACGTTGGCTGTGACATTCATTGTCGCCTCTTCTGGTAGCGCCATCTCGCGACGCGGCCTGTAGTGTAAGAACAGAGCCGGAGCTGCGGTAGTACCTAGCTTGCGCTTTTATGTGATGGAGACACTTAACATTTATAATGCCATCTCCTTTGGACGCCTATGTGCTACTTACGACAATTTTGTAAGGGCCGGCCTGGATGGCCGAGTGGTTCTAGGCGCTTCAGTCTGGAACCGCGCGACCGCTACGGTCGCAGGTTCGAATCCTGCCTCGGGCAGGTTTAAGTAGTTTTAAGTTCTAGGGGACTGATGACCTCAGATGTTAAGTCCCATAGTGCTCAGAGCCATTTGAACCATTTTGTAAGGCCTGCGTGTTATGTTGTTGTTGTGATCTTCAGTCCTGAGACTGGTTTGATGCAGCTCTCCATGCTACTCTATCCTGTGCAAGCTTCTTCATCTCCCAGTAACTACTGCAACCTACATCCTTCTGAATCTGCTTAGTGTATTCATCTCGTGGTCTCCCTCTACGATTTTTACCCTCCACGCTGCCCTCCAGTACTAAATTGATGATCCCTTAATGCCTCAGAACATGTCCTACCAACCGATCCCGTCTTCTAGTCAAGTTTTGCCACAAATGTTTCTTCTCCCTAATCCTATTCAATACCTCCTCATTAGTTATGTGATCTACCCATCTAATCTTCAGCATTCTTCTTTAGCACCACATTTCGAAAGCTTCTATCCTCTTCTTGTCCAAACTATTTGTCGTCCATGTTTCACTTCCATACATGGCTACACTCCATACAAATACTTTTAGGAACGACTTCCTGACACTTAAATCAATACTCGATGTTAACAAATTTCTCTTCTTCAGAAACGCTTTCCTTGCCATTGCCAGTCTACATTTTATATCCTCTCTACTTCGACCACCATCAGTTATTTTGCTCCCCAAATAGGAAAACTCCTTTACTACTTTAAGTGTCTCATTTCCTAATCTAATTCCCTCAGCATCACCCGACTTAATTCGACTACATTCCATTATCCTCGTGTTGCTTTTGTTGATGTTCATCTTATATCCTCCTTTCAAGACACTATCCATTCCGTTCAACTGCTCTTTCAAGTCCTTTGCTGTCTCTGACTGAATTACAATGTCATCGGCAAACCTCAAAGTTTTTATTTCTTCTCCATGGATTTTAATACCTACTCCGAATTTTTCTTTTGTTTCCTTCACTGCTTGCTCAATATACAGACTGAATAACTGCGTGTTATAGGCAACTATTAATATCACCATTGTTTGCCTTGATGTTATAACCTGTATGTGTCCTAAGGTAGCCGGCCGAAGTGGCCGTGCGGTTAAAGGCGCTGCAGTCTGGAACCGCAAGGCCGCTACGGTCGCAGGTTCGAATCCTGTCTTGGGCATGGATGTTTGAGATGTCCTTAGGTTAGTTAGGTTTAACTAGTTCTAAGTTCTAGGGGACTAATGACCTCAGCAGTTGAGTCCCATAGTGCTCAGAGCCATTTTGTCCTAAGGTATGTAACTAAATTTATATGTATGCATGTTATATAAGTGGAATCCAAGCCCACTTTCATAGTGTTTTCTGTCCTCCCTAGATCCGATGACGGCGGCTTTAGTTTCGCCGAAACCAGTAATCATGGAATAAAAAGAATTCCTGCGATCTTGGCTACCAGTTTATTGTTTCAAAAGCATCTAGATAGCTTCCACATTAGCACAATGTGCTCCCTTCAAAAGATTTCGAGTGTGATTTAAAGGCGTGTCAAATGTTTCTCTGGTCTGTTATAAAAACCATTTCACGGACCATTTGACTGGTTTTTTTAATCAAACATTTTTTAATTCTGAAATTTTGCCCAAGAAGCATGAAATATCAGACCGGTGTATGAAAATTCGGACACACTTAGAAGAACAATGGACTGTGTAACAGATATTCTGTTGCACAATCCTTCGTGCCAACCAGAGCTGATGCGCATTGACCAATGAATTAGGGACTGCATCCTATAGCAGCTGTTCGCTGTGTGGTCTGTGTACGAAAGCGAATTAGCGCACTCTCGCTTTTTGGACGCACGCGGGTACACAGAATGCTGATTGCTTCACACAGTCGATCGGAGGCAGCTAATCACGGAAATGGACATCAATGCTGCCAATTACAGCAGGGTTTGGCGACGAGTCGAATGCAGAGGCAGACCATTCAGAAGTTGTACAAACATCAGTGTCTCCTGTGCAGGAAAGCAGATCTTATCCACACACACGCATCAAACATCCTGACAACTTGTACTGAACGAAAGTTTGCTGCCTTTGATATTTTAGTTTGAATGTTTATGAATGCATTTATGCATCGATATGTGGCAATGTAATCTGATGAGGCCAAAAGGTTATGGCCACCTGCTTAATAGCTTGTTAGCCCATCTTTGGAATGCAGTACAGCAACGATTCTTCGCACCATCGGTACTACAATTTGTTGTTAGGTTTGTGGAGGTATTGAAACATCCCCTTAGAAAAATTAATGAATTACTGTGCTGATAAACCCTCTTACGTTATTTGATTTTCAGACATTTCTCTCTTTACTTATTCTGATCAACACTAAACTGACACACAATATTTTTTAGCACAACGCAATCTGACTTTCAATAATCCTTACAAAAGAATGGCCCTGACTAACAGTAACCTATATCTTTCACGAGGCACTTACCTCACAAAAATCTTCGCTACTCGAACTACTGCAATACAGCGAGCGCCAATACTGCCAGCTAAATAAAAGATTCTAACTACTGAAGGCACTAACTACTGATAGGCATAGTCAGTAAATGAAAGATTTTGATAGAGAACAAACAATGTATTTACCTTAATAATGTTCAAAAGTGATAACATATATATATCAGTTCATGATATCCAGTATTACAAATTTACTCCTTCTGGCGAACACACGTCCAGATCGTCTGCTCTTAAAATTCTGCCATCTCTCTCCCCATCCACCACTGCTTGCGGCTCACCTCCAACTGCGCAACGCTACGCGCTGTTCACATCCAACTGTCCGCATATTCCAACAATATTAACCAGCCACAGACGCACACAGCACAGTCAGTGATTTTCATACTGAGCGCCACGTGGCGTTACCAACATAAAAACCTAAACAGCCTACTTACATAGCCCCCATGCTCCCCACAAAAAATTTCACAAATTTTTTGGGCAGTGGCCAATAATGATTTGATAAAATTTTTCATAATTACAATAACAAAGAAATCAAATGCACACACTTATTGATGCAATGTTGGTCAAAAGCAAAATTGTTCTCATAAAGACAGTCCTGATCATTCCTCACAATGGTAATTCCAGTTTTCTTTTTTTTTCTCAAAGGCTGAGCAGTAAAAGAAAATGCACACGGATGTAGTGGATTTCCATGTAGTCTTGAAGAAGTAGTCCTTCCAACGGAAAGACAGTGCTGTCTCTTGACATGCACACAGGTAATGGGCCACAACAGAGCAAACCCACAACAGAGTCAGTCGAAGTTTTGAAAAATATTGGTAGGCAGGGTCGCCATATGAAACATCCCCTCAGAAAAATTAATGAATTACTGTGCTGATAAACCTCTTACGTTATTTGATTTTCAAACAGCTGAGCAGAACTGAACGTACTCAGACATTTCTCTCTTTACTTATTCTGCTGCCGTCTCTCTCCCCACATCCACCATTGCTGGCGGCTCACCTCCAACTGCGCAACGCTACGCGCTGTTCACACCCAACTGCCCAACACTAAAATAGCGAATATTCCAACAATTCTAACCAGCCACAGACTGCACACAGCACAGTCAGCGATTTTCATACAGAGCGCTACGTGGCGTTACCAACATAAAAACCTAAACAACCTACTTACAGTATGTGGTATTAAATGTCTAAGCACAGGTCATGTAATTCGCGTAAGGAAGAGGTCGCTGATTTACGTACACGCCCGATAGCGACCCACGTAGGTTCCTTAGGTTTTATCTCAGCCAAATTTGGTCGCTGAGACATCAACTTGAGTTCACTGTAATGGTCCTCAAACCACTGTAGCACGATTATCGCTCCGAGACACGGGCAATTATACAGGGTGATTCAAAAAGAATACCACAACTTTAGGAATTTAAAACTCTGCAACGACAAAAGGCAGAGCTAAGCACTATCTGTCGGCGAATTAAGGGAGCTATAAAGTTTCATTTAGTTGTACATTTGTTCGCTTGAGGCGCTGTTGACTAGGCGTCAGCGTCAGTTGATGCTAAGATGGCGACCGCTCAACAGAAAGCTTTTTGTGTTATTGAGTACGGCAGAAGTGAATCGACGACAGTTGTTCAGCGTGCATTTCGAACGAAGTATGGTGTTAAACCTCCTGATAGGTGGTGTATTAAACGTTGGTATAAACAGTTTACAGAGAATGTGTGTTTGTGCAAAGGGAAAAGTTCTGGACGGACGAGAACGAGTGATGAAAATGTAGCAGCATTTGTTCGCAGCCCAGGAAAATCGACTCGCAGAGCTAGCAGAGAGCTGCAAATTCCACAATCAACTGTATGGAGAGTCCTACGAAAAAGGTTAGTTATGAAACCTTATCGTCTGAAATTGGTTCAAGCACTGTCTGCAGCTGATAAGATTAAAAGAATCGATTTCTGTGATTTTATCCTTGCTCAAATGGAAACAGATGAATCTTTCGTTTCAAAGATTGTGTTTAGTGATGAAGCAACTTTCCACACTAACGGGAAAGTCAACCGTCACAATGTATGTATATGGGGCACTGAGAATCCGCAGGAAACAACTCAGTATGAACGTGACTCGCCTAAGGTGAACGTTTTCTGTGCCATTTCAGCCAATAAAGTTTTTGGTCCCTTTTTCTTCGAAGGTGCTACTGTAACTGGACTACAGTATCTGGAGATGTTAGAGAATTGGCTGTTCCCTCAGCACAACAATTCATATTTCAGCAGGATGGAGCGCCACCACATTGGCACTTATCTGTCCGTAACTACCTGAACGTCAACTACCCGAGGCGATGGATCGGCCGCCAGGCAGCCCGTGACAGAGCACTTCATCACTGGCCTCCAAGAAGCCCTGATCTTACCCCCTGCGATTTTTTCTTATGGGGGTATGTTAAGGATATGGTGTTTCGGCCACCTCTCCCAGCCACCATTGATGATTTGAAACGAGAAATAACAGCAGCTATCCAAACTGTTACGCCTGATATGCTACAGAGAGTGTGGAACGAGTATCGGGTTGATATTGCTCGAGTGTCTGGAGGGGGCCATATTGAACATCTCTGAACTTGTTTTTGAGTGGAAAAAAACCTTTTTAAATACTCTTTGTAATGATGTATAACAGAAGGTTATATTATGTTTCTTTCATTAAATACACATTTTTAAAGTTGTGGTATTCTTTTTGAATCACCCTGTATTGCTGAAAGATAACATCGCTGTCGGGGAAGACATAAAGCATGAAGGGATGCAGGTGGTTCGTAACTGACAGCGTGTCTTCGATTACTATCGCAGGTCCCATGCAAGCGCAGTAGAATGTCTCCCGTAGCATATTACAGCTCCCACCAACCTGCGTCCGCGGCGCGCTGCACATTTCAAGCGGCCGTTACCTTGATGACAAGGGTTTGGTGGCCGAGCGGGTTCTAGGCGCTACAGTCTGGAACCGCGCGACCGCTACGGTCGCAGGTTCGAATCCTGCCTCGGGCATGGATGTGTGTGATGTCCTTAGGTAAGTTAGGTTTAAGGAGTTCTAAGTTCTGGGGGACTGATGACCTCAGAAGTTAAGTCCCATAGTGCTCAGAGCCATTTGAATCATCTTGATGACAGCGTTTGTGCAGACGACCATCGACCTAGTGTAGCAAAAATGTGATTCGCCCAAAGAACCGACACGTTTTCATTGATCGACGGTCGAATTGCCAGCCGCGGTGGCCGAGCGGTTCTAGGCGCTTCAGTCCGGAACCGCGCGACCGCTATGGTCGCAGTTTCGAATCCTGCCTCGGGCATGGATGTGTGTGATGTCCTTAGGTATGATAGGTTTAAGGAGTTCTAAGTTTAGGGGGTTGATGACATCGGATGTTAAGTCCCATAGTGCTTAGAGCCATTTTTTGAGGGTCGAATCCCGAAGGTACCGTGGCCACTGCAATCGTAATTGATGATGTCCTTGTATCATCATCTGAACATGTACGGATGGCCTGCTGCGGAGCTCCTTGTTCAACAATGTACGATCAACTGTGTGCTCTGAAACACTTGTGCGTGTATCAGCATTGTGCTCTTACGGCAGAGATGTGAGAGATCACCATCTATCCTGCCTTACGGAGCAGCCAAGGCTCTGAGCCCCACGTTCTGTGAAGAGTAATGGACGTCCAACCATTTAGCACCTAGTGGTAGTTTCACTGTTCTTCTACTTCTTTCCGTAGTTGCTCACGACAGTAGCAAGTGAACATGCGACTAGCTTCACGATTTGTGAGATAATCATTCACAGGCTCTGCGTGAAAAGAATCTGCTCTTTGGCAAAGTTGCTTATCCCAATGGATTTTCCCATTTGCAGCCAACACCTTCGCTAGGGTGTGCGACCATCCGTCTCTACTCAGCTTACGTTCTTAAAACCGCGTCATGTGGCCCCAACACCATCAGGTGACATCTGGTACAATGTGATGGCTGTTCAGTGTAAACATCCTCTGCGATTCGGTGTGGGGAATAAAGCCGATCTGAGAAGTCGCATTTATACACTCCTGGAAATCTGAAATAAGAACACCGTGAATTCATTGTCCCAGGAAGGGGAAATTTTATTGACACATTCCTGGGGTCAGATACATCACATGATCACACTGACAGAACCACAGGCACATAGACACAGGCAACAGAGCATGCACAATGTCGGCACTAGTACAGCGTATATCCACCTTTCGCAGCAATGCAGGCTGCTATTCTCCCATGGAGACGATCGTAGAGATGCTGGATGTAGTCCTGTGGAACGGCTTGCCATGCCATTTCCACCTGGCGCCTCAGTTGGACCAGCGTTCGTGCTGGACGTGCAGACCGCGTGAGACGACGCTTCATCCAGTCCCAAACATGCTCAATGGGGGACAGATCCGGAGATCTTGCTGGCCAGGGTAGTTGACTTACACCTTCTAGAGCACGTTGGGTGGCACGGGATACATGCGGACGTGCATTGTCCTGTTGGAACAGCAAGTTCCCTTGCCGGTCTAGGAATGGTAGAACGATGGGTTCGATGACGGTTTGGATGTACCGTGCACTATTCAGTGTCCCCTCGACGATCACCAGTGGTGTACGGCCAGTGTAGGAGATCGTCCCCACACCATGATGCCGGGTGTTGGCCCTGTGTGCCTCGGTCGTATGCAGTCCTGATTGTGGCGCTCACCTGCACGACGCCAAACACGCATACGACCATCATTGGCACCAAGGCAGAAGCGACTCTCATCGCTGAAGACGACACGTCTCCATTCGTCCCTCCATTCACGCCTGTCGCGACACCACTGGAGGCGGGCTGCACGATGTTGGGGCGTGAGCGGAAGACGGCCTAACGGTGTGCGGGACCGTAGCCCGGCTTCATGGAGACGGTTGCGAATGGTCCTCGCCGATACCACAGGAGCAACAGTGTCCCTAATTTGCTGGGAAGTGGCGGTGCGGTCCCCTACGGCACTGCGTAGGATCCTAAGGTCTTGGCGTGCATCCGTGCGTCGCTGCGGTCCGGTCCCAGGTCGACGGGCACGTGCACCTTCCGCCGACCACTGGCGACAACATCGATGTACTGTGGAGACCTCACGCCCCACGTGTTGAGCAATTCGGCGGTACGTCCACCCGGCCTCCCGCATGCCCACTATACGCCCTCGCTCAAAGTCCGTCAACTGCACATACGGTTCACGTCCACGCTGTCGCGGCATGCTACCAGTGTTAAAGACTGCGATGGAGCTCCGTATGCCACGGCAAACTGGCTGACACTGACGGCGGCGGTGCACAAATGCTGCGCAGCTAGCGCCATTCGACGGCCAACACCGCGGTTCCTGGTGTGTCCGCTGTGCCGTGCGTGTAATCATTGCTTGTACAGCCCTCTCGCAGTGTCCGGAGCAAGTATGGTGGGTCTGACACACCGGTGTCAATGTGTTCTTTTTTCCATTTCCAGGAGTGTATGTGCGAGCCGAACTTCCACCGCTAGGTTTCCAAGATTTTATTGTATTCTGTCCACTACCCTGAAAGAGTATCGTGACTTTCAGCTTTAAAAAATGGCAGACGATGGGTGTAGGACGTACAAATATTTTAATATTGAAATTAGGGGCACCAAATGTCAAAATCATCTCTAGTAACTGTCGCCACGCACCATTTCAGCGGCGATCATGTATCAGTGATGCACCCCTGACTTGTAATACGGAACTGATGCACTTGGCCGAACATATTGTAAATACTGGTTCAACTTTGCTATGCCAGTTCATGTTACGTCAAGTATCCGGCTATGTAAGATACGGAGTACATTTGCAGCTCTAATTGGGGACTTGTATTAATCTTTATCGAGGTACGGGTAATAATAATTCACCCTATGTACTACACTCCTGGAAATGGAAAAAAGAACACATTGACACCGGTGTGTCAGACCCACCATACTTGCTCCGGACACTGCGAGAGGGCTGTACAAGCAATGATCACACGCACGGCACAGCGGACACACCAGGAACCGCGGTGTTGGCCGTCGAATGGCGCTAGCTGCGCAGCATTTGTGCACCGCCGCCGTCAGTGTCAGCCAGTTTGCCGTGGCATACGGAGCTCCATCGCAGCCTTTACCACTGGTAGCATGCCGCGACAGCGTGGACGTGAACCGTATGTGCAGTTGACGGACTTTGAGCGAGGGCGTATAGTGGGCATGCGGGAGGCCGGGTGGACGTACCGCCGAATTGCTCAACACGTGGGGCGTGAGGCCTCCACAGTACATCGATGTTGTCGCCAGTGGTCGGCGGAAGGTGCACGTGCCCGTCGACCTGGGACCGGACCGCAGCGACGCACGGATGCACGCCAAGACCGTAGGATCCTACGCAGTGCCGTAGGGGACCGCACCGCCACTTCCCAGCAAATTAGGGACACTGTTGCTCCTGGGGTATCGGCGAGGACCATTCGCAACCGTCTCCATGAAGCTGGGCTACGGTCCCGCACACCGTTAGGCCGTCTTCCGCTCACGCCCCAACATCGTGCAGCCCGCCTCCAGTGGTGTCGCGACAGGCGTGAATGGAGGGACGAATGGAGACGTGTCGTCTTCAGCGATGAGAGTCGCTTCTGCCTTGGTGCCAATGATGGTCGTATGCGTGTTTGGCGCCGTGCAGGTGAGCGCCACAATCAGGACTGCATACGACCGAGGCACAGAGGGCCAACACCCGGCATCATGGTGTGGGGAGCGATCTCCTACACTGGCCGTACACCACTGGTGATCGTCGAGGGGACACTGAATAGTGCACGGTACATCCAAACCGTCATCGAACCCATCGTTCTACCATTCCTAGACCGGCAAGGGAACTTGCTGTTCCAACAGGACAATGCACGTCCGCATGTATCCCGTGCCACCCAACGTGCTCTAGAAGGTGTAAGTCAACTACCCTGGCCAGCAAGATCTCCGGATCTGTCCCCCATTGAGCATGTTTGGGACTGGATGAAGCGTCGTCTCACGCGGTCTGCACGTCCAGCACGAACGCTGGTCCAACTGAGGCGCCAGGTGGAAATGGCATGGCAAGCCGTTCCACAGGACTACATCCAGCATCTCTACGATCGTCTCCATGGGAGAATAGCAGCCTGCATTGCTGCGAAAGGTGGATATACACTGTACTAGTGCCGACATTGTGCATGCTCTGTTGCCTGTGTCTATGTGCCTGTGGTTCTGTCAGTGTGATCATGTGATGTATCTGACCCCAGGAATGTGTCAATAAAGTTTCCCCTTCCTGGGACAATGAATTCACGGTGTTCTTATTTCAGTTTCCAGGAGTGTATATTCCTGACTTGTATGCTATTTTTATAATGTAATATGCCTTATACTTTACGTACACTGTTCACAGATCAAATGATGGTTTACCGAAAACCAGAAATCGTAAATAAGGCTTTACAAATGCGATCTTGTCTGAGAAGTTGTTTCCCTTCAAGTTCGCCGTTGAGTACATCAATACTCGGACAGCGCTCTCTACATCGGGAATTAAAGTTAAAAAGGTTTGTGATTGTGTGGTATAATCAAGTAAACAATTACGGTATCGTGATTAGTACCGACTGTGACAGTGCACACCCAGTTATACTCAGTAATTAACAGCGTGGGGCGTATTCACGTTGTACACGTTTGACAATAGGAGTGGTGCGATAATAAATTTCCAACAGTAATAAAATCAACAGAGCAGTAGTCGGAACACCGCCTGGAATGGACGTATTAACGAACTGGTGTCATCAACTATAAATTCGACAAATTATCGGCACCGCCAGGCATTGTAGCGACAGAACCTGGGAATCCATCCAACAAATAAAACGCTGCTAACACAGAGGCTTTGGCGACAGACTGGCAATAAAAGCAGGCTCTCATAGCCACAAGTTATGTGCTATTTATTTTCTATTAAAATTAAATAGTGATTGTTTCTTAATAAATCTAAAGTAATATGTGCAATCATTTTTGTGTAGTTAGCAAAATTTCCTTAATTTTCCCCAATTTTTATAAAGTAATGCTTCCTATTCTGATGTAATTAATTCAGTAGTAAAACGTACAGGGTAATAATTCATCGTATCAGTTTGGCTAATATATGTTTCGTAATTAAAAATGACGTGTGATAAATTTTCGAGTGTGGATACTTATTTCGACAATTAATACAAATGAAGAAGCAGCTACAGCCATAGTCAGATTTCGAAAAGAAATTATTTAAAAATTAATTTTGTTTTGTTATCGAGTGCCAAGCAGATGCCGCTCAACTGCAAGCACTAATTAATAGTCATTATTACTGAGCTTTTCTCCCACAAAGCCCATTTTACAGTTGATTTTCTCTATTTGCCATTTACGTAAACATTGCTAATAATTTGTACAATAGTAGCCACACTCACTAAAAATCATTCAGTGCGTTTTCCAAAAGTATCGTCGTGTCATCTTTTTAACCAAGCCTTCGGGACACCTCTCTTCTATGGCGGACGACAGGTCTTCCGTGTGTGTGTGTGTGTGTGTGTGTGTGTGTGTGTGTGTGTGTGTGTGTGTGTGTGTGTGTGTGTGTGTCGTGTGTATTTGCGATGTATACTTTGCCGAAGCCAACGTCCGCCTCAGTGGTACGTCTAGGAATAATAACTGTTCATCCTTACCTAATTCAATGCTGAAGCAGCGTATGTTGCAGGAACCCATATAGTTTATCCACGCTTGTAGCCAACTGACAAATGTGCTACTTACACTGGGGTATAAGCAAGAGTTCCTTGAAGAGGTCCACCCTCATCATGGCAAGCGGACTGCCCATGGCTATCCCCTGAGGTTGTAGAAAATACTCTCCTGCAACTGATGCAAGTTTATGTAAGCATACACCTGTACAGATCAACTCGTTAGCATCAAACCATAGCTGAGTCCAAACCACGGTAAGGGCTGTCATCGAAAACGCAACTCTGTGGATTTCATCCAGTGGACTGCCGTTGTCAGACAATTACATCACTGTCAACGTTGATATACACTCCTGGAAATGGAAAAAAGAACACATTGTCACCGGTGTGTCAGACCCACCATACTTGCTCCGGACACTGCGAGAGGGCTGTACAAGCAATGATCACACGCACGGCACAGCGGACACACCAGGAACCGCGGTGTTGGCCGTCGAATGGCGCTAGCTGCGCAGCATTTGTGCACCGCCGCCATCAGTGTCAGCCAGTTTGCCGTGGCATACGGAGCTCCATCGCAGTCTTTAACACTGGTAGCATGCCGCGACAGCGTGGACGTGAACCGTATGTGCAGTTGACGGACTTTGAGCGAGGGCGTATAGTGGGCATGCGGGAGGCCGGGTGGACGTACCGCCGAATTGCTCAACACGTGGGGCGTGAGGTCTCCACAGTACATCGATGTTGTCGCCAGTGGTCGGCGGAAGGTGCACGTGCCCGTCGACCTGGGACCGGACCGCAGCGACGCACGGATGCACGCCAAGACCGTAGGATCCTACGCAGTGCCGTAGGGGACCGCACCGCCACTTCCCAGCAAATTAGGGACACTGTTGCTCCTGGGGTATCGGCGAGGACCATTCGCAACCGTCTCCATGAAGCCGGGCTACGGTCCCGCACACCGTTAGGCCGTCTTCCGCTCACGCCCCAACATCGTGCAGCCCGCCTCCAGTGGTGTCGCGACAGGCGTGAATGGAGGGACGAATGGAGACGTGTCGTCTTCAGCGATGAGAGTCGCTTCTGCCTTGGTGCCAATGATGGTCGTATGCGTGTTTGGCGCCGTGCAGATGAGCGCCACAATCAGGACTGCATACGACCGAGGCACACAGGGCCAACACCCGGCATCATGGTGTGGGGAGCGATCTCCTACACTGGCCGTACACCACTGGTGATCGTCGAGGGGACACTGAATAGTGCACGGTACATCCAAACCGTCATCGAACCCATCGTTCTACCATTCCTAGACCGGCAAGGGAACTTGCTGTTCCAACAGGACAATGCACGTCCGCATGTATCCCGTGCCACCCAACGTGCTCTAGAAGGTGTAAGTCAACTACCCTGGCCAGCAAGATCTCCGGATCTGTCCCCCATTGAGAATATTTGGGACTGGATGAAGCGTCGTCTCACGCGGTCTGCACGTCCAGCACGAACGCTGGTCCCACTGAGGTGCCAGGTGGAAATGGCATGGCAAGCCGTTCCACAGGACTACATCCAGCATCTCTACGATCGTCTCCATGGGAGAATAGCAGCCTGCATTGCTGCGAAAGGTGGATATACACTGTACTAGTGCCGACATTGTGCATGCTCTGTTGCCTGTGTCTATGTGCCTGTGGTTCTGTCAGTGTGATCATGTGATGTATCTGACCCCAGGAATGTGTCAATAAAGTTTCCCCTTCCTGGGACAATGAATTCACGGTGTTCTTATTTCAATTTCCAGGAGTGTAATATCCCTGCTCACAAGGTATCGAACAATAGATTCATTAATTTTTTTGTTAAAGGTTTCAGCTCCTTTTATCTTTGCGTTTTTAAACTCATTGTTTCTAATTTTGATATAGTAGCACCACATTAGCAATGCAAGTAACAGCATTAACATCTATTATCCTCATCACTTGTCTCTAATTTATAGGTATTAAATCCTTACAATTTTACACAAAGTATTTATATTGGTTATAGTATGCTTGGGCAACGGCCTTGCCGCAGTGGCTACACCGGTTCCCGTGAGATCACCGAAGTTAAGCGCTGTCGGGCGTGGCCGGCGCTTGGATGGGTCACCATCCCGCCGCCATGTGCTGTTGCCATTTTTCGGGGTGCACTCAGCCTCGTGATGCCAATTGAGGAGCTACTCGACCGATTAGTAGCGGCTTCGGTCCAAGAATACCGTCCTAACGGTCGGGAGTGCGGTGTGCTGACCACACGCCCCTCCTTATCCGCATCCTCCTCGGAAGATGACACGGCGGCCGGACGGTCCCGGAAGGGCCACTTGAGGCCTAAAGACGGAGCTTTTTATAGTATGCTTGGAAAGTGAAGTCAGCTGTGTACAAGTTACTTCATCCACTATGTTGGTTATCCAAACGATAACAAACAGAGAAGTATGTGGTAATATACACACATCAAAAAAAGTTTTGCATCACCTCTGTTCCGAGAGTTCCAGAACCTGTACAGAAAATTGGAATAGAGATCAACATAAACATCATTTCCACCCTTTTTATTGCTCATGAAAACCACACATTGCATGTTGTACCACCATACAGCGAGACCTTCAGAGGTGCTCGTTCAGATTGCTGTACACACCGGTACCTCTAATACCCAGTAGCACGTCTTCTTGCATTGATGCATGCCTGTATTCGTCGTGGCATACTATCCAAAAGTGCATGAAGGCACTGTTGGACCAGACTGTTCCACTCCTCAACGGCGATTCGGCGTAGATCCCTCAAGAGTGGTTGGTGGGTCACGTCGTCCACAAACAGCCCTTTTCAATCTATCCCAGGCATGTTCGATAGGATTCATGTCTGGAGAACAAGTTGGCCACTCTAGTCGAGAGATGTCCTTATCCTGAAGGAAGTCATTCACAATATGTGCATGATAGAGATGCGAATTGTCGTCCATGAAGACGAGTCCCTCGCCAATATGCTGCCGATATGGCTCCACTATCGGTCAGAGGATGGCATTCACGTATCATACAGCCGTTACGGCGCCTTCCATAACCACCAGCGGGGTACGCATAATGTCACCCCAAAACAGCAGGGAACCTCCACCTTGCTGCACTCGCTGGACAGTCTGTCTAAGGCGTTCAGCCTGACCGGTTGTCTCCAAACACGTCTCCGACGATTGTCTAGTCGAAGGTATATAGGACACTCATCGGTGAAGAGTACGTGATGCCCATCCTGAGCGGTCCATTCGGCATGTTGTTGGGCCCATCTGCATGGTGTCGCGGTTGCAAAGATGGACCTCGCCATGGACATCGGGAGTGAAGTTGCGAATCCACAAGCCGTGTACCTCCTTCGAGGTGGAATAACTGGAACTGAGCGGTTGTCGGAACCCTCTGTTTAATAGGCGCTTCTCATGCATGGTTGTTTACATCTTTGGACGGGTTTAGTGACATCTATGAGCAGTCAAAGGGACAGTGTCTGTGATACAATATCGACAGTCAACGTCTATCCTCAGGCGTTCCGGGAACTGGGGTGGTGCAAAACTTTTTTTGATTTGTGTAATTCAACAAGATGAAAGTATAGATGAACGTTAGACTTGGGCTATTATATGAAGTACAGCTACCGCAAAACACAAACGTAGATCTACAGCTTTAATTGCATTATCCTTAAAATACATTTAGGTCATGACAGTCAATAGAGAAAAAAGTAGGGAGTAGTGGTTTACCTGGCGAGAGGGAGCCAGAAGTGATGTAGAATAGGATCCACAATTGAGCTGTGGATGCAATCCAAGTTACATTTGTGTGTACCGGGTAGCCTAGCTTCCAGGGCTTCCTATTGACGCAATCGCCGGAAGAACAATAAAGAACGAACGGTTGTTACAATTTAACATCACGTCTAGATCGAAGTCCTTGGAGATGAAACACTGACTGACATCGAAATTTACTGAGAGGGCGGCGGATTAAGGTACACTGTTGGCAATAAAAAAATGCAACACCATGAAGACAGTACCATAAGGGGGTATGCAACAAATTTGAAACTGGCATAAGTGTACTACATGCTTGAATATGTGAATGTTTACCATTTTAACGCAACAGCAGGAAACAGTTAGGAGTAACTCCATCTACAGTGTGCATATAAGGCAACATTAAGCAGCGGATTTTTCTCATTCATAAATCGCATCTGAATGTTGGTTTGTTAGAAAATCATGTCATGCCTCTGTGATATTGCTGCTATCTTTGGTCGGTATCCCATGATTGTCATATGAATATGGAATCGAGAGGTCCTATGGAGCGGGAGGGGCGGGGGGGGGCTATACTCAGCACCAGCGCCTGGTATAGTCTCAACAGTCCCCCTCGGCAATGTAGGACATACAGCCACATCATTTATCCTGCGTCAAGGAATAGGCTTGTTTGCTGCAAAGTGAGTAATCTATGCAGACATCGTTGCGTTGTCTGGCCAACTACGCACCGTCAGCACAGCTACCATGGCTGCGCCTTCTTGAAATCTACATTGGACACTAAGAGACCCACCACGTCTCCTCTGGTTGAGTTTCTGAGTTCAGCATCACAATGGACGGATCTACGTTATCACGAATCCCTCCATGTTACTTCTAAAAACCAATCATTATTCACATACAATTTTTTCTGGGAATATTAGCTCTAGTTGAGTGCAGCCATTTTCAGTGGGATGGAAGTCAGAAATAATAATTAAAACAAAATGTACTCAGCTGGTAGTTATTGCAACTTGTCGATAATCTGGCTCGTTAAAACCATGGCTCGCAGAAAATAATAATTTCTTGGCGGTATGATTACTTTTTTTTTTAAGTTTGACAATTTGGATATTGCATGATTAAATTTCATTATAACTTCTTTCAAATTTTCCATCTTATATTTCAGTAAAATTTCAAGAGTACGTCTCCATTTCGTACGA
This sequence comes from Schistocerca nitens, assembly GCF_023898315.1. Lineage (NCBI taxonomy): Eukaryota > Metazoa > Arthropoda > Insecta > Orthoptera > Acrididae > Schistocerca > Schistocerca nitens. The sequence continues at coordinate 560,835,932 of NC_064619.1, read as the reverse complement.
TCCACTCATCTGAAATTAACCATTTCATTACAACTTATCGCGCCAATGCCGTAAAAGACCATCTATCATTCCATGACAGCTGCTTAACAACTGCTACTACTTATTCGACGAGAAATACAAAGATACGAGGCGTTGCATTTCAGCGATATTATAATAAATCGGTATTTTGCATCCAAATAATTTCATACACCATTTAATACTTATTTTACAAATATTGTCATATTATTATACAGAATAAATTATAGACAAAAATTAACAATTTCTAATGTGATTAAAATTTGGAATTAAATTTGATTTATATAAAAGTAATAATGTTTTCTGAAAAATAAATGTGATGTTAATTCGATGTTTTATTTCTGTTTATGAAAAGTATAAAACTAAGTTGTGTTATCACAAATACAAGAAATACGAAGTTACGATTTTGATTCCGTTGGATCGTGTCATGAATTTAATGCGAGTATCGTATTCTCCGATACGTGACAGACATGGGCACACAGGCACACCGACAGGTTCCTTATAGAGTGTGGAAGCTTCGAGAAAAACAAACTTTGCCATATTGTAATAACCACCATAGTATGAGCCTAGCACCTGACGTGATGATGTGGATTGCCATTGGATGAACTACAGAATAGAAAACGGGATGACAAAATGAAAGAAGCATATTGAAAGACTGAGGACAGAGAGAAGAGTCAGACACGTAATATGCTATAGACCTGTAGGAGAAAGCGAGATACAGGAAGACCAAGGAAAAAGTGGTTTTTGTGAAGGCCGAACAGACCATAAGCCTTCTCCTTGAAGTAAAGAAGACACTATAAGTGAGAGGATAATATAATTCTTATCACCTGGCTTCTTGTGTCTCAGTCTACGCCGCTTCCAAAAGTTGTGCTTTCAGAATTTCTGTTTCGCGTAGCCCGTAATTTGGACAGTTATGATGGGTTAAGACCAATAGCTGTGCTCTATCTTCAAGTCTCTGACCGATATCTTTCAACGAGATAGTGCAAAATCGCATATGACCCTAAGTGTCCTGACTTATCTCGAAACAAAGTGTATTCCACTGTTGTCCAGGCCAGCATGTTCTTCAGACCCCCACACCCAGTGAATACATCTGGTCATGGTTGCCGAGTTACTTGCACGCCACTACTCATGAGCCACTAAGACTGATGAACTCCGGCATAGAGTTGAAACAGCATGGAATGATGCATCTATATTAGTCTAGCTATCAATTTGATTCGACGCCCAGTCAGGTCGGAACCATCGTGGCTGTAAGACGTGGCAGTTCCGTGTATGAAAAGGAAAATGTCGTTAGCTGATATCCTTCCTGGTGTTGCAACTTTAATGGTCATTAGCATATCTACGTTAGACGAGCTATGCGCGCACACTTGTTTGTGGGGCGGGGGAGGGGGGGGGGGAGAGACAGAGAGACAGAGAGAGAGAGAGAGAGGAGAGGAGGGGTGAAGGGGGAGAGAGGGAGAGTGAGAGGGAGAGAAAGAGGTAGAAGGGTGTACCTGGGGAGAGAGCTAGAAAGTGATACGGAATAGGATCCGTAATGGAGCTGTGCGGGTAACCCAAGTTGCTTCTGTGTGTACTGGGTAGCCTAACTTTCAGGGCTTCCTATTGACGCCATCGACAGAACAACAAAAAAGTGAGCAGCAAACTGTAGTCAATAATGGGAGACAGGTTGTCCGATTTCAGGTCTAATTTTCCTCATGCGGCCTTTCCGTACGTCTGAAAATCACTGTAGAATAATTAACGATTCTGTTCTCTTCATTATTTTACAGGAGATGCTTTTATTTTTTCCTCTTTTTGTAGACAGGATGACCAGCACATAGATTCGACAGGTAATCATTTTACTTCACTCAGATCCATAAGTTAGGGAAAAGTGGCAGATATGACAAATACATGAAGAAACAAACTACCTAATGGGAAAGCTGAGGTGGGTGTCACCACTGTGGTGCCTCGCGAAACAATTGCACGTAAATCTTAGGTCCTGTGCCCACTTATGTCATCTGCACAGGCGTACATCTGAAATTCTAGATAAAGTATTTGACCAGGCGCCATTCGCAACTGAGGAACATATTAATAGAATAAAAAAATCCGCTTCAATACTTAAGCGAATTGTATATTCTATGAATGAAATTCTGCAATCACAAGTTTTGACATATTCACAATTAGGTACCACAGAGATCCAGGAAATATCTATTTTTCAAACTTAAATTTATTCATGTTTTATGGATGTTATTTTAAGGCTAATACTGTATTGTAAGATGGTCACTTGTTGCTAATATTTTATTAGCAAGACTCGTTTCGCCAGAATGCTGCTATCGTCCGGTGCATTTACAGTCACTTTTACATTGTAATTGACATGAAGTGAGTTTAATTTCCTTTGCTGCGTGTGCCGGTGAGGTTATGTGTCGAGAGAATCCTGTTCACGAAGATACTAGGGCTATTCGGAAAGTAAGGTCCGATCGATCTCGAAATGGAAACCACAGTGAAAACAGCATGAAGCTTTGCATAGATGTGTTGAACAGTGTCTCTGATATACCAGTCGATCGCGTCATTTCGCTCTTATCACTTCTGAGCCACATTGAGCACGTGAAGATGCCTAGAAAATAGTGTCTCCCGCCAAGTATGTGTATCTGTGAGAGATTTCTCCTGCTTTCATGCAACTCACACAACGTAACTGCCATGGGTTTCCTTCTTCATGACAATTCTTGGCCTCACACTGCAGGGCAATGAGGACGCTCCTGCAGCGCTTTTGACGGGAAGTGTTTCATCACCCACCATACAGCCCGAAATTGGCTCCTTCTTATTTTCATCTCTGTTCACGTGAACCACTGGCTATGAAGACAACTTTATGGCACCGACAGCAAGCTGCAGATCAGCGAAGAAAATTCGCTGTAAGCACAGGCGGCTACCTTCTGTGACGAGGGTATTTGACATTTGGTACAATGCTAGATAAATGTATAAGTCGGAGCAGTGACTATGTAGAGACATAGCTGGAAGGCACAGCCAACTGTTGCAAATGAAACCTTGCTGGTTTTCAATGTGGTTTTCATTTCTCGACAGATCGGACCTTACTTTCCGAACAGCCCTCGTAAATAAAAAAAAAAAAATGGTTCAAATGCCTCTGAGCACTATGGGGCTTAACATCTGAGGTCATCAGTCCCCTAGATTTAGAACTACTTAAACATAACTAACCTAAGGACATCACACACATCCATGCCCGAGGCAGGATTCGAACCTGCGACCGTAGCAGTCCCGCGGTTCCGGACTGAGGCGCCTAGAACCGCTCGGTCACAGCGGCCGGCCCCTCGTAAATATGGTACACTGTGTACACTGTGATAAGCATGATTAGTCATTTCGTTACTGCATTTACTTATATTTTTGTTGGTAATTTCGTTGTCTGGCACACAGAGCACATTGAGAAGTACATCACAACTTAACACTTTCACAATCATTTTTTACATCAATCCAAAGAAACTTAAAAGCTAAGATAGTTTCTATCACAAAAACAATAGTATACAGTGAATATGAAACATTTATATATAGATGTTTTTATGTCGTGGCAAATATTAGGTGATTAGTTTGTAAAGGCATTTATTTATTTACTTATAAATTCAGTCATGGATCACAGAAATTTATTAACCAGGTAATTAATTTCGATCAATACAATATGTACTCAGGTCTGAAGATGGTCATCGTTGACGGAAATTAACTACCTGATTAATAAATTTTAGTCATCCTCGGCTGGATTTATGGCAATTTAGAAATTATGGAAGCTGCATACAAGAAACCAGAGGATGAGATGTACATTAGCCTTTCATTCATAGAGTCTGGCGACAATTTATAACGGAAGGTTGGGGATCAAGGAGATTCAACACAGGACAGCCGAGGTCATCAACGGACCCTTGCCACTGATTTGCTTATTATGTAACCGAGGAACTACGGGGCGAAGTTATAGTATTTCCAACGTTTTGTCCCCTGAAGGATGACATCACTGAGTTCTAAGCGCAGACCCCTTTCTAATGGCTGACTGTGCCGCTCATATTTCGACATGAGGACAGAGTTTGCATTTGGTACGCCAACACGTATCGTCCACCGCAGATCACCTGAGGGCAGTTTTCCGCACGGGCAAGTTTTGATGCAGCTTGAAAAATAACGGGAATCCGCTTTTTATTTGACATCCATCACGTGGAAGGGTAAAAAAGATGCCTTTGGACCAGACAGTGCCTGTGTGTTGTGGTGCTATATCTTTAGGTGGACGGACAGACCTATTTGTCTTTCCTGCGGGCACTGTGACTGCACGTTTTTTGTGATGCTCGCAGGCGGCATGCCGTAACTCGTCACACTGAAAGCAGCGTTCTGTACAAGGACGACCTTAATTCCTTACACAGCTCGTAGATAGCATTATTAACAGAGTAACACTGTAGTATCAGGAAATTATGTATCACACTCGCTACTACAATCGCCAACCCAATGTATCATATGCTAAAATGATTTCCTTAGGTGACATTCTATTTCTCTCATTCTTACGACTGAGCACGTGAAGAATCTGTGACGTTTTGAAGACGGTCAGCGGTGTCGAATACTGGTCACAACCCGTATGGTACTGAAGGCCATCGTCCAAGCAACGATGACATCTTCTCCCTGTTTTTCCCTTGAGACTTGTCGTAATACAGATGAAACGAATGGTTTCGAGTTGAATCCAGTTTATCAGATTGACTATTCTTTCTAATGTACAAAGCTTTTAACATCAGCAAATATTTCGTGAAGCCTTAAAGCTAATGACAAAGTTTTTCTGAGTTGGCCTACACTTAATCTTGTGGAGAAGACGGAAAATGATTTTTAACAGAAAAAGAATTATAAATTTTTACTATACGTTGGAGCCTGGAGAAGCGTTTTTGAGTCATACGACGAAGGGTTGGTGAATTACTCAGAAATTTGAAGACAAATTTAAGAGAGTAGAATTTGATTTATTGTTTTTAACAGTATACAGAATTTCTGTGGCGCTCAGCGGCGATTTACTGATTGCTACAGAGGAAAGAGTCGAAGTTTCTCACATCCTTGCTTTGCGGTCCTGTTATCTCTTTTTTTCTCACGCTGTAGAAATTCGAATCTGCAAACGATTGAAAGTTAAGATTACCACTCGACAACAACAATGTCTCTGATACGCTGCTCCTTGTACTGATGTTATTCGTGCAGTAGCAAACTGACACTTTTGCTTGCCAGAAATACTGCCTGTGTTCGAATATAAATTATTTTCCTAGTACAAGTTTGTTTTTAACTTTTATTCCATGCCGTGTCATGTTTTTCTGCCAGAGTATAAAGTTACAATAAGATCGAAAAGCTGCGCACATGAAAATACATACGAGTTGCATTGTATTCGTTCAATCAGCTACCGCAAGACAGCACCACAGTATAACCTAGCAGAAAGGAGACTCTAAGGCCTTGTACACACTAGTATACAAAGTCGAGCGATTTTTGTATCCGGACAGAGTCTACAGACAATAGAAATATTATCACTGCAAAAGCCGCGATCCCGACAAGGTCAGCCATACTTAGCAAATATCGAGGAACAAAGCAATCAAGTGCGTACACGAGACAAAATATCTAGACTACACTCCTGGAAACGGAAAAAAGAACACATTGACACCGGTGTGTCAGACCCACCATACTTGCTCCGGACACTGCGAGAGGGCTGTACAAGCAATGATCACACGCACGGCACAGCGGACAAACCAGGAACCGCGGTGTTGGCCGTCGAATGGCGCTAGCTGCGCAGCATTTGTGCACCGCCGCCGTCAGTGTCACCCAGTTTGCCGTGGCATACGGAGCTCCATCGCAGTCTTTAACACTGGTAGCATGCCGCGACAGCGTGGACGTGAACCGTATGTGCAGTTGACAGACTTTGAGCGAGGGCGTATAGTGGGCATGCGGGAGGCCGGGTGGACGTACCGCCGAATTGCTCAACACGTGGGGCGTGAGGTCTCCACAGTACATCGATGTTGTCGCCAGTGGTCGGCGGAAGGTGCACGTGCCCGTCGACCTGGGACCGGACCGCAGCGACGCACGGATGCACGCCAAGACCGTAGGATCCTACGCAGTGCCGTAGGGGACCGCACCGCCACTTCCCAGCAAATTAGGGACACTGTTGCTCCTGGGGTATCGGCGAGGACCATTCGCAACCGTCTCCATGAAGCTGGGCTACGGTCCCGCACACCGTTAGGCCGTCTTCCGCTCACGCCCCAACATCGTGCAGCCCGCCTCCAGTGGTGTCGCGACAGGCGTGAATGGAGGGACGAATGGAGACGTGTCGTCTTCAGCGATGAGAGTCGCTTCTGCCTTGGTGCCAATGATGGTCGTATGCGTGTTTGGCGCCGTGCAGGTGAGCGCCACAATCAGGACTGCATACGACCGAGGCACACAGGGCCAACACCCGGCATCATGGTGTGGGGAGCGATCTCCTACACTGGCCGTACACCACTGGTGATCGTCGAGGGGACACTGAATAGTGCACGGTACATCCAAACCGTCATCGAACCCATCGTTCTACCATTCCTAGACCGGCAAGGGAACTTGCTGTTCCAACAGGACAATGCACGTCCGCATGTATCCCGTGCCACCCAACGTGCTCTAGAAGGTGTAAGTCAACTACCCTGGCCAGCAAGATCTCCGGATCTGTCCCCCATTGAGCATGTTTGGGACTGGATGAAGCGTCGTCTCACGCGGTCTGCACGTCCAGCACGAACGCTGGTCCAACTGAGGCGCCAGGTGGAAATGGCATGGCAAGCCGTTCCACAGGACTACATCCAGCATCTCTACGATCGTCTCCATGGGAGAATAGCAGCCTGCATTGCTGCGAAAGGTGGATATACACTGTACTAGTGCCGACATTGTGCATGCTCTGTTGCCTGTGTCTATGTGCCTGTGGTTCTGTCAGTGTGATCATGTGATGTATCTGACCCCAGGAATGTGTCAATAAAGTTTCCCCTTCCTGGGACAATGAATTCACGGTGTTCTTATTTCAATTTACAGGAGTGTATTTATATGCACTGTCTAGCCACATGTCTACCGACAGCCCCTCCACAGTCTCGAGCGATTTTTGTATCCGGATAGAGTCTACAGACAGTACAACGATTTTGTATAGAGACATCTGAGAGAGACATTTCTTGTATGTAGACACGCTCTTGGAACAAACGCAGAGCCTGGGCCTCCCGTTTTAAATGGGAGACATGAGACGATTCTTAGAAAATGTTGCCTAATATTGTGTAGTGTGGACATGTTGGTAGACACGGCCTCCAGTTATTCTCCTTGCGCCGTCGAAAACGTAACATCGGCTTTTTTATTATTTTTCATCTACATCTACATGGATACTCTGCACATCACATTTGGGTTCATCGAACCATCTTCACAATTCTCTATTATTCCAATCTCGTATAGCGCGCGGGAAGAATGAACACCTATATCTTTCCGCACGAGCTCTGATTTCCCTTATTTTATCTTTGTGATCGTTCCTCCCTATGTAAGTCGGTATCAACAAAATATTTTCGCATTCGGAGTAGAAAGTTGGTGATTGGAATTTCGTGAGAAGATTCCGTCGCAATGAAACACGCCTTTCTTTTAATGATGTCCATCCCAAATCCTGTATCATTTCTGTGACACACTCTCTCATATTTCGTGATAATACAATTTGTTTTCCTTATCGTTAAACGTCACTTATCAAGATGTGGCATCCTGCTAGTGGAAAGTTAGTAACTCTGAACATAAAAACCATAACAAGAAGAAGTTGTTTATCGAACAGGTGGCCAAAAAATATTAAGTGTCAGTGAGTGATATTGAAAAAGAGTGCTGTCTTCTATTTTCAAATTCGAAAGTAAATTACAGCCGAAACGCGGCCCTTCCGCAAACAGCTCACGTTTCCACCGACGTATCTATTCGATTAGTTTCACTACTGACTATTATCACTGCAAAAGCCGCGATTCCGACAAGGTCAGCCATACTTAGCAAATATCGAGGAACAAGGCATTCAGGTGTGTGCACGAGACAAAAATCTAGACTATTTATATACACTGTCTAGCCACACGTCTACGGACAGCCCCTCCACAGTGTCTGTAGACAATCGCTCGATTCTGTGTACAAATGCGTACTTACCGTAATGTAACGTGCACAGATAACATTACATCTGCAGTACTACGCAATTCATCTTGATATACATGCCGTTTTCTCAAGATTTCGTGGGACATATCCAGGTGCCGTGTGCCGACTGCCGAACAGTTCGACAAAAACGAGATCAAGAGAGGATGAAAACCAGGAAACCGGCCATTTTGACAGACGCATACTGGCTGGGGAAAGAAATGTTGTGCTGCCATCGCTTCCAAAATATCTGAGTACAGGATGTCCAGTTTCAGGTTTCGTACGATAGTGCTCAAAAAGTGATGCAGAAGTGAAAATTTCGCGCAGCTGTGCAGGAACTGAGGAAAAACGTCTGCTGTACTGTACACGATTTCGGTCATTTGGTGACATCCATCGAATCGCAGCACTGTACCGTATTTTATTCTCTAACGAGGTATGATTTTACCTTAGTGGATACGTGAATAGTCAAAACACAGGAATTTGGTCAACCGTAAATCCGCATGTCATTCTATGAAAACACCTTGCTTTGTCAAAAAACCTGACTGTGGTGCGTCGTATAGCGTCGCCGAACAGTGTTGTGTACCAAAACATTATTTAACAGCTTATGTGTCCTTGGAGTATTTCGAGACGACACGTCTGTTATAGTTGAGCGGAAGGCAGGAGACTGGTTTGGTCATTCACTGTGCAGGAAACCGACGCGCACTGATAGATACTTGAACTCCGATGGTTTTCACTGCCCTGTACACAAAAAAGCGGTCCTGAACACGAATAAAACGGTTTTCAAGCCGCGTCAGTTCGAATAAAATCCTCGAGCTTTCGATGACCATCTCCACCATCGTCGTCAGGAGTTCGCTGACTGCCTGGGCTGCTACGGTTTCTCGCTTATATAGGCATGATGACATCATCAGCAGCCAATCAGATAGACCCAACTGCTGTAGTGTATCTTCACCATCAGGCCATATCAGGAAGGTGTCATCAACGTATCGTAGAAAGCAAGACGGCCGTAATGTCGCAGTTTCTTCGTGGAGCACTTTGAGGAGCAGGCTCTGCAAACTGCGACATTACGGCCGTCTTGCTTTCTACGATACGTTGATAACACCTTCCTGATATGGCCTCATGGTGAAGATACGTCGATCACATGAATGGTGTCCATCCCAACATTAAATTTACCGTCGAGATGCTGAAGCACCGCAAGCTACCATTCTTGGATGTTTTGGTTGATCGGAAGGCAGGAGGTCAGCTTGGTCATTCAGTCTACCGGAAACCAACACACACTGATCGGTGCTTGAACGCTAATAGTTTCCACCACCCTCTACACAAGAAATCGGTCTCGAACACTTTGGTTCATAGAGCCAAGATTATCTCTGACGACGACCACCTGCAGTCTGAATTGCAGAACTTAAAACGTGTTTTCGGGGAAAAAGGATACAGCAAAAGAGACATCGCAAACGCTTTCAAGGGCCGCCGACGGAAGACACCTGGTGAATCAGTAGAAGAGGCCAAACGAACTGGATTCCTGCCATACTGTGGAGCAAATATCAACAAATTAGGACGTCTGCTGCAGAACCATGGGCTACGACCAGTGTTCCGGCCCGCCCCCAAGATACGAGATACGTTGCGCCCTGTTAAAGACGACATTGCTGTTCGAGTGTACGGTGTACCCTGTGAATGTGGCAGTATGTATATCGAACTAACAATTCGCACGGTTACGGGGCGTTGTACTGAGCACAAGTGCCGTATAAAACAAAGGGACCTTGACAAGTGGCCATAGAAGAGCATTGCCTAGAAAACGGAATTAAAATACAGTACGAAAATACAAAAGTGTTGGCTCATGCATCTACATATTGGGACTCCATTGTAAAGAAAGCAGTCGAGATTCGTTTAAACAACAATTTCAACAGATACCAGTGGTACACACTCAGCAGGGCATGGCGGCGGGCGTTGGACATCGAAAGAAAGCAGAGACAGATGCGCGACGCGGGAGCGGCAGTTTCAAAAGTGGCGCCTACCCCTGGCGCCACCTGACGTCACCGGTGCTGCCACGGGCAATAGCTCCGCTAGCTGCCCGGGTCGACTTACGCTCGCGCGCGCCACATTGGGTCTATCTGATTGGCTGCTGATGATGTCATCATGCCTATATAAGCGAGAAACCGTATTAGCCCCGGCAGTCAGTGAACTCCTAACGACGATGGCGGAGATGGTCATCGAAAGCTCGAGGATTTTATTCGAATTGACGTGGCTTGAAAACCGAGGACGTTTTATTCATATATGGCGTCGCGAAAGACTCCGAGGGCACGGTCCTGAACACGTTAGTACACAGAGCAAATGTTATTTCTGACAACTATCCACAATATGAATTACAGCACTTCAGAGACGTGTTCAGAGAGAATGGTTATAGCTAGAGAGGCATTGCAACGCTTTCAGGTGCCACCGAAGGAGGACGGCTTGTGCATCTGCAGAAGAGGTCTAGGCGGCTGCTTTCCTGCCATACTGTGGGGCAACGAGCAGCAAGTTAGAACGTGTGCTGCAGAGACATGGACCGAGAACAGTATTCTGGCCGGCCGCAAGATACGAGATATGCTGTGCCCTATTAAACACGACATAGTGTGCCCGATGTGTATGGTGTCTCTTGCAAATGCGGCAGCACCTATATAGTTCAGACAAAGGGCACAGTTGTACAGCGTTGTACCTAGCACAAGCTACAAAACAAAGGGATCTCGATATGTCGGCCATAGCTGAACATTTCCTGGAAGATGGACACAAAATACAGTTTGAAAACACGGGAGTCTTGGCTCAGGCATCAATCTATTGGGACTCCGTTATAATGGAGGCGGCTGAGATCAGAATAAACAGCAATAATTTTAACAAAGACCACGGATTGACACTTAGTACGGCGTGGGGGCAGGATAAGCACGTCGAAAGAAAGCAAAGACCTGTACTTGACGCTTGTAGGGAGGCGGGAGCGGCTGTTTCAAACGTGGCCCCGGCCCGTCGCTCGCCTGCCGGCGGCGGGGGGCGGAGCTGCCCAACTCGCCTTCCCCATCTGACTGGTGCCAAAGGCTGCAGTCACGCCTATATAAGCGGGAAACCGTACCAGCCACGGCAGTCAGTGGTTTTCATTCCTGACGACGGTGGCGGAGATAAGCATCGAAAGCTCGAGAGTTTTATTCGAACAGACGCGGCTTGAAAACCGAGACGATTTTATACATTAAAAGTTTATTTCGCTTCTTGAAGCATATGAAAATTATTGTTGGTTGCAGTAGAACGGCACCGCTTGTCACACACCTAATGAAACAATTCATTTAGTAGTCAATGTTTTGGCAATTGAATAATCTCCAAAGTATTATGACCCTCATGTTTTCCCGCTGCAATGTCTCCAGGCGTTTTCCTCTAAGACTATCGTAAAGGAAGATTCTCGCATTGGCGGAACTAAGGGTTAACATAACAAAGAAAGTTAACAAGATAAGTGTCAATGTGGTCCACAAAATGGTCCCAAACATGGTAAAACGAGTTCGTACATGCTCCACTGAACGGGGAAAGCATTATGAGCGCATGACTGCTATAAACAACACACTTTTTTGTGTGTGCGATGTGTCGATTACCTGCATAACGAATATAATCAAAAGAAATTCGCCAGGTGATGCTGTTTCAATAGAAATGATAACAGCAGGAGAAAACTGAAATAGAAATAACGTGCGAAAGAAAAGTGGAACACTTCTGTAATTGGCAGTATGTGGAGATCTGCTTCAAACCAGTCTTCGGACTGGAGACCACGTCCACCACCACCACCACCACCACCACCACCAACAGCAGCAACACATGAGTTATGGAAGGCATGCACAGTAGGTTGGCAGCTGTTTAGCGAACCACAAGGTTGCTAACAAACTCAATGACACCATTTATCTCTGCCAGGTGCCCGAAATGGAGTCATACTACTCCAAAATCTACTATACTACGAATGAGCCGAACGGTACAGAATACAGCTGTTTGGGAAAGAGTTTATACAGTGTAATATTCTGCTGTAAAGCAGACAGACAGAAAAGCTGACAGACTTTTTGATCTCCCCCCCCCCCTTAATGTACGCGAAGTTGTTCACTAAAATTGTCATCAGCCGTGTTGAAAGAGTTTCACATTTTCATCGGGCAAAGCAGCAGTCTGGTTGGATAAGTGGATGCAGCGCAATAGAGCATCTGCAAGGCGTCAGTGAAGTCAAAGAAGACGTAGCACTGAGTATGAAAGAGTGCTTTTCCAGCGGCTGAGATTTTTTGTCTTAGTTTCAGAAAACTGAATAACAATGCTTTGACTCATCTCACATTAAAGTTATGAAAACACAGTCCAATGAAGGAGTAAGATACTGCCGACGGGAAGCTGCAGTATGAATTTATTCAATGACTTATTCCCTTCGAGTGACATTCTAAAGCCGAACTGCTAGCTAATAAATGCAGTGACAGTGTAATTAGTTACATAATTTTTGCTAAAGAAAACACCTGAAGAATCATTTTAGAAGTTATCTAAACCACGAATGTTCTTAATATTCCTTCAGCACTGTAACACCTTTACTTTGACGCATGTTGGAAAAAGTAGGATGATACGTATTGGCGCCAAACGCCTGAAAGTGCTTCTGGGGGCCATCTAATGATTCCCAGCCGGTTGTAGAGGTTAGCTGTTCCACGATTTCCCTAAACCGCTTAAGTAGAATACCGGGATAGTTCTTTCGAAAGAGCGTGGTCCATTTCCCGTCAATGAACCAAAGAGTGCCACCTGCTTCAGCTACGACTGAGCCTTCGCCATGATTCCGTTACAAAGCCCTGCAATCTGTTACAACCAGGTAGCCGTGCGAGTTGTATGATCTCAGTTGTAACTCATTCATATTGTGATTACGGGTCATAACTTTTCAGCGTTTTGTGAAATGCACAATTTTACCCTTCTGAACATTTAAAACAGGTAACCTGTTTTGCGTCACTCTGAAATCTTATCAAGATCGGTCTGCATATCTGTGAAGCTTTCCTCAGATGATACATTATAAATAACAGCCTCATCTGCATAAGTTTGATTACTATTAATACTGTTTGTCAGGTTGTAATGTCTCTTGCAGCGGTCTCTCCGCGATATTTTCAGAAATTTTAGAAATTGTATAACTCAGTACATATCTCGAAATATCTCTTCTTATCTTACCGATTCATAAACTTTAATATACGATGATTATCAATGCAAAGTAGTTTCAAGCCCTATTATTCCTTGGAGCGTCCATTTATTCCATGGAATAGCTTCTCTGCTATCTATGTTTTCTCTTATGAAAAGAATGAAGGCCTTGCCGATTAGCCGTGAAAGAAGGAGGATGTATATGTATGTATTGTTGAGCTAGTCGCCATCTTGATGAGATTCTGTTTGAGAAGGAATTTAATACATGAACTAAACTAAAGTGTGTTCGCGTATTATTTAACCGATTATTATTGACAGTGTCTGCTTACTACGGTGTGTTGCACGGGATCAGTGGGGAACGTCTGATTTACACTGGACGAACCTGCCGTTTTGTATGCTCAAGATATCCAGTTACTTCAAATAAATAGGCTAACACGGTCTTACCAGCAGATCTCCGGTCTTCCCCATGTGATCACCGAGTGTTAATAATTATTACACATGTTTTCAGGAGATCGACTGACAATTTTCGTCGCACCGAGACTTCGAAATTGCTTCACTGCCTTATGGAATTTAAGTTAAGCTCAATTTAATCAGGATAGCACAGTATTGAACTGTGTGAATGCGATAAGCCTGCTTTGTGAATGAAAATTCCCTTAACATACGCATGTTTTTACTGTCCTGATCAGTGAAGCTAAATCAGGCCGGTGTGAGAGAGGTTTTTTAAATTTTTTGAATACCACAAAAAATATTAAAAGGTAATTGATACACAATATGAACAAGGGACGCAACACACTGTTTTGAGACACGCCTGAAGCTACTTTTCTGCCGATGACCTTCCATTCATCCAAGATAACATACGCCGTCTTGCCTACCAAGAAATACTCAATCTAGCCAAAAATTTTCTTTGATACCACGTCTAATCGTACGTCAGTTAATAATCGTTTGTTTGGTGCCGAGTCAAATGCTTTTCGGAAACCAAACAGTACTGCCCCTACATGACTGTGTTGATCCATAGCTTTCAGGGTGTTGTGAGAGAAAAGCGCAAGTTGAGCTTCTCATGATCAACGGGTTCGGTATCCACGCTGACTGGTATGGAGGTCATTTTGTTTCAGATATCTAATTGTGTTTGAGCTCGTAATTCACCACTGTCACATAGTTCGAACTTGTAATCGCTGTTATGTGACACAAAACACTGAACATCTGCCTCATAATGGTTGCCCCCCCCCCCCCCCCTACCCTCAGTCAATAAAACCATCTCATCACCATTACCTACAAGTTGTGACGCATGGGTGCCCCAAAGAGAATGATGACACAGAGAAAAGTGGGGCGATGGTAAGACACTGGACTCATTTTCGGGTGACAGGAGTTCAAATCTCCACCCGGGCATCCAGATGTAGGTTTTACGCGATTTCACTGAATTGCGTAAGGTGAAGTTCCAATGGAAAGGAACGGTCGAGTCCCTTCCCCACATTTTCCCAAACGAAACTTGTGCTCCGTCTCTAATGATCTAGTCGTCGACGGGAGGTTAAACTTCAATCTTCCTTCCCGTCTTTTCTCAGATCAAGTTACTGCGAGAAGGGAAGAGAAAGAAGTGGGCGTAGAGCGGCTGATCCCGTACCGGGTCGGAGACTTTCTCTGCACGCTCACGCGATGCAGAATGGAGTAGCGGGCCGGCGCTGCGACGTCTCCTTTCTACAGTGGAAAGCGCGTGAAAGCGAAAGCGCATCGCGGCGGGCAAGGTCAGACGCCGCCGAGCACTGGCGGGGAATTACAATTACGGCCGCGCAGAATTCAGCCGCGCGGCAGGAGGTCTACCTCGCAGGGGGAGTGCACTACGCGAAATAGCAGTACAGTTGCAGCCAGCGACCCGCCAACGGCTTCCTACAGTGTCACATCGTCAACACACGTTGTCACAGTTCTGTCTACGTTTCTCACTTGCTGTTTTTATTTCTTTATTTTGTGACTTCATCCCGTTAACGTAGAGGAAAGTTGTATCTTGGGTACGATGTCATCGACAAATGTAGTAGTAACTTTAGGCGTAGACTAGGGACTGTAAATGTTTGAACGTGTTAAGTTCTGAACTTTATAAAACGCTAAAATCTGTTATTCTATGATTAAAATGAGTCGAAATGGATCAGTCAACTCTCACAAATACCCAGATATACCGTTAGTCTACAAAGTAGATTTCTTACAAAATAATCGTGTGATCAGTTTTACAATATTGCTCAAGTGCGTGGAACTAATACAAAACAGAACTAAGCGGGTAAATTTCATCCCTAGCCGGATTTCGGCTGCTCTTATACATCTATTCGTCAGAACAGATCAGACAATATTGGAATCTTCTCGTGGTGTAGTCCTTCTTAAAGGACCTATGCTGACTCTTTTCACCACGCTGTTTTCCTGAGTCCATCTCGTCACTGCTAGTTTTACAATCAGTGCACGTAGACAAATTCTGCGCGATCCGTCGGTATGGTTTTCTCGTGTCCCTCATGCCAACGATTCGATCTTTCTCGAAGTTGAAAAGATTGCGAGAAGCAGCCAGTTTGCGTGCTCTATATATACTGTCTTATGATTTCCACCTGAAAACTTCCAGTAACATCAGACCCAGCGGCCATCACGTATTCACCCCATTCTTCATCTGTAGGAATGGCTTTTTTGTACGGGTAATAAGCTCAAACAATAATGAAATTTTAATCAGCGTACTCGGCATTAATAGCTTTCGGTCAAGGTAATCCCTGCCATTGCCGATAGTGTGTACAAGATGTTTCAGAAGAAGTAGTAAATATTTAAGGAGGATGTAGTATACGTTAATTTCAATAGAACATCCTTATAGCGTGTGTACAGCATTTATTGGTTACAGAGATACAGCTTTTTACAGAGAGAAATTTTCTATTTGGCCTGTTAGTTTTTCGATTGCTATGGGTTTATTTACCGATTGTAATGTTTGTTTTCAAGTTCGAGTTGTCAAGTCGGATTAAGTTTACATAACTGAATTTTTCAACTGTGATTGTGACTCTGATTTGCTGGACAACTCTGCTGTAACGATTAAGCATGTCGGACGTGCCGCGCGGAGTGGCCGCGCTGTTTGAAGCACCATGTCACGGTGCGCCGGCCCCTCTCGCCGGAGTTCGAGTCCTCCCTCGGGCATGAGTATGTGTGTTGTTCTTAGCATAAGTTAGTTTAAGTAGTGCTGTAGAGAATGCGTCAGATAATTTCAAAACTGCAGACTACCAGAGTCAAGAGGTTTTTTTTCCCTAAACTGCTTGAGACTGGAACAGTGCCCAGCGGTAATATTTCATCTGAACGTGCAAAATAAGAATCTATGGATGAAGTAGAAGACATTATACAGTTGGTAGAACGTAATGTTTCAACAAGCACAGGCAGAATTTCTACAAGTATCTGTGTTTCACATACAAGAATATGGAGGACATCACGTATGCATGTCCACTATACTTATCATATACAACGGAAACTGATCGTAGAATTTACGAACATTGAACTTACTCATTTTATTTTGCTTAACACCTTTTGAAGTCAAATGGAACTATTAGATTCCAGGAACCTTTTCAAGTCTTAAACACCTATGATGTATATATGCAGACTGAAGCAACGAATCAAACTTTGTACCAAGGCCGGGATTTGAACCCGAGTTGCTTGCTCAGTAGATGCGTGCGCTAACTACTACGCCAGCCTGGCACAGTGGCTTTGCACAGTGTAATATTTCTGGCTTATTCAGTCATCATATTAGGCTTCAGGAAGCTGTTCCCAGGGCAGTGGAGATGCAAGAAGCATAGAGATGACGCAATGTGGGATGAGGTACCGGTGACAGATGTTAGATTCGGTACCATGCCCGTGAGAAAGACCGCCTGCATGATGCTGCTGCTCTGTGATTGGCTGCTGTGTTCGGCGGTAGGGCGCCAAAACGTTAAACTTTAGTTGCTATTATTAATTAAACCTGTCATCCAAATTCTTTCATTTTTTAAATAAACATCTCTCAACAGCCAGCTATCAATCAGTCATTTTAAAATTATTAAAATCAAAGTATTACTAAAACAAAAGACACGATATTACTGCCGATGCACTTCGGTGGCGTTCGGGTCACGCCTTGCTGGCTTGGCGCGCGAAGTGTCTCGGGCAGTCCGGCTCTCCAGTTCTGACCGTTCCAGTAGACAGACATGTTGTCTGTTATAGCAGTATTTGTTTCATGCAATTTTATTTACTACAGTTCCGACCGTCGCTAGGAACAGACATGTTGTCTATAATAGTAGTATTTGATTCACGTAATTTTATTCTCCAAGTTCACAAAATGGTTCAAATGGCTCTGAGTACTATGGGACTCAACTTCTAAGGTCATTAGTCCCCTATAACTTAGAACTAGTTAAACCTAACTAACCTAAGGACATCACACACATCCATGCCCGAGGCAGGATTCGAACCTGCGACCGTAGCGGTCTCGCGGTTCCAGACTGCAGCGCCTAGAACCGCACGGCCACTTCGGCCGGCTATTCTCCAAGTCTGACGGTTCCAGTAGACAGACATGTTGTCTGTGGCAGGATGTATTTCATGTTATTTTAGCCAGATATAATGACTGTGGAAATATATGTTCAATACGTTGTGATCAAGAATAGTTTCTCGTGTATATATCAATAAAAACGCGAGTGGCAACCCAAATGAGTTATAGTTTATTCGTAGCAGCAGTTCCTTGCAAAATTAATTTCAGCCTCAAGAAAAAGAATCCACGACCTGCGTGCTGTTTTCTGCGCTGGGGACATCATCATCATGAAGACAGCAGGTTATTGAACTGTATAAGAACTTATGTATTCCACACAGGGCAGTGGAAACAATTAGGCACCTCACGTGTAGTGCACGCACAGTACAAGTGTGCTCAGTGACACGTCATCTGCAGTAATTCGTTTTTCTTGCCGTAACAGTTGCATGGACTATTCTAATATGTCTCTCTCCTCACTTCAAATTTCCAATCACGTCACAGCCCACTCGGTATTTCCTCTCAATTCGAACATCCTTGCAGAGGCCCCCAACTTTTTCAATAGCACCTCAGCATCGAACGAAACGGGGGACTCATTCATCGTTTCAGTCTGCAGGTATACACCTTTTGAAGTATTTGTTTGGTTTGCATTCTAACGGTTGTACACACTGATAGCCTAAACCATTATGGCCACTGCCCTCCGCAACGTTGGATGCCACCTGGTGGCTTTGCGTGCACGTGACACTGTATCAAAACTATGTGAGTGGAGCAGATACGGACGGCGGATCATCCTACGGAAGATATGGGCTGCAGTCGGGGAAATCCATTGGGACAAGCGACTTTGACAAACGGCAGATTATTATTACGCAGAGCCCGTGAACGAGTATCTCGATAATGGCGAAACTGGTCCACTGTCCACTGGTCCACTGTTCAGTGTTGGGATCATTTCCGGAAAGAGGTTGGAGGATAGTGAAACTACCACTAGGAGCTAAAGGGTTAGACTCCCACGACTCTTCACAGAACGTGGGTTTCGGAGGTTTGTTTGTTGTTGAACGTGGAGCTCCGCAGCAGACCACCCCTTACGTGTTCACACGTTGACCCAACGACATCGTAAATTTCGACTGCAGTGGGGGCGGAACCATCGGGATTCGATCGTCGATCAATGGAAAAGTGTCGGCTCTTCGGGTGAATCACATTTTTGCTACACTAGATCGATGGTCGTCTCCACAAACGCCGTCGTCGAGATGAACGGTGGCTTGAAACATGCAGCACGCCACTGTCACATCCAAATGCTCCACGATTCGACCAGCTGGCCAAACGGAGACATAACTCGATGTTCGTTTTAATCTCCTTAAGGTGTAGATTACGATGTATCACTTGAGTACACAGCATCTCCGTGACCTGCACAGTGAGCAGTCAATCTGTGGCTATTAACGCCCTTCATATATAATACCAGGCCTTGCACTTTTACAGCCAGTCTTCTCGCCACACAGAATTGAAACTGTAATCATTTACATTTCTGAAGGTGGCAGGGGTAAAATACAGGGAGCGGAAGGCTATTTAAAATTTGTACAGAAACCAGATGGCAGTTATAAGAGTCGAGGGGCATGAAAGGGAATCAGTGGTTGGAAGGGGAGTGAGACAGGGTTGTAGCCTACCCCGATGTTATTCAATTTGTATATTGAGCAAGCAGTAAAGGTAACAAAAGAAAAATTCGGAGTAGGTATTAAAATCCATGGAGAAGAAATAAAAACTTTGAGGTTCGCCGATGACATTGTAATTCTGTCAGAGACAGCAAAGGGCTTGGAAGAGCAGTTGAACGGAATGGACAGTGTCTTGAAGGAAGATACAAGAGGAACATCAATTAAGTCGGGTGATGCTATGGGAATTAGATTAGGAAATGAGACAGTTAAAGTAGTAAAGGAGTTTTGCTATTTGTGGAGCAAAATAATTGATGATTGTCGAAGTAGAGAGGATACAAAATGTAGGCTGGCAACGGCGAGGAAAGCGTTTCTGAAGAAGAGAAATTTGTTAAATCGAGTATAGATTTAAGTGTCAGGAAGTCGTTTCTGAAAGTATTTGTATGGAGTGTAGCCATGTATGGAAGTGAAACATGGACGATAAATAGTTTGGACAAGAATAGAATAGAAGCTTTCGAAATGTGATGCTACAGAAGAATGTTGAAGATTAGGTGGGTAGATCACGTAACTAATGAGGAGGTATTGAATAGAATTGGGGAGGAGTTTGTGGCACAACTTGACTAGAAGAAGGGATAGGTTGGTAGGACATGTCCTGAGGCGTCAAGAGATCACCATTTTAGTATTGGAGGGCCGCGTGGAGGGTAAAAATCGTAGAGGGAGACCAAGAGACGAATACACTAAGCAGCTTCAGAAGGATGTAGGTTGCAGTAGTTACTGGGAGATGAAGAAGCTTGCACAGGATAGAGTAGCATGGAGAGCTGCATCAAACCAGTCTCTGGACTGAAGACCACAACAACAACAATCATTTACATATCCACCGATGGTGTCTACGTGTATGAAGCTATATTGACTTCCGTCGAAGTGTTCTGGGTGATTCACTTTTATTGTCAGGCAGCGCTGTATTATTTATTGAATGACCCACTTGAACATTATAACTGCGAGGAGAGCGCAGGAGTGAATCGGAAATGAGCTCCGTATACTCGCTTTAAACTCACTAGCGAGTCTCCGAACTCGCTGTCTCCGTGTGCTCGTAGGCTGGACTCGTGAGTCTCCGCCGTTGCCCATTTATCACTTCCGTCTATTGTCGGATACAGGTGGCCTCGACTCGCTCAGAGTACGCGAATTGGCAAGTATAACCGTGGACTCGCAGCGTTAACGCTGCATGAGCAACCATTTTGAAAGAAATTTCCGCCATTTGACTGTAAATTACCATTAATTTATTCACAAAATCAAGATTTAGGCATTACAGACATCTTCAGGTGCAAACTGAAATGTCACAAAATGCCCGACCTGCCTAAATGACCTAAGCAACCATTAGGTATATATACGCGGGGTGTCTCTTTTGAGAGTCGCCAGACACATTTTTTGTGGTGTTTCGGCAGATATTTGCAATCTGTCTTATGCAGTTTGTAACTGGAGTCGTCCCAAACAAATATCGCTCATGAAGCCATTCATGCGACGCCAAATGCAGACAGAAAGTGTTGGTTTGTTTCCCATTACGAGCAAAATGCGGAATGTTTCGCGCACACTCGATCGCCCATATTGATCTAATGTGATATTTGTTATATCGGTTTGTATTAACAGGGACATTAAAACGCGAAGGAAAGCCAGTACTCCAGCAGCAGTTACTGAGCAGCGCTGCCGCGTGGCGATAGCAGCCAACGCGGGTCTGGGCGGTGCTACGGTACATATACAGGGACTCGGCAACGCCTCGAAAGCGTTTGTTTGTCAACGTAATATTTTAAGAAAAGAGTCTAACAATTACGCTGACAAACATACAATTTCGAGGAGGTACCAAGTCTCCGACCACAGTGCCAGGAAAGATGATGATAAATTCTGATTCATTATCAAAATGAATTTGTAACAATCTTCGAGAAATTTACGGAAACTAACCATAGGCTTAGCTATAAAAGTCACTATTAGCCCATAAACGCAAGCTGCCATGACCAAAGGAATACAGAAACAGCGTCCTTATTGGTGACGGGGATATAACAGTGGCGTTGCTGTGTCCAGTTTTCTTTACTTATGATCAAGGTGGAAAATAGAAAAATACAACTATTTTGTTTTCATTGGACGAAATTTGTATGTTTTCGTCTGAAGCATAGACTATAGCGTGGGACTTAATCCAGATATCACTCGTGCTGTAATGTAACACATATGCAACTGTGTACTCAGCATCAACTAATTTTCGTCTTACACCCTCCACAGACTCACTAAACATAACTTCGTTAGACCATCTGATCCTGACTGTGACTCGTTTCGCCTTGTGAATGCTACTTCACTGCAACAATATCGTATTCTTATCTTGCGTACTAATAAGAAGTCACGACTGTCCTATCACGCCTGCTTTCATCAGTAAGAGAGAACGAGTTGACGAGTATGAAGTGACCGCAGAACCATGGTTCTTAGACTTATCATACTCGTGAAACTACAGCGGGAACGATGGAAGCCTGTTAGCACTAATGTAACAGAGACGTCATGACTTGTGAAGTATGAAACCCGCAGCATTAGACTCGCACTCGCTCAGTTTCTGATCTCTAGCGTTCGCAATATAACAGGGCAGGCACGAATAAAAGATACCACGATTTCGCGTTGCTGAGAGCTCCATTCTGCACACTGCAGTGCCGAATCGCACGAGCTGTGCCCCGGCTATTTAAAGCGGCTCGCCTGAGGTCGTAACTCCGGTAATGCTGGCTCACTTGAGATCGCGCCCATCTCAGTCCCCGCTGGTGCCTCGCGTGGTCTAATGGAGACGTTAGTAGCGTCCGAACCGGCGTCTTTCTAAGTTCACAGCGATATCGGCTACGATATTAGAGAAAAATAAATAAATGTGCACCTTATGATGACGCTCCATCAAAGCCTGTAGAAAAGTTCTGTACGCCATAAGTATCCTGAACAGTCCACATTAACCTTCCACTATGTGTCTGCACGCTGGACCTGTAAGGCCAAAAAAAAAAAAAAAGTTAGGTGCGCGACGAAATCTCGGTCAGCCTTGCAGTTTCGTATAAGTTACATCTGTGTCTGTTATAAGTAAATTTCAAAATGTCCCGTGCATTCTCTCTTGAATTTATAAAAAACAAATGTTCGAACGAGCATCCTGGTTTTTGCTTAAAGTATATCATGACAGAAATAAAAAGAGAAAGTTATGAAAAACTATTTGCTTTCAAATGCAGAGTGTTCAGGAATTCCCGTTACGAACTTCTGTACTTACAGGGAATGAGTAGATAATGTCTTGAATTGGAACCCACGTCCGGAAACGTACCGTTCCCGTGCAACAATCATTTGAAAATATGTTGGTAACGCGACCACTTTCACAAGTAATTAATTAAGCGTAACCCCGTACATCAATTGTTTTACAATTTCAATCGTTAATAGCGGGAGAAATTGCTCGTGTATTCGTTGACGGGTTCTCTTCAATGAGATGCAGTAGGGCCACTTCCAGTTCGGGTGTGCAACGTCTCGTTGGAGCACCTGTACCCTTTCTCGAAGCCTTTGCTTGATTGTGGCGAAAAGGGTATGCGGTGGAGTCGGACATTGGGGAGAATGATCTTGATAAAGGCGACGAGCAGCTCTTACATTATCGTGAGTTCCGCCATTCAGGAGGATCATGTCTGTGTATTCTACAAACGTATACTCAACCATATTGCTCTAATACTCACAGACACGTGAATGAGACTCGAAACAGGTCAGAGAGGTGATATAGACGTCAACTGACATAAGCTGATCAGACATATCCATCCCCCATCGTGACTATCCTTGTACATACCTATCTAGCACACATTTTTTCAAACGACTGTAGCACGCAAACGGTACGCTTCCGCAGATAGGTCCTGATTCAAAATATTATATACTAACTTCCCTGTAAAAGTCCTAGAAGTTTGTAACAGAAGTTTCCGAACTCTCTGTATGTAACGCAAATACGGATAAAAAGTGAGCTTCACCACAAGACGAAGATCTGATTACTAAATTCGTTTCAGGAAGCGTTATTTATAAGTGAAAAATGCTGATCCACATTTCGAACTTGACCACTGAATTAACTTTCCCTTACTTTTATTCATAGTTTCGCATATCTGTCCCGTTTTATTTCTGTCATGTTATGATACGAACTTGGCAGTATGAACCCACTTATCAGTATGACGTTGCATCCCATCTGACATGGATGTACGCGCTATTCGGTTGAGAATGGTGTGATACGGTCGTTGTATCCTCTCCTGAAGCAAGCTGGCCCGCAGGTGTTGTAACTGGTCCTTGATATCCTGGACTCTGTCACTGGGGCGGAGTTGACGTTCGAACTGGTCCCAAATGGTTCAAATGGCTCTGAGCACTATGGGACTTAACATCTGAGGTCATCAGTCCCCTAGAACTTAGAACTACTTAAACCTAACTAACCTAACGACATCACACACATTCATGCCCGAGGCATGATTCGAACCTGCGACCTTAGCGGTCGCGCGGTTCCTGACTGTAGCGCCTAGAACCGCTCGGTCACCCAGGCCGGCGAACTGGTCCCACACAAGTCCTATTGGTAACGGATCTGGTGTTCTCGCTGGCCGGGGAAGTACGTTAAGCACATAGTTCATGGACATACGAGCCATGTGTAAACGAGCATTGTCGTGTTGAAGAATGGCACCACGATACTGTCGCATGAGAGTTAACACATGAGGACGCAGGATGATCGTGACGTACCGTTGTGCCGTCAGAGTTCCCTCAGTCACCACCAGCCGTGACCTGAAGTCCTACCCGATGGCTCCCTACATCATAACGCCACTGTAACATCGCTGTGCTGCTCCAGCGCTTTGGACGAATGGGACATCTCCCCGTTCCAGCGTCATAGTCGCCGACAATGGTCATTCGGGGAAGTGCCGAAGCGTGATTCGTCGCTGAACGCCATTCATCAACACTCCGTGCTTCCCGGTGAGTGTACCACTTCAAACACAGTCGTTTGTGTGTGTTATTAAGGATAGCCTACGCATGGGGCGGCAATTTTCTTGTCCAGCTGCTGCTAGTCACCGACCAGTGCAACGGATGATACGTAAAGCTGCAGGAAGCTCACTGCTTTTTCTCGGAAGGAAGGCGCAGGTGTGGAGGGGTTACGATGTGTTTGGTGCACAATACCGCGGTCCTCCCTTGTAGTGGTCAGACGTTATCGTCCGGGACATTCACAAAAAGTATGCGACCCCTCACGATCCCAAGCAGTTCAACATGGGGCCACTGTAACATTAGAGTGCTCCGGAGTACTGGATATGGCACGTATCGACAATCCAGCCAAATGGAGACCGCAGCGACGTTACTTACAATCTGTGTCAGGTGCTGAGTACGCAGCATCTCTATGGCCTTCACAAAGATAACTCATCGTCTGACGCTGTACGCGCCGCTGTATGCCCTACCAGGCCTGCCAACAACACTAAACGTGAAGAACACTAACGCACTCTGGCTGCCGTTCTACCTGTCACAGAGAATTAATCTGTAAATCGTTTACATATCCGCTGATGGTGTGTACGTGTACGAAGCTACATTGACAGTCCGACCGATGCCTTGTGGGTAATTCACTTTTTTGTAAGATAGTATATGTATTGACCGTGTGTGTGAGTGTGGGGGGGGGGGGGTGAAGTGATTTAAAATTTCAGATTTTACAACATGACTATATTGAACATTACCGACAATTAGCAATATGCACTGACGCGCCAAAGAAACTGATATAGGCATGCATATTCAAATACATAGATATGTAAACAGGCAGAATACAGCGCTACGGTCGGCAACGTCTGTATGAGACAACAAGTGTCTGGCGCAGTTCTTAGATCGGTTACTGCTCCTACAATGGCAGATTATCAAGACATAAGTGAGTTCGAACGTGGTGTTATAGTCGGTGCACGAGCGATGCGACACACCACCTCCGAGGTAGCGATGAAATGGGGAATTTCCTGTACGACATTTCACGAGTGTTCCGTGAATATCAGGAATCCAGTAGAAAATCAAATCACCGACTTCGCTGCGACCGTAGAAACATCTTGCAAGAATGAGACCGACGACGACAGAAGTGCAACCCTTCCGAAAATTGCTGCAGATTTCAATGCTGGGCCAATAACAAGTGTCAGCATGCGAACCGTACAATGAAACATCATCCATATGGGCTTTCGGATCCGAAGGCCGACTCGTGTACCCTCGATGACAGCACGATACAAGGCTTTACGCCTCACCTGTGCCGGTCAACATCGACATTCGACTGTTGATGACTTGAAACATGTTGCATGCTCGGACGAGTCTCGTTTCTAATTGTATCGAGTGGATGGACGAGAACGGGTATGGAGACAACCTCATGAATCCATGGACCCTGCATCTCAGTAGGGGACTGTTAAGCTGGTGGAGGCTCCTTAATGGTATGGGGCGTGTGCAGTTGGAGTGATATGGGACCTCTGATATGTCTAGATACGGCTGTGATAGGTATCACGTACGTAAGCATACTGTATGATCACCTACTTCCATTCATGTTCATTGTGTATTCCAACGGACGTGGGCAGTTCCAGCAGGACAATGCGACACCTCGTGATCCAGAATTACTACAGAATAGCTCTAGGAATACTCTTCTGAGTTTAAACACTTCCGTAATGGTATGGGGCGTGTGCAGTTGGAGTGATATGGGACCTCTGATACGTCTAGATACGACTCTGATAGGTAACACGTACGTAAGCATCCTGTCTGATCACCTGCATCCATTCATGTTCATTGTGTATTCCAACGGACGTGGGCAGTTCCGGCAGGACAATGCGACACCTCGTAAGTCCAGAATTGCTACAGAATGGCTCCAGGAATGCTCTTCTGAGTTCAAACGCTTCCGCTGACCACCAAACTCCCGAGACATGAACATTATTGAGCATATCTGGGATGCCTTGCAATGTGCTGTTCAGAAGAGATCTCCACTCCCTCATACTCTTTATTTATGGACCGCCCTGCAGGATTCATGGTCTCAGATCCCTGCAGCACCACTTCAGACATTGGTCGAGTTCATGCCACGTCGTGTTGCGGCACTTCTGCGTGCTCGAGGGCGCCCTAGACGGTATTAGGCAGGTTATGTGGCTCTTGAGTGTCTATCAGCAGTAGGTATATGAAGCTGTACTCAGGTGGGAAGGATAATTCACCCCAGTCAGGATTTGCGGTCAATGTTTCAGCTGTAAGCTACAGTCATCTGTAGGAAACAAGAAGAAAATACAAATATACGCTCAAGACATAAGCCGTACAATAGTGGACGTAACAGAAATGTAGGTATGCTTCGAAACAAAACCGTTCGGCTTTTTCTTCTTTCTTTCAACTCTTATCCGGTTTTCAAAAATCGTTCAAATGGTACAGAGCACTATGGGACTTAACAGCTATGGTGATTAGTCCCCTAGAACTTAGAACTATTTAAACCTAACTAACACAACACCCAGTCATCACGAGGCAGAGAAAATCCCTGACCTCGCCGGGAATCGAAATGGTTCAAATGGCTCTGAGCACTGTGGGACTCAACATCTTAGGTCATAAGTCCCCTAGAACTTAGAACTACTTAAACCTAACTAACCTAAGGACATCACACACACCCATGCCCGAGGCAGGATTCGAACCTGCGACCGTAGCAGTCCCGCGGTTCCGGACTGCAGCGCCAGAACCGCTAGACCACCGCGGCCGGCGCCGGGAATCGAACCCGGGAACCTGGGCGCAGGAAGCGAGAACGTATCCGGTTTTCTCTGCGATGTGTTCGTATCATTGTTTGCTGTGGTACACACATGTCTGACAGAAAGAAATATATATCTGCATAAGAAGGGCTTAAATATTGAACGCGCCGTTGTAACATGCACAACTGGAGGTGCCAAATTTCTTGTACAGTAGGCGCAGCAGGGAGTAGTTTAGAAATCTTCAGTAATCCACATTCATGAGTCCACATTATACGGACGGTCTTTACAGTTTCAAATGCGGTATATTTTTGTAGCAAGGAGTATGAAATTAAATCAAGGCTGATGGAATACATCGCAATGAGTAGAAGAAAAATAACATTCAATACATTTAGTAAACATTTATGATCTTGTCTACTATTGGATCACACATTTACATATAACTGAAATTAATCACCCACTTCGACAGACAACACAACAACCTCTCATCAGGTAATTACTGTGCCACAAGTTTGATCCGCTGATGGTGGCAGAATTTGTAATAATCTACACACACTGTTCCGAAAGACGCCGACTTATGACTATTACTACATAAGGGCCGGCAGTTAACTTATCGCTCTTACTATAGCTAGTCTGTTGGGGACTCATAACATACTAATTTATGTAGAGTATTTTTATTAATAAGATCACTACATATGCTGTTTGAGATGCCGCCCCACAATGTCAGTGTTAGCTCCTCAGCAAAAATATTTTACGGCCACTGCTCTAAGGAGTCACACAATCTGTTGTTGTTGTCTCCAGTCC
Organism: Schistocerca nitens; assembly: GCF_023898315.1. Taxonomy (NCBI): domain Eukaryota; kingdom Metazoa; phylum Arthropoda; class Insecta; order Orthoptera; family Acrididae; genus Schistocerca; species Schistocerca nitens. The sequence continues at coordinate 560,808,018 of NC_064619.1, read as the reverse complement.
GATTACTGGTTTTATGCAGCTATCTACGCTATCTCTTTTGTGGAAACATCGTCTTTGCACAGCTGTTACAACCTATACCCACTGATCCAACTTACTCAAACCTCGATCTCCGTCTATGGTTTTAAAGATTGGCATTAATACGTACACGAAACGCTGTCATAGAGTAAAATTTCGGGAAGTTACTGAAAAATTGCAAGAACTGACCGACAGCCGAACCATGGTCCCTCAGGTTTTCAGCATGAGACGTACCCATTCAGCCACCATTCCACAGTACCATTAGTTGCCTCAGCTCCGAGGACACTTACCTGAAACAAAAACCATAACCACAACTTTGTTAGTTCAAACCTTGATACAATAATTGTGCATTTATTATTGCATATGTTATACAGGTTGTATCACATGTAATGCCGTAAAGTCATACAGTTGAAAGTACACGATACAAGAAGCAAAAAAGTCTCCGTAAACATAGGTCCGCAAACGAACTATTACGAGATAATTGCGCCTTTGTGGTTGTTCAAAAATGGTTGAAATTGCTCTAAGCACTATGGGACTTAACATCGGAGGTCATCAGTCCCCTAGAACTCAGATCTACTTAAACTTAACTAACCCAAGGACATCACACACATCCATGCCCAAGGCAGGATTCGAACCTGTGACCGTAGCTGTTGCGCGGTTCCAGACTGAAGCGCCTAGAACCGCTCGGCCACACCGGCTGTCAACCACTAACTTGGTCCCACTTAAAAGTCATTCAAGTTATCAAAAGGTAACAGTACTGTACATCATTAAGAAAAGTTATTACGGATACATTGGTAGAGGTGCAGGTGTTTTAAATGAACACCACAAGAGTTACATGACAGTACTTGTAGTTAAAGGAAGTGCTCAACGTGTCGTCCTTATACCCGGGTTCACGCCTGTACCCGTCACCACAATGAGTCTGGAATCCTTTCAAACACAACTGGACGATTTCGAAATTTTTGACAGCCAATGACAAGACTCTGCTCCAATTCTTCAACCGTGGCGTACACTGTGTCTTTAAAGTGACCCCAAACACAGAAATCCATGGGGTTCAGATCAGGTGACCTTGGAGGGCACGGTACAGTTCCTCCTCGCCCGATCCATCTCTGGCGATACCGTAGCTTTTTAGATGTCGTCTTACCGTAGCAGCAAAATATGCCTGTGCCCCATCACACATGTACCACATCCTCTAGCGTCGTTGTAAGAGAACATCCTCAAGCAATCCTGCTAGATGAAGCAGCAGAAACCAAAGGTAATTGTCCATTAGTCTGTTTGGTAACATGTACGCTCCAATAAGACGATCACTTAGTACCCTTAACCGCACACTCAGTAGAAACGTCGCCGATGTGGAGACTCATGCACAGCATGTGGGTTGGAGGCTAGATGCCTCCAATTGTGATAACTGTTATAATTAAACACACGATCACAAGTGAATCCTGCTTTATCTGTAAATAAGATGTTATTGTCAGCCATAGGGTTGTCTACAGGTTCTAGTTGCATCCACTGACAGAACATTAGTCTAGGACCAAAGTCCGCCTCAGTAAGACACTGAACTCATTGGAGGTGGTACGGACACACTGCACTGCAATGCATTATTCTCCAAACACTACTGTGGCTCATTCCAGCAATTTGTGTGGCAAGTCTCCTTGTCGAGATTCCTGGAGGGTGCTCCACTGTTCCAGCATTACATCTTCAAGTACAGGAATAATTCGTGCAGGCCTACCCTCTCCAGAAAATTCAACTAAATACATAACAATAACAATTACAAACAATTTAAATTGGAAAGACAACATATAAAATGTTGTGAAGAATGCAAACCAAAGACTGCGTTTTATTGGCAGAACACTTAAAAGGCGCAATAGATCTAGTAAAGAGAATGCCTACACTGCGCTTGTCCGTCCTCTTTTGGAGTGCTGATGCGAGGTGTGGAGTCCTTACCAGATAAGACTAACGGCGTAGATCGAGAAAATCCAAAGGAGGGTGTGGTGTCGATAGCTACGATGCCACTGCTTAGATTGGCACTACGACAGACACCGACGACAGCGCCCTCTAGCCGGCGCTGGAGAGCTCTACGAGCATCGCTACAGTCTCGCCCATTTCATCAGGTGCAGCCAGCCAGGACACTTCGCTTCAGCATCGCACCTACGTACAAAGTTATGTAATCTGTTTGCATATGTTTATCCACTAGTAAAGGTGCTTAAACCGTATTTGCATTCCCGAGAGATTAGTACCTTTTCCTATTCCTGTTCCTTACCCACGCGCCGCCTCCCAGGCGGGATACAAAAGAGGGCAACACGTTATTTATTATCGAGAAATGTGGGAGAGAGTGTCACGGACACGATACAGGATTTGGGATGGACATCATTAAAACAAAGATCTTTCTCATTGCGGCTGGATCGGCTCACGAAATTTCCATCACTAATTTTCTCCTCTCAATGCGAAAATATTTTATTGACGCCGAACTACATAAGGAGAAACGATCGTCATAATAAAATAAGGGAAATCAGAGCTGGTACGGGAAGATACAGATGCTCGTTTTTTTCGCGTGCTGTTCGAGGGTGGAATAATAAGAGTTAAAAAACGCCTTCAGTCACAATTTTTCGTGTTTTATTCAGTACACGATGCATTTCGGACCCTGTGGGTCCATCTTCATGTGTAATTCGTCTTACTACATGCTTTATTTGTTCTGTTGGATGAGATGAAATGCATATTCCTGTCACGAAAACTGACGCCTGCGTCGTGCACTCGAGCATACGCTGTTCTGAAGGCGCCCAATCAGCTTGTCCGCTCGGAATGGATTCGGCGCTGGAACCTTACTTCTTGACCTCCAGAAAGAAAGACTCGGCACAGGACGAGAGATACGCGTCATCAGATCGGCTGTCAGCCCGGGATTCGAGGTACGTGGCTTCGCCCCACAAGTTCTATTCGAGCAAACTAAGTTGATATTCGGTGCAGTGGTTGATGGGATCGCCTTTACGCTCGCTCCCAGGAACTACCGCACCGAGTGTCAAAAAAAAAAAAAAAAAAAAAGGTTCAAATGGCTCTGAGCACTATGGGACTCAACTGCTGTGGTCATCAGTCCCCTAGAACTTAGAACTACTTAAACCTAACTAACCTAAGGACATAACACACATCCATGCCCGAGGCAGGATTCGAACCTGCGACCGTAGCAGTCGCACGGTTCCTGACTGCGAGTGTCAACTTAAGTTGCGCGAAAAGTACTGTTGGGGGCCATGCGTGAAACCATTGCTGGGTAACAACCAAACGGCGTAACCACACACACACACACACACACACACACACACACAATAATAAGAGCCGATACGGCTCATTGTTTTTGTGACTTTCTGCTTATATTTTACATGTTTAACGACAGCGTTTCCCATAATATAGAATGAACCTCAGGCACAGAAACAAAATTCACGAGACGCAAATGGTTCTTCACAAAAACTCCACTGAAGCGTTTATTTTCCAAGGAGCATAATACAGCCATTTTAATCATTTACCCATAACAGCTCTTACAAAGTTGCAGCGGCCTGTGTGTGCAAATTCACTTACGTCGCAGCTTTCAAAAAAATGTTCATATGTGTGTGAAATCTTATGGGACTTAACTGCTAAGGTCATCAGTCCCTAAGCTTACAACACTGGACTCGCATTCGGGAGGACGACGGTTCAATCCCGCGTCCGGCCATTCTAATTTAGGTTTTCCGTGATTTCCCTAAATCGCTCCAGGCAAATGCCGGGATGGTTCCTTTGAAAGGGCACAGCCGACTTCCTTCCCCGTCCTTCCCTAATCCGATGAGACCGATGACCTCGCTGTCTGGTCTCCTCCCCAAAACAACCCAACAGCCTAAGCTTACACACTACTTAACCTAAAATTATCATAAGGACAAACACACACACCCACACCCGAGGGACCGCTCGGCTAATCCCGCGCGGCTCGCATCTTTCCACTCAAAAAAAAGTTTGTTTAAAGTACTGTTAATATTATCCGTTTCTTGAGTTGCAAACAGAGAGACACTATAATGACGCAGTGTAAAGCAGATGGGAGCTGGAGGGAGGTTGTACAAATTAACTGGGCAATATTCGAACGTAGGTGATAACAAAAATGTAAGCTTTTTGTAATTATGAACTAGTGTGGTGACTAATTCAGAAGTACAGCTCGCAGTCTGAAAACCCAAATGTAGGTTTTATGTTGTTTCCTTAAATTATCTTCGGCGAATGGCGACCGCGACATATAATCCGTCCCGTACTTGTTCAGTTCTAGTTTGTGCTCAGACTGTAATGACGTTGCCGTCGTAGGGATTTAGCTTCATGGAAAGGATGTCACATGTTTTCACAATAAATATGGAAGCACGTATTTTACACGGCATTGAGTGCAATTCTACGAGGGTGGTTTGAGAACTCTGGTAAAAAGCAAGAAAAAATGATTGTTTCGTAAACAACTCACCCTACTTCTCCACGTAGTCTCCTTTGAGGAATATACACTTGGTAAAGCTTTTTCATCCCATCGGGCAGGCCGGAGTGGCCGTGCGGTTCTAGGCGCTACAGTCTGGAGCCGAGCGACCGCTACGGTCGCAGGGTCGAATCCTGCCTCGGGCATGGATGTGTGTGATGTCCTTAGGTTAGTTAGGTTTAATTAGTTCTAAGTTCTAGGCGACTGATGACCACAGAAGTTAAGTCGCATAGTGCTCAGAGCCATTTGAACCATTTTTCATCCCATCGGAAAAACAGGTTCTGTCAAACTCTGCAAAACTTGACTGCAACTATCACTTACTCATCTGATGAAAATTTTCCCAGCAAGACAAAGTTTCGAGTTAGGCAACAGGAAGAAGTCATTGGGTCTAAGTCTGATTAATGAGGGGGAATGAGTAATCAGTTCAAAGCCCAGTTCATACACTTTCGCCATCGATATTACTAATGTGCGGAATGAAGCATTATCCTGGTAAAAAGTACTTTTTTGCGTGCCAACTTGGTCTTTTTTTTCAGGCAACGCAAGTTTCAAACGATCCAACAATGGAGCATAACAGTGTTCATTTTTGCCGTTTCCCGAGTGAAGTATGAGGTTTATTACTTGGAAATTCCTCCATGCTTGTATTTAGAACATCTATTGTAAATGTTTGTATAATTCATTACATCAGAATGCTTAGGTACATAAAAAATATTTCCATTGCCGGGCCCGCCAAATAGTTGCCATCTTCAGATGTTCTTAATGCACAAAAAAGCTTCGTACGGGTATATAAACAAATATAGTTAGGCACTTTGAAAATCATGAAGTTATTTAACATTTCATTGAATCTACATCATATCGTCACAGGAAAAAAGACTTATCATGTGGGGGCACTCTGGCTAGTGCATCTTTCTTTGTTCCCTGCTTGGCACGTTTGAATCAAGTCGCAATGTACCTGTCAGGCCTAGAAAAAATTTATCTTGTGATGATATGACGTTGATTCGTTGAAACGTTAAATGACTTCATCATGTTCAAAGTACTTAACTGTATTTGTTTATACATCTGTACGAAGATTTTTAGTGGACTAAGCACATCTAAAGATGACTTGTAATCGTGGAATCCGGTAATGTGAATATTTTTCATACATCCAAACGAAATAAGAAATAATAAATTATTATACGAACACTTACAAATGTCGCACACTTCGAAGTGGCAAGAAGACAACTCCTGACTTCGTCACTTTTGTTTCTCTTACTGCCACGAGTCATCTGAAGTTTTCTCGAGTACCAGAAACTGACACTGCGTATTCCGCGAACCGTCCTTCTGTTCAATATGCTGCACAAGACGTCACCCCCTTGATCATCGAAAATACCATCGACCAGTCTGCTCCGACAAAGAGTGCTTTGCACAAAAGGGAAGAGAATGGCGAGTGGAAGACTTTGGAACGAAAGGCAGACAGCAGTGAGATTAAGGCTCCGGATGGAGACTCAATCAAATTAATCCCGGCGGGACGAAAGGAAAGAACTCTCGATACTCTTCGCAGTCCCTCTCGGATACGAAATCTGGCACCAGCAGTCTGAAAGAGGACGTGATATGTTTCGCTCCCACCATCGTTGAGGTTATTAGAGACGGAGAGCTAGCTCAGATGGACGATTTCTACCAGAAGGGGAAGGTCGGGTTGGGCGTAGGGGTAGTTAGACAATTGCCTGTTGTTTCCTGCTTCACTCGATTGAAACAATTACATTAAAATTAGAATTATATATTAAGATCTTCAGCTGCTGACGGGCGTTGACATATATCAACGGGGACGGGACAGGTAAAAAATGTGTGCCCCGACTGAGATTCGAACCCGGGATCTCTTGCTTACATGGCAGACGCTCTATCCATCTGAGCCACCGAGGGCACAGAGGATAGTGCGACTACAGGGACCAGTCCCAAACTTCCTTATATCGCCATCCACTCATCTACAACGTGTACTCGAACATTCATTATGTACATTCCTGTACAGGTGACATATTTTAATTGAAAGTCAACATTCGAAATTGCAATACAATGTATTTCAAAAAATGGTTCAAATGGCTCTGAGCACTATGGGACTTATCATCTGAGGTCATCAGTCCCCTAGAACTTAGAACTACTTAAGCCTAAATAACCTAAGGACACCACACACATCCATGCCCGAGGCAGGATTAGAACCTGCGACTGTAGCGATAGCGCGGTTCCAAATTGAAGCGCCTAGAACCGCTCGGCCACACCGACCGATTACACTGTATTTCATAACGGCTGCAGTCACCACATCGCCTGTTTCTTTGGACATGCATGCCAAAACCGGGCAAGCGAGTTTCAAGTAAAATGTCTCACCTGTACGGGAATATATACTGAAGAGCCAAAGAAACTGGTACACCTGCCTAATATCGATCGTGTAGGGCCTTCGCGAGCACGTATAAGTGCCGCACCACGACGTGGCATCGACTGGACTAATGTCTGAAGTAGTGCTGGAGGGAATAGACACCATGAATCCTGCAGGGCTGTCCATAAATTCTCATGAGTACTAGGGGACGGAGATCTCTTCTGAACAGCACGATGCAAGGCATCCCAGATATGCTCAATGATGCTCATGCCTGGGGAGTTTGGTGGTCAGTGGAAGTGTTTAAACTCAGAACAGTGTTCCTGGAGCCACTCTGTAGCAATTATGGACGTGTGGGGCTTCGCATTGTCCTGCTGGAATTGCCCAAGTCCGTCGGAATGGACAATGGACATGAATGGATGCAAGTGATCAGACAGACTGCTTACGTACGTGTCACCTGTCAGAGTCGTATCTAGACATATCAGGGGTCCCATATCACTCCAACTGCACATACCGCACAGCATTACAGAGCCTCCACCAGTCTGAACAGTCAGCTGCTGATATGGAGGGTCCATGGAGTCTTGAGGTTGTCTCTGTACACGTACAGGTCCTTCCGCTCGATACAATGTGAAACAAGACTCGTCCGACCAGGCAACATGTTTCCAGTCATCCACAGTCCAATGTCTGTGTTGACTCGTTCCACATCATTTCGATAAATGAATCGTTGAAATGATCTATGGAACATGTAACTAACTACCTCCTCCACTGCCTCAATAAGCACTTGCACTGGCCAATCTTGCATACTGGACTGAGTGGCATACTATGTAGGTCAGATTAAATGCAGTAGAAGACGCGAGTACATCTACATCTTAGCAGGGTGGGCAATTGAAAATGTACATTTCCCGTGGGTCACTCTATGTAATATTCTCTGGAGTTCGCCTGAAGTTCCTTTCAGAAAGACACGTTGAGTTCTACGCACTAGGAAATCCTTTATCCAATCGTAAAGACATTCAATTGCAGTAGGAAAACTGAAGGAACTGCATAACAATAAACAGGATTTCATATACTAATAATTTTATCTCGAAACTCTTACACTGGTCCGTGTTTGTATACAATAGCAACAATATGTGTTTGTCCGCCTTGATGCAAAACACTTTTTTTTTGCTTATTTATTTATTCCTCTAAAATAGTTTCAGCGACACATATCGCCATCATCAGTGGTTTGATTCTTATTTTCTATACGTCAAAGCATGATTTTACAGTTGTTGCCGTTTTTCTCGACATACATCATGTCGTCTGCAAGTTCGTTGGACGGCTTGCAGCTACTTTTCGACACGGAGAAACATATCTTTCGCACCTTGTTCGTGATCCGAAACATTACCTTATCTTGCTGTACTCGTGTCAGTAAAAACATTTGGTGACGAACTAACCCACAGTGCTTTCTACTGCGGTCCTGGAGGCGATACGCCCTTCCCTACTTGCGGCCCGTCGACTGGCTGACCAAGCCATCGTTTCCCTGAAATCCACACCACGCTACAGCCTGAGTTTTGCATGTACGTGGAGCACTGGCCGAAGTGGAGAGCAGGATATCTGCTCGGAAATAAAAACTACTTTGACCTTTTTTGGGGACTGAATCCCGTACCACCGGATTTAGAGTCTGTCACCTAGTCAGAAAGCCATCACGCTGCACTGGAAACCAGTAATTGCATAAAACCCAAAGTACCTATCGAAGCTGGCCCCGAAAGCCACGTAAGGTGTATGTGCAGGAATTTTTCTCTGTTACAGACATTCAGTGCCCCTCCTCAGGCTTCTTACCTACTTGTGCGTGGAGATCTGGTACTGGCGGAACTTCTCTGCCAGATGTGAAAACTCCGAGATAACGACGCAATTTTCCTCGTGCACATCAGCATGAATACGTGCCCCCAGCGACAACTTCCTGCCGCTGTGCGAGCGCTCCAGGGCGACGACGCCGAGTGAACGAATGTTCGCCGAGAACTTCGAATTTCACGAAACATCAAACAGATTTAACGAGATCCCGTTCTCTTCCAAACAACAATTCCCCGTCTCTGATGGCGGGAGTTTTGATGTCACGGCTTTTGGGACCCGACAAGCCCTTTCGTCGCCACCTCTTAGCTGTCTCATATATTCGACAGAGAAACTAATTAGCCAGCTAGGTAAAGAGTCATATTTTAACCCCAGATTAAGCCTACTATTTGTACTCCCCTTGTAACTGCGTCTTCTTATTCGCAGACGCACATTATGGTTTAGATTGTTTACGTGAGGAGTATTCCTTGACGATCAAAAAAATGATTCAAATGGCTCTGAACACTATGGGGCTTAACATCTGTGGTCATCAGTCCCCTATAACTTAGAACTACTTAAACCTTACTAACCTAAGGACAAAATACACATCCATGCCCGATACAGGATTCGAACCTGCGACCGGAGCGGTCACGCGGTTCCAGACTGAAGCGCCTAGAACCGCACGGTCACACCGGCCGGCCGTGACGATCACAATTCCTTATTTATGTTATTTAGGGTTCCATACCTCAGTCGGTAAAAACTTAACCCTTATGAGATCACTTTGTTGTCTATCAATCTACCTGCCCGACTGTTCAAGACACTTTTTCTCAGGAACAGGTAGACCTTTCAAGTTGAAATGGCGGTGTAATAAACGTTAGCTTCTAAGTCAATGCAATCAAAACATATGGTCACTTATGTCACGTATTTTGATACTCGCAAAGTCACTCGTCAAAACCTATAGGATACTTTCAATTTGGCCGCGCGGGGTAGCCACGCGGTCGTGGGCGCCTTGTCATTGCTCGCGCGGCTCCCCCCCCCCCCCCCCCTTCGTAGGTTCGATTGCAAGTTAGACTAAGTAGTGTATACGCCTAGGGACCGATGATCTCAGCAGTTTGGTCCCATACAAACTTACCACCATCACTTTCCACTTGTCCTGCAGTCATGGAATTTAGCAAGAAACAAGAATTCACAGTACAACCAAACAAAAGAATAGAAAATTGTTAATTCGTAGTTACACCACGCAAAACAAATTTTTTTGACCCTCTGTTAACACCCCTTTTTCTCAGGAATGGGTAGACTTTCCAAGTTGACATCTGTCATGTGCAAAGGTGTATGGCCCCTTAGTGATCCAATAAACTTTAGCTTGTAAGTCAATAAAATTAAAAGATACGAACCTTTGTGTCACAAATTTTGATGCTCGCAAACTCACTCATCAAAACCTATAGGGTACTTCTTGTTGACGTAGAATCATGAAATTTGGCGAGAAAACAGGGTTTCACTGATCAAGTGAAGGAGAAAATATCGGAAAATTGTTAATTTGTTATTATGTCACACGAAAAAACTGACATTTGCTTTCTGACTATCTGTCTGTCCGTCCGCCTGTTAAGATCCCTTTTTTTCCAGGAACGGGTAGACGTCAATGAAATTTGTGTCACGGACTACAGTCCCTTGGCAGTCCAACAAACGTGAGTTTCTAATTTAATGCAGCCAAAAAATACTGTCATTTAAGTCACTTATTTTGATGCTCGAAAACTCACTTATGAAAACCTATAGGCTTTGACGTAGAATCACGAAATTTGCCTTGAAGCAAGGTTTCACAATACGAGAAAAAAAAATCATAGAACTGTTAATTTATGATTATATCACACGAAAAAATATTTATTTTGTCATTTATCTGATGTCAAACTTCACATTAAAGCACTCTCGAAAGTCTTGGTATCCTTGGGAGCGATATCTTGCCAATATCTATGCCGATATCGGGCAAACAGGGGCGAGATTCTCGATTCCTTTTTGTATACATAATTAAGTTTATACGCAACTTTAAGAGCGCGAGTCCTGTTCGCACGTGGCCTGTTGCTTATCCATGATGGATCTTGCTGAACTCTGCGTCTGTTGTTAAGTCCTAATTAATGATCGAAACTCCAGCAGCACAATACTCACAAACAGTGGACCTTCTCATTGTTACTACCTTTGCCAGGGGCATAAAAGGCATCAGCATCTCTCCACGCCCTACAAACATGCAAAAATATCTTCCTCACGGACATCAAAAAGAAACTTGTACAAATGTTTATTCATCCCGTTTTTGATTACAACGATTTTATCCTGCAAGATTGTTTTCAGCGAAGCTTATTGCGCTTGGAGGTGGTTATCAACACCGGTGTGATATCTGTAGGGGAATGTTGTTCCTAGAGGACAGTGTACCTTCGAAGCCATAATGTCCTTTTTCGGTACTGAGTATAGAATCAAATGAAGGAACGCGAATAGAGGCCGTCATAAGCAGTTCCCGCCATTTCCTACAGTTTGCGTTATTGATAGATACGAGGTTGCGCTTTGTGCAGCATTTGTAAATGTTTCGCGTATACATATGTAAGTACTGTATAATACATTAAAGCCGGCCGCGGTGGTCTCGCGGTTCTAGGCGCGCAGTCCGGAACCGTGCGACTGCTACGGTAGCAGGTTCGAATCCTGCCTCGGGCATGGATGTGTGTGATGTCCTTAGGTTAGTTAGGTTTAAGTAGTTCTAAGTTCTAGGAGACTAATGACGACAGCAGTTGTGTCCCATAGTGCTCAGAGCCATAATACATTAAAGCTATTTGGAAGATATTTTAAATTCTTCAGTTACAGAATTCTATGATGAGTAAAATGCTACATATTTTTACAACTGTTTACGGTCAATGTGGGTTGTATGTGTGGTGTCACCGCCAGACACCACACTTGTTAGGTGGTAGCCTTTAAATCGGCCGCGGTCCGTTAGTATACGTCGGACCCGCGTGTCGCCACTATCAGTGATTGCAGACCGAGCGCCGCCACACGGCAGGTCTAGTCTAGAGAGACTCCCTAGCACTCGCCCCAGTTGTACAGCCGACTTTGCTACCGATGGTTCACTGTCTACATACGCTCTCATTTGCAGAGACGACAGTTTAGCATAGCCTTCAGCTACGTCATTTGCTACGACCTAGCAAGGCGCCATATTCAGTAATTAGAATGAATTTTGAACAGATAATATTGTGAATCATGTACCGTCAAGAGCGACGTTCATCATTAATGGATTAAAGTTAAGTATCAAACTAATTACGACCGCTTTCTCAATTCTCATTCATTGTCATGTTACAGACCTCACGTCAGTATAGTCCTTCCCTCCTCACGCCAGCCTGCGTGAGCTAAAACTCGTGCATTTCCGCCTCCACTAGTAACACGGTGTTGGCTCTTCTGCCAACCCAACAGTATGCTTACAATATATTACTTGCAGTGTATACCTACGTAATTTCTATTGTGCTTGTTGTTATTCAGATTTTCACGCTCATGGATGAAGGACAAACGCTTTTTTGATAGTACCTTAGCTTGGAGCTAATGTCTAGAATAAGGAAGCTTTGGTTGAGCTGTCTGATTGCCTAATGATGACTACAGAAATTTTATCTTAGTTATGGAGAGAGGAATGCTTCCATCAAATATAATTAGGACTCAAAAGTAGATACCGTACTTCAAACTGATTTAGTCCCTGAATATTCAAAATAGATAATCTTTAAAGAACTAGTTCTTATGTCAATACGTTGTTCATTTTGCGTCATTGTGTTGTCTCGAGATTATGAAAATTAAATAAAAAGAACTTGAAAGTTAAGCAGCTCAGCTCTTCTACAGAAGTAAGATTTTCGAGGTGTTTAATTAGCGAGACGGTTATCGACGATACAAACATTTGGTATGTAAACAGCAGAACAACCGCACAAATCGTTTTTCAGAGAAGTATTGTGAAACACGAATTATTATTAACATAGAAATACAAAGTGAACTCAGACAGCGTCGCGAAGTATCAGTAGACAGTAACTGCATTTCTAGAGAAATTTTCGCCGATCTGTCTTAAGGAAAAACTGCTGTCCCCTTTAAATCATCGGATATACGAAGTGCATTGAAATTATAACACTTCCGAATTTTTTTTCACAAACTAATCATTCGAAAATTGTGAAACTCTTCTTCCTTCTCGAAGTAATCTCTCTGTACCCGTACACATTTTTCACAACGTCAATGACGTGTTTCAATTACCGTTGCGAACGCTTTTTTGGGAGTCTGGCTTGACCACTGGAAAATCTCTGATGCAACAGCGGCGTGCCAGAGAATATGCGACCACGGAATGCGTCTTTCATCGTTGGAAACAGCCGAAAGTCGTTAGGAGCCAGGTCAGGTAAGTACGGAGCATGAGAAATTACTTGAAAGTTGTTGTCGGGAATAAACTGCAGCGTCGCTTTCGCATTGTATTGGTGAAAGAGCACACGTCAAACCTTTTCCGGCTGTTTTTACGCAATCCTGGAAGGAGCTTGTTCTTTAAAACATCTTGGTAGGGTGCACTTGTCACCGTAGTGCCGTTTGGAACGCAATGAGTAAGGATTATGCCATCGCTGTTCCAGAACATGGCCACTATATTTTTTGCAGCACTGGCACTTAGCCGAAATTTTTGTTGTGGTGATTGTCTGCGCTTCCATTGAGCTATCTGGCGCTTCCATTTCTCAACCATTGCCATTACCGATGAAAAGAAACTCCCATTCATGCCAGCATCACGAGTCAACATTGCCCGCCAACATGCAAAGCACACAGCCTTGTGGTCATCCGTCAGTATTCGTGGAACCCACCTGAAGGACTCTTTCAGCATTCTGAAGGCTTCGTGCAGGATTGTTTATGCAGACCCCACAGAAATACCAACTTCGGAGGCGATGTGTTCCACACTCATTCGGCTATCCACGGAAATGACATTCTGCACTCTCTCAATAATGTCGTCATACGGGCTGGTGCGAGGCCGAGATTGAGCTCGTCTTGGTTTGTTGCCATATGACGTTCTGTTTTCTTTGAACTGTCAGATCCACGAGCGTAATTAGACACATCATGACACCATCATCATATGTCTCACTCAACTGGCGATGAATTTCAATTTAAGTCACACCACGAAAACGGAGAAAACGAAACTGATCTTGTAATGAAAACGTCGCTATTTTAAATTTCAAAAAACTGGCCTCATTCTTGCCACTACCGCTAGAGTTGCGTGTGGCATTTTGTGCTGCCATCACCATCGTGCATTCACAACGATCCAACGCGTATTTTAAAACAAATCGCGTTTTTATATATGTTTCCAGTCCTGAGAAAAAAAATCGTACGTGTTATAACTCGACTGTACTTCGTATGTCTTACCTCTGCGAAGTTCCTAAGAAATTATGAAGGGTTTGGTTCGGTCATTGTTATTATAGAGTGCCGTCTAGAGCGGCAGCAGCGAGCTATTTACGTCCCGGAACGCGAGAGACGGAGATGTGGATCAGGTACGTTTTGTTACTAGTGGGGCTCTGTCACGCGCTATTCCAGTAAATGAAAAGACCGCCGAGTTGCTGCAGGAATACAAACGGGACTTTTTCTTCTTAGGTGCTCAAGACCTTTCTGCTAATTGTTTCTCCTGCTACTGGTTTCTATTCAGCTGAGAGCGTTGGAATATCTTCTGACGTTGTAGTTGCACATAATAATAACGAACCTCTGTTGTTACATTTTGTCATTTATTACAGCGTGTGTTGTTTAGAATAAATGTAAAATTTTCTGACATGATACAAGTGTTTTCAAAAATACGAATTTTCTTCTTACTGCGGAAGTATATGTTTTCGAACGCTCATCCCAATAACAGTAGTATGAATATTCGGATGCAAAAGCGTCTTACCACGAGAGATATTTGATCGTTCACCTATTCATAGTATAAAGAAGGAACTTTGGTATGACGAAGAAACAATATCGTTCTAATAGGACACTTGTTTGGATGTCGTGACTTCTTACTTATATCTTTCACACTGCTTGAAAGTAATTACGCCATCTGAACAAGAAATTGTTTCTACTAGCCTGATGGTGTTGCGAAGTTATTCAGTCTTCAAGGTGCAAGTGTGGGATTTCAATGAAGCGGTATAAGTAAAGTGGAACTGATCACTATGCAGCTCTGACTTAAGCCACTTGTCACATTCGGCGTGATTTCTGCATTCAAGTAGTCCATCATAGACGCCAGTCTAATTACATCTTCAAATTATGATATTGGACTATTTGAAGGTTGAAGCAACGCTAAACGTGGAAAAGTGGCTTTTGTCAGATGGGCATACTGTTCTGTTCTCTTTCGCTTGGACCACTACACTGAAATCCCACACCTGCACTTGGAAGACACTATCAGGTCAGTAGAGAAAGTTTTTTGTTCAGATAGAGTAATTACACTGTCAGACAAAAAGGTGAAGCACCCAGAAGACATGGTCGCATGCTAATGTAACTTCGTACAAGGACACCATAAACGGGTATGTAAATGATTAGACTAGCAAATCTCTGTGACAGGTGGAACAGCCACCAGAGTGCATTGGTGTTGCTCGCGTTTAGGGTTTTTATCATGCCTGCCAGGACTGAATAGTGTCATATGTTGAATGATCACAACGAAGGACTCAGAGATACACTACATGATGAAAAATATCCGGACATTGGCTGAAAATGACTTAAAAGTTCGTGGCGCCCTCCATCGATAATGCTGGAATTTAATATGGTGTTGGCCCACCCTTAGTCTTGATGACAGCTTCCACTCTCGCAGGGATACGTTTAGTCGGGTGCTGGAAGGTTTCTTGGGGAATGGCAGCACGGAGTGCTGCACTGAGGAGAGGCATCGATGGCGGTCGGTGAGGCCTGGCACGAAGTCGGCATTCCAAAACATCCCAAAGGTGTACTATAGGATACAGGTCAGGACTCTGTGCAGGGCAGTCAATTTGTTGAAAGATGCAATCGCCATCCTCGAATTTCTCTTCAACAGCGGGAAGCAGGAAAGTGCTTAAAACATCAATGTAGGTCTGTGCTGTGATAGTGCCACGCATAACAACAAGGTGTGCAAGCCCCCTCCATGAAAAACACGACCACACCATAGCACCACCGCCTCCGAATTTTACTATTGGCACTACACACGCTGGCAGATGACTTTCACTGGGCATTCGCCATACCCACACCCTGGCATCGGATCGCCACATACCGTGTACCGTAATTCGTCACTCCGCAAAACGTTTTTCCACTCTTCAATCGTCCAATGATTACGCTCCTTACACCAAGCGAGGCCTCGTTTCGCATTTATCGGCGTGATGTGTGGCTTATGAGCAGCCGCTCAACCATGAAATCCAAGTTTTCTCACCTCCCGCCTGTTATAGTACTTGCAGTGGATCCTGATGCAGTTTGGAATTCCTGTGTGATGGTCTGGATAGATGTTTGCCTGTTACACATTACGACCCTCTTCAACTGTCGGCGGTGTCTGTTAGTCAATAGACGAGGTCGGCCTGTACGCTTTTGTGCTGTACGTGTACCTTCACGTTTCCACTTCACTATCACATCGGAAACAGTGGACTTAGTGATGTTTAGGAGTGTGGAAATCTCACGTACAGACGTATGACACAACTGACACCCAATCACCTGACCACGTTCGAAGTCTGTGAGTTCCGCGGAGCGCCCATTCTGCTCTCTCACGATGTCTAATGACTACTGAGGTCGCTGATATGGAGTATCTGGCACTAGGTGGCAGCAGAATGCACCTAATATGAGAAACGTATGTTTTTGGGGGTCCGTATACTTTTGATCACCTAGTGTACCGTGTACTCGTGTGAGACACTGTATCAGCACCTGGCAGACCTTGAATGGGACCTCACCGTAGTTATCCATTTGGACAGATAGTCAAATCGTGCTGTATCCCGATTTGTGGGGCAGTCAGATGTGACAGTGATCCAGTGTTGGACTGCATGTGAACCTGAGAGCAGGCATAATCATCAACGTTTCAGTCGACCCCATCTGACCACCACAACGGAGGATCGCCATGTAGTGCACCATGAACATAGTAACCCCTTCGCATCGGCTCCTGCCATCCGAAAACAGGTAATGGATTCCCTGCACCATACTATGTGATTCTGCACCACTGATCTGAGACGAGCAGCAGCCATATTATGGAATTTATCCCATGTGTTGGCTGTCGTCAGCACAAGAAAACGAACGGCTGCGTTTGAAGTGGTGTTGTACAGGGACGCAAATGTGTTCAGTTATGAACCACGGTTTTGCATCATCCCGGTAGATCATCGTGGGAGAGTACGATGGCAACCAGGGGAGAGGTGCCAGTCTTCGAATGTTTTCGAAACGTACAGTGTTGTTTCTCCTAGTGTCATGGTGTAGGGAGCCATCTGGTATGACTGTGGGTCAAGGCTGGTAGTGACTAACTGAACTCTAAGGGGAAATCGTACATAACGGACATCCTGCGTCCTCATGTGTCAGCTCCCATGCGACAGTTTGGTGGTGCCACTTTTCAATAATACTGTGCTTGGTCACATGTACTACGTATCTTTATCAACCGACTGCGTGGTGTTGAGATTTTCCCCTAGCCAGCTGCATTTATTCCAGAAAGAACATGCGTGGGTTCAGCTCGGACTTCAACTCTGTTCCAGATCCAGTATCCATGATACCAAGGACCATTTACAACATTTAGGGGCGATTTTACCTCAGGAGAAGCTGCAGCTCCTTTTGACACTTTTCCCGACCTAATTAGAGCGTGCATCCAGGCCAGAGAGGGTGCAACGTGTAATTTAGAAGGGGATTCATGCTACAAAGTTCACTGTAAATTTGACTAGAGTTTGCAATCACTGAAGCAACATTCATATCCTCTCAGCCTGAGAAGTTTCATTTCGTTTCCTCCTTCCCTTCTGTGTGCTTTAGTTTCTATGTCAGGCAGTGTATTTTAAGCGGAGAGGAAAATAGCAACAAGTCAAGACATTGAAATTTCTGTGTTTTCGGTCCTTTTATACCGATAATTTGTTTCACCGCGTTACCAAAGTACCTCTCATTGACCGTGGATAGGTGATCATGCAAATGGCTCTCGTTGTAAGACGCGCAGTTTTGTTTCGACTGGTATGTGCGATCTATGTTCTAAGCACCATTTCGTGCGGTTCTAAGTGTTCGAAGTTTTGCACGTCCTTTGTCAATGGAGACAAAAACACACAAACTTCAGCTATCTTCGTGTATATGAAGATAAAGAGAAAATAGTAATGATGATGATTAAAACATAGGTGCTAGCCTGAAACAGAATGTTTTATTAAACAAGCAATTGGCGACCAGAGGAGTCAATAACTTACGGAAACCTCGTTGTGTCGATTTATTGGAACATAAGAAAAGAACCTCATATTTCTGATATTGTCAAATTCTCTTTCCACTAGCTGTTAATGACTCTTAAAAATTACAGTACTGCTCTGAACAAAGAAAGAAAAAAAAAACTATATCTTCTGCTAAGTCGCCACAGATAAGAAGGATCCACATGTTAGCTATCTGGCTTAATGCCCTCCTCTTTGCGTGCTATTATTTGCCTCAAAACCCCTTTTGATATCTCGAACGATTTACGAGATATGGGGTATGTTATGAATGTTTCATTCTCGCGCGCGTGCAGTCGGAAGTGAACGCCCTACATAAAACCCAGAGACTATAGACAGATACAGACATCCTCCCAAGTCTAAAGAAAAATTTAGCATGTTAGTTAAATTTCATATGCAACAACGTATGGTATAATATGAACCAAATGAAAAACCATAGCGATCCCTATTTTTCAGTGCAAACTTGTTCAATTTCGCACAGTGTCTTAGATAAAAGTAGACATCACAACAATTACGACCATTAGCGAGATAATGGGCACTTTACCATGAAGCTTAGATACAAAGCTACAAGTAACGTAGGAACCATTTTTTAACAAACAGATGCAGTAAAAATCGTTTGAGAAAGATTGCATGAGGTGCGCCTCGATTCTATCAGCGCAGCGCCTCGCCAATCCTAGCGCGCTCTGCGTGACGCCACACGAGCGCGCCTCGACTTTCTAACTGGTGGTGCTCGTGGTCTGCGGTGGCTCGTTACAGAATAATAACGTAATTATGCTTTATTCGGTTTCCTGCCCTAATTACCTTTGTTTCTGTCAAAATAGCTTCACAACAGTGAGAAATGTGACAGTATGAAATGATGATACTGTAGAACAGAAAACACCTAAGAATGTGTCAACATTCAGACGAAACACGTACTCTTATCAGAGTATGCTCAGTGTGTTTTGTCACAGTACAATATAGCACAGTACGTAACAAATGCAGAACTCTTAATGTACAGGTGCTGTTCAGAATGTCGACCAGCAGATAACCACAGAGCGTACAGCGACCCACCAGCGACTGTCTAACACGCTCAAGAATTCCAGGAGTTTTACGTACTGCTTCCATGGCTACGACAATGCTAGCAACCATGTTCATGTGATTATGGATCTGAGTTTCGTAAACTAGGCCCTTCACATTGTCCCCAGAAGAAAGGTCCATTTGAGTCATGTATGGAGCAAGACAAGTGCGACCAGTTCATTGTTGCCCAAACCGTTCATCACTCTTCCAGATCGGGTGTCCAAGCATACTTCGCATGGCCAGGAACAGCTTACTCGTGGGTGTCTACATATAAACAGCAAAGTAGCATTACTGTTGCCAACAGCAAATACCGGAGGGAATGAAACAATTTGTTTCCAAATGGGACACACAGAGCACACCGTTTCAGTGCAACATAAAAAAAAAGATGGATGGGATCAAAAAACCAAATGAAATTCTGCTACTCTGCAACGAACCACCACAGACACCGGGTCCATTCATTAAAATACTCAGAAAATATTCGTTCATCCTCGGATATTACATCTGTAGAGTTGTGTTCACTCTGAATAGCCAACTGACAAATAGATGCAGTCCAGTGGCCACAACATGAGCCAATACAAGGTACGCAGGGTTCAAAATAACTATATCGGAAGACAAGGAAAGCAGGAGGAACAAAAACAGATGCATGATTAATCTATCTTAATTGATGACATACAGAGTCTCTAGAATGTGTTGATAAAGAGAAAAATAAGTGCAAAGTTTGTCCCGCACACGATGAACCCGAACAAAAGCAACGACGTGGAGACGGCTGCCGCAACCTGATTGAAATGCCAGATTCGAGCAATTCTTGTCTGGAAAAAATCATCGTGGGTGACCAAATTTGGCGTTATCAGTTCTAACCTACTATTAAGCGGTAAAGTACAGAAATTCACACGTAGGGTCAACACTTTGACGGCGTAACCGACATTCAAGCCAATGCGACGCGAGTTGATCATCCCAAAGAAGGATTAGTCTGACAGTTTCACGTAGTTGTATGAACGTTCTGTGCGTTGTACTCAGCTGGAGGAAGGGAGGAGGGGAGGGTGGGAGGGGGGGGGCAGGAGAGGGAACACTATGTAGAACACCTGAAGCATTAAATCCACCATTTTAACTTCTGTACACTTTTTATTAATCTAGTACCGAAATTGTTTGAGCTGACAGCGTACAATATTTAGGACGGTGAACGTTTTCCAGCAAAATTTAAATGTTTATGACATGTGAAAAACACTACTTTTCCTTTCCTAGAATAAGATCTCCATTTTTTTTAAAATCTAGGATGTGTGCCAAATTTGAACAAATAAATTAAATTCATGTTGAGGTTGATGGTCTTGTGAGTATCTGCGTACGTATTATCTTTGAATGGGATCCGCCATGACCAAACAATTTTTCTTTTTTTTACCCAAAGATGTCACGCTGAAGTTACATCATCGTCAGAGGGTTTTTGATTTTCTATTAAATAAAAACAAAATTTCTGTTTTCTACGTGTACATATATAACACTGAATTTTTAAGAAAGTATTCTGAAATTTGAAAAAAAAGGGCAAGACTTTATACGTATACGTTGTTACTACATGTGGTGGTTTTTGTGTTCTGTGATTTGCGTTAACGTTGTTTTTCTTTCAGTTTCTGTGTACAGCCACAGAGAACGTAATGTAGAAATTTATTTACATGGAATTTATGGTTAATATTACTTTGTCTGCGGAAGATTCTATTAGCCTGCAGATGGCTGATGTTGGCTCAAAACGGTTATTTCTCCAGTGCCTGTAATTAAACTTTTTATTTATTGTAGAGGAATATAGCTTCCCCCACTCACTTAACACAATAGATGGTTACTATGTAGTCCACAAAGAATTTTAGCCTACGACATGGTTAGCTATTTTCAATATTCCATATACGTTCGTACGTATATGACTCTGTTGTAAAAGGTTTCGGGAGCGGGGTTTAAAGTGTTTCTCTTGAAATCTGGTGCGTTGAACATACGGTATGAGGCACAAAAATAAAGGCAGACTGATGCGGCGAATGAGAATTTGTGGCAGGGCCGGATTCGAACCTGGGTCCCGCGCTCACTAAGCAGATGCGCTAACCGCTACGCGACCCTGGCAAATTGGCTTTGCACAACTGCACGAACTATACTAGCACGCCTCGCTCCTCAGTCAAAACTTCCGTTCACGCCTCACCTCACTTGGTATACCCCATAAACTCGAATAGCATTATAGATGCTCTCTAACCATATTAGAATAGCATCTCAGCATCGAACGAAACGGAAGACCCCGCCTGAAACCCAGCCAAAGGCGCTGTAATCAAATGAAACTACATGGTTTCAGAGAACTTTTTAAGAATACACGGTGAATCATGTACCACAGAGAAATGGAAAATACTATTGATTGCGGTTTGCACAGTCTGGGTTGGTAGTAAGGAGCTCGTATTGTTAGCCAATAAATAGATTATAATAATACTAACAAAGTGTATTTTTTGTGTAAACAATAATTTTTTTAAATGGAATAATGGCTATCGACATTAACACACTAAAAGTAGGGTAAATTAGAACGCCAGTGGTGTTTGTTCTAGGAGTCTAGTGCGAGTCGTTGTGAGATATCGTATTATGAAAAGTTTTCAACTGACTTTTGTTTGTGCCATTGAACCTGTGTAGCTGCTGGTTACGATGTTCTTATGTTCACTTACAGTGTAGCCCGCATCTCGTGGTCGTGCGGTAGCGTTCTCGCTTCCCACGCCCGGGTTCCCGGGTTCGATTCCCGGCGGGGTCAGGGATTTTCTCTGCCTCGTGATGGCTGGGTGTTGTGTGCTGTCCTTAGGTTAGTTAGGTTTAAGTAGTTCTAAGTTCTAGGGGACTGATGACCATAGATGTTAAGTCCCATAGTGCTCAGAGCCATTTGAACCATTTGAACTTACAGTGTTCTTGTGCGTTCCTTGAGATCACTGCGACTTGCTAGTCAGTCAGTGTATGACATCCCAAGCAGTAGGTCTTGAGTGGACTATGGGATTTACCAGTACAGAAAAAGACGACATTCTCATGCTGTAGGAAAAACGCAATTTGTCCTGGTACGGTGTATGCGGCAAGATATCCCAATAGACGTCAACCTTTTCGGCTATTATTCATCAACCTCTTCAACAAGGTACGTAATAGTGGTAGTGTAACATCCAGACAACGTAACAGAAGGAAGCAACTGATGTTGTAAGAAGGGGAAATTAATGATTTTGCTGCTGTTGCAGCTGACCTATACTTTAGGTACCACACAATCGCACGAGGAGTAGCATGAGTCCGGGAAGTGTCCTACGCATTCTCCATCGACGTAAGTTCAATTCCTGTCACATCTCTCCCTATCAAGAGTTACATGGAAACGACTATGATAATTGCCTTGATTTATGTACGTGGGCATTAAACAGGATACTCCCGATGTATCATGTTTCTTGTTTAGTGATGAAGCCACATTTTCCAACCGTGGCCAGGTAAACCGCCGAAACATACACTATTAATCTGTTGACAATTCCCGTTGGCTTCGTCAGGTGGAACGTAAGCGTACATGGAGTGTGGTGTGGGATGTTGAAACAATCAGCTCATAGGCCCGTGTTTCATAGAGGGAAGACTGAACGCGCACAAGTACAAGCAGCCTCCTAGCAGACCATTTTTCACGGATGCTAAAAGACGTTCTTCTGCAGACTAGGAGAAACATCTGGTACCAACATGATGGCTGTCCATAGTGCACAAAGTACTACAGCATGTGTTCACGAATTGTTTTCGATTCATTGGAATGGACGCAGAGGACCTGTACCTTAGCCGGCCCGTTCCCCTGATTTGTCGCCTGTAGATATTTTTCTGCGGAGGAAACTGAAAGACGCTGTCTGCAAGGACATACCAACTACACTCAATGATATGCAACGACGTATTGCTGCAGCCTGCTCCGACGTATCCGCTGAAATGCCAACTTGTGTGCAGCAGTCGCTCCCTACCACACTGGAAGCGTGTAGTGACGTTGCCGGTGGTCATTCTGAACTCAATCTGTGATGGTCAGTTGTCTCCTAACTGGTCAGAATCCATGTAACTAGTGTGTGCACTTATGTTGTTCTTTAGGGGGTTGGCTGGGTTGTTTGGGGGAAGAGACCAGACAGCGAGGTCATCGGTCTCGTCGGATCAGGGAAGGAAGTTGGCCGTGCCCTTTCAAAGGAACCATCCCGGCATTTGCCTGGAGCGATTTAGGGAAATCACGGGAAACCTTGTTCTTTAGTGTGCGCTACCACAGGTATTGTGCAAGTACCAGTGTGGGAACTTTTCAAGATACGATATCTCGCAAACGATTCGCACTAGAATCCTGCAACGAACACCACCGACCTTCTAACTTACCTTACTTCTAGTTTTTATATGTCAATAACCATTGTTCCATTTAGAAAAGTGTATGTTTGCACAAAAAATACACTTTCTAAGTGTTATTACGATCTATTGATTGGCTAACATTACGATCCCCTGATACCAATCCATTCTATAAAAACCGCACATCAATAGCTCTTTCGATTTCCACAATGCTTGAGGTGCAAGTTTTAAGTGAGTCATCCTGTATATGCAGACTGATAAGATGAATGAAAATTTGCACCAAGGCCCTGGAACTAATTTTTATTCGTCGCAAGAGTCTGCCTATTACATCATAGATGTTTGAGACTTCAAAAGGTCTCTGGAATCATTTCGTTTCATTTGATTACAACAATTAAATCTTTTCTGGCTCTGAGTTTGGTATCACTTAGTGTGATGCATCTAGAGCTCATCAAAATAAATCAATGCCCCTCTGGTTTCTTACGTAATTTTTTGGGGGAAAAATTTTCATTTTGCAATTATGTCCTAGCAGTCTCACAAGGCCGACCATGTATTATGGCGTCTTTAAAACGTCATCCCACAGATAAAATAGTAAGCTTCTTTCTTTTCTGTTTGCAAAGTCTGGCTGTGTGTGATTAGAGCTGTTAAGGTCGTATATAGAAACTGAGAAACAGCTGCAACATAGCACTTTTACGTGTAACATCAGTGGAATAATTCGCAACTCCATTCACCACTAAATGGAACTCTTTCCCTGTTTAAATCATCACCCACTCATTACACTCTTGAACACTTCGCTGTTACCATCCACTATCTCCTCTCCACTGACAGCGGCGAATCAGTAAGTTAATGACGTTAAAAGCAAGCCGTCACACCTGAGCGTGAAAGTATTCTCTGTGGCACAGCTCGAAATAACGACACGCACCACTTTAGAATTTTTCACGTGACCCAGCATCATTCCTCTGAAGGGCGGTATCGCTCCTGGATTTTCCGGGCAACGCCCACCTGTCGGAAAAAGCGAGAGGAAGCCCGTACCAGTATGTCAGCAGCGCGTACCTTGGCCGCCTCATTAGCGATTCACTTGCAAAGGTGTGGCAGATGGAGCGTGTCTGAAGGCATTACGTTTTCATTAGATGTACTTGACGGATGTGAAGAGTACTAGTCGGGTTTTGCACCGCTGAATATTCCGTATCCAAACCTTTAACGCTACGTGGTATGATGCATACCTGTTCTCACAGCTACTCTACTGGCCATTAAAATTAGAACACCAAGAAGAAATGCAGATGATAAACGGGTATTCATTAGACAAATATATTATACTAGAACTGACATGTGATTACAATTTGGGTGCATAGATCCTGAGAAATCAGTACCCAGAACAACCACCTCTGGACGTAATAACGGCCTTGATACCCCTGGGCATTGAGTCAAACAGAGCTTGGATGAAGTGTATAGGTACAGCTGCCCATGCAGCTTCAACACGATACCACAGTTCATCAAGAGTAGTAACTGGCGTATTGTGACGAGCCACTTGCTCGGCCACCATTGACCAGACGTTTTCAATTGGTGAGAGATCTGGAGCATGTGCTGGCCAGGGCAGCAGTCGAACATTTTCTGTATCCAGAAAGGCCCGTAGGGGACCTGCAACATGTGGTCGTGCATTATCCTGCTGAACTATAGGGTTTCGCAGTGATCGAATGAAGGGTACAGTCACGGGTCGTAACACATCTGAAATGTAACGTCCACTGTTCAAAGTGCCGTCAATGCGGACAGGAGGTGACCGAGACTTGTAACCAATGCACCCCGTACCATCATGCCGGGTGATACGCCAGTATGACGATGACGAATACACGCTTCCAATGTGCGTTCACTGCGGTGTCGCCAAACACGGATGCGACCATCATGATGCTGTAAACAGAACCTGGATCCATTCGAAAAAACGGCGTTTTGCCATTCGTGCACCCACGTTCGTCGTTGAGTACACCATCGCAGGCGCTCCTGTCTGTGATGCAGCGTCAAGGGTATCCGCAGCCATGGTCTCCGAGCTGACAGTCCATGCTGCTGCAAACGTCGTCGAACTGTTCGTGCAGATGGTTGTTGTCTTGCAAACGTCCCCATTTGTTGACTCAGGGATCGAGACGTGGCTACACGATCCGTTCCTGCCATGCGGATAAGATGCCTGTCATCGCGACTGCTAGTGATACGAGGCCGTTGGGATCCGTATTACCCTCCTGAACCCACCGATTCCATATTCTGCTAACAGTCATTGGATCTCGACCAACGCGAGCAGCAATGTCGCGATACGATAAACCGCAATCGCGATAGGCTACAAACCGACCTTTATCAAAGTCAGAAACATGATGGTACGCATTTGTCCTCCTTACACGAGGCATCACAACAACGTTTCACCAGGCAACACCTGTCAACTGCTGTTTGTGTATGAGAAATCGGTTGGAAACTTTGCTCATGTCAGCACGTTGTAGGTGTCGCCACCGGCGCCAACCTTGTGTGAATGCTCTGAAAAGCTAATCATTTGCATATCACAGCATCTTCTTCCTGTCTGTTAAATTTCGGGTCTGTAGTATGTCATCTTCGTGGTGCAGCAATTTTAATGGCCAGTACCGTACTGTGCTTGCAATTTGGAGAAGGCCAGCCTGTACTTTTACTGATAGTTCGTTGTCAACAACTGCTGATTCAATTAGTCGCTGTTCACTTTTAACTCTCATACTTGTAGGAAAAAATGTTCTCAGTACCATGTGTTTCAGTCGGCTGTTTCACAGCCGAAACCGAATTTGAAAAATGTACGAAACGAATGGAGGTGCTTGACCGCCAATTTGTGTGTATGTGTGTGTGTGTGTGAGAGAGAGAGAGAGAGAGAGAGAGAGAGAGAGAGAGACCGACCAGACTGCGTGTCAGATGCCTGCATGCGTTTGTGTATTTACACTCGTCACTTTAAGAAACCGCAGTAGCATCTGGCTTCTGAAAATATCCAGTACCAGAATTCTGACTTTTACGGCACATTGACCCGCCAGAACAGATTCGGCAGAAAAAAATTCCCCAGTGAACAGATTTTCACAATGCGTTGGCGAGTCTCCAAAAATCCCTATTGTCACTGCAAATTAAAGGGTAGCATCATTTGTGGGTCAAATGGTATATAAACTGATGCTAGGAAAAGCAAGAGGTTGCAATTCGAGGCAGAAGCAGCACACTGGAAATAAGCATTTTACGATGACCTACAACACCGAGAAGAAACAAAGGAGATAATTGTTAGGAAAAAAGTAAGGTCAGAGTTTAGCGTACTATCAACTACGATGTTATCAGAGATGTAATACAAACTCAGTTGAAGTAAGGCTGGTAAAGCAGCTCCTCTGTGTCCTTTCCATTCGAACAATCTTGGTATCTGTTCAGCAAGATTTAGTGAAAGTGTCGGGCTCTTAAATCTGGACGGACGAACGGAGATTTGAACCGTCGACCTCCCAAATGATAGCCCGCAGTCTTGCTGATGCGCCGCAGCGTTCGGTGGGAGATGACTCGATAAATCCGTTACCTACACCCTCTATAGAATGGACTACTTAACACTTTTTTTTTCTTTTTTTGCAAATGATGAGCAACTTGGAACAAGCAAGAGAGATATTCTTATATTCATAATAATTGATCTTGTATTACTCGCCTCAATATCAAAATCGAATGAGAGCTATAAAGTAATGAATCACTACGTCAATATTATGACGAATGAAGTAAAGCAAGCGCCATAAATACTGAAAAACGTGAAAAGTGTGAGGTTTGTAAAGTCCGAAAAAACACTCTCTGTATTACCAAAACATTAATTATTCATTTTTATAGCTTTTCAAGTAATGATTGTTCTATTAAAGCGTCAAAAGAATGTTAATTATTTAGAAATAATAATGGAACAACATAAATATGAAATACAGGTTCTCTCATGGTTCAAATGGCTCTGAGCACTATGGGACTCAACTGCTGTGGTCATAAGTCCCCGAGAACTTAGAACTACTTAAACCTAACTAACCTAAGGACAGCACACAACACCCAGCCATCTCGAGGCAGAGAAAATCCCTGACCCCGCCGGAAATCGAACCCGGGAACCCGGGCGTGGGAAGCGAGAACGCTACCGCACGACCACGAGATGCGGGCCGTTCTCTCATGCCTTATTTTGCTGCGAGAAGGCGAATAGTATTTAACTAAAATATACCTTCCACTGGAATCAATTGTGGACGCCAACCTTATGGTTTTTTTCAAACACAATAAATTCTCTTAAACAGATATAAGATTCAGATTAACGGTGAAGTGCAGTTACGTTACTAAGTAGAAATTAGAATTTCATTTTTTCTTTAGGTGAATGATTAAGACAATGTTACAGTACCTGTGCTCCTGCCCTAGCATTCGTCTATATATAATATTAAATATTCCGCCTACAATGGTGGGAATCGTGCTCTATGCACTGATACCTCAGAACAGACCCTACTTCAGATGAAGACAGAACACAGGTAGATAGCGAGGATAGCTGGGAAACATCTGATGAGTGACATTCGGTCACATATAATTTAGTTTACACTGAGGTGACAAAGTCATAGGATACTTCCTAATATTGTGTACGGTGTAGTGCAGCAACTCAACGTCGCATGGATTCAACAAGTCGATGGCAGTCCCTGCAGAAATATTGAGCTATTCTCCCTGTAGCCATCCATAGTTGCGAAAATGTTGCCGGTGCAGGATTCATGTCGGGCGATCTGGGTGGCCAAATCATTCGCTCGAATTGTCCAGGATGTTGTACAAAACCAACCGCGACTACTGCGGTCCGGTGACTTGACACTGTCACCCATAAAAATACTATCGTTGTTTGATAGCCGGCAGCTGTGGCCGAGCGGTTCTAGCCACTTCAGTCCGGAACCGCGCTGCCGCTACGGTCGCAGGTTCGAATCCTGCCTCGGGCATGGATGTGTGTAATGTCCTTAGGTTAGTTAGGTTTAAGTAGTTCTAAGTTCTAGGGGACTGATGGACTCAGATGTTAAGTCCCATAGTGCTTAAAGCAATTTGAACCATTTGTTTGGTAACATGAAGTCCATGAATGGCTGCAATGGTCTCAGAATAGTCGAACACAACCATTTCCATGCAATGATCGGGTCAGTTGCACCAGAGGATCCAGTCCATTCCATGTAAGCGCAGCCCACATCAAGGAGCCAGCACCAGCTTACACTGTGCCTTCTTGACAAATTGGATCCTTGGCTCCGTGGGATCTATGCCACACTCGAACCCTACCATCAGCTTTTACCAACTGAAATTGGAACTCATTGGCCAGGCCACAGTTATTAAGTCGTCTACGGGGGTCCAGCCGATATGGTCACGAGGTCAGGAGATGCGCTTCTCTGTTAACACTGACAGTTTTACGCAAACGCCGTTGCTCTCCGTCGTCAAGTGAAGGCCCTCGGCCACTGCGTTGTCCATGGTGAGAGGCAACGCCTGAAATCTGGTATTCTCGGCATACTCTTGTCACAGCAGATCTCAGAAAACAAAATTTCCTAACGATTTCCCAAATGGAATGTCCTACGCGTCTTACTCCAAATCTTTCAAAGTCTGTTAATATCTGTCGTGCGGCAATAATCACGTTGAAAATCTTTCGGATGAGTCACATTGTACAAACGACAGCTCCGCCAATGCACTGCTCTTTTATACCTTGTATACGCGATACTACTCCCATCTGCATGTGTCCATAACGCTATCTCATGTCTTTCGTCACCTCTGTGTATATACACTAGTGCTCATAAATTAAGGATAATGCTGGTAAGTGGTGAAACAACGCTCTGGTGGGCGGTTTGCGGGGTTTAAATCACCTCGGGGTGTGACAATGCGGTGCATTTGACCTTTGCTCGTCGCACGGTGGCGCTGGCAGCAATCCACATACACAGATGTGTGTTGGTGCATGTCAGAGTACGGTGCAGCGAGTAAGTGTGCAGACGTTTTCAGACGTGCTAATGGTGACTGTGTGTTGAAAATTGCTCAAAGAACACATATTGATGACGATATGAGGGGTAGAATACTAGGGCGACTGGAGGCTGGTCAAACACAGCAGGTCGTAGCACGAGCCCTCCGTGTGCCACAAAGTGTGATCTCAAGATTATGGCAACGATTCCAGCAGACAGGAAACGTGTCCAGGCTCTAAAGTACGGGACGTCCACAGTGTACAATGTGGTGTCACCGCCAGACACCGCACTTGTTAGGTGGTAGCCTTCAAATCGACCGCGGTCCGTTAGTATACGTCGGACCCGCGTGTCGCCACTATCAGTGATTGCAGACCGAGCGCCGCCACACGGCAGGTCTAGTCTAGAGAGACTCCCTAGCACTCGCCCCAATTGTACAGCCGACTTTGCTAGCGATGGTTCACTGTCTACAGACGCTCTCAATTGCAGAGACGACAGTTTAGCATAGCCTTCAGCTACGTCATTTGCTACGACCTAGCAAGGCGCCATTTTCTTAAAGAATGTATTCTGAACATATAATATTGTGAATCACGTACCGTCAAGAGCGACGTTCATCATTAATGGATTAAAGTTAAGTATCAAATTAAGTACGCCCGCTTTCTAAATTCTAATTCCTTGTCATTGTTCCAGACCTCACGTCAGTATAGTTCTTCCCTGCTCACGCCAGCCTGCATGAGCTAAAACGCGTGCATTTCGGTCTCCATTCGTAACACGGTGTTGGCTCTTCTGCCAACACAACATAAGAGAAGACCGATATCTCACCATCAGTGCTCGCAGACGGCCACGGAGTACGCAGCTAGCCTTGCTCGGGACCATACCGCAACCACTCGAACAGTTGCCTCCAGACACACAGTTGCCCAGAGACCTGCAAGCTGCATTCCACTGACCCCTGGTCATAGCAGATCCCGTAAAGCCTGGTGCCAAGAACGCAGTACATGGTCATTGGAACAGTGGTCCCAGGTTACGTTCACGGACGAGTCCAGGTATAGTCTGAACAGTGATTCTCGCCGAGTTTTCATCTGGCGTGAACCAGGAACCAGATACCATCCCTTAATGTCCTTGTAAGGGACCTGTATGGAGGTCGTGGTTTGATGGTGTGGGGTGGGATTATGACCGGAACAGAGGAACTGTAACAGGTCAGGTGTATCGGGACGTCATTTTACATCAGTATGTCCGCCTTTGCAGGGCTGCAGTGGGTCCCACCTTCCTCTTGATGGATGATAACGCACGGCCCCACCGAGCTGCCATCGTGAAGGAGTACCATGAAACAGAAGATATCAGGCGAATGGAGTGGGCTACTTGTTCTCCAGACCTAAACACCATCGAGCACGTCTGGGATGCTCTCGGTCGACGTATCGCTGCACGTCTTCAAACCCTTAGGACACTTCAGGAGTTCCGACAGGCACCGGTGCAAGAATGGGAGGCTATACCCCAGCAGCTGCTCGACCACCTGATCCATAGTATGCCAGCCCGTTTTGCGGCCTGTCTACGTGTGCATGGTCATCATATCCCATATTGATGTCTGGTTACATGCGCAGGAAACATTGGCGTTTTGTAGCACATGTGTTTCGGGACGGTTTTCTCAACTTATCACCAATACCGTGGACTTACAGATCTGTGTAGCGTGCGTTCCCTATGTGTCTATGCTATTAGCGCCAGTTTTGTGTAGTGCCGCGTTGTGTGGCACCACATTCTTCAATTATCCTTACTTTATGGGCATGAGTGTAGACAGGTAATGTACAGGTAAGCAGCGCGATACAGAAAATGCATTTGACACAATTGCAGAGAGACTTATATCAAGCGGAAAACAAGTAGGCCCGCGATTGCGGCCGTTGGCTGTGTGAACATCTACCATATGACGTCAATCGGATGCAGTATGGAGGAGCATGGGGGTCAGCTTACCTTACCCCCTGCCGTTGCCAGCTTTCCAGATCTTTGAACCGATAGTTCTCATTCAAGTGCTTTCTCAACTGACCGTCTGAGATTCAGTGCAGACCGTTACTGTCCTCCACACAAGGAAAAATCCCTGGTAGTACCGGTAATTCAGCCCATGTTCCAAGCACTGAAGCCAGGGAGAAATGGCCGGCAGTCTCTATGCAGCGGAACACGAGAATCGAAATAGCGCTCACGGGAGTCACAGTTGGATATTACATCTAGGAACATCATCAAGTTAAGTTACACATATTGTCCCCAGGCTAAGACCATTGCGCAATGAGACTGGCACATAGTCAGAGGGGGTACACAAATAAGAAGTACACCGCGCGGTGGGAGTGATATGACTCGGCAACTGGAAATATGTTCCAAATGCAAGGTGACATGGTTACCTTGAATATAACAGCGATGCAAAGTTTCACAATATGTCGAGTGTTCAAATGCGTGTGAAATCTTATGGGACTTAACTGCTGAGGTCATCAGTCCCTAAGCTTACACACTACTTAACCTAAATTATCCTAAGGACAAACACACACACACACACACACACACACACACACCCATGCCCGAGGGAGTACTCGAACCTCCGCCGGGATCAGCCGCACAGTCCATGACTGCAGCGCCTTAATATGTCGAAATCAAACAGTCTATGTGTCCTGACTGGGCGAAACCTCTTTCGCCAGGCCACAGCTGTGGGTTCTTTGATTGCGCTGGGAGAAGGCTCATCAGATGAAACTGATGAAATATTAGTTCACTTTATCAGATAAATGAATAAACGAGTTACTTAACTTTGACACACTACTTTGTCACAGGAGTGGGGGAGGAGATTAGTGTTTAACGTCCCGTCGACAACGAGGTCATTAGAGACGGAGCGCAAGCTCGGGTGAGGGAAGGATGGGGAAGGAAATCGGCCGTGCCCTTTCAAAGGAACCATCCCGGCATTTGCCTGAAGCGATTTAGGGAAATCACGGAAAACCTAAATCAGGATGGCCGGAGACGGGATTGAACCGTCGTCCTCCCGAATGCGAGTCCAGTATGCTAACCACTGCGCCACCTCGCTCGGTTATTACTTAAGGGACTCGGTCAGCTGCGGTAACAACAATTTAATATTTAGTTTAACAGCTGGAGATGTGGATAGTTCACAATTGTCAGTGACTACTATAGCCTCACCTGCAAACAATTATATCCTCTTCCCTTGACGTGCAATGTTAGATCTACACAATAGTATACATCCATCTGAAACTCCACGAACACGGGCTTACTACTACTGAAACTTAAGTCTGGAACTGGAGTAGAGCTCTTGCTAGCTCGGCACTAAATTGACCTCAGGGTGAGGGCGCTGCTGAGCTGAGGGAGGAAGCATGGTCTTCAAGAGTGCCTCCCATACATTGTTGCGGGTTGCAGCGAGCCCTCGCTAACGTCTGTGGTATCGATTCGCGTTGCCGACTTTCCTGTGGCTCCACGATATTTGGAGAACACCACGCTATGATCGCAAATATTTGTTTTATTTACTATAAGATAGATCTAAAAAAGAATGTGCATATTTTTGAGGAAGAGCATTGCTATAAATTAACATTTCAAGTAGTAGCATTGATTCACATTATCAGAGAATAATCTAACAAACAACATCCCTGTCTCCTTGAAAGTAATAAAAGACGTAAGTAAGATTTATAGTCACTTTTGGCGAAATACAATAATAATAATAAAAAACACTAATAGTTTATGAAGTAGGGGCGTCGTTAGCACACACTGCTTAGAGCTGCAGTACAAACTGCTGAAGGGGCTTGGCCGCTAAGTGCCGCTGACGACTGTAAACACTGTTTACAATGGCGTGTTACAAAGCAGACATACGATGTTTAACGTTCAATGTGAACCACAACAGGATGAGTGAAAAATATAATTAAAAAACGGGTTAGCAGTAAAATATTAGTTAAAATGATTATAAATGCTAGCTCTCAAATGGGAATCTGCGACGTGTATAATACATTACGAAGTTAATTGAAGCAGCATCTTGCAACACGAAAAAAGCCACAGGCACAACGAATTCGCGAAACCGAAGCCAAGAGAATGTGGGCAGCGAGTAGCCAGAGCAGAAAACAAATGGACAGAGTTAGGACACCAGGACATGCGAAAACTACATTAGCCTGTCATTAGCCTGTCAGTGAAAGATAGCCGTTCGGTGTAAATTCGCTTTGTTAATTCAGTTTTGTGGGGTGGTGTTCCTTATCCCCGTAGATCTCTATTTTTTCCAAAACCATCAATAGGCGGCCCTTGGGTGCGGTGCGTACGACTTGCATAATGTAGTCTATGTCGGTTACCGTATGATTCTCTTCAGTCAGATGTTGTCCAACTGCAGTTTTATTCCGTGCCAGCGGATGTTCCCTAAAAATATTAATTTTCAATCAGTATGTTCAATGCATAATTTTTCATAATGTAGCAATGTATTTTAGAGAGACTCGAATTTGAAAATTTATAACGTTTGTTACCTATCTTGTGTCTAATCCGCAGTTTCAGAGTATTATTTATTTGTTAGATGCTTCTCAGAAAATATGTATCAACACTACTACTTATAATGTTGTGGCTTGTCATTATCCTCTTACTCATAAATATGCACATTACTTTTTAAGATTAATCTGATGATGATCACAACAATCGAAACGTATCATTAAATAAAACAAATATTTGCGATCATAGATTGGTTTCCACATATTGATGTACTCCAAAGGTGAAGTGCGTCTGACAGTACAGTTCGTATGGGCAAAATGTCTGAACTGCACACAGATATACGGTGAAATTCTGGTAGTGTATGGACCAAACACGCTGTGGTGTCCAGCTGTCGTGAAATAGAGCCAGCAATTTGGTCAAAGCCGCACAGACGTGGGTTTTGCTTACCAGAGAGGAAGGCCCTCGACAACGGCGACAGACGGCAATGTCCAGGCAATCGAGGAAGTGATTCGCAGCAGTCACAGAGCGGCAGATGCGCATCGTCCGAGATCGCCTGCAGTATCGGAAATTGGACTCGAGCACTGTTCCACTGTCATTGTCCCAGCACCACACGCAAAGGAGAAACGTTTATGGCGTCTCTGCACTTCCTAGAGTGATCCTCCGTGGAAGGCAATGATTTCCTAAGCGACATCATTGCGGCCGATGAAACGTTGGTACATCATTTCCCTCCTGCAACGAAGAGAGCGTCTATGGCATGCAGAGATACCTGCCCGCCTCCACGAAGGAAGAAGGAAATGCAAATTTCCGCCATCGGCAGGGAAGATTATGGCCACCGGTTTCTTCGATTGTGAATGAATTGTGTACGTAGAGTTCGTAACAGTCGTCCCAACTTTTCTTAGACCATCACCCCTGAGTGCAATCAGACATTAGCTACTAACTGTTCCTCTCCACCCCCTCCTTCATTATTACCAACTTTAGCAGCTAACTAAGCTGTAATCAAAGACTTTTCTTTATACACTTTTATTTTTAAAATGATGAAAGATGATTGATAATTTGTGTGTCTGTGTGTGTATGTGGGGGGAGAGGGGGGGGGGGGGGCTCTTGTGTTAGAATGAATGACGAACGAATTCGTGTTGTATCGCAAGTGCTACCCACAACTTCTTCTCAGATAAGAAAGCTAACTATCCACAGCGAGAGTATAAAC
Source organism: Schistocerca nitens (assembly GCF_023898315.1). Taxonomy (NCBI): domain Eukaryota; kingdom Metazoa; phylum Arthropoda; class Insecta; order Orthoptera; family Acrididae; genus Schistocerca; species Schistocerca nitens. The sequence continues at coordinate 560,773,079 of NC_064619.1, read as the reverse complement.
TTGCTACAAAACATCTTCCCCTGCATTACTACTCTCCACTGCGACACTTGATTGACTTGTTCACTGCAATCCCATTTAAAATGAAACAAGTTCAGATGTGTGCCCCATACTTACTGTTCGTGAATCATTTGAATCCTGGACTCCTTACTTCTGAAGTGGCAGAAATTGAACGAGTTCAGGCTGTTAATGCTTTGTGTCTAACCAGTCTAGTTATAATAACGTGTACAGTCTTATGTAGTTATTGCTGTGTCTTGCTGTCTGCCGGCCGCGGTGGCCGAGCGGCTCTAGGCGCTTCAGTCCGGAACCGCGTAACTGCTACGGTCGCAGGTTCGAATCCTGCCTCGGGCATGGATGTGTGTGATGTCCTTAGGTTAGTTAGGTTTAAGTAGTTCTAAGTTCTAGAGGACTGATGACCTCAGATGTTAAGTCCCATAGTCCTCTGAACCATTTGATCTTGCTGTCAATTCATTTCTTCGTTTCAAAGCCAGTAATGAAGCAAACATTTTCTTGAGATATTTAGCATTTGTCACGTATGCGTCTCAATTTCATCATCAGCAGTGTACGGGACAAAGTACAACATACGTGTGTAAAGGGTGAACTCTATGAGAAACCTGTAACCTCCCCCGCATTAATGCTACTAATTGAGAAAAAGTGCCGGCCGGAGTGGCCGAGCGGTTCTAGGCGCGTCAGTCTGCAACCGCGCGACCGCTACGGTCGCAGGTTCGAACCCTGCCTCGGGCATGGATGTGTGTGATGTTCTTAGGGTAGTTAGGTTTAAGTAGTTCTAAGTTCTAGGGGGCTGACGACCTCAGATGTTAAGTCCCATAGTACTCAGAGCCATTTGAACCATTTGCGAAAAAGTAATTATTGATAATTTATATAATCAATATTAGCGTCTTACAAAATTGTGATAATAGTAATGAACTTTTGCAAATAATTTAGTTTCGTGACTGAAACAGAATCGAATCGTTTGGTTTTTACTTTTCAGAAAATTTAATTTTACCCCTCAGGGGGTAATTACCGCCAGGTTGGGAAGCACTGGTATATAGCAAAGGTAACAACCATTAACACTCTAAGCGCCAAGCCCGTAAAATTTACGGGCCTGGGATCGCGCGAAAATCACCAAGCCCGTAAAATTTACGGGCCGCTACATTTAATTTCATTCAAAACACTGCAACGTTATTTCTACGGGTTTGGCCAGCGCTATACGTTTTTCAGATGTTTATTAACAAAATGCGTCCATAGATGTCACGGCAGCGCTGTAATTCATGTTAAAACTTATCTTTGCGTTCTCAGTCTGTATATCATTCAGTTGTTTGTCATCATGTTTCGGCGCGGTTTATCAGACGCAGAAATTGCGGATTTGATCAATCATAGCGACACTCTGGATAATGTAGAGAGTGATTCAGACGATTCTGAATGCAATGGTGTGTTTGAAGGTACGTATTTCCGAATTTTCCACGTAATTGTGCAGTACGCACATATCTGTTGAACATGTGTAAACGATGTATGTAGTTACACATAATGTGATATTCTTTTTAGAAGACGAGATTGATGACAGTTTGTCTTCAGATGAAGACGAGAATGATGTTGAAGGTGTTGCTTCAAATCCAGCAGCTGTGCCGTATCCGAAAGACAGTGAGTGGACTGCAGTTGACACCTACCGACCTCTGCCTGTCAACACGACACCCAGGCAGATACTAGTGGATATTGATGAGTCGAGTTCTGTACTGGATTGCAGTAAAGTGTTCCTTACTGACAGTGACGTAAATGAACTCAAGAGACAGACAAATTTGTATGCATCACAGACAATACAGAAGAAAAGAAGAGGAAATAATCTGAAGCCCCATTCAGTTTTGAGTTCGTGGAAGCCAGTGACTATAAGTGAGATGAGGCGTTTCTTGGGTATTATTTTCCACATGTGTGTTTCGAAAAAGCCAAAAATTGCGGACCATTGGAGCACTAATCCTGTTCTTAGTTGTAACTTTTGTCCCCATGTCATGAGCCGTTTGCGTTTCACTCAGATACTGTCATGCTTGCATCTTGTTGACAATTCAAATCAGAAAAAACCAGGCGAAGATGGATTTCATCCACTTTACAAAGTTTTGCCATATTATAATAATTTGAAGGAGCGATGTATCCAGGCATATCGTCCCTCAGAAAAAGTGACAATTGATGAAGGAATTTGCCCATTTCGAGGTCGTGTGAGTTTCCGTGTTTACATGCAAAATAAGCCTCATAAGTATGGACTGAAAGTATATGCTGTTGCTGAAGCCAGTAGTGGCTATGTTGTAAATTTTGAAGTTTATGCTGGTAAGCATATTGTTGACAATTCTTCGTCTGCGGTTATTTTGCGATTGTTGTCTGACAGCAGCTTGCTGAACAAAGGCCACACTGTGTATTTAGATCGATTTTATTCCAGTCCAGAGCTATTTCAGCAACTGGCAGAGAAAGGCACTGGAGCTGTTGGTACTGTGAACAAATCCAGGAAAGGATTGCCTAAAGATTTAGTATCTGCTAAGCTGAAAAAGGGCGAAATGTCTTTTCGGCGTAAAGATAATGTATTGGCAATGAAGTGGAAAGATAAGAGAGATGTGTATACATTGTCTACAAGGCATCAAGCAACATTTGGTACGCATACTAAGAGAAATGGGTCTGTAGTATTGAAACCACTTCATGTACTTGATTACAACCTCAATAAAATTGGAGTGGATATTGGAGACCAACGCCTGCAGTACAATCCGTTCCAGCACAGAACTGTGAAATGGTGGCGAAAATTATATTTCCATTTGCTGCTTATGGGAGTATCAAATGCATTTTGGCTGTACAATGCAGTGCACAGGAAGAATATTACAATAACAGACTTTATAACAGTGCTTGCAGTTCAGCTTGTTGAAGACGACACACTTGAATTCATTCCAAGAAATGAAGGAACTGTAGGTCGGCTAACAAAGAGACATTTTTTGCAGCACATACCTGCAACTACTAAGAAGTATGCTGCTCGTGTGTGTCACGTGTGCAGTTCCAGGAGCAAGAAACAGAGTGGCAAGGCTTCTCGCAAAGAGACACGATACGAATGTGAACAGTGTGGCGTTGCACTCTGCCTGGAACCTTGCTTTAAAATTTTCCACACTAAAAAACAATATGATTCTGTGTGAAATTTATATGTAATACTGTATACTATCAGAAACATGTAATGTAGTGCCACAATTTTGGTTAAAAATAAATCACAATTGTATTCCCTTATTCGTATGACTTTTTCTAAATTCTTAAAACATCTAAGTGATTTCTATAACTGTACCTTAAAGCTGTGCATTGTAAAGTAGTTTCTTTCACTCAGAATTAAAGTAGAAATGTGCAGCTTCAAGATGGTACCAAATTTGCCACAATCCAAACAGTAGATTTGATGCAGTAATTTTTTTAATATTGGTAAAATTGCCCGGTTTCTAGGGACGGGTGCATAAAATAGGCCTGGTACAGAGAGTGTTAAAACCGACTCGTACTGTGCTACACTTACATCGCTGCGCATCGCCATAAAGAACAAGAGGCAGAAAAAAATTAAGGGAAGGCATTGTTCTCCTGTACGACAATGCAACCTTTACATCACCGTTTTCGATGGGAGGTGTGGAATCATCCGTCATACTCTCCAGATTTTGCTTCGTATGATTTCCATCATTTCCGCAATCTGAAACAACTTCATGGGGTGGGATGGGAGTGCGAGAGATTTTCCAACGCTGAGGCCGTTAACGCTGCGCTTCTCGTACGGCTGCATCATCAAGGAGCGGATGTACGAGGCCTGTTCAGAAAGTAAGCTCCGATTGATTGCCAAATTGAAACCACAGTGAACATCAGAAATGTTTTACTTGTAACAATTAGCTACACCTCTCAGCTACTTCTCTACGTAGTCGCCGTTCTGACTTAGACTTTTGTCATAGCGTTGTACCAACTTTTCAATAGCCTCATCATAGAAGGCAGCCGCCAGTGCTTTCCGCCAATTCTCCACGCTGGCCTACACCTCGTTGTCTGTGTCAAAATGTTGTCTTCAAAGACAGCGGTTCATGTGACCAGAGATGAAACCCAGGGGGAGACAATTGCGGACTGTATTGTGGGTAATCTCACATTTCCATTTGAAAACGATGCAGGAGCATCTTCATTGCCCCTGAAACGTCCCCTTTGGAACAATTATACACACGACTGTGCTTAAACTGACGCACAATATTGTTAGCGCAACGCAATCTGACTTTCAATAATCTCTACAAGAGAATGGCCCTGACTAACATTAACCTGTACTTTTCACAAATCACTTACCTCACAAAAATCTTGGTTACTCCCACTACTGCAATACAGCGAGCGCCACTACTGCCAGCTAAATAAAAGATTCAAACTATGGAAGGCACTAACTACTGATAGGGATAGTTAGCAAATGAAAGATATTAATAGAGAACAAACAATGTATTTACCTTGGTATCATCATATATAAATATAGCAGTTCATGACAAATTTCAAAACTCCGCCATCTCTCTCCCCACATCCACCACTGCTGGCGGCTCACCTCCAACTGCCCAACGCTACGCGCTGTTCACAGCCAGCTGCCTAACACTACAATGGCGAGTATTACAACAATGAAAAGCAGCCACAGACTGCACACAGCACAGCCAGTGATTTTTATACAGAGGTGGCGTTACCAATAAAAAAAACCTAAACAGCCTACTTACATAGCCCCCATGCTCCCCACAAAAAATTTTACAAAATTTGTTTGGGCACTGGCCAATACATATTTGTTAAAATTTTTTTTCACAATTACCATAACAAAGAAATCAAATGCACACACTTATTGATACAATGTTGGTCAAAAGCTCAAATTTTCTCACAGTCCATAAAGACAGTCCTGATCGTTCATGACGGTAAAATAGCAGTGTTTTTCTCAAAGTCTGAGCAGTAAAAGAAAATGCACACGGAAGTAGTGGATTTCCATGCAGTCTTGAAGAAGTAGCGTTGGCCTTCCAACGGAAAGACAGTGCTGACTCTTGACATGCTGACAGGTAATGGGCCACAACAGAGCAAACCCACAGCGGAGTCAGTCGAAGTTTTGAAGAGTATTGGTGGGTAGGTCATCACAGAGCAGACCCACTGTAGTCCTGGTAGAGATTACGGTATTGGTGGGCCACCAGAGGTGCAGACCCAGTGCAGTCCTTGTAGAAATAATGGTATTGATGGATCATCAAAGGTATAGACCCACTGTAGTCCTTGTAGAGATGGCCAGCAGCCATCTGCTGCGACTGTGCAGGTGCACAATCACCATTGAAGAGTCTTGCAGATAATGTAGCAAGTCCATAACCACCACTTGTGCACTCACAAAGTTTTTGGAATTGTCTTTAGAACCAGCAATGCTGTGATCCAGTCCCTTGCTGAATTATTAACACACTTGTAAACACTAACAGTCTCTACTTCTCACATATTGTCCATATACTATGATCAACAGAAGCGTGTGCAGTGAAATGATACTTAATTTGAAGAACTGGTGTCAATTACAATATTATAACATGAGAGTACAATTACAAAGGTACAAAATACATCATTAAAGAACATAACAATACAGATAACATTTGTAGTACAGGCTTTACAACACAATAGAAATAAACATATACATCAATGTTACAGGAATTATGACATGAGTACATACATAAAAGATCAGAATAGCTTTTGAAACATCAACTTTACACATGAGCATTAAAACAGAACATAATAAATAATATCTAAGCATATTTACAAGTTAAATAACATATTATTAATATCAATTATATTTGAGGATAACAGTATTCCTCATCATAGTGAATGTAGCTGAGTATTAGAAGAAAAAAATTCTATGAAACTACACAAAGACAGGAAGAAAACAAATACACAAGGGTACACAAACACATGAGTGGGATAACACAATGGAAAGGACACGGTTCGTTTTCAGTGTAACTTTTGGTACTGCAGTCCAACCCAAAACTTCATTCCATAGATCTTTCGTCTTATTTCAACCTTTGCTTCCACCAAAAAAATCCTATCCAAGCATGCTTTCTGTATTTATTTCACATATTTCTTAACTCATTATTTATTTCCAAGAAAATCCTACCTATATCTGTTGTCCCTAAACCCTACTTTTTTTGGTTCATATCCTCTTTCAAAATACCCTTTTTTTTTTTTGGCCAAAGCATTTTCTTTAAGCTTCTCAATGCATTTCTTCCAATCCATCATAGTTAGTTTCTTATATAGTCTACCCCCTCTTAAGCTAACTTAAATCTACTGAGCTCAGATGCTAAACTAAGGGACGAGGCAATGCAGCATCGCATAAAACAATTAATATAAACAGCAATGAAAAAAAACGCAGATTTGCGAAGCAAGCAGCATTAAGAAATTAGCAAAGCAATTGTAATATTACAACTAATCTAAGGCACTGTGCAGCAACAATAAAAATAAATCATTAGTCAAACTGGCTTAACAGAATAATACAAAGTCAAATTCAATAACACTATGCCTGGCAAACAGCAGCAACTTATACCTAAACATGACATAGCTCAAGCAGAAAAAATATTACAGTAAAAATGGCCATGTTTAAAACTTATGTCACATCTTAACACTACAGTGATGCATCAGAAAAACTTACTCTACGAAAAAAAAATTACCAAGTAGTTGAAAAGAAAATTATATATGCAGTTCCTGTTATTAGTCCCTTCTTATTGTTCTTTCCATTCCAAGAGCTCCTTTTTCGAAGAATGTGGGTCATAAAATAATTATTTAATAGATCTGTTGACAGAAAGTGTTCACATTAGCAAATGAATGTTTTTTTTTATATAAAATCCATGCTGCAACACAGCTGGAAACTAGATATCAAATGAAATAAGCTACTATGTACAAAGCAAAGCATAAGAACAACGTTCAATAGCCGTGTGGCATTTCATAAGTAGTAAAAAAATATCTCATCTAGAAGGACAGTAGTCATAATCAGGTGTGTAGACAAACTATTTCTTGTCATTTCATTAGGCATTTCAGTAAATATCAGAAAGTACGATATGTTTCCAAGTAATGAGCGTGTCGCATTTGCGATGCTTTCTACAAAGGAACGTCAATAGCGAGGATAATGGCCTCCCCTTTTTTTTTTCTTCTTCTTCTCCACCTGCGCCACACACTAATGGCTTTTTCTCAAGGCGGCTGGCACACCTGCCCGCTCACAACGAATTACTTCACGGTCACTTACCTTTCTTAACGAAATATTTACGACAGCAGTTTTCGCTACAGCGACAGGCTCATATAAAAATTTCATAGGTTAAGAATTTGCGTTACAAATCTGTAGAAACAAAATCGTATGAATATAACAGTGTCCGAAAAATTTTCGTAGGCATTGTGGTACATTCACGCATTTACACACATTTCATAACTCTTAAAGTACGATTCTTGGTTTCCAACATCCTTTTTCCCTAACCACTACTCATTATTCCTTACTTTATTACACATATACATATTCGTCGACACGTCTTCAATATTTCATCTTAGAAATCCGTAGCATAATCAAATTCCTCATATACGGTAGCATCATCTTATTGATCATAAACATATCTCAACAGCATAATACACATCATCGTCGTAAAAATAACATCATAACACCTCAGTCAAATCTCTCAATCGTCGTAGCTTTCTGCAATAATATCAAAACCTAAAAAAAAATTCTCTGCTCATTTCAATGGTGTCATCTACCTCAAACGTACTTTAAAAATTATGATCCCATACCAAATACATCATTCAAAGCTCTCATAGTACCACCATGGTTCCGAAAAAATATGAACAGTTTACAAAGTACAGACAAAATACAGTTTCATAAGTGTGAAGTTATCCAACTGTGTAATTGCGTAAACATGTGTCACTGATGCAGTAAAATAAATGTTTGTTTCTTTGTTAAATAATCGGATAGCTGTGTAATTTATGTGTTAGAGAAATATGGTACCGATGTGTAAAGTTGTATAAGCAAATACCATATTAGCTAGGGTTCCTTGTGGTTGCCACACACATGGTACACAAAGTAGGCGTGTACCCCCCTGAGGATTAATGTAATTATACCCTCAGGTGTTACAGATTACAGCAACGGAATGAAATGTATCACGGAAAACTTTCTTTGTAATTCAAAAATCTTGAAAAATAAATGGCTTAAGTACAAAATTAATCTCTCAAATGCGTGTCCTGTAGCGCTAAATGTGCGTCTTGCTGTAAGATAATTCTGTGGAAGTGTCGTAGTTATCGTCCTCCGAAAGCTAAGTTCTGCAGAAGTCAATGTACTTACCTCATGATACACAAAAGTGAAATGCTTTGCGTATAGATATCTTAGTTATTACGCTAATTGCCGTGATGAGGAAAGTACTGTGTTGTAACGTATTGTTGTGCTACGGAAAAGGCTGTCTCCTTGTAGCTATACCACAAAAGTTACTACTAAAACATGTTTTACTTTCCAGAAGAATTCAGAAAAACTGTGCAGATATAAAACAGATACACCGCAAAAGCAACAAGGTGAATTGTGTCACAAATTAGTAGTGTCGTGATATAGTCGTGTAGCTGTCAAATAAACTAACCGCTGTGTCACCTGGTATCTCTCAGAAAGCACCTTGAATCCATAATGTACTTGCAAGTAAACCAAAATGTTGCATTAAAAAAAAGCAGATTATCTTTCAATAAACGGTTTTACGTGTGAAATGTGGTGTAAACCTTTGCTCTTCCTAGTACTCAGAGTTTGAACTTGAATGCAATTATCGTGCGGTATACGTCGGTAAAGAATACTGGAATTTTTCTCAAGGTTAGCGTCTATGTTATTTTTCTCTGAGCCAGCTGGCGCACGCGGCTGCCTGCTGTGCGGGTCATTGTCTGTCCCTTTGTTGGCGCGCGTCGTTATTGGGATTAGGAGACCTAGCTTCTACAAATTCACGTTGCCCAGAGGGCCCAGCTCTGTTTAAATCCCGCCAGTTCTGATACATTTCAGGTCTGTCTGTACGAATATATCGTCTGTCGTCATGTCGGTAGGTTCCGTAGTTTCTTCCTTGTCGGTCAAGTGGTGGAGAATTTCTCCCTGAATCGTAACTGCGTGCTGGACCGTTGCGTCTAAAGTTATTCTGTCTCTCGTAATAATAATTGTTTTGGTTCCCATATTGCCTGTTTCTCTGATTGTCTCTGTGATAGTCATTACCGCGGAGAGGTGATCTTTCCCTGTAATTATTACTACTCTGCCAACGGTTGTTATACGGGTGGTGTCTGTTTCGGTCACGATTTGTGTTTTGAGAATAGCCTTGTCGCGTCCAGTTATTATTTCTTTCATCGCGGAATTGCGACGGATGTGATCTGTAATGGTTGTGCTCGTGCGTTCCGCGATTGTCAGTGTCAATTTCCAGTTCTTGTAAGAGTCCTTGAAATGCTTCAATGTCGTCTTTGCAACGTCCTGCCAAAATAATATGTCGTAAATGTTCAGGCAGTTTGATTAAGCAAATGCGGATGAGTTCTGAGGGGCTGTATGGGTTTGACAGGTACTGATTCTTGTGCAACATGTCTTCAAAATATTTCACAAGACTGGAGAATTCAGATTGTTCGAAATGTTTCATCATTATGATGCCATGTTTTACTCGGTTTTGTGTGGCTTGAGACCAATATGCTGAGAGGAAGGCATGATAAAATTCTCCTTCGCTGTGGCAATCGTGAATGACCGATCGCATTCTTACAGCTGGTTCATTCTCTAAATAGCCACACATAAATTCTAATCTGTGTTCTAATGACCAGTTGGGAGGAAAACAATGAGAGAATTGATGGAGCCACGCTTGTGGATGAATGTCGTTGCCAGAATTCTTAAATGTTTTAAATTTGCGTGTAGTAATAAACAGCTTATAGTCAAAATCATCGTGTCGGCGAGTAGCATATCGGTCATTGTTACGTCGTGTCGGCGGTTCCATCTCAAAATCCAATGCGCCTTGCCAATTTCTTTCATAATTTCCGAAATGTCCTGTGTTATTATTTTGTGGTTGTTCCGTATTTCTATGTCCCTCTTCCCGTACTGGAGCGCGAGTGTCCTCTGAAATATGTAATTCTTGTATTACCTGCGTCAACTGATCTTGTACTTCCCGGATTTCTCTTTTGTACTGTGTATTGATTTGATTTTGATTTTGTTTGAATTTTCTAATTTGTTCATACTCTTCTGTGTCAGTGAAGGCTACAGGTCTTGTGTCATTCAGATCATCATCTACCTTTGTAGATAAGTTAGTGACCTGATCCGAAAGTTCGGCTACTTTCTCCGATAGTGAACACATTTACTCAGTGTGTTTTTCTGAACCAAGTTTCAGAGTGTCCATTTGTGTTGAAATCGAATCTACTGTGTCCTTCAAGTTTTCCTGAGTTTTTGCAAGTTGCGTAACCGAATCGGTAGATGCAACTGAGTCAAATTTAGCTTGCAAGGTCTCGTGATTTTCATGAACAGTAGTTTGCAGTTCTTTTATGGCTGCTTCGTGATTCTGTAGTGCATTTTCATGCCGCGAAAAAATAGGTTGAAAATGCTCACAAATTTGTGTTTTTACGTCGTTACAGACTTTTTGACATTTCGATTCAATGTGATGTAACTCATTAGTTAAATCCTCACGTGTTTGTTCAAGTGTGGTGTCTAACTTTTGAAGATTTTGTTCCATTGCGTCTAACTGTTGCTGTGTTTGTCTCTGGTGTTGTTCCATTGTGTCTAACTTTTGAAGATTTTGTCCCATTTGTTTCTGATTTTGTTCAAGCGTTGTGTCTAACTTTTGAAGATTTTGTCCCATCGCGTCTAACTGTTGCTGTGTTTGACTCTGATTTTGTTTCATTTGCTGCATTAATTGCAATAATAATGTGTTAGTGTCTGGAATCTGTTTCTCTACACTTTTCGGCAGTGCATTTGCACCGGCAACATTCACATTTTGACAAGCAGAAAATGTGTTTTGACTTATTTGAGAAAACGGTGATGACCCAAAACCTGAATCTACAGTATTTGCGAAATTGTGTCCTGTCATTTCGGATTCCTGGGGCGAGCTGTTGCCGACCGACCGATCGATAATGCTTCCCTGCTCACTAATTGTTTCACTGTCTACGCCATTGTTTGCCGCCCGCTCCATTTCCCTATGCACAATTACCAAATTATTACTTTGAACATCAGTTAATTCATTACTCGGTGGCGCTAACACACTGCTTTCGTTTTCACTGTCATTTCGCAGTTTACTTTGGAGCCTAGTATTACGTTTTTCACACGCCATTATTGTCACAGTATTTCACACGACAACACAGAAAAACACAATTTGAAGAGCAAAAATAAGAGAACACATTAACATAACACTGAAAATAATATCTAGTTAATTGCAGCTGCGAAATACTTGGTGCAAATCTACATGCGTGCCACACCTGTTTTACTGTACAACAATGAAAGACTGCAACTACAAAGGAGATTCTCTCTACAATTACGCGCTAGCAATAAACAAAATCTACACTAATTACACAAACTACAAGAAAAAAAATCAGAAGATTCCAGTGAGGTATCCTAGGCTAAGGGTCGACATATGAAACGTCCCCTTTCGAACAATTTATACATACGACTGTGCTTAAACTGACGCACAATATTGTTAGCGCAACGCAATCTGACTTTCAATAATCTCTACAAGAGAATGGCCCTGACTAACATTAACCTGTACTTTTCACAAATCACTTACCTCACAAAAATCTTGGTTACTCCCACTACTGCAATACAGCGAGCGCCACTACTGCCAGCTAAATAAAAGATTCAAACTATGGAAGGCACTAACTACTGATAGGGATAGTTAGCAAACGAAAGATATTAATAGAGAACAAACAATGTATTTACCTTGATATCATCATATATAAATATAGCAGTTCATGACAAATTTCAAAACTCCGCCATCTCTCTCCCCACATCCACCACTGCTGGCGGCTCACCTCCAACTGCCCAACGCTACGCGCTGTTCACAGCCAGCTGCCTAACACTACAATGGCGAGTATTACAACAATGAAAAGCAGCCACAGACTGCACACAGCACAGCCAGTGATTTTTATACAGAGGTGGCGTTACCAATAAAAAAAACCTAAACAGCCTACTTACACCCCTGCAGAATGCGGCTGAGAATTGTCTTGAAGAAGAAACAGCACGACAGTTATGTAATGTTAGCTGCATAGCTTCAGGCGAAATTTCTCACCAAGCCCTCGTACTTGGCGGCGACACTATTTTCTAGACATCTTTACGCACTCACTGCGAGCTCAGAAATGAGAAGAGCGACGTGATGCTAACTGGGGTTATACTAGAGACACTACCCAACACATCTGTGCAAAGCTTTATCGGATTTTCATAGTCGTTTCCATTTCGCGACCGATCGGAGCTTACTTTCTGAACGCCCCTCGTATATCGTCAAGGAATTTAATGATTGGTAGACTGTTTCGACCGCTGTTTACGGCGACTTGGTCACACTGTCCTTTTTTTAAGACTCCATCCGAACAGGTCACATAAGACTCTACCGGTACTGAAAGACCGCCGTGTTATCCTCAGCCTGTAGCTGTCACTGAAATTGGATATGGAAGGGGGTGTAGTCAGCACACCGCTCCCCCGGCCATAGTCACTTTTCGTGACCGGAGGTACTACTTCTCAATCAAGTACACTATTGGCCATTAAAATTGCTACACCACGAAGATGACGTGCTACAGACGAGAAATTTAACCGACAGGAAGAAGATGCTGTGATATGCAAATGATTAGCTTTTCAGAGCAGGTTGGCGCAGGTGACGACACCTACGACGTGCTGACATGAGGAAAGTTTCCAACCGATTTCTCATACACAAACAGCAGTTAACCGGCGTTGGCTGGTGAAACGTTGTTGTGATGCCTCGTGTAAGGAGGAGAAATGCATACCATCACGTTTCCGACTTTGATAAAGCTCGGATTGTAGCCTATCGCGATTGCGGTTTATCGTATTGCGACATTGCTGCTCGCGTTGGTCGAGATCCAATGACTGTTAGCAGAATATGGAATCGGTGGGTTCAGGAAGGTAATACGGAACGCCGTGCTGGATCCCAACGGCCTCGTATCACTAGCAGTCGCGATGACAGGCACCTTATCCGCTTGACTGTAACGGATCGTGTAGCCACGTCTCGATCCCTGAATCAACAGATGGGTACGTTTGCAAGACAACAACCATCTGCATGAACAGTTCGACGACGTTTGCAGCAGCATGGACTGTCAGCTCGGAGACCATGGCTGCGGATACCCTTGACGCTGCATCACAGACAGGAGCGCCTGCGATGGTGTACTCAACGACGAACGTGGGTCCACGAATGGCAAAACGTCGTTTTTTCGAATGGATCCAGGTTCTGTTTACAGCATCATGATGGTCGCATCCGTGTTTGGCGACACCGCAGTGAACGCACATTGGAAGCGTGTATTCGTCATTGCCATACTGGCATATCACCCGGCGTTATGGTATGGGGTGCCATTGGTTACACGTTTCGGTCACCTCCTGTCCGCATTGACGGCACTTTGAACAGTGGACGTTACATTTCAGATGTGTTACGACCCGTGACTCTACCCTTCATTCGATCCCTGCGAAACCGTACATTTCAGCAGGATAATGCACGACCGCATGTTGCAGGTCCTGTACGGGCCTTTCTGGATACAGAAAATGTTCGACTGCTGCCCTGGCCAGCACATTCTCCAGATCTCTCACCAATTGAAAACGTCTGGTCAATGGTGGCCGAGCAACTGGCTCGTCACAATACGCCAGTCACTACTCTTGATGAACTGTGGTATCGTGTTGAAGCTGCATGGGCACCTCTACCTGTACGGCCAGAGGTGGTTGTTTTGGGTACTGATTTCTCAGGATCTATGCACCGAAATTGCGTGAAAATGTAATCACATGTCAGTTCTAGTATAATATATTTTCCAATGAATACCCGTTTATCATCTGCACTTCTTCTTGGTGTAGCAAATTTAATGGCCAGTAATGTAGCTGCCCAGTTTGCCTCACAAGGGCTGAGTGCACCCCGCTCGTCAACAGCGCTCCGCAGACCGGAAAGTCACCCATACAAGTGCTAGCCAAGCCCGGCAGCTTGATCTGACGGGCACAGGTGTTACCACTGCGGCAAGACCGTTGGCAAGTTGCAAAACAGTCTCATGTAACTGTGCAACTTTGAAGTGTAGTGCAGGATTCGACAGAAGTTACTTGGCCTGGCACCAAAGTCGCGTCGTATATCTTAGCTGTGAACTACTCACGTGTTTCACCTCCGCAGCGGAGCAGACATTCGCGTCGATAGCGAGCACCAGCGCGGCGAGGGCCATGTGTGCGCGGCGTGTGTGTCGGGGCGCTACTGGCAGCTCCCCGTCATGTCTAGGCGGGCGGTCTCCACACACGGCGTGCCGGGCCTCTTGATGGCCCCTTACCGCGCTAATATGGCGCACCCAAAAGATTATTACGCTGATGACGGTGCCACGTACTCCCGGACGACCTTGGCCGTACAGTACAGAGGGACACGTCCCTGCCTGACTCCATAACGCACATCATAGAACACTGATGCGCCAAAGAAACTGGTATAGGTATGCGTATTATAATACAAAGATATGTAAAAATGCAGGATACGGCGCTGCGGATGGGAACGCCTGTGTAAGACAATAAGTGTTTGGTGCAGTTGTCAGATCGGTTACTGCTGATACAATGGCAGGTTATCAAGAAGTTTGAACGTGCCGTTACAATCGGCGCACGAGCGATGAGAGACAGCATCTCCGAGGTAGCGATGAAGTGAGGGTTTTTCCGTATGACCATTTCACGGGTGAACCGTGAATATCAGGAATCCGGTAAAACATCAAATCTCCGACATCGCTGCGGCTAGAAAAGGGTCCTGCAAGAACGGGACCAACTACGACTGAAGAGAATCGTTCAGCGTGACAAAAGGGCAATCTTTCCGCAAATTGCTGCAGATTTCAATGCTGGGCCACCAACAAGTGCGAGGCCCATTCGTGTATCCTTCATGACTGCATGACACAAAGCCGCACGCCTTGCCTAGGCCTGTCAACGCCGACATTGGTTTGTTGACTGGAATCATGTTGCCTGGTAGGACGAGTCTCGTTTCAGATTGTATCGAGCGGATGGACGTCTACGGATATGGAGACAATCTCATGAATCCATGGACCCTGCATGTCAGCAGGGGACGGTTCAGGCTGGCGGAGGCTCTGTAATGGTGTGCGGCGTGTGCACTTGGAGTTGTAACGCCGGAAATGCATATCCTCCTATTTCCATCTACTGTACTATAAATTTTTTTCCTTATTTTATTACCTGAAGATATGACATTTCTGTGTCTTTATATATTGTAATTGTTTTACTATATATATATATATATATATATATATATATATATATATGCATTTATGTCGATGTATAGTTGGTTTGTTTTGTAAATATTGTTTGTATTTTTACGCTGGGTCTGGCCTAGGGAAAACTATGCTATCGAACGATTACATCGATAGGTCGTATGGAGAACCAAAGTGTTTAGGATCTTTGGTAGTGTTAACTCTGCCGTGTGGAGCGTGGGCAGAAAGAGTCTGGCTGGAGTAGGGCGGTGGAGCAGGTGTGTTGTGTGACGCTCTCGCGAGTTGCCGCGCTTTCGGGGTTTGGCAGCATGTAATTACGCTCGACTTGCCATGATAGTTTCTGACACGGTGTCGCGGACGGGAAGCATTAGCTGGCGCACATCAAGAGCCCGTTTCGTCTGGTGACCGTGTCGAGAAGAAGGCGCGCCAACATCCAGCTTCTGCAACAGCGACGGCCGACAATGAGTGACTGTCGCCACCTCCTCGATCGACGGCTTCAAACCTTCAATCAACCAACAAGGAAGACTAAAAGCACGTAAAGTTTCAGATCTGTATGGCAGACCTCAGCTTTTCAAATTGTTCCATTTGTCTCGCAAAATTACAGCAACTTAGCATGAACCTTTGTTGCTCATTGTCCCAATCGCATTACCAAGCAGGGTCCCTTCCTTTTCCGAAATGAACCCGAGTGTCGTTGAAATTCAAACGCCAGCATAATTCCATTTCACTGCTTTAATTTCAAAGTTCACTTTAAGTATTCATAGCTGGCTACAATAGTTAGATTACACAAGCACAAATTAAGAGTGCGAGTTTTGTTACCATATTTTAGCTTACCTGTGACTGCAGCTCAGCTTGGTACTTACTAAATTTTACTATTGTTAATTGTTCAGAATCATTTAATTCAAGTTCAAAGTTAAATCTCTTATTTCTAAATTGCGTAGATTCATATAGCTTTTGAAATGGTTGTTGAGGTAGCTGAAGACTAACCTTATTTTATTGAATTTCGTAGTGCTTCAGAAACAAAGTTCGCTATTAATTTCAGTCATTAAATTAACTTGAAATTTTCCGGTTTTATTAATTGTTTGCTAAATTAAGTGAGAGTGTAGCGAAATTTATTACTTCTGACAAACATTCAGTTTTCACACAACACGTGTCAACCTTCAGTTGCCACGCTTTTAGTGCTAAATATATGTGCATTAATCTTTCATTTTCAGTTATTATACTAGTTGTCCATGGGACTGGCGACCGTAATTTTCCCCAAATCTCAAATATCTAATTAACGCCAATTAATTGTTAACGTAACGACCGTACATTTACTTTCTTTATTAACTTTACCCCTTTTCAAAATTAATTTCCACCAATTTCATTTGCATTTTTCCTTCCATTTAAATGTAACCCTTTCCTCCCTCTTTACCGACAGATTAACTTCGGTGACGATTGCTTTTCCCAAATTTCCTTTAGGTACACGCGGTTTAATTTTTCACTGTCATTAAGGTCGATAAGTGAGGGGGAGGTTACAGAGTGACAGGGGACCCCTGATACGTGTAGATACGACTCTGACAGGTGACACGTACGTAAGCATCCTGTCTGATCACTTGCATCCATTCGTGTCCATTGTGCATTCCGACGGGCAATTCCAGCAGGACAATGCGACACCCCACACGTTCAAAATTGCTACAGAGTGGGTCCAGGAACGTTCTCCTGGGTTTAAACACTTCCGCTGGCCACAAAACTCTTCAGACATGAACATTATTGAGCATATCTGAGATGCCTTGCAACCTGCTGATGAAGAGATCTCCACCCCCTCGTACTCTTACGGCTTTATGGACAGCCCTGCAGGATTCATGGTGTCAGTTCCCTCCACAATACTTCAAACATTATTCGAGTCCATGCCACGCCGTGTTGCAACACTTCTGCGTGATGGCAGGGGCCCTACACGATATTAGGCAGGTGTACCAGGTTCTTTGGCTCTTCAGTATATATCCTCGTTGTATTTATGTGCGATATTTTTGTGTCGTGACGTCCTGCGATGCTCTTGCTTTCGCGGAGTTTTTCCTGTCTAAATGATTTGCTTTGCGGCGCGCTGGTTGGCGAGCGCCCACTTTTTTTGATATGTAGGGGCCGGCGCTCTGCACGGGAAAAAGGAAGACGGAGCGAGTCTGCACGGTGTATTATTGCAATGGGATCAGTTGGCTTGTGGGGTATTTCTTTGCCGCACTGGTGTTGTCATTGCAGCGCCTGTGGCTTCAGTGACCAGTAAACACAAGCACTTTCAAGATTAGTTCCGCCTTTACGCTGTGACGAAATCCCCCGAGTTTGGCCTGGCTTGCACATCTACGGCAGCCCCCGGGATTAATTTTCAAATGGTGAGATATCTGTCTGGTGGATCTTTCCTAAACCGTAATTGCTCCGTGTGACCATTCTATTTGTTCGAGGGGTGTTCTTCTAAATCGCTTTGAATATTGAGTTTGCATCATCGTTAATCGCGAGTGGAAGTAACTGAAATGTGCCCTGATTGATTTTGCTATCAGTTGTTGACTGCTGTCAGTTGTAGCTGCTGTTCGGCGAATTTGTATCTTATGTGAGTGAATTGCTACTTTAATGATTTGTCAATGAATTCCTCGTTTGCGTCCTAAAGCTTAAGTTGGATTTTACTGTGTCACTTTCTGCCTGTGGACGGTTGTAATTTGTTGAAAACCTTGTGCCGTCAAACGGCGGTATTCTCAGCAGTTAAAAACTGTGGGCAAGTATTCGTCTTTTACAAGGTTAAAGTCTTGAGTGGCTCTACATATTAACTGTTATGAATGTTAATTTGATCCAAGCTATCTTAACGACAGAATTAACATCAACTGTAGTTGCAGTTTATTGCGAAATACCGAATTTAAGAAACTATGAGCCGAAACTGATCTCCATTTGTTTTCTACCTCGATGATCCTGTATTTTACTGTTGTGGTGATTTGTTTAAATTAACAGCATATTAATGTTGTTTTTGTGTTACAGAAGCTGTTGTCAGTGTATAGCCGTGCTGGTTGTTGTTCTGGCGTGGTCTCGCGCACGAAATTAAGACGCGATGCCGATGTTCAACGCCAAAGGTCAATATTGTGCTAATTTGGGCTTACTCTCTCCAGGCTACTGCGTTATGTAATTACCACCCCATATTTATTGTTGTGCTTTTCTCTGTAAGCTGCAAATTCTTTGGTTATTAACCAGGCTGCTCAATTGTCATAGAGACTTTTGCTGTTAAGACAATTTACATTTGAATAGTTTGAAAGCTTCCAGCTTGCTATAAACTGTGTTACCGTACGGACATTCTTAAGGGGCTATAATTTTTTCTGGGTCAAAATTAGTTCATTTTACTTACATCAGTAGTTAAGTTTTTAAATTTTAACTCTGAAGTTAATTCTATGTAGCAGTTATGCTGTTTTTATTAAAGTTATAGGCCATAAGGCTGTTTATCTTGCACACATTCAAGAACTGTTTGCTTAAATGGGTAGTATTTTTTTAAAAAATTTTGTTTCCATTAATTCTATAACATGAGTAGACCACCCATTGCTTATGATAGCATTATTCTGTAATTGTTTTGTTACAAGTGTTTGCATATTGGTTTTTCAAATTTTTTATTGTATACTCAAATTGTGGATCTGCATTCCACTCCAGCAGGCTTGTCCCCTGCTTCCAACCTAATTACTTTTCGCTTTGCAATAGATGTTGGAAGTGTTATTTGACCATTACCGTTCCCGAACCCACAATGAATTAAAATCTGCGCTCTCGGATGTCACAGCACTATTCCTTACCTAGTAACAGTACAAAAGTGTCTGCAACAAAATTTAGGTAGAAAATGGCAGTCAAAGAATGGAGATTTGGTAAAGTTGCGGTCTGATGTATGACAAGTATCTTCATTCAACAGCCTATAGTTGTGTTATCTAGTTGCTGCAGTCGGTAGAGTTTTTTGTTGGAATACTCAGGTTCAAGAGACCGCGTACTAGTCCTGTAGTACGAGGGTAAGTCAATTATTATCCGCAATTTAGTTATATTTTTGTTTATTTTGGTAGTACTGTCGTTTTACGTTGATGACGCATGCTTTGTCTATTTGTTGTTATATCTTTGCAATTTTCAAGCTGCTAGGTTAGTTTCGTTATCCCTGCCGAGCTGTTAATCTTGGCTCCTCCGCTGTCTATTTGCACCAAAGAAGAGCAACGTTCAGTGATCTGTTTTTTTGTGGTCGGAAGGCGTATCAGGGGCCGAAATTCGTCGAAGACTTTGAGTACAGTGCGGGAACAGTGTTTTGCCACAACGGAGTGTCTACGAATGGATTGAAAAATTCCGGAATGGTCGCACAGGTGTTACGCACGATAAAGCAGCCGGACGACCGTTTGCCGCCTCAAATGAAGGAACCATTGAGCGTTGACGTGAAATGATTATCTTGGACAGACGATTAACTATTGACGAAGTGGCACATCGTTTGCAAATTATTCACGGTTCTGCCTATGAAATCATCCACAACACAGTTGAGTTTCATAAAGTTTGTACAAGATGGGTCCCAAAACAACTCACACAGTTGCATAAACAAACGCGCTTGGACATCTGCAAAAAACATTTGGATCGCTATGGTAACGAAGGGGACAACTTCTTAGACAGGATCATTACTGGTGACGAAACATGGACTCATCATTACGAGCCGGAGAGTAAACGGCGGAGTATGGAATGGAAATATCCAAATTCGCCGTACAAGAAAAAGTTCAAGAACCATCCGTCCGCAGGAAAATTGATGCTTACGGTTCTTTGGGACGCACAAGGTCCAGTACTGGAACATTATGAGGAAAGGGGCACAATAATAACCATTGTACGTTTCAGTGAGATTCCCGCGCCCGGGTTCCCGGGTTCGATTCCCATCGGGGTCAGGAATTTTCTCTGCCTCGTGATGACTGGGTGTTGTGTGAAGTCCTTAGGTTAGTTAGGTTTAAGTAGTTCTAAGTTCTGGGGGACTGATGACCATAGATGTTAAGTCCTATAGTGCTGAGAGCCATTTTTTTACAGTGAGATGCTTACTACCAGGCTAAAGCCTGCAATTCGAATCAAACGCCGAGGATTACTGTGAAAAGGTGTGTTGTTGCACGACAATGCCCGTCCGCATACTGCTACCCACACTGCTGAAACGCTCCAGAAACTCAAATTGGAAGTATTGGATTATCCCCCATATAGTTCCGAGTTTGCCCCTTCTGACTGTCACTTGTTTGGTCCACTCAAACAGACATTAAGGGGCCGTCGATTTGCCTCGAACGAAGCAGAGAGAGAAGCGGTGCATTCCTGGCTCGCAGCTCAACCGAGAACCTTTTTTTATGAGGGCACCAGGAAGCTTGTACAACAATGGACCAGTGCGTTGAAACTCAAGGAGACTATGTCGAAAAATGATGTTCTCGTAAGTTTCCTAGTTGATTGCAATAAAACTGCTTTGCGGATAATAATTGACTTATCATCGCATTTTTTTGCGTTCTAACTTCAATCTGTCCGATAATGTTGGAATACACACTGTTTTTTGAACAATTCATGTTCTATAACTACAGTTTTTGTAACGTAGAACGTAACTGTTATTGGTCAGACATGTGAGCAGTATTCATGAAGAGTAATGATCAATTAAAAAATAAATTTGATTTATATAATAAAGACGACTGGTTACAACATTGTGGCAGTTTCGATCTGTGAGCCTTTTAACCCGAAAAAAAAAAGAATTGTGTAATACAACCAACCAGTTGCAACAAGATTTTTAGTTTAACCTGGTTTCGACACAGATTATGGGTGTCTTCTTCAGAAAATCCAAAAAATTACATGTAGTAACAAACGAACAGATTTATGAGCAAAATGTTATCGTCACATAAAATACTTCTTAAGAAGATATTCAAACCGTAACATTGGAACTGACTTAAAACTGCCAATCGTCAGCAAAATTGTCGCTACATGGCACAGCATACTGTTAGCCGCTATGGTCACCACGAGGATGGCTAGACGACAAATGCAAGGCTGTAGAAGCGTGCATAAGTGGAGTAAGGATAGATGCCACCTATAAGAAAATTAAAGAGACATTTAGAGAAAAGAGAAGCTGCTGTATGAGTGTTAAGAGCCAGCGTTCAGACGGCAATCCAGTACTAAACAAAGAAGGGAAAGGTAAAAGATTGGGCGATTTAAAGGAGAGAGGGGAGAGGGACCAACGCAAGGAATATGTAGAGGGGGAAAAAAGAGAGAAACGAACTTTGAGGCAATGTTACAGAAAAAGATATAGATGAAAATAAGTTTGGAGGAGAATTTAACAGAGCACTGGAAGACCTAAGTCGAAACAAGGCCCCTGGTGTAGACGAAATCCCCTCAGAATTATTGAGGTCCTTGGGAGAGGCAGTCATGACAAAACAGTTTCACCTGGTAAGCACGATACATGCGATACATAAAACAGCCAAAACACCTTCGGATTTAAAAGTAGAATATAGTGGTTCCTATTCCAGAGAGGGCAAGTGTTGACGGATGTGAGTATTACTGAGCCATCAGTTTAGTAAGTCGTAGATGCAAAATACTGACACAATTTATTTGCAGAAGCGCAAGAAAACTGGTATAAAATCAGCGTAAAAATCAGATTGAGTTCTGGAGAAATGTAGCAAGATATAAGCCAATACTAACCTTCCGATTAATCTTAGGAGATGGTATAGAGAAAAGCTTTGGAGAAAGCTTTTGACAACGTTGACTGAAATACGCTGTTTGAAATTGTGAAGGGAGCTGGAAAAAAATAACTGATCGGAACGTTGTATACAGCTTGTACGGAAATCAACTGCACTTGTAAGAGCCTAAGGACATGAAATGGAAGCAATAGTTGGGAAGGGAATGATGCAGGGCGGTAACCTACACCCTATGTTATTCAGTCCGTACACAAAACAAGCAGTAAAGGAAACGAAGGGAAATTTGAAGAGGGAAATAAAATCAGGAAGAATAAATAAAACCTTGGAATTTTTCTTATGACGTTATAATTGTGTTAGCGTCAGCAATGGACTTAAACGAGTAGTCGAATTGAACGACTAAGGTCTTCAATAGAGGTTTTAAGATGGAAGTCAACAAAAATACAACAAGAGTAACAGAATGTAGTCGAATTAAATCAGACGATATTGAAGGTATTAAATTAGGAACTGAGACATTAGAAACAGTAGATGATGATGGTGGAAGTAGAAAGGATATAAAATGCAGAATGTCTATAGCTCCATAAACATTTCTGAAAAAGAGGAATTTGCTAACATGAGATATAAATGTAGGTGTTAGGATGTCTTTTCTGTAGGTATTTATATGGAGTGTAGCTTTATACGGCAAAACATTTCAGACAAGAAGGGAATAGACTCTTTTAAAATGTACTGCTACAGAATAATGCTGAAGACTATACAGATAGATCGAGTAATGAATGAGGAGGTTAAATGCGAACATTTTAGGTTAGGCGTTACCGCGACTGTTATTGATATCGAACAGTAAGTTTCCTGGTAACAGACACGGTTTATTTATACCCACGACACGTTTCGAAGGTTTAAACCTCCATCATCTGGCAGATTTTCATGTGTAAGTGACAAATAAGTGTGTGTTGTGTTATGACTTCTTTGTTTACAAAATATGACAGTTTACATGTGATGTTACGACAGAGAATGGAACCTGTGTCGACTGGAGACAGTGGCACCACTTACCCCAAAATCATAACACAACACACACATAACTCATACTAACACACGTAAAACCACCTGGCGATGGAAATTTAAACCTTCGAAACTCGTCGTGTATGTAAATAAAAAATGACTAGTTTCAGTAAACTTGGTGTTTCATTCTATAATGAGGAGGCAGTGAATCAAAGTGGAGAGGAAAGCGAAACTTGATTAAAAGGAGGGATCCGTTGATAGGACACGTCATGAAACATTAAGGAATTGTTAATTTGGTAATGCAGGGAAGTGTGGGGTATAAAAATTGTAGACGGAGACCAAAATGTGAATACAGTAAGCAGTTTGAGTGGGCGTAGGTTGGAGTAATTATTCTAAGATTAAGTAGCTTGCGCAGGATAGAGTAGTGTGGAGAGGTAATAAACCAGTCTTCAGACTTAGACCACAACATCAACAACAACAACAACATCTTATTGTGGAATATGAAACAGTAATGTATTTCTAATTAACCTTAAGGATTTTTAGCGAGTCTCTGTAACACGGCTTCCGACCTTAGGGAGTACTGCCGATCACGGCAAACAGGTTTCGTATGCTTTTTTGTAAGTTTGTGCTTGTTACTCGTCATGGTGTTTATCTTTTCAGATTTATTGTTCGTTGTGGTATCTCAGTTGCTTTTCTCAGATTAACTTACACTTTCGTATTTCTTGCTCTTTCAGCTTCCTCTAGAACTGCTCTCGCTTTGCAGCAGAGAGAGGAAATTTATTCATAGCTACCTGACCTAGCACGGTCCACCGACTGAGAACTCATTCCCGGAAATCTCCACACGTCCGAGGTCGGAACAGAGTGCACGTTATTTAGAATAGGAATACGGCGCTTATCTGCTGTTGCATATCCCTCGCTTGCTTATTAGCACCGTGGTACAACAACAAAGTTAGGAAACTACTGCGAAAGCAAAGAGAGCTTCACTCCAAGTTCAAACACAGCCAAAACCTCTCAGACAAACAGAAGCTAAACGATGTCAAAGTTAGCGTAAGGAGGGCTATGCGTGAAGCGTTCAGTGAATTCGAAAGTAAAATTCTATGTACCGACTTGACAGAAAATCCTAGGAAGTTCTGGTCTTACGTTAAATCAGTAAGTGGCTCGAAACAGCATATCCAGACACTCCGGGATGATGATGGCATTGAAACAGAGGATGACACGCGTAAAGCTGAAATACTAAACACCTTTTTCCAAAGCTGTTTCACAGAGGAAGACCGCACTGCAGTTCCTTCTCTAAATTCTCGCACAAACGAAAAAATGGCTGACATCGAAGTAAGTGTCCAAGGAATAGAAAAGCAACTGGAATCACTCAACAGAGGAAAGTCCACTGGACCTGACGGGATACCAGTTCGACTGTACACAGAGTACGCGAAAGAACTTGCCCCCCTTCTAACAGCAGTGTACCGCAAGTCTCTAGAGGAACGGAGGGTTCCAAATGATTGGAAAAGAGCACAGGTAGTCCCAGTCTTCAAGAAGGGTCGTCGAGCAGATGCGCAAAACTATAGACCTATATCTCTGACGTCGATCTGTTGTAGAATTTTAGAACATGTTTTTTGCTCGAGTATCATGCCGTTTTTGGAAACCCAGAATCTACTCTGTAGGAATCAACATGGATTCCGTAAACAGCGATCGTGTGAGACCCAACTCGCTTTATTTGTTCACGAGACCCAGAAAATATTAGATACCGGCTCCCAGGTAGATGCTATTTTTCTTGACTTCCAGAAGGCGTTCGATACAGTTCCGCACTGTCACCTGATAAACAAAGTAAGAACCTACGGAATATCAGACCAGCTGTGTGGCTGGATTGAAGAGTTTTTAGCAAACAGAACACAGCATGTTGTTATCAATGGAGAGACGTCTACAGGAGTTAAAGTAACCTCTGGCGTGCCACAGGGGAGTGTTATGGGACCATTGCTTTTCACAATATATATAAATGACCTAGTAGATAGTGTCGGAAGTTCCATGCGGCTTTTCGCGAATGATGCTGTAGTATACAGAGAAGTTGCAGCGTTAGAAAATTGTAGCGAAATGCAGGAAGATCTGCAGCGGATAGGCACTTGGTGCAGGGAGTGGCAACTGTCCCTTAACATAGACAAATGTAATGTATTGCGAATACATAGAAAGAAGGATCCTTTATTGTATGATTATATGATAGCGGAACAAACACTGGTAGCAGTTACTTCTGTAAAATATCTGGGAGTATGCGTGCGGAACGATTTGAAGTGGAATGATAATATAAAATTAATTGTTGGTAAGGCGGGTACCAGGTTGAGATTCATTGGGAGAGTGCTTAGAAAATGTAGTCCATCAACAAAGGAGGTGGCTTACAGAACACTCGTTCGACCTATACTTGAGTATTGCTCATCAGTGTGGGATCCGTACCAGATCGGGTTGACGGAGGAGATAGAGAAGATCCAAAGAAGAGCGGCGCGTTTCGTCACAGGGTTATTTGGTAACCGTGACAGCGTTACGGAGATATTTAATAAACTCAAGTGGCAGACTGCAAGAGAGGCGCTCTGCATCGCGGTGTAGCTTGTTGTCCAGGTTTCGAGAGGGTGCGTTTCTGGATGAGGTATCGAATATATTGCTTCCTCCTACTTATACCTCCCGAGGAGATCACGAATGTAAAATTAGAGAGATTCGAGCGCGCACGGAGGCTTTCCGGCAGTCGTTCTTTCCGCGAACCGTACGCGACTGGAATAGAAAAGGGAGGTAATGACAGTGGCACGTGAAGTGCCCTCCGCCACACACCGTTGGGTGTCTTGCGGAGTATAAATGTAGATGTAGATGTAGATGAACAGCTGCAGTATACATTGATTCAGGTAAGGCACGAGGGTGACGTACTTCACTATGGAGACCCGACATAGGAAAAATCGAAACACTTTCGCAGGATTTATCGAACTAAGGAAAGTGTTTGACAATGTAAAGTGGTATAGGATGTTTGAAATCCTCAGATAAATAGGTAAGGAAGTTAGAGGGAGACGGGTGATACACAATATACACGATAACCAAGAGGGGACAATAAGACAAAAGTACTTGATTGAAAAGGAGGTAAGGTAGGGATGCAATCTTTCTCAGTTATTCAACGTATACATTGAAGAAGCTAGGAACAACAGTAAAGAATGAAAGTTGGATTAAAATCGAAGAGAAAGGGTGTAAATGATAATATGTGCTAGCGACGTAGCCATACTTTGCGCAAGGGAGGAGTAGCTCCAGGAATGCTCCAGGAGTACTCCAGCCACCGCCTCACTTAGGTCGGTGTGTTACTCAGATCTTGCTCTCCTCCCATACTGCGATGCCCCTGTGGACGCGGTTTCCCGCCAAGCTGCGTTGCTGTACGAGTAATCTTCCCACGAGGCGATCTAGCAGAGGTACAGAACAACGCACCTTCGCTCTGCGAAAGGAATCCTCTTCATGGCCTTGGTTTGAAATGGTCGTTACAAAGCAGAAACCAGGCCAGTGAAGACAACATAGAAAATTTAATGTGTGTGTGTGTGTGTGTGTGTGTGTGTGTTCAAATGGTTCAAATGGCTCTGAGCACTATGGGACTCAACATCTGAGGTCATCAGTCCCCTAGAACTTGGAACTACTTAAACCTAACTAACCTAAGGACATCACACACATCCATGCCCGAGGCAGGATTCGAACCTGCGACCGTAGCGGTCAGGCGGTTCCAAACTGAAGCGCCTAGAAGCGCACGGCTACACCGGCCGGTGTGTGTGTGTGTGTGTGTGTGTGTGTGTGTGTGTGTGAATTCAAAAGGGACCAAACTGCTTAGGTCATCGGTCCCTAGACTTACATACTACTTAAACTAATTTAAACTAACTTATGCTAAGAACACCACACACACCCATGCCCGAAGGAGGACTCGAACGTCCGGTGGGAGACACCGTGCAGTCCGTGACATGGCATCTCAAACTGCGGGGCCACTCCGCGTGGCCATAAAATGTAGCAGGACGAAATGTAATCATCATTGGACCACCTGGGCATGTGTTCAGACTTCTGCCAAATTCACTGGCCCATCCGCGATGAATGGTTCAGATTGCTCTGAGCACTATGAGACTCAACATCTGAGGTCATCAGTCCCCTAGAACTTAGAACTACTTAAACCTAACTAACCTAAGGACATCACCCATGCCCGAGGCAGGATTCGAACCTGCGACCGTAGCAGCCCCGCGGTTCCGGACTACAGCGCCAGAACCGCACGGCCACCGCGGCCGGCCGCGATGAATGAACAGTGTTATTTTCGTAAGGAATAATATGTTTGACGGCCACTGCGACCTCGCAATACGATTCAGTGTTCGTTTTGGAGTCATGCTTACATGCTTCAGAATCCGTTCTGAAGAGTCGCGATAAATAAACGGCAGATGAGATTATACCAAGTGCCGTCGGGTGACATCGACTATATCTACTGCTATGATTTTTTAGTACTATCAACCGCGACTACCACGGCAAGTCCTGCATTACCCAACGAGCCTCTGTTGCAAGACAGCTCTTACACGAACGTTTCTTCTTCAATGGTGATGATTACGAGGACTATGATAGTGATTCCGTTGTTCATAAACGGAATGGTCATTAGCTCTCCTGCTTGTATTAATGGGAAATAAGATGACAATGGTTTGAATAAAATAAATAATTTGGGTAGAGGTAGATACTGTAGACAACAAAAAACCATTTTCAATCCAATGAACAAGTGATAAAAATTAATTGAGAAGCTGTGACTTTATGATGTCTCAAAAGAGAAATGTTCAGATAGTAATCAGATGATTCAGTTAAACGTGATGGTTAATCTCTGGCTAAAAAATGAATCTGAAACAGTGGTATGATACAATCCAGAATATGCTGCCCACTAACTTCGGCAGGAGTCCGTGCACTACAGGAAACCATACATACGACAACTACATTTACCGCTACTACCGAGCGAGGCGACGCAGTGGTCAGAACACTGGAATCGCTTTCGGGAGGACGACGGTTCAAGTCCGCATCTGCCTGTCCAGATTTATGTTTTCCGTGATTTCCTTAAATAGCTTTAGACAAATGCCGGGATGGTTCCTTTGAAAGGACAAGACCGAAAATCTTTCCCATCCCTGACACAGTCCGAGCTTATGCTCCATCTCTAATGACATCGATGTCGACGGGACATTAAACCCAACCTTCCTTTTTTACTGGTACTTTCTCAAACCTGTTACCTGTCGCAGCTGTATCCGAAAGAACCATTTGGATGTCGTTCGATCAAAGTCCTCGGGCCTCCACTACGAATCAGTACTTACTTAGAGGCATGCTGTGATAGAATACCTAAAGGAGGATATGAATCTCCTGTTTAATTCTAGACCTGTTTGTCAAATAAATTCACGAAAACCGGGTCTTGTAGCAGTAATGTGTTGCACTGGCTCCATCACATTCAATATAAACACTTTTCGTGAGCATTGTTTCACTGAATTGGGTTTTTAGCAAGAAGCCTGAATACGCCTTTTGTTGCCTGATGTGTTAAAGATTGAAGTACTTATGAGTGAAATCCTCACCCATCTCCGGAGAGCGCCTTTTAGTCGTTGCTTCGAAACTTATTAGCTCTTGTAGCAGAGTAGTTGGCGAACTCACCTGGAACAGAAGAAACAGGTAGTTACTGAAAGTGCTTTTCTTTTCGTTTCTTTTTGCCAAGAAAAGGACTGAAATTGGTTCCTAACAAGTATGACCTATTTGCTTTTGGTTTTAATGCATTCCGTTTTATCATCGCTCGTAATCACAATTAGACGTATTGTATACATAATTAAACGTTCTGCTAGAGCACTAGCTTAGCCTGTCTGCAGTTGACGCAATTAGCAGGACGTCCACGATAAGAACATTCCAGACCATGGTAACGCCCTCACTTCCCGTATTCTTTGGTGTCCACCTGTGACTAATTAATAACCTGTTGCTTATTGACTACTTCCTCCGACTGTACTTTTACAGTTAGCTGAAACGAATGATTAAAAGGGACGGTTGACAGATTAATCCGATACCTTGATTTATCGAGAACAGTAATCGCTCACATTAACCGTAGAGCTATTCAAAGAAATTGCCTCGATGGAAGGGCATAGATTCGACCCTTTTTGCAAGGTTGAACAGCAACAGAAATCCGGTGAGCGTGGGAGAAATTGCTCCAAGGTTTTACTATGCACAGAGAATTTACCTACATGCTGCAACTTGGTTTGCTGTGGTCACAGTAACCTCGGTCAGGTTTCTTGGTACTGTCGATTTCTGCATCAGGCCTGTGACATATTTTTCTTCTCCACCGAGTTTGAATTTAACGGTCTGACTCATTTACAGTCTTAAGAAGTGGCCACTGCGCAACATCACCCCGATACGAAACTAACCACAGTGTATCGCCAAATGTGTGGCCGTGCTGTTCCTCTTATATCGGTCGCTCACGTCACTGTCTTTTTTAAAACTATGCGCATACATAATAAATTTTGTATAACCAGGTTCGCTGGTAAGAACATTAGTTTTCTTTCTAACTGTAGGCCTATTTAACCTATACAGCTTTCATCAGGTTATCTGTAATAGAACATCTTATAAATTTTGGTACGTTTGTTGTATTAAAATTGAATTATTTATGAATCATATGATTTTATATACTTTTTCAAGTCCTGTCTTCCATGCAATATTGTTGTTTGTGTTGCTGTCTATTTGTTACTGATTATGTTTCACGTTAATGTAGCAATAATAACCAGTTTCCTAGTACTTCTGACTTTTCTTTTAGTGGTAGTCAAAGAGGAACTTGTGGCACAACTTGGTTAGAAGAAGTGATCGGTTGGGAGGACACGTTCTGAGGCATCAAAGGATCACGAGTTTAGTACTGGAGGGAAGCGTGGAGGTAAAAATCGTAGAGGGAGATAAATAGTTGAATACACTAAGCAGATTCAGAAGAATGTTCGTTGCAGTAGTAACTCGGAAATGAAGAGGTTTGCACAGGATAGAGTAGCATGGAGAGCTGCATCGAATCAGTCTTTGGACTGAAGACAACAACAACAACAACAACAACAACAACAGTTGACACTGTGACAGCAGTTGTGACAGTTGATCAGCTATTTTGTTATTTCTACTTCTGTCTATTTGTTTACTGATTCTGTTCTTTTGTGTTGTTATAGTAGTAACCAATTATGTGTTCCTTGACATTTCACTAACAATAGTCGGAAATAAACTTAATTTCCAATTGAAATTGCGTGACAGCAATTGTATCAGATGATTAGCGATACTGTATGGTTACATCTGCTTATTGACGATTCTACCAGCGATGTTAATGGGTTATATTGAATGAATATCTGTGGTGTTGTGTCTGCTTTTGTGTGTGCTTTTTATGTCGTCCTGGCTTCGTCAGTCACGTGTATTTCAGCTTCCAAGGTAGCAAGGTAACTCTACTCGGTGGGCCACAATAGTGGTATTATGTTCATCACTAATTTCAGTTCTGCTACTTCTCATTACTTTCCTCATTCTGCTGTAAACTCAACAGGTGCTCCATTTCTTCATTGAGCATAATTATGTCATCAGTTTATTTTATAAATGATATCCCTTCACCCTCTGTTAATCCCACTTTGAATCTAGTAGTTACTTCCGTCATTGCTTCTCCGATGCACAGATTGAACAGTAGGGGCGAAAGATTACATCCCTTCCATCCTTTCTATTCGTGTACATCGTTCCTCGTCTTCTGTTCTTATTTTTCTCGCTTGGTCCTTGTACTTGATGTATTCACCCGTCTTCCCCTACAGCCTGCTCATGCCTTCCTGAGAATTTCGAAAATTTTACACCATTTTGCTTTGTCGAACGCTTTTCTGTCTGGACGAATTCTATGAATATGTCTGGGTTTTTGTTAACGCCTGCTTCCATTACCACGCATAACATCACAACTGCCTCCCTGGTGGCTTATCTTTCTTAAAGCCAGTATTGATCGTCATCTAACAGATTCTCATTTTTCTTTTCCATTCTTCTGTAAATTATTCTTGTCCGCCACTTTGATGCATGAGCTGCTATGCTGATCGTGCGATAGTTTTTGCACTTATATGCCGTTTCTATGTTCGGGATTGTGCAGATGATATTTTTCGAACGTCTGATGGTGTATGTCCAGTCCCGTAGCTTTTAAACAGCAACTTGAATAGTCGTTTGGTTGCTACTTCCTCCAATGATTTTAGAAATTCCGAAGGGATGTTACCTATATTTTTGTCTTTTTTTGGTCTCAAACTTTCCAAAATTCTGTTAAACTCTGATACTGGATCCCATATGTCTTTACATGGACTCCGGTTTCCTCTTCTACCACGCCATCAGACAATTTTCCCCCCTTGTAGAGACATTAAATGTTCTCTTTCCATGGATCCGCTCTGGCCCCGTCGTTGATTAATGGAATTCCCCCTTTCCTCTTAATATTAACGCCTTTTGATTTTTATCTATATGCTGAATCTGTCATTAAGAGGATGACTCCCTTTTCTATTTCTTCGCATTATTCTTGCAGCCATTTCCCTTTAGCTTCCCTGCACTTCGTGTTTTTTTTTTTTTTGTATGTGACATACTGCTGTACTCGTATTCCTGTCTACTCCTGAACATTTTTGTGTTTCCCTTTTCCAATCTACTATTGCAGCGAAGATGGTGGATGGCCAGCTATTCAGGAAATAAAAACTGAAGTGAATTTAAAGACTAGATGGCTTTTAGAGTGATTGCTTGCCTGATTATCGCTTTTGCAGAAGATTTTCATTTAGTCTAAGCGTCACAGGGATTTGTGTGACATCATATATATGCTCGTTATGGCATAAATATAACGGAAGATCATGGCTGGAGGAAACGCCTAGCATGGACGTAAAATTGGTGGACGAGGGCCGCAACTAGTCAATTGGTTCGTTATTGAAGCATAAGGCCAATCAGTGTGTCAACTAAGCGCTGATTGACTGAAAGGCCGAATATTGAATAATTTTCGGGAGCTGCTGCTGACAAAAGCAGTCGACGAACTAGGCATGGAGTTTTGTAGTGTGAAGCTGCCAGTTGTGAACGTTGTGTGGGGAGCAGACTTTTAAGAAAGGTTATTCGTCATGTTTGATTTTCTGGAAGTTACAAATGTGAATTATGGACCAAAGAGATCGACAGTATAAAAATGAGAGAAAGAGAAAGAGAGAGAGAGAAGTTACATTACGATTCCTTAGGTGGAGGGCTAATGCGGAAGTGACTAACTCTTAGTTGAGTCGACCCTAAGTGTGCAGAATTTGTTACAGCAGAGGCCATATCAGTAAGCAACATCACACGGTAATTTGACCACGCTCCTAATGGCTATAAAACCGGCAAGCAGCAAGCACGAGGCACGTTCGCTGTTGAATACGCTTCCTGTATAACGCAGACTCATCACGCTGAACTCCGACGGATTGCTATTCACCTGGACTACACCCGGAACTCTGCCACGGATTCATTAGCATTCCAGAAGACGACTTGGAAACGGACTGTTCAGCTCTTCACTTTAAGTATACAATAGCTTCGTTCTTTGATTTATTATTTAACTCGTGCATTTTTGGTTGGCTCTAAGCACTATGGGCCCTAACATCTGAGGTCATCAGTCTCCTAGACTTAGAACAACTTAAACCTAACTAACCTACGGACATCACACACATCCATGCCCGAGGCAGGATTCGAACCTGCGACCGTAGCAGCAGCGCGGTTCCGGACTGAAGCGCCTAGAACCGCTCGGCCACAGCAGCCGGCTTGCATTTTTGGAATTCGTCCCGAATTGTACAATAAATGTGTAAGTTTGCAGGATTTCGTGGCCGTTTTCGTTGAAGGTAAATTTTCTCGGTGACCAGAATTATCTCCCTTACTTCTAAGTAAATAAATTTTCTGTGAAACTGCGGCGTCTAGTCAGAAAAACAAACACTTTTGTGAAAGATTGAAAACTTAAAGACAAAATATTACGAAGAAGAAATTAGTGACAAATTCTGGTGATCTTCGACGTCAAAACTTTATTTACTAGCATTGCAGTAGCAGATATTATTGACATCAATCATGGTAAAACTGCCCCAGACATTTGTGAATTTGTCGAATTGCAGGCGAGCTATTTTAAATAATAAAAAGAATCTGAGGTATGATCTTTCGGTGACCTGCAGGCTCATCACTGTCGCCGGTAGTAGATGACACACTTATGGGCCGAAGGGCATTAAGTAATGCGTATTTAAAGCATCTTTGTAACCTTGCTAGGTGGGTAATACATTTTTCAAATGTTCACACTGTAAATAAGAGTTGCGCAGATACGATTACTTTAGTGACAGACCGAAAAATTCTTTTCGTCTGTACTTGGAGTTTACGTGATGTGGAGCAAAATATCACTCGCAGCAGTGGCCAGAATTTACACACTTAGCGGTCTGCGGAGCGCGAGAAAATTTTCCAGACGTGTTGCTACCCGGAAGCGGTTTTTGACGGACTGAGATTAATCCTCTACACTGCTACACTATTACGTAAGTGTAAATACAGGCCGCCAGCCTCTTTGATCTGCGAGAGTGTGTTAAATGTCTCAATACTCCTAAGTCAATAACTAGAGGCCTGTAGCTGTTGTAACGTTCTTTAAAAATGTGAAATGAGAAACTTTACGATTACGTTGCATGAAGTCTGGATTGTGGAATGAGTATTGAACTCTAATTGTCGTGTTGTAACTGCAAATGCTGTGCCTACTCTGGGTTGTTGCTAGCAAAACTTTACACGAATTGATTGAACAATGCAACTTCAAATAAAAATAACGAAATACAGTCACTACAAAAGACATTCAGCCCCTTATGCACTGAAGCATCTGCCCTGTCCAAAACTGATAACTTTGGTCCCTGTGCACATAACAAATAAATTAAATTATCTTAACTCTAGAGCAGCAACGGAGTAACGTGATATATCCTGGTCTCTCACAAGTAATACAAATGCTAACTCCAGGCCCAGCAGTGTGCAATGCTGGCCGTAATACTTCAAATGCACATGAAATTCGTTTGGATGGTAAACGAGAAGATTTGAGAAAACTCAACTTGTTTTTATAAATATATGACCTGGACTGGGAGGCGGTACTAATTATGGCGAATTACTGACACTCAATTTTTTTAGCAAAATTATATTGTAAGTTAAGTTTGTCTTTTCAGAAACATCTGATAATTGAAGTTACATTATCGCAATTGATTCACAAACAATGAGATTTAAACAAGTATTATCTAACTACATTAATCCAACATAAATGAAAATCATCAACTCTGTTAACAAATCTTAAATTCATTACAAAAATGAAATATTTAACTAGTTTATAAAAAACAGCTACCAGCCACATGTGTCTGGTAGCTGTTTTTTATAAATTATAAACCTTTAGTACAACAGCGACGTTTCTCAACATGTCGACTTTCGACAAAATAGCATTTAACTAGTTGCTTTATCAAAATCGTTTACATACCTTCTGGTGTTATTCAACAGTTGCAAGTTATCCGCCAACTCATCTAGACTAACGCGCTGGCAAAAACAGAAATCATCATTAAAAGGCAAAGGTCCCGAGTTCGAGTCTCGGTCGGGCACACAATTTTAATCTGCCAGGAAGTTTCATATCAGCGCACACTCCGCTGCAGAGTGAAAATCTCATTCTAGAAATCATCATTGTTTAAATATTTACTTTATATGCCTGAAGACTTCTGCTTCCAGATTCAACAATATTGACATATCTACATTAATTTAATTCTTGGTGGCTTCACACAGCACACCACAGAAACTGCCTACTCGGTCGTCTTTCCCTCACAGACAGCTACCTACAACTGTGAGCCCAGCGCTTTCATACTCCAACAAAGAAGTACAGTATCTTTGGCTCTGCGGTCGCGCGCAGTCAGCGATCCACATTATCGAGCCTATCAGGGACATTCATTGTTTATAGTACTACCCGGCGCCTCCATCAGAGACTAGACCGGTCGCATTCCGAGGGCTGAGGCTAATCTGTCCTGCGCTCCAGATTGCCCCACCACTGTGCTATTTCCAGAAAGTGAGCGATACTGTAAGAGGGCTATATGCCGAAGGTTGCACTTCGGTAGACGTATTGGTGCAACACAGTGCGACTACTTCAGAAATGCGAATATTTTAGTGTACTTCTGTAAGCAGGATTTTATCACGGCGGTACGAAAGGAAGAAGGGGGAGGGAAGCAGAGTCAGATGTTCACTGAGCTAAGTATCGAAAACGGCGATAATAGTCTGTTTCCAAATCAACACTCATTCACCACATTGATTCTTCCTTCTTTTTCCCACCATTGCGCCAGCACAAATGGTATGCAACTGTTTCCATTTGTACTGGAAAAACAGGAAGTGCAAGGGCCCTAGTCATGTTCTTCCGCACAAGGCAGAACATAGAAATTCCGCTACAGTTCGCTGAACTAATATCCTGTATAGATGCAGTTGTCCGAGCACAGATGTAGAGCTCATATTGCGAGTTCGTTGCTCTTGAAATGATAATTAAATCAAGACCCCCAAGCTGTCGAAAGGCGTTGATATACATCATCGGGGCAGTTGAAAATGTATGCCCCAACCGTGACTCGAACCTGGGATATCCTGCTTACATAACAGACGCTCTACCCATCTGAGCCACCGAGGGTACAGAGGACTGCAGGGATTTATCACTTGCACGCTCCCCGTGGGACCCACATTCCCAACTTGACGCCCACACACTACATGCGTAGAGCCCCTGCCCATTACACTCATTACTCGCGGCAGACAATCTTACGGAGCCCCGTAAGAGTTCGGGCAATGCGTGTGCATCCAGCACAGAAGGTCAATGGCCGGTTAGCCGTAACCATCTTCATATTTATTGCTCTTGGTGGGAGGTTGTAGAATAACGAATGAGGTGATAAAGGCTTTTGATTCAGCTGAATTGTCAGATAACTTCCAAATTAAGAACTTTTTACACTGTCGAAAAAAAAAAATCACAAAACGGAGTTGTGCGTCATAAACGAAAGTTAGTAGGCGTGTTTCTGTGTCTGAAAGATGTTTATTCAAATTTCGAGCCATTCGCATAAGAGTGTCTAACAACCCTACCACAACAAAGGTCAAAAATTAATTATGATTGTAGTGTTGCTCACGCTGCTAAATACTGTATTTTCAGGCAACAACAAAGTTATATTATGTGGCAGATGTCATTAGAGCACAGTTAATAAAGTCATTTAATGAAATAATGGATAAACTAGGCACTCATCTTTTCGTGTTTCCCACGCTGGTCTCGCTGTGAACTCATGGCTCAATCGTCGAAAATCTAGGTGGTGATGATTCCAAGCTCGGATGCAAAGAGGCCTAGGTGTTATTCTGCGATATTCAAAAGTTTTATAGATGTGTTTCATAAACCATTCTTGAAGATTAGACTTTTGCAAGTTAGGACAACGGTGATGTAAAAAAGTAATCAGCACTCCGAATTTAAGTTACACTTCTTTTTTGTTACTTTTGTTGCAACATCACTTCACAATATAAAACATACTTGAAAATATCTTCCTCACTGATAAAGTTCACATTTCATAAACTGACTACAATTTGTGTCTTTTCAACATGACGACCAAGACTTGACTCCCTAATAAGGGCTTACGCGCCCAAAAAATCAGAGTTACAAGTACGTCAAAGATCATAGTGACAAAAGAAAGAATACACATAAGAATAATATCATTGCAATATAAACATATCGATGTATCAAAGTACCTCTACATTAAACAAATCAAATCTGAATGTTGTCTCAGAAATATGTTAACTACTTTACAGAAACACAGTAGAATATTGCTGGTATCGAGAGGTTGAGGTGAGGTGCCGCAATGGTTACGTAAGTCAAGTACCATTACAAGTGGCGCTAGTAGCGCCGCTATGAGGATGCAAATCAGGTTTGCTTTAAATACACGCAGAAATGGTCGTGAGCCTTAGTTACCTTTGCGATTGGACGTGGTGAGTTGATGTAAGTCAAGAATACCGTTAAGGCGGCAAAGACGCCATTATCATCACCTCACCGAGCTTGAACAAGGTCGTGTAATAGGGATACGAGAGGCTGGATGTTCCTTCCGCGATATTCCAGAAACACTTGGCAGAAATGTAGCCACTGTATATGATTTCTGACAGCAATGGTCACGAGAAAATACGGTCGCAAGACCTGGCTCCAGATAACCACGTGACACTAGCGAGAGGGAAGACCATCGTGTTCGGTGTACGGCTCTGGTGCATCGTACTACATCTGCAGCAGCAATCTGACCAGCAGTTAGGATCACAGTGACACAACAAACTGTTACAAATCGCTTGCTTCAAGGACAGCCCTGCAGCATGTATTCCACTGCAGCCAAACCATCGCCATTTCCTACTTCAGCGGTGTTGAGCGAGACCTCATTCGAGGACAACGTGGTGGTCTGTTGTGATTCTGATGAAAGCTAGTTCTGCCTCGCTGACAGTGATGGCCATCTGTTGGTTAGGAGGACCTGCAACCAACGTGTCTGCGTGCAAGACACTCCGGACCTACGCTTTAAGCTAGGGTCTGGGTTGCGATTTCGTATGACAGCAGGAGCGCCACCGTGGTTATCCAACGCATCCTGACTGCAAATTTGCACGCCAATCTGTTGTGCTGCCATTCGTGAACAGCATGCCAGGAGGTGTTTTTCCAACAGGGTAACACTCACCCACATACCGCCGTTGTAACCGAACATTCTCTACAGTGTATCGACATGCTGTTATGGTCTGCTCTATCACCGGAACTATCTCCAATCGACCACATATGGGACATCGTCGGATGACAACTCCAGAGTCCAGAATGAGATTTTCACTTTGCAGCAGAGTGTGCGCTGATATGAAACTTCCTGGCAGATTAAAACTGTGTGCCGGACCGAGACTCGAACTCGGGACCTTTGCCTTTCACGGGCAAGTGCTCTACCAACTGAGCTACCCAAGCACGACTCACGCCCCGTCCTCACAGCTTTACTTCTGCCAGTGCTAGTTCTGCAGGGTTCGCAAGAGAGCTTCTGTAAAGTTTGGAAGGTAGGAGTCGAGATACTGGCAGAAGTAAAGCTGTGAGGACGGGGCGTGAGTCGTGGTTGGGTAGCTCAGTTGGTGGAGCACTTGCCCGCAAAAGGCAAAGGTCCCGAGTTCGAGTCTCGGTCCGGCACAGAGTTTTAATCTGCCAGAAAGTTTCATATCAGCGCACACTCCTCTGCAGAGTGAAAATCTCATTCTGGAAACATCCCCCAGGCTGTGGCTAAGCCATGTCTCCGCAATATCCTTTCTTCCAGGAGTGCTAGTTCTGCAAGGTTCGCGGGAGAGCTTCTGTAAAGTTTGGAAGGTAGGAGACGAGATACTGGCAGAAGTAAAGCTGTGAGGACGGGGCGTGAGTCGTGCTTGGGTAGCTCAGATGGTAGAGCACTTGACCGCGAAAGGCAAAGGTCCCGAGTTCGAGTCTCGGTTCGGCACACAGTTTTAATCTACCAGGAAGTTTCCAGAGTCATTTGAGCCCTGCTGGTCCCGGCTTATGCGTTGGTTTAAACCTTGACTGTTACTCTGCAGTCGGTTTCCCACTGTTATTGCGGTTATGCCGTGGTTCTCCCTCTTTCTACGTGTGGCATCTGCGGTGTGTATCGATAATCGCACCTTGTACTATCTTTGGTCTGGTGCTTATAGTTTCTGGCTAGCCGGTGTGCGGCAGTCGGTCGGTTGGTGTGGACCAGCCAGGGAATCTCCGCGCGGCGCAGTGGGCCGGGCCCGCTGGCGGTCTCTACGCAGTGTCGGAGTGTGAGGCAGCTGTTCCGATTGCTACGAGGTTCGTGGCTCACCGATCCAGGACATCAAAGTTGAATGGTGGTTTAATTACCGAAGCCAGTCTGTTTACATTGTGCCGTTGGTTTTCATGGTTGGCTGTTGGGGGTATTCCCGTGAGCAACAGCGAGTGTTCGAGTTGGCGAAAGTTTGGCCACCATCCGGTGGAGTTTAACTGTATTTTGGTTATTTGAAGTCCAAGTCCACCAGCGGAATTTTTCGCCTTGTGGCCGTTAGCGTTCCAGTTACCTGCCCTGGCCGCTGACGTGAAATTCAGGCAGTGTCCTTTCCTCACCGTGTTGTCGCTGTCCAACACGTGTGTGTAGTTTTGACAACTTATGCACACTACGCCTTTTTCGAGTTGGCATTGGAGGTGTACTGGTCGGGTGGAAAGCAAGTCGTCTTGTCGGTGGGTCCCTTGACTGTCTCTTGGTTGGGTTGCCGGCGCATCGGATATAGTTGGGCCGACTACCTGTCTCCCCAAAGCGAACGTTAATATTTCAAGTGCAGACCGACCCCTGGAAACTTCTGAGTGCCGCTAGCTGTACTACCTTTTCTTATTAGTGTTTGACTGTGTGTTTTAATGGCTCATAGCCGATGGTTTGAATTTGTATGCTTTTAGTTGGGTTTTAAATAATGGGCCTTCAGCCGTTTTAAACTTGAAAGTTCCTTACTTGTCAAGTCTTGCATTGTTTGGGCCTTCAGCCTCATTTAAATTTTTTTTGATAAAGCTTTGAGCCTTCTTCCTTTTGAAAATTCATTATAGTTTTTTTTGTTCGATCATGGGCTTTCAGCCGTCTTAAAACTAAAATTCCTTACTTGTTAAGTCTTAGATTGTTTGGGCCTTGAGCCTCCTTTTTTAAAATTATTTAAGGATAAAGCTTTGGGCCTTCTGCCTTTAAAAATTTATTGTAGTTGTGTTTTTAAATCAAAGGCCTTCAGCCGTTTTAAAATTAAAGAGGTTGTGCCCTTAAGCTATAAGATTGTGTGATATATTCAGTCAATTGTTAAGGTCGGAAATTTGCTATGTAATGTTTGGGCAACTAAATAAAGTTATATGTGTTCGAGTGTAATTGACAGCCGCTCATGTTTTGCCCCTTTCCACAATTCCAACTGCCTGTTCTGTCCTGCGGATTTAACCAGGCGTTTCATCATTCAGACAGCGCTAATCATCCCTGTATTGGCCGACCAAGTGGAATAGCCATGGTCCTCCAGCCCACAAACTGACATCCGCACCTGTATAACACAATGGGTGCACATTTGCGTGCTTGCATTCAACATTCTGGCTGTTTCATCGGTTATTAATGTAGAAGCGAAAACATTTGCAATGGCTTATTTCACGCTTTCATTAACCTGTTATCTCGCAATATTAATCACTTCAATATGTTGGCTAGACTAATGTATTCCCGAAATTTCAGTAGTCTACATTAATTATTTTCTGGTGTTGTGACTCTTTTTCGTCAGTGTATTTACATATAAAGCTACAAACCGCAAACAAAATGTTTTGCGTATGTTCGATCTCAGTGACACGTTTCAACGTTCATATAAGAATCTGTCACAACAGTATTACATTAAGTCTTGTAGAAAACATGTTATATGCACTGTTACACTGCTCTTCTCTGCTTTACGCAGCGGGTCGCTTTATTCGAATTCAGTCTTATGTGTCGCTCATCCGAGATCGTAATTGTGCGGCCAGTAACGCGGATCAAACCGTGCCGAAGGTGCAGGAAATGCTTCGTCTGAATATGGTTATTCTAATGTTAATGAATACTGTTACAAAACTGAGATCTAAAATAAGTGGATTAAAGCTCGCTATTGAAAGTGCATTCAGCATGGTAGACAAAGCCGAATAGTAGTTCATCAAATATTAATAAACGAATCTAACTATTTTGGTGCGCTGGCTACTTTGTCGGCAGCCAATAAGATTATCTTCCTATTAAACTGACTCAGTTTCTCACTGAACTGGTACTCACTGTTCCATCTGTCTTCCTCTCACCCCAATTCTTACGTCAGCACTCGTGTTCTGTGGATCTGAAGATAGCAGCTTAGTCCTGTCTGAAACTTTTTTTATACTACATTTTTCAGTACGCGCAAATAAAAAAATTCTTTAATATAAAACCAATACGCTGAATCAGAATCGCACTGCGGGAATCTACGAAGTGAAGTGTAGCTTTGGCAAAATTTATACAGATAATTAAAGAAATTAATAAAGAGCGCAAATGCCACACACGTGTGAAATGTGGGACGGCGGAAGACCAAGCTTTTGATCAAGATACAAATCTTTGTACGTATGCTAGCCGAAGAATATAACGTTTATAGTAGGAAAGTCCGGGAGCAACTGAATG
Source organism: Schistocerca nitens (assembly GCF_023898315.1). Lineage (NCBI taxonomy): Eukaryota > Metazoa > Arthropoda > Insecta > Orthoptera > Acrididae > Schistocerca > Schistocerca nitens. The sequence continues at coordinate 560,731,861 of NC_064619.1, read as the reverse complement.
AATGTAATGTCGATAAAGATAACGACTACAGGCTTCAAGCTTAATGGCTTCCTGCTATCAAGTAACTACCCAGTCACCGTGTCCGAGGAAGACAAACAACTAACTATAAGGAAGCCATTTCAGAGGCACATAGGCAAAAATATTTTGTGCACATTTGTAAACCCAGTGCCTGAAAAAATAGTACATCTAGGAAGACGTCGATTTTGATCCTATGATATGCATTTGGGATATTATATGTACTGATAATTGTTTCAACGTTGTCCGCCAGTAGATAGCGTAGTGGTACAGCTATCAGAGCGACGTCTGTGTCTATCCTTTAATAGGGGATGCTCACAGCCGGAAGGCTCAGTGTGGAGCAAACGTGTGAAGCAAGAGGGCAACCATGCCACGGAGACATACTCGTGTTTGATACAGCCAACTGAGTGAGTCTGAAAAGGATCAAACTGTGGCCTGTGGAAGGGCCTTTTGGAGAACTGCCACACAAGTTGGATGTGCTGAGTCAGTTGTCCAACGATCCTGGTATCAGTAGTCACGTGAATATTCTCGCACCCGTAGACGAGGTTCTGGACGTCCACGCAGCAAAGAAGCCCTTCAGGACCATTGTATTGTAAGGGCAGCAGTGGCAAATCGTACAGCTACCACAGCATACATACTGCAGGAGGGTTCGTGAGCCCAGACAAGTCAACACGAAATGTTGCGAACCAGTAATTAAGAAGGTGCAAAAGCTTTCAAATGTGTCATTGTGATGTGAGTGATCGCAGCGAGAACAGGATAGCTTTCGATTTCCTTATGCCTTCAGCATGATTGCACTATTTAGCCATCAAGAATAACGCCATGTAGTCTTCAATAAGTACTAAAATATTGCTTATTTAACATAGGAGTAAACAGGTTACTTTAAAGTTATTGTTTAATGTTTCCCCACTATCATCAGAAAAGGGAAAGTTTCATAATTTCTACATACGGAAGTAATTTTTTTTTCTACAAAAAAATGTTCACAATCAGGTTTGTGAAGACACAACTCACAGAGATGCAAAAAACTTTATAATTAACCAGTAAAACTCGTGACAGAATGTTCTCAAAAAATTCTTGGTAAGATTTTAAATTTTTTTAAACTTTTTAAAATTTTTAAATTTTTTTTAAATTTTTTAAATTTTTATTTAAATTTTTAAATTTTAAATTTTTTTAAATTTTTTAAGAATTTACTAGAGTAAATACTATCAAACGTCGAAGAACTGGTTTATCATTCCTTATGAAGACCAGTGATACTTATGGAGAATGGTACTGCAAGCTTTTTGTTTTGAGAGGAGACATTTTCTATGTTCCTGGAACTCGGGAAAAGTAAGATTAAATGGTTATTACCCCCAACATCTGAATTACTACAGTCACAGGTGACTGAATTTCTGAGTTTCATACGGTGTGAATGAGCAGGGAAGCTGCTGTGATGGGATCTCATCCGAAATATTGCAGAGATAGCTCTGCGGTGTGCTGACACGTTACGAAATGAAGAAAAACGAAGTATGTGGGTTTGAACGCACCCATAAAACATTCCCTCATTCACGTCATTTCCTATTCCTCTTCCCACTGGAACTTTACTTCCATTTTTATTCGATGCAAGAAGTCTGAATGGTAAGTAAATATCAACACAAGCGCTAGGTATAGCAGCTTCTTTGGCTAGCTATCAGAAGAAATGCAACGCGAGGAACAACCAGCGTCAACAGGTATTTGTATGCATCCACTTCCTTAGCAAATAATTTCAACAGGTTCGCCCTGCAACTCGGGAAGGAAATTAATAAATGAAAACTGCTGTTGCCTAAGAAGTCACTGTCTCGACCATTTAGATCATTTTCACTGCCTCTGGCAAGTTGTTTTCATTTTTTTTTTTCCCCAAGTCAAGTTGCGGGCTCGCTTCATTGAAGAATTTCCTCCAGTACTAGTTACTGCCCGGAACTGAAAGATTCTTAGCGAGAGGGTAGCCGCTTGCTGCTAAAATGTCCTTTTCTATAGCGACAGATGGGGTCCAGCAGTAGATTGAAACTATGACGTATGGACGTACAAGATATGCGACAATTTACTGAACGCACAACATCCGCGTCGTTCCCTGTGCACCGGCTTTAAATACCCATTTTCCCGTAACCTCAAAGTGCGCATCAAAGTTTGAGTTTGCACTATGTCGAGGTGACAAAAGTCATGGGATACCTTCTAATATGGTGTTGGACCTCATGAGCTACTAAGTGGTCTCCAAGTAGACGACATCATGGGGTCCGCGCCACACTCGAAACCTACCATCAGCTCTTACCAACTGAAATCGGGACTCATCTGACTAGGCCACGGTTTTCCAGTCGTCTAGTGTCCAAACCGCATGGTCACGGGCCCAGAAGAGGGGCTGCAGGCGATGTTGTGCAAAATAATTTTATTTAAAAAAGCGGATAAAGTGTCACTAGAGGCCTTCCTAAGAGACAATCTCCATTCCTTCCGAACTGACTATGCAAATGTAGACGAGATGTGGCTCAAATTCAAAGATATAGTAGCAGCAGCAATTGAGAGATTCATTCCTCATAAATTGGTAAGAGATGGAACTGATCCCCCATGGTACACAAAACAGGTCCGAACGTTGTTGCCGAGGCAACGGAAAAAGCATGCGAAGTTCAGAAGAACGCGAAATCCCGAAGATTGGCTAAAATTTACAGACGCGCGGAATTTGGCACGGACTTCAATGCGAGATGCCTTTAATAGGTTCCATAACGAAACATTGTCTCGAAATTTGGTAGAAAATCCGAAGAAATTCTGGTCGTATGTAAGGTACACAAGGGGCAAGACGCAGTCAATACCTTCGCTGCGCAGTGCCGATGGTACTGTTACCGACGACTGTGCCGCTACAGCGGAGTTATTGAACGCAGTTTTCCGAAATTCCTTCACCAAGGAAAACGAATGGAATATTCCAGAATTTGAAACACGAACAGCTGCTAGCATGAGTTTCTTGGAAGTAGATACCTTAGGGGTTGCGAAGCAACTCAAATCGCTTGATACGGGCAAGTCTTCAGGTCCAGATTGTATACCGATTAGGTTCCTTTCAGATTACGCTGCTACTTAGCAATCATACGAAACCGCTCGCTCACCGATAGATCTGCACCTACAGATTGGAAAATTGGGCAGGTCGTACCAGTGTTTAAGAAGGGTAGTAGGAGTAATCCATCGAACTACAGACCTATATCACTAACGTCGGTTTGCAGTAGGGTTTTGGAGCATATATTGTATTCAAACATTATGAATCACCTCGAAGGGAACGATCTATTGATACGTAATCAGCATGGTTTCAGAAAACATCGTTCTTGTGCAACGCAGCTAGCTCTTTATTCGCACGAAGTAATGGCCGCTATCGACAGGGGATCTCAAGTTGGTCCCGTATTTCTAGATTTCCGGAAAGCTTTTGACACCGATCCTCACAAGCGACTTCTAATCAAGCTGCGGGCCTATGGGGTATCGTCTCAGTTGTGCGACTGGATTCGTGATTTCCTGTCAGGAAGGTAGCAGTTCGTAGTAATAGACGGCAAATCATCGAGTAAAATTGAAGTGATATCAGGTGTTCCCCAGGGAAGCGTCCTGGGTCCTCTGCTGTTCCTGATCTATATAAATGACCTGGGTGACAATCTGAGCAGTTCTCTTAGGTTGTTCGCAGATGATGCTGTTATTTACCGTCTAGTAAGGTCATCCGAAGACCAGTATCAGTTGCAAAGCGATTTAGAAAAGATTGCTGTATGGTGTGGAAGGTGGCAGTTGACGCTAAATAACAAAAAGTGTGAGGTGATCCATATGATTTCCAAAAGAAAACCGTTGGAATTCGATTACTCGATAAATAGTACAATTCTCAAGGCTGTCAATTCAACTAAGTACGTGGGTGTTAAAATTACGAACAACTTCAGTTGGAAAGACCATATTGATAATATCGAGGGGAAGGCAAGCCAAAGGTTGCGTTTCATTGGCAGGATACTTAGAAGATGCAACAAGTCCACTAAAGAGACAGCTTACACTACACTCGTTCGTCCTCTGTTAGAATATTGCTGCGCGGTGTGGGATCCTTACCAGGTGGGATTGACAGAGGACATCGAAAGAGTGCAAAAAAGGGCAGCTCGTTTTGTATTATCACGTAATAGGGGAGTGTGGCAGATATGATACGCGAGTTGTGATGGAAGTCATTAAAGCAAAGACGTTTTTCGTCGCGGCGAGATCTATTTACGAAATTTCAGTCACCAACTTTCTCTTCCGAATGCGAAAATATTTTGTTGAGCCCAACCTACATAGGTAGGAATGATCATCAAAATAAAATAAGAGAAATCAGAGCTCGAACAGAAAGGTTTAGGTGTTTGTTTTCCCCGCGCGCTGTTCGGGAGTGGAATGGTAGAGAGATGGTACGATTGTGGTTCGATGAACCCTCTGACAAACACTTAAATGTGAATTGCAGTGTAATCATGTAGATGTAGATATCAAAGACACTCGCGTCGGTCGTCTGCTGTCATAGCCCATTAACGCCAAATTTGGCCGCACTGTCCTAACGGATACGTTAGATTTCTGCGGTCATTATACGCACTGTTGCTTGTCTGTTACCACTGACAGCTCCACGCAAACGACGTTGCTCTCATTCGTTACGGGAATGCCGTCAGCGACTGTGTTGTTCATTGTGTAGATAATGCCTGAAGTTTAGTATTCTTGGTGCACTCTTGACTTCTCGTAATACTGAATTCCCTAACGACATCCGAAACTGAATGTCCCATGCGTCTAATTCCAACTACCGCTCCTCGTTCAAAGCCTTGATTCCCGCCATACGGTCATAATCGCAGCGAAATCTTTTCACGTGGATCACCTCAGTATAAATGAGAGCTCCGCCGATGCACTGCCCTTCTATACCTTGTGCACGCGATACTACCGCTATCACGCCATTCCAGGGCTTTTGTCACCCGAGTGTAAAGCGAAAGTGATTAGTCGCGTGTGGTTAAAGGCGACAGGAAGAGCACATCAGTACTTCACACACAGAGGGCAAGCCGTGATGGTGTCGAGTGCTAACAGGAAAGCTGCTATGCTTGCTTGCTCTGTATCCACTATATTATGCACTATCTGATCAGAAGTATCTAGACACCCCTATGTAATGCAAAGTTGATCACTAGAAGTCACGAGAAGTGGTCCCTCAGACATAAAAGGAGGCCAGGTGTATTGCGGTGTCAGTAGAGAAGCAGCAAAAGCTCAATGGGTAGTCAGAAGAGCTCAGTGATTTCGAACGTGAACTTGTTATTGAATGGCACCTGAATAGTAAATCCATGAGGAACATTCTAATCCTTATGACATTTCAGCTCTAAAGTTGACTGTTTGCTATGTGATTCTGAAGTACAAACGTGGGGGAACAACCATAGCTAAACAAGGACTAGGCAGACCTCATAAACTGCTGGCTGAGGCTATCGAGAATTTCGGAGGCTGTTTGTAAGAAATCACATTAAACTAGCATCAGGAATCACTCGTGAGTTCCAAATTTCTATCTGTAGTCCATCTGTCACAATTATTATGCTTAGGGAGTTAAAAACAATGGGGTACAATGGTAAAGCAGCTCTTCATTAGCCAAATATTTCTGAAGTCAGTTCCGAGCAAAATAGGGGTGGGGTAAAAAGCGAGGCCACTGGCATGTAGATGAGTGGAAACTGGTAATTTGGAGTGATGTGTGACTCTCTACCTTGTGGCAATCCAATGGAAGGGTTTGTGTAGCGCCGACAGTAAAGTACAGAGGACATGGTGTTAATGCATGGGGGTGTTTTCCGTGGCTTGGATGTGATCCCCATATTTCGCTTAAGAAAACACTAAAGGCGGAAAGATATTAACACATTTTACAATATTGTGGACTGCGCACAGTAGAGGATGTGTTCTGTGCCACCCTCAGGAAATTGAAGAGATAACTTCAGCGTGTTCGTCGCCACAAAAATGCAAACGAACTTCTTCTTCTCTATGGCAGCACAAGACGTCACAATTGTGCGCCCCCTAGAGGAGGTCACTAAACTTCGTTGGACTGTTCATCCTCGTCCACTCTAGAGCAGGTATCTCACACGTTTCGACTTCAATCTGTTTGGCCCAATGAAGGATTACTCCATGGGAAGCAGTACGTGGATGCTCGGGAGGCTGATGACGCAGCGCCACGTTGGCTTCGAGGTCGTCCAGTAGAGGGCTACCATGCGGGGACAAGGGGGCTACCATGCGGGCATAAAGGCCCTCCGAGTAAAGTGGCGTGGCGTAAGGCTGTCGCATTGAATGGAGACTGTGTTCAAATATAGGGTATTGTAGCCAAGAGAGAGGGGAATAATATTGTTCGTTGGAATCCCGAATAAAACCAATCTGTTTTACATTATTTATTGAACGCTCCTCGTAAAGATGAGTGAATGTAATTACCGATTCGTACTAGAACTTGTTCAACAGAAACTAACGAAGAAAGACGCCGTAATCCCTTTTCTCGAGAAATTACCAGCTACTCTCAGATTCCATGCCGCTGCTGAATGAAAGTCTGTAAAAAAGACAAACCCGGTAGTCAAGCGAAGGCAGGATTTGGTTACGATTGTGGACGGGGCCGTAATCAGTTACTATTGGTTGCCTTTTACAGTAACACACGTTTATTTTTAAAACAGTAATTCCAGACTCAACAATAAATAAAAAGAATACCACACGCTATTAATGAAGGAATAAACAACTGTGTAAATAATACTGTTTTCAGTGCGTTACAATTTAGCAAATCACTATAAAATGCAGATACAGCAGATAATGTTTTAAAAGCAAGCCACTGTGATCTGGGCACAAGGCCTTACACGCCAGGAATGGCAATAAATTACGAATTGTTTAAAACTCGCTGCAACTTACAAATTACAGGTATTGAAATATTAAAGGCAAGTGACCACAATCACGGCTCAAGGCCTTACACGCAAGAACGGCAATAAATTAACAATTCTTTAAGAACTCGTTGCAAATAACAAGTTACAGGTATTGAAATATTAAAGGTAAGCAGAAGGCATCAGACGCCAGGAATGGCAGTAAATAAGGTTTTAAAGCTTACTGCTAAAATACAAATACCAAATTAGAATTTTAAGGCAAATGACTACAATCACGGCTGAAGGCCTTACACGCCAGGAGCGGCAATAATATAAAAAAAATTAGAAACCTGCTGTAAAACAGCAAATACAGTAGCAAAGGTTAATTAAAAAACAAGCAACTGGTCACCAAATGGGTGAAATAATATGCTGGTAAACTTTGTACCACAACCCTTAACATCCAAAAAACACTACACTGCTAGATTTATTCCAGAAGGCGACCATAACTATTAACTAGACATATATAATATTTAATGTAGCCATTACAAGGTATAGTAATAAATAATACAATAATAAAACATAAGGACCAGTACCTAAGTTCCTTAAAGGGTAGTGAGGCAGATTATACCCGCAGAAGGCGTGGGCTGAAGGAGCGTTACACTGAACTACTGGCCATCAGACCTCCTTTTAAACACAAGTCTTACAAGAACCGAGAGGCCACAGACGATGCTCCAGGAATCGACCTCTGAGAAGGTACGGCAACAAACACTTTCGCGAGCGATGAGATAGGCACCCATGAGTTGAATACACTTCACAAGATGGTAACTCAGACTAGTGTCAGTCTAACGAATAACTAACGATAATCTTGCTGAAGCTACCTGACGTCCGATAAATAAAATGCACTACATCCCCAGAATACTGTGTTACAGTGCCCGGAACGAGAAAGGAACCACTACCACCAGAGTAGAAGAATCACCCACCGGCCTACAATCAAGAAAGCTGTCAAAACCACACACCTTACAGGACAGCAGCGGCAAGGCGAGAAAACGTACCCTGCCGTTACATACACTAACCCCAGGGCAGGTAACTGGGGCGCTAGCGGCCACCAGGCAAGAAAAATTACCGCTGGTTGAACTTAACAAATTTTAACAAGTTGAACGCAGTAAACAGTAACAAGAAGTCGAGGAAAGCTAATCAGATCCGCCTTCCCCAAGCACTCCACTCGCTGCTCTTCTCCTTGGCGACACTACGAGCAGCAAAACGAACCCAAGTCACTGGAGAATCGCGAGATATGACAATGGTGGAGGTTTCTCTACTTGGATTGAAATACATTCATTTTAAAGCTTGCTGGATCCGGTTAACCACGAGGTCGCGCACCCTCGTGACCACAGCCCTGCCACCCGGCAGTCCATGCGTGCCGCCAGAGGTCCCGGCGTGTTCTGACACTGCGCGGACCTGGCTCCTCCTGAGTCCCCAACCGAACTAGCCCACTCACACGACCCGTAAAAAATACGACGACGTCGCCCCAAAGATAGGGCAACAGTTACTACTTACCGATAACTGCCGCTGCTGTCACTAGCGGACAGCAACGGTTGTGAAACCGAGTGGCGCCAGTCAACACGAGAAGCAATCACGGCAACTAAATGATACCGTCTGGCCTCCAACTGAGGGCGGAAACCTACAAACAGCACCAACGCGAGCCGCAGTACGGCTCAGACTGTACTTCGCTTGCATACGTATCCTCACTTCTAGCACAGTTCCCTTTGAGGTCTCAATTACAAGCCTTTCTCGACAGTACTTCGAACATGGTGTTTTTATTTTCTTTTTAATTACCTGCACGTGTGATCTGCAGGCTACACTCTTAACATCCAGAAGATTTCGTTTGATGCTGTACCTTGTTCTTTCCTGTTGTCGTAATCTTTATTTCTGATGCCAAAAAGAAACTCACGTGATCTTTGAACTAAGTTACCATATTTTACGTTATTTCTTCCCGAATCACTTTGCCAGCGCGCCGTGGACTCTGTGATATTTACAGTTCTCTTCACTATACGAGGGCGTACTCTGATAGAAAGTATCCAGACACCTGTTAATGGGCATTAATGTTTGAGGTGTCCATTCTTTGCCCTTACGAAGGATAGTATCATCCCAGCGACAAGGTTGTATTAAGTGTCTGATGTCTGCGTAGGAATGGCAGCCCGTTCTTCTTGACAAGCCGAAACCTGAGAGGTTAGTGATGTCGGACGGTGTGGTCTGGAGTGAAGTCGACTCGTCGCAAAGACGTTCGGTGTGGTTCAGGTTGAAACTCTTGGCAGGCTAGTCTACTTCAGTAATCTTATTGTCCACAAACCAGTGACACAAATATGCTACTCTCTGACAGAGTGCATTGTCGTACCTCTACGATCATCCTCCTCGTTCAATCCCTCTATTGACGTAGTAAACAATGCTGTGCAATGTGTAAATATACTTCAGCGTTTAGCGATTTCTTAAGGGCAATATGGGGACCTCAACCAAACTACGATAACTGCCCCATACTGTAACACCACCTCCTCGGTGTTTCGCTGTTGTTCACTACAAAAGATGTCAGGTATTTACTACAGGTTATAGCGTGATTCATTACACCAAATTATCCATTTAGTCACCCACTGTTCAGTAGCACTGTTCTTTACACCGCCTCACGCGTCGCTTATGATTGACCGCTGGCTTATGGGGAGCTGTTCGACCACTGCACATTTCTTTTTCTTTTTTACTCGCTACGCACAGTCACTGTGCTAGGTGGTCTGCTGGTAGCACAATGGATTCCTTACGCTGATTTCATGCGATTTTTACGACCACCCTACGCTGTGCTTCACGGTGTCTGTCAGCCTGTACATGATGTCCGCCTGGTCTTGCTTCAGCTGTGCTTGTTCCTTCGCGTTTCCACTTGAGTCACATAGCCAACAATCGACATGGGCAGTTTTAGAAAGCCAACAGGTGTGACATTAAGTCACGTAAGTGGTATGCGCCCTTTTTATGGAATTTGAAGGCTGGTTGTCGGGTTGATACGGGGGATGGGACCAAACTGCGAGGTCATCAGTCCTACGGGATTAGGGAAGGACGGGAAGGATTGGTAAGGAAGCCGGCCGTGCCCTTTGAAAAATGACGATCCCGGCATCTGCCTGAAGCGATTTAGGGAATCCGTGGAAAACCTGAATCAGGATGATCGGACACTGGTCTGAACCACCGTCCTCCCGAATGCGAGTCTAGTGTGCTAGCCACTGCGCCATCGCGCTCGGTAATTTGAAGCTTGTATCAGTGCTGTTATGGACGCTATAAAAATTTATGGAAGTCACAGTGAAATCTGGTTTCGCAGGATAGAGCGGATCAGGTTGTGGAAAGGGGCCAAGGTCAATTACTGTTAGTTATACAAGATAACACTCAACTTTATTCCTTAAACCAATGCACAGTTTTCTCTTTCAAACAAAAAAGACCAGTTCACGGCTGAGGGACCAAGTAACTTCTCCAGAAGTTTAAATGATTGCTTTTAGAATACCAGGATTTAGAGTAACGGCTGAAGGCCTTACTTAACCCTTTGTTTCCTGACATAAGAAAAAATTTACTTTTTAACAATTTCTTTGCAGAATTTATGCTACTGTGGCCTCAAATGACGGTAGGATTTTTTGTAAAATTTTATTTTTCACAACTTTTTTCTCTCCTGGTACTCAGAAGTACCGTCAGACTCCATGGACAGAATCACAACATGCTCCAATTTTTATAACTTGTACTTTATTCCACATAACTATTAAATATTTTTACATTAGAAAATTAATTAACAGAAATATGATATTTCTGAATTTTTCTTTAAGTTTCGCATAAATTTATTCTAGAGCAACTTCACAGTACATAGTAACTTAGCTATACATTTTTGACAGTATATACATATCACATATTTAGTGATACCTCATGAAATTGTAGGAAACAGTTGTTTTTTTCATTGCAGCACAAATACACTTTACATGTACTACATTGTGAATATGGTCACGACTGAATTTTATTTTTCGCACACATTTCGCGTAGTCCTCTTTTACAACTGAACACCACAAAATGGTTTCCTCGGTTGCCAAGACGTACATCCTTCAGAACAGAAAAGTTATCCTTCCTTCTCTTTGGGAGAGTTATTTCATCTTTACCATAGTTTCTCTTTTTGAGATTTGGCACTTGCCGTTCATTCATTAGCCCCAGTGTCACAGCACACCTGAATTCCAGCAGTGGCAGTGCCCCATGGAAATCACTGAAAATGACGTAAGCATTGACAAAAGCAATTTCTATTGCTCCCCTGAAGAGACGGTGCCACCATTTCTTTGATCGCTTGTCAAGACCATAAGTTGAACGTAATCTGTCTACATGATCCACACCACCAATGTTTTTATTGTAATCACATACAATAAATGGACATGGTATAGTCATACTAGTTCCATCTTTCTGTTTTCTTGTCACTACGCTCTGTTCAGTGCCATGGAAGTTTGACGCAAAATACACTACTTTATTTTCCTTCCATTGAAATACTGTTAGGTCTAAAGATGACACTCTGTGATTTGATTTAGACATTTTTCTTTAGGTAAATTCCCTGGCAAACCTTTCTTGTTTTTTCTAATTGTTCCACAGGCAAATGTATTTACGGATTTCTGTGTGAGAAAAAGTGGACAGAACAACTAGTGAGAGGTAACGCATTGTTGCTACAATAAAGTGTTCGCACAACCTGACGGTACTAATAAGTCCGTTTTCTATTTTCCACTTTATCTCATTCACTTGTAACGTAATGCTTGAAACTATTATAAAAAAAAACATGTAGGTAGGTACGTACAATGGAAAACTCAACGGAAGTTTCAATAAATTGCGCATAAATTCAGGCAACACCATGGAAATAAGCACATACAATCTTCTGTTTTCACAGCAGCGCGCATAAAACAATTTCAAGCTCTGACCGCCAGAGAGGTCTATGTATTGCACAATAAGATCTATGAAACAGTAGAGCAGAGTTACTGTTACGTACCGACAGGCTATCCGGTCACGAAACTGCACCACGAGAAAATAATGAGAGTCAAAACTTACTGGTTCTTTTAAGTACCGTCAGGCAACAAAGGGTTAAGTAAAATTACAGTATCTTTTCGGCTAAAGACCGAAATAATATTTCAGATCAGCTAAAAGCCACGCATTTACAAATTCCCGCTCAAGGCCATATTAAGGAAAATTCAAGTTAATTCATTGGCTGAAAGCCCAATTTAAAAAATTTTCTTTACATAATAAAAGAGAGACTTTACACATAGGCCTTTACACAGCACAACAGAAAAACATCTTTGTCGGCTGAAGGCCCAAGCAATTACTCAAGAATAATCAAAGACAACCTTAAGATAACAATTTACAGAACGTTTCAAGAATTCAACATAATTAAAGAGAAACCTTACAGACAAGGATTTACATATTAAAGCTACAGATACTGAAACAAACGCGGCTGAAGGCCTAAATACAGAGCAACAAGAATTGTAAATGAAACACGGCTGAAGGCCTAATCTTAAAGTTGTTATGACGTTCGGGTGAAGGCCATATACTAAACATAAAACAGACAATATTAATACACAGCTGAAGGCCTGGCACAGTACCTACGACCTAATAAAAAGACAATCACAAACAACAACCAGTGGTGCTCAGAAGTGCTCCAAGGGTCGGCCTGGGGAGGAAACTCTAACCACGGTTTAGGTGAGACAGACAGCCAAGCGTATCACTACACAATCGGGTTGCACCACGACCTACGGACAGCTGACGAATCAACCAACCGCCTAATCAATTCCGTTCCACCCGACCAACAGCTCGACAACCAAAAGTACCAGTGAAGACGAGGATCGCAGCAGGATTATGTCTTAACAATTGGCATATAAACACAGTCAAGGCACAATAAACACTCAAAGAGAAAAGGAGAACAACACCAAGCTGTCGAACTACAGGCCGTGCCGGAGACCATCAACACAGCGAGGAAACACACACTCGCTGCTCTGTCGCAACCGATCGACTGCCTCCAACACGCAGAGAAACATCACAATAACTGATCAGTCAAAACCACAAGCTACACACGGTTCCGTGGAAACACTTCCACAAACAACTCGAACGATTCTAAAACCAGTGACTGTAGTACAAAGGACGAATCACAAGTCGACACGCGCGGAGAACCCAGAAGCGGTCGGCGACCAAATACATATCGTCCGATGAGACGACCGACCGAACAACCAACCACGGTCGTCCCCGCTCAAATCTCCTTCCCCCGAACAGTGCATGTGTGTCGCCAGCGGTCGGCGAGTGCTGGCTGTGCAGACCTTACTGGAGCTCCATCCGGACTGCACTCTCGACACACGACGACCCGGAAATACTGGCGGTCGCTCCAAAGATAGTACGGCAGTGCTATTATCGATAAGCGCTGCTGCTGTCACTCACGGGCAGGCAAGCCAGCAACTTAGTGACGCCAGTAAATCGAATAAGAAACGGGACGGCAGTACCGCAAAGACAAGATGCCAAGCACTAAACGGCACGAACAGGAGCCGCTCACGCAGGTTGTGTAGTGACTACTCTCTTTAATTCCGCGTTTTGATTTGAACATCGTCATCAGGTTAATCAAAGTTTAGGTGAACACGTCATATGTAAGTATGCAGTCATCTGTTTTATCCATAAGACAATGCAAATCTCATTGTCTTATGGATAAGATAGATGATACCATACCTATGTATGACTTGCTCTCCGAAACCTTGATTAACTTTTTGATGACGTATAAATCGAAACGATTAAACAGGGAAAGTGGTCACTATACATCTTGTGATTTCCATATATTTTTGTAGCATCCACACTAGTTTTGATAAAACCTCCAAAAAGCCCCAGAAAGCGTTGAAATATCCCTAATGGTTTTGTTACTCAGGTGACAACCAGTGACTGCTCCACGTTCGAAGTGACTGAGCTCTCCTGACCGGCCCATTCTGTTGTTACAGCTCCTCCACTGACGACACAATACTTCCCCCGGTCTAATATTTTGAAGAATCAGTCTCAGTTGCACAAATTTTCTGGTCTTTACCAGGTTTCGGCTAAATTAATCTAGCCTTCTTCAGAAGCATAAAATTACTATAACATGCCTGAGTAAGGCACAATGAACATCGAATTAAAACCTATACTACCGTGGTACTATGTCGAAGGGAAACATGGTACGACGGTACTATAGGTTTTAATTTGATGTTGACAGTGCCTTGCTCAGGCATGTTATAGTAATGTTATGCTTCTGAAGAAGGCAGGATTAATTTAGCCGAAACCAGGTAAAGAACAGAAAATTTGTGCAACTGAGGCTGATTCTTCAAAATATTAGTTTATCACAGTTGCTGACGAAGCTGCAATACGCTTTCTTAAGACTTCCCCCGGTCTCCTTTTGCAGTGCCGGGTCCGCCTCTCGTGAGACCTAGCTGGCTGGTGTGGCCGAGCGGTTCTAGGCGCTGTAGTCTGGAACCGCGCGATCGCTACGGTCGCAGGTTCGAATCCCGCCTCGGGCATGGATGTGTGTGATGTCCTTAGGTTAGTTAGGTTTAAGTGGTTCTAAGTTCTAGCGGACTGATGACCTCAGATGTAAAGTCCCATAGTCCTCAGAGCAATTTGAACCATTTTTCTCGTGAGACCTAGTGGTCAATGCCACATTACATAGTGATGTTCTCATATCTTTGATGTGACAGTGTAAACTTGCCTTCGGTTCGGTGCAGCGTACCACAGCAGGATGGAGATAACGAGTGTAGGCAGTCGCCGCAACTCCGCGGACTCTTGCGTCACCGAGCATTCGGGGGGATAACGGCTCAAACACGCGTCCTGCCACGTTGATTTAGGTTTTCCGTGATTTTTCTAAATCGTTTCAGGCAAATTCCGGGATGGTTCTTTTGAAAGGGCACGGCCGATTTCCTTCCCCATTTTACCCCAGTCCAGGAAGCTACCGTACAGCCAGAGGGATCTATATTTATACTCTCCACAACCTAGGATGCTTTCTCGGTGACCCTGTAAATACCTGAGCTAAACAACGTAGAACAACAACGTACGTTACAAGCAGAGCATTCTGTATTACTTCATTTCCGTATTTCTAACATTTTAAAGTTGTTTGTCGACTTTAGATGACATGTCAATCATAGATGTTCTTATCTTTGTTTATGATACTTTCAGTCATGTTTTAAACATTGTCCCGCTACACTTTATTAACTAATGTTTCGCCGCAAGGGATATCGGATTTTAGAGAGTAAATTAATATGGAGTATGCCGTTCTTCTTTTCAAACATTCACATACCCATTTCTTCTTTCCTTATTGTCTTTTGGGCATGCAGTTGTAGTAATTAAAGTAGCCACAAATGCAGTGAAAAAAAGAAATGATTAGCGCACATTCACATTCTCTTTACATCGTTCCTTTCTTGTTGCTCTCATGGTGATGGACTGTTTCTATCGCAATAAATAAGCGTGAAAGGAAGCTACCGTGCAGACAGAGGGATCTATATTTATACTTGGCAGAACTAATTACATAATGACATGCTTTCGTTTCCCAAAGTTATTGTTGTGTACATAGTTCAGCATAGTCAGCGCGTACACAACTTTACCACTACAGCGCGCCCCGCTAAGCACAACATCGCAGGCGCAGCGCTCGTCCGTCTCCGCACTATGAGATGGCGCTGCCATAGAGACGGACCAAATTCTGCTTCCGCCGATCCACGTATTAACATGTAACACAGGCAATGAGACTGCTGCTAACGTAGAACCTTTTCTCTTCGCAGATCACACTCGCGCAGTGATACATGAACGCGTGAGGTATTATAACGAGTGTACAGACCTCCGATTAGTCAGTCTGCATTTGTCTGCACCAGTCTGTACGAGTTCTACATTTGTCTGTACCAGTCTATAGTCGAGTTTCAGTCTGCGCCAAATAAGATGACCATATTCCTGTACATGGCCATGAAGATAAATGTATAGACACTTTTGTCAAGTATCAGAGATATATGTGAGAATAAGATTAACGTACCAATACCAAAGGAACTTCAGACTGTCAATTGTAAATAGCATCCAGAACCAAGTTAAGTATTTTTTATGCTTGTTATTATTTTAATAAATGTGTGTGAAAATTAATCAAGTTCTGTTTAAAGTTGGTCACTGTCCATCTGCTACTCTAAGCGTGCATGTGGCATTTCTATCGTCTGACCTAACGGCAGAAGATAAACACGCCACGATAAGACCACGAGACATATTGCTGACACTCGCCTACTTCGTTAGAGCGACAAGTCAAATAATCTGATGGTGTGTGTGCTGAATTCCTACAGTACGCACACTACACTGTGCAACCAACGGTAACTGATTAGGCCCTGTCCACACCTTGTCCTGCTTTCCCTAAGTCCCACGTCTCACAATACAGCTTGTGATTTCCATGTATTTTTACAGCGTCCATACTAGCATTCATAAAACCTCAAAAAAGCTTTAGAAAGGGTTGCAATATCCCTAACGGGTTTGTTACTCGGGTGACATCCAATGACTAGTCTACGGCGAAGCCCCTGAGCTCTCCTGGACGACACAACACTTCCCCGGTCTCCTTTTACAGTGAGACTTAGTGGTCAATGCCACATTACATAGTGATGTTCTCATATCTTTGATGTGACGGTCTAAACTTGCCTTCGGTTCGGTGCAGCATACCACGAGTTTAGGCAGTCGCCGAAACTCCGCGGTTACTTTTGCGTCACCCAGCACTCGGGAGGATAACGGCTCAAACACGCGTCCTGCCACCTTGATTTAGGTTTTCCGTAATTTTCCTAAATTCCGGGTGGTTCCTTTGAAAGGGCAGGGCCGATTTCCTTCCCCATTCTTCCCCATTTCCTTCCCCATTCTTCCCTGTTCAAAAAAATGGTTCAAATGGTTCTGAGCACTATGCGACTTAACTTCTGAGGTCATCAGTCGCCTAGAACTTAGAACTAATTAAACCTAACTAACCTAAGGACATCACACACATCCATGCCCGAGGCAGGATTCGAACCTGCGACCGTAGCGGTCACGCGGTTCCAGACTGAAGCGCCTTTAACCGCACGGCCACACCGGCCGGCTGCTCCGTCTGTAATGACCTTGTTGTCGACGGGACGTTAACACTTTTTCCTCCTCCTCCTCTTGTTGTGCGTTAAAATGAATGTGCAAATTGGCTCTAAGGAAAGAAGACGCTCCCATCAGCCCTAGTAGTATCAAAACGTGTCGATGTCTTTGCAGGCTAACGCCTCACTGGTGAGTACGGAGCTATAGAAAGTCTCGCGACCTATATTTTGCCCCGGCGGCTGTCTGCTTGCGGAGCGGAGAGCTGTGAAGGAACGCGGTCGGTCCAAAAGAGGCCTGGAGTAACCGGTTAGCGGCCGGAGGCGGCGGCGGCGGCAGCAGCAGCTCGATGCGGAAGCGGGCGCGCTCTTCCGCAGCGAGGCCGCGTCAGCGACCAGGCGCGGAGCTCAGTGCCGAGCGGGCCGCGGCGCGCCGCGCCGGGGTGAAAGCGAAAGCTGGCCCCCAGGGGAACGCGTCGCGCAGTAGCTGCCTGCCGTGGGCCGCGGGCCTCGCGTGAAAGTGCCACCAGCAGAGCGCCTTAAGCCGGGTTCACACAGGCAACAAAAGAGAGAGACTCAGACCTACGAACAACAGGCTCGAAGACATTACCACGGTGGAACCAACCGCCTGGCACAAAGTCAAGGTACCTCTATCAATCATTAGGAACCACCAATAGTAAGCACCAACTGAGGAACCGAGAAGAGTGACGAAAGAACACAGACAAGAAGAATCCAAGAAACAAGGCAACAGGGAAGAAAATATCAAAAGCAACCAATAGATACCCAAGGCAACTCAAATCAACCACCATCAAATCAGGACCACTAAAGGGCGAAAGTGCCCACAGTGAGTCCCAAAGCGCCGAAAATGGAGACCCAAATATTTGTTTTTGTTAATAAATAAACGGAGCCCCCAATTAAGAAAAACCTATCCTGCACACACGGGGGACCAAGCTCCTAAGGAGCTAGAACCCCAGCCATCGCAAAAAAAAAAAAAAAAAAAAAAAAAAAATGGCGAACTGCAGTTGCTTTGTAGTTGCATGTGTAAACTCCTAGTTTTCGGTGGCGCCATTTAAGAAGCGCAACTTTTGTCACGCCACAAAAAGATGAACTTGGTTCTACTTTGTTGCGTCATTTTGCCTTCTCCACAATCGAATAACGTCATTCGATTGCTACCTCGCGGCTGGATTCAAACCTTTCTAATGCGTATTCGTTCGCAGATAGTGCTTTTGTTTGTGCGTTTGCTATTAATATGTCGAAAAAGTGGCCAACAGCAACAATTATGAGATTCTTGGAGGTGTATCAAGAACGAGAATGCTTTTGGAACCACAAAAGCTAATCATACAAAGACAGAAATTTGAGAGATGCTGCATTAATTGAAATAGTAAACAGTATGCGTGAATATGTACCTGGAATTGATGTAGCTACAACAAAATTAAAAATTCGAAGCATTCGAAATGCTTACGTGAATGAACATAAAAAAGTACTGAAATCACTTAAGTGTGGTGCGTCTACAGACGGTATTTATAAACCCAGCCTTGCTTGGTTTGAAGCTGCAGACCGGTTCTTAAAACATGTAGTCGAGACAAGAGAGACGAGAAACACTTTGGTAAGTAATATTTTACATTTATTATGTTCGCAAAACATCTTATTTAGTAATATGCACAGCCGTTTAATCAGCTGAGACAGGTGACGCCATTTTGCAAGCTGCGCAATTACGAAGAATTTGTGGCGTCCTGTGTGAACGGTAGCTCACAGCGCCACTCCAGAATGACTTGACTTGTGGTGATACTTTCGTTGCGTGTGTGAACCCGGCTTTACACATATCATGGGAGCGATCGTTAAATCGCCCATCTTTCATTCTGCATCTACAGAGTGGTGCGCGAAATGTGTTACCAATTGCTTCTTTCACAATTTACGACGCACGTTAGATATCCCGCTGGGATCTCCACAGCAGTACCAGCAGAGCTTGGAAAAACAAATGAGTTACGAAATGACGTATAATTCACGATACTGCCGCTAGGAGACTAGTAAGCAGCAATGGCTGACAATGGAAGACTGACGACACAGCAACGATCGGCAATTGTGTTACTTTTCCATGAAACGAAAAGCCTTGTTGTGACTCAAGAGGCGCTTTCGACAACAGTTTAACACACGATGGGTTCCTTTCAAGAAGACCATTCACATGTTGTAAGATAAATTTCTACAGGAAGGAACAGTATTGGCAGCGAAGCGACCTGGGCCTAAGCCTGTTTGTTCGCGGTACGAGTTGCTGTACAGAGAAGTCCCGGGAAATCGTGCAGAAAGGCAGCAGTGCAACTGGGAATATCCAGACGCTCCGTTCAACGCATTCTTAAAAGTGACCTCCGTATGTACCCATACAAGATGACCTGTGCACAGAAGCTCACTGAAGAACACAAGCAGCAGAGCCTACTGTTTGCTCATTGGGCGGAAGATAGGAAAGAAACTCTCAACAACCTTTGGTTTTCAGACGAGGCGCATTTTCATTTAGACGGTGTGGTTAACAAAGAAAATGGACGCTTTTGGGCCACTGAAAACCCACTAGTGCTTCATGAACGACAACATTATGCTCCGAGGATTACAGCGTGGACAGCAATTTCCAGTCACGGACTTATTGGACCCTTTTTCTTTGAAGAAACTGTGAACAGCGAGCATTATTTGAGCATGCTTCACAATAGCTTCATTCCACAGCTTCTTGCTACTGCCTTGCCCTTCAACACGCAGTGGTTCATGCAAGATGGAGCAAGGCCACATAGTGCAAACACTCTGTTGGAGGTTTTACACCAGCATTTCGACATGCGGATCATTTCACTCAGGTTTCCAGGTCGCTTCAATGACGGACAAAATTGACCCCCCAATAATCCAGACCTCAATCCACGTGACTTTTTTCTTTGGGGGTACCTAAAGGAAAAAATTTTCCCGAAACGTCCACATGATTTAATGGAGCTCAGAAGACTTATTCTTCAAGCTTGCAGTGAAATTACGGAAGACATATGCCGTAGGGTAATCACTAACTTCAGTGTTCGTTTGAAGGAAGTTAGGAAACGAAATGGTGGACATATTGAGCATGTGCTGAGTTGGAAAAAATCTCCATGGACGGCTCTTCATTGTAGTATATGTTCCTTTCAGATTGACTTGACAATACAGTTTATATTCAAAAACAAAATGGTAACACATTTCGTGCGCCACCGTGTATATCTTTACAGTGTGTCTGTAAGGTGGGCATGTCATTTCTGTAAGTTATCGGTGTGCATATCAGAGAGACAGCAAGTGATGTTATTGTTAAACAGTATTTCCTCTTGAACCTTCCTGGCAGATTAAAACTGCTTCTGTGAAGCTGTTAGGTGTTATGGTTTCCCACGAAAGTCAAACGTTCCGAGTTCAAGTCTCGCTCAGGCACACCGTTTTAATCTGTCAGTAAGTTTCATATCAGTGCATACACCGCTGCAGGGTGAAAAATTTCATTCTGCAAACATCCCCCAGACTGTGGCTAAGCCATGCCTCCTCAGTATCCTTTCTTCCAGGAGGGCTAGTTCTGCAAGGTCTGTAGGAGAGCTGTGAAGTTTGGAAGGTGGGAGACCAAGTACTGGCACAGCTGTGAGGACGGGTCGTGAGTCGTGCTTGGGTAGCTCAGATGGCGCCGGCACGGTACCTGCTCCCTGTAATAAAAAAACTGAGTCAAGGAATCAACTTGAACGGATGTCTTGTGATGTCCGACCAGACCAAACGCAACGAACTATATCGAGGGGAAAAAAAACCATGGTAGAGCACTTGCACGTGAAAGGCGAAGGTCCCGAGTTCGAGTCTCTGTCCGGAACACAGTTTTAATCTGCCAGGAAGTTTCATATCAGCGCACACTCCGCTGCAGAGTGAAAATCTCATTCCGAATATCTGCTCTTCTTGAGGTACAGTCTTTGCTTCTGTGCTGTCTGGCGCATGAAGTATGGTAGCTGATGGACGTATTCAGTAGTGCTGTGTTGACTTGTGATTGTATCGGTTAGATGAAGAAAGAGTTATTGTAAAGGACAGCAAGGATGAATATGATGTATATATTCAAAGGCGAAAACAACATAAATTTTGAATAACTCTTTTTAAGAGAAGTTTGAGATAAGACTCCAGCACGGCGCAGTTAGTTTGTCGGAATGATTATTGTCAGCTAGTTAACTTCGTTCACTTGCTCAGAGCTAGCTGAGAGAAAGAGCACGCCACTTCCCTGAGTCAATGCATTAACATATCAGATGACTAAGGTGTTTGGTTTTATATAAATTCTATGTTAACATTATACCCTTTTTATGAGGGTGAGTCAAATGAAAACCTTAAATTTGTTATAACAAATCGAAATTTCGCGCCGTTATCCTGTAAGTTGGTAAGTGTGCTGCAAACAGAGTGCAGAATGGCCTGTAGGTGGCAGCATAGTGCAGATGCACACACATACCGTCGCAGTATCAATATAAAGATGACAGCCCCACTTGCGACTTGCACCAGGGAAGAACAGCATTCTGATATTCGGTTTTTGCGTAGCGAAGGTGTGAAACTTACTGAAATTAATCGACGGATGAAGGTTCAGTACGGTGCTGCATGTTTGTCAAAGCAGTAAGTCTACGAATGGAGTAGGAACTTCACAAATGGTGTGACTTCAGTGGAAGATGCTCTTCGTCCAGTCAGGCACAACGAGTTGTGACTCCACAGAACACTACAGCAGTAGAAGCCATAGTGAAGGAAAACCGCCGAGTGACACTGAATGACATTGCAGCATGTTTGCAGATTAGTCATGGGTCAGCACACCACATTGTGCATGATGTACTCCAGTTTCACAGAGTGTTGCAAGATGGGCGCCACGGCCGCTGGCTCCTGAATTGAGAGAACGACGTGTTGATGCTTGTGAAGAACTTCTTCGGCGCTTTGAACGAGAAGGTGATGGCTACCTTGCAAGAATCGTTACTGGGGACGAAACCTGGGTTCACTTCCACCAACCGGAAAAGAAGAGAGCGAGCAAGGAATGGCGCCATATCTCATCACCAAGTGGTCTCCATATGTCTGGACCACTCAAAGACGCAATGGGAGGAAAGAAGTTCCGTTCTGATGAAGAGGTACGCCATGCGGTGCATGAGTGGTTTCGCGCACTACCTAAAGATTTTTTTTTCTAAACGAATTTATGCACTTTGTAAGCGCTGGAGGACTTTCATTGAACGTGGGGGAGATTATTTTGAAAAGTGATACAGCTTTGTACCACTTCTGGACAATAAATAACATTTTTAAAAAATATTTAAGGTTTTCATTTGACTCACCGTCGTTAATCATTATTCACTTTGTTAAGCGTAGTATTGTTAAGACCAATGTTACGTGTGAAGATCTCCCGAAGATTTAATCTGTCTTTTTGAATACATACTTCATTCTAAAATCGTTGTCTTGGAATAATAGTTCACAGGAACAGTTACTTACTCTATACCACTGTTTGAAGAAGGTTTATCACTACGCATTACCACACTGCAGTATATGGTATGCAACATATCGAATGTTATCTAAAAACTTTATTTAAAAACAGAAATCTAGCTTAGCCGCTGCCTGCTTGTAGTTTGCTGTTGTGCTTGAGAGAAATCTGAAACAATGTTGTCAAGACGCGAGGTAAGTTGAAATTTTGATTAGGGCCAGATAATTATTTTACTTCAGTTGTGCATTAAATATAAAGACAAGTTGTATCCAGACCAGTTACAGTTGAAATTCGTTTCCGTTTAGTTAAAGGTTAGCATACGAGTTTAAGTCGGATAACAGTTCGTGGGTATATTTTTTGGTAATATTTTGACTTTTTATACAGGGGGAGGTAAATATGCGCTAAATTTCATACAGAGACACATAGTCGGAAACTTACAAGTTCTTCCATAAACATGTGGCGGTGACAGATCGCTTGCGGGAAACGACTATCTTTAGAGATATTCAGCGACGCTTCTTCTCATTCAATTCGCCACGCCAGAGACAACGAGATTTCACCGAGCTCGCAGGGTCTATTAACCAGCTGTGCAGCATCTGCATACTATCTACACCAGTAAACTGCTAGAGTGGTTTTCAAGGAGAAAACTTCAAGAATAAGCTTCTCTAAGAGGAGAAAGATATCTTCAACTTTTATAGTCCTGTCTTCCTCAGTTGCGTGTAATATTACGGTATATTAATAATTTTTACTTATGGACCGTCTGACAGCAACTGAATAAAACACAATTTTAGTGCCATACGCGTTTCGCCTTTATTTCCTGCAAGGCATCATCAGTGGCCTGGAATATGTACATATGTTAGCTATTTTATTTACATTTTTGTCATTGTGCCTATAGGTTATAAACAGTTCTGGTGGTTGGTATTTCCTATTAAGTAGTAATGTTTTGAACTGTACTTACAGGTTGCGTGGACAATTTCCTACATATTACGCTCCTGTTGCATTTTTGGTGTTGTTCTCCTTCTTATGAACGCCAGTTTGCGGTTTTTTTCCCCATTCCACAACACTGTGCACTGAACGCTTGTTTTAAAGCAATGTTTTGGTTTCTGTTGCCGACTGTCAAATGTTTTTGCCAAAGATCGAATGCTATTGCCAAACTTATGAGTGTCACTATTGAAGTATCTGTGGTCTGTTCGTGTATGCATTTGTGTGTGCGTTTGTGTATGTCTATCCATCTCATTCTACCCTCTCACTCTCTCTCTCTCTCTCTCTCTCTCTCTCTCTCTCTCCACTTCCTTCATCCCCCCCCCCTCCAAAGTCTCTGTCCATGTACTTCTTCCTCTTCTCTCTGTCCATTTACTCCTCCTCCCCTCTGTACCTTCCCCCTCTGTACAACTCCTCCTACCCCCCCTATCTCCTCCCCATCCCTCTCACTGTCCATGTTCCCCTGTTCCTTTCCTCCCCTCTGTACCTTCCCCCTCTGTACAACTCCTCCTACCCCCCCTATCTCCTCCTCATCCCTCTCATTGTCCATGTTCCCCTGTTCCTTTCCTCTGTCACTTTCCTCCTCCCCTCTTTCCGTCCATCTTCTGCTTCCCTATATCTCTGGTCATCTTCACCTTCCCGCTCCTTGTCCGTTTCCTCATCTCTCTCTCTCTCTCTCTCTCTCTATCTATATCTATCTCTCTCTCTCTCTCTCTCTCTCTCTCTCTCTCTCTGCCCCTCTCCATGTTATCACCTGCATCCCAGAAGGAGGTTGTTGGTTCCTATTTCCACAGTATTTCTTTCCAGACACTAAGTAACGTGTGTGTCAAGTTTGGTTCAAATCGACTTATATAGGAGTTCTGGAACAGGTGTAAACACACACACACACACACACACACACACACAACACACACTTTTATAATATGTATAGAGTCTGCTGTTTTTATGGAATTGCAGAAACGATTTTTTCCTGCGAAACATATATTTTGCATTTACTTCACTGTACAAATGCGGAATCGTAACACCCAGGCAACCTACATCTGCAACTACAATTTCGGGTTTTGTTCATCATCTGAGGCAAATGCATGGCAAGAATCTTCCTCGCTATTAGTGACGACATATTGCTTGCGACGATAGGGCCTTCCTCTGTGGAACTGCATCTCTGCATCACATTCCTCCTCTTCGTCTTCACTGTTCTTCCCCTTGTATTCTATCTTGTGACTGTTAAAGTATAACTCGCTGTCGAATGTAAATCCAGTGCTACATCGAAAAACGTATCGCCGTATCGTTGGGATGAAATAAACAACCATTTGTACGATAGTATGGGGTATGTTAGCATTTTACAGCATATTGTAAACACATTCTATTTCAAAATTACTAAAAGCAAACGAAAGTTATCTTTATATCTCGAACTCTTGCTGACACTACAATATACGGCTTTCTTCAGTGAAATGTTGAAACTTGCTGGGAGCTTGCAGAAACGAAAGCAGCCGATGCAAGGAAAGCACGTGCTGCAAAGTATACGCTACAATCAGGCAAAGCGAATTTAGTTAATTCACCGAACTAAGAAGTAAATAGAAGATTGATGTGGCATACACTCTACATAAAGACAGAGGAGAATAAAGGTTCCCCAATTCTATCCAACGGGATTTCGCAAGAAATACTTTATTTTTTATTTTTATAACAAATTTTGGACACTGTATAAAACAATCTTCCTTTTCATTTACCTCCAAATGATATTATTCCGACAAGGCATGCCCGAAGACATGTAGGCCAGAAGCTTCATTTCTCTAAGAAGTCCAGAGAACGAGGCGTGTATGGTTATTAATAGATTTTTAGAGTGACTGAGGACCGGGTTATAACATGACTTACATTAAAATTAAATGTTTGGTGAATAGTTCATATAAACTGACAGGCTAATGTCCTGGCAATGCTAAGGACCAAAATTCGTCTCACCATACGAGTAAGCTTCAGAGGAACTGGAGACATGTCTTACGGGTTTATGTACAGCCATCATCTCAATTTCGTATAAGTGATTAAGTAAGACGAGTCACAGTTCATTTCAGAATCCTCGTATTTCTTGGGCACGCCAGAATACGCACGAAACGACGTTCACGCGCGGGTCCTCCTGGCACATTTCCATTAAAAAGAAATGACGTGAGGCCCCATAGCAAATACGCCTCTACCAGCTTTAGAAAGCAGATTCATCTCCGCTGATGCTGCAGAAAGAAACGAGGGTGTCACCAGCAGCTTTCCAGCAGTTGTGGTGGCGTCAGAACATGATGGAGGGCAGGATTCCTTACGTAACTCCTCGAGGAGCGCGGTAATAAAACTGCAAATCTGACATGAGTCGCTCTCAACCGCTCATTTCATTATGCTCCTTTTTAGCTCTGATTTTTCACGGGTCCCGTACGATGGTGACCACGAACGTTCTGCGGATATGATTTCATGGTAGCACAGTAGAGGACATCATCTGTTGGCGTTCCGAAATGGTAGGAGTTTCTAGAAGCGATCGTGGACGTTAAATCGGAGTCACGACACTTGTGCCCCGCTGGTGTTCTTCCTGGACATCACGCCAGACTTTGGCCACAACGTCAGGAGCCTTACCGGTGTGACTCGTCATGAAGAAATATGACCTTTTTTCTCGTATTTCAGACTGCACAACCTTTAGGCATAGATAATTCTATTACCTTTGTGCTAGTCGATATTTTTTCTGATGCTTGATTCAGTTGCCTTGTGTATGAACTTAACCCTCCATCGTTAAACACTATTCCGTAATTGATGTCTACTGCAGTTCCTGAATAACTTACGGTGGGAAGTTGCAGCTGACCTGTGCTCTTCTGACCGTTTTTGTAAAGTATGGAAGAATAAAACAATTGCATTTATAGTAGCAAATGATTAGATATTAGTATTTGATTGTAGTGATATAGTCCCCCACCACTCTTGTCCATTGTCTCCGTAAGTTTCGGGGAAACAGTTAACATATTAAGCACAACAGCATTGCCACCTGCTAATTCGGATGTGAAGTCTGTCGCTGCCATTGTCTCCACTTCCGCATTGACTGATAAGATTTATCTGATAAATACTTTTTCTCTGGCATTAAAAATCGATCCAAGATGAATCAAACAATTTATCTGGTTCTCGCGGCAATGTCAGCTACACAGCAGTAACCGGATCCTTACATTGTCCACAACATCACAAAATCCTCCGTTACTGCACTGTCGTTGACTGAACATGTCTGGAATATGATTAGTGTAAAGTCTTAAAGTACAGCACTAACTGTAAGTAACAAATAAACAGCGGCCTGCGATTGATGTTCGCCAATGACCAACGTTCCTGAAATATTTCCACCACGCGTAGGAAGTTTTACATATCACACAATATAAATTTTCTGTCTTAATTTGATTTGGTTTAATGAATCGAGTGTTTACTTATAATGCTATTAAAAACTGAGGTACGCAGTGCTGATGTTCCATAATATTTATTTTATAGTTGGTTGTGAATAGCTTATGGTTTTAATGGCCACCTCAAACAAGAGATAGTCCACATAACATCAACGAGAGTTTATAGCCGCACAAAAATTGTTTTCAGAAAGATACGTGACCGATTAAGACTGTCTCTATACGGAAACTACAAGCACAAATACTTAGACAAGCTGTAAACAAATAAACCTTATGTTATATTATACTGAAAGATTGAAACTATAAGAATGTTCACGAGTACTGGGACAATATCAACAGGTATAAACGAAGGAGGGGGGCAAGGGGTAGAAAGGAGTCAATGGGATGTGGATGGGGATATATAAAAAGCATGTTATCTTAAGGTGAGAAAAATATTAACTGGCTGCTCCTACTTTACCAAGAGTGAATACTGGAACTGTATTACACATTAACGATTAAGTGAGGATTCTGTGTTTGTGCTTAGCGATAGCCAGAATTTTAAATAACGTTATTTTTCAAACAGTTTAAAATCAGAGTTGGTAAAATAGCCTATATTAGAATTGAGTTTAAGTCCAAATACGCAATAGCTGTTTATTTATTTTTTTCTTCACTGTCCGTATCGATCACTCAAAATTACTATAGTAAGAATGATATTCAATCACAGCATGTTCAGCGAAGGTGAAACCTTTCTTTTTCAGTCTCCAACTCCTTTCACGTCAAGATATTTTAGTAGTTGTGACTCTACCTGATCGACGTCTGTGGTGTTGAAGAGAACGTGGGCAACTATAAACCTAGTATAGAAAGCTGGTACATATTTCGTGGATTTTAGTTTGCTGGTAGGTACCTGTGAAATCCTACTTAAATTAGTATGGGGACCCATCTGTTGTCAGTGTGATTTGGTGGCCCCTGAGGAGGTTATAGAAGCGCTGTTATCCTGTATCTCTTCTTTATTAAGTATGTTGTCGATTAGGGTAAAACTATAATCATTGCCGTATCCGATTTCTTTAATCGTTTTGATTAATTCTCAAAATCTGATTTTCTTTGTGGCATTGATAACGTAATACTGTGGCTGTAGAAGTTACTTTGCTATGTATTTCAACAAAACAATGTTTTCACTTGCTGTTGCCAATGGTAAGCTCTGAGAAGTTGAATGTCTTTCCTCCTAACTTCAATGTAAACTTGATTTTTCTCCGGTTACGGACGGAATATTCCATGAATGTTGTAATTCTATTAACCATGTGTCATCGGTCAAGAAGAATTACTAGTCATTGTCCTATTGTCCTTCTTCGATACAACAACTAGCTCATAAGGAGACTAATAGCGGGATCTACATTTTAAAGAGGGCCTCCGAACCCCATTATCTATTTTTCCCGTGCGCAACGGGTCGTATCAGGTTAATGCCGAGCAAGTTAACTGGAAACGACAGACACGGGATTTTCGTAATTTGGATTTGTAGTTTGGCACTCCAGCAAACGCTCACGTGCAATACTCATAAAGACTTTGCATTCCTAGTGATTTATTTGCAATAGTGTGGAGTCCACAAGCATAGCTGTACGTATTATGTTTTCTTTGGTTTTGCATGACAGTCATAAGCTACTGATATGTATACATACATTACAGTAACAGCTCCTTCCCCCCTTCCCTCCCCCCCCTTCCGGATGCTTCTGTCTGTATGTGAAGGCTAACCTCAGGAATAACTGTAGGGTTTTGATACACTTTTAAGTAATAGACTGATTCACCACGAAGGTTTGTGTGTAAGGGCTACTTTATTACATCTACGCCAGGCGAATTGTCCGGCTATAAAGACTTAGTGCTACCTGAGCGAAACCTGGACGGCTCACTAGCACAAAAATTTTCTACATAATGTGAAGGACAATTAAACAATTTAAAATAAGAGATGGTAAAATAGTTTATATTAAAACTGAGCGAAAGTCCAAATCAACAATACCTGTTTCATTGTGTTTTCACTGTATGACGACCGGTTTCATATCCTGGAGGCATATCTTCTGGTTACATAAAACTAATATGTCATGTGCCACGAATGACAAGATACATCTGCACGTAAAAACATGCCATGCCTCGGTAAAACCCTTGATGAAACGGTAGATGGGTATCCGATCCAACCCTGCATGATCACTAATACATCTCCAAAAAACAGTCAAAAGACGAGCCCGGACAGCACACGACAAACCACGTATGATAGGATGAAACCGTCGCCAAAATCCTCAGGAGTAACAAAAAATTAAAAGACACTCAATCCTTGGGAGTCGTCAACATACTTAAATATATTGGCTTGCGTCACATAGAACTACACGTTACAGCGCTATAACGTTTTAGTTTGATATGACCTGAGGATATAGCTCCACGTTATGAAACCGATCGCCATACAGTGAAAAAAAAACCAATAAACATCTATTGCGGATTGGGACTTAAACTCAATTTTGATATAATCTATTTTACATCTCTGATTTTGAACTGTTTGATTGTCCTTGACATTATGTGCGAACTGGTAGCTGTTGTTGTCCGACCTATAGGGTTATTTGTAAAATAAATTCTGTTGAGTCATTACATAAACCTGTGATGGAGTATCGTACGAAAGCGTAATGATAAGAACATATGTAACGATAACACAGAAAATTAAAAGTTTTCATGAGAGTTCGTTTGAATTTAGTTAAACTAAGAGCATGAAAGCAGTTAGACAAATTTGAGTGAATTTATTTTCACAAATGGGAAATTTCATTTTACTCTATTTTAGCAACAGTTTATAGAAACTGCTTAAATGGCATTTCCATTTACTTTGTGAAACTTTGATCTTCAAGGAAACAATGTGAACGGAGAAATAATTGACAGTTTTGGTTTAATACACTGAAGAACGTACGAAAGTTATAAAGTGAAGGAAGATTTTCACAGCAACGTGAGAAAGATAGTGCTAAAATTGCCGGAAGAGAGAGAGAGAGAGAGAGAGAGAGAGAGAGAGCGCTATATAGCCAGTTATGTTCCGCGATATTACTTTCTTGTAACTTATTTTAAGTGACTGGAGTCAATGTGACGGACTCAGAAACGCTACTGATGTATTGTAAGAGATTTCTCCACATTTCCCCGAAAGTTTTCACAAGCGTGAAGTTCTTAATGATCTTTCTCCTGGCCGAACAAGCAAAGATTAACCGACTGAAAATTGCGCACATTCGTCAAATGGACAATTCTCTTACCAGACAAATGGCTGACCATTACAGAGAACGTAATTATCTCAAAATTCGGCTCCAGTGCGTTGCACAGGATTTCGTTCATGGCAGAAACAAAGAATTTCCTGCTTCTGAAAAATAACTCGTGTGAGCCCTAGTAATTATGGGGAAGCCCAGCGCCCGGCCGGCACACAATAAGACCACGAGAAATGAGAAAGGCCGCTCAAGGGTGGCCTTTATTTCGGCAGAGACCAAAGCTCCACGGACTCGTCGTGTCGGACGCCGTCGTTCACCGGAAGAATTTAATGCGGGCTGCAGAATTGTGGACAGTCGTGTCTCCCTCTGACTGGCGGGTAAAAGACGGAAATAATTGGTAGCACAGCAGGCCAACTCGTGTAATTACAAAGAAGGGGTAAGGGAGGAGGAGAGGGAAAAAGAACGGTTGAGAAACTGGAGCAAACAGAGAACACGACACGAAAATCTTGATCATTTTTCCGTTTCAAACGAAAGTGAAATAATTGCAAAAAAAAAAAAAAAAAAGCTCACGACGTAATGCGCTCCTCAAGATCAAAATTATAGAAATTGGTATCGAGAACATTTCCCGCCTAAACGACGTGACTAATTGTTTAATGATTTAATTGTAATACTGTTCTTATTTAATTAGTGTAGTAGTTGTGATGTATACGTTGCGTAGTATTACCGAGCACTTTGCCGCTAACACGATGTATCATACTTATGTAATTAATTTAATTACTGCATTATAACATTATTTACATCTTTAGAAAGCGTTTTTTTTCCTTTTTTGGTCGTTACATGTACTACGTGCAGAGCTAATGGCACGAGTTTACCACTCCCCACGAGTTTATCACTCCGAAGACAACAACAAAGCTGAATCCATAGCACATCTCCTGCGGCACTTGTAATGCTATAATGAAACAAAGGAATGAATAATGAACGTAATGACTGTGTGTAAAATTGTACTCAGTCTCTTCTTGGTGACGCCAGAATAAAGCTCAGTTTTTTATGAAATGAGTTAAGATTCTTTGTTAAGTGGCATACAGTTATATATAACTTTTTCAGTAGAAGAGATGTGTTTCACAGTAGCGAAGGTGAATAAGTGATCGTAGCTCTGAATTTATGCGTTTTACAGCCCTTGTTTCACAGATTTCTTTCTCCTGAGTGATCGTTCCTGTCTTATCCCTGAATACTGTGCATCCCTGCATCTGGGACAACCTGTATAGATAGAAGAACACTGCACAAGACATTAATCATAGTTAAGCCAATTTACAAGAATTACTTAAGGGGAGGTTTACTATCTTTTGGTTCAAAAAATCGATTTTCTTTAAATTGCATTTTTGGATCCATGAAAGCGTATAGAATCCACCCTTGAAACGGTTTTTCCGAATACGGAACGGAAATGTTTGTTATTCGCGCTTCAACAAAAAAATGCACCTGTCTGAAATCGCCCTTTTTTACGCACCCGTTTTTTTCTTTCAGAGAACGAGTTATTGTACCGGTGCTTGGGAGGAAACACACAAAATTCAAATGAAAGTTGGAATGTTTGGAAGTTAGCCCCCAAGCATCTGCATTCTGGTGCGAAGATTGTGGAGATTGCGACTTTCCTGGCAGTGAGCAGCTTCGACGACGGGTATTCAGCAATTCTGAAGACCATGACAACGATGGACGTCACTCTGGGACTCTATTCGACGCAGTTCGCCAAGCATTCGGACGACCACCAGATTCAAGCGGGAGAAAACCGCTTGTCACCGGCCGCACGAGCGGCTCTGGAGCAGCGCAGGATGGCCCAGATCGAGTAGAACGCCCTCTATCAGGAAGAGGAAGGACTAGTTTATGGAACCCGGAATAGCAGATTCAACTTAAGCTGCATAATATTGCATTTATGTGTAGTCAAAACTTCAAACGCGTTTTCCTCGAAATTCTTTTTTGCTGCGCAATATGGTAACTTCAATCTACTGAACCGATTGGCATGATTCTTTGTTTCCGAAGAAGCTAACTAAATTGTCTAGGAGATGTACCACTTTTATTCCGATCCATCAACTATAAATATTTTTACTTGGCCGACAAAGTCGAAAAATCGATGAAAAACAAATCGTGTTTTTTTTAATTGGCCGCCATTTTGTTTCCTATGGTTCAAATAACTTAAGCGAGGTGCAACTCCTAAAGAAGCTTATATGTTTCGATAACGTCAACTCAGTTTTGATTTCAGACAAGCCGGCTGGCCTGTGACATACCGCGCGTGGAGGTCTACATCGAAATTTTGTTCCGTTCCGACGAAACTGCCCGCCTTTGCTCATCGACATTTCCGGTCGAAAATTGTAGAGGAAATATCAATAAACATTTTGACCAAATTTGCCATTGATATCTATAACACACCCCGAGAAAAAAATTCTCAAAGAACATGCTTTTTTCAGACCAAAGATAGTAAACCTCCCCTTAAATACACAAACCTCCCTCGTGAATGAGCCTGTCTATTAGTGAAAACCGCACCAAAGTCTCTACAGTAGCACATCAGATAAGAAAAACAGACAGTATGCCCAACCCCCACGCCCCAGCAAACTTTATTTCAAATGTATGTGGGTATGTGCTTGAACTCAGGATTCAAAAACTGTGAGTTTGTTAAGAACCTCTAATTTTTTTTAATATTTTGTGTAAGCTTACACTACGCGGTACAGATTTTCCACAGATGTTGTAACAATGGTTTGAAAAAAAGTTAGCTTAGCGTTCTAAGGACACTGAACGAGTGCTACTTCCTGAAGTAAAAAGTGACAATATTCGGAGGAGCTTCTAGCTGAGCATTAGAAATCGGTGCATGAAAGAGATCGATATTATTTCTGCATTGTGTTACAGAAAGCCATTTGCGAGAAACTGCAACGTAATGAAATACAGCTAATGTGGCCGAGTAAACTATAACGATTGCTAAGGACATTATTTGGGATTGTGAACTGTTATATGCAGGGTGAACATTAATAAAAGCGAAAAACTGCAAAGGAAAAAGGTCCTTAGGACATGTGTCCGGAAGTACTTTGTTGGCACGGTAGATGGCGCTGACGAATGACACTTCCTCTGATCGCGTGCTGTGTGTTCCTTGTATGTTGCAGGTTGTTGTGATTGACGCAGCGTACTATAAGCAGCAGAATGGTCCGGTATTCATATCGGGAACAAACAGAGATGGTGTTTGTGCACGGCCAAACAGATGGAAACGGTCGAAAGGCAGCGTGGCTGTATCAAAACATGTATCCTCACAGGCACCAACCACATCACACCACATTTAGAGCCCTTTTTGGGCATTTGTGAGATCATGGATCCTTCCACACAGACAAACGTTCAGGAGAGCGGCGGACTGTCCGTACACCACATTCGGATGACCGGGTTCTACGGGATACTGAGACCAACCCTAGGACAAGCTCCAGACAAGTGGCCCTGCAACAAGGTGTGGGCCAATGTACGATTGTGTGTATCCTGCATGACAACAGCTACTATTTCTATCGCCTGCAACGGATGCAAGTATGATCACCAGCGGATTTCCCTCTACGTGAACGAGTTTTTGCACCAGTCCACCACAATTATAGGATTTCTGGGTTTAGTCGTCATTACCGACAAAGGAATCTTTACCAGGACTGGCACCATCAATCTGTTTAACAGTCATCTGTGAGCTACAGACAATTCCCTGGGAATGGTCGAGACGTTTCATCAGCATCGGTTCAGCGTCAGTGTGTGGGCAGGGATTCTCGGTGGCCACATTGTTAAAATGGTTAGACTATTATTCCACGACGCCTCGACAGAAGAATGTACCTGGACTTCCTGCGGAATACTGCGCCTGGATTGCTTTATATTGTGCCTTTGGCAATATAACACGTTATGTAGTTTCTGCATGATGGAGCACTATCCCACTTCCGCATTATAGCACGCTGTCACCTCAAAAACATCTTGGGACGTTTGATAGATCGTGGAGGCCTCGTAGCATAGCCTGCTAGATCACCAGACTGGATTTCTACGTCTGGGGGCGTCTGAAAAGCGTTGTGTATGCTGAACCGTTTCCTAATGCGCAGACCCTGCAACAGCGTGCTCACGACGCCTGTGACGCTTTTCGGAGAGAGGTCGGAACATGCGAAAGAGTGCGGCAATCCATGACGCGACGTGTAAACGCCTGCGCTGCATCCCACAGACGGCACTAACATCTGCTGTGACGAACATGCGATGCAGCGTCTGTACTGTGTTCCGGGCGATATGTTGTCGTTGCACGTACACAGTCCATTTCCAGACACATGGTCATAGGACTTTCTTTCCTCCATTTCCAGTAAGAAATCCGTCCCTGCTGTTTGTCGGTTTTATTAATGTTGCCTGTGTGTGTGTGTGTGTGTGTGTGCGTGTGTGTGTTTAATTTGTATTATCGCTCCTGAATTCCATATTTCGTACATCAGAAATCGGTAGCTAAGGTAGAATACTCAAAATTTCTAGGTGTATGCATTGATGAGGTGTTGAACTGGAAAAAAACACACTGAAGATCTGCTGAAACGTTTAAGTTCAGCTGCTTATGCTATTAGGGTCATTGCAAATTTTGGCGATATACATCTCAGTAAATTAGCTTACCAGGCCTATTTTCATTCTCTGCTTTTGTATGGCATCATATTCTGGGATAACTCATCACTGAGTAAAAGAGTGTTCATTGCACAAAAGCGTGTAATCAGAATAATTGCTGGAGCTCCTCCAAGATCATCTTGCAGACACTTATTTAAAGAGCTAGAGATCTTCACTGTAGCCTCACAATATATGTATTCACTTATGAATTTTGTTATTAACAATCCGAATTAATTCAAAAGTAATAGCAGTGTACATGGCTACAACACTAGCAGGAAGGATGATCTTCACTACTCAAGGTTAAATCTAACTTTGGCTCAGAAGGGGGTAAATTATGCTGCCACAAAAGCCTTTGGTCACTTAACTAATAACATCAAAAGTCTGACAGATAGGCATATAACATTTAAAAGGAAATTAAAAGAATTTCTTAATGGCAACTCCTTCTACTCATCAGATGAATTTTTGGATATAGTAAGTGGGTAATTTCCCCAACCCCCCATACATATAAATTAAAAATATTGTCATGTAATATTTTGTGTAATGTAATCTCTTGTACAGACACCTTTTATTAACCTGACGCGTTCCACATCATTACGAAGTGTCGTATTCATGATCTATGGAACAAGTACTAATCTAATCTAATCTAACGACTCTTGTCACCATAAGTTACAGGGATGTATGAACGATGATGAGTTAGCAGAATCCTGCTCCACGGTCCTTGCAATTTTGCATGAGTTTATAATTACCGTAATTGCATGTCCTGTTACAACACAATTAAACCCACTGAACATTCACACAGTGCTCCGTGCTGACACAAATACTCCGACACCCTGTTTCTTTATTAGGGCGCAGCAGTGTGAAGATAATGGCTTCACCAACAAGCAGCCTTTACGCAGTGTAGATATTCAGTGCTGGTGAATGCAGGCTCCTCAAGGTAAACAAATACAAAAAGAGATTCAGTGAGTTTTCTTAATACTCAAGTGACAGATTAAATAATTCACACTTACAATACAATCTTACTCGGACGTTAATGCAATAGCTGCGTTTCACGTAGAGATACAAGAAAAACGCAGCAGTGGACTTCAGTTTATAAACGTATAGATGAAGTGACCTGTCACGATTCTCGTAATATAGTACAGCCATTACTTTGTGGTTAGTTCGAAAAGTTTCTTACAAACGAGATAATGTTGCACTTAAAGAAATAGAAAAATTTAGTGTGTCTGAGTTTCTTTTGAAACTTTGTGAAAAACTTTTGAAACCAGTGAAATCTAGTATGTGGAAGAAACTGAGAGAGCGGATGCGGTACGGGAAGACCAGAGGGCCACGAGGTTTCTGCAAAGAAGCAGTCCTTAGCGGTCCCCGGTTCCGGTGGTTGTGCTGGAACACGCGAGCACCGGACGCGCCGGCTGCAGCAGGAAAGAAGCCATAGGCACGGAATCTGCTGCAGGGAAGGAGAAGAGGTACTTCGCAAGGGTGCCTTTCTATGTATTTCACTATTTTTTAAAGCAACCATTGTCATTTTCATTTCTTCACCGACGAACGTAGAATATTACTGCAGGAATAGTTTCCTCACAGCGAACAGGCATAGTGACACATCAATAATTCATTACGCACTGACTAAAGCATCCTGAAAAAAAAATACTTGTCACTTTTTTAAAAGCGCGCACTGCCCGCTGCGGAGCGCTATAGATTTTGGAGAGCTAGTACGAGCTGCTCATATTGAAATGGTGCAGAAATCTTGAGACTTAAAAACTGGGAATACGCGTGAATTTCTCATGCTGAAATTTCTGTTCAATTGATGATGTATATGAGTGAGTAAACGTGTAGAGTTTTAGCGTTATTTCTGGTATTAATCCATGTTCTATGATGTTTTTATAAGAACTCATGTTTCACTTATGTATTGTATATATTTGTCTCTGGTTTTGTCCACGTGCTGTTCGAGATATTCGATGGACAACGGGTAGCATTGGGGTGCAGGAGCCAATGTCGTGACCTCTGAGCAAGTGCAGGGAGACCTCATAATCAACTGCAGCGCCAACGAATATGCCAGACAGAACATTCGTAGAACCATAATGAATAACGCTGTAGAAGAGAATATACACTGCAGCACGTCAATGTATATTTCAAGCACTCTCTTGTCTGAAATCTCTGGACAGACCTATCTTATGACAGCATCACAAGAAATATCATTTGTTGTGTAACTGAGAGGGAAAATAAAGCAATTTATTAACGAGAACTCCAGTCTACCGATTTAAGTAGAGTGAATAACTGTTTTGAGTGGTGTACTACGGTTCGAGAACTGTACCGGAGTAATAATCAATCGTCACGTGACAGTTTTAATTGAGCATCGCTCAAAAACTTGAGCAGTATCCCCGGAGAGCTAGGTGGGCAGTGGAGTGCAGATCGTCCAGTCTAAGACTCTTATAACCTATGCTGAAATGTCCGCCATGCTCTCCCCAAAGTAGAGGACATTCATATATTTTTGCATACGAAAAACGACGCGAGTGGAGATTTCTAATTAATTGTATCTAAGAACTAGTCGCGAATGTAGGTGGCTGCTCAGCTCTAAACTGCACTAACCACTGCAAAAATGGTATTCACGTGTTTAGATTTCCAAGTGACCTTTAACAAAGAACAGGATGGGTCAAAAATCGCTGGACAGACAACTAGGAAGCAAGACCTGGTGCTCAATTGTGTATCGCGTATTTTAAGTGTATACTAATAAACGCTGTTACAAACATGAAACCAGTTGTACAGAATTGCGTTTCTTCCCGCAGTCTAAGACTACACAGAAGTACTTCGTCTCAAAACTTTTCGATTACTGAGATATTTACGCAATTGGAAAATTGGAGACGAATATTTATTGTGATGTATTTATACATCGTTAGCATTAATATACGTACACAAACTTGATACGCCCTGCTAAACCCGCAGGACAGGACAGGTAGTTTAAGTTGTGGAAAGGGACCAAAATAAGCGGCTGTCAGTTATACTCGAACATACAACCGTTTATTTGATCAAGCATTACAAAAGCCAATATTAAAAAAAAAAAAAAAAAACAGGTTTAGTTTTGGAACTTAATTAGCGGCTGAATGCGCCGTACAATCTCATGCCTTAAGGGCAAGACCGCTTTAATTTAAAAACGGCTGAAAGCCAATAACTTAAAGCTCAACCAAAATCAGAAATTTAAAAGGCAAAGCCTTATCTTAAAACAGTTCCTTAATTAGGCTGAAGGCCCAAAGATTCTGACATTTTAAGAGCAAACAACTTAAATTCAAAATCGGCTGAAGGCCCAACACTTAAGACTCAATAACATTCATTTTAAAAATGCCAAAGGCTTTACATAAAACAGTTCTTAAATTAGGCTAAAGGCCCAAACTATCTGACGCCTTAAGGGCAAAACAATCTAACGATCTAAAAATCGGCTAGAAGCCATACAAGTACAAACAACAAGAACGAACAAGAAAAAGCAGTACACCCAAGGGTGCTCAGAAGTTCCGAGAGTCGGCCTGGAATTCAAATACTAACGCTCGCTTAGGAGAGACAGGCAGTCAGCCCAACCATTGTCGATCCGTCGACAACCCAACCGACAGACAGTCAACGGACCCACTGACAAGATAACTTCCACTTCACCCGACCAGCACACAACAGGGAGTTCAATGGAACAACGTAGAAGGTATTGGCGCCCACAACCAATTATACATCGAGCTGTCAAACTAGACACCATCCTGTATAGCGACAACACGATGAGGGTAACACACTGCCTGAATTTACGTCAACAGCCAGGGCAGGTAACAGGAACGTTATCGGCCACAAGGCAGAAGAGTCCGCTGGTGCACTTATAACGAAATACAGCTAAACTCCACCGGAGGGTGGCTAAAATTTGCCAACTTGAAAACACACGTTGCTCGCGGGACTATCCCAACAGCCGACAACAAAATCCAAACGACACAATGTGAACAGTCGTGACTTGCTGGTAGATTAAGTCAAGACTCAACTTTCATGTCCAGGATCGGTGAGCCACGAACCTCGTAGCAATGGGAACAGCACCACACACCCCGACACCGCATAGAGGCCGCCAATGGGCCCGGCCAAATTATGGTCCGCGGAGATTTCCTCCCTGCTCCAGGCCAACCGACCACCTACCCAGGCCCGGAAACGGTGGAAGGACCAAGTATACGTCAGCCGATGAGACGACCATCTGAACGACCAACCAACGGTCGTCCCGCTCCAATCTCCCTCCGTCGGACAGTTCATGTGTGTCGGCAGCAGTCGGCGAGCACTGGCTGTCGGCGCCTCACGGGCGCTCTGTCCCTCGACTTCACTGCTGTTGCGTCCCTACTGCACAGCTGGTCCGTCCCGAACTGACTGCAAGACACACGACGACCCGGAAATACTATTTGTCGCTCCAGAGATGGTACGACAGTGCACTTATCGATACGCGCTGCTGCTGCCGCTCGCGGGCAAGTAAGGCAGGAAGTTAATGACGCCAGTAAATGGAATAAGAAAACGAGATGGCAGTACCATAACAGAAGATGCCAAACAATAAATGGGATAAACGCGAGCCGTGTACGGCTCAAGACTGAATAATACTTAACCCCATTTCTTGTTTAGGTGAGGTAGGACAAAAGGTAATTAAGAGATTTTTTACAGCGGATAAGTCATCTTGAGGGAACCTACGCAAGTACCATAACCTTCAAAGAATGAAGTTTTGACCACAATTCAACGAGCAATAAATTTTCTGTCTTTTTGTGTTCACGATAAAGGCATTTAATAACAGCTTGAATACCGATATATAAAATTTACTATTGCTGTTTGGTGATATTTACGAATTACCATTCTAGTTCATGGTCTACATTCCTATAGACGTATAGAATTACACTTCAGTACTTCTGTAATATGAAAACGGCATTCTAAATATTTCTGTACACATTAATTACTGTCTGGTACGCTTCATACTTTAAACATAAAATATTTCACAAGAAATATGGGAAAGAGTTTGTTGAATAGGTCAACCAACCACAAGTTAACATTGCCAAATCCTCAGAGTTGGGGAAAACACGGCGCTGATGTTTGGTTTGTGAGGCGCGGTCATCAGCGCCCTTACGAAGTCCCAATTATTACACAATACAGCTTTGCCACTGTCACGAATGATGATGACGATGAAATGATGAGGACTATACAAACACCCAGTCCCCGGGCAGAGAAAATCCCCAACCCGCTCGGGAATCGAACCCCGGACCCCGTGATCCAGAGGCAGCAACGCTAGCCGCTATACCACGAGCTGGGGACAGAAAAACATGGCGGATGATTCAGACTATTATACAGGGTGTAACAAAACTGTACGCCACAAATTGCAGGACACATTTCGCATACTTAGACGAAGAAACTGTTATATAAACATGGGTCGCCGGCCGAGGTGGCCGAGCGGTTCTAGGCGCTACAGTCTGGAACCGCGCGACCGCTACGGTCGCAGGTTCGAATCCTGCCTCGGGCATGGATGTGTGTGATGTCCTTAGGTTAGTTAGGTTTAAGTAGTTCTAAGTTCTAGGGGACTGATGACCTCAGCTGTTAAGTCCCATAGTGCTCAGAGCCATTTGAACCAAACATGGGTCGTGAAAAGCTTTGTTTCTATGTTACAACTCATTTTCTCCAACTCATTAATCATAGGAAACCCACACGCACCGAACGCACCAGCATACCACATGCAACTCCTTCTCATAGGAGATGTTGAATATGCAATTCGTGGGCATTATTGATACATGCATCAACCCACTGTCATAGTGAATCTGGGATGCGCTGGAGTATTGCGGATGGTTTCGCAGCATTCCATAATAAGGGCACGGAGACTCAGAAAATCTTGTACTGGGGTCTCATATATAAGCGCTTTTAAGGGGCTCCGGAACGCCCTATATTTGCAATGTTAAAATAACGCTTATAAATTACATCTTTCCTCACAAAGTATTTGAGGTAGGAAGTTGAACTTTTAACAGATTATTTATTGGAATATGGGCTACAACTTAACACAGGGATTTTACAAAATTTTAGTTCAGTTATTAAAGATGATTTTTTTTTCAATTGTAATGAAAATTCACAACATTTTTTTGCAATTTTTTATTTATATATTCAAAAATATATAGTTTTTTGGAAAAAGGCTGTGTTAAATTATGCAGAAGGTACTGTGTAACATTTACTGAAAGTTTGAAACAAATATGTTTGGAAGATCCTTAGAAAACATGTAATTAGTATGAGAAAATAAAAGTTTTGGGAATCGAGCGACAAAGATTGGATTAACTTTTTAGTGCATTCCAGGTCCATAGGATGGATTATCTTCATCCTCTGCAAACTCCTCCTCCAGCTTCCTCTTGTTCCTCCTCCTGTTTACTCTTGCTTGTATTTCTGGACTCTTTACAGCCCTGTCTGCAGCCCGAAGGCGTTCCTTGTCTAAAGCAAACCGAGCGAGGTGGCGCAGTGGTTAGCACACTGGACTCGCATTCGGGAGGACGACGGTTCAATCCCGTCTCCGGCCATCCTGATTTAGGTTTTCCGTGATTTCCCTAAATCGTTTCAGGCAAATGCCGGGATGGTTCCTTTGAAAGGGCACGGCCGATTTCCTTCCCAATCCTTCCCTAACCCGAGCTTGCGCTCCGTCTCTAATGACCTCGTTGTCGACGGGACGTTAAACACTAACCACCACCACCACCTTGTCTAAAGCAAGCATCGCTCGTACCATGTTAGAACCTATCTTCATTCCCATATTTCTAAATACCTTTGGCTTTCCAACATTTCTCCTTTTCTTAAAAGCCTTCAGAGGATTTCTAATAACTTTACTTTTACTCATTATTATACTTCAACAAAACAGAGACTCAAGAAACAGAATTAATTACGAATATTTTTGAGATAACGACAGAGTAAATAAACATGAAACAATCGACAATCACACCAGCGATATGTACTGAACCATCACAGGTTAGCCACAACACATACATTATCTCACATCACTAAAATGTACCTGATGAACACGGACGTTAATAATAACACCATTTGACAGCAGTTTAACAGCGCCACAGTGGGTCACGCCCATGTAGAACACATTTCAAAAAAAAATTTAAAAATAGTTGTAGTCTTCGGAATTGAATAAATTATATATCTATTAAAAGGTAATAGTCTGCAGATTCAGAAAACGCAAAAAAGTAAAAATTGGACTTTTCATGATTTTGAACCTTTCCGGAGCGTCTTAAATGCTCCCACAAATGAAAGTCCAGTGGGTTTAGATCTGCAGGTCGGGGCACCTTCGTCCTGGAAACCTCTCCCAGTAGAAAGGTTGTGTTCTGGCGTAAAGGCAAGCACGGCAACGAAGATGAAGAACGGAAGACCAGAGGACGCAGTGAGGAAACGTCGGCAAATATCCCCCTGACATGGACCGCGTCGTGCCAGGAGCGCCATTTGCAAGGAGTGAAAATAAGCGCCGCTCCTGCCAGCCGGTCAGATGGGCTCCGTATGTGGACATTGTGGACGGTTGTAGACCGGCACTCATAGAGCAGATTTTAGTGATCCGTATCAAGTGCTTACTTAGACTTTGTCTATAGCGAAGACTATTACTGTTTGCATGTCACTTGCGATACCGATGTAACTCCAAAGTTAATTATTGTCAATTTGCTTTACAGACATAAAACTACTAATGTTATTTGCTTGAACTGTTGTACAGCATTCCGAGAACGCTGCACCCTATACGAGACTAGTGGGCAAGATCCAACACGTTGAGCGCTAACGTCATTGCCGTCAGCTAATCCGCACACCAAATGTGGATCTGCCATCTCTGCATTTGTGTACACTGCCATTGAACGAGCCAAAACCGTGAATAACTCTACGTAGTAACCTATGCACTTGCAACGTTCGTGCTGATCCCTGCAACAGTTCATATCACCTGTAAACAAGCAATGACGTACGTCGCATGTCAAAAGGGACAGGTAAAAAAGTTCTGTTCTTGTGTGTTTCCCATGATTTATGAGTTGCAGAAAATGAGTTGTAACATGTTAACAAAGCATTTTCAGACTCAAGTTCATACAACATAATTCCTTCGTCTCCGTGTGAGGAATGTGTCCTTTGTGTCCTTCAATGTGTGCCGTAAATTTTTGTTACATCCTTATAGGACCTCTATCCCGACCGCACTTTTATGGAGCTCTGAGCAGTGCAGCAGTTAAAACTATGACTATCAGTGCTAAACAGCATTGTACACTTAACATTTTAGACTATTTTAGGCTAAAAATAGATATATATACCGAAACGTCCCCTTTGAAAAATTGTGAATGACTGTGCTGGTAAACTTCTACGTTATTTGATTTCCAAACAGCTGACCAAAACTCAACATAATCAGACAGTTTTCTC
The DNA here is from genome assembly GCF_023898315.1 of Schistocerca nitens. Lineage (NCBI taxonomy): Eukaryota > Metazoa > Arthropoda > Insecta > Orthoptera > Acrididae > Schistocerca > Schistocerca nitens. The sequence goes on along the minus strand of NC_064619.1, from coordinate 560,688,895 downwards.
TTTATTTATTCTCTCACAATATTTTTAGCGCAACGCAATCTGACTTTCAATAATTCCTACAAAAGAATGGCCGTGACTAACAATAACCTATACCTTTCATGAATCACTTACCTCACAAAAATCTTCGTTACCGCTGCAATACAGCGAGCGCCAATACTGCCAGCTAAATAAAAGATTTTAACTACTGAAGGCACTAACTACTGATAGGCATAATTGGCAAATGAAAGATTTTGATACAGAACAAACAATGTATTTACCTTAATAGCGTTCAAAAGTCATAATATACATATAATTTTATACCATCCAATTAAATAAATTTCCTTTTTGTTGACGGACACCCGTCCACATCGTGCTCACATAGTAACCTCTCAAAACTCTAGCATCACTCTCACCCCATCCACCCCTGCTGGCGGGTCACCTCCAACTGGCCGGCCGTTTTGGTCGAGCGGTTCTAGGAGCTACAGTCTGGCACCGCGCGACCGCTACGGTCGCAGGTTCGAATCCTGCCTCGGGCATGGATGTGTGTGATGTCCTTAGGTTAGTTAGGTTTAAGTAGTTCTAAGTTCTAGGGGACTGATGACCTCAGAAGTTAAGTCCCATAGTGCTCAGAACCATTTGAACCTCCAACTGCCCAACGCTACGCGCTGTCCACATCCAACTGCCCAACACTACACTAGCGAATATTCCAACGATGAGTCCAACAGCCACAGACTGCACACAGCGCAGTCAGCGATTTTCATACAGAGCACTACGTGGCATTACCATCATAAAAATCTAAACAGTCTACTTACAATATATGAACTAACCAAAATAGGTGGCTGCAGAGACGACGTGATAGTTTTCTCTGGCAGGAGGACTTTCCGCGACAGAACAGTTAGACAGCGATAGCGGTGCTCACCGACCTACCAACTACGATGAGACGCCCTCTTAATACCCAGCCAGCCTCGCCGCCTTTCATCCTCAGAGCAGCGCCAGCAGCAGCGGCGGAAACCTGGCTTTTCATTAGTGATTCCTTTGTACGCCTCTGCAACCGCTGTTTGGACGTCACACACAGAATACGCTATCTGTTGGCGTCCCTTCACTCGATAGGGCCAGATGATGATACCATTCTTTTGCACGAGTAACGCCCTTTGAGACGCCCGCTCAATACTAGCGTCGATGCTTCATTACTCCGCTTCCCGCCACTTCAGTTACCCGTTCATTCTTTCCCAATCGGCCAATCATAGTGAGTAAATCGGTTGATTTAGTGCAAAAATTCAGAACCATCTTTGGCGTGGGCATTAAAGGCTAACCACTGATGAGCCAAAACATTATGACCACTGCCCAGCGCGACATCGGATGCCGCCTGGTGGCGTTACGGGCAAGTGACGCTGTAGGTAAGCGGCGCAGACACGGACTGGAGATCATCCTAGAGAAAATATGGGCTGCAAATCGGAAAATCGATGGAAATAAGCGGCAGTTTATAACTAAGCACATCCTGTGAACGAATATGTCTAAAACGACGAAGCTGGTAGAATGTTCACGTGCTACTGTCGTGAGCAACTATGGAAAGACCTAGAAGGGCAGTGAAACTACCATGAGGCGCTGAATGGTTGAATATCCACGACTCTCCACAGAAGGTGGGGTTCGAAGGCTTGTCTGGTCTGTAAAGCAGGGTAGATGGTGATCTGTGGCATCTCTGCCGAAAGAGCACAGTGTTGGTGCACGCACAAGTGTTTCGGAGTACACTGTTGAACATGGAGCTCTGCAAGTGACCACCCCTTCGTGTTCGCATGTTGACCCAACGGTACCATCAGTTACGATTGCAATGCGAACGGGACAATCGAGATTCGACCGTCGATCAATGGAAACATGTCGGCTCTTCGGCGGAATCTCATTTTTGATGCACTAGGTCGATGGTCGTCTTTACAATCGTCGTCAGCGAGGTGAACGGTGGCTCGGAAAGTGCGCTTGCATAGGGCGTGTGGTAGCAATCGAAGGCACGGTGACAGCTGCGAACCACCTGCATACCTTATGCTTGATGTCATCTTTCACCAGCCAGAACCGTGCTGCAGTGAAGAGCATTGTAGTGCACTCACATCGATGTCTCGGGGACCAAATTCGCCTCATCTAAATCATAGGGAACCACCTGGGTCGCTATCGGTCATCAACACCGCGTACACAAACAAAGGACCCGGTATTTACGCGAATTACATTACCGGTGCGTAGACATTTAATGCCACATACCTCCAAAAACCTACCAACAAACTTCCGGATCCATGATACGCAGAGTTAGTGATGTATTTCACTCCAAAGACGGACAAACTAACTATTAAGCAGATGTTCGTAATGTTTTGGCTCATCATTGAACGAAGTAATTACAAATCACAAAATGTTTTGTGGGCGAGCGGTTCTAAGCGCTTCAGTCCAGAAACGCGCGACTCTTACGGTCGCAGGTTCGAATCCTGCCTCGGGCATGGATATGTGTGATATCCTTAGGTTAGTTAGGTTTAAGTAGTTCTAAGTTCTAGGGGACTGATGACCTCAGATGTTAAGTCCCATAGTGCTCAGATCCATTTAAACCATTTGACAAATTGTGGCTCGGGCTCTGAGTACTATGAGACTTAACTTCTGACCAATTGTGTCTGAGTCACATAGTACGTCGAGTGGGTGCGCAGAGCGAACGACAGCGATATGTATACAAATAAAAATCAGTTACCACATGTATGAAAGATCGAGAATGGTCGACCGATTTGCCCGATTCTTTTAATTGTGTCCATAATTGCCACGAAAAGGTTTGTATGAAAGAAAATTTTTGGAAAATCCACCGGAAAAGTCGAAAATTTGGATAGTATTTTTGTATGAAAATCTCGATGAAGGAAATGTGACAGGTGGTTGGACATTTCTGCTGTCGCATGCTTTCATAAAAAAAGAAAAAAAAGTCACGTCCAATTTGACAATTCTACTGTCGTATGTTTTCATAACAACAACAAGTTCCGCACTGAATATAGATATTTTGCGAAAAAGAATACAACTGACAGTAAAATTTCAGTGTGTTGTCGGTGGTGATCATATCTTTGGTGTGTTGCGAAGATTGGATCGATGTCAGTTCGTGGTAATTTGGTGTGTTGCAAATATTCAGTTTATTTCAGTTCATGGTTTATTTTTTTAGGAAAGATGCCATAAGTGAGGAGCCGAAATATCGATCAGCGTAAGCGCAACGCAAGCCAGTTGCATGTTCGCCGAGTCAATGAGACCGACGAAGAACATAGACAGCGTTTGGAAGCAAATCTAGTAATTATACAATAAACATTTTCTGTTAAGTCGGCTGCAAGAAAGAACATTCTAAGCTGTGCTGTGAAAATGTGAGATTTTGTTTTCCTTCTCGCAGTCAAAGTTGTGTTTATGGTAATTTTTTTAAACCCGCCTGTTCGTAGGTCAACGCTATATGAAATATTGTCATTAAAGCTACTATCCCCACAAATTCAGCATCTCGATAAGGTTGTATCATATGCTGGTTTACCCATTCATTCTGTCTTATATTCCCAATCAAAGTTCCGTTTTCAGTATCAATACATACGTTCGAAAGGAGGGGGGGGGGAGGAGTAGATGAACAAGGAAGGAGGGAAGAAATGGATGTAAAGAAGGGGAAGTAAGATATGGACACAGAGGTGAGGGAGAAGGAGATGAATAGAGGGAGTGTGGGATAAGGATGTACAGGAACTGGGATGAAGATGATGGACAGAGATAGGAGGAGGAGGAGGATGTGGATGTGGTGGTGGTGGTGGTGGTGGTGCTGGACGAAGGGAGGGGGCAGGAGGAGAGGAATAGTGGGGGAGGGGAAGAAGATTAGGATGTACATCCAATTCCCATACATATTTAGCAACTGCGAGGCATTGCCGGATTCGCTAGTAATTCATAAAAATATTATCGGTAGGCAAATATAACTCTTTACATGTAGATACAATTTACCAGTTTTCTGCATTATTATCGATAATTCAGTGATCGCTATGTAGTCACACAAAAGTGTCAAGAACAGTGATCAACTGCGACATGTCAGGATATAGGAACATTACGCTCCAATCAGTCCATTTTCTTCTTCCACGGATATCCACTATCGAGTTTTGTTTTACATTTTCCATAGTGTCTCGATTTCCCGCGGCTCCTACCACCGACAGAAATGGAATGAAATCATCGTGTAGCATTATTGGCCGGGAGGTCCCGTCCAGTCAACTTCGGCCGCCTGGTGCAAATCGTACTTCAGGTGACGGTTGGTTGGTTGGTTGGTTTGGGAGATCAAAGGGACCAGACTGCGACGGTCATCGGTCCCTTTTTCCAAAAAACTAAAACCACCCAAAGAGAATAAAAACGAACAACAGGAAAGATGGCAGATGACACAGGGCAAGAAAGACTCACACAGAGATCAGACGAAACAAATTGAAATCACACAGAGTGTGAAGGTAGTTGGCCGATCATAGAGATAAAAGAGGAAAAGCCAACCACCGAGAACACATTAAAAACTCAGTTTAAAAACCGTAGGCCAAAGGCCAGAATCAACACAAAACAAGAAAATAAAACATAAACACTAAGAGTAAATGATAAAAACCCCCTGCCCGAGTAAAACGCAAAACTAAGCCAGCCATAGCAGGATCATCAGTTAAAAGGGCAGGGAGCGTATCAGGCAGCGCTAACGTCTGCCTGAGCACAGCTAAAAGGCGACACTCCAACAAAATGTGGACCACAGATAAAACGGAGCCGCAGCGACACAGAGGTGGGTCCTCACGGCGCAGTAAGTGGCCGTGCGTCAGCCGAGTGTGCCCAATGCGCAGCAGGCAGAGGACAACAGACTCCTGGCGGGAGACCCTCATGAACAACCGCCACACAGTCGTCGTCGCCTTGATAGGGCGAAGCTTGTTCGGCATGGGCAGGTTGCGCTATTCAGTGTACCATATGTCGAAAATTTTTCGGCGTAAGATTGCCCGCAAATCAGTCGCCGGGAGGCCAGAGATGGTGCACTGGTGGCCTCTTTAGCCAGGCGGTCAACATTTTCATTGCCGGGTATCCCAACATGGCCTGGGGTCCACACAAAGACCACAGAGCGGCCGCAACGGGCAAGAGTATGCAGGGACTCCTGGATAGCCATAACCAGACGAGAACGAGGGAAACACTGGTCGAGAGCTCGTAAACTACTCAGGGAATCGCTACAGATCACGAAGTACTCACCTGAGCAGGAGCGGATGTACTGTAGGGTACGAAAGATGGCGACCAGCTCAGCAGTGTAAACGCTGCAGCCAGCCGACAATGAACGTTGTTCGGAATGGTCCCCTAGAGTTAGCGCATAACCGGCACGACCAGCAACCATCGAGCCGTCAGTGTAAACAACGCCAGAGCCCTGATACGTTGCGAGGATGGAAAGAAAGCGGCGGTGGAAGGCCTCCGGAGGGACTGAGTCCTTCGGGCCCTGTGCCAATTCCAGCTGAAGGCGAGGGTGAGGCACACACCACGGGGGTGTACGCAGAGGTGCCCGGAAAGGAGGCGGAAGAGGTAAAGCCCCAAGCCCGGAGAGAAGCTCTCGGACGCGGACCGCGATCGTACATCCAGCCCTGGGCCGACGGTCTGGAAGACGGCCGTGCGACTGTTGGAATAGTAGCCGATAGTTAGGATGCCCGGGCAAGCTGAAAACATGGGCAGCATAAGCGGCCAGCAAACGTTGGCGCCGTAACCGTAGTGGAGGGACACCTGCCTCCACTAGTATGCTGTCCACAGGGTTGGTACGGAAAGCACCAGTGGCAAGGCGTATCCCGCTGTGGAGGATTGGGTCCAGCACCCGCAACGCAGATGGGGATGCTGAGCCATAAGCCAGGCTCCCATAATCCAGACGGGGCTGGATTAACGCCTGGTAGAGCCGTAACAGGGTAGATCGGTCGGCGCCCCAGCGGGTGTGGCTCAAGCATCGCAGAGCATTTAGATGCCACAAACACATCTGTTTAAGCTGCCGAATATGAGGCAGCCAAGTCAACTGGGCATCAAAAACCACATCCAAAAACCTATGTGTCTCCACCACAGCAAGAAGTTCGCCGTCAAGATACAGCCGCGGCTCCGGGTGATCAGTGCGTCGCCGGCAGAAATGCATAACGCAGGTCTTGGCTGCCGAAAACTGGAACCAATGAGCTACAGCCCAAAACTGCGCCTTACGGATAGCGCCCTGTAGCTGACGTTCAGCAGCTGCAATGCCAATAGAGCTGTAGTAAAGGCAGAAGTCGGCAGCATACAGGGAAACGGAGACAGAATTTCCCACCGCTGCAGCGAGCCCGTTTATTGCAATTAAAAACAGGTAGACACTGAGGACAGATCCCTGTGGTACCCCGTTCTCCTGGACTCGGAAGGAACTATAGGAGGTCGCGACTTGCACGCGGAAGGTACGATACGACAGAAAATTGCAGATAAAGATCGGCAGAGGGCCCCGAAGACCCCATCCGTGAAGCGTAGAAAGGATGTGATGACGCCATGTCGTCTCGTACGCCTTCCGCATGTCGAAAAAGACAGCGACCAGGTGCTGACGGCGGGCAAAGGCAGTACGGATGGCCGACTCCAAGCTCACCAGATTGTCGGCGGCGGAGCGGCCTTTACGGAACCCACCCTTAGATGGAGCCAGAAGGCCCCGAGACTCCAGTACCCAGTTCAACCGCCGGCTCACCATCCGTTCAAGCAACTTCCAAAGAACGTTGGTGAGACTAATGGGACGGTAGCTGTCCACCTCCAAAGGGTTCTTGCCTGGTTTCAGAATGGGGATAACAATACTTTCCCGCCATTGCGACGGAAACTCACCCTCGACCCAAATACGGTTGTAAAGGTCGAGGAGCCGTCGCTGGCAGTCCACTGAAAGGTGTTTCAGCATCTGAGAGTGGATGCTATCTGGCCCAGGAGCGGTATCAGGACAAGCGGCGAGGGCACTGTGAAATTCCCACTCAGTGAATGGAACATTGTAGGATTCCGGATGGTGGGTTCGAAAAGAAAGGCTCCGACGTTCCATCCATCCTTTAATGGAGAAAAAGGCCAGTGGGTAATTGGAAGAAGCGCAACTCAGAGCAAAATGCTCTGCCAAGCTGTTGGCAATTTCGTCGGAGTCTGTACAAACTGCTCCATTCAGTGAGAGCGCAGGGACGCTGACAGGGGTCCGATAGCCATAGAGGCGTCGGATCTTGGCCCAGACCTGCGATGGACAGACATGGAGGCCAATGGTGGACACATACCGCTCCCAGCACTCCTGCTTGCTTTGGCGGATAAGGTGGCGGGCCCGCTCACGCAGCCGTTTGAAGGTGATGAGGTGTTCAATGCAGGGATGTCGCTTGTGACGCTGTAGCGCCCGCCGGCGATGTTTAATCGCCTCAGCGATCTCAGGCGACCACCAAGGCACAGTCCTCCTCCGAGGGGACCCAGAAGAACGGGGAATTGAAGATTCTGCGGCAGTAACGATGACGGTGGTGACGGAGTGAACCACCGCATCAATGGCAGCATTAGAGAGAGGCTCAATAGCGGCAATGGAGGAGAACAAGACCCAGTGAGCCTTATTCATAGACCATCTGCTAGGGCGCCCAGAAGAGTGACGCTGTGGCAGTGACAGAAAGATCGGAAAGTAGTCACTACCACACAGGTCGTCATGCACTCTCCATTGGACAGAAGGTAAGAGGCTAGGGCTGCAGATCGAAAGGTCGATGGCAGAGTACGTGCCATGCACCATGCTGAAGTGAGTGACTGCACCAACATTTAAAATTAAAAACGCTCAATGGTGGCGCCTCGACCTGTTGCCACTGCCCCACCCCACAGAGGATTATGGGCGTTGAAGTCGCCCAGTAACAAGAAAGGTGGCGGCAATTGGGCTATCAGCGCAGCCAGGTCATGCTGCGCGACATCACCATCCAGTGGAAGGTAAAGACTGCAGACGGTAACAGCCTGTGGCGTCCACACCCGAACAGCGACAGCTTCTAAATGTGTTTGTAGAGGGACAGACTCGCTGTGAAGAGAGTTAAGGACATAGATGCAGACGGCACCAGACACCCTGTCATAAGCTGCCCAGTTCTTATAATAACCCCGATAGCCACGGAGGGAGGGGGTTCGCATTGCTGGAAACCAAGTTTCCTGAAGAGCAATGCAGAAGAAAGGGTGAAGGCTGATAAGTTGTTGGAGCTCAGCTAGATGATGGAAGAAACCGCTGCAGTTCCACTGGAGGATGGTATTGTCCATGTCTGAGAAAGGTGTGACGGGACTGGGAAGGCAGATTACGCCGCTGGGTCACCTGCTGCCTCCGATGGAGCACCCGTGCAAGTGCTATCCATTGCGTCTGAGGGACCGGCGAGATCGAGGTCCTCAGCGGACGCAAGAATCTCCACCTCATCCTCAGACGCAGAGCGTGTAGGTAGCGGTGGAGTAGGTGCCATCGCAGGTGCCTTGGTCTTACGGATCTTCAATGTCGTTTTCTCTCGCTGTTCCTTTGGTTGCCGTTGTTGAGAGGGCTTATTGGAGTCAGTCTCCGGGATTGAAGATGATCGCGAAGCTCGACGACCAGCAACCTGTGGCTTCTTCAGCCACTGGTTGGTGTCTGCTGTGCCGCCGGTAGGAACCTGGGAAGGGAGTGACCCAAGGGATCCCTTCCGAACGAGAGAAGCCGAAGAGAGGTTACGCTTCTCGGGCTTAGACGTGGGGACTGGTGTCCCCGGTGGTTTAGTGGGTGCTGCTCCCGAGGTAGATGATGTGGGAGCAACAGCGAGAGAAGGGGCCCCCATCGTCAAGGGGGCAGGTGAGGTTGACTTTGAGAGCTGACTGTTTGTGGTGCAGCTAAAGGAGCTGGAGCAGGAGTGACAGTGGAGGCATAAGATGACATCATGCGCACGGGATGTAGCCGTTCAAATTTCCGCTTAGCCTCAGTGTAAGTCAGCCGGTCCAGGGTCTTATATTCCATGATTTTGCGTTCTTTCTGTAAGATCCTGCAGTCTGGCGAGCAAGGTGAATGAGGCTCGCCACAGTTGACACAGATGGGAGGCGGGGCACATGGAGTATCGGGATGAGATGGGCGTCCGCAATCTCGACATGTGAGGCTGGAAGTACAGCGGGAAGACGTATGGCCGAACTTCCAGCACTTAAAGCACCGCATCGGGGGAGGGATATAGGGCTTGACGTCACAACGGTAGACCATCACCTTGACCTTCTCCGGTTATGTATCACCCTCGAAGGCCAAGATGAAGGCACCGGTAGCAACCTGATTGTCCCTCGGACCCCGATGAACGCGCCGGAAGAAATGAACACCTCTACGCTCTAAGTTGGCGCGCAGCTCGTCATCAGACTGCAAAAGTAGGTTCCTATGGAAAAAACACCCTGGACCATATTTAAACTCTTATGTGGTGTGATGGTAACGTTAACATCCCCCAACTTGTCACAAGCAAGTAACCTGCGTGACTGGGCGGAGGATGCCGTTTTTTTCAAAACTGACCCAGAGAGCATTTTGGACAAGCCCTCCACCTCCCCAAACTTGTCCTCTAAATGCTCTACAAAGAACTGAGGCTTCACGGATACAAAGGATTCCCCATCAGCTCTGGTACAGACGAGATACCTGGGCGAATACATGTCACTGTGATTCATTGCCTTTCGTTCCTCCCATGGTGTGGCCAGGGATGGGAACGATTTGGGGACATAACCGTTAGCTTTAAAATGAGCCCTCGAACGCTTAGAGACTGCTGGTGTCTGGCCACCAGCAAGAAATGATGTACCACGCTTCATTGCGTGTCATCCACCCTGATGCCACCTACTCCGACCAAGGGCCCTCCCCATGGGCGCCACCCAGCCACAGCAAGGGCCACCTGGCAGGATGGCCATTGCCGGGAGTCCTGATGCCCCAGGGAGATGGGCATCTACTCCTTGGCATACATGGGGAGTAAACGGCGCAGGCATCAGTAGAGCGATCCCTGTGTTGTCAGGGGGCTACAACCAACAGGGTACATGGCGGCCCCACCACAACGGACTGGCTACCGTGCTGGATCTTAGGTGCAAAAGTGTGTAAGGTCGTCGTCGCAGCTAAAAGCAACACTGCACAGTGCAGTGTGGTAATCGCACCCAGGGACGTATCCTCGCCCAATAGATGGAAAACGAGCGGGACACCAATGCAACGACGAGAAAGCCGGCGAAAGGTCTCAATGCACGACGGATACAGTGCACCATGTAAGGCGCCCTTCCCCAATTGGCTCGCTCTTCGGAAGAATTTAGAAAGATGGAGGTCAAACCCGAGAGGGGACCATCACAAGGCCGAAACATTTGAGACTCCTTTTAGTCGCCTCTTACGACAGGCAGGAATACCACGGGCCTATTCTTACCCCCGAACCCGCAGGGGGGTTCAGGTGACGCCACATTGGGCTACTTGCGTGTCAGTGATGATGAGGACAACATAACACCCCGTCCACGAACGGAGAAAAACTCCAACCCGGACGGGAATCGAACCTGGGCCCCCTGCATGGTAGACAAGCACGGTACCAATCAGCTAAGCAGGCGGTCACCAGCGACAGAATACCTTCACGACAATTTCCTGGTGTTTCACAACTAACATGTCCTCTTTCTTCCAGTACATAAGCCTTTTATTATTATCTGCAAGAATCAGTACTTCCCATTTCACATCATACTTCCTAAATACGCACTCTCTCTCTTCTAAATGTTGGGTACTTTTCTGTCCCTGCTCATATGTGAGAGGCTTCTCGTTTGATTCAAATGGCTCTGAGCACAAAGGGACTTAACTTCTGAGGTCATCAGTCCCCTAGAACTTAGAACTACTTAAACCTAACTAACCTAAGGACATCACACACATCCATGCCCGAGGCAGGATTCGAACCTGCGACCGTAGCAGTCGCGCGGTTCCAGACTGTAGCGCCTAGAACCGCTCGGCCACTCCGGCCGGCCTTCTCGTTTGTCTATATCACCGTCCACTCTGCAATGTACCCGCATCTCTAAAGCTGTTTCCTGCTCTGAGGCACTTGGAGCCCATCCTCACACGCAGTAAATCAGAACGACAAGATATGAAAGGCAGACATTGATCCTAGCAGCCAATCCACTGACGATGAATGTGGTACAAAACTTGGAAGGAACTGAGCTTCTGCTTTAATCTGACTCGGCTTCAGAACCGAGAGAATTTTATGCGACGACTGCTTTAGAAAAAGTCGAATAGCGCTTGCGCACAGGAGAAAAGTGGAGATCTGAGCAAAGTGTGAGACGACAAAGGTAGCGCCTCCGCCGGACAACACGTACTGCGGCGGAAATTGCAGCTGACGTTTCCTGCTGCACGGCTTTCGTGTTGTCTGCGGCTGTCGCGTCACAGGCTGCGGGAAGGCCCGGAATGAACTGACGGGACCACACTTCCCGGAGCTGAATGACAAACTCCTTGGCTAGCGGCTCACTGCTGGCCATTACAAAAGCGACAAGGATTGAAGAGGCAAGTAGCGTTTGAGACGTAAATACAATATCACGAAATTTGACACTCACTTGGATCCCGTGATCTAACTAATTCAATTTATTTTTTACTAAATCTGCCTTGATCGCAATAAATGTAAAAAAGCTGACATTATATTTACTGCGAAGGAGTCAATTATAATAAAAATATATTCGATTCAAATAATGAAGTCCAGTTCCAACCACGTATTTTCATGCGTAGGATGACGCGCTTGGGGAATTTATTTACATTTTCAAGTGCTGTGGAGATTCACTTTAGTATTGGATGTAATGTGTGTGTGTGTGTATCTGAAGAGCGTGGCGCAGACTTATTAGATTGGTGTATAAGTTCGTAGCGCTTTTGTAACTTCCTGGAAGATTAAAACTGAGTGCCGGACCGAGACTCGAACTCAGGACCTTTGCCTTTCGCGGGCAAGTACTCTACCGACTGAGCTAGCCAAGCACGACTCACACCCCGGACTCACAGTTTTACTTCTGCCAGTATCTCGTCTCCTACCTTTCAAACTTTACAGAAGCTCTCCTGTAAACCTTGCAGAACTAGCACTCCTGAAAGAAAGGCGGCACACAGTTTTAATCTGCCAGGAAGATTCATATCAGCGCAGAATCCGCTGCAGAGTGAAAATGTCATTCTGGAAACATCCCCCAGGCTGTGGCTAACCCATGTCTTCGCAATATCCTTTCTTTGAGGAGTGCTAGTTCTGCAAGGTTCGCAGGAGAGCTTCTGTAAAGGTAGGAGACGAGATACTGACAGAAATAAAGCTGTGACGCCGGGGTGTGAGTCGTGCTTGGATAGCTCAGTTGGTAGAGCACTTGTCCGCGAAAGGCAAAGGTCCCAAGTTTGAGTCTCGGTCCGGCACACAGTTTTAATCTGCCAGGAAGTTTCATATCAGCGCACACTCCGCTGGAGAGTGAAAATCTCATTCTCGTAGCGCTTTTGTATCGCATGTTGGTATTCCGATTTCTATGGGTTTATTCATCGATTGCCTTTTTTTGGTACTTTACTGTTGCTATTTCAGTTAACGTGTTGTCATTTCGCGATATGGATTTAGTTATTGGAGCTGTGGACACTAGAAAATGGAGTGACAACTGGAGAAAATGGAACATTTCCGTCATATTCAACTATTTGAGTTCAGTAGAGGGGTCACAGCAACGGAGGCAGCCAAAAATGTTTTCCCCGTGTTGGCGACAATGCTAATGGACAGAGCACGGCAAGACGATCGTTTTGACATTAGTGGCTCTCCACGTTCAAGAAGACCACCGAGGGTTTGATGAAGAACGTTTAAACGCATTAATCCACAATGATCCGCGTCATTGTACACGAGAACTGGCAAATGCGACACCATCGTGCGACATTTGCATGCAATGGGGAAGGTTCAAAAATCGGGTGTATGGGTACCGTGTGCTGTAAGCCAAAATCACAAAAACCAGCCAGTGCCCACTTGTGCATCTCTGCTTGCTCGTACTCAATTGGTTCGTGAGCAATACCGACCATTCGTATCCTGTATCATCAGTGGCGTCGGGAAATGGTGTCTTTATGCTAATGTAAGGAAAAGAAGGGAGTGGTAGTCCAAACAAAGCACCCGTACAAAGAGCAGCGCTTCCACAAAAGATAATGTTAAGCATCTGGTGGTACAGCGACGCTATGGTGTACTACGAATTGCTGCCCCGAGGTGTAACTATCTGACAAGTCCTGCAGACGCAGTCCAAGAACAATGACCAGGAAGACTGCGTGAAGCGATGTCACTCCGACAATGCTGGCCCGCATTCTGCTGGGCTGACGACAAAAAACTTCACAGGAATTGAGTTGGGAAGTCACTCTGCACCCACCTCATTCACCCCATCTTGCACCCTCAAGTTTTCACCTTTCGCTCTCTAACGAACAACCTTCAACGAACTTCCTTTACGGATGACAATGCGCTCCGGACATAGAAGTTCTCCGCCTGAGTACCAAGTGATTTCTACAGTCGCGGAATCGGAAAGTTACCCCAGCGTTGAGATGTGTTGTAAACACTGAAGGAGAATACACACTACTGGCCATTAAAAATGCTACACCAAGAAGAAATGCAGATGATAAACGGGTATTCATTGGACAAATATATTATACTAGAACTGACATGTGATTACATTTTCACGCAATTTGGGTGCATAGATCCTGAGAAATCAGTACCCAGAACAACCATCTCTGGCCGTAATAACGGCCTTGATACGCCTGGGCATTGAGTCAAACAGAGCTTGAATGGCGTGTGCAGGTATAGCTGCCCATGCAGCTTCAACACGATGCCACAGTTCATCAAGAGTAGTGACTGGCGTATTGTGACGAACCAGTTGCTCGACCATCTTTGACCACCCGATTTCAATTGGTGAGAGATCTGGAGAATGTACTGGCCAGGGCAGCAGTCGATCATTTTCTGTATCCAGAAAGGCCCGTACAGGACCTGCAACATGCGGTCGTGCATTATCCTGCTGAAATGTAGGGTTTCGCAGGGATCGAATGCAGGGTAGAGCCATGGGTCGTAACACATCTGAAATGTAACGTCCACTGTTGAAAGTGCCGTCAGTGCGAACAAGAGGTGACCGAGACGTGTAACCAATGGCACCCCATACCATCACGGTGGGTGATACGCCAGTATGGCGATGACGAATACACGCTTCCAATGTGCGTTCACCGCGATGTCGCCAAACACGGATGCGACCATCATGATGCTGTAAACAGAACCTGGATTCATTCGAAAAAATGACGTTTTGCCATTCGTGCACCCAGGTTTGTCGTTGAGTACACCATTGCAGGGGCTCCTGTCTGTGATGCAGCGTCAAGGGTAAATAGTCCATGCTGCTGCGAACGTCGTCGAACTGTTCGTGGAGATGGTTGTTGCCTTGCAAACGTCCCCACCTGTTGACTCAGGGATCGAGACGTGGTGCACGATCCGTTACAGCCATGCGGATAAGATGCCTGTCATCTCGACTGCTAGTGATAGGAGGCCGTTGGGATCCAGCACGGCGTTCCGTATTACCCTCCTGAACACACCGATTCCATATTCTGCTAACAGTCATTGGATGTCGACCAGCGCGAGCAGCAATGTCGCGATACGATAAACCGCAATCGCGATAGGCTACAACCCGACCTTTATCAAAGTCGGAAACGTGATTGTACGCTTTTCTCCTCGTTACACGAGGCATCAAACCAACGTTTCACCAGGCAACGCCGGTCAACTGCTGTTTGTGTATGAGAAATTGTAGGAATGGGCACCGTCGCCAGCCTTGTGTAAATGCTCTGAAAAGCTAATCATTTGCACATCACAGCATCTTTTTCCTGTCGCTTAAATTTCGCGTCTGTAGCACGTCATCTTCATGGCGTAGCAATTTTAATGGCCGCGTAGTGTATTATTGATGATAAAGTCTCTGTTTTGTTTATGTGTTGCGTTTATTACTAAACTTATGGAAAAACCCCACGAACTTCTGCATCAACCCAATAGATGTAGATCTGAATAAATGCTACAGACTTCGCGGTACTGCAGTGTACACATTAGAGAAATAATGTTGCGCTGGTAAATCTCAATTTACGAGGCTATTCAGAAAGAAAGGGAAGATTTCAGACATTTTCCAAAAATTACAACAGATTAAAACAGTTTCAAGGTTTATGGGCAGAAAAATGTTTCACAGTTTTGAATATTGCGAGGGTAACGCGTAAAGGCAATGTAGCGCTGTTGCTTATTCGTCAAAACAATTGTGATACCATTACAGAGGAACAATCACTTCATTTGCTGTAAATTTCGAAGTGTGAATTGATCATTCCGATGGACAGTACATTCCACCGCCATTTCAACTGACAGTCGCTCCGTCACAATCAAATTATTTATGAATCGGAGATTCGTGGAATTCGCTAGCTTATGCAAACGGTCCAGCCGCAACAGATGGAAATGTCGAGAGCCACGCTTGAACTGAGTGCTAAGATATTCACAACACGGGCAAACAGTAAACGTAACGTTATCCCGCGATCGATACGGCGTGTTCCGAACCAAAGTCTGCACATGAAGCCAGAAAATATTCCCGATGTTGCAAGCATTCCTTCGCGATGACAAGACGACTGTATCAAGAGGCTAGAATTCTGCATTTCGTTTCGAGTTGTCACGGATTATTAACTGCTAGTTCGGGATCAATTTCCAACGTCGATCGCTGTACATAGATTTTTTTATATGCTGGGATCTAGAAACTTTGTAGCGTCGCAGGTGAACTGCACCAGGAATACAAAGCAGTTCTTCAGATACCAAGATCTCGACCACTGGAAATAGACCGTTAATTCCGATAGAATGGGAATTTTTGACGAAGAGTAGCGCTAATCGCCACTGACTCTTTCAGCAACGCTACTGCTGTGGGTTTCTAACGCTAACACCGTATGCTTTTTATTTACCTTATCAACCATGTATCTGGCTTGATTACGGCTCGGAGGTACCCTGACAGCAACGCCACCATGTTGAATAATGCTTTTCCTGCAGCCACAGCACGTCGTGTTACAACTCAAACTGTGTGCAATATGGTGCACGATACGGAAACTCCACTCTCGACGTCCATGGCGAGGTCCATCTTTGCAACCATGACACCATGAAGCGCGGTACAAACGGGCTCAACAACGTGCAGAATGGACCGCCCAGAATCGGCATCGCGTTCTCTTCACCGATGAGTGTCGCATATGCCTTCAACCAGACAATCGTCGGAAACGTATTTGGAGGCAACCCAGTCAGGCTGAACGCCTTAATCACACTGTCCAGCGAGTGCAGCAAGGTGACGGTTCTCTGTTGTTTTGGGGTGGCATTATGTGGGGCGCTGGTGGTCATCGAAGGTGCCGTAACGGCTGTACGCTACGTGAATGCCATCCTCCGACCGATAGTGCAATCATAACGGCATTCTATTGGCGAGGCATTCGTTTTCATGGACCACAATTCGCGCCCCCATCGTTTACATCTTGTGAATAACTTCCTTCAGGATAACGACATCGCTCGACTAGAGTGGCCAGCATGTTCTCCAAACATGAACCCTATCATACATGTCTGGGGTAGATTGAAAAGGACTGTTTATGGACGACGTGACCCACCAACCACTCTGAGGGATCTACGCCGAATCGCCGTTGAGGAGTGGGACAATCTGGACCAACAGTGCCTTGATGAACTTCTGGATAGCATGCCACGATGAATAGAGAGAGGCATACATTAATGCAAGAGGACGTGCTACTGGGTACTAGAGGTACCGGCGTGTACAGCAATCTGGACCACCACCTCTGAAGGTCTCACTGTATGGTAGTACAACATGCAATGCAAGGACATCCATGCCCGAGGCAGGATTCGAACCTGCGACCGTAGCGGTCGCGCGGTTCCAGACTGTAGCGCCTAGAACCGCTCGGCCACCCCGGCCGGCGGATATGGTTTCAACACGACGGTGCACCAGCCCACTTCGGTGTTGATGTCCGCGAGGACCTGAACAACGCGTACCCACGTTGTTGGATTGGAATAGAAGGTCCAACCGCACAGGCGGCGCGATCACCGGATCTCACCTCTGGACTTTTTCCTCTGCGGTTACGGCAAGACGTTGGTGTATGAAATCCCCGTAGAAACGGATGAAGACTTGGTTTCTAGGGTCCAATATGCCTGTGTCTCCTGATACAACAGATACCAAGGATATTTGAGAGAGTGCGGCAGTATTTCATGTGCCTTTTCCATGCATGCATTGAGACTGGCGGTCGTCACTTTGAACAGTTACTATGAGTCACTCTGTTGTTTTGCGGTGTACGCTGTGTACGTCCATAACATAATGAATATGCATTACCGACCATGGGTTCCCTGTCTCAACATAATGGGTTGTAGACTCATTATCATATGTTTCAATTTGACCCAAAAGGTTTGAGACCCCCTGTACAAGGAAATTCGTGGAAGTAATAGGTGTGGAGAAGGAGTTTGACAATGTGGAATGGAATAAAAGATTTTATTGTCAGGCAGTATACTACAAAGAACAGACGTAGAACGGTAAACCATTCTCTTTACGTAGGCACGCTCAAGTCATAGCACTGCAGGAATGGCCAAAACCAGGAAAACTGTAAGCCAGCGTTGCTCTTTGTCATCACTGTCTTGAACAGGCTGTTAGGGAGCTAAATGCTTACCTCGATCTGTGATATGTCCATCACGCTCAGAAAACCAGTGTGATACGTTCTGCAGATGAAACGTCAGTGGTCGCTGAAAATGGACAGGGCTTGAGTCGGATTTTCAATGAACTGAAGTGGGTGCTAGCTGATATGTGTCCTGTATGCACACAAACAGAACGGCGCGGCTTGTGGACATACTCGACATACACACATCAAAAAATTTTTGCATCACCTCGGTTCCCAGAACTCCTGAAGATAGATGTTGACTGTGGATATTGTATCACAGTCACAGTCCCTTTGACTGTTCAGAGACGTCACTAAATCCGCCCAAAGATGGAAACAATCATGCATGAGCAGCGCCTATTAGACGGAGGGGGCCAGCCAGCCTATCTGCACCAGTCATTCCACCGTAAAGGAGGTACACGGCTCGTTTTGTCTGTAGTTCAACCATGCCTAGACGGTCAATACCGCGGTTCGATCGCGTCCGCATTGTTACTTCGTGCCAGGAAGGGCTCTCAACAACTGAAGTTTACAGGCGTCTCGGAGTGAACCAAAGGGATTTATTCGGACGTGGAGGAGATAGAGAGAGAGACAGTAACTTTAGAAGACATGCCTCGCTCAGGCCGCCCAAGGGCTACTACCGCAGTGGATGACCTCATTCCCGTAAGTGTTCCGCTTGTTACTTCACCAGTATCTGAACATCTGTTCCTTTATAGTTCGTATAAGGCGTTTTAAAATTCAGAGACAAGGGTTGTATCTCTCGTATCATCTTCGTGTACTGTGTCCTCGTTTTTAATTGACGGAATTTATTATGGATAACTGTAAAGCTTCTCAAAGTATTGTTTCCATTACATCGGTTTACTTTCTGTTTTCAGTTACCGAATCACATGTTTCACAACTAATCAATCTGCTCGTCGATCTATGCTCCTTCCAATCTTCTTTTATTATTCTGCGTTCAGCACGCAGTGCGCAGTCTTGATTCAATTCTGAATCTGTCTCAGCACATCTATCGTCCATCCATTCTTATTCAACTTTCCTGAATTCCCGGTTAATTTTTGACTGACCTGTACTGTTGCTATTCTCTTTCGACAATTACATTTCTGTTGTTTTCTTTATTGACTTCAGAGTGTCTTCTATTATTTATGGGTGCGTGATTTCAATCCTCGTAAGTTTAAAGCTGCATTTACTACACTTTGTTTAATGCCATTCTATCTGCTATCCACACTAATAATGCCTTAAGCGTTAATGCTTCTTTTGTCACATTTTTCCAACGGAGTACGAGGTTTAGATGCCTCCTCTTTAACTTCTCGAATCTTCATAATAAATTCTCTTCGCACATATCTTAGATAACAAAAAAACAAAAGAGGAGAAGAGTTCCTTGTTTCAAACCTACCAGCTTCCCATAACAAATTACCAAAATACGTCAGCGGTTTCCACTTCAAGTTTGTGTTTCTATGCACGCTTGTGGATCCCATGCAGAGCTAAATATAGTTCAGTTGCTCTCGTCATCGTGGCGGAGGAAACTGTATCGTCGCCGCGCATACGGCAGAGCTTACTGCCGATGAAGCCGTAACAGAGCCGCTGAGTATTCGCGAGGCAATCTCGGCGAGCGAAGGCGAGCTCAGCAAACGTTCTGGCCGCGAATGGGCTGACTGTGGCTCGAGGGAGTGAGGGGGGCAGGCAGAGAGAGAGAGAGAGAGAGAGAGAGAGAGAGAGAGAGAGAGAGAGGAAGGGAGGGAGGGAGAGGGAAGAAAGAAAGGGGGGGTGGGGTGGGGTGGAGAGAGAATTAACGACTGGAGTGCTGTACAAAGCATATCGTTCTAGTGCTTCTCATCTACCATTCCGTTCGGACATCAACCGGGAATCTTAACGGATCTTTTGAATCAAAGTTCACAGCACTATAAAATGTTTCCACTCTTTCTGCCTCTTCTCGGGGACTATTAACACATATTTGTTCACATATCGTTACAAAATTCTGCACGTCATATGCATAATACAAGGGTCAGCTTAGCTTGTTTGGTGAGTAATGTACTGCGTCCATCGCTTCCTCCCCCCCCCCCCCTCCCCCCCCCCTCACACACACACCAAAATACACTATTGTTGCAGTATTACTCATCTAAACAATACAGTATCACAATTCAATGTGCCACAAGTTCATTTATTAACAGTTTAATAGATTTAATTATAAGAAAGCAGGGAAAGACAGCAGAAAATTAACGAAGTATCAAAATTGTGAGAAATCGAGAAAAATAATAACATTATTGCTTTTTCCTCTGGTGCCATATTAAAGGACAGCTTAATAGCAATATTTCCGTCTCTACGCCATTACAAGTAATTTGGAAGCAAAACACGTGGAGTAAATGTGTCCGGAGTACGCTAAAGGTTTTCTTACGCTCTTTTACATTGTGCATTACGTAAGTACGCAGCTCACAGCATATTTCTGAACCTGAAAAATAAGTCCGAGCCCCAACTAGATTTGAAAACGTGAACTTGCACGCAAGAGACGACTTGCTGACCACTAAACCCCAGCGCCGGTTAAGAATAATGATTCTTTTTGTCCTTCGTCGTCAGTATTGCTGCCATAGTTGCATTACTTCCGTAAAAAAGGGAAATTAAAATGTCTTCAGTCACAAATTGTGCTTCTTATTTCAATATATGAAACTTATCGAGCCTTGGGGTATCATCGTCCGGTGCCTAATCAGTTTAAATCATTTTCTGAAGACAATGGTCCTGTTAAGAGTACATGGGTAGGCCTGTGTTACACGGTGGCACATTGTGACTACAATTTTTACAAAATTAAGACGAAGAGGAGAGTAACATATTGTTTCCAGTAGTAGTTAATAGGTTCTAGGCAGCGCATGTGTAGACATATTTACGTACATATAAAAACTATTAGTTCCGCAGCAAATTTTCCAGTAAAATTCGAACAAATCAAAGAATATCAAAATGCAAAGGGACAAAATTTTCACATATACACAGATGTTGCTATTTCTAAGACGGTATAAATATGTTACATTATTATTTGTAAATAGATGTCATTTGCAGAACAATTTTCTTCTACGGACATCAGATGTGATCCTTTGTTGTAAAATTGATATAACTGTTAAATTTTTACTTCTTTAGGAAAAAATAGACTTAAGGAATTGGTCAAAAAACTGTTAGTGCTAAACTCAGTTTGTTCAATTAACAAATTATTCAGAAAAATCTTTCTGTTTAACAGTAGTTCTAGCAGATCAAGTTTTCTTTATCTGACAAACTACCACAACGACCGTAAATGTACTGTCATATAACACTTTCAGAGATGATGTAGTTCAAGGAAAAAAGCCAAGGCGCTTTGGATAAGAAGGGAAACGGGCTCCGAATGGTTCTAATGGCTCTAAGCACCATGGGACTTAACATCTGAGGTCATCAGTCCCCTAGACTTAGAACTACTTAAACCTAACTAACTTAAGAACATCACACACATCCATGCCCGAGGCAGGATTCGAACCTGCGGCCGTAGCAGCTGCGCGGTTAAGGACTGAAGCGCCTAGAACCGTCCGGCCACAACGACCGGCACAGGCTCCGAAACGAAGTGTTTACATCCCAGAGGTCACGTTATGAGGGTCGTCCAGAAAGTAAAGAACGTTTCTCATAACTAAATAAAAACATAAGATAATCAACACAAAAATTATTTACAAAATTCTAGTATGTAACTCCAACACCGACAACGATAGTTCAAGTATACATGCCGACGTCGCAAGCTGAAGATGAACTGATAGAGAAAGTGTATGCGGATATTGAAAGGGTAATGCAGTATGTAAAGGGGGACGAAAATCTAATAGTCTTGGGCGACTGGAATGCAGTTGTAGGGGAATGAGTAGAAGAAAAGGTTACAGGAGAATATGGGCTTGGGACAAGGAATGAAAGAGGAGAAAGACTAATTGAGTTCTGTAATAAGTTTCAGCTAGTAATAGCGAATACCCTGTTCAAGAATCACAAGAGCAGGAGGTATACTTGGAAAAGGCCGGGAGATACGGGAAGATTTCAATTACATTACATCATGGTCAGACAGAGATTCCGAAATCAGATACTGGATTGTAAGGCGTACCCAGGAGCAGATATAGACTCAGATCACAATATAGTGGTGATGAAGAGTAGGCTGAAGTTCAAGACTTTAGTCAGGAAGAATCAATACGCAAAGAAGTGGGATACGGACGTACTAAGGAATGACGAGATACATTTTAAGTTCTCTAACGCTATAGATACAGCAATAAGGAATAGCGCAGTAGGCAGTACAGTTGAAGAGGAATGGACATCTCTAAAAAGCGCCATCACAGAAGTTGGGAAGGAAAACATAGGTACAAAGAAGGTAGCTGCGAAGAAACCATAGGTAACAGAAGAAATACTTCAGTTGATTGATGAAAGGAGGAAGTACAAACATGTTCCGCGAAAATCAGGAATACAGAAATACAAGTCGCTGAGGAATGAAATAAACAGGAAGTGCAGGGAAGCTAAGACGAAATGGCTGCAGGAAAAATGTGAAGACATCGAAAAAGATATGAGTGTCGGAAGGACAGACTCAGCATACAGGAAAGTCTAAACAACCTTTGGTGACATTAAAAGCAACGGTGGTAACATTAAGAGTGCAACGGGAATTCCACTGTTAAATGCAGAGGAGAGAGCAGATAGGTGGAAAGAATACATTGAAAGCCTCTATGAGGGTGAAGATTTGTCTGATGTGATAGAAGAAGAAACAGGAGTCGATTTAGAAGAGATAGGGGATCCAGTATTAGAATCGGAATTTAAAAGAGCTTTGGAGGACTTACGGTCAAATAAGGCAGAAGGGATAGATAACAATCCATCAGAATTTCTAAAATCATTGGGGGAAGTGGCAACAAAACGACTATTCACGTTGGTGTGTAGAATATATCAGTCTGGCGACATACCATCTGACTTTCGGAAAAGCATCATCCACACAATTATCGCACAATCAGCTTAACAGCTCATGTATCGAAGCTGCTTACAAGAATAATATACAGAAGAATGGAAAAGAAAATTGAGAATGCGCTAGGTGACGATCAGTTTGGCTTTAGGAAAAGTAAAGGGACGAGAGAGGCAATTCTGACGTTACGGCTAATAATGGAAGCAAGGCTAAAGAAAAATCAAGACACGTTCATAGGATTTGTCGACCTGGAAAAAGCGTTCGACAATATAAAATGGTGCAAGCTGTTCGAGATTCTGAAAAAAGTAGGGGTAAGCTATAGGGAGAGACGAGTCATATACAATATGTACAACAACCAAGAGGGAATAATAAGAGTGGACGATCAAGAACGAAGTGCTCGTATTAAGAAGGGTGTAAGACAAGGCTGTAACCTTTCGCCCCTACTCTTCAATCTGTACATCGAGGAAGCAATGATGGAAATAAAAGAAAGGTTCAGGAGTGGAATTAAAATACAAGGTGAAAGGATATCAATGATACGATTCGTTGATGACATTGCTATCCTGAGTGAAAGTGAAGAAGAATTAAACGATCTGCTGAACGGAATGAACAGTCTAATGAGTACACAGTATGGTTTGAGAGTAAATCGGAGAAAGACGAAGGTAATGAGAAGTAGTAGAAATGAGAACAGCGAGAGACTTAACATCAGGATTGATGGTCACGAAGTCAATGAAGTTAAGGAATTCTGCTACCTAGGCAGTAAAATAACCAATGACGGACGGAGCTAGGAGGACATCAAAAGCAGACTCGGTATGGCAAAAAAGGCATTTCTGGCCAAGAGAAGTCTACTAATATCAAATAACGGCCTTATTTTGAGGAAGAAATTTCTGAGGATGTACGTCTGGAGTACAGCATTGTATGGTAGTGAAACATGGACTGTGGAAAACCGGAACAGAAGAGAATCGAAGCATTTGAGACGTGGTGCTATAGACGAATGTTGAAAATTAGGTGGACTGATAAGGTAAGGAATGAGGAGGTTCTACGCAGAATCGGAGAGGAAAGGAATATGTGGAAAACACTGATAAGGAGAAGGGACAGGATGATAGGACATCTGCTAAGACATGAGGGAATGACTTCCATTGTACTATCTAGAGAGAGCTGTAGAGGGCAAAAACTGTAGAGGAAGACAGAGATTGGAATACGTCAAGCAAATAATTGAGGACTTAGGTTGCAAGTGCTACTCTGAGATGAAGAGGTTAGCACAGGAAAGGAATTCGTGGCGGGCTGCATCAAAGCAGTCAGTAGACTGATGACCAAAACACAAAAAAAACTCCATTTTTCAATGTAGTCGCCATAGTTGTCAAAGGGACTTACTGTAACCTGGGACTAATTTTTTAATTCCCATGCTGTACTCCTCTACCGCCAGAGTCACTGTCTGTTTGAGGTCTACCTTGTTTGCAAATAGTTTTCCACCCAAAAACACATTTAATTTCGGGAATAAATGAAAAGCATTTGCTGCCACGTAAGACCTCAAAGTTCTTGCAGTGTTCGTGCTGATGCCGTAATGACTCCCATTCCGATCTTCATCGGCACGCTGGTTCTTTCTTAATTAAACACAGTACTCTATTTCTTCACAGAAGACACAGACGACCTGTCAATTGCACTATCACCATAAATATTCTTTATTTACCTAAAAATTTTGATAGGCCAGACATTTTGTGCTCTCAGAAAATGTTTGACACTACGCACTTGGCATCTGGGGGATTATCCATAGGTGCCGCCGCTTCGAAACGTTACAAAACAAAGAGGAGTGATCGCTCGGCAACAAAACCCAGCTCACACTGAAACGGGACAAGGAGCTAACTGGCACGTTTGCGATGGCGGTGGTGGAGAATCGATGCCGGGCGAGGGGCACAATAGCTTTTTACTTTCTAGACGGCTCTTGTATTTTGCTCAACGTCTGCATTGAAAGAAAGAAAATGTAAAACGATTTCATGAATCGAGCCGTATTTGAGATAGTTTCTTTGCATTTCAACCCCTGCTGTAAAAATAAAATAATAAAAACAAACCAAAAAAATACGACGTATCACGAAAGAGTAATCGAGATTGGTCACAAATTGGTATCCATACGGATGTTGATGGAAAATGCTAAATTGTAAACTTAGGCGGGCGATGAATGAATGTGTGATGCTGCAGTGCAGTATCATTGCGCAGGTGTCAACAATAGTAAACAAGGGACATATCAGTACCGGGGCACAAAGTTTTTGCGAACCTCATAGCGTGTACTCAGCTGGACATTAACTACGCCTCGCAGACAAGCGCGTGGCCAGTTTATGCAGATGTCAGCAACTGAGAGGGAACGTGTAGTTGGGCTCAGAGATACCGGCTGGAGTAATCGGCGTCTCTCTCGACATTTAAATTGGTGCGTTGCAACTATTTGACGATGCTGGCAGGAACGGTTGAACCACTGCTAAACACAGTGTCAAGAAGGAAGTCCCACTTCGAGCTGAGCCCTGATGATCAGTGAAGACATGTCTGCAGACGCTACGGACAGCGGTGGGAAGGCATGTCTGCAGACGCTACGGACAGCGGTGGGAAGGCATGTCTGCAGATGCTACGGACAGCGGTGGGAAGGCATGTCTGCAGACGCTACGGACAGCGGTGGGATGGCATGTCTGCAGACGCTATGGACAGCGGTGGGAAGGCATGTCTGCAGACGCTACGGACAGCGGTGGGAAGGCATGTCTGCAGACGCTACGGACAGCGGTGGGATGGCATGTCTGCAGACGCTACGGACAGCGGTGGGAAGGCATGTCTGCAGACGCTACGGACAGCGGTGGGAAGGCATGTCTGCAGACGCTACGGACAGCGGTGGGAAGGCATGTCTGCAGACGCTACGGACAGCGGTGGGAAGGCATGTCTGCAGACGATATGGACAGCGGTGGGAATGCATGTCTGCAGACGCTACGGGCAGCGGTGGGATGGCATGTCTGCAGACGCTACGGACAGCGGCGGGAAGGCATGTCTGCAGACGCTACGGACAGCGGTGGGAAGGCATGTCTGCAGACGCTACGGACAGCGGTGGGAAGGCATGTCTGCAGACGATACGGACAGTGGTGGGAAGGCATGTCTGCAGACGCTATGGACAGCAGTGGGAAGGCATGTCTGCAGACGCTACGGGCAGCGGTGGGAAGGCATGTCTGCAGACGCTACGGACAGCGGTGGGAAGGCATGTCTGCAGACGCTACGGACAGCGGTGGGAAGGCATGTCTGCAGATTCTACGGACAGTGGTGGGAAGGCATGTCTGCAGACGCTATGGACAGCAGTGGGAAGGCATGTCTGCAGACGCTACGGGCAGCGGTGGGAAGGCATGTCTGCAGACGCTACGGACAGCAGTGGGAAGGCATGTCTGCAGACGCTACCGACAGTGGTGGGATACCAACATGACTCGTCGCCCACCATACAGCCCGTCAACCAGGAGTCATGGTTTGGGGTGCCATTTCATCTCATTGCAGGACCCCTTTGATTGTCGCCCGCGGCACCTTACAGTACAGCGGGACATCAACGATAGTCTACGCCCTGTTTTGTTGTCGTTCATGGCAGACCACCCTGGGCTTACATTTCATCAAGACAGTGCCCACCCACACACAGCGAGAGTTTCTGCTGCTTGTCTTCGTGCTTACCAGGCCCTTTTTTTGGGTCATCAGTCTTCTGACTGGTTTGGTGCAGCTCGCCTCGAATTCCTCTCCTGTACTAACCTCTTCATCTCAGAGTAGCACTTGCAACCTACGTCTTCAATTATTTTCTGGATGTATTCCAATCTATGTCTTCCTCTGCAGTTTTTGCCCTCTACAGCTACCTCTAGTACCATGAAAGTCACCCCCTCATGCCTTAACAGATGTCCTATCATCCTGTTCCTTCTCATCATCATTGTTTTCCTCTCTGATTCTGTGCAGAACCTCCTCATTCGTTACCTTATCAGTCCATCTAATTTTCAACATTTGTCTGTAGCACCACATCTCAAATGCTTAGATTCTGTTCTATTCCAGTTTTCCCACAGTCCATGTTTCACTACCATACAATGCTGTACTCCAGACGTACATCCTCAGAAATTTCTTCCTCAAATTAAGGCCGATATCTGGTATCAGTGGACTTCTCTTGGCCAGGAATGCCATTTTGCCATTGCTAGTCTGCTTTTGATGTTCTCCTTGCTCCGTCCGGCATTGGTTATTTTACTGCCTAGGTAGCAGAATTCTTTAACTTCATCTACTTCGTGACCATCAATCCTGATGTTAAGTTTCTCGCTGTTCTCATTTCTACTACTTCTCATTACCTCCGTCTTTCTTCGATTTACTCTCAATCTATACTCAGTACTCATTAGACCGTTTATTCCGTTCAGCAGATCATGTAATTATTCTTCACTTTCACTCAAGATAGCAATGTCATCAGCGAACTGTATCATTGATACCCTTTCAACTTAAATTTTAATTCCAGTCCCAAACCTTTCTTTTATTTCCATCATTGCTTCCTCGATGTACAGATTGAAGAGTAGGGGCGAAAGGCTACATCCTTGTCTTAAACCCTTTTTAATACGAGCACCTCGTTCTGGGTCGTCCACTCTTATTATTCCCTCTTGGTTGTTGTACACATTGTATATTACCCGTCTCTCCCTATAGTTTACCCCCTACTTTTTTCAGAATTTCTAGCATTTTGCACCATTTAACATTGTACTGATTTTTCTTGAACCTTGCTTCTATTACTAGCCGTAACGTCAGAATTGCCTCTCTCGTCCCATTACTTTTCCTAAAGCCAAACTGATCGTCACCTAGCGCATTCTCAATTTTCTTTTCCATTCTTCTGTATATTATTCTTGTAAGCAGCTTCGATGCATGAGCTGTTAAGCCGATTGTGCGATAATTCTCACACTTGTCAGCTCTTGCCGTCTTCGGAATTGTGTGGATGATGCTTTTCCGAAAGTCAGATGGTATGTCACCAGACTCATATACTCTACACACCAAGGTGAATAGTCGTTTTGTTGCCACTTCCCCCAATGATTTTAGAAATTCTGATGGAATGTTATCTATCCCTTCTGCCTTATTTGACCGTAAGTCCTCCAAAGCTCTTTTAAATTCCGATTCTAATACTGGATCCCCTATCTCTTCTAAATCGACTCCTGCTTCTTCGTCTATCACATCAGACAAATCTTCACCCTCATAGAGGCTTTCAATGTATTCTTTCCACCTATCTGCTCTCTCCTCTGCATTTAACAGTGGAATTCCCGTTGCACTCTTAATGTTACCACCGTTGCTTTTAATGTCACCAAAGGTTGTTTTGACTTTCCTGTATGCTGAGTCTGTCCTTCCGACAATCATATCTTTTTCGATGTCTTCACATTTTTCTTGCAGCCATTTCATCGTAGCTTCCCTGACTTCCTATTTATTTCATTCCTCAGCGACTTGTACTCGTATATCCGTATTCCTGAGTTTCTCAGACCGTTTTTGTACTTTTTCCTTTCATCGATCAAATGAAGTATTTCTTCTGTTACCCATGTTTTCTTCGTAGCTACCTTCTTTGTACCTATGTTTTCCTTCCCAACTTCTGTGATGGTCCTTTCTAGAGATGTCCATTCCTCTTCAACTGTACTGCCTACTGAGCTATTCCCTATTGCTGTATCTGTAGCCTTAGAAAACTTCAACCGTATCTCGTCATTCCTTAGCACTTCCCTATCCCACTGCCTTGCGTATTGATTCTTCCCGACTAATGTTTTAAACTTCAGCCTACTCTTCATCACTACTATATTGTGATCTGCTCCTGGGTACTCCTTACAATCCAGTATATCGGAATCTCTGTGTGACCATGATGTAATCTAACTTTCCTTTCCCGAGTATACCTCCTCCTCTTGTGATACCTGAACAGAGTATTCACTATTACTAGCTGAAACTTGTTACAGAACTCAATTAGTATTTCTCCTCTCTCATTCTTTGTCCCAAGCCCATATTCTTCTCTAACCTTCTACTTCTTCCCCTACAACTGCATTCCAGTCCCCCATGACTGTTAGTTTTTGACCTCTCTTTAAATACTATATTGCCCTTTCAATACCCTCATACACTTTCTCTATCTCTTCATCTTCAGCTTGCGACGTTGGCATTTATACCTGAACTATCGTTGTCGGTGTGGTTTGTTGTCGATTCTTATAAGAACAAACCTGTCACTGAACCGTTCATGGGAACACACTCTCTGCCCTACCTTCCTATTCACAAAGAAACCCACTCCCGTTATACCATTTTCAAAAAAATGGCTCTGAGCACTATGGGACTCAACTGCTGAGGTCGTAAGTCCCCTAGAACTTAGAACTACTTAAACCTAACTAACCTACGTACAACACACACAGCCATGCCCGAGGCAGGATTCGAAACTGCGACCGTAGCGGTCGCGCGGTTCCAGACTGTAGCGCCAGAACCGCTCGGCCACCAGCGGCCGGCTATACCATTTTCTGCTGCTGTTGATATTACCCTATATTGACCTGACAAGAAATCCTTGTCTTCTTTCCACCTCACTTCACCGTCCCCTACTATACCTAGATCGAGCCTTTGCATTTCCCTTTTCAGATTTTCTAGTTTCCCTATCACGTGCAAGCTTCTGACATTCTACGCCCCGACTCGTAGAACATTACCATTCCGTTGATTATTCAATCTTTTTCTCATGGTAACCTCCCCGTTGGCAGTCCCCTCCCGGAGATCCGAATGGGGGGGCTATTCCGGAATCTTTTGCCAATGGAGAGATCATCGTGACGCTTCTTCAATTACAGTTTACATGTCCTGTGGATACACGTTACGTGTATTTAATGCAGTGGTTTCCATTGCCTTCTGCATCCTCATGCCGTTGATCATTGCTGATTCTTCCGCCTTTAGGGGCAGTTCCCCACCCCCCTGAACCTCTGTCCGCTCCCCCGCCCTCTTTGACAAGGCCGCTGGCAGAATGAGAGTGAGTTCTTTTGCTGGAAGTGTTCGACCGCCATTGCTGATTATTAATCAGAATTTAAGCAGCGGCGGCATTCGAAGACATTTTGATTATTAACCAAAGACGCTACTCCTAGACCACGGGCCAGACCCTACCGCCCAACAAATTCGGCTGAATTGGGCACGATATCACTCGGGAGTACATTCAACAACTCTTTCAATCAATGCCAAGCCAAACTGCTTGCATAAGGACCTGATGTGGATCAACGCGTTATTTACTTGCTCAACTTGTGAAGCTATTTCTCTTGGATAAATCATCTAATTCCGTTGAAATTGTAATCATTTGTCTGTACAGATAAATCACTTTTGCCCATTTCCGTCCCATTCGCATAATTCCTTCGTGGTGAGTCGCTTTTCTTGTCTTACAGAGTATTTAGTCTCTTGCAGATTAGTGTGAAGCCTTTAAGGCGGTTCTATTAGTAAACTCGTAACGCTGTGGGCTGTTAAGACCTGTCAACTGCAGAACGCAAAACTGATAACTGAAGCTACTCATGCGCCTCTGCAAGAAGCTGGGCATCGTTGGTATTCTCATATCCTTCCACTTTTCGCTCCTCAAAATATTCGTAAAGTAACTTGAAAATGGATATGAGGAATGGGAATCCATTGAAAAGATTGGCTAAATGCAGAATAATACTATTTCTAAATAATCTTACTTGTTGCGGATTCCACAACAGTAAATATGTAAGGTTTCACAAATTCAATAAATTAAAATATATGTTTAAGTCGGATGATCATCGTTGAATCCAGTTAAATCTGTTGATAATGACGATGGTGATGTTGGAAACGACTGTGGTAGTGGCGGCAACGACGATCAGTCAGTGATAAGGATGCCACGTAGGGTAAGCGTGAAACCATTGTCTCACTATAACTGCATGTTTCATCATTGTGTTCCATAGTTACCGGTTATAAGCTCTCCACCAAGTTTTGCTACTTTTCACCCTAACTCGTTTGCTGAAGTCTTATTCTTTGACAGGGAACATAGAACCTGCCCGCGGTATGTGAGTGTCCCACTTTCCACTCAGCGGATGTATAAAAAATGGGATATGACTTGTTTACACGCACTTACCAGAACGTTGTCTTGTGGCCATTAGTCCGAGAAGGGCG
Source organism: Schistocerca nitens (assembly GCF_023898315.1). Taxonomy (NCBI): domain Eukaryota; kingdom Metazoa; phylum Arthropoda; class Insecta; order Orthoptera; family Acrididae; genus Schistocerca; species Schistocerca nitens. Next base: position 560,658,254 of record NC_064619.1, on the reverse strand, counting down.
AGCTGTACAGGCCTTATATTTACCTGTAACGAGAGAAAGTTCATTACAAAAAATCTGATGTGCGTTTCGCGACAAGGGGTTGCATTAGGCTAGCGTCTGAAGTCTTATGTGACCTTTACTCCATAAAACATTTTCTACCTCTCCCAAAACACATTACACATCCCCAGGTAAATTTAAGGAGTTTTGGATATGTGGTTTGATAATTTAAAGTAAGATATGTAATAAATGCAAAAAAAGAGTGCATTTAAGCATACTTGACAAACATGTCCGCATTTTCAACGTATTCAGCAACGCAGAAAATTGATATTTGTTCATTTTATAGCTCAGACGATGAAAGTAAAGCGGAACATTATATTCTGGAGTATTTTTTAGTTTGCTTTTACTTGGCTCTTTAATTTTTTATATTTTTTATATATTTATTTTTGTAACCTTAGAAAATTTGGTAACGTTTGTAAATCTCACATCGTATGTACTCTATACTAATTCTTGCCATGTGAGTGCTGATGTCTGTCGTCAGTAGCATTCTTGGCAGATTCAGACGCTGATAAGATGATCCGGTACCCAAATAACAGGAAGAAAATTGCTCCATCATATTCGACTGTGAAAGTTCAATGACGTTTACATCAAACTAATGGATCTTAAGGAGCATCGTGGTTCACGTAGGAGGAACAAAGAGGACATGATTATAAAATTTTAGACATGCGTAATTAACTGGTACGACGTAACTCGTCGTAGCCCGGCAGAGTTATCTGACCTTACATTTCTTCTGTGCATATCGTCTCCTTCCTAGGGAAGACATTATTATTATTATTATTATTATTATTATTATTATTATTACGTAATACTGAAGGAAAAGGGAATAAAAAGTACTTTGAGGCCATCATCTCGAGCGCAGTTTATTGCTCTTTTCCTTTGACCGAGACACATTTCATTATGATGGAGCTATTAATTCAGCCTGTTAGGAAACGCTGTTTTGCAAACTTGCGTCCTGCAGACGGAGTCAACGTAGTGAACTGAAACAGCTGGTGACTGTAGGTCCACAAAGCGCACCTTGTGATCACGGTACGACTCTAGGGAGAATACAAAAAATAAAATAAAATAAATTGAAAAAGAAAAAGCAAATGTGACAGAGTTCCACACTTACTGTAATTACGAGTACTGGATGTTATATAATGCTGGGACTGGCTGGCTCTGAGCACTATGGGACTTAACTGCTGTGGTCATCAGTCCCCTAGAACTTAGAACTACTTAAACCTAACTAACCTAAGGACATCACACACATCCATGCCCGAGGCAGGATTCGAACCTGCGATCGTAGCGGCCGCGCAGTTCCAGACTGTAGCGCCTAGAACCGCTCGGCCACTCCGGCAATGCTGGGATTATTATGAACGTATTACTGTGATACAGTAGACAATTTATTACAGAAAGAACTGAAAATGAAAAAACCACAATATAATTTAATTATTATAAATTCAAGTTACAGAGTGGAAACATTGGACCAAGATTATATTATAAAGGATTTAGTTTTTGTTTGACTGTACATTGGGACTTCTGAAAGTAAATTACACACGGCGTTCCACACTAAGTCCTTTGCCCAAGAAGAGTGGCAAATTGTCAGAAAACAGTATATGTTCCGGGTTTGCTGCAGAGACAATCCAACTGCGGTACGGATAACAGGTGCGACACCAACGGAGCGGCAACTGGAAATGTACTAAAAAGTCGAGGTACACGGGACATCATACACTACTGGCCATTAAAATTTAGACACCAAGAAGAAATGCAGATGATAAACGGGTATTCATTGGACAAATATGTTATACTAGAACTGACATGTGATTACATTTTCACGCAATTTGGGTGCATAGATCCTGAGAAATCAGTACCCAGAACAACCACCTCTGTCCGTAATAACGGCCTTGATACGCCTGGGCATTGAGTCAAACAGAGCTTGGATGGCGTATACAGGTACAGCTGCCCATGCAGCTTCAACACGATACCACAGTTCATCAGGAGTAATGACTGGCGTATTGTGACGAGCTAGTTGCTCGGCCACCATTGACCAGACGTTTTCAATTGGTGAGAGATCTGGAGAATGTGCTGGACAGGGCAGCAGTCGTACATTTTCTGTATCCAGAAAGGCCCGTACAGGACCTGCAACATGCGTTCGTGCGTTATCCTGCTGAAATGTAGGGTTTCGCAGGGATCGAATGAAGGGTAGAGCCACGGATCGTAACACATCTGAAATGTAACGTCCACTGTTGAAAGTGCCGTCAATGCGAACAAGAGGTGACCGAAACGTGTAACCAATGGCACCCCATACCATCACACCAGGTGATACGCCAGTATGGCGATGACGAATACAAATGGTTCAAATGGCTCTGAGCACTATGGGACTCAACTGCTGTGGTCATAAGTCCCCTAGAACTTAGAACTACTTAAACCTAACTAACCTACGGACATCACACACATCCATGCCCGAGGCAGGATTCGAACCTGCGACCGTAGCGGTCGTGCGGTTCCAGACTGTAGCGCCTTTAACCGCTCGGCCACTCCGGCCAGCTGATGACGAATACACGCTTCCAATGTGCGTTCACCACGATGTCGCCAAACACGGATGCGACCATCATGATGCTGTAAACAGAACCTGGATTTATCCGAAAAAATGACGTTTTGCCATTCGAGCACCCAGGTTTGTCGTTGAGTACACCATCGCAGGCGCTCCTGTCTGTGAGGCAGCGTCAAGGGTAACCGCAGCCATGGTCTCCGAGCTGATAGTCCATGCTGCTGCAAACGTCGTCGAACTGTTCGTGCATATGGTTGTTGTCTTGCAAACGTCCCCATCTGTTGACTCAGGGATCGAGACGTGGCTGCACGATCCGTTACAGCCATGCGGATAAGATGCCTGTCATCTCGACTGCTAGTGGTACGAGGCCATTGGGATCCAGCACGGCGTTCCGTATTACCCTCCTGAACCCACCGATTCTATATTCTGCTAACAGTCATTGCATCTCGACCAACGCGAGTAGCAATGTCGCGATACGATAAACCGCAATCGCGATAGGCTACATTCGACCTTTATCAAAGTCGGAAACGTGATGGTACGCATTTCTCCTCCTTACACGTGGCATCACGACAACGTTTCACCAGGCAAATGACAGTCAAGTGCTGTTAGTGTATGAGAAATCGGTTGGAAACTTTCCTCATGTCAGCACGTTGTAGGTGTCGCCACCGGCACCAACCTTGTGTGAATGTTCTGAAAAGCTAATAATTGGCATATCACAACATCTTCTTCCTGTCGGATAAATTTCGCGTCTGTAGCACGTCGTCTTCGTGGTGTAGCAATTTTAGTGACCAATAGTGTATTCTTGTGAGAAAGACGTCTATATTGGCACACAGATTCACCGTAAAATTTTGATGGTATACGGGCCTAATGCAGTATCGCTTCCAGTCGTACTGAAATGGTGCCAATGCTTGATCAAGGCCACACAGACGTGTATGATGGTGATCAGAAAGTCCAGATCTAGCAACACCCTACTTCCACGTTTCCGGAAATCTGAAAGAACACATGCGGGAAAGAGATTTTCCAACGCTGAGTTTGTTCACATCACGGCGGCTCTCGAATGGTTCCGTGACCACAATGTGCATCGTAGTGGAATCGAACCATTTGCTAGAAGATTTCGACCGTTGTTTACATATTCCTGGTGACTATGTTGAAAAATAGTGCCCTATATCTCTGTCACTTTGAAGTGTAATGCAGCATTCAATAAAAATCACTTGGCCTGCCATAATAATGCGTTACTTGCTCTTTGAAGTCCCCTCGTGTGTAATGGTATCAGAAACATTTTAACGAACTCTGCAGCGGGTTCCTTTCCTTTAGAAAATGCGCATGAACATAAGTGCCAGCATCCTGGGTCAACACGTAGTTAATGAAAGAACATTTAGCGAGAAAGTGTTAAAATTTTGCAAAGTTATCAAGTCAGCAACTGTTAACTTTCAACTGATCTGTACTTACACGCGCCAGTACTTGTCGGATAATGGAGTGTCGCTCCTATTCAAAAAACGTCCGAACGGTTCTGAAAGGTTTCGCTGTCTTCTACGACACGCCTTCAAGAAGCGTCGTTGAATAGATGCAGGTAATTATAGGCATATATCGCTGACGACTATCTGTTGTACAATTATGGAACAGGTTTTATGTTCTCGCATTAACACGAGAGGCGTTCAATAATTAATGCAACACGCTCTTTCTCGGTTGAAAAAATGCGAAAATGGTTGTGAGACACCGCGAAATATTCCTGCTTCAACCCCTGTAGTTTCATTAAGTTCCGATAGGTGGCGTCGCCCGCCATACGTAGACTTCAAAATGACGTCTCTAACGGAGTTGCGTTCCAAACAGAGAACTGTCACTGAAGTTCTTTTGGTGGAAAACCAGTGCATCGCAGATATTCGTTGGCGCCTGAAAAAAAATGTACACTGAGATCTGGCGGTGATCATAAGTACATTGAGTCGTTGGGCGAGGCGACTACCACTATCGCAAAAACGTCGCGCAAACTTGTCCGATCTCCCGCACGCCGGCCGACCGCACACAGCTGTCAGTCCTGCAAAGTTGGGACGTGCGGACACTCTTACTGGAGGTGATCGCCGGATCACAGTCAAACACATCGCTGTTCAACTGGACATCTCCATCAGTAGTGCTGACACATTCGTCCACCAGCTGGGGTACTCAAAGGTGTGTGCCCACTTGGTTTTTCTCTGACAAGCAGTGGACCATGAAGAGCAACAAATGACCTCTGCGCGAAATCGTTTGCGCGTTACGAGACTGAGCGTGATGATGTTTTGTCGGACATCGTCACCGGCTATGAAACAGAGGTTCATCACTTCGGGCTGGAAACAAAACGTCAATCCACGGAGTGGTCTGTGGCGCCTCTCCTCTGAAGAAAAGGTTCGAAGCTGCACTTTCAGTCGGTAAAGTCGTGACAACAATCTTCTGGGACTCTGAAGGGATTACCCTGTTTGATATCCTCCCTCATGGTGCAACGATTAACTCTGAAGCGCACTGTGGTACACTCAGGAAACGACTTCAGCGTGTTCGTCGCCACAATAATGCAAACGGACTTCTCAGTCTCCACGACAACGCAAGGCTTCACTTAAGTCTGCGCACACGGGAGGAGCTCACAAAACTTCATTGGACTGTTGTTTCTCAACCACACTACAGCCCGGATACCGCGTCCACGAATTTGTTCTGTTTGGGCCAATGAAGGATGCACTTCGCGGGAAGCAGTACCTGGATGATGGGGAGGTTATTGATGCAGCAAGACGCTGGCTTCGACGTCGACCAGTAGAGTGGTACCATATAGGCATAGTGGCCCTCCCAGTAATGTGGCGTAAGGCCGTCGCACTGAACGGAGGTTATGTAGATGAGAGAGTGAGGAATAATACGATGTATTGGAATCCTAAATAAAACCAACCTGCTGATCGACCCTCGTTTTGAAACTTCCTGGCAGATTAAAACTGGAAAAACAGAAGTTTGGAAAGTAGGAGACGAGATACTGGCGGAACTGAAGCTGTGAGGACGGGGCGTGAGTCATGATGGGATAGCTAAACGGGTAGAGCACCTGCCCGCGGAAGGCAAAGGTCCTGAGTTCGAGTCTCGGTCCGGCACACAGTTTTAATCTGCCAGGAAGTTTCATATCAGCGCACACTCCGCTGCAGAGTGAGAATCTCATTATGGTTCAAAATGGTTCAAATGGCTCTGAGCACTATGGGACTTAACATCTATGGTCATCAGTCCCCTAGAACTTAGAACCACTTAAACGTAACTAACCTAAGGACATCACATAACACCCACTCACCACGATGCAGATAAAATCTCTGACCCCGCCGGGAATCGAACGCGGGAACCCGGGCGTGAGAAGCGTGAACGCTACCGCACGACCACGAGCTGCGGACTCTCATTATGGTCCCGCTATTCTATACAAGAACCAAAATCTCCTCTATAAAAATAAGTACGGACTCCGCAGGTACAGATGATCTAGAACTCTGCTTTTTCTGTTCGCCCACCAGATCCAGAGTCCCGTGTACAACGAAAACAAGGTCAGTGCTGTTTTCCTTGACCTCCCCGCGGCATTCCACACAGTCCCGTTCTGTCGTTAGGAACTTATGGGATATCGGACCATACTCATTATGAGATTCTGGACTTTGTGGCTGATGCAACGCACCGTTTTTAACGGGACTGAAATGGAGAGATGTAAAAGTAACTTCAGGAGTGCCCCAAGAACGTTATAAGGCTTTTACTGTTTATATGAGACATAAATGATATAGTGGATATCTAATGGGTAAGGTCTGAAGCTCATAGTGGCTGATGCCCAAATCAGCAAAAAAAATTTTTCCGTATAAATAAGTTCCGCATTAACTCGTTAGCATATCTACCAAATTTCTTTCCCATACTGGATCTCTGTGAGTAGCTGCTCTTCAATTACAGATGAAGCGCCAAAGTAACTGGTATAGGCATGCACATTCAAATGCAGAGATATGTAAACAGACAGAAGATGGCGCTGCGGTCGGTAACGCATATATATGATAACAAGTGTCTGTCGCAGTTGTCAGATGGTTACTACTGCTACAATGGCAGGTTATCAAGGTTTAACTGAGTTTGAACGTGGTGTTATAGTCGGCGCACAGGCGATGGGAACAGCATCTCAGAGGTAGTGATGAAGTGGGGATTTTCCCGTAAAACCATTTCACGAGTGTACCGTGACTATCAGGAATCCGGTAAAACATCAAATCTCCGACATCGCGGCGGCCGGAAAAAGATCCTGCAAGAACGGGACCAACAACGACTGAAGAGAATCGTTCAACGTGACGGAAGCGCAACCCTTCCGCACACTGCTGCATATTTCGATGCTGGGCCATCAACAAGTGTCACCTTGCGAACCTTTCAAGGGAAACATCATCGATATGGGCTTTCGGAGCCGAAGGCCTACTCGTGTACCCTTGATGACTGCACGCACAAAGCTTTACGCTTCGTCTGCGCCCGTCAGCACCGACATAGAACTGTTGCTGGCTGTAAACATGTTGCCTGGTCGGATGAGTCGTGTTTCACATTGTATGGAGCGGATGGACGTGTATGGAGGACCCGCCCGGTTGGCTGTGCTGTCTAACGCTTTCCGGGCGGGAAGGAGCGCCGGTCCCCGGCACGAATCCGCCCGGTGGATTTGTGTCGAGGTCCGGTGAGCCGGCAGTCTGTGGATGGTTTTTAGGCGGTTTTCCATCTGCCTCGGCGAATGCGGGCTGGTTCCCCTTATTCCGCCTCAGCTATACTATGTCGGCGATAGCTGTGCAAACAAGTTCTCAACGTACGCGTACACAACCATTACTCTACCACGCGTACATAGGGGTTACACTCGTCTGGTGTGACACGTTCCCTGGGGGTCCACCGGGGGCCGAACCGCGCAATAACCCTCGGTTCGGTGTGGGGCGGCGGAGGGGTGAAGTGGAACCCAGCGGCTGCGGCGGGGACGGAGCCTCTAGGTCCCCGGTTAACAAAACATAACGGGTATGGAGACAACCTCATGAACCCATGGACCTACATGTCAGCAGAAGGTGTTCAAGCTGATGGAGTTTCTGTAATGGTGTGGGGCATATGCAGTGGGAGTGATACGAGACCCCTGATACGTCTAGATACGACTCTGACAGGTGAAACGTACGTAAGCATTCTACCTGATCACTTGCATCCACTCATGCCCATTGTGCTTACCAACGAACTTGGGCAATTCCAGCAGGTCAATGCGACATCCCACACGACCAGAATTGCTACAGAGTGGCTCCAGGAAGACTCTTCTGAGTTCAAACACTTCCGCTGGCCACCAAATTCTACACACATGAACATTATTGAGCATATCTGGCATGCCTTGCAACCGTGCTGTTCTGAAGAGACCTCCATCCCCTCGCACTCTTACGGATTTATGGACAGCCCTACTGGATTCATGGTGTCAGTTCCCTCCAACATTACTTCAGACATTAGTCGATGGCATGCCACGTCGTCTTGCGGCATTTCTGCGTGCTCGCGGGGACCCTGCACGATATTAGGCAGGTGTACCAGTTTGTTTGGCTCTTTAGTGTATAACCATATGCAATGGAAGCATGACACATATTACACATTCTACTTCATACTCCGTTCTCCATCGTTTTATGAATAACCATTTTTCTGAACTTTTTTCCTGGAATGAACACTACTTCTTTGGCATTCTGAGTTCACTTGAAACGATGAAACTCTTTAATAAAACAAATTAACCGCGATGTCACTGAGACAGAGAAATAGAATCATATTTTTGGTCCAAGTCTTAAACTGAAGTGAGAGAAGGGACAATGGAAACTCAGCAGCGTTATTACTTAAGGTTGATTGTTTTGGGGAAGGAGACCAGACAGCGAGGTCATCGGTCTCATCGGATTAGGGAAGGACGGGGAAGGAAGTCGGCCGTGCCCTTTGAAAGGAACCATCCCGGCATTTGCCTGGAGCGATTTAGGGAAAATCACGGAAAACCTAAATCAGGATGGCCGGACGTGGGATTGAACCGTCGTCCTCCCGAATGCGAGTCCAGTGCCTAACCACTGCGCCTCCTCGCTCGGTTATTACTTAAGGGACTCGGTCAGCTGCGGTAACAACAATTTAATGTTTAGTTTAACAGCTGGAGATGTACGTATGAATCTGGAGAAAATAGTATGGGGCTATTTTACTGAAATCTGAAATCCGGGACAAACTGCCGTTCCGCAAGTATTTTTCGGAACGCCGATATCTTTAATCTGAAAACCGAGACATCTGGTAGCCCTACCTGTGCATGACATGGCCGACGAGATGTAATTATAGCAGATTAAATAAATAAACAAACATGTCTGATATCGACTGGTAGGTGGCAACGCAATAGCTGGTTGCTTTCGCTGGTGGGGTTCCCGGAGTGCACGCCCGACTGGACACATGGCGGGTAACGACTGGGCAAACACCCGTGCGGAGGACAAACATATCATCGTGTTGACTGACGGCTGTTTGCGCTGCCGCCGCCGCTGCCGCTGCCTGGGTCACGGCTGTCACGGAGGGTTTAGCGCGACTGCCAGTAACCCCGCCACGCGACGGCCAGGTCACCCCCTGTTCGATACAAACCATTTCTGCCAGCGATGCGACCTTGCGTCCGCAAAGCTCTGGTGACATTCCCATTACCCCGTGTGCGAGTCTTCAGCTGTTCGCTTGCAATACCTGCTGTTCGAATGGAATTACTATTCGGCGAGACGAAAAAAATTAATACGAAGTTCTTTGTGACTTAATCACGTTTGACGCCTCAGTTACTAGTAGGAAGAATGCTATCGGTGATGTAATGAAGCATTGCCAGTGGCTGTCTGGCTGTTATCTCCCAATTCTATGGGACTCGTACTTACGTTCGGCGCCTCGGTTACTTCAAAATGTTCAAATGTGTGTGAAATCTTATGGGACTTAACTGCTAAGGTCATCACTCCCTAAGCTTACACACTACTTAACCTAAATTATCCTACGGACAAACACACACACCCATGCCCGAGGCAGGACTCGAACCTCCGCCGGGACGCCTCGGTTACTATTAACCAAGCATTTCTATCGGTAAGCTCAGTCATGGTGCAATATTTTATGAGTAGAAATTTATACTCTTCACCATTCCCCGAAACACAGCTGTGGCCCTTTGCTCCGTAGTCCACTCGGTGTTTGAATTCCTCTTATTATTTTCAATATATTCATTTATTATTGCCTTTAATAGCACTTTATACTTACACCAATTTGTAATTTCCCCAAATTGTTTGATGATGCCTAGAACAGGCGAAACGCGTCTCAAGTGAAGATTAAATCGCCTATCTTGAGCAATCAAGACTGTTTTTTCTGTTCTTATCGTCTATTACGGTTGCTGCTACAGTTTACTGAGGTAGTAATGGAGTGAAGTGATTTTAAAATTAATACCTGAATATTTAAGAGCATTCAGTTTCTTACTAAAAAAGGTATTGTGAATTGATGGGATTCATAGTGTATGAAGACGCTTTAAACCGATTTTAACTCTTTTGTAGTCCTTTACTGGGAACAACCGTTTACGCACCGTTACAGGTGCATCCTGTTCATTAAAATGAATGTGCGGTTCTTCAGTGCCATAATCCAAGCCCGATTCCTGTTCAGATGCTCAAGACCCAGTCCACCGCACGCCCCCTACAGCAGCTGCAGCACGGATGTTTCCCGCACTGCTTTCGCGTCTGTCAGAACAACCACCCACTATAGAAATACTTTTAATTAGTTTATACTTTTATGGGAGCGTCTCTGCAAAAATACCCTTGGTAACTAACTTTACGTTCACTGTTGCCACTCGCCGCTGGTTTAACACAAAGGTCGGTCAAATAAACTAAGGTGACGTAAATCATGGGATGCTCATATACAAATGGCAGTAGGTATAAAAGGGCAGTGCATTGCCGGAGCTGTCATTTGTACTCAGGTGGATCATGTGGAAAGGTTTCTGACTTCATTATGGCCGTACGACGGGAATTAACCGACTTTGAACGCGGAATGGTAGCTGGAGCTAGACGCATCGTACATTCCATTTCCGAAATCGTTACAGAATTCAGTATTTCGAGATCCACAGTGTAAAGAGTGTGCCGAGAGTACAAAATTTCAGGAATTATCTCTCACCACGGACAACGCAGTGGCCAGCGGCCTTCACTTAACGACTGAGAGCAGCGGCGTTTGCGTAGAGTTGTCATTACTAACAGACAAGCAACACTGCGTCAAATAACCGCAGAAATAAATGTGGGACGTACGACGAATGTACCCGTTAGCACAGTGTGCCAAAGTTTGCCGTTAACTGACTATGGCAGCAAACGACCGATGCGAGTGCCTCTACTGTAAGCACGACATTGGTTGGAGAGCATCTCCTGGGCTCATGACCGTGCCTGTTGGGCCTAGACGTCTGGAAAACCGTGGCCTAGTCAAACATGACCCTATTTCAGTTGGTAAGAGCTGATGGTCGCGTTCAAGTGCGGTGGAGACCCCACGAAACCGTTAACCCAAGTTGTCAACAAGGCACTGTGCAAGCTGATGGTAATTCCATAATGGTGTCGGCTGTATTTACATGAAATGGACTGGATCTTCTGGTCCACGTGAACCGATAATTGACTGGAAATTGTTGTGTTCGCCTACTTGAAGACCATTTGCAGCCATTCAACGATGACATTTTTACGGTTGACAATGCACCATGTCACCGGGCAGCAATTGTTCGCGACTGGTTTGAAGAACATTTTGTACAACTCGAGCGAATGATGAGACCACCCAGATCGCACGGCATGAATCCCATTGAACATTTACGGGACATAATGTAGAGGTCGGTTCGTGCATAAAAACCTGCACCGGCAACACTTTCACAGGTATGGATCGCTACAGAGGCGACGTGCCTCAATATTTACTCAGGGACTTCCAACGACTTGTTGAGTCCATTCCATGTCGGGTTGCTGCTCCAGGCCGGGCAAAAAGAGGTTCCACATGATATTAGGAGGTATCCCACGACTTTTGTCACCTCAGTGTATATTGCAACCGGTTCCTTACCATATCTTCATTCTGTACAGGATGGCAGCCAGTCAAGGAATGTTTTAGGGAATTGGTTTAAGTAATTTATTTCAAAGGATCAGTGGAATCTTTACAAGTTTTCTCCCAGACTAATTCACGCCGTGTCTACGTGACACAAGTCGCTTGTCTTTCAAAACCGAAGCAGTTCTGTCCAGTTAAAACTGCTGACAGGAGACGCCATGAGCCCTCTGCTGAAACTGCTAGCGAATTCACGCCATTGATTTTAGCCAATAGCGTGCGCGAGATACCGATCACGTGTGCGGACGCCGGAGCGTCCTGCGGTACAAAACACACTTGCTTCTCTCTCTTGTAATCCAGACTTCGAGCAGAGCGGACGTTTTTTTGGAAGGTAGAGAATCTGGCTCTGCTTTTCACGACCGGCCACCAACGTAAGTTAACACGAACCGCTTTCCCTTCCTTTGCCCATTTTAATTAATTGTTCGACCTCCTAGACTGGCCTAAACCTGCTAACTTCCGACCCTAGGCGCGCCCTCTGTGCTCCGTATATTGAAATGTATCTTCTTTATTGTACTTAATTTCCTGTTTTGTCATTTAACGGCAGCCCTGGATGCCCACTATTAAATCCTGACCACTCGACCTCGTGCACACTGCCGCCTCCAGACATATTTAACAACCTTCTTCGCCATTCCCTGCCATTTTATACAATAACATTAGTCTAGAATGAAATTTTCACTCTACAGCGGAGTGTGCGCTGATATGAAACTTCCTGGCAGATTAAAACTGTGTGCCGGACCGAGACACGAACTCGGGACCTTTGCCTTTCGCGGGAAAGTGCTCTACCAACTGAGCTACCCAAGCACGACTCACGTCCTCACAGCTTTATTTCTGCCAGTACCTCGTCTCCTACCTTCCAAACTTTACAGAAGCTCTCCTGCGAACCTTGCAGAACTGAAAGAAGGGATATTGCGGAGACATGGCTTAGCCACAGCCTGGGGGATGCTTCTAGAATGAAATTCTCACTCTGCAGCGGAGTGTGCGCTGATATGAAACTTCCTGGCAGATTAAAACTGTGTGCCGGACCGAGACTCGAACTCGGGACCTTTGCCTTGCGCGGGCAAGTGCTCTACCAACTGTTTTAATAACATTAGTGTCAGAAGTGGGATCATATACATTCACAATTGGTGTCAGAAGTACACGTACTCTTTTACAATTCATTTTCACAATTTTTCGTCATAGGAAATCACATGATTCATGATATCGAACTCGGGATGAATGTTTGCCTATCTGAGCTTCCAGTACACCACCATCAACAATTACCAGTTTGTAGCGTTGGCGTAACAAACAGTAAACAGTCGTCATTTTCAAAGTTGCTTAATGGTGAGCGATTCTTGAGTGCGTTAGCACTTCTTGTAGGCTGCTATTATTTACTTTTGTAGAACCTGCAGACGTTACATACTGCGAACATTAAGTGTTTTACTCGCTTTAGCCATAAATTTTAATGGCAGTAATAATTTTTTTTAATACTAAATGTTATCAGCCCACGTGTCCAGTCTGACATTCATCTATTGGTGCTTCATGCCAATGTTACTACTGGCAACAGCCCATAATGTATTAACATTTTCGATTTACTACTAACAGATGGGAAATCGTAGCTTCTCGGTTGTTTGAGCGCTAATAATGCGAGTAATGGTCTTTAAAAACTTTTTCACGTTTTTTCCACGCTTGACAAATATTTTTATGAATTTTTATAATTTTTTCCCTTCTTTATCACATCCTTTTCTAAAAGGCTGTATTTCAGTTAATAGTGCATTACCTGAGGACGCGCTTCTAACGGTGCGAAGCCGGTAGTGTTCCCAGTAAAAGACTGCTGAATTGGCTCTTCATTCACTGTGAATCCAATTAATTCCTATGACCTTTTTTTACTAAAAATAACGGTTTGAAGATTCCTAAATATTAACAGCGTACTTTTTTAACTCTTGCTGCCCCATGTACAAAACAGTACGTAAAATTTATACCATTTTTAATAAATGATTTCCTTTACACCTAAAGCCATACTCTGCAAACCACTGAAATGTATACAAGAGGATATGGTCCTTGTGCTTCTCTGTCTTTCATTTATTGAAGAGTTTTAGTTTCGATCAACATACAGGGTATTTTTACAGAACCATATAAGCTTTGGTAATTGTTTTCAACCATATGAACTGTCTGATGTTCCCTACTAATTGGCGTACTATTTCATATCAAAGTAGTATTAATTACAGAGATATTTGTAAAAATAAAAAATAAATCGTTTTGGAGTGCAACTGCAGTATTTTCTGCTGAAGAACATAACTGAGCTTCATTCTTCGAAATTAAATGAGTAGGACTTCGCTGTTTTGAACACAAAAATGCAATCAGTCTTTTGTTGCTGTTATTTCATACCCAAAATACCGCAATACGTCGCATCGGATGAAGAGGAAACGAGTGGGCAGAGATGTAGCTTTTCATGTTGTCCGTCTTCTATTCTTAATTTTCAGTTAGCCTTAGAGCGACCCGTCACGCCTCTGCGACAGTTCCATATGATATCACGAAATTCCTCGTAGGACTGCAGTCAGTTTTATGATGGAAACAGACATTAGATATTATAATGTTTCCGAAACGACTTACCAGATTTCGAACGCAGCTGATTTACAGTACAAGAAACGGAAACTACTATTTTTTTCTAAAATAAAGAAGACATAGTAATATCTCTGTAGTTAATGTTACTTTGACAACAAACTACATGTCATGTAGTGAGGAATATATTACAATTCATCAGTGTGAGAACTGAAAAAAGAAACACTCCGTCTACAGGCCACAAGTCGCCCATCGGGACCATCCGACCGCCGTGTCATCCTCAGTGGAGGATGCGGATAGGATGGGCGTGAGGTCAGCACACCGCTCTCCCGGTCGTAATGATGGTGTTCTTGATCGAAGCCGCTACTATTCGGTCGAATAGCTCCTCAATTGGCATCACGAGGCTGAGTGCACCCCAAAAAATGACAAAGCATGGCGGCCTGGATGGTCACCCATCCAAGTGCCGACCACGCCCGACAGCGCTTAACTTTGGTGATCTCACAGGAACCGGTGTATCCACTGCGGCAAGGCCGTTGCCCATTCCCTTTGTCTACACTTGCACATACAGAGTGGTCAGAAACGGTTTGGAAAAGTTTGTAAGGGTGTTGCAGGGTGGGTAATCTTGAGAAATAATTGTTATTAAAAATCGATATTTTTCTCCGTTTGCAAGTTACTTTGCATTGATGTTAACAAGGAGGTCGTTGCGAGGGCAAATTTAAGCGGTCCGCCTTTACGTAGTGTAGACGATAGCACACGAGATTGCTCAGCCTTTGGCTTGTGTTCGATCCATACTACCATCCGTCCGCAGCTCGTGGTCGTGCGGTAGCGTTCTCGTTTCCCACGCCCGGGTCCCCGGGTTCGATTCCCGGCGGGGTCAGGGATTTTCTCTGCCTCGTGATGACTGGGTGTTGTGTTATGTCCTTAGGTTAGTTAGGTTTAAGTAGTTCTAAGTTCTAGGGGACTGATGACCGTAGATGTTAAGTCCCATAGTGCTCAGAGCCATTTGAACCATACTACCGTCCCACGTCTATCTCCAATTTTTGCATCGCCCTCTTGTTCGGATTTATGAAACACAACGAACAACACGTTTGGAAACGCCTTCTCTGGCGGGACACTTGAATTTTCGCGCGCAACGTTCTGATTGGCTAACTTCAGTGGTAATTAACTCGGAAACGGCTCGACGTATTGAACCTACCCTGCAGCACCATTACAAGCTTTTCAGAGTGCTTCTGACCACCCTATGTACTCGGCAAAGCCACTGTGAAGTGCGTGGCAGAGGGTACATCCCACTGTACCAGTTATTAGGGCTTTTTCCCGTTCCAGAGTGATTGCTTAAATGCCTCTGTGAGCGCTGATGTTAGTCTAATCTTTTCTTCACGATTGCTGCGGGAGCGATATGTTGGAGGCTGCAGCGTATCCCAGGCTCATAATTTAAAAGTAATTTGAGCCGTGCACGGCTTGTGTTCAGGCCATTTATTGTTTGTTATCTCCGATTACGGTACTGCCGCCTCGTTTTCTTATTCCATTTACTGGCGTCACTAACTTCTTGCCTTACTTCCCCGTGAGCGGCAGCAGCAGCGCGTATCGATAAGTGCACTGTCGTACCATCTCTGGAGCTAACGATAGTATTTCCGGGTGGTCGTGTGTCTGGCAGTCAGTTGGAGACGGACCAGCAATGCAGTCGGGACGCAGCAGCAGTGAAGTCGGGACGGAGCGCCTGTGAGGCGGCGACAGCCAGTGCTCGCCGACTGCTGGCGTCACACATGAACCGTCTGACGGAGAGTGATTGGAGCGGGAGGGTCGTCGGTTGGTCGTTCGGTTGGTCGTCTCATCGGCCGACGTATATTTGGTCCTTTCACCGTTTCCGGACCTGGGAGTTGGTCGGTTGGCCTGGAGCGGTGAGGAAGTCTTCGTGGCGCGTGTCTGGCCGCTTCGCTGGCGGGGTCCACGCGCGGTCGGAGTGTGAGGGGCTGTTCCCATTGCTACGAGGTCCGTGGCTCACCTATCCCGGACACGAAAGTTGAGTCTTTACTTAATCTACCAGGCATCCCAAATTGTTCACATTGTATCGTTTGAATTTCGTTGTGGGCTGTTGGGACCTTCCCGCGAGAAACAACATGTGTTATCAAGTTGGCGAAATTCTAGCCGCCCTCCTGTGGATTGTAACTCAACTTGATTATTTTGAATTGAAGTGTACCAGCGGAGTCTTCTGTCTTGTGGCCGTTAACGTTCCGGTTACCTGCCCTGGCCGTTGACGTAAATTCAGGCAGTGTACTTTCAAATGGTTCAAATGGCTCTGAGCACTATGGGACTCAACTGCTGAGGTCATTAGTCCCCTAGAACTTAGAACTAGTTAAACCTAACTAACCGAAGGACATCACAAACATCCATGCCCGAGGCAGGATTCGAACCTGCGACCGTAGCGGTCTTGCGGTTCCAGACTGCAGCGCCTTTAACCGCACGGCCACTTCGGCCGGCAGTGTACTTTCCTCGTCGTGTTGTGGCTGTCCAGCACGGCCTGTAGTTTGGCAGCTGAATGTGTAATTCGTTGTGGGCGCCGATACCTTCTCGTTGTTCCATTGAACTCCCTGTTGTGTGCTGGTCAGGTGGAGTGAAAGTTATCCTGTCGCTTGGTCCGTTGACTGTCTGTCGGTTGGGTTGCCGTAGGATTGAGAATTTGTTGGGCCGACTGCCTGTCTCACCTAAGCGAGCGTTAGTGTTTGAATTCCAGACCGACCCTTGGAAACTTCAGAGCGTCGTTTGATGTGCTGTCTTTCTTATTTGTCCTTGTTGTTGTTTATGTATGGCTTCTAGCGGATTATAATTAATGTTGTTTTGTCCTTGAGGCGTGAGATTGAATGGCGCATTTAGCCGGGAATTAAGTTCTAAAATTAATGTTCGGCTTGCTCTGTTTTTTAATGTTATATTTACCCTTGTAATGTTTGTCAAATGAATAAAGTAGTATGTTCGAGTGCAACTGACAGCCACTCATTTTGGCCCCTTTCCACAAATTAAACTATCTGTCCTGTCCTGCGGGTATAGCAGGGGATCTCATAATTCTAGAAACTTCTGAAGTAGGCTTTCATGGGATAGTTGTCGTCCTTGTTCTTTAAGAAAAACGATTGCTGTAATCTCGGTGCAGGTTGAGAAATTGACGGACAACACTAGATCCTGGCTTGCGGCTGTTGCCCAATGATTGTACATTATGATACTTAAAGTCAATGAGTCAAGCACTAGTCCGTCAGACTGTAATGAAAAATCCAGCTAAACAAGAAAGGTGGCCCAAGATCTCGGCCGGCGAGTAGGTTGTAAGCAAGTAGACTGAATACGCAGTGACTTCTTGTCACTGTGGGGCAGTTTGATCTCGCTCCGGAGAGCATAGGATCACCCCATGTGATGTGACGTGACGTCGCCGAGGAGGCCGTGGTTCCACCCCGTTGCGGTGTGCTCGCTACTTGCTGCAGGTATGTGGCGCCGCCTGTTGTGGTAGCGAGTGATCAGTCTTGTTCTCTGTCACCGACTACAGGAGAAACGAAACTGCGAGGGCTATTCAGTAACTAATGCAACAAGTTTTTTTAGCCATTTGTGGAAAAAATGTGGAATTCATCGCGAAAATATTCCTGCTTGAGTTCCTATAATTTCAAGAAGTTGCGATAGGTGTCGGCGCCATAAGTATCCTTCAAGATGACGTCTTTAATGGAGGTGCGCTCCAAGCATAGATTGAAAGGTGGCTACACTGAGCCACAGCGCCAAAGATCGCGCTAGAGAGTATTGTTCCGCCGCCTCCACTGGCAGTGATTATTGAGAACTCGTAGTAGTCAGTGCTTGGGGAGAGCTCGTGGTAGTCAGTGCTGAGATGTCGTAGTGAGGAGTGTTTGTTGAGATGAGCTAGTAGGCAGTGCTTGCTGAGATGTGATTCTGAAAAGTTCTTGTTGAGATGTGATAGTAGCGAGTCGGTGTGGAGAGATTGTAATGTCTAGAGTGCTTTTCATCAATATAAATTAAGGTAACAAACTACTTTTCTTTTCTTTCTCATTATTTCAATGTCCTGAATAATTAGACAAGAGGAACAGGACAGAGAACGGGAAGAAAAAGATCGCGTGAGAGTACAAAATTTTTCAGAGTTAAATTTACAACGTGCATGGGGGCTTAATTAAAAAAAATGCAAATAATTTTAATTTTTTGCTTTAGTAGCTGTCTGTTCAGTTACGAAGTCTCGTAACGGTTGGCCCTGACTAGTATTATTACGCTATCTGACTGCATAGAACAATAACAAAGAATGCAATGGAAATTTTCATTAACACAATTAATTAATTAATTAAGTCCCCAGCAACTATAAAACCTACGAAACCAAAGCACAAGTGTAACTGTTCTGTGTGTGGAAGTATGACTCAACGTACGCATCTGGCACGGTTCTTCTTCAACAACACAAGAAATTTTAAATATCATTTATACTGAATTAATTAAAGAAAATAGAAATACCATAATTACTCAAGAAAACCAGAAATACACTCTAATACAAGAACACAAGCCAGATGCTTTGTTGACTGAACCTGTAATGACGCATTATTCAGGACATTGAAATAATGAGAAAGAAAAGAAAAGTAGTTTGTTACCTTAATTTATATTGATGAAAAGCACTCTAGACATTACAATCTCTCCACACCGACTCGCTACTATCACATCTCAACAAGAACTTTTCAGAATCACATCTCAGCAAGCACTGCCTACTAGCTCATCTCAACAAACACTCCTCACTACGACATCTCAGCACTGACTACCACGAGCTCTCCCCAAGCACTGACTACTACGAGTTCTCAATAATCACTGCCAGTGGAGGCGGCGGAACAATACTCTCTAGCGCGATCTCTGGCGCTGTGGCTCAGTGTAGCCACCTTTCAAGATGTCTCACCGAGTTTCTTTTGGCGGAAAAACCAAAGCATCGCAGATATTCAGAGGCGCTTGCAGGATGCCTACGGAGACCTGGCAATGAACAAAAGTAAGGCGAGTCGTTGGGCGAGGCGTCTGTCGCCATCGCAAGAAGGTCGATCTCCTGCGTACCGGCCGGAAGGACATTGCTGTGAGTCCTGCCATATCGGAACGTGCGGACACACTTATTCGAGGAGATCGACGGATCACAAACACCTTGCTTCACAACTGGACATCTCTGTGTTGGCACACTCGTCTATCAGTTGTACTCAAAGGTGTGTGCCCAGTGGGTTCCCCGCCACCTAACAGAAGACCATAAAGAGCAACGAAAGATCTCTATGCGGAATTGCTTGTGCGTTACGAGGCTGAACCGTGACTATTTTTTGTAGAACATCGCCACAGACGATGAAATATGGGTTCATCACTTCGAACCGAAAACAAAACGGCAATACAGGGTATGGCGCCACGCCACCTCTCCTCCGAAGAGAAGTTTCAAAGTCGCATCCAAGGGCCGTACAGTCATGACGACTGTCTTCTGGCACTCTGAAGGGTTTATTCTGTTTTATATCCTCCCTCATATCGGACCATCAATTCTGACGTGTGTAGTGCTACCATCAGTAAAGTGAAGAAAGGCTCCAGCGTATTCGTCGCCAGAAAAATGCAAACGAACTTCTCCACGACTACGCAAGGCCTCACACAAGTTCGACTGTTCATCTTCACCCACCTTACAACCTGGATCTCGCACCTTTCATCTGTTTGGCTCATGAAGGATGCTTTCCACGGGAAGCAGCACGTGGATGATGGGGAGGTTACTGACGCGGCAAGACGTTAATTTCGAAGTCGACCAGTAGAGTGGTACCATGCGGGCATACAGACCCTCTCCGTAAGGTGGCGTTACACCGTCGCACTGAACGGAGAACATATTGAAGAATAGTCAAACAATCAAGGCTTTCACGACCGGATGTTTCAGCTGCCGAGAATTCTTCCGGGTTGTATGGCCGTGGTCCATGGAACTCTTCTATCCCTGACGTTTCGTCCAAAGCTACGTTGGACAACCAGGAGCACCTCCGAAGATCTCCAACGTAGCTTTGGACGAAACGTCAGGGATAGAAGAGTTCCATGTACCATAGCCATACAACCCGGAAGAATTCTCGGCAGTTGAAGAATAGTGTTTTGTGGCGAAAAGAATGGAGATGGATGTGTTGGAACGCTGAATAAAACCTACCTCTTTTCAGAAAAAAATGTGTTGCATTACTTATTGAAAGCCCCATCGTTTTCGCAAATATTTGATGTTAATGATTTTGCTGAGAGCCTGTATCGGGATCCTTAGTATGTGACAGAGAAAGTTTTGGGTATGCGTTGATAACAAAATATAATGCCAATATATTTTCATAAAGGAGTTCAACATGGCGGCGAGTGAGTGACGTGCGTTAGCTTGGCTCGCAAGTTTACGTGAAATCTGGAGGTGTTTTAAGCATTTAGGCTAGTCTACATATACTAAAGCCGTATATATACTGCCGAGTGTCGTATTTTACATCACATACTGAGCACCAATTACACGGAATCGCACTAAAAATGGAAAATCGCCGAACAACGCGCAGTGCAGCCAACGGCCAGGCCGGCGACAGCGCAGGCGTGGAGTCCACACCGGGAGTTGCGGTCGCTCCGCCCGGGATCGCTGACATCGCCGCTCTCGTGAAGGCTGAGGTGAGTGCCGCGCTGCAGGCTAAGGAGACGCTCGGGCTCGTTGTTCAAACCATCACTGATGCCGTCACTGCAGCAGTAACGGACAAAATACAGAAAACTCTGGAGGCGAGTGCGAGCGAGATCCGTGCGCTGGACACATCGTTAAAAGCAAGCGAGGAGAAGGTACGACTGCTCGAACAGAAACTGATCGAGAAGACGGACGAGCTCGAACAATATCAGAGACGCAATAATCTCAGACTGTTCGGCATTCCAGAGAGCAGCAGAGAGAACACAGATGAACTTGTGATAAACCTTGTCCAAGAAAAGCTAGGCGTGCAGGTGACTCTGAGTGACATTGACAGAAGTCATAGAGTGGGTCGTAAGTCGCCAGGTTCTACAAAACCAAGACCTATAATAGTGAAATTTATGTCGTATAGGAAAAGATCTGAAATCTTCAGAGCAAAGAAGAATCTCGCGAAGTCGGGTCTGACAGTACGCGAGGATCCGACCTCTGAAAGACTAAACATTTTGAAGAGCGCGATTTCGAAATTTGGGCTACATAACGTATGGACAAATGACGGCAGGATAATGGTTAAGACCGAAAACGGAAAGAAAACAATTTGCAGTGTTAATGAACTCGAAAGCCTGTGCTTTAGAAGCTAAATCATGTCTAACCTTGCTGCCACTAACCTGTATGTTTATATTGTTTACACTGTCAACCATATCGTAACTAATGTATTATCAAATTGTTCGTTTCTCTACATAACTATTTTTTTTATCTCTAATTATTTTTTCTCGTGTAATATTTGTTATTATTTGTATTATCAACTTTTCGTTTCTCCACATAACTATTTTCATTTTTAATTGTTTTTCTCATGTAATTTTGTTAATTATTACATAAGGTAGTCTCACTTCCATCCTTAATTAGCAACCCACCATCATACTTTAGTTGTTATCCTCATAAGTGCAATTAATATCACACTCTGTCATAACGTGCAGATTACTCCCGTTGTGTTTAGCGAAATTCCTTCCCCTGCCAGCCCACGGCTACTTCCAGAACCGTTGCAGACCTCGCTGACCTTGGCCGCAGATCCCGTTGTCTCCCCGGGGACCTACCCCCTCCCCCTCCCGGCCGCTTTCACTGCACAGAGCTGGGAGGACACTCCCTCACCCCCCTCTCCTTCACACGCCTTCCGCATTCCTCATGACAGACCCTCTTGTTACCGCCAACCACGACCCGCAAACATCTGTAGGCAGCCTCCTCGGGCAATCAACACCCGAACGCACCAAGCTGCATATTGCACATGCAAATGTCCAGTCTCTGCCAGCTCACTTCGACGAGTTCAGACATATATTTCAAACTGCTGATATACACGTAATACTTTTGTCAGAGACTTGGCTCAAACCAAGTATTCCTACAACTTCCGTAAACCTAGATGGCTATATCTTTCTCAGGCACGACAGATGCAACAGACGAGGGGGCGGAGTAGGGGCGTACATACACACTGATTTGTCACCTACAGTACTACACACATCCGACAACAATGTGGATAAACAAGTGGAATATATGTTCATAGAGATCAAATCACTTAACAGAAAGTGCTTAATATGTGTCCTTTACAAACCTCCTAAAGTAGGTGGGCTCGCCTGCTTCGAAACTGCCCTCTCTAGTCTCGAATCGTCATATGAACATGTAATTATAGCTGGTGACACTAACATTAATTTTCTGTGCAATAGTCCTTCCACTGGGAAATTTAAGAGGATGCTTTCTTCCTCAAATATGACGCTACTTCAGCTGGCACCTACTCATCACACGACTACCAGTCACACTTTCATAGATATATTCGCAACGAAATCTCCGAACAGAATAATCCGCACCTCTCAAATATCTGCGCCTGGCATGTCTGCCCATGACATCATTTCCATGACGTATTCACTAGAATGCCCTAGAAAGAAACAAAAACTGTCTACATACCGAGACCTCAAACGCATAAATTTGCCTGAACTCGAAACTGAGGCACAAGAAATAGTTTGGGGGATGACCTCTACTCCTCTCATGGACATAAACGACAAACTCCACGATTTCACTAACAAAATTACTCAACTATATGACAAATATGCTCCAATAAAGACCAGAAAAGTAAAAATGCAACCTGCACCTTGGCTGACTGATGAACTAAAACAGCTCATGAATCTCAGAGATGCTGCACATCGAGCATACAAGATGCACCCTACACCAGAAAATCACGCTGTATACAAGCAGAAACGAAACAAAGTCAGTCAAGCGGTGAGAAACGCTAATCTCAGACATGCCCGTACATTAGCTGACAATAGATGTAGACCAGCTATCCTGTGGAAAAATCTCCGTAGTCTCGGTTTAGGCAAAATAAAAGTTGCAGAAAATCCCATCGTCCCAGCTGAAGAACTAAACCGATTCTTCACATTACCTGCAACCAAAATTGATCCGCAAAAAAAACAGAAAATCATTGATTACTTCATGGGGATGAACGACTGTAGCAAAGAAAAATTCTATCTGCAGCACGTCACTTGCAGTACTGTCAAGAAAGCCATAATGCGGATTAGATCAGCATCTACTGGACATGATGGTATGACTATCCAGATGGTAAAACTTATTATTGACCAACTACTGCCCTCTATAACAGACATTTTCAACGATTCATTAATCACAAGTGTTTTCCCTGAGGCCTGGAAACTGGGACAAATTAAGCCACTGCCTAAAAAGGACATCGCCACAGCACCCTCTGACTACCGCCCCATCTGCCTTCTTCCTGCTCTATCAAAGGCCTTAGAGTATATAGTTCATGACCAGCTCACCAACTACCTAACTACTAACAACCTACTAGACGAATACCAATCAGGTTTCCGTAAACATCGAAGCACCACATCCGCTCTGATAAAGGTGACAGATGACCTGAAACTTGCCATGGACAGACAAGAAACGACTATCATTTGCTTCTTAGATTTCAGCAAAGCATTTGATACTGTCGACTTCGACATCTTACTAGCCAAACTTAGCGGTCTAAATTTCTCACCAAGCGCAGTGCAATGGTTTCGCTCATACATGACGTCTCGTCAGCAACGCGTCCTGTCTGGGAATATAAAATCACAATGGCGGCAGGTAGTGTCAGGCGTTCCCCAAGGCTCAGTATTAGGTCCTATACTCTTCTCTCTTTATGTCAATGATGTGTCATCGGTCCTGACCTATTGCAAATACCATATGTATGCTGATGACCTTCAGTTGTATCTAAGTGCGAAACCAAGCAATCTCAAGAAAGCTATTGAAAATTTCAATACTGACCTCGATGCACTGTCAAAATGGGCACAGGACATAGGTCTAAAACTAAACCCATCTAAAACCCAAGCGGTACTTGTTGGTCACTCTAAGCTCATTAGCCCAAAACATCGGGAATCCGTACCACCTCTTATCCTAAATGGAACAAATATTAAATTCTCTCCCTCAGCAAAGAGTTTGGGAGTAATAATAGATGAAAATCTAAATTGGACAGAGCACGTAACTGCAGTGTGCAAAAAAGCATCAGCATCCCTTCATGTCCTACAAAAATATAAAAAACTCTTCCCTTTCGATCTGAAAAAGAAATTAGTACAAACGCTTATACTCCCAATCATTGACTACAGCGATATTATCCTACAAGGCCTCTCTCAGGAAAATTCCCGACGTCTAGAACTGGTCACGAATGCCTGCGTCCGATATATCTGTGACGTTCGACTTTTTGATCACATTTCACCAGCATATGCAAAATTGTCCTGGCTGCGTGCAGACAAACGCAGAGATTTCCATACACTCTGTCTCATCTACTGCCTTATAAATGTACACTGTCCCTCATATCTCTCCTCGTCCCTAACACTCATGTCGGAACAACATGACAGAAACACACGTTCCCATCATAATAAAATCCTCTCCGTTCCACTGCATCACTCAGTCACCTTCTCCAAGTCCTTTACAGTAGCGGGAACCCGACTCTGGAATAACCTCCCTCGTTATGTTAGAGAACTTAAAAACATGACCGGCTTCAAAAAACAGTTAATGACGTATCTACTTAAGCAACAGTAATGCCATCCTCTGTACATGAGTGCACTTCACCTCATTAGTTCCCTCTTTCCCCCTCCTTAAACCTCCCTTACCCAAAACTCGCTATACTAGTAAACATCTACTTTACACACCAAGATATTAATGTACATCTGCACAAACCTTCATTACTATTGCCAATCTTTCCCATGTTTGTCATTATTATTTGATTTTTTTTACTGTTATTATTATTGCTTTCACCATAATCTGTATGTATAGCACGTGATGTAAAAATACTGCCAGCATTTACTTTATTATGTCTTAGTCATGTTTATCATTATTATTTGATTTTTTTTTGTTTTACTGTTATTATTATTGCTTTTATCATAATCTGTATGTATAGCAACTGTTGTAAAAATACTTCCGCATTTACTTTATTAGGTCTTAGTCACTACTCTTTATTCATATTGTCACTAGAGTAAGCTAATTTTCTCATTTAAACTATGTTCATGATGTAACTCTGATGTGTGAAATGCTGCATGTGTGGAACACTGGTCCGATGTAAGAGAGGGCCTGATGGCCCTAATCTGATCAGGTTAAATAAATAAATAAATAAATAAATAAATAAATGACATCTCAGAGCAGGGGAAGATAATCGCTAGCATCTGGACGGTGACAGCATTGAACAAAGGAAGTAAATTGGGGTCGTGGAGCGCATAATATTGTTGAGGAAAAGAATTAGAACAAGAATTTTAAAATATTGCGTTCTGTTGGCTGCAAGTTCATTGGAGAAGTAGGTTAGGTGTGTAGCAAGAGGCCAGATATAGTCCCTCTTCCATCCAGTTGTCTCAGAATTTAACGCGATTAATCACTTCAAATCACGAATTTCCATTAATCCACTGTCCAGTGCTGTCGTTGTTTACACCACTTCAAGCGTCGCTTAGCACTCGACACAGAAATGAGTGGGTTATAAGGAGCTGCCTGACCTATGTACCCCGTTCTTTTTAACTCCATAAGCATAGTGACTATGTTAGCTGGATTGCTGATAGCACTTTTCTCACTCTTCTCTGCCGACAACACATTGATTCCCCGCCACCATTTATATGGGTAGGTCCACCTCTCGTGACTTCTAGCGGTTAATTCCGCGCTGTCCGCCTCCGTAGTGCAGCGGTAGCGTTACCGCCTACCAAGCAAGGGGGCCCGGGTTCCATTGCCAGCAGAGGACTGGCTGTTGTGTGTCCATCATCATTGACACACAAGTCGCCGAAGTGGCGTCAACTAAAAAGACTTGCAATACAGCGGCCGAACCCGAAGGGGATATCCCGGCCAATAAATGCCATGCGATCATTTCATTTCATTTCCGCGCTGCTTAGGGGTATGCGGATGTGTCGGCCTAGCAGCGGAAGTTTGTGCTGGTGATTGTTTGGGCGGAATATTCAAATTTTGCGGTAATTTAGAGTAGCAAGTACTAATTTTAGTTTTCCTATTGACTGCATACTAGACGATATACATTGAAGTGGCCAAAAGTCATGGTAATGTCGTGTTGGACGTCCTTTTTCTCGGCTTAATGCAGAAACTCGATGTTGCATGGATCCAACAAGTCGTTGGAAGCCCCTGCAGAAATACTGAGCCATGGTACCCCTGTTGCCGGTGCAGGATTTTATGCAGGAACTGACTTCTAGATGTCCCATAAATTTGCAATGGGGTTCATGTCGGGCGATCTGGGTGGCCAAGCCATTCGAATTATCCAGAATGCTCTCCAAACCAATCGCGAACAACTGTGGGCCGGTGACATGGCGCTTTGTCATACATAAAAATCGATGTATGCTTGCAAATGTTCTCCAAGTAGCTGAACGTAACCATTTCCAGTCAATGATGGTTCAAATGACTCTGAGCACTATTGGACTTACAATCTAAGGTCATCAGTCCCCTAAAACTTAGAACTACTTAAACCTAACCAACCTAATGACACACACATCCATGCCCGAGGCAGGATTTGAACCAGCGACCGTAGCGGTTACTCGGTTCCAGACTGAAGCGCCTAGAACCGCTCGGCCGCAACGGCCGGCTCCAGTCAATGATCGCTTCGGTTGGACCATAAGACGCATTCCTTTCCATGTAAACACGGCCCACACCATTATGGAGCCACAACCAGCACGCAAAGTGCCCTGCTTACAACTTGGGTCCATGGCTCTTGGGATCTACATCGCACTCGAATGCTGCCATCAGCTCGTAAAAACTGAAATCGGGACTCATCTGGCCAGTCGTGTAGGGTCCAACCGGTATGGTCACGAGCCCAGGAGATGTGCTGCAGATGATGCCAACAGATCGCCGTGGCGCAGTCGTTGGCACACTGGAATCGCATTCGGGAGGACGACGGTTCAAACCTGTGGTGTCACCGCCAGACACCACACTTGCTAGGTGGTAGCCTTTAAATCGGCCGCGGTCCGTTAGTATACGTCGGACCCGCGTGTCGCCACTGTCAGTGATTGCAGACCGAGCGCCACCACACGGCAGGTCTAGAGAGACGTCCTAGCACTCGCCCCAGTTGTAGAGCCGACTTTGCTAGGAATGGTTCACTGACAAATTACGCTCTCATTAGCCGAGACGATAGTTAGCATAGCCTTCAGCTACGTCATTTGCTACGACCTAGCAAGGCGCCATTACCAGTTTATATTGAGATTGTAATTCATGTATGATCAAGAGCGATGTTCTGCAATTATGGATTAAAGTTAAGTATTCCAGAAGCTCCGTACTTTATTTACTAGAATCAACTCCTTTAACTGTTCCAGACCTCACGCCAGCCTGCGTGAGCTTAAACGCGTGCATTTCGGCCTCCTCTAGCAACACGGTGTTGGCACTTCTGCCAACACAACAAAACCCCCGTCCGGCCATCCTGGTTTAGGTTTTCCGTGATTCCCTAAAACGCGTCAGGCAAATGCCGGGATGGTTCCTTTGAAAGGGCACAGCCGACTTCCTTTCCCATCCTTCCCTAACCCGATGGGGACGGTGACCTCGCTGTCTGGTCCTCTCCCCCAGATCAACGAGCCAGCCAGCCAGGCAACCAACTGATGCTGTTAGCAAAGGCATTCGCATTGGTCGCCTGCTGGCATACCCCATGAACAGCAAATTTCGGCGCACTGTCCTAACGGATACGTTCGCCGCATGTCGCACATTTATTTCTGCAGTTTTTTGAAGCAGTGTTGTTTGTCTGTTAGTATTGACAACTCCACGCAAACACCGCTGCTCTCAGTCGTTAAGTGAAGGCCATCGAACACTGCGTCGTCCGTTGTCATGTATGAAATTAGGTATTATAGGCACAAACCGGGTGATCAAAAAGTGACTGCAAATTTGAAAACTGAATATATCACGGAATAATGTAGATAGAGAGGTACAAATTGACACACATGCTTGGAATGATACGGGTTTTATTAGAATCAAAAAAATACAAACGTTCAAAAAATGTCCGACAGATGGCGCTTCATCTCATCAGAATAGCAATAATTAGCATAACAAAAATGATTCAAATGGCTCTGAGCAGTGTGGGACTTAACTGCTGAGGTCATCCGTCCCCTAGAACTTAGAACTACTTAAACCTAACTGACCTAAGGACATCACACACATCCATGCCCGAGGCAGGATTTTAACCTGCGACCGTAGCGGTCGCGTGGTTCCAGACTGTAGCGCCTAGAACCGCTTGGCCACACCGGCTGGCAGCATAACAAAGTAAGACAAAGCAAAGATGATGTTATTTACAGGAAATGCTCAATATGTCCGCCATCATTCCTCAACAATAGCTGTAGTCGAGGAATAATGTTGTGAACAGCACAGTAAAGCATGTCCGGTGTTATGGCGAGGCATTGGCGTCGGATGTTCTCTTTCAGCATACCTAGAGATGTCGGTCGATCAGGATACACTTGCGACTTCAGGTAACCCCAAAGCCAATAATCGCACGGACTGAGGTCTGGGGACCTGGGAGGCCAAGCATGACGAATGTGGCGGCTGAGCACACGATCATCACCAAACGACGCGCGCAAGAGATCTTTCAATACTTTTTTTTTGGTTCTAATAAAATCCCATGTCATTCCAAGCATGTGTGTGAATTCTTACCTCTCTATCTACATTATTCCGTGGTTTATTAAGTTTTCAAATTTATACTGACTTTTTGATCACCCGGTACTTTAATTCTCCACAAATGTCCGCAATAGAATGCCCAATGTGTTTAACTCCAACTACCATTTCGCGTTCGAAGTCTGTTAACTCCAGTCGCGCAGCCATAATCACGTCGAATACCTTGTCCCATGAATCACCTGAGTACAAATGACAACTCTATCAATGCACTGTCCCTTTATACCTTGCGTTCGCGATACTACCGCAATCTCTGTAAGTGCATATCGCTCTCACGTAACTTTTGTCCCACAGTGTAAACCGCAAACACTTATCTGTTGATCGATGATCGTTTCGAAATGTTTGCAAATTAAGCCTTATTTTATCAGTAGTTCTTGGTGTTTTGTAAAAATTGTAATTAGGCTGTTTAGGTTCTTATATTGGTAACGCCACCGCCACGTAGCGCTCTGTATGAAAATGACTGGCTATGCTGTGTGCAGTCTGTGGCTGGGTGGCATCGTTCGAATTTGCTATTGTAGTGTTGGGCAGTTGGCTGTTAACAGCGCGTAGCGTTGCGCATAGAGATGGGTCGAACTCGTTCATTCCCGTGAACTACTTCATTCATTTCACTCTTAGCCGTGAAGCATTCAAATGAAGTAGTTCATTCATGAAGTACGGAAGCCTGGCGAAGTTGCCCAGTTCGCCGCTCAGCCGCGGCTACGCTCGCTTCGCCTCGCTCTTACAATAAAGCTTCGTAATACTTCATAATTTTACCAACAGATGGCCGAACTTTGCAGTAACGTGCACGCAACGTTTTGCGTCTTACAGCGTCTGACGTGAGTTAACTTAAATAGAGCATGGTCGAAGGGGACAAAGGAAAGATAAACAGAGAAGCCTGTCACATATAAAGAAGGTATTACGTTTAATCTTGCTCGACATTTTCTCATGAAGCGCCAAAATAAGTCTTCATCTACCAAGTGAAACCTTATTTGTTTTATTCATGGACTGAAAACTAGGGCTACCAACGAAATGCAGTCCAATTTTATGTTCCTTTTAAAATTTAATCAAAAATGGAATGAGTATGTTTACCACTGTCACAAAGTCTATATACCTACGTTACGTAATTATTCAGAAGTTTTCCTGTATATTTTATTTTTGTTGAGAATAATAACCCTCTAAATTCAAAACGTAAACTGTCACCTGTAGTCATTGGTACGATTTCAGGTAAAATCCCTCATTATTTTGTTCGGAAAGCAGTTTTTGTTTCTGTTCACGCTTATACAATGGCTAGCAACTCACGATCGCCTAAAAGTAGTGAAATTTGGGGTTTCTTCGCCGGTTTAGGTGATGGGAAAGCAAAGTGCAACTGTTGCTCTAAGTGTATTTCACCGCGCGATTCGTCGACAGGCAGTAGAGGGAGGACTGAAGTGAATGGAGAATGAGTGACGTAGCGCCGATGTAGTGGAAAAGGGAGAGTGGAAGAGAGTGAGTGAACTAGACAAAAGTGTGGAGTGTGCTATCTGTGAAGAGTTTGAAGTGCCAGTTCATTGAAATTGAGTGGTTAGTTCACACTTCACTGGAGTGAAGTGTTCATTTGAACGACTCATTCACTAGCTCCCCATCATTAGTAGCGCAGTTGGAGGTGAGCCGCCAGCAGTGGTGAATGTGGGGAGAGAGATGGCGGAGTTTTGAGAGCGGATGATCTGGACGTGTGTCCATCAGAGACAGTAAATTTGTAAGACTGGATGTCATGAACTGATATACATATTATGACTTTTGAACACTATTCAGGTAAATACATTGTTTGTTCTCTATCAAAATCTTTCATTTGCTAACTATGCCTATCAGTAGTTAGTGCCTTCAGTAGTCAGAATCTTTTATTTAGCTGGCAGTATTGGCGCTCGCAGTATTGCAGTAGTTCGAGTAACGAAGATTTTTGTGAGGTAAGTGATTCATGAAAGGGATAGGTTAATGTTAGTCAGGGCCATTCTTTTGTAGGGATTATTGAAAGTCAGATTGCGTTGTGCTAAAAAAAATATTGTGTTTCAGTTTAAGCACAGTCATTTATATTTTTTTTAAGGGGACGTTTCGAAATGACATTTTTTTTTTTTTTTTTGTAAACATCAGCCGTGCGCTGTGAGGTACGCGTTCGCGGCTCTCGTGCTGCGACGCCGGCAGCTGTCGGCTAGAGCGGCTGCTGTGTATCCACGCCCCCTCTGGCGCGGGTCGCGGTTCGGCGCACACTCTGCAGAGTGCCGGGCGGGATCGCAGCCGCGGCTCGCTCGCTCACTGACTGTCTCTCCCAAAACAGGATGTCCCGCTGAGCTGTGTGCGAGCTCCCGCTCTCCCTGCCGCGCTTCGCTCTGCTCTCATGTGCGGCGCCGGTCGCCGCTACCTGCACCACAGGCCGTTGGTTTACCCGCGTCCCACGTGCTAGTTTCATATCAATCCCACGACCCCTAAGGAAAATAAATATACAAGGTGAAAAGTATTTTAACCGACAAACTCTGGGACGTTGTAGGAGACATCAAAACAAATATTTTTCCCTAAAGTCATTTTTTCCCATGAGGAGTTTTTAAACCGGCAGAGGAAGATTTCGCTGGCGGCAAATTAATTAAACCAAGTAACACTTTTCCATTTTTTATGACCAAGAGACAACAACTAGGTAGCAGATACGGCCCAATTAAACAGTCCCCAACAACACCGACCCACACATTAACGAAGAACCGCACTTGATGAGCGCTAGTAACTGCGGCATGTGGGTTATCCTCACTCCAAACATGCGAATTGTGCATGTTGAAGACTCCATCACCCCCCCCCCCCCCCCACGTTGCTTCATCGGTAAACAACACAGAGGTTGGAAATTTGGAAATGTAGGATGCATTTCACACTGTTCCAAATACCACTGCTAAAACTGTGCTCTGGGTGGATAATCAACTGGTTCCAGGTTGTGGACACGCTGTAAGTAAAATGAACGTAACAATTGCTCTCGAAGGACTGTTCTTACATTCGTCTCATTCGTCCCCATGTTACGTGCAGTTGCACGAGTGCTGATTGAAGGATCCCGCTCCACATGCTGAAAGACAGCAGCGTTCTTACCATGCGACGGTGTCCCTGTCCAGGTAATCTGCAAAATGACCCGGTCTCATGCAGACGTTGGTACAGAGCAGAAAAGGTCGTATGATGCGGGATACGGCGATTAGGATATTGTTGTCGATAAGCCCGCTGTGCAGCTTGTCCGTTGTGGTGCGCTACGTAGTACGCACCAACCGTATCAGTGTACGCACTCCAGGTGTATCACTACATTAATAAACAGAGACAATGCACTACTACACTGGTGGACAGCAGTTGCCTACAACTGAAGAGCGTAATACGGCCTCTAACAACTGAAGATCGTAATACCGCCTCGAACAACTGAAGATCGTAATACGGCCTCCACCGGTTTAAATAATCCTCATAGGAAAAAATGACATTAGGGAAAAATATTTGTTTTTATGTCCCCTAGAACCTCCCAGAGTTTGTCGGTTTAAATACTTTTCACCCTGTAGAATCATGTTTCGAAGTTTACACACAGACACACATCGAATCCTTGCACATATAGGTCTCTCAAACAAATTAGCAGACGTGTCACTTCTCGTAGCAGGATACACTGGGTTATCTAACCTGTCCCGCGCCGCGCTCTCTGGCGCGTCACACCTACTGACGGGACAACCGACTGGTTTTCACAAGTTTCTTCCCGAACTCCCTTTCTTCAGTATAATGAAATAACGCAATGAAACTAGTCTCAACGGCTCGTCGTCTGTATGAATCTTTCTCTCTCAGTCTATCGTTTTGAGTGGTTTAGCTCAACTCGAAATAGGTGACTGACGTAGATCTCTGACAGTTATATGAATTTTTTGACTCCGTCTCCGTGTTTGAGCTACTTCACTTACAGGCTTTCTCAGCCTTTTCGACTATGCACGAACCATGACTATGGTTGTGAACTACTTTAGGGACGAATAACGTATAATGATAAAGCACTCCGTCTTCAGGCCACGAGTGGCCTACTGGGACCATCCGACCGCCGTGTCTTCCTCGGTGGAGGATGCGGAGGGGCGTGGGGTCAGCACACCGCTCTCCCGGTCGTAAGATGGTATTCTTGACCGAAGCTGCTACTATCTGGTCGAGTAGCTCCTCAATTGGTATCACGAGGCTGAGTACACCCCGAAAAATGACTACAGCGCATTGCGGCCCGGATGGACACCCATCCAAGTGCCGACCACGCCCAGCAGCGCTGAACTTTGGTGATCTCACGGGAACCGGTGTATCCACTGCGGCAAGGCCGTTGCATCTTAAAATGATAATTAATCGAAACCCTCTGCTGCCGACAGGTGTTGTTGGTATACCTCAATGGGGACAGCTGAAAATGTGTGCCCCGACAGGGACTCGAATCCTGGATATCCTGCTTACATGGCAGACGCTCTGTCCATCCGAGCCACCGAGGACACAGATGAATTGCGCGATTCAGGGACGTATCCCTTGCACGCTTACCCGGCCATTGACCTTCGTCTGTGCGAATGCGCACAGGCTGCCCAAACTCTTACGGGAATCATCACCTTAGTAGGTGCGAGTAGTGAGTAGATGGGAAAATATCTATTAGGAACATTACGATTGTAGATTGTTGACAGTTGGGAATGTGGGTCTCACGGGAAGCGTGCAAGGGATAAGTCTCTGCAGTCACGTTGTTCATCTGTGTCCTCGGTGGTTCAGGTGGATAGAGCGTCTGCCATGTAAGCCGGATATCCCAAGTTCGAGTCCCGGTGGGGCCACACATTTTCATCTGTCCCCATTGAGGTACATCAAAAACACGTCGGCAGCTGAGGGTTTCGATTAATTATCATTTATTCTAGAGAAGCTGCACGGTCATCAATGGTATCTGTTCTTTCGGGAACAGTTATTATCTTCATATACGAATTATCTTGTTTCAAGGAGAGGTGAATAACAAGTAGTTCTAAAAAAAAAAAAAAAGTGGCCAGGAGCGAGTAGGACTCGCGCACGCAGTGTCGGTACAAACGTAACGATGTATAAAGGCAATTCATTCATTCTGGGAATCGACAATTTCGACAATTTTTGCGTGTTAGCGACGTTGATACTGGTAAGATACCGGTCCCGTGGATTCCAAGCTTTTCGAAAATGTTTTAATTTCAATGACGTAAACGTGACAAAGTCATGCAGGAGGCAGGCTACCGTTATTATAATAATCAATAGTTCTCCATTCAGACTGACTGGGTCGCAATGGTAAAAGTAAAACAAGGTATGACATTATGCCTCACATGACGCGTCTCGGAATTCCAAACCAGTCTGCGAATGTTTGTTTCACACACAATCTGAAACGGCATATCTATGTGCAGTAAGCGCTCCTGGATAGCTGTTGATGGCTAAATTCCGAAAAGCACCATAGCAGCAATGAAGTCATTCCTTGTCTGATGTTTGACTTTTACCGTTGCGACCCAGCCAGCTTGAATGCAGAACTACTGATTCTTTTAATTCCAAGTTTCACGTCGGACAACAAACGACAAAAGAAATATATCGTGTTATGCGATTAGAAATTAAAAATTTTCGGATATTTTTCCTTTACTTGTACTGTAAAACCTTACTTCTTGCCAAATTTGATCATTATAGAGCAAAGGTCCTGTAGGTTTTCCTGTAGGTCCCGTAGCTTTTGATGAGCGAGTTTGTGAGGATCAAAATATGGGACGTAAGTGGCCGTACCTTTCGACTGCATTGACTTAGAAGCTAACGTTTACTACATCGCCAAAAGACTGTATATCTTAGTATCTGCCAAATTTCCACTTAATACTTCCACCTGTTCCTGAGCAAAGGGTTTTTAACAGACCAACGGACAGACAGTCTGATAACAAATAACAAAAATTTGTTTCATATGATATAAGTACAGATTTACAATTTAAGGATTTTTCCTTTGAATTTGGCTCTGACTCTGAGCACTATGGGACTTAACATCTATGGTCATCAGTCCCCTAGAACTTAGAACTACTTAAACCTAACTAACCTAAGGACATCACACAACACCCAGTCATCACGAGGCAGAGAAAATCCCTGACCCCGCAGGGAATCGAACCCGAGAACCCGGGCGTGGGAAGCGCGAACGCTACCGCACGACCACGAGCTGCGCACCTTTGAATTTACTGTGAATCTTTGCTTATTACCAAATTTCATGATTCTATGCCAAAGGTAGGTACACAATATGTTCTGATGGATGAGTTTGCACGTATCAACATAAGTGACATAAATTGCCATATCTTTTGACTGCATTGACTTCAGAGCTTCGATTTTTTACACCGCCGAGGGACCATAGAACTTAAAATGTCACAAATTTCAGCTCGATACGTACACCAGTTTCTAAGAAAAAGAGGGCTTAACTGACGAAGAAACGGAGTCAGAAGTGAAATGACAAAAATTTTTATGCGTATTATTTAAATACAAATTTACAGAGTTCGGATTTTTTCGTTGGTTGTACTGTGTAACCTTCCTTTTTTGCCAAATTTAACGATTCTAGGCCAATGGGAAGTACCCTATACCTCTTGATGAGTGAATACATGTAAATTTAAGGGGGGGGGGGGGTAGAAGAAAGGAAATGGAAGGGAATACTGATGGCAGCTAGCATCGGGACATTACGCGGAATCAGCAGCGATGAATAAAAATGTGTAGCGGACTGGGAATGGAACCTGGGATCTCCTGCTTACTGGGCAGGTGGGTTATGCACATCGCCATCCGGGACACAGTGTTCTCGCAGCTGCGCAGACTATATCGGTTCGTCTCACAGCCGACCCACACTCCCGCGGAACGGAACTTATCCTCAGTCCCCTTCCGTTTGCTCCATGCTCACTACCTTGAGATTCCCGCAGGTGGTCGGCTGTATTTGTGCATCCACAGAGAAGAAGGTGGATCCTTTGCCCACTGAGGCGAATCAGTAATATAAATGCGTAGGTCTGTCCTTTCGACCAACGGGAGCAGCAGTATCGCGCAACACTAACTGCTATCTAGATAGGCCACGACCCTGCCGCATCTAGAAGACAAGCATGTGCTGGTAGAGATTTTTCTTACAAAAACACAAACATTCAAATACGATTTTCGGATGAGAAACCCGTTGCACAATCGTTCCTTATACACAGATTGTAGATTGTGTTACACCTACCTACTTTGCGCGGTTGCACTGAAATGCGTATCGTTTGCATATCCAATCACTTAGTACACTTAATGGCAACTGGACGTTTATTGCACAGCACTTTCACACTGTTCCAATTTTAATGGCCAGCAGTTGAAATTCCTACACTATAACACCCAACTTATAAGCAATTAAATGGTTGATCACATTAAACGCCCGCATCTCGTGGTCGTGCGGTAGCGTTCTCGCTTCCCACGCCCGGGTTCCCGGGTTCGATTCCCTGCGAGGTCAGGGATTTTCTCTGCCTCGTGATGGCTGGGTGTTGTGTGCTGTCCTTAAGTTAGTTAGGTTTAAGTAGTTCTAAGTTCTAGGGGACTGATGACCATAGATGTTAAGTCCCATAGTGCTCAGAGCCATTTGAACCATTTGAATCATCACATTAAACGATCACATTCAACACGTGGTAGCATCACAGAACAGGATGGAAAAAATATTTACACGCTATTAAAATTGCACTCGAAAAGTACAGAATATACAGTAAATGTCTGTATATTTCAGGTCAGTGAGAATGTTTCATAATACGTCCAGGCGAAACCTGTAAGACAGATCATAAAATGGGCTGCTTCAATTGTACACGGAGCTCGCTCAAATGAAATGAACAGTAACCAACAATAGTTGTTTTGCTGTCATGCCTCGCAGATTGTTGCTCTGTGAAAGTGTGATGCTGTTATGGGTAAATTTGCCAGCTTGTGTTCGAGAAATGTCTCCCCTATGGAGGGCGTAGTAGCAGTTCCCATTTAGTGGCAGAAGTAGGAGACAGTTAGGTAAAAGGGAACACTAAACGCTAGAGGAAGTGGTGCCACTCCCAGGGACGGAAGCGTTTTGACGCTTTGGCTGAGTCATTCGCCTTCAGCAGGATAAGGGGCGCCTGATACGGATGCTGGGTTGGTTTCGTGAACCACGCCACATCGGATTCATTTTCCCAGTTTTGTTGATGTGAGTTGTCCGTCCGTGACCAATAGTACCGATATCGATTGGGCATTAAGTGGTTCTCCTGCTCAGGGAAACATCACAAGTGCACAAGCGAATGGATAAACAAATGGCGTACGGTTGCAGTCCCGTGACGAATACAGTGTCCGTAAAACGGAATTTGGTTGAGTAGAGAACTTATTTCGTTCTAATGGAACAAAATTCTATGTGAATGTAATTGCTTTTATTTATTACACTGTCCTGGAGGACTAATGTAAAGACAGGAATACTGACGCAGAAGAAATTTTTAACTGAGTAGTCTGTTTTGTAATTTCTCACTTGTTGCATTTCACAAAGTTATCCGTATGTAGAAGAACTGGCCAAGTTTTTACTCTATGTTATTTTGTATGTGCCGGTAACGCTTGGAGGCACCCGTGCATAGACAGAATGGGGGCATTACAGAGAAGAAGCAGCGGCTACAAGAGGAATGTCGTTAGATGGCCAAAAGACGTAAACTAGGATGAAAAAGAAAATTCCATAATACAGGTTGAAAGTTTAGTTCAAGTTATCTTAGCATATAGCGACGGAAAGAGAGAGTCGTTATCCACGAAGGGATATCCACTGAAGAGCCAAAGAAACTGGTACACCTGCCTAATGTCGTGTAGGTACTCGACTAATTTCTGAAGTAGTGCTGGAGGGAAGTGACACAATGAATCATGCAGGGCTGTCCGTAAGTCCGTAAGGGGTGGAGATCTCGACTGAGCAGCACGTTGCAAGGCATCCCAGATATGCTCAATAATCTTCATGTCTTTGGAGTCTGGAGGCCAGCGGAAGTGTTTAAACTCAGAAGAGTGTGCCTGGAGGCGCTCTGTAGCAATTCTGGACGAGCTGTCCTGCTAGAATTGTCCAAGTCCGTTGGAATGCACAACGGACATGAATGGATGCAGGTTATCAGACAGGATGCTTACGTACATTTCACCTGTCATACTCGTACCTAGACGTATCAAGGGTCCCATATCACTCCAAGTGCACACGCCCCACACTACTACAGAGCCTTTACCAGCTTGAACAGTCCCCTGCTGACATGCAGGGGCCATCGGTTCATGAGGTTGTCTCCATATCCGTACACGTCCATCCGCTCGGTTCAATGTGAAAGACGACTCGTCCGACCAGGCAACATGTTTCCAGCCATCAACAGTCCAATGTCGGTGCTGACGAGCGCAAGCGAGGCGTAAAGCTTTGTGTCGTGCGGTCA
This sequence comes from Schistocerca nitens, assembly GCF_023898315.1. Taxonomy (NCBI): domain Eukaryota; kingdom Metazoa; phylum Arthropoda; class Insecta; order Orthoptera; family Acrididae; genus Schistocerca; species Schistocerca nitens. The sequence goes on along the minus strand of NC_064619.1, from coordinate 560,619,919 downwards.
TCAAGGGTACAAGAGTGGGGCTTCGACTCCGAAAGCACGTATCGATGATGTTTCGCCGAACGTTCCACACGCTGACACTTGTTGATAGCCCAGCATTGAAATTTGCAGCAATTTGCGGAAAGGTTGCACTTCAGCCACGTTGAACGATTCTCTTCTGTTGTCGTTGGTCCTGTTCTTGCAGGATCTTTTTCCTGGCCGCAGCGATGTCGGAGATCTGATGTTTTACCGGAATCCTGATATTCACTGTACACTCGTGAAATGGTTGTACTGGAAAATTACCACTTCATCGCTACCTCTGAAATGCTGTTCCCATCGCTCGTGCGCCGACTGTAGCACCACGTTCAAACTCACTTAAACCTTGATAACCTACCATTGTGGCAGCAATAACCGATCTAGTAATTGCGCCAGAGACTTATTGTCTTATATAGGCGTTGCCGCCCGTAGTGCCGTATTCTTCCTGTTTACACATCTCTTTATTTGAATACGCATGCCTATACCGGTTTGTTTGGCGCTTCAGTTTGTTAGTGAAAGCTGGAGGTAATTACTATATATCCACGTGCGGTGCTGAATGTCCGACATATTTTTCTATGGGTAAATTCAAGAGAAACGATTAGGTCTTAACCCTTATGTATACTTTTATTTGGTTGTTATATGGCCAACTCATTTACGTCATGATGAATTGATTATGGTATTCAGCTGAGGGAGATAATTTAAGTAAATTAAGGACATTTGTGAGTTACAAACAATGCATTTCATTGTAGCAAACTACAATATACATACTAATTTAAATATAAGATGGTCATCAACAGCCAATAATTATTTTATGATGCTCATGTATGAAAATATATATGTAATCAACGACCTGTTTCTACACCAGATCATCATCACGATGCCACAATTTTCAGTTGTCTAGCAAATCTGAAGTTCATAAACTACAGTTGCAAGTTACAACAAAAATTAGAAAAAAGGGCTTCACAGCTTTATTATTTACAATACCCTGTACAATCAATAATGCCTGCCACATTAAACTGAACATTTCACAATGTAAGGACAAAAAGAGAACAAATCTTACTTATGCAAGTAACTACAGCAACAGGGTCATCTCTTACGCTCCAAATTTTGAGCGTAAATTGAAGTGTTTAACATTAGCGAAGCAACAGTCTCCTACTATATAACAAAAATCTCTTGTCTTCTCTGGTACTCTACAAAAAATATCTCTGAACATGTCATAATTGGTTTCGAGTCCAGCCAATCGAATTATTTATTAGAAATGATCGATGCTCTTCGTTAACATCCACATTCCCCGCTCGCAAAACGCACACTTACCAAAGATATCCGTCTCTAAATCCGTTATAGCATAGTACGCAAGTATCCAGTACCTCTCCCACAAAATTAAATGTCACATGAGGTCATAAAGAATACTGGTCCTTCGAACGATCTCTGGTTTCCCCGTTATTGCTAACCGTCAGATCAAAACAAGCATGAGGTACCTCCTGCAACTGCAGCATCTCTCGAGGTGACTAGGGCACCAGTATCTCGCATGATACACTCTTTCCTGTCTTTGTAGCCTCGTTTTATAAATACACATTACAAGAAGTATGCGGAAAAACGAAAATTCAAGTGTGCAAGGTAAAACTGAGTCATTCGTACTTTTGTTAACGCAGTAACGTAAGATGGTGGTGGTGGTGGTGGTGGTGGTTAGTGTTTAACGTCCCGTCGACAACGAGGTCATTAGAGACGGAGCGCAAGCTCGGGTTAGGGAAGGGTTGGGAAGGAAATCGGCCGTGCCCTTTCAAAGGAACCATCCCGGCATTTGCCTGAAGCGATTTAGGGAAATCACGGAAAACCTAAATCAGGATGGCCGGAGACGGGATTGAACCGTCGTCCTCCCGAATGCGAGTCCAGTGTGCTAACCACTGCGCCACCTCGCTCGGTAGTAACGTAAGATTCATACATCATGTCAGAAGCTTTCTTTTTTTCATTCAATAAAATTCATTCCATAATACACTGTAACGTGGCGCAATGGTTTTACAATAGGAAATAATTGATTTCCAGTCTTCACTTGCCAATCCCAGTTTCTATTCCCTCTGATTTTCTTAAACAGTTTGAAGGCAAATACAGGACGATTCCCTTAAAAAATACGAGGTGGTTATAATTAAACTTTCACTAGTTGCGAGGGCCTCCTAAAAATGAGTATTCGTAGGAAAATGAAACTTTGTGGAAACATCTGTAAAAAGATGTGGAAAATACGTAACGAATAAACCGCTGAGAGACACACATCTTCATCTCCACATGAGAGGGTAACATCTGTTAACTAGTACCATCTTCACGTTCCAGGTTACAAACATTGCTCAATGTGACAAACATCTGCATCCACGGCAGCCTGGAACCGCACAAGAGATTGCTCTACTGCTGTCCGAAACATCTCGGGTGGGATGTTGGCTACCTCCATCGCTATACTCACCTTCAGCCTCCAACGTGTTAGTGTCCCGCTGATAAACCCTGTTCTTAGATAATCACAAGGGTTCAAATCAGGTGATCGCGGTGGCCAAGCAGTTTGGAACGACCGGCCAATGATTCGGTTTCCTGCAAATGCGTTACTGAGTAACCGAGAGACCTCTCGAGCAATGTGAGGTGGAGCTCCATCGCGCATCGCATCAAAACAGTCTCTACCGTCTCTGCCGTAGAGCAGGGATCACGTGTTGACGAATAACGTGGGCCGTTCACGTTGCATGTCCTTGGTCCTTGCGGGTCGAGTTCCTTCTACGTCATCGTAGCAGTACCGGCGCCTAACGGCAAGTCTTGACACTAGCGCTACTGACAACGCAAATACTCCAGCGCACAGGCTGAAGAGTACACACTTATAGTTGAGTACCTATACCCCGGCACGAATCCACCCGGCGGATTAGTGTCGAGGTCCGGTGTGCCGGCCAGCCTCTGGATGGTTTTTAAGGCGGTTTTCCATCTGCGCCGACGAATGCGAGCTGGTTCCCTTTATTCCGCCTCAGTTTCACTATGTCTGCGATTGCTGCGCAAACACTGTTCCACGTACGCATACACCATATTTACTCTACCACGAAAACATTTGGGGTTATACTCTTCTGATGTTAGACGTTCCTAGGGGGGGGGGGGGGGGGGCACTGGGGGCTGAACCGCACAATAACTCTGGGTTCGGTGTGGGGCAGCAGTGGGGTGAGTGGACTGCTGTAGCCTGATGTTGGGTTGTGAACCACTGAGGGCTACAGCGGGGACGGAGCATCTCCGTCGTTTGTAGGTCCCCAGTTCAATACACAATACATACACACCCCTATATGGTAAATAATTTCTCGTCTACACTGGCTCCAGTAGCGATAGTTTAGTTATAACCACCCTGTAAAGTAGCCGATTAGATTCCCCACCCTTGTCTAACCTCGATGGGATGGTACGTCCTATTATTTCTTCAGACAGCACAACTTAAACAGTACATACAATTGAGTTCTCATGGAGGACATTTATAGCTGTCGCGGGAAGTCGTGAACTGTATACCCATTTGTAAGTTAAGTTTGTACATATTCATGGGGCCCGGGGGGGGGGGGGGAGGGAGGGGGGGAGGGCGAGTGCAGGCGTTATGATACATGTGTGTCCAGTAGTTACTGTCAATTGACTGGAGATCTGATCATAGGCCTTACAACATGGTACACTAACAATGTTTCCACTGAACTTGAGAATCCACGCTACGTTTCTTGAAATAGAAATGTAACGGTGGTTGGTGGTTAGTGTTTAACGTCCCGTCGACAACGAGGTCATTAGAGACGGAGCGCAAGCTCGGGTTAGGGAGGGATTGGGAAGGAAATCGGCCGTGCCCTTTCAAAGAAATGTAACGTCTTGAAGCAACAATTTAGTATTATCGTCCAATAAATGTAAGGTTTCATTCTGCCGAGATAATTTAACTGATGCGAGGAGTATATATCTATACACAAACACAGACACACACACACACACACACACACACACACACACACACACACACACACACATCAAAAGAAGTTTTGCATCACCTCGGTTTCGAGAGTTCGGGAACCTGTACAGAAAATTGGGATAGAGATCAACATAAACATCATTTCCGCCCTTTCTATTGCTCATGAAAACCACACATTGCGTGTTGTACCACCACACAGCGAGAACTTCACAGGTGGTGGTCCAGATTGCTGTACGCACCAGTACCTCTAATAACCAGTAGCACGTCCTCTTTCATTAATGCATGCCTGTATTCGTCGCAGCATCAAGGCACTGTTGGTCCAGATTGTCCCACTCCTCAACAGCGATTCGACATAGATCCCTCAGAGTGGTTGTTGGGTAAAGTCGTCCATAAACAGCCCTTTTCAATCTATCCCAGGCATGGTCGATAGGGTTCATGCCTGGAGAACATGATGGCCACTCTAGTCGAGGATGTCGCTATCCTGAAGGGAGTCATTCAAATGATGTGCACTATCGCGGGGCGAATTGTCGTCCAGGAAGACGAGTTCCTCGCCAATATGCTGCCGATATTGTTGCACTATCGGTCGGAGGATGGGCATTCGTGTATCGTACAGCCGTTACGGCGCCTTCCATGACCACCAGCGGCGTACGTCGGCCCTACATAATGCCATCCCAGAACCGCAGAAAACGTCGCTGCACTCGCTGTACAATGTGTCTAAGGCGTTCAGCCTGGGTTGCCTCTAAACACGTCTCCGACGATTGTCTGGTTGAAGCCATATGCGACACTCATCGGTGAACGTGATGCCTATCTTGAGCGGTCCATTCGGCATGTTGGTGGGTCCCATTTGTACCGCACTGTATGGTGTCGTGATTGCAAAGATGGACATCGCCATGGACATCAGGAGTGATGTTCCGCATCATGCAGCCTATCGCGCACAGTTTGAGTCGTAACACGACGTCCTGTCTCCACACGAAAAGCATTTTTCAACATGGTGGCGATGCTGTCAGGGTTCCTCCGCGACATAATCCGTAGGTAGCGGTCATCCACTGCAGTAGTCGCCCTTGGGCGGCCTGAGCGAGGCATTTCATCGACAGTTCTTGTCTCTCTGTATCTTCTCCATGTCCGAACAATATCACTTTGGTCTACCCCGAGACGCCTGGACACTTCCTTCGTTAAGAGCCCTTCCTGGAACAAAGCGACAATGCGGACGCGATCGAACCGCGGTATTGACCTTTTAGGCATGGTTGAACTACAGACATGAGCCGTGTACCTCGTTCCTGGTGGAATGACTGGAACTTATCGGCTGTTGGACCCCCTCCGTCTAATAGGCGCTTCTCATGAGTGGTTGTTTACATCTTTGGGCGGGTTTAGTGACATCTCTGAACAATCAAAGGGACTGTGTCTGTGGTACAATATCCACAGTCAACGTCTATATTCAGGAGCTCTGGGAACCAGGGTGATGGAAAACTTTTTTGATGTGTGTGTGTGTGTGAGAGAGAGAGTGTGTGTGTACATACATATAGCTCATAATATTCGCTTTCGTGACCATGATGTCACCCAAGATCTATGTAGCGTCTGTAATGTTCAGGATGTCATTTAAAGACTTTTCATTGTTTCATTCAAGAGCCAATGATATTTACTAGACACAGTCAAAATATATTTTTTAATATTTTTATTGTGAATGTAGCCGCCAATAGTTTCAGTTTTATACACGTATTTCTTAAGTGTAAGGAATGAGATATCAATGGACTTTCAATTACCAGTATTACTTCCAGGATTTTGGCTAAAAATTCGTAGAAAACTACTACGTATTGTTTATATACGGTACTGTATTTTTTATTGCAAATAATACAACTTTGGAAAATACATATCTTATCGTGAAACTAACTGTTCCCAACGTAGCTAACATGCTCAAGTAACTCAGGACTGCAGCTTATATTTCGACCGCCATCTTCAAGGCACAAATGAAACGAGAGTTCGCTGTGAATTTCAGCATCAACTAGGAACCAAAAGAAGAGGTATGAAGAAAGAGATACACACCGTAAACAACTTAATAACACTGTCTCATTAAATTTAAGTGGCAGGCAGAGATTCTGGTTCCGGTTAAATAGGAGAGAGACGGAGTTACCAGTACTTGCTCGCTCGCTGTTAAATAATACTGTACCAAGGATAACGTCTGAAGTTATTTTTTGGTCGGGTGATGGTGCTTGTTTGCGCTGTTTATTGTCTTTCTGCATACCTCGCCTTTTGGTTCCTCACTGAAGTTGCCGCGCTCACGAATTGATGATTTTATGCACTGCCACGTCTCTTCCATTTGTGTTTTGAAAATTAGAGCGTTCACCTGAAGAAATACCGACTGTTGTCGAGGAAGCTATCTGGCTCAATTCTCGTTAGTTGGTTGACATATCTTCTTGCTTCTTGTTAAGTTTACGCCTCAAAAGGTAAACAGGATTACCTGTTGACTATTCTGAGCACTGGACACAGCATAATTACATATTACCATATTTAAAACAGATGATGAAGTTGAAAAATTCTCTTTGCCAGAGAGAGGGAGAGGGAGAGGGAGAGGGAGAGAGAGAGAGAGAGAGAGAGAAGTGTGTGTCTCAACAGTAGAATGTCGAGGGAGGAAAGAAAAAGGTCGTCAGCGGTTACAAGAGAAGCCACAAGCAGTTCAAGTGACGGTGTTATGACACCGCAGTCTCGGCCGCGCTGGGTGGTGGTCTAGGAGAGAAATGCCACCCAACGCGTAGCACTTGCGACATGGACCACGCTACGACCGTGCCAGTTTCATTATGGTGGCGTGGTGTTGGGTATCGTGCGCTCTGCTCACGTTCTTTGTTACATCTCCACAGACATTATACAAGTACGTCACTACAAAAATGGCTCTGAGCACTATGCGACTTAACTTCTGAGGTCATCAGTCGCCTAGAACTTAGAACGAATTAAACCTAACTAACCTAAGGACATCACACACATCCATGCCCGAGGCAGGATTCGAACCTGCGACCGCAGCGGTCACGCGGTTCCAGACTGAAGCGCCTTTAACCGCACGGCCACACCGGCCGGCACGTCACTACAATCAAAATGTATTTTACTTATCTCTCTCTCTTGCTTCCTGTTCGTTGTCTAAGATCTTGTTTGTTACACGATGACTGAATCACATTTATTCGCTTTTTTAGTTATTTATTACGCTTCTAAAGACAAGTGAGACAGATGACAAAAATCTTCGGACGAGTGGCATAGCATCTCTCAAGCAGTAAGTTAACTGAGGACCGACTGGCATAGCGTCTTTACGTATCAAAAGCTAAACACAGACTCGGGGAAATGGTGTGCAACGACAATATGCATAGTCTCACATTTCCCGTGAGAATGAGGATGTGGTGTCACCGCCAGACAACACACTTGCTAGGTGGTAGCCTTTAAATCGGCCGCGGTCCGTTAGTATACGTCGGACCCGCGTGTCGCCACTATCAGTGATTGCAGACCGAGCGCCGCCACACGGCAGGTCTAGTCTAGAGAGACTCCCTAGCACTCGCCCCAGTTGTACAGCCGACTTTGCTAGCAATGGATCACTGTCTACATACGTTCTCATTTGCAGAGACGACAGTTTAGCATAGCCTTCAGCTACGTCATTTGCTACGACCTAGCAAGGCGCCATATTGAGTTACTGAATGTATTCTGAACAGATAAAATTGTGAATCATGTACCGTCAAGAGCGACGTTCATCATTAATGGATTAAAGTTAAGAATCAAACTAATTATGTCCGCTTTCTGAATTCTCATTCCTTGTCATGTTCCAGACCTCACGTCAGTATAGTTCTTCCCTACTCACGCCAGCCTGCGTGAGCTAAAGCGCGTGCATTTCGGCCCCCACTAGTAACACGGTGTTGGCTCTTCTGCCAACACAACAGAGGAAGTTGCTAATTAAGATAATTTTGTATTTAGTACATTAATTTTGACAAAGGTACAAATTTTTAGAGACCAAAGAAGCGGGGTTACGGGAAGACAGCCTTGGTTATCCAAACTTTATTTAATTTTACAAAAGAATATTCTAGAATGTGGAAGTTTTTATCATCAATAGCTTTTCAAACAACTTATCTTTTGGAAGAAGTGGAGAAACGGATGATTCAGTTGAGTTACGTCAAGTTTAACAAAACAGCTTTCAGCTGTGTAAAATCTTTAGGCAACACATACTTTGTAGGTACTGCAGTTTCACCACATTTCTTTAAGTAAAATGTTTTTAGTAAAACTAACTACCGTATTACAGTCAGAAGACTGATGACTAAATGCACAATAATAAAGTTTAACGTGAAACATCATAACTAAAATTTCGACAATTTCTACGTGTTTAAAAGACAATACTACGTATCTGATATGCAGAACAAAATTAAAGTGTTATTAGAATCATTAGTTGTCCCGTTTGTTTTCAATTACTTCCTCTGATTTAAAATTAATGATGTAATGACGATCTTATATATTAAAAAAACATGAGTGTTTTGCTTGTGTACAGCTAAAAAGAAATGAACGAAATAATTATTCGTATGTTATCACATGGATTTCATAACTCACATGGCAGTTAGTATCGAGGACTTTTATAAACATTGGTCTCGACTACCACAGTAACGGAAATTTACCATACAGCACCACACCCATTCCTTCAGATAGATTTCAGTTTATATTACAACCAGCAATATCGTTATAACAGTCATTTCCGGAGAGGGAAGGAGGGAGAGGGAGAGGGAGAGGGAGAGGGAGGGAGAGAGAGAGAGAGAGAGAGAGAGGTGGAGACACTAATTGCTTAGTACTTCCCAGTATTACAAAACTTTAAAACTCTTTATAAGGAAAGGACACAGGTGTGTTCGACAAGATGTTCTAATATTTCTTCAATTGCTCACGGTGCAAAAGTGTATTATTTCTCCACGCGTGTCGGAGCACACCGATATTATTCCGTCACCTGCCAACGCACGCACCTACCTAGTTACGTTTCATTGGAAATTGAATCCCTTACCTGCCGACCCCTTATCATCCCCTGTCACTGAACGGCGGTATTGGAGGAGCATATGACAACTACTTGTCTCCCAGTGGGTAATGCTGACTTTTAGTTTGTTACTGCTCCCATTAGTTTTCGGCCGTGTTCGCTTATTTACTGAGCTCCAGTTTTCATATCAACAGAAAAAGTACCTCGTTGCAAAGAGACGGACGACTGAAGTGAAGTATAAAAATCTTTTCGTAAGCAGCCATGTTTGCAGCATATGGTGAGAGAACAGTGACAACTGTAGCAGCTGGCATAGCGTATCGGCTGGGAGCAGCGCGCAGCTGACGCAAGAGCGCCTACAGCTTGCTCAGCTGGCAAGTGTTCGCCTCCGCGGCGCGTCGAGGTCGCTCCCATCCGAACCTGTTCTAGGCAGCAAGTGTGCCGCTGTCTGAAATCCTATCGGAGAACTGTCACTAAGGAAACATCCACTCAGCCCGAGAGTTTACACAGGAAGAGATTAAAGGACCAGCGTGGCCGTTTTGTGCCTAAAACGAAAAAAAAGTTCATACAAGATACATTTAACAACCAGGGTTGAAAGCGTATGACAATAGAAGCAAAAACTACCAGCACACATGGATCAGCAAACTAACCGTCTGCGAGACAATTGTGAATATCAGCTGACGCGCCACCACTTGTAGTGGCTGGTCTGTGGTTGAACGAGATGAATGAAGCTGGGAAAATCGCTGCCTGTCATACAGTAGTTTCCCTATTAGACTGAAGCAGCAGTCAGCTGCCAGTCCGCTGCTCATTGGCCGTAAAGACGTCGGACTTCTATTGGCAGATGTTTCATCGCCTAATTGATTCTTTAATCCAAAGAAATAAGGACGGTGGGAAAGCTATACAACAATGATAGCGACTAACTATGATTGAATTTGAATAAACACTGTCAAGTCACAATGTAATCATCTGCCAAAATCCTTTTGCAGAGCGGACCACTGTGAGGCCTGTAGGAAGAGAATCAATGAGATTCTGAAAAGCTTCACCGACTCCAGTGCCGTGGGAACTGCCCTATCGAGGTTATCCAGGGAGTTTGGTGGCCAGAGGAGTACGGTTAACTCCTACTGGTGCTCTTCGAGCCACGCACATACACTACGAGCTGTGTGACAAGTTGCATTGTCCTGCTGGTAGATTCCAGCGCGCCGAGGAGAAACAAACTGCATGTAGGGGATAGACAAGGTCCCCAAGGATAGATCCCTACATTTGTTGCTCCATTGTTCCTACCAGAATGACGAAATCATCCAGGAAATTCAAGAAAACTTTCCCCAGACCATAACGCTCTCTCCTCCAGCCTGGACACTTCTGACAATTGCTGCAGGGGGTTTGCTTCCAGACCTCTCCCACCGTACGTGCCAGCGCCCATCTGTCGAAAGGGGCGCCTACCGCCAATCAGTAGGTCTCCAGTTTCGATATTGACATCCAAATTCCAACTATCGTCGCCGATGAGCAGCGGTCAGCAAGGGTGCACGAAGCAGGCGCCAACTGCAGAGGATCATACGCAGGCAAGTTCGATAGTCGGTCGTTGATGGGGCACTGTTGGTAGCGTCTTAGTTCATCTTGGTGGTCAGTTCGCTAGTCGGTCGTTGATGAGAGGTACTGTTGGTAGCCTCTTGGTTCATCTTGGCGGTCAGTTCGCTGGTCGGTCGTTGATGAGGCGCTGTTGGTAGCCTCTTGGTTCATCTTGGCGGTCAGTTCGCTAGTCGGTCGTTGATGAGGCACTGTTGGTAGCCTCTTGGTTCATCTTGGCGGTCAATTCGCTAGTCGGTCCGTTGATGAGGCGCTGTTGATACCCCTTGGTTCGCCTTGGCGGTCAGTTGCCCAACAGTTGTACATCTGTTCGCCCGTACATATATCCGTAGCCGTCGTTCACCAATAACACCTATGGCCCGTGTCGGTTTCGGCGCTGGTTTTGGATAGTGCCATTTTGTCATGCACGATATACTTCAATTGCAAGTAGTTTATAAACTTAGCCGTTTCGGAAATGCTTCAAACCTTGACCTGACAACCAGTTACCATTCCCTTTTGAACGCCAGATATACCACTCCGTTTCCGCACTGCGACAGCGACTGAGCTGCTTTCCACGTTCCCTCGACGGGTTTTGTATACCCCTCAGTGCTAGTGCGGACACCTGCCGTCTGTGAGTGCTTATTTCACGTTGAAAACATAGTTGGTGGCTACATTAATGTGACTGGACAATGTATACTGCAGGAAGACACACAAATGCGAAGTAGCCTGTCACAGTGTTTTACAGAAAGGATCCACAGTATGGATGGCTTGGATATATCAGCGATGTGTACTCGTCCGAGTTCAGCAACCGAATGGGTTGAAAAGTCAGTCTCTGTGCTATTTGCAAACTCAGGTGCCGCACCATAATGTGTGCCCATTGGTAACTATTATAGGTTACTCCAACCACGATGAAAGAAGGACGAAACGAACCGTTGGTGTAGCTTCGCTTCCGCGGGCGGCACAGTCTCTTTGACTTTAAAGTTGGGACACCTGTTTGGACGCCAGTTCCCCGAGCGAGGGAGGAACTGGTATGCCTCCGCTACTGCGTGGCTTCAACTTTAATTCAAATGTAATTTGTAAGTGGGCTGCTTCCGTGTTGGCAGCGCTGTGTAGCGCTTTGCATTGGATCTCTGACTGCGCTTTCTTTATAAGAGACTCTGTGGCTGGTCGGACTTGTTGTTGGAGGTTAATCGCTGGTAGTGTTGGGCAGTTGGAAGTTAGTCGCCACCAGAGATGGAAGTACTGTTGGGCAGTTGGAGGTGAACAGCCAGCAGTGATGGATGTTAAGTGTGAGAAGTTAGCATTGATGGAGGGTTGAGGTCTGAAGTGTTAGCGTAGGCTAACGACCAGGAAGTATCCGACTTGGAGATTGAAAATTATTCATGATTATATATCTTTGTACTGGATGTCAATGACGATTTAGATTCGTGCCTGAACTGTATGTCAGATTATTAAGGTAAAAATACATTATTTGGTTTGCAACAAAATCTTTCCTTTGCTAACCACATGCCTTTTAGTAGTGAGTGGCTTTAGTAGTTAGAATCTTTTATTTAGCTGGCAGTATTGACGCTCGTTGTATTGCAGTAGTTCGCGTAATGAAGATTTTTGTGAGTTAAGTTATTAGTGAAATGTATAGGTTATTGTTAAGATATTTTTTTAGTCAGGGCCATTCTTTTGAATGAATTATTTGAAGTCAGGTTGTAATTTTGTTGAGCAGTCAGATTGCGTTGCGCTAGAATATTGTGGGTCAGTGTTGAGATGATAATAAAAAAAGTGAAGAGAAAGTAGGCTCAGTACGTTCAATTTTACTCAGCTGTTTCAGAATCAAATAACGTAGAGGCTACAATTTCCCATTTCATTGAGCAATAGAAGCAGAAAAGAATTTTAATAAAGAAGTTTCAAAGTACCAGGAACTTTTGCTTTATACATTAAACAAATGGTGAACATGGGAAATTACGTCGCCCCCTCCGTTCCATGATTCTCTATTTGGGCAATCCATCGGTGGTATGCGTTGGCCGGGGAAAATTTATCTAATTGCATACAATGATCGATTAAGTTTTATGTCTTAAATTCATGATACGTCTGGTCTGAGATGATTATCGATTACCCGAAATTTTGTAGTAACCAGAGTCTGTGGTCGGTATTACGAAATTAGTTTTATTTGGCTCTTTTTTGTGATAGGGACTACTATGGACAGCCGTTGTGGGCGCACCGTGCGCGTTGTGTGCCTTCAAAAAGTCTCCGCGTTATTCACTGACATCAGTATGAAACATTTTCCTAGTTAGTACCAAGTGTTACAAAAAGGTATGGCCAAACTTTCAGGAAACATTCCTCACACACACATAAAGAAAAGATGTTATGTGGACATGTGTCCGGAAACGCTTAATTTCCATGTTAGAGCTCATTTTAGTTTCGTCAGTATGTACTGTACTTCCTCGATTCACCGCCAGTTGGCCCAATTGAAGGAAGGTAATGTTGACTTCGGTGCTTGTGTTGACATGCGACTCATTGCTCTACAGTACTAGCATCAAGTAGATCAGTACGTAGCATCAACAGGTTAGTGTTCATCACGAACGTGGTTTTGCAGTCAGTGCAATGTTTACAAATGCGGAGTTGGCAGATGCCCATTTGATGTATGGATTAGCACGGGGCAATAGCCGTGGCAATTCATCGGCGTCTTAGGGAGCACGGAACATTCCAGCCTATGACTCGCGACTGGGGAAGACCTAGAACGACGAGGACACCTGCAGTGGATGAAGCAATTCTTCGTGCAGTTGACGATAACCCTAATGTCGGCGTCAGAGAAGTTGCTGCTGTACAAGTTAACGTTGACCACGTCACTGTATGGAGAGTGCTACGGGAGAACCAGTTGTTTCCGTACCACGTACAGCGTGTGCAGGCACTATCAGCAGCTGATTGGCCTCCACGGGTACACTTCTGCGAATGGTTCATCCAACAATGTGTCAATCCTCATTTCAGTGCAAATGTTCTCTTTACGGATGAGGCTTCATTCCAACGTGATCAAATAGTAAATTTCCACAATCAACATGTGTGGGCTGACGAGAATCCGCACGCAATTGTGCAATCACGTCATCAACATAGATTTTCTGTGAACGTTTGGGCAGGTGATGTCTTGATTGGGCCCCATGTTCTTCCACCTACGCTCAATGGAGCACGTTATCATGATTTCATACGGGATACTCTACCTGTGCTGCTAGAACATGTGCCTTTACAAGTACGGCACAACGTGTGGTTCATGCACGATGGAGCTCCTGCACATTTCAGTCGAAGTGTTCGTACGCTTCTCAACAGATTCGGTGACCGATGGATTGGTAGAGGCGGACCAATTCCATGGCCTCCACGCTCTCCTGACCTCAACCCTCTTGACTTTCATTTATGGGGGAATTTGAAAGCTCTTGTCTACGCAACCCCGGTACCAAATGTAGAGACTCTTCGTGCTCGTATTGTGGACGGCTGTGATACAATACGCCATTCTCCAGGGCTGCATCAGCGCATCAGGGATTCCATGCGACGGAGGGTGGATGCATGTATCCTCGCTAACGGAGGACATTTTGAACATTTCCTGTAACAAAGTGTTTGAAGTCACGCTGGTACGTTCTGTTGCAGTGTGTTTCCATTCCATGATTAATGTGATTTGACGAGAAGTAATAAAATGAGCTCTAACATGGAAAGTAAGCGTTTCCGGACACATGTCCACATAACATATCCTCTTTCTTTGTGTGTGAGGAATGTTTCCTGAAAGTTTGGCCGTACCTTTTTGTAAAACCCTGTATAAAATGTAAACTTTTCAATTGAGTTTTCAGTTCATTGAGCTCATATTTCACCGTGGCCCATATTTGGGGAATGTGGCAGTCGCCTGATTTTTTTATATTTTGCTGCTGATGTAGGACGACATATAATGCGCTACCAGCAACGAAGATGAATCCGTCGAGTTGGACGTGTATCCTCAACTTCAAGACCACTTAACTTCATTCATCTGCATTCTCCTGTAGCACTCTCACTGATAAGGACGAAAAACTAACAGCGAAGCGTACAGACTTGTCAGGGTTTACGAGATAATCCGGGGAGTGTTTGAAAGAATTCGTAACTCGCTGCAAAGACGAGTGCAGTACTGCAGCCGAATGGGAGGACTAGACGTGGAACAACATCAAAGAGAACGAGTGTACAGTATATTGTAACAAGAAACATGCTGAAGCAGCATTGTACTTCAATGAAAATATACGCTTCCAATGACCTTTTCAAGTCTAAAACATGTATGTTGTAAATATAAACAGACTGAAGCGACGAATGAAAATTTGTATCAAGGCCGGGATTCGAAACTGGGTCTCTTGCTCAGAAGGCAGATGCGCTAACCACTACGTCACCCTGCCACAGGCGCTTTGCACAACTGCACGGACTACCCTAGCATGACTTCCTCCACAATCAGCCCACTTGTTATTCTCCCTAAACTCTAACAGCACTGCAGGGGCTCTCTAACTGTATAGGAATATCACCACAGCATCCAATGTAACGGAGCATCCTCCCTGAAACCCAAGTGTAGTTGTTTTAAGCAAGAAACTGTGGTTCCAGAGACCTTTCTAAGTCTCAGACACCTATGATGTACACAGAATGTCTCCCCCCCCCCCCCAAAAAAAAAGCGAGACAATCTTTAGAGACAGGTTTCTTACATTAAAACAAGAAAACAATTAAGTAACCAAGGACTCTATAATGCATACCTTAAGAGCTATGAGCACTTGTTGAGAAGAAGATATGTGTACCACACTTGCGAAGATGAACAAGTGCTCATACCTACTGAAATATGAAGTTTAGAGCCAAAGTTTACTAGGCAATTTTTAGTTATTTCCGTATAAGGAACCTGTCCCTATAGTTTATCGGCGTGGTTTGGGACACCTGACATATGTAGACTGCAGCGACGATCGTTCGGTACTGAGATGCTATTCCAGTAAGTTTGGAGAGCCACTGCAATGCCATCTAAGACCGCTTGGTATTAGGGTGAGCCGGCCGTGTGGCCGTGCGGTTCTAGGCGCTTCAGTCTGGAACCTCGTGACCACTATGGTCGCAGGTTCGAATCCTGCCTCGGGCAGGTTAGTTAGGTTTAAGTAGTTCTAAGTTCTAGGGGACTGATGACCGTAGATGTTAAGACCCATAGTGCTCAGAGCCATTTGAACCATTATTAGGGTGAATATCAAGCGGGCTTAGGTGTGGATGGGAATTTAGGTTGAAGGGAGTAGGCCCGCTATGGTACTCTATGCGGTTGTGCAAAGCCACTGTGCCAGGGTTGCGTAGTGGTTAGCGCATCCGCCTAGTGAGGAGGCGACCCGGATTCGAATCCCGGCCTTGATACAAGTTTTCATTCATCACTTCAGTCTGAATACAAACAACATTGTATGATCTGTTAAGGTAGGCTGTGGGTGAAATATGAGCCCTATTAGATGGGGATTTGATCGAAAAGCTTACATTTCAAATACATTTGTACGAGGGGCGTTTGAAAAGTCCGTGCAAATCTAAAAAGCTACTTACATGTTTGGGTTAAACCTTTTTTATTTTTCGACATAGTCTCCTATTAGACTTATACAATTCGTCCATCGCTGTTCTAATTTGTTGATCCCTTCCGAATAGTAAGAATTGTCCAAGTCTGCAAAATAGCTAATAGTTGCTGCAATGACCTCCTCGTTTGAATAAAATCTTTGTCCCACCAGCCATTTCTTCAAACTGGGGAACAAATAGTAGTCCGAGGAAGCCAAGTCTGGATAATAAGGGGGATGTGAAACGAGCTGGAATCCTATTTCCATTAATTTTGCGACCACAACTGCTGAGGTTTGTGCTGGGGCATTGTCGTGATGGAAAAGGACTTTTTTTGCGGTCCAGTCGCCGGCGTTTTTCTTGCAGCTCGGTTTTCAAACGGTCCAATAACGATGAATAATATGCACCTGTAATAGTTTTACCCTCTTCCAGACACTCTATGAGGATTATCCCTTGCGAATCCCAAAAGACAGCCACCATAACCTTTCCGGCCGATTCACACAAATTCGCCTTTTTTTGGTGCAGATTCTCCCTTGGTAACCCATTGTTTAGATTGTTGTTTGGTCTCGGGAGTATACTAATGTATCCATGTTTCATCCACAGTGACGAAACGACGCTTAAAGCCCTGCGGATTCTTCCTGAACAGCTGCAAACCATCCATACAACAAAAAAATGGTTCAAATGGCTCTGAGCACTATGGGACTTAACATCTATGGTCATCAGTCCCCTAGAACTTAGAACTACTTAAACCTAACTAACCTAAGGACATCACACACATCCATGCCCGAGGCAGGATTCGAACCTGCGACCGTAGCGGTCGCACGGTTCCGGACTGCGCGCCTAGAACCGCGAGACAGGTCCCTTGTTTAGTGTTACGTTTCTGCTTCTACCAAATTCCTTGCCCATGTCAGTTTCCACTATTATGAATGAAAAGTACATTATTGTGTATGTTCTACAATGATACTGTTGTTCTAGCGAAGAAAGAGTGAGTTAACACGATTTCGCTGTTAATGGTGATACGCCCTGTGTATTCTCTATAAGAAAACCAGCGCGGAGCATCTGCAGATTACGCACTGAGTTCCAGAGTAACAGGTTCAAGAAGATTCAGAGAGACTTTCCGCATCATGTCGTAAGTGGCTCAAGAAACATTTCATTGTCTGTTGGTATTTTCATTCCATTGCTACGTGGGAACCAGGGGCGTAATTGGAGTATATCCGGTGCGCCACGTGGATGCAGTTATGTGATCGGCGAAAATAATCCTCCTCTTGGTGCGGGCGTCCTACAGCTATCCCCGCATCCTGCATCCCGCATCTCTGTCGTCAGACGCCTCTCGTCATTCCTCCTCGTCCTCTTCGATTCCTCTTCTCTCCATCACTTCTTGGATACCCTTATCCACCTTTTCCGTTGGTTCCTCTTCTTCTGCTTCCACGAGGTTGCTATGAAGGTATTCTCTTCGGCCATCTTTCTTTTTCTATACTTTTGACATTTCCTAAACCACCTATCAGTCATTCTTCTATTCTATCCGTAGTACTACAATGAGTCTGCATCCTTTATCTTACTTCCTCGTAACTTGCGTGGCCAAGTCGGAAAATTCTACATGCTCTCCTCAAGTGGCCCATTTAAAACTCTATGTCTGTTTTTATTTCTCTCTCTGAGATCCCAGCACGCATTCTTTTACCTTTTTACTGGTTCCACGATGCATTTGTATAAATGAATTTCAATCTTTAAACTCATTTCTGTGGACCAAAGCACAGGGTTCAATATTTTGGATACCCACCCTTTACCCATGGCCGGCCGGGGTGGCCGAGCGGTTCTAGGCGCTATAGTCTCGAACTGCGCGACCGCTACGGTCGCAGGTTCGAATCCTGCCTCGGGTATGGGTGTGTGTGATATCGTTAGGTTAGTTAGGTTTAAGTAGTTCTAAGTTCTAGGGGACTGATGACCTCAGAAGTAAAGTCCCATAGTGCTCAGAGCCATTTGAACCATTTGAACTTTACCCCATGATCCGTTGTTGTATATCTCTGTCCAATCTTCAATCACATGATAGTATCCTATCATTGTACTTACGTTCATACACACTTTAACATGATGTCCACCAAAGTCGGAGCTAGGTATTCCGTCTTCTCAAAATTAACTTTCAATCCCCACTTTTTATACCCTTCCAACAACTTCCTAAGCATGTAAAATATATCCTCTTCGCCGTTTGCAGCAACGAAGTGATCGTCAGCGAACAAAAGTGTGTACATTCACTGGTTCCCTACTTCAGTCTTAATGCCCATACACTTTCTGCACCACAGATCCAGTGCCTTCTGCACATACATCTTCAAGAGTCCGAAAGACAGACAGCGTCCTAGTGTCAGTTCTTTAGTTATTCTGAAGGCCTCTAGAAAATTCTTTCCCCGCTTTAATGGCGTAAAATGCGAAAGTAATAAAAGAAATGGTAAGAGGGCCGAGATGTATGGAAGGAAATCACGAGGAGATGGAATTGGACTGTGCTGAACAACATTTCCATAAGTGCTACCTTTCAATGCAACGGACAAGCTTGTTTCTAATCTTTGGCTGCTAGAATTAGTCAGGCTCGTTATATTAACAAGTTTAAGTGAGACAATGTAACGGTAAAGATTATACTTTGTGTTTGCTGTTTGATATTACGATTTTGGACTCAGCGGCAATTGAACAATGAGAATCGTGCTATTGTAGCAAGCAAAGCAATTTCGAACAATTCAAATGTGTACTTCATCATCAATGTAAAAATGTGTTGATCTCAATAAATAAACTGGCCAAGCAACGGTGATGACAAGTATTATTAAAATGACTACTTTTTATGTTATTTCGACGAAGTCGTGCAGGTCTCAATAAGCAACAATTGAAGCAGCGCTGGAAATGGACAATGACGAGATACCGGCAGGCACGGTGAGGAGAGGATGCAATTTTGAAGAGTGCCCTGGGCATCAGCTAATTTAGTAACGCCACTAGTGGAGACATATGACAAACTTCTCAGATTCACATTTATTCAAATATCAGCTCAATGCGTCCACTGTAACTAAAGCTATGGAATGTATGAATATAAAGCGGAACATCTACTTGGAAACTACAAGCAGGCAAGTTGGCAGGGCTCCTTCGAATAATCAAGTTGCCTTGGGCTGCATCTCATGTAATTATGGAATAACTGTAATTGTATTCTCATTGAAGAAAAAAGGGTGTTTCAACTGGCATAAGCGAAATCGCGACACACATTTAACGTACCCAACGAAGTGGTGTACTTATGACATTGTATTACTACTTGGGACCAGTAGACTTCAAATCCGCTTCCAATCTTTCTGATTGGGGTTACCTTGATTTCTCTAAATCACACCTGGCGAAAGTCGGGGTGGTTCCTTCGAGTAGACCACGGCCGGTTCATGCCTTCATGTTTGTCCAAACCGCTCTGGTGCACCGTTTGCTAACGTTGACCTTGCACTGCGGATCATTTATATTCATTATTGTTGTACTATGTTTTTATCTTTTAAGGATGCCTACCTTGGCTAAAGATTTTTAATGTTTTGTAACTGGTTTAGCGAGAGACATATTTGATGAAAAAAGTTCCTGGCAGATTAAAACTGTGTGCGGACCGAGGACTCGAACTCGGGACCGAGTTCGAGTCTCGGTCCGGCACAAAGTTTTAATCTGCCAGGAAGTTTCATATCAGCGGACACTCCGCTGCAGGGTGAAAATCTCATTCTGGAAATATCTGATGATGATCATCTAGATCGAGACCAGTTATAACACAAAAGAACAACTTTGCTGTCGAAGACTGTTTTAAATACTACATACCTTGAACTAACAACCAACAGTAAATCAACATGGAAACACCGGCTATTACCCATCTAGCTGAAGAACCACACCAACTAAATATATTAACACTGAGACGATTCCCTCCACCACATTCACAAGCAAAAAAGACTTCAACTGACATACCGTCTCCACTACATACCGTCTCCACTACCAACACTGCTGCCGGCATTTACGCTAAATTTACAAACGCCATACATTCATGCGTAACTTTCTGTACCCACCTATCCTTACCTATATATATTATTCATCAGTTAGTCAATTTATCAACTTCCTCTCACTTCTCGACCACAAAAAACATCTATGAATCCCGGAAGTCAGATTAGAACAACCCACTAATTGCACCCCTCCACCTATACCTACACTTCCCCCATACAACTAGACACATTCTGCATCAGCGCTCAACGGAATTTCAACAATTTCCCACACTATGAAATCCACCCTCAAAGTATGTCTCCTCACAACCGTTGCCAACTATACCTACAATGCTATAACCGCAGGTTTGCCTTTCTTTAACCGACATAAATTGAGTCGTAGGGTCAATATTGCATCTCGCGTTACTACATTTAACCACGACCAATTCGTACGCGTAGGCCCTTCCTTCCTCTTTAACCAAACTCCAGTGTCCTACTACAGAACTTGCCTCATTGCAACACGTACTCCACATCCAAATATTCCCGACCCCGTTGTGTGTGCACTTTACCAACCTCATAACCAGTCAGCCAATCCCTCTCGTAAAATATCTCTAGTCAATGGAAACCTTTCTACAGTGTAGTCCACTTTTTTTAAAATCTCTCATCACGACCGTTTTAAACAAAGACAGTATTGCCAATCAGCAATTTGGAAGATCATAAATGTAAACGATGTTTTGGTGCTCATTAAATGGTAGGTAAGTATTCATCATTCTTAAATTTTTATCTCACATTAGTTGTATTTAGAACTGCTTGGTTGAATGGAATACCGATACTTAGGCAGCTCACAGTCGCCGGTAAAGAGCAAGGAAATTAAATATCAACCGATGGGAGAAAAAATCCAATTCAGTGAAATCTATATTTGTTGTTGTAGAGATAGTTTTGCGATAGTCATAACAGAGGATATACGTGTTATAAAAGCGTAGAATGGCTCCGCTTCAAACGAACGAAACAGCTATATTTGAAGGTAATGCACAAAACGTAAAGTGCTCGAACTGTATTGGGATGGGGTCCGCAAATCCTCTCCATACAATGCACTGTATTCGTGCTCTGTGTCGTTCAGGACCTAGGAGACGAAAGTCACTGCAGCGGTGTGGGTGGCGCAGAAAGAGAAAGCTGTGTTTCTCTCAGTGGCTACTCGCGGGCGGTTTGCACGAGGCTACTCTGCCACGCTACACTGTGTGAAAGTGAGAGAACCGCGTCCATTTCTCGACCTTTGACAGAGCTCGAGGTGGGAGAGACTCAGAGCGAAGTCGGCTAGCAGCTGAAGGTCGCGGCCGTCAAGACACAGAGCTAACGACTCCGCCTCTCGTCCTATTTATCGTGGCGAAAGTAGCATTTAAACTACTTGCTACGTATATAATCCATTCTTAGCAGCTGCCATCATCCTCGCTGAAGTCCAGTATTTTGGAATACAACACCTAAAATATAGTGAGAACACATTCAGAGTACACTCAGATGAATTATTCATCCATTTTAGATAATGTTACAACTCCTACATAGAAAAGAACCTTGGCACACTCATTCATAAATGGGTAATTACACAAATACCGATTAATGTACCCATAACTACTCCAACGTACATTTATTCATTACTACTGTGAATTCTGTCCTCGTGAATGTCATAAATTAGTGTAATACAAACTTAACTGCGTCACAATATTCACCAGAGATAAATTTTGGTTGGCTCTGAGCACTATGCGAATTAACTTCTAAGGTCATCAGTCGCCTAGAACTTAGAACTAATTAAACCTAACTAACCTAAGGACATCACACACATCCATGCCCGAGGCAGGATTCGAACCTGCGACCGTAGCGGTCACTCGGTTCCAGACTGCAGCGCCCAGAACCGCACGGCCACTCCGGCCTGCTGAGAGATAAATTTTACAATTTAACTTGAGAACTGATTGATTAAGAGGTTGACATGAGTATTGGAACAACACCAATTCTATTCCAAAGTACCGTTATCCAAGATGGCAGTGATGACGTCATTCAAGATGGCGGACTTTGGAATAGAATCGGTGTTGTTCCAATACTGACATGTGCTTACCTTAATAGGTTGCCATCTTTGGAATCAACTGAAGGTTGAAAAATGAGCTTACAACAGAAACATAGGTTGTACACAAACAATAATTTTTTTTGAGACAAAGTGTAAAAGTTTTCGATGGTGCTAAGCCGCAGTCCTACAGCATGTTTTGAAAGAATACACAGGCATTTGACTGTGTATTACTGTAGTTTTCTTATGTAAAATCTATATTTCAGCTTTTACGCCATTATCGGGTGTGGTGTTCTTAGAGCAGTAACACTTCGTATTTAAAAAAGTCAGCCCAAAGTAGCGTTGTCCAGAAGAAAACGTATAGTATACAGTTAAATGGCAGTGTATTCTTTCAAAAAGTGTTTCATGTAGTTAACACAGTATTCAGTATTTCATCAAGAGCCCGCAACTGAATCAAATAAGATATTTTTCATTGCTACCTCCTTCACTAGTAAGGCATACTAGAATTCGAATGGTTCATATAAAGTGTTGCTCCTGGTGTCGCCAGCAACACAGGTGACCGTCAGAGCGTACTTACATTTCATATTGGTACTGAAAATGAATACTGCAAGGCCTCTGCTGTGAATTAATACTAAAGATAAAGGAAAATCTAATTAGCATCTTGGAAATGAGCTGATGTTGAACATATTCTCCATTTAACCATTTTGCCATCCCGTTTATTCCCGTGTTGCATTTTTCATTTTTCGATACTTACGGAAATCTTCACGTTTGCTGTTAAATAACTTAATCTTTTTTTGTAAATCCTCGTCGCCAGTTTTGTAAAGGCCAAGTCGCTACTGTTGTGGATGTCGAGTTGACGCTGTTGTTACGGTAAGCCGAGTTTGTGAGTTCGTGAAACGGCTTCTGGTGCAGTACACCGCTTAGAGAATTTCTCAAAATAAATGTTCAAATGTGTGTGAAATCTTATGGGACTTAACTGCTAAGGTCATCTGTCCCTAAGCTTACACACTACTTAACCTAAATTATCCTAAGGACAAATACACACACCCATGCCCGAGGGAGGACTCGAGCCTCCGCCGAGACCAGCGGCAGAGAATTTCTCCCTACCACTGTTACACAGCTATGCCGCAGGGTCAGGTAACAGGATAGGAGAAATGCTCTACAACACTCCAACAAATCAGGAACAAAGTCACACAAATGAGATAGTAAGTTTACTTATCTTTGTGACTTGTTGAATAATGAAGCCCACAGCACTGTAATATAACACGAAAAAGGTTCTCAATGGCTAAGTACAAATGATCGTGGGTAAACTTCACAGTACGTAGCAAATGCAATTTACAACAACTATCTGTTCACTTCTAAGACTTCACTAAACGACATTCCTTATCTAAGTCAGCCCTGGACAATGATCTATAACCAAGAGCGCGAGAGCTGCTCTTCCATTTCCGGGTAGGCTTTGTCCGTTGTCGTCCGTTCATTGGCGGATTGTACTCGGCCGGCAATTGGCCGAGGTGAAGTCGATATCTTCATCCTCAGCGCCGCCCATGCCGCTGGTAGACCTCGCGTAAGTGGCGAGTCTCTATGGCACTGGCGCCAGCTCGCACCCCTGCGACTGTGGTGCTTTTGCCCTGGCTGTGCCTTGTTCGGACGACACGACAGTCTTAATTCCCGTTTAAGAATAATAAATAATAAGAATAATAATAATGGAATCGCTGCCGACTGGAAACAGGTGTTATTTCCTCTTATTCGATCAGTTCAAAAATGGTTCAAATGGCTCTGAGCACTATGCGACTTAACTTCTGAGGTCATCAGTCGCCTAGAACTTAGAACTAATTAAACCTAACTAACCTAAGGACATCACACACATCCATGCCCGAGGCAGGATTCGAACCTGCGACCGTAGCGGTCACGCGGTTCCAGACTGAAGCGCCTTTAACCGCACGGCCACACCGGCCGGCTATTCGATCAGTGGCATGTATATCGCTTACCATTATCATAATTATGACATATCGTCACCGATTAATTACACACTAGGCAGTTGCCGTAAGTCCCAAATTTTGGAAGTTAACAGGTAAAAAAAAGTAGTGGTCCATAAGTGAGTGAGATTATGGAAACAGCATGCCGCGTACGAGTAAAAATGGTTAAAAAGTTTCCGCTGTTAATGTGACCCAACGGTGTCATTAAACGGAGGCCAAATACCATTCATTATCAGTTCGCAGAAAGTACCGCCGATGTCGATTTCGTTACAGGTGGAGCACTAGTTCAGAACGCACAACGACAGAAAGCGAAAAGTGCCAGTTCTCCAAGGAATCGCCCTGTCGTTCGTCCCAAGTGATTTAGAGAACCCGTAGCAAATTTAGGGCAGTACGGAGATCCGAACTCTGCTTCTCACCAGTACGTGTCCAATGTTTTAATCAACGAGCCAAATCGTCGACTGTATAATAAGTTCCCATTTCGTGACCAGCGGCATATGCAAAACTACGCGGGCTGTTGATGGGTGTGTGTTTATGTAATTAGATTTTAAAACACACCTGGCCCACATTAACATAGTGCGGGTGCTAGGGCGATGCTGTCGGGAGCTGATGTGACGTCACCTGCACCTCTGCACTTCACAAGCAATAGTGCGCCGCACTCTGCTCCACTCTATGCCAGGTCACCGGAGGGTTGTTGAAACTCATCGGCATCCCTCAA
This sequence comes from Schistocerca nitens, assembly GCF_023898315.1. NCBI lineage: Eukaryota > Metazoa > Arthropoda > Insecta > Orthoptera > Acrididae > Schistocerca > Schistocerca nitens. Next base: position 560,595,170 of record NC_064619.1, on the reverse strand, counting down.
AAACGAATGTGACGCCGCTTCATATGCTTTTCATGGAGGTGAATAAATTTAATTTATGGTACAATGACGGTGCTCTCTGAGTTATTACACAGGTCAAAAAGCTATGTGGTTGTGCACGGAGCAGAGTTTCGGCAGAATACACTTGTTGACTCTTGATGTGGGCGCAGTATAGGAAGACATTCGCATAAAATATGAAAGCATTCAAATAAAATATCAGTATCAGCAGAAAAGTGACAATGAGTAAACTATCAAATAATCTTTTACCTGAAGATGGATGATTTTCCAACGAAATGGTTAAAATAGCATGCGTAGTATCGTTCATTCAAAATATATAGTGTAGTTTTCTCGCTTTTTACTTGCGGCCCTCAGACAGGCGGGAAGATCCTTATCTGTTTTAACGGAACTAGTAGGACTTATTACCCTAATACTGATTTTTCGTTTAGCCATTTGAAATACTGTTTGGGCTGTAAATTTTATGCTCCAGTTTTTATGATAAATTTTGTGGTTTCACTTTTGGTAGTATGACCCCTGCTGCTCTACGACTTGTTCACTAAATTTTTCACTGTAAAGCATGGTATACTGTGAGGTATCGCAAAAAAAATGGTTCAAATGGCTCTGAGCACTATGGGACTCAACATCTTAGGTCATAAGTCCTCTAGAACTTAGAACTACTTAAACCTAACTAACCTAAGGACATCACACACATCCATGCCGGAGGCAGGATTCGAACCTGCGACCGTAGCAGTCCGCGGTTCCGGACTGCAGCGCCAGAACCGCTAGACCACCGCGGCCGGCGACGTATCGCACAAACGTTTCAGTTTCTTCCTGTTCAACGTGATAACTGCAGTTGTTATTCCACTTCTGGCAAATTCTTTCTACAGTTCTACCCCCTTTCTGCAATATTCTACAAATACTGTATGCACCGACTCAAACCTGTTAACAATGTCATATGGTTCGTCCTTATTCGTAGAGACTTACGTTCTTTGATTAAGGCATTTGGGGTCCTATACAGACACTCAGAAACATACATACATACAAAAAAGAGATGATACATATCTAATGGAAATAACTAACACGATAATGAGAAAGGATGCTCTTTATCTCTCATTCTTTTCAAATTATACTTTGCAATGGCTTTAAAACCAGCATTTTTTCTTCTTTTTATTTCCGTGGTATGCATGACTGCAAACACTGAAGTTAACGTATCAGACCAGGAAAAAATTTTATTATGGCTGTCCAAATTAAATAAGATTTTACAACTACCTAGTATCACAATTTCTATAGCGTACACGATTCTTACCTCTACAATACAAGAAAATCCTAGACACGAATATCACAAGCCCAATTTACCGTAATGCATGTCAACAGCCCGGAAAGTTTGATCGTATGTTAGAAAAATTCTGAGAAAAGTAGCTAAGAAATATATAGTGCTGAAAATTTTAAAAAAAGTCACAGTAAAACGTTCCCTACATGGAAGTGGGTAATGGATGATACGAGAGACGCAAAATCACAGGCCATGGTGTGGAAACGAGACACTTGAGGCCCTTTCGCGTCGTTACGTGGAGGAAAGGAATTAGGGATTTCGACACACAACAACAGCTGCATATCTGGAGAACAAAAAACAAATGTTAAGCAGTAAATGAGGGAAAGGGTGACTACTTATGTTAATGTTTTAACACCTACCACAGTTATCATGCTGTGTTTTACAACAGTTAACAGCATTTTTTTTTCCTATCGTCGCGTGGATTGGCCGCGCGGTTTAAGGCGTCATGTCACGGACTGCGCGTCCCCTCCCGCCGGAGATTCGAGTCCTCCCTCGGGCATGGGTGTATGTGTCGTTCTTAGCATAAGTTAGTTTAAGTAGTGTCTAAGACTACGGACCTATGACCTCAGCAGTTTGGTCCCTTAGGAATTCACACACATTTCAACATTCGAACATTCTAGATATCTATCACTAACATGACTTCTAGATGAACGCCCCATTATGAACCGATAAATTCGAACAAATTTGCACAAAGTGCCGCAAACATCACTACGCCCATTGATTCTACTTTCACCGAAGTCTCTTACATGAGTTTCTGATAGTCAAAACCATCGAGGGCTAAATACAGCTGAAGCGGTTAATAATACCCAATATGTGTCCCCTTTGTTATCGCATTTTAACTGCGAACGGGAAAAACCACCTAAAAAACACACTAAGACCGGCCGTAGTACCACACTAACAGTCGATAATCCGTCCTGTGGATCCGATCTCGATCTGGTCACCTCCCTGTATCGCAAGCTAGTGCGTTACACTGTGCTAGTAGGCCACGAATGTACCCTAGCTTTGACTGAAACTTCTTGCCTATTTCTTAGACATCAAGCGCAAGACATTGCCACTGGCAATTAACGCCGCCGGTTCACAACTATCTGGACTCGAAGGAGTTGTATGACCCCGCACCTTCAGTCAAATGCACCTTTGATTCGTCGAGCCGTGACTTGTCCCATAGGATTAGATAAACTGTCGACAAATTGGATCATGTTTGAGTAGTTTCGTAAATAAAGAAGTCGCTTTTTCTTTATTGTATAATTGTTTTTGAGCATCTTCACCGCCAATGAAACAGAGTGAAAATTTGTGTGGCTTAGCTCCTGTGAGGGTTGAAAAAATTCAACAGCTGCATTTGAAAATTTGTGACCGGATCAGGACTCGACCATGAATTCTTCGCCTTGACCGCCTCGGCCATCCGGGAACGCTTGCCGTCCGACTCAAATTCCCATGTACAGCTCACCACTGGCGTTATGACCCCGTTCATTTTTCCGTTTTGCTCGCAGCCTTACTGACTTCCCGTAAGGGGACGAACTATGATATGCATCCGCATTGAATTAGTTGTATCACCCATCAAGGAATTCAAAAATTGATTCAAATAGCTCTGATCACCATGGGACTTAACATTGGAGGTCATCAGTCCCCTAGACTTAGTACTACTTAAACCTAACTAACCTAAGGACATCACACACATCCGTCCTCGAGGCAGGATTCGAACCTGCGACCGTAGCAGCAGCACGGTTCCAGACTAAAGCGCCTAGAACCGCTCGGCCACAGCGGCCGGCCATCAAGGTGCATCTATGCAATTATGTGTGTTGCGTCCGTACTTTTGTACACATCCGAAAGGACAGACACCACACGTATACACCCATCAAAAAAAGTTAAGCATAATAATTGGCTCTCCTATCTTGAAATGAGATAGATGTCTTATACCGTATTCTTTGATAATACAGAATGACAAACAACCTTCCCTTTGAACCGACTACGAAACGAGAAAGGAAACTTATTTGAATAAACAAAAAGCTTCAATTTCCCACAACATCCAAAGACATAAAATAGTGTGTTCAGTGCACTGTTCAATAACGTGTAGGACCTCAACGAACCCTCAAGCACTCTAATGCGACGGGGCATGCTCAGCACCAACTCACTGCAGGCCTCTTATTGCCTCACTCCTCAATGGTAGCACTCCAGAGAGCTTCAATTGTTAATGGAGGATGTTGACGACGAGCAAGCCCCATGCAGTTCATATCCGGTGAGCATGCTGGCCTATCCATTCTTCGCATCCCACGTCCTGTCAGATACCGACACACACTGCGAGCATGATGAGGTCGGGCGTTATCCTGTAGAGAGAACCCTTCCCCTACAGTCTCTGCAAAACCATTGACTTTGGGTCGGAGAACGTTGTTTTCATACACTGGAACAGTCGTGATGCCTTCGATTGGAAAGAGAGGTGTGCGGCGGCGGCCATCCATGATTCTTGCCCAGAATGGGACTGAGCCACCGGATTACTGGTGAATTTCCACAGTCATTGAAGGGTGATTGCGTTCCCCTATTCGCTTCCTTATGTGAACAGAGTTGTTGGAACGAGTGGTGTGCGGCCTGCCCAGAACAGGATAAGGCCATCGGATTGTTGGTGACATTCCACAGTCATTGAGGGATGATTGCGCTCCCCTGTTCGCGTCCTTATGCGAACAGAGTTGTGAGTGTGCAGCCCAATTCGCACTTCGTCTGTGAATAGTGTTTAGGTCCATTGGTCTCGTGTCCAATGTTCATGTGCTCTCGCCCATCTTACACGAGCACCCTGTGATGTGGACGGAGTGGTCCTGTCTTGAGGGATCTTCGGCTGTACAACCGTCCATCATGGAGTCCGTTGCGCACAGTTTGGGTTCTTACGGTAACCCGTGTGGCCTCTCTAAGTTCGCGATGCAGAGTAGTCGCCGTCTTTGTAAGGTGTCTCCGTGCAGATGTCGTTACGTATCGGTCCTGAGCTGCTGTAGTTTTGCGTGGACGACCTCCGCGGTGTCGAGTCGCTATTGAATGCATTTCCTGGAACCTTTTCCACAGTCTGGAGGCAACACTTTGATTAACGTGAACATTATTAGCAATGTCAACGTGTCCCATGTTTTGTCCCAACAGCGTGATGATTTTGATACATTTGCCATGGAGAGCCTGTTCCGAAGGCATCGTGCTGCACTAGGAGGCACACGGACAACTGTGCATTCACAAGAACTCAGCTGGTGTAATGCGTTTGCTTATAAGTCATGACTACCCCTCATGAGGCAAAGTGGCAACGACCAACGAGTTCGCTTATGTACGCAACCACCTTCCTACATAAACACAAAACGAAAATTCATAGCGTCTGTTGGTGGGTAATCTGAAAATACGCTTAACTTTTTTATGAGTGTAATTGTATAGAGAGAAGTACATTTATCGTAGCCGAAAGCAACTGCACCGGTGATACGCTTGAAGGCAGGGCAACGAAATGATTGACAGTTTCTCTTCCGAGATTAATACACAAACTTTTCGGAAAACTGGAAAACTAGAAGATATAAGCGGATTAAGTGGACTTTACTCGACGCATTAGACTCATGACAATATGTATATGATTAGTCATGACAGAGAACGCACAGAAAGCTAATTTGAATCTCTCTACGGAACTACCAGTTCGGATCAACAGGACTCGCCAGGCTACTAAACTTACCTTTAGCATTCGTACGTAGCGTGAGGTTGCCATGAATGGGCTGGATTTGTTTCAAATTGGTTCAAATGGCTCTGAGCACCATGGAACTTAACATCTGAGGTCACCAGTCCCCTAGAACTTAGAACTACTTAAACCTAACTAACCTAAGGACATCACACACATCCATGCCCGAGGCAGGATTCGAACCTGCGACCGTAGCGGTCGAGTGGTTCCAGACTGTAGCGCCTAGAACCGCTCGGCCACAGCGGCCGGCTGGATTTGTTTCTCTGTGGATATTGACAATAGGCACTTACTACTGGTCATTAAGTGTGCGTCGTGTTGCCAAATATTCGCCACCTTGGCAGTGAGTCGTCCGACGAAGACGATCTGCACTATGTTCATGTAACTGGCTAGTATTAATTGTTGATATTAATGTCGTAGTAGTGATTAAATTTCTGCAGGCGTCATTGGAAAGTGCGAGAAATTCTCACCATTCTGTCATATTCAGAAAATAAAGTGATGTGCACGAAGACTAGGTATTTTTAAGTGATGCAGTGCGAGTAGCCTTTATGATTCACCTCGAATTCTGTCTAATCTTAGCCCTAAGTAGGCCACTGCGCACAATATTTAAACAATGGTTTTTACTACATGTTTTGTAGAAGTTTGTGTTTTGACACTCAGCCAAATGCGGTTTTTTTTAAACTAGTGGCAACACTGCTGAGGAGACACTATGCAGTGGAATCTACTATTGTCGCTGATAGCACACGTTGTTGACATACTTACCTTACCTCCGAGCAAATGGACTCGCCCGGCCCACGTCACCGGCCTGCGCACAATCAAGGGAAAAACTGTCACTTGTAAGCGAGCGGACTAACGAACGACTGTGATTGTGTTATCCTAACGCATTACGTTCCTCCGCGGCAGACCGTCAATGCACAGTGTTACTGTTGGTTTTTGGAGCATCACGTGCGACCAGCTTTGCGAAAGAAACGGCGACACTTTCTGCGCAACCCACCCATCATTTTGCAGGACAATACGCGTGGCTGCTCTATTCTGTCGATGGGACTGGGAAGTACTGTACCATCCACCATACTCCCCGGACTTAAGTACTTGTGACTTTGATTTGATTCCGAAGATGAAGGAACCACTTGGTGGCATTCGCTTCAGAGCTGCTGCAGAGATTCGACAGGCAGTAGACCGCTCCATTCGCACCATCAACAGAACAGGCTCTGCTAACGATATAATACGCCTTCCAAATCGCTGGCAACGGGTTCTACCCAACGCTGGTGACTACTTTGAAGGACAGTAACAGGTGCAAACATGTAACTTATTTGTATCGGTCGTGAATCAATAGTTGCCACTATTTAACTTCCAACCCTCGTATTTTAGCCCCCTTTGGTTTCGAAAATATGTTGATCGTTTTCAGATCTCAGCAAAAAACTCATAAAAATGAAAAATATGCAATGTATTGACATTTATATGTGTAATAATTAACAACTGTTACACTACAGCCCATTCAAGGAAAGAGCCTGGTTCAACGAAGGAAACCACTCTCTTCGACTGGGCCGATTACATACGTTTATATTTTTGAAATACATCTTTAACAGTGAATATTTATGATCTCTTTGTCTACTATAGTGAAATGCAAAAGATAATCAAATTAGACTGACAAAAAATATTTATTAAGACATCCGAGAATTTTATCATACGTTTTCTTTAGGTGGCCCAGCGACAGAAGTATTCTGCTAAAATGCATCACGACTTCGATAACGACTAGTTTCAAGTTTTGAATCTACTTCTAAATTTCCGTCTTTGAAATGTCAGATATGGATAAAATTACAGACAGCCTACAAGGGCGAGCACTGAAAGCGCGTCTTATTCGCTTTCTGGCGGAACGATGTCTGTGGCCTTACTCAAACTGCTGGAATATGTATCACATTAGTAGTGTGATAACAGAAGCATGCAGCAGCTAAAACAACGGCACTGCTGTTAACGTCTGCAGAGGCTTTTTATGCAATCAGTGAGGTATGTTAATGGCGCAGTACCACATCTGCGGACTTGTTTTATCTTCTCGTAGACGAAACCGTGTCTGAAACGAGGAAGATATTAAGAGTGAAACGTTTTGTTTACAACCGAAGAGGCGTTTCGTAAAGGAATTAGCCGCTGGCTGCAACGGCGTTGCTGTTTCAAGGTCGCTTGGAATTTGTGATGAATCTGTAACGTCATTTTGTTCAATAGATTGATTTTCAGTGGTTTTTGGCAGTCTTTATGAGAAGTGGGGGTCGTTACGACGAGACGTAATCTGAGATAGTGAAAATTCATACTCCAAGTCTCACGATTTATCTGTAGCGGTTTCCTGACATTTAGGTGTATCTATCACGTTCGTCAGATCAACAAGACAGTCACGGTGAGGCGGCAGATGAACGTAGCATCGGTACATCGTAAGACAATGGCTGTTGCGTTAATGTGATACAAAACAAGTATGAGACAGCATTTAACACTGTTAATTTGTTGTGGTCATGGCCTTCATTGTTTACAAGAGACATCTGACAGGACGACACCCCAAGGTGCTTCCTGACGTTAGAAAGATTGGGATAATGATATTGAATATGAAGGGACCACAGTGTGAGTTTACGAGTGTCAGTGAAAAAGTAACGCCGCCTATTTTTTCTTCTACAATGAAGTTCGTTAAAAATTTGAATTTGGCTCTGTTCCACAACGCTCCTCTCCAGTACACTGCAGCAGTAACTTTCTGCGTCAACAGATGCCAGTGCTGCAGTAGCTTGCAAAATGTTCGTATTAGACAACGTTCCGTGATAGAATATTTGACTGCAGAAGGTGAAACGCCAATTCGCCCTCATGCAAGACTGATGAATGTGAACGGTGATGCATTTTGACGTTCTGTGATAGAATTCTTGAACGCAGAAAGTGAAACGCCCATTCGCGCTCTTACGTAACAGAGAAATGTGTACGGTGATGCAGCAATGTGCATCAGTACTTTTATAGGCGATATATTCGTCGCTGTAACGAAACTGGAGGGCAAACGCCACTGGCTGACGGGAAGCGGTTGACATCATTCGTAGCACCCGCCGGGTGACTGCAGATCATTTGTGTGGCATTTCCTCCTTCAGTTAAGACAATGTGATGATGACTATTTAGCAACTAGGATATTCAAAGGCTTCTGCAACTTGGGTAACAAGAATGTTAACAGACCAGAATAAAAAGACAAGAAAAGCAATTGCCTCCCAATCCTTTCAATGCTTCCGGATATAGGAAGAAGAGTTTCTGGAAAAAAACTGTGACCGGAGACGAAACATGAACTGATTTTTCTGAACCAGAATCGAAGAGGCAGTCGATGTACTGGCATCACAGAAACATACCGAAGAAGAAAAAGTTCAAAACTGTGCGATCGCCAGGGAAAGTTATTGACCAAGTATTCTCAGATATAGATGGTGTGACTATGGTTGATTTTTTCGAGCAGGGATGCACAATAAATTCTCCCCAATACGTCAAAACCCTCAAATAGCTTAAAGCAACTTCAGTGAGTACGCCCAACAACAGCCATGCGGATACTGTGCTTCTGCATGACAATGAAAGACAACACACCAGTCGTCCAACCACTGAAGAGATTGTGAAACTTGTTTGAGAAGACTTGCCTCATTCTCTAACCTGGCACCATCAGACCTCCATCTGTTCCAGCTGCTAAAAAAAAGCTTAACGTGGGATTAACTTTGAAGATGGTAACGCCAAGAAAGCACCCGTGCGTCATTGGCTCTGCAACCGGGACCTTACGTTTTACCACACTAGAATACATGTCCTTGTTAAGAGATGGACCAAAACTGTGGAAATGGGCAAATATTATGCTGAAAAGTCAAATTGATCGCCAATGTTATTGTTTTCAACCTGTGTAATTTCATTTGAAATGCTTGACTTTTTTTTTAAAAAAAATGGGATGCATTACTTTTTGACTTTCCCTGGTAGAAATTAATGTTTGATAGTCGAAAGCAAAACTTAGAATTGAAGTATAACGAAGTTGTTCCATGGCATCGTGTTTGTTAAGCCTTTTTATTGAGAAGGCAGTGAGCATCCTCACAGCCAAAGATTAGAGAATGCAGGTGACTGGTTTGTTCGTCCCCAGATCACGTTGTAACTGTGTAATTTCATTTGAAATGCTTGACAATTTCTTTAAAAAATAGAAGGCATTACTTTTTGTCTGACCCTAGTAGAAATTAATGTTTGATAGTCAAAAGCAAAACTTAGAATTGAAGTAAGACAAGGTTGTTCCACATCATCGTGTTTGTTAAGCCTTTTCATTGAGAAAGCAGTGAGCACTCTCAAGTAAAAGCTTAGAGAATTCAGGTGACTGGTTTATTCGTCCCCAGATGACGTTTTTCAAATGGCTGATAGTAAAATTTATGAAGAAAAAGACTGATGGAATCCATGGAGGAAGATAATTGAAGATATTGTGGAGGCATCAAGAACTCAAATTTATCGAGAAATGAGGAGCCAACTTAGAATCTGTAAGAAGGAAACGTAATGACACGGTAATAGCCTGATTTTAGAGGACGCTACCGAGAAGGCAAGCCTTGCATTCTCGAAGATAGCGGTACAACTTCACCTCCAGCCATCCAGATTTAGTTTTACTATGGCTTCCCTAAAGCGTTTAACACAAATTCCAGGCTGGTTCTTTCGAAAAGGACACGGCCATATTCCTTCCCATCTTTCTCCCAGACGCACTGTTTGCCCACTCTCCGAGCGTCGCATCAGAAGAAAAACAAAAAGTAAAGATTGTACAGATTTCGTAATATTATTGTTATGCTATATTATGATTGATTTAGCGATGAACGTTATAGACATGGCAGTGAAACTAGGCCATTCTTAAATTTGGTGACTATACATGCCTTTGTTCACACCCTTATGATTAGACAGAACATAACTTCCAGGATGAGGTATTTTCACTATTCTGAAAGGACCTTCATATTTCAAATGCCACTTTTTGTTTAACCTTTTCATGGCAGATGATTTCAGATGAGATCTTAACATAATGTTGTAAGTAGGCTGTTTAGGTTTTTTATTGGTAACGCCACCTCTGTATGAAAATCACTGGCTGTGCTGTGTGCAGTCTGTGGCTAGTTTGCATTGTTGTCTGCCATTGTAGTGTTGGGCAGCGGCAGCTGGCTGTGAACAGCGCGTAGCGTTGCGCAGTTGGAGATGAGCCGCCAGCAGTGGTGGATGTGGGGAGAGAGATGGCGGAGTTTTGAAATTTGTCATGAACTGCTATATATATTATGACTATTGAGTACTTTGAATCTTTTATTTAGCTGGCAGTAGTGGCGCTCGCTGTATTGCAGTAGCTTGAGTAGCGAAGATTTTTGTGAGGTAAGTGATTTGTGAAAGGTATAGTTTAATGTTAGTCAGGGCCCATTCTTTTGTAGGGATTATTGAAAGTCAGATTGCGTTGTGCTAACAAAATATTGTGTGTCAGGATAAGCAAAGTCTTGTATAATTGTTAATAAGGGGACGTTTCATATGTCGACCCTTAGCCGAGGATACCTCACTGGATTCTTCTGATTTTTTCTTGTAATTAGTGTAGCTTTTGTTTATTGCTAGCGCGTAATTGTAGAGAAAATCTCCTTTGTAGTTGCAGTCTTTCATTGTTCTACAGTAAAACAGTTGTGGTATGCATGTAGATTTGCACCAAGTATTTCGCAGCTGTAATTAACTAGATATTATTTTCAGTGTTATGTTAATGTGTTCTCTTATTTTTGCTCTTCAAATTGTGCTTTTCTGTGTTATCGTGTGACATATTGTGACAATAATGGCGTGTGAAAAACGTAACACTAGGCTCCAAAGTAAACTGAGCAATAATAGTGACGACGAGCGTAGCTTGCCAGCACCACTGTGTAGTGAATTAACAGACATTCAAAGTAGTCATTTGGTAACTGTGCATAGGGAAATGGAGCGGGCGTCAAATAATGGTGTAGACAGTGAAACAGGTAGTGAACAGGGAAGCATTATCGATCGATCGGTCGGCAACAGCTCGCCTCAGGAATCGGGAATGTCAGAACACAATATTGCAAATACTGTAGACTCAGGTTTTGGGTTCTCACCGTTTTCTCAAATGAGTCAAGACACATTTTCCGCTTGTCAAAATGTGAATGTTGCTGGTGCAAATTCACTGCCGAAAAGCACTGAGGAACATGTTTCAGACACCAGTGCATTGTTATTACAGTTAATGCAACAAATGGAACAAAATCTTCAAAAGTTAGACACGGTGGAACAAAATCAGAGACAAACACAGCAACAGCTTCAAAAGTTAGACTCATTGGAACAAACTCTTGAACAAACACGTGAAGATTTAACTACTGAGTTACATAACATTGAATCGAAATGTCAAAAAGCCTGTAATGACGTAAAAACACAAATTTGTGAGCATTTTCAACCTATTTTTTTGCGGCATGAAAATGCATTACAGAATCACGAAGCAGCCATAAAAGAACTGCAAAGTATTGTTCATGAAAATCATGAGACCTTGCAAGCTAAATTTGACTCAGTTGCATCTACCGATTCGGTTACGCAACTTGCAAAAACTCAGGAAAACTTAAAGGACACAGTAGATACTCTGAAACTTGGTTCAGAAAAACACACTGAGGAAATAAGTACACTATCGGAGAAAGTAGCCGAACTTTCGGATCAGTTCACTAATTTATCTACGAAGGTAGATGATAATCTGAATGACACAAAACCGGTAGTCTTTAATGACACAGAAGAGTGCGAACAAATTAGGAAATTCAATCAAAATCAAATCAATATACAGTACAAAAGAGAAATCCGGGAAGTACAAGATCAGTTGGCACAAGTAATACAAAAATTACAAATTTCAGAGGACACTTGCGCTCCAACACGGGAAGAGGGACATAGAAATACGGAAAAGCCGCAAAATAATAACACAGGGCATTTCGGAAGTTATGAAAGAAATTGGCAATGTGCACCGAATTTTGAGATGGAACGGCCGACACGACCTAACAATGACCGATATGCGACTCGCCGACATGATGACTTTGACTATAAGCTGTTCATTACTACACATAAATTCAAAACATTTAAGAATTCTGGCAACGACATTCATCCACAAGCATGGCTCCATCAATTCTCTCATTGTTTTCCTCCCAACTGGTCATTAGAGCACAGATTAGAATTTATGTGTGGCTACTTAGAGAATGAACCAGCTGTAAGAATGCGATCCGTCATTCACGATTGTCACAGTGAAGGAGAATTTTACCTTGCCTTCCTCTCAGCATATTGGTCTCAAGCTACACAAGACCGAGTAAAACATAGCATCATGATGATGAAACACTTCGAACAATCTGAATTTTCCAGTCTTGTCAAATATTTTGAAGACATGTTGCATAAGAATCAGTATCTTTCAAACCCATACAGCCCCTCAGAACTCATCCGCATTTGCTTAATCAAATTACCTGAACATTTACGACATATTATTTTAGAAGGACGTTGCAAAGACGACACTGAAGCTTTTCAGGGACTGTTACAAGAACTGGAAATTGACACTGACCATCGCGGAACGCAGGAGCACAACAATTACAGGTTACATCTGTCACAATTCCGCGATGAAAGAAATAATAACTGGACACGACAAGGCTATTCTCACAACACATATCGTGACCAAAACAGACACCACCCGTATGACAACCGTTAGCAGAGTAATAGTTACAGAGAAAGATCGCATTTCCATAGTAATGAAAGTGACAGAGACAACCATAGAAACAGACAATATGGGAACAAAAACAATTATTATCAAGGGAGACAGAATAACTTCAGACGCAACAGTTCAGCGCGCAGTTACGATTCAGGGAGAAATTCTCCACCACTTAACCGACAAGAAAGAAACTACAGGAACTACCGACATAACGACAGACGTGAATTTCATCAGAACTGGCGGGATTCTAACAGAGCTGGGCCCTCTCGGCAAGGCGAATTTGAAGTTCGGTCTCCTAATCCCAATAACGACGCGCGCCAACAAAGAAACAGACAATGACCCGCACCACAGGCAGCCACCTGCGCCGGCTGGCTCAGAGAAAAATAACACAGATGCTAACCTTGAGAAAAGATTTAGCATTCGTCACTGACGTATAAAACATGACAATTGCTTTTCAGTTGAAAGTCTGCGTACTGGGAAGAGTAAAGGTTTACACCACATTTCACATGTAAAACCGTTTATTGAAAGATAATCTGCTTTTTAACTTAGTCTTGGCTATAACATTTTTCACTTTACATTACCAGTATGCTTTGTCAGACTTAGAATCTGTTGACATGCAACAATGTTTGAAGTTAAATATCCAGTCAAGAACCAAGGGAACTTAGACAAGTAATTATGAATGCATTGTTATAGTGAACAGACGACACAATGTTTTTATTTGTACATTCTTGCTTGTTAGTTGCACGATTACATAAAGACTATAAGGCTCACATACTTAGAACATTTACCAGTACTGCTAATGAGATTTTAACGCAACATTTTGGTTTACTTGAAATTTGGTGTATCATGAGGTAAGTACATTGGCTTCTGCAGAAATTAGCTTTCGGAGGACGATAACTACGATACTTCCACAGAGATTATGTTGCAACAAGATGCACAGTTTAGCGCTACAGTACACGTATTTGAGTGATTAATTTTGCACTTAAATCATTTATTTTTAAAGATATTTGGAGTACAATGATACAAAGGTTTTCCGTGATACATTTCATTCCACTGCTGTAATCTGTAACACCTGAGGGTATAATTACATTAATCCTCAGGGGGGTACACGCTTACTTTGTGTACCATGTGTTTGGCAAGCACAAGGAGCCCTAGCTAATATGGTATTTGCTTACACAACTTTACACATCGGTACCATATTTCTCTAACACAGAATTACACAGCTATCTGATCATTTAACAGAGAAAGAAATTTTTTTTTACTACATCAGTGACAGATATTTACGTAATTACACAGTTGGATAACTTCACACTTATGAAATTGTATTTTTGTCTGTACTTTGTGAACTGTTCATATTTTTTCAGAACCATTGTGATACTATGAGAGCTTTGAATGATGTGTTTGGTATGGGATCATGATATTTAAAGTATGTTTGAGGTTGATGACACTATTGAAATGAGCAGAGAATTTTTTTAGGTTTTGAAATTATTGCAGAATGCTACGACATTTTTGAGGTTTGGCTGAGGTGTTATGGTATTGTTATGATAACTATGTGTATTATGCTGTTGCGGTATGTTTATGATCAGTAAGCTGATGCTATATGAGTTATTTGATTATGCTACGTATCTGTTATGATGAAATATTGAAGAAGTGTCAACGAATAAGGTAAGGAATAATGAGTAGTGGTTAGGGACTCTGGTTTGTGAAAAAGGTTGTTGGAAACCAAGAATCGTACTTTAAGAGTTATGAAATGTGTGTATATGCGTGAATGTATCACAATGCTGGCGAAAATTTTTTGGACACTGTTATATTCATAGGATTTTGTTTCTACACATTTGCAACACAAATTATTCACCTGTGAAATTTTTTATATGAGACTGCCACTGTAGCGGAAACTGGTGTCGTAAATATTTCGGTAAGAAAGTTAAGTGACCACCTGCACGTAATGCGTTTTGGGCGCCCAGCTGAGAGGTAGTCGTCTGACAAAAGAAAGCCATTAGGTGTAAAAAAAAAAAGAGGCCATTATCCTCGCTATTGACATTCCTTTGTAGAAAGCATCGCAAATACGACACGCTCTTTACTTGGAAAGATACTTACATTTGCACACCTGATTATGACAACCGTCTTTCTCGAGAATTGAGAGAATTTTTTACTACCTTATGAAATGCCATATGGCTAATGAATGATGTTTCATGCCTTCCTTTGTACATATTTGCTCATTTTCTTTAATATCTAGTTTCTAGCTGCACTGCAGCATTGGTTAAAATAAAATTTAATATATGTACTAATATAGTTATTCTGATCTTTTATGTAGGTACTTATAATTCCTGTCACACGATGTATATGTCTATTTCTATTCTTTTGTAAAGCCTGTTTTACTACAAATGTTATCTGTATTGTTATGTTATTTAATCATGTATTTTGTACCTTTGTAATTGTATTCTCATGTTATAAAATCGTAATTGACACCATTTCATCAAATTAAGTAACTTGTAAGTTACATTTCACTGCACACGTTTCAGTTGGTCATAGTATATGGACAATATGTGAGAAGTAGGGACTGTTAGTGTTTGCACGTGTGTTAATAATTCAGTAAGGGACTGGATAACAGCATTGCTTGTTCTAAGGACAATTAAAAAACTTTGTGAGTGCACAAGTGGTGGTTTATGGACTTGCTATATTGTCCGCAAGACTCTTCGATGGTGATTGTGCACCTGCATATTTGCAACAGATGGCTGCCGGCCGTCTCTACAAGGACTACAGTGGGTCTGCACCTTTGATGACCCACCAATACCATTATTTCTACAAGGACTACAGTGGGTCTGCGTCTTTGCTGACTCACCAGTACCATTATTTCTACAAGGACTGCAGTGGGTCTGCGCCTCTGGTGGCCCACCAATACTGTAATCTCTACCAGGACTACAGTGGGTCTGCTCTGTGATGACCTACCTACCAATACTGTTCAAAATTTCGACTGACTCTGCTGTGGGTTTGCTCTGTTGTGGACCAATAGCCGGCCAAAGTGGCCGTGCGGTTAAAGGCGCTGCAGTCTGGAACCGCAAGACCGCTACGGTCGCAGGTTCGAATCCTGCCTCGGGCATGGATGTGTGTGATGTCCTTAGGTTAGTTAGGTTTAACTAGTTCTAAGTTCTAGGGGACTAATGACCTCAGAAGTTGAGTCCCATAGTGCTCAGAGCCATTTGAACCATTTGGACCAATACCTCTCTGCATGTCAAGAGTCAGCACAGTCTTTCCGTTGGAAGGACAACACTACTTCTTCAAGATTGCATGGAAATCCACTACTTCTGTGTGCATTTTCTTTTACTGCTCAGACTTTGAGAAAAACACTGCAATGTTACTGTGATGAATGATCAGGACTGTCTTTATGGGCCCGCATCTCGTGGTCGTGCGGTAGCGTTCTCGCTTCCCATGCCCGGGTTCCTGGGTTCGATTCCCGGCGGGGTCAGGGATTTTCTCTGCCTCGTGATGGCTGGGTGTTGTGTGATGTCCTTAGGTTAGTTAGGTTTAAGTAGTTCTAAGTTCTAGGGGACTGATGACCATAGCTGTTAAGTCCCATAGTGCTCAGAGCCATTTGAACCATTTTTGTCTTTATGGACTGTGAGAAAATTTTAGCTTTTGACCAACATTGTATCAAGAAGTGTGTGCATTTGATATCTTTCTTATTGTAATTATAAAAAAAAATTTATCAAATCATTATTGGCTACTGTCCAAAACAATTTGTAAAATTTTTTGTGGGGAGCATGGGGGCTATGTAAGTAGGCTGTTTAGGTTTTTTTATTGGTAACGTCACCTCTGTATGAAAATCACTGGCTGTGCTGTGTGCAGTCTGTGGTTAGTTTGCATTGTTGTCTGCCATTGTAGTGTTGGGCAGCGGCAGCTGGATGTGAGCAGCGCGTAGCGTTACGCAGTTGGAGGTGAGCCGCCAGCAGTGGTGGATGTGGGGAGAGAGATGGCGGAGTTTTGAAATTTGTCATGAACTGCTATATATATATTATGACTATTGAGTACTTTGAATCTTTTATTTAGCTGGCAGTAGTGGCGCTCGCTGTATTGCAGTAGCTTGAGTAGAGAAGATTTTTGTGAGGTAAGTGATTTGTGAAAGGTATAGTTTAATGTTAGTCAGGGCCCATTCTTTTGTAGGGATTATTGAAAGTCAGATTGCGTTGCGCTAACAAAATATTGTGTGTCAGGATAAGCACAGTCTTGTATAATTGTTAATAAGGGGACGTTTCAATGTTTTCTCCAACTCGATACGTAACGAGTTAAGTTCAATGTTTATCATAGTATGTTTTCCGTAACTCAGCGTGATGCTGAAGCGCAGCACGCACTTGATTAAATAAGGTAGATTTGTCTGTAGATACTGGATTATCGAATTTTGGTAATTTTTCATTGCGCTCTTGATTCTAAGGCTATCGTTTCCGATCGGAAGATAAACCCAACTCATCGTGCTTTCATTCGTTACAGAAGATACATTTTTTACGGCACCTACTATCGAAAACGTGATTTTCGCCCAGACGACATGTCGATGACTT
Source organism: Schistocerca nitens (assembly GCF_023898315.1). Lineage (NCBI taxonomy): Eukaryota > Metazoa > Arthropoda > Insecta > Orthoptera > Acrididae > Schistocerca > Schistocerca nitens. The sequence continues at coordinate 560,577,915 of NC_064619.1, read as the reverse complement.
CAGTGTGCTCGGAGATCACTTCTGCGCTGTGAGATTCGTATTTTATTGCCAGAAGCAGTCCTCAAGCTTCCTTCACCTTCCTACCAGGGCCAGAATTCATCCACGGCTGCACAGTGGCAGCGTCTACTTGGACACGAGCGAAGTCCTAAGGGAGCAGCCACCACATCCAGCAGCGTGGCACTGACAGCGAGAAACCTGTTTTAAGTGCTGCCGCCCTCCAGCCAAGCCGTCCAAATCAAGGAAAATGACAACAGCACCTGTCTCAGCAATCTGTGTCGCTAATAGAAACAACGGAAGAAGCAGCTATGATCGTATCAACCATCTGACATCCTTAGCCATTTCTCTAAAACTCGTTCGTATGAGTCGTGTACGAATGTTAGTCTTCAGCTTGCACGGACATTTATTGTTCGCGCAAACAAAGTTGACACTCGGCGCGGTGGCTGATGGGGCGACTGCAAATGGGAACTGCCTTTACGGTCGCTCCCATCAGCCACTGTGCCGAGTGTCAACTTTGTTTGCGCGTGTAGTATTTTTTTCTGGAAATCGTGCTGCACAGCTTCAATGAACACTACCCCAAGAAAAGAAAGACGCAACGTGAAAGAATTATCCGAATGGGGTGGAAATCAGTGAATGTGATATACATATATAGTCAAACAAATGATTACATTTTAAGCAAAATAAATGATGTATTCTAGGGAAACGGCTTCACAAATTGAGCAAGTCAATAACGAGTTGGTCCACTGCTGGCCTCTATGCAAGCAGTTATTCGGCTTGGCGCTGATTGACAGAATTGTTGGATGTTCTCCTGAGGGACATCGTGACAAATTCTGTCCGATTGGTGCGTCAGATCGTCAACGTTCCGAGCTGGTTGGAGGGCCCTGCCCATAATGCTCCAAACGTTCTCAGTTGGGACGAGATCCAGCGACCTTGATGGCCAAGGTAGGTTCTGGCAGGTACGAAGACGAGCTCCCACTACCATCCGAGGCGTCTCCAGACTAGTATTCCCTGGTCATCGGGGCTCAGTTCGCAGAGGAACAATGCTATTTCAGTCAATGAGATGCTAGACTGATTGTGACGGACACCATTGCAAACGGGCTTGTTGGTGAAAAGAGATCAACGGTAGTCGGCGCCCCTTGCACCCTGAACTCTAGCCCCTTTGTGTGAGTCCCCTATTAAAGGTCCTTTTGATCACTGATGCACGAGTTACATGTCGGATCGCTGCTAATGGTGAATCCGGGGCCTATCTGACGATTTCTCCGTTCTTTCGTTGTATCGTCTCTAGGTGGACCTCTTCCTTCTTGGCGTTGTGTTCGGGCAAAGTTCATCCATTCCTGCCAACCCCATCGAACAGTGGATTTTCTCCTATTAGAATGTGATTCGGCGGTTACTTCAACCGGCTTCTTTGACTCCAACTACACGTCCTCTCTCAAATGCTGACATCTACTTATATGGTTCATGCACCTCTCTGCGGGTCATAGTTACTGTCCAACTGAGTACACGGGATGCAATTCGCGAAGGCCTTATGCTTTGCTACCGATGTGTCCCCGGTTTCCTATCCTTGCCAGATGCACGGTGAAATTGCGCTGCAGCGTCACACATTTAGTCATCAACTTCCAAAGTTTCCAATTTCGCACTTTTCCTCGATACCTGTAAGAGTATCAATTTGTGACCAATTTGCGTAACTCCTTAGTGGTGCGTGGTTTTTCTTTTGTTTTAGAGAGTATTTAAATAACGGTGTGACGGTCAGGAGATCATATTCGAGCCACGAATAACATTACATCAGGTTAAAGAAGGGTCCATTCACGTAAAGTGATAGTATTGACGTACCCTACGTGAAGGAACCTTCCGTTAACGTCATGTAATGTTATTTGTGGCTCAAAGATGCTCGGCTGACCGAAAATTTACGGCGGTTTTGCTGGTTTCGTGATTCCGTTACTTAAATAGAAACATTTATCTTTTGACGAATAGCAGTTAAGTTAAATTTTAAAATAGAATCCTTTTATAAGAACACAACTTTGTTACGTTTTCCGTACAAATTTTTACCGCCGACTTTTTTTTTGTGAGTGGCGTGTGACGCCAGCACTGGGAACGGACACAAACGAAGTTATCTTTCTGGCACACGGAAGTCCAGTTTCGGCCCCGCCAAATTTATCGCCGTCGGGCAAAGCTCTCTAGAATTCCCCTCAGAGACAAGCACTGTTAGGTTCAAACCAACAGACAGGTTATAGAAAAAATGGTTCAAATGGCTCTAAGCACTATGGGACTTAACATGTGAGGTCATCAGTCCCCTAGACTTAAACTACTTAAACCTAACTAACCTAAGGACATCACACATATCCATGCCCGAGGCAGGATTCGAACCTGCGACCGTAGCAGCAGCGCGGTTCCGGACTGAAGCACCTACAACCGCTCGGCCACAGCTCCCGGCAGAGTTTATAGAAAAAGTAGTAGTATTGCAATGTGACGAAGTAGTGCGCAATTAATTCTACTGTGTAAAGGGTATTCTGGCTTCATAGGCACTAAGTTAATTATTTGTATGGCATGCTTCGGTGATTTGCAGTGCCCACGTCTCTAGCTGCTTGACACGGGCGAGCAGTCAGTGAAGTTGCCAGTACACACATTTATACAGAAATAAAGAGCTCTGCGGAGAATGAAAATGCCGGCCACAAAACGTGTCGTATCTCTGAAATAAAGAGCGAAACGCTCTGAATGATATTGTCTGCCATAATTTAGGTGTTAAGCAAAACCAACAAGTGTGCTGGGACGCTTACTGCTCATCTTGCATATTAATGACCTTAGAGACGATATTAATAGTACCCTCAAACTTTTCACAGGTCATGCAGTTATCTGTACTAATAACGAAACTTCGAGGGTTGGAACTTTAATAGTGGCAACTATTAATTTACAGTTCGTACAAAATAGATACGTGTTTTAAAGTTTTACTGGCCTTCAAAGTAGTCACCAGCATTATATATAACCCGTTGCCAGCAAGGTGGAAGTCGTAGGATACTTTTAGCAGTGCCAGTTATGTTGACAGTTCGAGCGGCGCTGTCTATTGCCCGACGAACTTGTAGCAGTTTTGAAACGAATGCCGTGAAGTGTTTCCTTCGGTTTAGAAATCGAGTTGAACTCACGAGGGCTAAAGTCAGGGAGTGCAGTAGGTGGTAATGCACTTAGCAGTCCCATCAGTCAAACAAATCAGTAACAGCTTGCACTGTACGTGCTTGAGCATTGTCCTGCAAAATGATGGTCAGTTCGTGCAGAAAGTGTCATCACTTCTAAGCTGGTCGTAGGTTGTGTTCCAAAAATGAACAGCACAGAGACAGAAGTGATGACACTTTCTGCAGGACCTGACCATCATTTTGCAAGACAATGCACAAGCACGTACAGTGCAAGCTGTTACTGATTTGTTTGACTGAGGGGGCTGCTAAGTCCTGTACCACCCACTGCACTCCCCCGACTTAAGCCCTCGTAAGTTCAACGCGATTTCTAAAATGAAGGAAACACTTCACGGCATTCGCTTCAGAACTGCTGCAAATTCGTCGGGCAATAGACTACGCCGCTCAAACTGTCAACCCAACTGGCACTGCTAAGAGTATCCTACGACTTGCACATCGCTGGCAACGGGTTATACACAATGCTGGTGACTACTCTGAAGGTCAGCAAAACTTTGAAACACGTATCTATTTTGTACGAGCTGTACATAAATAGTTGCCACTATTAAAGTTCCAACCCTGGTATGAAAGCGTCGCGTCTATATGCTTGTCTTTGAACACAAAAAATGGTTCAAATGGCTCTGAGCACTATGGGACTTAACATCTATGGTCATCAGTCCCCTAGAACTTAGAACTACTTAAACCTAACTAACCGAAGGACATCACACACATCCATGCCCGAGGCACGATTCGAACCTGCGACCGTAGCAGTCGCGCGGCTCCGTCTTTGAACACTTTTATATCCAAAACAACTAGATGGCTTTTTGTGCGGTTTTCAATGGTAACTTCAGCGTAGCTTGGGGCAACGTATAGGCTTTATTTCATCAAAATCTAATCACGGAGAAAATATCGTAATTTCAAGTTTTAATAAAATTTTCTTTTCTGTCTGTCTATTTGAACACATTGGTCTCCAAAACTACTACACGAATTTTCATGCGGTTTTCGCAGGTAACTTGAGTATAGATTTGGGCACCGTATAGGCTTTATTTCATCAAAATCAGATTACGGAAAAAAATAGCCAAACGTATTATAAAAATGTGTGCCACATATCCTTCGAAACCACCTGAACGATTTCAAGCAAACTTGATGCATATACCAGTCACTGTCTGGAACCAATCGCTGTGGGGTGCCTACATATCAAACTGGGGGAGGGGAGGGGAGCGGTGTGAGTGTGAACAAGAAATGTAGGCCACGATGCGTGAATACCCTGATTTAATCCATCCAGTATTTGAGAATGAAAGCACTTTGTGACTTGCATAAAACTTTACAACTAATTTCAAACCTTTAAGAAACTTTCTCGTTTACAATCCCTAAAAAAACTGTGAAAGGAAAAAAGTCCGTCACTTGCTACTTTTTCGCTGGTCGTGCAATAAGACTGTCGCGTCAGGCATGACGTCATGACGTTTAAATTTATTACTTCTTTGGTACTAAGTATTCCCGATACGTATGTCGGTGAATGTGCTACGACAGAGAGGAGGAGGGGGAGGAGGAGGAGATGGACATAGAAAGGAAAGAGAAGATGGACAGAGAGGGGGGCAGAACGAGATGGACAAAGTGAGGCGGGTGTGGTGTCACCGCCAGACACCACACTTGCTAGGTGGTAGCTTAAATCGGCCGCGGTCCATTAGTACATGTCGGACCCGCGTGTCGCCACTGTCAGGATTTAGATCGAGCGCCACCACACGGCAGGTCTCGAGAGACGTACTAGCACTCGACCCAGTTGTACGACGACGTTAGAATAGCCTTCAGCTAAGTTAATGGCTACGACCTAGCAAGGCGCCATTTGTACCATTGCATGTATCTCAAGATAGTCTCACTTGTATCATCAAGAATGCTGTATACCAAAGGACGATATAAAAGTTAAGTGTTCTAGTAGCTACGTTCTTTTCTTTATCACATTCATTACGAATCCTGTTCCCGAATTCGCGCCAGTCGGCGTGTGTGTACGTGTGCCCTCTCGGCTACCCGTCTCTGTGGACTGGCTGCCTTGTCAGTCCACTACAGCGGGAGTAGCAGACCGAAAGAGAGAGGGGCGGGAGAAGACGGACAGACAGTGAGGGGTGGAGGGAACGAGGTGGACAGAAAGGAGGGCGGAGGAGATGGAGAGAGGTGGAGGGGGGAAATGGACTGGTGGAATTGAAATAAATACAGACCCGGGCAACGACGGGTACTCAACTAGTCTATAATAAAGTACTGCCTGCAAAAAGCTGCACACATATTCATTCAGTTCTTGATAACATTGCAAAGTGCTGCAAAAATTGGTAATTTGCTTTAAATGTTCAGAAAAGGTAAAATTTTGCTCTTTACAAAACGAATAAAACGTAGTATCCTATGACTACAACATCAATGAGTCACAGTTGGAACTCGTACAAATACCTTGATGCAGAAATTTGTAGAGTTGTGAAATGGAACGATGACATATTCTCAGTCGCAGGTAAAGCAAGTGGCCGACTTCATTGGTGGAATACTATGGAAACGAAGTTTGTGTACAAAGGAACCTGTTACAAAACACTTGTGGGCCTTAGAATAATGCTCGTGTGTGTTGGACCCATAGCGAATAGCACTGACAGGGGGATACTGAACGTTCACAGAGAAAGGCATCACGAACGGTGACAGGTTTGTTTGGCCCATGGAGGAGCTTCACAGAGACTCTTAAAGATCCAAACTGACAGATGCCTGAAGACGGACGGAAACTATCCAGTGAAAGCCTACTTACAAAATTTCAAGAACCACTATTTAGTGATGACTACAAATATACTACAACTCTCAACGTAACGCTTCCGTACGAAACGTGAACACAAGTTTAACGTAACTACAGGGCGCTCGGAGGCATCTAAACAATCATTCTCCCCATGTTCAGTACTTTCATGCAGGTGGTAAAAGCCCTAGTAAGTGGTACAGCCGGCCGTGGTGGGCGAGCAGTTCTAGGCGCTTCAGTCTGGAACCGCCCGACTGCTAGGGTCGCAGGTTCGAATCCTGCTTCGGGCATGGATGTGTGTGATGTCCTTAGGCTAGCTACGTTTAAGTAATTCTAAGTTATAGGGGACTGATGACCACAGATGTTAAGTCCCACAGTGCTCAGAGCCATTTGAACCATTTAAGTGATACAATGTGGGAAGTACCATTTGTTACAGTGGTTTTCACTATGTAAATGTAGATGTAGATAAGAAGAAGTATGCCTGTTGATATTGTTAATTTAATATGAGAAGTAAGTATTTAAAACAAAACGTCAGTTAATAGTACCCACGAGTGTAGCCGAGAGCGCTAATGCGCTGCTTCCTGGACTCGGGTAAGCGCGCTGGCCCCGGATCGAGTCCGCCCGGCGGATTAACGACGGCGGCCTGTGTGTCAGCCAGGCTGGATGTGGTTTTAAGGCGGTTTTCCACATCCCATTAGGTGAATACTGGGCTGGTCCCCACGTTCTGTCTCAGTTACACGCCTCGCACACATTTGAAAACGTTCGCACTATTTCATGGATTACACTAGACGCAGACAGCAGGGTTACACTAATTACGTCCCGTGGGGGTTGTGGTGGCCACAGGAAGGGCATCTGGCCACCCTGTGACACTAACACCGCCAAATCCATAGTAACAAGGTAGCACAAAGGCCCAAAGAAAACGATGAGACAACGTCAGTTAATAGAGCCTATCCTTTCTAACATGTTCCAGACAAAGCGTTGTTAGAATTGTGTGTAAATTATGAAACTGTGGTAGCAATAAATGTTGTGGACGGCAGGTGGGAGGCAGGAGGGAGTGACAGGACGATCTCTCATTGGCTGAGGCATCTGCCATTGTCTGAGCACAGTAAGAACGCGCATTCTGTTGATTATTGCGTTTGAAAGAGTACAAATGTCCAAAGTTCTGTGTAACTGCAAGGTCTTGGGTGGGAATGCTGCACCAGCCGCGGTGGCCGAGCGGTTCTAGGCGCTTCAGCACGGAACCGCGCGACTGCTACGGTCGCAGGTTCGAATCCTGCTCGGGCATGGATGTGTGTGATGTCCTTAGGTTAGTTAGGTTTAAGTAGTTCTAAGTCTAGCGGATTGATGACCTCAGATGTTAAGTTCCATAGTGCTCACAGCCATTTGAACCATTGGAATACTGCGACGCAGCCAGTACGGTTACGCTCTTCCTTCATTTGCTTTGAGTGGAATTTTAGTACAGTTGCATGTGGACTTAATCAAAAAGTTTACTTATTAAAAATGGTTCAAATGGATCTAAGCACTATGGTACTTAACATCTGAGGTCATCAGTCCCCTAGACTTAGAACTACTTAAACCTAACTAACCTAAGGACATCACACAGATCCACGCACGAGGCAGGATTCGAACCTGCGATCGTAGCAGCAGCGCGGTTCCGGACTGAAGGTTTACATTTCAGAGAGACTTGTACTAATTGGGAGCCGGCCGGAGTGGCCGTGCGGTTCTAGGCACTGCAATCTGGAACCGAGCGACCGCTACGGTCGCAGGTTCGAATCCTGCCTCGGGCATGATGTGTGTGATGTCCTTAGGTTAGTTAGGTTTAATTAGTTCTAAGTTCTAGGCGAGTGATGATCTCTGTCGTTAAGTCGCATAGTGCTCAGAGCCATTTGAACCATTTGAAATAATTGGGAGATTATTTCGTACTGAAGTCAGTGGGCCGGCCGAAGTGGCCGTGCGGTTAAAGGCGCTGCAGTCTGGAACCGCAAGACCGCTACGGTCGCAGGTTCGAATCCTGCCTCGGGCATGGATGTTTGTGATGTCCTTAGGTTAGTTAGGTTTAACTAGTTCTAAGTTCTAGGGGACTAATGACCTTAGCAGTTGAGTCCCATAGTGCTCAGAGCCATTTTTGAAGTCAGTGGTTCCTCGTAACGATACATTTGCAATTATTTAGCTAATGGGTCGCTTCTGGGCCCGTTTTTACTGGACAAGAGTGCAGATTTATCGTAATGACATGTAACAAATATCTTGATGAACCTTCAACTGTGGTCGTCGGCGGGTGGCACGTGAATGTGTAAGTCTTTGGCCTGACTCAGTACCTTACGCACTAGGTGTTCGTAATTGAACTTATTTGTCACGTTTGAACAGAACAGAAATAATCTTGACGAACACTGATGCTATTTGTGCTGACGAATGTAGGTTGCCCGTTACTAGCTCTAGCGCGCCTTTTCGCTATTTCAGTAAGGGCTGGCTGGCGACGCTTTCCTGTAACGGCACTCGTTGAGTCCAACCAGCCTAGAGAACGGCGTGTGGGTGGCAAACTTAATCCCCGATCACGCCTCGGAACGGCGTTCGGCGCAAGAAGTGACCAGCGCAAAAGCGGGCTGAAAGTGCCTCCATCAGTACGTGACCGCGCTGCAACTTTCCGGGTGCGCTGTAGAGAGTGAGCCTCAGGGTACAACAGAAGAGAAATGCTGTGGCCGGATTTACTCTGTCCGAAACTTATTAAACCTCAGAAGACGGCAGGTCAGGAGCAGCGAACTGCCGTAGTCACTGCAGCAAACGAGCAATTTACTCAAAGAGAATCGTAGCACTTTTGAGAGTACTATCTTTGGAGAGAGGGAGAGAGAGAGAGAGAGAGAGAGAGAGAGAGAGAGAAAGAGAGAGAAAGACAGAGAGAAAGAGAGAGAGAGAGAGAGAGAGAGAGAGAGAGAGAGAGAGCAGGATAGTTTGAGTAGGAGAAATCGTGCAATTGTATTCCGTTCATAGAATATAAATAAATAGGCGAATATAGAGAGCGTTACAGTAATTTTAAAAGCATCACTGACGTATCGCGTATAGTAAGTAAAAAACGATCTTCCTTAGTATAGAGAAAGATTAAGGAATATTAAATAAACCGGAACAATATTTGATAACAAAGATGCAGTTGCAGTGCAGTTTAAGAAACAGCTGCTGAATACTTGCAAAACGCTATACTGCTTCATGTTTCCATGAGGGTTTCAAATGTATCATTATTGCGAATTCCTTGTTTATAGCCGGCCGGGGTGGCCCAGCGGTTCTAGGCGCTACAGTCTGGAACTGCGCGACCGCTACGGTCTGAGCACTATGAGGCCTAACATCTATGGTCATCAGTCCCCTAGAACTTAAACCTAACTAACCTAAGGACATCACACACATCCATGCCCGAGGCAGGATTCGAACCTGCGTCCGTAGCGGTCACGCGGTTCCAGACTGAAGCGCCTAGAACCGCAGGGTCACACCGGCCGGCTCGCAGGTTCGAATCCTGCCTCGGGCGTGGATGTGTGTGATGTCCTTAGGTTAGTTAGGTTTAAGTAGTTCTAAGTTCTAGGGGACTGATGACCTCAGAAATTAAGTCCCATATTGCTCAGAGCCATTTGAACCATTTTGAACCTTGTTTATACACTCCTGGAAATGGAAAAAAGAACACATTGACACCGGTGTGTCAGACCCACCATACTTGCTCCGGACACTGCGAGAGGGCTGTACAAGCAATGATCACACGCACGGCACAGCGGACACACCAGGAACCGCGGTGTTGGCCGTCGAATGGCGCTAGCTGCGCAGCATTTGTGCACCGCCGCCGTCAGTGTCAGCCAGTTTGCCGTGGCATACGGAGCTCCATCGCAGTCTTTAACACTGGTAGCATGCCGCGACAGCGTGGACGTGAACCGTATGTGCAGTTGACGGACTTTGAGCGAGGGCGTATAGTGGGCATGCGGGAGGCCGGGTGGACGTACCGCCGAATTGCTCAACACGTGGGGCGTGAGGTCTCCACAGTACATCGATGTTGTCGCCAGTGGTCGGCGGAAGGTGCACGTGCCCGTCGACCTGGGACCGGACCGCAGCGACGCACGGATGGACGCCAAGACCGTAGGATCCTACGCAGTGCCGTAGGGGACCGCACCGCCACTTCCCAGCAAATTAGGGACACTGTTGCTCCTGGGGTATCGGCGAGGACCATTCGCAACCGTCTCCATGAAGCTGGGCTACGGTCCCGCACACCGTTAGGCCGTCTTCCGCTCACGCCCCAACATCGTGCAGCCCGCCTCCAGTGGTGTCGCGACAGGCGTGAATGGAGGGACGAATGGAGACGTGTCGTCTTCAGCGATGAGAGTCGCTTCTGCCTTGGTGCCAATGATGGTCGTATGCGTGTTTGGCGCCGTGCAGGTGAGCGCCACAATCAGGACTGCATACGACCGAGGCACACAGGGCCAACACCCGGCATCATGGTGTGGGGAGCGATCTCCTACACTGGCCGTACACCACTGGTGATCGTCGAGGGGACACTGAATAGTGCACGGTACATCCAAACCGTCATCGAACCCATCGTTCTACCATTCCTAGACCGGCAAGGGAACTTGCTGTTCCAACAGGACAATGCACGTCCGCATGTATCCCGTGCCACCCAACGTGCTCTAGAAGGTGTAGGTCAACTACCCTGGCCAGCAAGATCTCCGGATCTGTCCCCCATTGAGCATGTTTGGGACTGGATGAAGCGTCGTCTCACGCGGTCTGCACGTCCAGCACGAACGCTGGTCCAACTGAGGCGCCAGGTGGAAATGGCATGGCAAGCCGTTCCACAGGACTACATCCAGCATCTCTACGATCGTCTCCATGGGAGAATAGCAGCCTGCATTGCTGCGAAAGGTGGATATACACTGTACTAGTGCCGACATTGTGCATGCTCTGTTGCCTGTGTCTATGTGCCTGTGGTTCTGTCAGTGTGATCATGTGATGTATCTGACCCCAGGAATGTGTCAATAAAGTTTCCCCTTCCTGGGACAATGAATTCACGGTGTTCTTATTTCAATTTCCAGGAGTGTATGTTACAGTATAGTTAATAAACCACGTTGGCTTGAAATTGGTGTGAGATGTACAAATGAAAAATAATGATTCCACTTGAGGTAAGTAAATATATTTAGTCCAGAGTTCCGGCTGAAATAATGATAAATGAACACGTCACAAAGAAAAAAACAAACGATCACGTCATTAGAGAGGTGTAACGTCGCAAAGTGACATGAAATGAAACGAATATGTAGGGAACGAATAGTAGACGTCGGTTTGTCTGGAGAATTATAGGAGAATGTATCTTACCTATAAAGTAGATCAGTTCTTGAACATTGCTTTAGTGTTTGGGATCCTCACAACGTCAGATTAAAGGAAGGCATCGAAGCAATTCAGAGGCATGCGCCTGCATTTATTATCGATGGGTTAGATCAACACGTATTACGGAAATGCTCCGTGAATTCAAATGGCGATCCATTGAGGAAAGCAGATATTCTTTTCGCCGAACATAATTGAAAAACTAAAAGAAACACTTTTTTGGCTTGTTTACAGAATGTTGTTATTTCCAGTTGTAACACCATTTCCTAGTACACAGGTGATTCCAGAGATGGCAACCAAGCAAATGAAACAATATCAGCTTCTTAATCTATCAGTTCTCGACTTACTAAAATGCTCACTGTAATACACCCACGAACACGGGAATGCGTAATTGTCTGAGTCACAAATAGGTAACAATGCAGATACCGGTTCCTGGCACAAAGATATACTCCACTACACGATTATTGACAGTTAGAGTAAATGCAGTCGTAATGAATGACATGAGGCTGTACAATATAAACAAAACAGTGTCAAAATAGTCAACAGAGGTAACTTTAATGGTTGTAGCCGAGAAATTATAGACTAAGAAGCTGAGATATGTTTATCTTTCCTTGGTTGCCATCTTTGGAATCAGTTGTCCTCTGGAAAATAGGCTTTAACTCGAAACATAGGTCGTAAAGAAACTAGAAATTTTGTTAAACAAGCAGAAAAGTGTGTAAGTAGGCTGTTTCGGTTTTTATGCTGGTAACGCCACGTAGCGCTCTATATGCAAATCACTGGCTGCGCTGTGTGCAGTCTGTGGCTGGTTGGCATTGTTGGAATATTCGCTATTGTACTGTTGGGCAGTTGGATGTGAACAGCGCGTAGCGTTGCGCAGTTGAAGGTGAGCCGCCAGCAGTGGTGGATGTGAGGAGACAGATGGCAGAATTTTAAGAGCGGAGGATCTGGACGTGTGTCCGCCAGAAAGAATAAATTTGTAATACTAGATATCATGAACTGTTATATACACTGCTGGCCACCGTAAATGCAACACCCTGAAGGAAGCATCCGAATCAAGTGAAATTTACACCATGGGTTTGCAGCGATGAGATATGCAACCTATTAGAATTTCAGCGCAGACGCACATCACGCGCGCCTGTGGCGCCACCTCATAGCGCCATTTAAGGCTTGGCGATTTCGACGAGTGTACGTTCGGCACGTGTGTTTACCTTGTGGTTGTTTCACAAGACGATCAGTTATGCCTCGTAGACAACAGCGAACATCTTTTGATCAAGTATCCGAGTTCGACAGAGGAAGGATAGTGGCTTACCGAGATTGTGGATTATCATACAGAGAAATCGCTAGTCGTGTTGGACGAAACCAAACAACTGTAATGCGGATATGTGACCGTTGGATGCAGGAGGGTACGACGGACCGACGTGGTCGATCGCATTCACCTCGGTGCACCACTGCACGTGCTGATAGGCAAATTGTGCGCATGGCAATGACGGATCGCTCAGTGACACAATGCGTCTGTAACGCATCATCCAGTGTCTGCGCGTACCATTCGACGCCGTTTACAGCAGAGTGGTCTGTCCGCAAGACGTCCATTGCTTCGTCTACCATTGACGCAGAACCACAGACGTCTCCGTCGCCAATGGTGTGATGACAGATGGATGTGGACGGCAGAATGGAATGACGTTGTCTTTACTGACGAGGCACGCTTCTGTCTGCAGCACCACGATGGTCGGATTCGAGTGTGGAGACACCGTGGAGAGAGGATGCTGGACAGCTGCATTATGCATCGCCACACTGGTCTTGCACCGGGTATTATGGTATGGGGCGGTATTGGATATTACTCTCGCACGCCTCTAGTACGCATTGCCGGTACTTTAAATAGCCGGCGCTACATATCCGAGGTGCTGGAGCCAGTTGTCCTTCCTTACCTTCAGGGATCGGCCACAGCCATATTTCAACAGGATAATGCGCGACCACACGTGGCACGCATTGTTCAAAGGTGCTTCGTCAATAACCAGAGACGGTGTCGCCAAACTGGTTCTTCGTTTGGTTTCCTAAAATCAAACAACACAGCGATATAAAAGTTGACCATCGAACGGTTGTAAGAATCGAACCCGAGCCAAAAGCTGAGCAGTATGGTGCGCTATCATGTACGCTATGAGAACAACTGACCTATACCTGGCGGGCCGCTTGAATTTGCGCCCGCAACTGCCTGATTGAGTAACTTCAATGTTAACTAACTCGGCGCAACGTATCGAATATTTTTCTTAACATGTATTTCTCAGCACAATGTATTGTGCAAGTTTTTCGGACTGTTTCTGACCACCTTGTACAATGCTTCACAGTGAACCCACAGCTGAATCAGTTAAAAAGATTGTTGAGAAAGTTTAGACAACCGACTTGTGCGATAGACTGCAGAACGTTTCTTCTGCCACCAACGTGCAATTCGTGTGAGGACCGCGAAGACAAGAGAAATCAAGGCTCGTACGGCAGCATATATTCAGTCTTTTGTCCTCTCGCTCGATATGCGAGTGGAACAGGGCAGGGACATAATAGTGGCAGATATGCACCGTATGGTGGATTGCGGAGTATGTATGTAGATGTTGATGTAAAATTAAGAACGTAGTAATAAAACCAACTGATGAGCTTTGGTAAACAAAAAGTAAACAGGAAAGTAAAACTGACGTGATGTGCTTTTGGTAAACTAAATAGGATGTTCATAACTAAGTTTATGTTAAGCCTGAAAAGGAAAGCTTACCACCAGTGTGTATTGCCAGTTTTGAGTTACGGCAGTGAAACATGGGCCACACAAAAACTGATCCGCGCGGAGTGGCCGAGCGGATAGAGGCGCCATGTACTGGATTCCGCTGCCCCTCCCGCCGGAGGTTCGAGTCCTCCCTCGGGCATGGGTGTGTGTGTTGTTCTTAGCATAAGTTAGTTTCAGTAGTGTATATGTCCAGGGACCGATGACCTCAGCAGTTTGGTCCCTTAGGAATTCACACACACACACACACACACACACACACACACACATAAACTGAAGATTGCTTGTTGACGAAAGGAGAGATGCGCGTTGGAGATTACTGCGAGAGACAAGAAAACAAATCAATGAACTGGCAGCAGATTGATGTGGAACTGCTCAGTATGACGGTAAAGAAAAAGTAGTTACCAATAAATGATGCCCGGCGGATGTGTGGGACATAGAACAAGGAAATTCTTTTCTGGATACAGGATAAGACCGAAAAGACGCCTCAATGGAAGCCGGGCAGTTTAAATTATAAAACAAGGAGGGGGATGATATGGGGCATAGATAAAAACAGAAAAAAATGTAGGCTTTCACTAAGTGCTGGATTTCAAACAAGTGTGGCTGTTGCTGCTGCTGACGATGATGATGCAGTAAATACATTGTATGATTACAGATAAATCTGGCAGAGATTTCACTTTTGATGTGCTGGCTAACGAGTGAGAAAACTTTGTGTGGAAAAAAGGAACAATAGTTTCCCATACCTGTAATACGAGTTAAGTAAGGGAAACTGTTAATGCGTATATTTCCAGTAATAGTGACTTTCGAGGAGATTCAGCGAATTGTTGCAAGACCCTAGCTTGGACGTCGCGATGGCGAAAGCAAAATTAGATTCGACGCTCAAGGTGTATGACGCCATGAGAGCTAATGCTAACAGCCACAAGAAACTGTCACAGTTAAGTCAATCAGTACATATATGGATATCGGGAAAAGGTTAAAAGCCAATGACATATGTCTTGAAATAACAGCAAAACTGAGGAACTGAAGTACATGCAGGACATCTAAATATACCGAATGAAATCCAACATGACCATTCTGAGATTCACAAACTGCAGTTTTTTTTAACTATTTCGATGTCCCCAATCAATCCTGTCTGGTAAGGATCCCATACCGCGCAGAAACACTCCAGAAGAGGGCGAACAAGCGCAGTGTAGGTGGTCTCTTTAATGGATTTGTTGCGTCTTCTAAGCGTTCAGTCAGAAACGCACCTTTTCAATGTGGTGCTTCCAGTTTAAGTTGTCCGTAATTGTAATCTCTAGCTATTTAGTGACTGAATGAGCAGCCATTAAATTAGTGTGATATATCGTTTAACTGAAGTGCAAATGATTTTTTTAGAGTCCATGACCTCGCACCGTTTATTATTTAGTGTCTATTGCCACTTTGCGCTCCACACAGACAGATTGCTAGTCTAAATCATTTTGGAATTCGTATTGGTCCTCTGACCATTTTAGCAACGGCCTTGCCGTAGTGGATACACCGGTTCCCGTGAGATCACCGAAGTTAAGCGCTGTCGGGCGTGGTCGGCACTTGGATGGGTGGCCATCCAGGCCGCCATGCGCTGATGCAATTTTTCGGGGTGCACTCAGCCTCGTGATGCCAATAGAGGAGCTACTCGACCGAATAGTAGCGGCTTCGGTCAAGAATACCATCGTAACGACCGGGAGAGCGGTGTGCTGACCCCACGCCCCTCCTATACGCATCCTCCACTGAGGACGACGCGGCGGTCGGATGCTCCCATTAGATCACTCGTGGCTTGACGGCAGAGTGCTTTTTTTTTTCTTTTGACGGTAAACGGTAGCATATTTTGCAAACAATCTAAGAGAACTGCTCATTTTTCTCGTAAATTGTTTACACTCACTGCCTGACGAAAAAAACTGAAGCATCCAGAGGAATTGAACTTATATTAATGTTACTTCGCACACGTATACACCTTCCGGCGGTAAGTAAATGATTAGAATTGCAATTCTCTGCAACAGGTATGACGGCCACGAGAATCCACCAGTGTTGATCACGTTCTCATGTTTGTTGCTGATACCAGGCTTGATGGGTTAATATAAGTGACGTGAGCAGCCTCAGATGTTGAGTGATCACTGTGGTTGGTGGTTGGTTGGTTGGTTGGTTTGTGGTGGTTGAAGGTGATCACTATGAAAGATACGGAAATACTGCGTAGTTCTGTGAGACAGCGTTAACAGGACATGGCAGAGTTGGAAAGCTTAGTCTCCATTTGGGTGGCTGATCGAATCGTGCAATATCGAGATCTATGGAGTATGGATTTGTGACAGTGATCCTTTAGAGGACTGCACCGAAACGTGAGGGCAGGTACACTTTCGTCATAGTTTCGGTCGACCACGTCTGACCGCCACAAGGAAGTCGTATTGTACGGCAGGCACACTGTAACCCCTCAAACCTGCTCTTGCTATCCGAGAAAAATGTAACGGACTCCCCGCAACATTCTGCATTTCGCGTCGTTGGTCGGAGATTATCAACAGCCGGACTAGGGAATTACAGTTCCACAAGTAGGCTGCCGTTAACACCACAACACAACGGCCGAGCTTGGAGTGGTGCTGTGAACAGGAAGCATGGACTGCTCATGAATGACGTGGATCTGCACTGGCTTCAGATTATCAACGGCGGGTATGACGGCGACTTAGGGAGAGGTCCCATTCTCCCAGTGTTTTGGCGCCATGGTGCGGGGAGCCATCGAGGAAGGCTGATAGTCCTTGAGCGGTCTCTGACGACACAGCGGTGTCATGGACATCCTGCCTGCTAATTTTCTACCTTTCATGGGACAGTATCGTGGTGCTGATTTTCAACATGACAATGCTCGTCCACGAGTGGCATGTGTCTCTACTGTGTGTTACCGTAAGAGAATGCTAAAATGTAACGGGACATAGAGAATGCTCCACTGAACAGTTCGAGGTACGAAATCTGGGGTCGGAGAAGCCAGCTTAAACAGATATGGAAGTAAACTTGTCTACCTCTTTGTCTAGCATTATTCTTTTCCCGCTTATTTACAACTAACATGCGTTTATATAAAGATAGTAACTGTTCCCGAAAGAACAGATACCAATGATCACCGTGCAGCTTCTCTAGAATAAATGATAATTAATTGAAACCCTCAGCTGCAGACTGGTGTTGTTGATATACCTCGATGGGGACAGCTGAAAATGTGTGCCTCGACCGGGACCCGAACCGGACAGTCTGCAGCTGAGGGTTTCAATTAATTATCATTTATTCTAGAGAAGCTGCACGGTGATCATTGGTATCTGTTCTTTCAGGAACAGTTACTATATATATATATATATATATATATATATATATATATAGTTAAAGGCTACCTGGCCTTTGACCTTCGTCTGTGCGAATGCGCACAGGTTTCCCGAACTCTTACTGGAATCGTCATCTTAGTTGGCACCAGTAATGAGTGAATGGGCAAATATCTATTAGGAACATTACGTATGTAGATTGTGGAAAGTTGGAAATGTGGGTCTCACGGGACGCGTGCAAGGGATAAGTCCCTGCAGTCACGCTATTCATTTGTGTCCTCGGTGGCTCAGATGGATAGAGCGTCTGCCATGTATACAGGAGGTCCCGGGTTCGGGTCCCGGTCGGGGTACACATTTTCAGCTGTCCCCATCGAGGTATATCAGCAACACCAGTCGGCAGCTGAGGGTTTCAATTAATTATCATTTACTAACATGCGTACAAGTTCATACATACTGTGCTGTTTATTTAGATGCACATTTTTTATTTCCTGCAAGGAAACAAGGAGGACGAGCCAGTCTACTATGAAGTCTCAATGGTCACCTGCACTTGAGGTTCGCGCAAAGAGTTCTGAGTTCTTGGAGAACGTCTCCATGGCTGTTCATGCGCCGCCTCACTTCAGTGTGTATAGCCGCAAGCATCTCAATGCAGTATTCCCTGTTCGCTGGACTGTAATGGTAGGTTCCATTCCATGGCCTATGAGGTCACCTGACCTGAACCCTTGACTATTTCGTATGGGGGTATCTAAAGGCACTTGTGTATGAGACCCCAGTGGATACAGAGATGGAATTGGCTGCCAGAACTGTACCTGCCTGTGATGTGATTCGAAACACACCAGGGATGTTTGTTAGGGTGCGTCAGAATCTTCTTCAGCCATGACATGCTTGCATTGACGTTGATGGCCGGCAATTTCAGCACATTTTGTAAGATACAGTACAAATGGTACATTCATTGAGTCAGTGATGATATTTGCAGTTAACTGTAATTAATGTAAATAAAAAAGCACACAGTAACGTGATTTTATTCCTATTATCTTCTTAAGCTAGCTTCTCCGACCGCAGATTCCGTACCTGAAACTGTTCAGTGGAGCATCCTCTATGCCTGTAAGTAGGCTGTTTAGGTTTTTATGTTGGTGAAGCCACGTAGTGCTCTATATGAAAATCGCTGACAGGGATGTGTGCAGTATGTGGCTGGATGGACTCATTGTTGGAATATTCGCTAGTATAGTGTTGGGCAGTTGGATGTGAACAGCACGTAGCGTTGGGCAGTTTGAGGTGAGCCGCCAGCAGTGGCGGATGTGGAAAGAGAGAGAGAGACGCCCAAGTTTTGAGAGGTCGATCTGGACGTGTGTCCGCCAGAAAAAGGAAATTTGTAAAGATGGATGTCAAGAATTGATAGATATACATTTGATGACTTTTGAACATTATTATGGTAAATACATTGTTTGTTCTCTATCAAAGTCTTTCGTTTGCTAACTATGCCTATCAGTAGTTAGTGCCTTCAGTAGTTAGAATCTTTTATTTATCTGGCAGTATTGGCGCTCGCTGTATTGCATTAGTTCGAGTAACAAAGATTTTTGTGAGGTAAGTGATTCATGAAAGGTACAGGTTATTGTTAGTCAGGGCCATTCTTTTGCAGGGATTATTGAAAGTCAGATTGCGTTGCGCTAAAAATATTGTGTGTCAGTTTAGTGATGATCAGAATAAGTAAAGAGAGAACTGTCTGAGTACGTTCACTTTTGCTCAGCTGTTTGAAAATCAAATAACGTAGAAGTTTACCAGCACAGTCACTTTTAATTTTTCAAAGGAGACGTTTCATGCCCTGTTAAATTTTTGCATGCTCTTACGGAAACGCCCTGCATGAAATGTCTGTGTGTTATTGTGGAGCTCCCGTGCCCGGCAAGATAGACATATCTGATCCCGATAGAAAGTGTGTGGGACCAGCTAGGATGTCAACTGCGACTCAGCACCAGTATACAAGATGTCAAGGATCCGTTACAATAGCTGTGGGCCAGCTTGCTTAAGGGGACGATACGACAGCTTTCCATCCGATCCAGTGCATGCATCCAGAACAGAGTGCGGCGTGATTCTGATAGGTGGGCTTATGCTGCAAAGCTCTTTGTAAATTTAACTCGAGTTTGTAATCACTAAAATAACTACCCATTTCCTCTCAACCAGTGGAGTTTCATGTTGTTTCCACCTCCTCTTCTGGGTGCTTCAGCTTTTGTTCTCAGGCAGCGTAGATGCAGATCAGCAGAGGGTCTATAACCACATCGTTGCGGAACCACTGATGTCACACCGGTGTCAGGAGACGACTTGCGATGAACTACGAACCGTGACCATTCTGACAGGAAATCACGAAGCCGGTTGCGCAACTGAGACGGTACTCGTCGCTCTCGCGAAAAGCCTCTTCTGAGGTTCGGTGTCAAATGTCTTCTGGAAATATAGAAATATGGGATCAACTTGATATTCCCTGTCGACAGCGCTCAGTAGAGAGACAGTTATATCTCATAAGAACAATATTTTTCGATTCCGTGCTTTCTGAATGCCAACAGTTTTCATCAAGGCAGTTTATAATGTTGGAACACAGTGTATCTTCTAAAACACTGCTACATATCGCTGTCAGTGATATGTTTCTTTAATTCAGCAGATAACTTCTTTTTCTTTTTTTGTATTGGTCTGATCTTCGCAACTGTCCAGATTTGTTGTTGTTGTTGTGGTCTTCAGTCCTGAGACTGGTTTGATGCAGCTCTCCATGCTACTCTATCCTGTGCAAGCTTCTTCATCTCCCAGTACCTACTGCAACCTACATCCTTCTGAATCTGCTTAGTGTATTCATCTCTTGGTCTCCCTCTACGATTTTTACCCTCCACGCTGCCCTCCAATGCTAAATTTGTGATCCCTTGATGCCTCACAACATGTCCTACCAACCGATCCCTTCTTCTAGTCAAGTTGTGCCACAAACTTCTCTTCTCCCCAATCCTATTCAATACCTCCTCATTAGTTACGTGATCTACCCACCTTATCTTCAGCATTCTTCTGTAGCACCACATTTCGAAAGCTTCTATTCTCTTCTTGTCCAAACTAGTTATCGTCCATGTTTCACTTCCATACATGGCTACACTCCATACAAATACTTTCAGAAACGACTTCCTGACACTTAAATCTATACTCGATGTTAACAAATTTCTCTTCTTCAGAAACGATTTCTTTGCCATTGCCAGTCTACATTTTATATCCTCTCTACTTCGACCATCATCAGTTATTTTACTCCCTAAATAGCAAAACTCCTTTACTACTTTAAGTGTCTCATTTCCTAATCTAATTCCCTCAGCATCACCCGATTTAATTTGACTACATTCCATTATCCCCGTTTTGCTTTTGTTGATATTCATCTTATATCCTCCTTTCAAGACACTGTCCATTCTGTTCAACTGCTCTTCCAAGTCCTTTGCTGTCTCTGACAGAATTACAATGTCGTCGGCGAACCTCAAAGTTTTTACTTCTTCTCCATGAATTTTAATACCTACTCCCAACTTTTCTTTTGTTTCCTTTACTGCTTGCTCAATATACAGATTGAATAACATCGGGGAGAGGCTACAACCCTGTCTCACTCCTTTCCCAACCACTGCTTCCCTTTCATGCCCCTCGACTCTTATAACTGCCATCTGGTTTCTGTACAAATTGTAAATAGCCTTTCGCTCCCTGTATTTTACCCCTGTCACCTTCAGAATTTGAAAGAGAGTATTCCAGTTAACATTGTCAAAAGCTTTCTCTAAGTCTACAAATGCTAGAAACGTAGGTTTGCCTTTTCTTAATTTTTCTTCTAAGATAAGTCGTAGGGTCAGTATTGCCTCACGTGTTCCAACATTTCTACGGAATCCAAACTGATCTTCCCCGAGGTCCGCTTCTACCAGTTTTTCCATTCGTCTGTAAAGAATTCGCGATAGTATTTTGCAGCTGTGACTTATTAAACTGATAGTTCGGTAATTTTCACATCTGTCAACACCTGCTTTCTTTGGGATTGGAATTATTATATTCTTCTTGAAGTCTGAGGGAATTTCGCCTGTCTCATACATCTTGCTCACCAGATGGTAGAGTTTTGTCATGACTGGCTCTCCCAAGGCCATCAGTAGTTCTAATGGAATGTTGTCTACTCCCGGGGCCTTGTTTCGACTCAGGTCTTTCAGTGCTCTGTCAAACTCTTCACGCGGTATCTTATCTCCCTTTTCGTCTTCATCTACATCCTCTTCCATTTCCATAATATTGTCCTCAAGAACATCACCCCTGTATAGACCCTCTATACACTCCTTCCACCTTTCTGCCTTCCCTTCTTTGCTTAGAACTGGGTTGCCATCTGAACTCTTGATGTTCATACAAGTGGTTCTCTTCTCTCCAAAGGTCTCTTTAATTTTCCTGTAGGCAGTATCTATCTTACCCCTAGTGAGACAGGCCTCTACATCCTTACATTTGTCCTCTAGCCATCCCTGCTTAGCCATTTTGCACTTCCTGTCGATCTCATTTTTGGGACGTTTGTATTCCTTTTTGCCTGCTTCATTTACTGCATTTTTATATTTTCTCCTTTCATCAATTAAATTCAATATTTCTTCTGTTACCCAAGGATTTCTATTAGCCCTCGCCTTTTTACCTACTTGATCGTCTGCTGCCTTCACTACTTCATCTCTCAGAGCTACCCATTCTTCTTCTACTGTATTTCTTTCCCTCATTCCTGTCAATTGTTCCCTTATGCTCTCCCTGAAACTCTCTACAACCTCTGGTTCTTTCAGTTTATCCAGGTCCCATCTCCTTAAATTCCCACCTTTTTGCAGTTTCTTCAGTTTCAATCTGCAGTTCATAACCAATAGATTGTGGTCAGAATCCACATCTGCCCCTGGAAATGTCTTACAATTTAAAACCTGGTTCCTAAATCTCTGTCTTACCATTATATAATCTATCTGATACCTTTTAGTATCTCCAGGATTCTTCCAAGTATACAACCTTCTTTTATGTACAGGTACGAATTTTAAGTATAATACTAATTTTTAAAAAATAATTGTGACCTCTCTGAATCATTTATTGGATATGACGATGGATCGCAATTTAAGCAAGGAGTCTTCACCCTCGGCAGAAAGTCGCAAGGAGGGCAAAATGTGGAAATCGTGATGTGGGGGAACCAGGAGAAGACTTGCGTAGGAAAACATGCTATAAAATTTTGTAACGTCCCTAACTAACATAAAAGTTGTTTATATCTTTATCGTTATGCTTTGAAGCTGGTGCCACTCAAGATCAGTGAATAAATATAATGAAAACTTCTGTAATGAAGCAGTGAAGTTTAGTTTAGCAGATAAATGAAAAATTTATGTCAATAAGAAGCAGACATTTTTACTGGCGGTAGCAACGAATACAAAAATTCTCATTCTTCAGGGTCACCACGCAATCTGGCGAGTTCACGGAAATGAAGCAATTACGTTTGAGATGATACCATTAGCGACCCACGACATTTATTTTAATACTGTTGTTAGAAGTTTATTGGTGAACACTTCATAGTGGTTACAGGCAAATGATGTTATCTATTCATTTTGGGAATGTGGTACATGATAATAGTATACTTCTCGTTTCTTCGTAGTAACTCCTCCGCTATTAACATGTGGGAATAAATGTAGAAATAATTTGCTACTTTACTATATGAATCCATTTGATTTAGCCTAGATCTTATGCCTACAATATCTTTCTCAAACACAATTTTCATTCGATGCTTATTGTATCAACCACTATCATAACTAAAAGTGATTATAGTGAATTGATTTGCACTAGATGCCGTCTGGTAACTGTTTTATGATCTCGTACTGTATACAGTGCTTCAATCATTTAGTTTTCCATTCCCCTTTGCACGTAATTATGCCTTCTTCGTCAAACACTTTTCTGCACTAGACTGGAGTCCGTTCGCCGTTCACTAGTGACACCAACTTCCCCGTTTAGCATGCTTCACTTAGTATTTATCTTTCCAGATAAGATATTTTCCACCTGCCTGGGTACTTTCCTTACCGGTCTACTTCTACTGCGACGCCACTGCTATCTGTGTTTTTCCGGTCCGCAGTTAATGGCTAGGCTTCTGTCGGGTGCTGCGTTCACGTAACACAAGATGCCCCATAAAATATTAAACACCTTCATGGAGTAGTAGAGTAACAAAAGGATGAAGGCTCTGCTGCAAAAACTGAAACGGCTTTGTGTGTGTGTGTGTGTGGGGGGGGGGGGGGGGGGGCGGGGGGCGCAAGGTACAAGGAATATATGAGGGGCATTCAATAAATAACACAACACACTTTTTCTCGACTAATTTTGGTGGAAAAATGCGGAATTTGTTGTGAGATATCACGAAGCAATCCCTCTTCAGCAGCTATAGTTTCATGAAGTTGAGATAGGTGTCGACGCTACACGTTAACTTTCACAATGACGTCTGTAAAGGAGGTGCGTTCGACGCAGAGAGATGTCGCTGAGTTTCTCTTGGCAGAAAACAGACCTGGCAGTGAACAAAAGCAAGGCGAGTCGTTGGGCGAGACGTGAATCATCATCGCAACAAGGTGGTGCTAACCTGTCCGATCTCCCGCGTGCCGGCTCGCCGCACACAGCTGTTAACTCCCGCAATGTTGGGGCGTGGGGACACCCTTATTCGAGGTAATCGACGGATCACAATGGAACATCTTGCTGCTTCACTGGACGTCTCTGTTGGTGTGCTGACACACTCGTCCACCAGTTGGGTTACTCAAAGGTGTGTGCCCGCTGGTTTCCTCGACAGCTGACAGATCAAGAGTAACTAAGGACCATATGCCGGAATTACCTGAGCGTTACGAGACTGATCGCAAAATTTTTTTGTCGAACATCATCACAGGCGACAATCCACGGAGTGGCGCCTCACCACCTCTCCTCCGAAGAAAAAGATCAAAGCTGCATCTTCAGCCAGTAGAGTAATGGCATCGGTCTACTGGGACTGAAGTGGTTATTTTCTGTCTGATGTCCTCCCTCATGGTACAACGATCGACCCCGAAGCGTTTTATGCCACCCTCAGGAAATGCAGAAACGACTTCAGCCAGCCGCTGTGACCGAGCGGTTCTAGGCGCTTCAGTTCGGAACCGCGCTGCTGCTACTGTCACAGGTTCGAATCTTGCCTCGGTCATGGATGTGTGTGATGTCCTTAGGTTAGTTAAGTTTAAGTAGTTCTAAGTCTAGGGGAACGATGACCCCAGATGTTAAGACCCATAGTGCTCAAAGCCATTTAGAAACGACGTCAGCGTGTTCGTCGCCACAAAATGCAAACGAACTTGTTCTCCATGACGATGTAAGGCCTCACACAAGTCTGTGCAACCGAGAGAGCTCAGAAAACTTCACTGGACTGTTCTTTCTCATTCACCCTACAGCCCGCATCTCGCACCTGTTTGGCCCAATGAAGGATGCGCTCCACAGGAAGCAGTGCGTGGATGATGGGGAGGTTATTGACGCAGCAGAATGTTGACTCCGACGTTGACCAATAGAGTTGTCCCACGAGGGCATATAAGCCCTCCCAGTAAAGTAGCGTAAGGCCGTCGCACTGAACGCAGATTATGTTGAAAAATTGGTTTTTGTAGCCACAAGAGTGGGCAATAATGTGGTATATTGGAATCATGAATGAAAGCGACTTGGTTTCCGGAAAAATGTGTTGCATTACCACGTACCATAATGGTATCAGCTCAAGAAAGAATACTGTTCATTCTATGAAGTGTTATGTTGACAACTGATCAGAGTCGCAGATTCTGATAAACCATGGAACACAATACGGTGAAGACATATCTCCTTGGCCGTCATGACGAAGTTGGTGCAAAAACTTCACGGAGAAAAATGTAGACAACAGGTGTTTGAGCATTCGCCACAGAAGTTCGTTCAAATAATGTCCCAGCAATTGTTAGAAACTGCGCGAGAACTGTTGGAAATGTCTTCAAATTTATCCATACCGACTGCAATTACTGCAGTTAATTAAACCAAAAAGTGGAGGAATTATTCTGCAGAGAACCCTTTACATTTGGAGAAGGATGAACATTTCCTAAAAAATGCGATTTTCTTCTATTAATAAACATGTGCGGAAACGCATGCTTTTGAGGAATAGTGTGTCATAAAACAACAGTTAATGTTCGATGTTGTCACCTGACATCTCATTACTTTTCTTGCAGAGGAGACAGATGTACGAACTGTCTCGTGTATACCTCCATTGTTCAAAAATGGTTCAAAAGGCTCTGAGCACTATGGGACTCAACATCTTAGGTCATAAGTCCCCTAGAACTTAGAACTACTTAAACCTAACTAACCTAAGGACATCACACACACCCATGCCCGAGGTTCAAATGGTTCAAATGGCTCTGAGCACTATGGGACTCAACTGCTGTGGTTATCAGTCCCCTAGAACTTAGAACTACTTAAACCTAACTAACCTAAGGACATCATACACATCCATGCCCGAGGCAGGATTCGAACCTGCGACCGTAGCAGTCGCACGGTTCCGGACTGCGCGCCTAGAACCGCGAGACCACCGCGGCCGGCCTATGCCCGAGGCAGGATTCGAACCTGCGACCGTAGCAGTCCCGCGGTTCCGGACTGTAGCGCCAGAACCGCTAGACCACCGCGGCCGGCATACCTCCATTGTCAACCGACACTCTGTCCACAGGAGTGTGGCGTACAACTTCATTGGTTGTGTGAAATACGGACACAGACTGGTTGGCGACTTTTCTCTGCTTTCAGCACATGGTCCACTTACCATACAATCAACATTTCCTGACCTCAATCCAACTGATCTTTTTCTTTGGCCTTATAAAGGCCGTGTCACCTATCTCTTGCCAAGACCAATAGCAACAATTCAATCTATGCTGATAAAAGATTGTGTCGACTCCTACACGCGTCGCAAAAAATGCCATGTAATGTAATGAAGATGGCAGAGTGAACTGGTGCCTTTTTTGGGGGGGAGGGTGGGGGGGGGGGTTTAGAGCGCAAAACATCTAAGGTCAGAAGCGCCCAATATAGAACAATAGAATGCTGGGACTGCGAGGGTAAAAAGTCGTTTCAAATTCCAATACAGAAAGAAAGATAAAACAAGTCCAAAACATCAAGACGTTACGGAAGGGTATCTAAAAGACGTCGACAAGACACCGGCGTTACCAGGTAGAAATCAAATCTCTTTTGTCATATTACTGCATTTAAAAAAATTAAAACGCGAGCCACAGCTCGCACGTCGTCCGCTAAAATGTTCGACAAAGCGGGCGGCAGCCCGACCCTGAGACGTAAGTGACTAAAATAGGGGCAGAAGATCAGAAAATGTCTGACTGTTAATGGCTGGCTACAGAAAGGACAGCTGGGTGCAGGGTCGCCACTCAAAAAGTGGTGGTCACTAAAGCGGCAATGCCCTATTCGCAACCGAGCTAACATTACTTCCTCACGGCGAGACGGCCGGGAGGAAGACGACCAGGCTGTTGGGGGAGGTTTCACTGCAGAGTTTGTTCCCATGAAGGGAGCACCAGTGGTCATGCCAAAGTGACGTGATACGCCGATAGAGAAAGTTACGAATATCTTGCGATGGAACAGAGTAAGAGGCGGGCCGACGGCTTTGGCTGCAGCGTCAGCAGCGTCATTCCCAGGCACACCAACATGGCCAGGTACCCACATGAACATCACTTGGGCTCCCCCATTCGGGAAAAAAATGGAGGCAGTCCTGGATCCGTCGAACGATGGGGTAGTCTGGATCTGAATTATCCAGACTCTGAAGAGCACTGAGGGAGTCAGAGCAGATCACACAGCCAGAGAGCTGGTGCCTCTAGACGTAGTGAACAGCCTGATAGAGGGCAAGAAGCTCTGCGGTAAAAATTGTGCACCGCTCGATGAACCGGTGTTGAAACTTATCATCCCCGCGACAAAAGCACAGCCAACGCCGTGGGCGGACTTCGAACCATCAGTGTACAAAAATATGGTATCGACAAGTTGTGAGCGAAGTTCGATAGGTCAGCTAGGGAGTTGAATTCTTCGGGAACGAGCTGAGGTTAAATTGAACACAAACCTGTGCCTGAAGCCAAGGTGGTGAAGGGCTCTCACCCGTTCGGAAAGTGGCAGGAAATGTGAACTACAGCTGCTGAAGCAGTTGACGAAAGCGGTCGCCGGGAGTCCGCAGAGAAGAAACGTACATTTCGTATTGACGGTCAAGAATGTCATCAAAAAAGAAAAAAAAGGGGTCAAAGGTTGGGTGGCCTGGCATGGAAGAAAGCCGACACGCATACCTACTGAGTAGGATGTCGCGCCGGTATGACAGTGGTAATTCACCGGCTTCTGCGTATAGACTCTCAACTGGGCTAGTACAGAAGGCACCAGTGACGAGACGGATCCCCAAATGGTGGATTGTATTTAGACGGCGTAAGATACACGGCCGTGCAGAGGAGTAGACAATGCATCCATAATCCAACTTGGAGCTGACAAGAGATCGATAGAGGCGGAGGAGGACAGTCCAGTCAGCTGCTCAAGAAGTACCACGCAATACACGAAGGACATTGAGGGACCAGGTGCAGCGTGCAGCCAGGTAAGACACGTGGGGAGACCAACTGAGTGCCCTATCGAACGTAAGCTCTAAGAACTTCGTTGCATCCACGGACGGGAGAGCATTTTGATCCAGTCTTAAGGACGGTAGAAGAAACGCCTTGTACCGCCAGAAGTTGACGCAAACCGATTTGGTAGCAGAAAAGCGGAAACCATTTGTGACACTCCACGAATAGAGACGGTCCAGACAACGCTGAAGACAGCGTTGCAGGAGACACGGCCGCTGGGAGCTGCAATAAATAGCAAAGTCGTCAACGAAAAGAGAGCCGGGAAGAACTGGTGCCTTGGATCAACGAGGTTCCATTCTGAAATAAATAAATTGCCATCTGCGTTAATGCGCTGTGAATAATCTTTAATTCTGATACTGTTTGTATTGCTTAATGGTCGGTGTCAGCCAACGTTCCATTCAGTCGTGTATAATAAATGTGTAGATGCAGGAATTTCTTCTTTAAATGTCAAACGCAATTAAACTTTTCCGTAAGCAAGTAACATTTTGTTTGTGTAAAACAGAAATTTATTTAGGTTTTAATAATCACTGACATTTGAAGAAAAAAAAGAACTTTCTAACTGTATCACACTCTTTACAGAACTGAGTTTTGTAGGATGAATTGGAAATATTCGGTTTCATGTAACATTCATGTCACTTGGTGTCTCTAGCTTGCCAGCGATTCACGTGCTTTCTTCACTGAATTTAAATGCACCTGAGCGGAAGTTCAGTAAACGGAACAAGGATGACCCAGTGGTGGTGGAACTGTTCCACTAAACCATCAGATTATTAACGAAACACACCGCTAAGCGAATGATGAACTGCTTATGCTACTCGTAATTCCTAAATTGGAACCACTTTGTTATGAAGCAAAAGCGAATGTGGCTGAGGAAGGTCAAACGAGTGCAGTAAAACAAGAACACCGCGATGCATAATTGCTTGACGGAAAACCAGTTCTCCGTAAATACCCGTGTCTGTGTTGTGTATTCGTTTTAGGAACGGAGGTATTTGCAGAATGTTTTGTGTCGTAAGCAAACTGTAAGTTTTTAGTTCATAATATGTGGTAAACTTGTGTCATAAACTTGGTTGTTTTTAATGACAGAAGTTTTGTTAAGTGGTATTAAATGTACATTAAACAGTTTTATTGTGTTCAACAATACAGTTCTGTACTAGAAGCTGCAACGCTTAGGCAATTTAATTGCAACTTCGTAAGAAACAGAAACAAATTTGTGTAGTATTTACTGCGAAATTTACGCCCTTAGGTCATAAGACAGTTACGACGAATGTCAACAGGAGAAACCAGAATGAACACATATTCAAGTTATGACGAGAGGAATGCCGTGAATAAATTGTTACAACAGTGCAGCTATTATGAAAAATGCCATACAAAAGTAGTGGGCAAACAAAGAGAAAGACGAGTATTCTGTAGGACACGCAATAGGTTTCAGGTGATAGTTCACATTCTCAACTGTGTTTATACGTTTATAGTTGCGCAGATGTCATTCGTTTAGCGTCAAGTGGTATTTCACTAAGTCTTTAGTTGCTACAAGCTTTTGAATATTTGTCTATCCGGAGACACAATACACAAAAACTTCCAACGGGAGCCGAACCGCACAATAACCCAGAAAGAGTGGTTCGATGTGGGGCGGCGGAGGGGTGAAGTGGACTGTGGTAGTCGTCGTGGGGTTGTGGACCACTGCGGCTGCGGCGGGGACGGTGCCTCTCCGTCGTTTCTAGGTCCCCGGTTAACATACAATACAATACAAAGTGTCTCCTGTATTTTCCACAAACTTCCTCGGCTGTGCCGTGTGAAGACTTAGGCCTAGGCCTGGCTGTTTCTCACGGTCCCACAGGGTGTTCGACGCTTCACACCACTCGCTTCTGGCAAGGACCTTCCAACCTGAAACAAACTCCTTTTGTCAAACAGTTAAGCCTCGCTGCGCAGGCTCGCTAAGCTCAGCGACTCGTCCGAAATATTCTACTGCTACGTTATCCGATTTACTGGGAAGTCACTGGACCACACTTCGTGCGAAAAATGGCATGACGACCGCTCGGAGTTTGTCCGCAGCGGTATGTTAGGTCTCAGACAATACTGTGGCAAGCGGCTTATACGCTCGGCCGTACTGGACGTTCCGGTACCTGGACCCTGGTACAAAGGGTGGTCGCTCCTGACGAGGCGAACACGGCAACTGCCATAAACTGATTCCCCAATTCAAAATAAGCGAAAACGTGTTCGAGTTATCCGTAGATACTTGACTATTCGTGAGAAAACGACTGTCAAAGCTTCTCAGGTACCTTATGTCCTTTTTAGCGAGCACAAAGCTCAAATAAAGCGGTGGCGTAGTGGCTAACGTTGCGGCTTCACGCTTGCCGTGTCAGAAACCCAATTATTAATTTTATTTTTATATTTCGTTTATTTACCCACGTCCGTAGAAGATAACTCTTCGAATGTTTTCCAGTGTATATTGAAATAACGTTGTCGTTATTCGTCTACTGACTGTATTCTAGGGAATAATAATTTTTTTTAAAAAAAGAAAAAACAATAAATGAATGAGAAAATTATTTAAAATTGTTCTCGATGAAATTCCTGTAGTATATCTAGATTTATAGTCGACTGCAAGTGATCTGTCATGAGTGAACTGCCGCGAAAGTATTCCCAAAATGTGAAATCTTCAACGATGGTAACGACGTTTCTTTCCCGACTAAGATTCATACGAAGAAATATCACAGTGGCAAACCTGCCGTCGCGCGATGTTCGCGGTGTTCGGAAATTCTGTATTTCTAATGTTTCTACGATCGGTATCGTCCGAGGTTCAAATAGTTCAAATGGCTCTGAGCACTATGGGACTTAACATCTGAGGTCATCAGTCCCCTAGAACTTAGAACTACTTAAACCCAACTAACCTAAGGGCATCACACACATCCATGCCTGAGGCAGGATTCGAACCTGCGACCGTAGCGGTTGCGCGATTCCAGACTGAAGCGCCTAGAACCGCTCGGCCACCCCGGCCGGCATCGTCCGAGGGAATGCACCAAATCTTCTTGTAGAATAAGCATAAGAATAAAATATAAGGGTTAATATAAGAATTGCTTTAAGAATGAAATACAAGAAAATGAGAATTTGAACGGATCATAACTCCCGTAAACACTCTACAAGTCTACACACATATCTTATATCATAAATGTATGACACTTATTGTGAATCCCAGTTGTAATTTTACATAAAATTTTTGAAAACATTATTAGCGATCTTTAAAATTAAATTTAAAGATTAAAGACAGTCTTGATCGCAACTTTTTATTTTTATTGGAGTGACCGGTTTCGATTTTATTTAAGAACCATCTTCAAGCTCCAGAACGGTGGGTGGACTCCGTGGAGCAAGTTGTGCCGACCCTCGACGCTGGAATAACTGCTGGAGTCTGAAGATGGTTCTTAAATAGAATCGAAACCAGTCACTCCAATAAAAATAAAAAGTTGCGATCAAGACTGTTTTTAATCTTTAAATGTAATTCTACAGTTAATATAACGCCCTTGCATCACCTAACTCGACAAGAAGCATTTGTGTAGTAACCTTCAACGGGCATGGATAGAGAAATTAAAATAAAATAAAATGAGGTAAATGTAAACAATGATCGGGTTTCAAACATGAGACGCAAAAGTGAGAGGCCGTGACGCTAGTCACTGTGCCACCGTTTCGGCTGAGATTACGTCGACAACTTTGATCGTTGCTTCCTCAGAAACGGTCGAGTATCTACGGATAAGCCGAGACACGTGTTCGCTTCTTTTGACCCTTCTTCCACTAAGCAAAGTTTCTGGGAAAGCGGGTTATGGCACTTTGTGTTCTCCTCGTGAGTGCTGGAAGTGACTTCGCTACGCTGTGGAAAAAAAAAAGATTCTCAGGCGGCGCTTCAGTCTGTGACTCTCCATTCGCGAAAATTGCAGAAAGATTTGCATACAACAACCAGTATAAAGATAAAGAGAAGTAAGATTTTAACTGACGTCCTAATCTCCGCAATCACTGTATGATGCTTAGTACAAATTTGAGCATACATCAGGTAGCCTCTACTAAACTCAAATTAAATGAAACATGTCTGGATAAAAATCGTACCTCAAGATTGGAAATTTTCTTTGATTTCGGCTCGCTGACGAGCAATCTTCAGATCCTGGGCAGTTTTCTACAACGCTTCGCGTATCTTCCTATTGACAGTGTTAAAGAACAACATAAATGTGCCTATAAAACTGCTCAAGATTTGAAGAAGGCGTGTCAGTGAACCAAAACCGGTAATTAATAAAGAAAATTTGCGATCTTGACAGAATTTTTATCCACAAATGTTTTTTAATCAACGGATCACATATCTCCTCACTCACAAAAAGAACAACTCAAATAAAATGAATTAGGAGAGACCTTTATAAAAAACAGAAGTAACTGTGTGAATATCAGGAGCTCAGATGGCAAGCCAGTTGTCGTGTCCTGACACAGAATAGAGGGAAGTTAGGGGGTTTGTGGGCAGTCTCCAATTTCCGAGCGGTGAGAAGCAAATGCAGAGAGATGAATTCCCAGTGAAGGCAGGTTGATACATTGGATCAGCGCCAAACAGTCTCACAGGGCACCTACGATAGACGCGGTTGTTGTGAATGGACAGGATGCTTGCCGGAGCAGGAGACTCATGGAATTCATGGGTCTGATTAACACTATTTATTTGTTGTCAGACTAACTACTACGCTGAAGGCTAATTCTAAACATTAGAAAAAGCAAAGGAGGCAGTTGGCTGCACAACAGAAGTCAGAAACTGAAGGCACGGGGGCAGGTGGTAACAGAAGTAGCGAACACTAGCAGCACTTTAAGCATAAACTATAGAGCAGCACTCCAAGTGAGAAAAACAGAGATGTCGGAGCTTACCGAGGCTGTCCACAAGCGACATGGAGTGGGCGCCCCAGTGATCCGACTGCGAACTCTCTCTGCATACAAAAATACGGGATTTTAAAGAACCGTGTCCGCGCACTATTTCTCCCTTCCTATAGTCGACCCACCAATCCAACGGCACTTAACAGGCTTCAGCCAATCTTGCGAGTCGCTCTGCACCTCCAGGGTGCCTCTAGCCAACAATATTTTTATTTCTCCCCTACTCCTACCCGGTAGGTAGGGATGCTTTTGGATTTTACGTTAACAAACTCCAAGTTTGGTATCAACAGCGTTCAGCTGAAAGCTAAGCTTCGCTGCCACTCCTATTATGGACAGCAACAATAGTGTTTTCCATCATTTCGCCCTGTCCTGCTCCCTTCTTTGGGTGGTGACTGTGGTAGTGTAAACCCACTGAAGTTGCAGTTTTCAGGTGCAAGTAACAAGTTTGCTGCCTTTACTAAGAAGGCCTTTTCATTGCCATCTTCTACAGTGACACATTACGTCAGCGACTAGGCGGCGGACGGAATTACCCTAATTCTGTGAAGTGCAACTACTCCCCTGGGACAGCTGCATAGAGCGTCTGCCATTTCCAAGGTTGTAGTGTTACTATTTATCTCCGGTAGCCTAAGCGCTACCACTTTTGCCTGCTCTCTGCATTGTGTGACTGATTTCCTACCTTGGATTGCGCTTGATGGCTCTAAATAGCCTCAAGCGTAGCAAAATACAAGTCATTATGTCGTCAATATATGACACAATAATAAGCAAAGAAACTGAAACAGTCTTGATCGCAATAGAACATTTATTAAAATTGGCAACCGGCTTCGGTCAAATAACGACGATCTCCGGGAGGTATGCACTATGATGACAAGTGGTGGCGGTGAACGGAGCAGGTATCATGGATGCACGAACGTCAACCGCTGCGTAACAGTTAACGTACGTTTATCCGTGATACGTCCATTCGTCCATATGGTCTGAAGATTGTCGGTATTTGACCAAAACCAATTGCCATTTTTAATAAATGTTCTACTACGACCAAAAAAGTTTTAATTTTAATTTTAAAATATTCCACAGAGAACGTATTTTGTCACCATAAAAATGTGTTCAAAAATTAAGGCAAGGCTGAAAATTGGAAGAAATATATAGAGAGGCTATACACTGCAAATGAATTTGGAGGAAATATTATAAAGAAAGGGCAGAGGAAGCATGTGAAGATGACTTGCGAGATACGATACTATGAGAGGTATTTTACAGAATACTGAAAGACCTAAGTGGAAACAAGACCTTTGGAGTAGACGACATACCCTCAAAATTATTGAGATAATTGGGAAAGCTAGCCATGAGAAAACTAAACGTAGTGTGCAATATATATCAGACAGACGAAATACCCTCAGCCTTCAAGAAGAATATAATCATTCCAGTTCCAGAGAAGACAGGGGCTGAAAGGGGTGAATATTGTCGAGCCATCAGTTTAATGAATCATGGATGCAAAATATTGACAACCTATTTACGGAAGAACGGAAAGCTAGTAAAGCCCGATCTGAAACCTAGTAGAGCCGGAACTCGGCGAAGACCAGTTTGGGTTCCAGAGAGACGTAGGAACACGCGAGGCGATTCTGACCCTAAGAATTATCGTAGAAGATAGGCTGAAAAAAGGCAAACGTAAGTTTGAAGGTAGCAAGGACAAAATACAGGGAGCAAAAAATTATTTACAGCTTGTGCAGAGACCAGGCTTCAGTTATAACAGTTAGACATGAAAGGGAAGCTGTAGGTGGGAAGCAAGTTAGACAAGCTTGTAGTCTATCCCCGATGTTTTTCAATCTGTTCGTTGAACAGGGTGTGAAGAAAACCAAGGGGAAATGTAGAAAGAAAATTAAAGTTCAGGCAGAGGAAATTAAAAGCTTTGAAATTCGCTTTCGTTATTGTAATTGTGTCAGAGATGCTATAACGATGTTAAAAGAGCAGGTGAACGGAGTGGATAGAACGTCAACGAAAGTAAAGCAACGGTCACGGAATGTAGTCAGATTGAATCTGCCGATGCTGAGAGAATTCGATTAGGAAATGAGACACTAAAAGTAGTAGAAAAGTTTTGCTTAGTGGTCAGCATAACAACTGATGATGGCCAAAGCGGCGAGGACGTAAAATGACTATTGGCTATAGCAAGAAAACAGTTTCTGAAAAAGAGCAATCTGTTAACATCTAATATAAATTTAAGTACTAGAAGTATTCTCTGAAGTATTAGTGCTTGTATGCAAGTAAAACGAGGACGATAAGCAGTGCAGTTAAGAAGAGAATAGAAACTTTTGAAATGTGGTGCTATAGAACATTGCTGAGGATTAGGTGTGTAGATCGAATAACAGATGAGTTACTGAATCGAATTGGGAAAGAAAATTACGGCTCAACTTGAGAGGATGGCATCGGTTGATAGGATCCTCAACTTGACAAGATGGCATCGACCGATAGGATGCATCCTGAACCATCAAGAAATGGTCAGATTGACGATGGTAGGATGTGTATGTATGTGGGTGTGGGGTGGGGTGGGGGAAGGAGTGGTCAAAGTTGTAGAGGGCGACGAGTATGGAGGTTCAAATAGATAAAAGTAGCAGCTTTATGAGGAGATGAAGAGGCTTTGACAGGATAGATTAGCACGGAGACCTTCTTCAAACGAGGATCGGAATGAAGACCGTAACAACACACAGGTATCTGGTCATTTTTGGTTCGCACGATACAATAATGGAACACGGCAGAAAATCGCTAATATTGGTACGAAGTACCGTCCACCGAGCGCTGAACAGTGTCTTGTGGAGTGTATGTTGATGTAGCTGTAGCTGCCGTCACACGTCGATATTACACTACTGGCCATTAAAATTGCTGCACCACGAAGATGACGTACTACAGAGGCGACATTTGACCGACAGGAAGAAGGTGCTGCGATATGCAAATGATTAACTTTTCAGAGCATTCACACAAGGTTGGCGCCGGTGGTGACACCTACAACGTGCTGGAATGAGGAAAGTTTCCAACCGATTTCTCATACACAAACAGCAGTTGACCGGCGTTGCCTGGTGAAACGTTGTTGTGATGCCTCGTGTAAGGAGGAGGAATGCGTACCATCTCGTTTCCGACTTTGATAAAGGTCGGATTGTAGCCTATCGCAATTGCGGTTTATCGTGTCGCGACATTGCTGCTCCCGTTGTTCGAGATCGAACGACTGTTAGCAGAATATGGAATCGGTACGTTCAGGAGGGTAATACGGAACGCTGTGCTGGATCCCAACAGCCTCGTATCACTAGCAGTTGAGATGACAGGCATCTTATCCGCATGGCTGTAACGGATCGTGCTGCCACGTCTCGATCCTCGAGTCAACAGATGGGAACGTTTGCAAGACAACAACCATCTGCACGAACAGTTCGACGACGTTTGCAGCAGCATGGACTATCAGCTCGGATACCATGGCTCGGGTTACCCTTGACGCTGCCTCACAGACAGGAGCGCCTGCGATGGTGTACTCAACGACGAACCTGGGTGCACGAATGGCAAAACGTCATTTTTTCAGATGAATCCACGTTCTGTTTACAGCATCGTGATGGTCACATCGGTGTTTGGCGACATCGCGGTGAACGCACATTGGAAGCGTGTATTCGTCGTCGCCATACTGGCGTATCACCCAGCGTGTTGGTATGGCGTGCCAATGGTTACACGTCTTTGTCACCTGACGTCACTTTGAACAGTGGACGTTACATTTCAGATGTGTTACGACCCGTGGCTCTACCCTTCATTCGATCCCTGCGAAACCCTACATTTCAGCAGGATAATGCGCGACCGCATGTTGCAGGTCCTGTACGGGCCTTTCCGGATACAGAAAATGTTCGACTGCTGCCCTGGCCAGCAGATTCTCCAGATCTCTCACCAATTGAAACGTCTGGTCAATGGTGGCCGAGCAACTGGCTCGTCACAATACGCCAGTCACTACTCTTGACGAACTGTGGTATCGTGTTGAAGCTGCATGGGCAGCTGTACGTGTACACGCCATCCAAGCTCTGTTTGACTCAATGCCCAGGCGTATCTAGGCCTTTATTACGGCCAGAGGTGGTTGTTCTGGGTACTGATTTCTCAGGATCTATGCACCCAAATTGCGTGAAAATGTAATCACATGTCAGTTCTAGTATAATATATTAGTTCAATGAATACCCGTTTATCATCTGCATATCTTCTTGGTGTAGCAATTTTAATGGTCAGTAGTGTATTAACGTCAACTCGATAACCACTTGTTGGGCTACTGGGTGATGACGCAACCTGAGGGAAAGCCCGACTGGCCACAGGCGTCTTCTGTGGCTGATTGACCAATGAGTCGGCAACACAGGTGAGCGGACGGACTCCACACCTCAAGCCGACCCGCACCGCACTCCAACGGTGAAAGCCCCCGCCTTGTCCTGAGGTCGTTGATCCTGGGTCGGCTGCAATCTCATGGAGGGTGAGGTTCTATCCTGCGTTATCTCTCCGACACTACCTGGCAAACCTATCTTGGTACGGTGGATGCTACTGGATGGGATATGCTCCCGCATTCCCTCGCATTGCACACTAGTCCACCGTTCCGCAAAAGCCAAAGCTTATCATGAAATATCAAATATGGCGCGGTGTGTCAGAAGCTAACGTTTGTCACTCCCTTACAAGCGCTCACTGGTCGCTTTGGAGAGCAGTCACGGTGCCCCACCACCGCTGTTGTTATTCATGGTTAGTGAAGTGATTCTGTGTGTCAGCCGGTTGTACGGAATCAACGCAGTAAGACAAATCGAAGTGAACAAAAAGTAACAACACGTCGTATTAAAACTGAGACTGAAACTTTTCGTTATTAGCAAGTACTAACAGTTGGAGGCTTCGTAAAGTTTAATGATAGTGTGAACGAAATTTTAAGGAACTATTGTGCATCAAAAAATCTGTACTTCCTGATACTAGGTGCAGCGAATGATTTTCACTGGAACGAACCAAAATAGTCGCGTAAAGCTCTGAGAGTTACTGTGAGTGATGCAAAGAGCAAACAACCATCGTAATAGGCATCAGTCACAGGAGTCATCTAATAACGTTTGCTTGTGTAAAAGAGATCCGAGAGGCTAGACAGTATTTACAGATAGACCAGCTAGTCAACTGCAAACGTATTTTTTCGTGTGTATTTTATATCGTCTCCTTTTGCTCCGTTCCGTAAAACATACGAGCGAGTGAAATCCACCAGAGTTTTTGATATATTTAAGTCCGGTCGCATGTCTGTATTTAGTTGTAATTTATTTCATCGACTAGTAGTTAAAAACGGAAAGATGTCATTTTCATTATAAAATAACGATTCAGTATTTACTTATTACAATTTCCATTTGGCAATAAATATAGAATTCAAATAAAAAACAAAAAATTGCCATAAATGAGATTCGAACCATGGACTCCTCTCTCATCAGACTTGACTACGACGTCATGCATTTGGCTACCGGCGACTCAGTACGTGATCACGAAATGTCTGTATTTAGCACCGCTTGAAATCGTCGAATCTTGAAAGGTGATTTTATTCGGGCTCTTCCTCATTAGAACTGTGTCGCATTGCTTTAGGAAATTTATGCCTGGGGAGTGGAGACATACTTCCAAATCCTATAAATATAAATAAAATCGACGAGAGCCAGTCCGTAAAGTGCTCTCTTCAGGTGAAAGCTCGTACTTATGATCACAGGCGTAAGATCTCCACAACCAGCTGTCTGACCAAAGTAGAAATACATACAGACTGCGTAGACGTGATTTTCAAGGGTTTTGAAAGCAATGTTCCAACTCCGGAAATCTGTGCCAGTCCGGAACCGTGCTGCTGCTACGGTCGCAGCTTCGAATCCTGCCTCGGGCATGGATGTGTGTGATGCCCTTAGATTAGTTACGTTTAAGTAGTTCTGGGACTGATGTCCTCAGATGTTAAGTCCCATAGTGTTTAGAGCCATATGATTTTTTTTTTTTTTTTTTTTTTTTTGAAAGCAGTGCGAACATGAGATAGATCCGTGGCATAAACACGGCACCGCAGCTGATCAAGCCAGTCACGTCCGACCTCACCTTGGTCACAGTCTCTCTGTATACAGCGTGGTCAGAAAGAATCTGAAAAGCTTGAAAGGGTGTTGCAGGGTAGGTTGTGCTGAGAAATAACTTTTAAAAAAGTTCGATATGTTGCGCCGTTTCCGAGTGAATTAGTACTGAAATTAGCTAATCAGGCCATAGCGCGCGGAAATTCAAGTGCCCCGCTAGAGGTAGTGTCGCCAAACTTGTTGTTCGTCTGGTTTCCTAAAACTGAACAAGAGAGAGATATAAAATTTTGACGTGGGACGGTAGCAACGATCGAACCCAAGTCAAAGGCTGAGTAGTGTCTTGCGCTCCATCCACGCTACGAGAATAACTTATACTAATAACTGTATCTGTCGGTCCGCTTGAATTTGTTCGCGCAATGGCCTGATTCACTGAAAGACCTGAGTCGAAGCAAGGCCCCCGGAGTAGACAACATTCCATTGAAACTACTGACGGCCTTGGGAGAGCCAGTCATGACAAAACCCTACCATCAGGTGAACAAGACGTATGAGACAGGCGAAATACCCTCAGACTTCAAGAAGAATATAATAATTCCAATCCCAAAGAAAGCAGGTGTTGACAGATGTGAAAATTACCGAACAATCAGTTTAATAAGCCACAGCTGCAAAATACTAACACGAATTCTTTACAGACGAATGGAAAAACTGGTAGAAGCCGACCACGGGGAAGATCAGTTTGGATTCCGTAGAAATGTTGGAACACGTGAGGCAATACTGACCTTACGACTTATCTTAGAAGAAAGATTAAGGAAAGGCAAACCTACGTTTCTAGCATTTGTAGACTTAGAGAAAGCTTTCGACAATGTTGACTGGAATACTCTCTTTCAAATTCTAAAGGTGGCAGGGGTAAAATACAGGGAGCGAAAGGCTATTTACAATTTGTACAGAACCCAGATGGCAGTTATAAGAGTCGAGGGACATGAAAGGGAAGCAGTGGTTGGGAAGGGAGTAAGACAGGGTTGTAGCCTCTCCCCGATGTTATTCAAAAATGGCTCTGAGCACTATGCGACTTAACTTCTAAGGTCATCAGTCGCCTAGAACTTAGAACTAATTAAACCTAACTAACCTAAGGACATCACACACATCCATGCCCGAGGCAGGATTCGAACCTGCGACCGTAGCGGTCGCCCGGCTCCAGACTGCAGCGCCTAGACCCGCACGGCCACTCCGGCCGGCCCGGATGTTATTCAGTCTGTATATTGAGCAAGCAGTAAAGGAAACAAAAGAAAAATTCGGAGTAGGTGTTAAAATCCATGGAGAAGAAATAAAAACTTTGAGGTTCGCCGATGACATTGTAATTCTGTCAGAGACAACAAAGGACTTGGAAGAGCAGTTGAATGGAATGGATAGCGTCTTGAAAGGAGGATATAAGATGGACACCAACAAAAGCAAAACGAGGATAATGGAATGTAGTCGAATTAAGTCGGGTGATGCTGAGGGAATTAGATTAGGAAATGAGACACTTAAAGTAGTAAAGGAGTTTTGCTATTTTGGGAGCAAAATAACTGATGATGGTAGAAGTAGAGAGGATATAAAATGTAGACTGGCAATGGCAAGGAAAGCGCTTCTGAAGAAGAGAAATTTGTTAACATCGAGTATAGATTTAAGTGTCAGGAAGTCATTTCTGAAAGTATTTGTATGGAGTGTAGCCATGTATGGAAGTGAAACATGGACGATAAATAGTTTGGACAAGAAGAGGATAGAAGCTTCCGAAATGTGGTGCTACAGAAGAACGCTGAAGATTAGATGAGTAGATCACATAACTAATGAGGAAGTATTGAATAGGATTGGGGAGAAGAGAAGTTTGTGGCACAGCTTGAAGAAGGGATCGGTTGGGAGGACATGTTCTGAGGCATCAAGGGATCACAAATTTAGTATTGGAGGGCAGTGTGGAGGGTAAAAATCGTAGAGGGAGACCAAGAGATGAATACACTAAGCAGATGCAGAAGGATGTAGGTTGCAGTAGGTACTGGGAGATGAAGAAGCTTGCACAGGATAGAGTAGCATGGAGAGCTGCATCAAACCAGTCTCAGGACTGAAGACCACAACAACACAACAACAACATGGCCTGATTGGCTAACTTCGATACTAATTGAGTCGCAAACGGCACAACATAAAGAATAGTTTTCTTAATAATTATTTCTTAATCGCAACTACTCTGCATCATCCTTACAAGCTTTTCGGTCTGTTTCTGACCACCTTGTATAGGCCCTCTAGTGCGACGACGTTTGGAACACCGCCGAGTGTTAAGCACGGTGACCAGTTGCGGCTCCCCTTAACGTGACAGCACAAAGAGGCGCCCTGACAGCTGTGCGGCCAACAGAAGCATTTAACACAAGAGTGGCACCAAGTGGCCCAGTCTCTGAAGATAATGAAAGTCGCCATATTGAATTCGTCATCGTCATATGGGTCAACAGTTAATCTGATGTTATTGGACGCCATTGGGTAGATCAAAAAATGGTTCAAATGGGTCTGAGCACTATGGGGCTTAACATCTATGGTCATCAGTCCCCTAGAACTTAGAACTACTTAAACCTAACTAACCTAAGGACAGCACACAACACCCAGCCATCACGAGGCAGAGAAAATCCCTGACCCCGCCGGGAACCGAACCCGGGAACCCGGGCGTGGGAAGCGAGAACGCTACCGCACGACCACGAGATGCGGGCATTTTAGAATCCTCACATGTGACTTTTCCCTATCTTCGAGGTATCTTTGAAGTTATTTTTCAACGAGATAACACAAGACAGCACCATATAACTTGTCTTGTCCTGACCTTCCTCGATACAGTGGGTGATCGACTGTTGCCCTGACCAGCACATTATTCAGATATCACAACCACTGACAACATCTGTCTCGAGTTTCCGAGAGACAGCCTCGCTGACACTCGCCAGCGACTATGATTGCTGAACTCCTACATAGAGTGGAGACAGTCAGGATCTGTCATCCAAGCACAGTTTGATGCCTTGCAGCGTTAGAGCCATTGTTCCAAATCACCTACAAATTTTATCTTTTATTGTTTCTGCTAGACTGTATATTTACGCCTACATGGTTTTAGGTGAATATGTGCAGATATTTCTACCGATGACTGATTGCAGTTACAGAATAACGTTACACCAGTATCTACTTGAGTTGCAGACTAATAACTATAGTTATTACGAATAGGGTGTTTTTAGGTTGGCTAGTACCTCCAGCTGTAAGCGGCACAACCAAGCCATTACTTTTCATTTTCCCCTGAACAGAAGATCAGGTACTGAAGTTCACTTCGTGGCGCAGTTGTAACTGTGCAGAAAACATCATATAGTAAATTGGAAGTTTGTTCTGTGGGAAGGCTGCAGGGAAAAAACAACTAATTCATTGTAGTGGGTACATATTAAGGTTCCAAGTATCACAATACCTGTACCTATATCCCTAACACCTTCTATACTACGCAATCCACTGTAAAGTGCATGGCAGAGGGTACTTCTGATTGTGTCACTTATTATGACTGCTTCACATTTCATCCACACATGGAACACGTGAAGAATGCTTGCCAGAACGTCTCTATGTGCTCTCTAATTATTCTGATCTTGTTCTCGCGGTCTCTAAAAAAGGAGAGATACTTTGAGGGTTGCAGTATATTCCTTATTCCCTACTTATAACTGGTTTTGAAACTTCCTAAGCAGGCTTTCATGGGATAGCGTTCGTATATCTTCAAGAGTCTGCCAGTCATATTTTTCAGCATCTCTGTATCACTAGTCATGTAGAGTTAAGACCATTTGGTGAATATCTCCTGGAAGTCGTATTCGGTACGGGTCCCACATACCGGTGCAATATTATAGGACGCGTCGAATGAGTATTCTGCAAGTAATCTCCTTGATACACTGATTGCATTTTCTTAGTATCCAACCAATGAACCAAACCGTACCATTTGGTTTACCTATGACTAATCGTTCCATTTTATCTTTCTACAAATTATTGCATTCATATATGTTGTGTTGTCGGTGTCCAATTGGTACTTATTGATGTTGTAGTCAAAGGTGACCACACTTTTTTATTTAGTAAAGTGCATTAGTTTAAATTTCTGAATATTTAAAACACATTAATGATCATTTCACCATATCAGAATCTCATCAAGATCAAACTGATGTTAGTGCAGCTTTTTTTTTTTTTTTTTCAAATACATGGCAAACCGTCAGGGTCTGCCGAGTGCTGTTGGCAAGCAGGGTGCACTCAGCCGTTGTGACTGAGGAGCTACTTGACTGGGAAGTAGCGGCTCCAGGTCACGAAAACTGACACACGGCCAGGAGAGCGGTGTGCTGACCACATGACCCTCCGTATCCTCATCCGGTGACTATTAAGGAGCTGAGGATGATATTGCGGCCGGTCGGTACCGTTGGGCCTTCGATGTCTATTCGGACGGTGTTTGTTTGTTGGTTTGTTTTAATAGATAACTGCACCATCTGGGAAAAGTCTGTGGTTTTCATTTGTTTGTTGCCCGGTCAATAGTATACGACGCGAACACAACGGTCGCAACACACCATACGGCATCTACCATGACTGCCCCGATCCGTGTCTTTGAGGTCGCCATGGTAAAAAAGAACGAGTCCGGTTTCTCGTTATCGAAGTTTTCGGAATCCATGTTGGTTAACACGGATGGGGACAGCAAATAAAATTTTGTTATTTTCTATCCTTACAGCTGCCGTCCTC
The DNA here is from genome assembly GCF_023898315.1 of Schistocerca nitens. Lineage (NCBI taxonomy): Eukaryota > Metazoa > Arthropoda > Insecta > Orthoptera > Acrididae > Schistocerca > Schistocerca nitens. The sequence continues at coordinate 560,534,321 of NC_064619.1, read as the reverse complement.
TCCTTGTTCGTGTGCTAGTGGGCAGCTGCAAGAAAAGCACGGTACATCTGCGTCGCCTCGCTCTTTCCACAGCTCAGACGAATGCTTACACTCGTTGCAAAGGAAAGGCGGTTGAAAATAAAAATACATGGTTGGAAACAGTGGACTGTATGTTTAACACAACATTGTGAGACACAAGTGCGGCCGAGCGGCTTGGCGGTCACGCCGGTCCTCCACAAAGAACAATAAATATCTCCCCTACTTCTGCTCTCGTTCGGCCATCCCTCTGTGTGGAGGGCCACGTAGAAATTCTTACCTACAGTGACAGTAACCACTCGCTGCTGCACCCTTGCGGCACCTTGCACCATTAGAGAACAGCAATATTGTAAAATGTTCGGTGTTAGACCATTTTGAAGTACCCTGACAAACGGAATCAATACGTACTTCGATTATTAACAATCGATTAAAAATTAAAAGCAGTAACAAATCATAAGATCCAATGTGCTACAATTAATAAAAAAAGTTACAAAAACTCACCGGTGGCACATTATGTTATACTTGAATGTCATACACTGTCATTGTCCTAGAGATTATAAATTTCGTCGTAATAAAACTGAGTATTACGAGCATCATTAATAAGGGACGACGTCATACATTTAAAAGCATATATATTTCCACGTGACACTTGTACGCGGCTTACTCGTTATGACCGCACACTGATTTGTATGGGCCTTGCACTACACATAATGCTGTTACAAAGTGTTTATGCAAAACTACACAGCAGACGTACGGGGATGATGTATTCGACAAAAAAATTTGGAAATTTGTGGTAAGGTCTTATGGGACCAAACTGCTAAGGTCATTGGTCCCTAAGCTTACGCACTACTTAATCTAACTTACACTAACTTACGCTAAGGACAACACACACACCTATGCCCGAGGGAGGGCTCTAACCGCCGACGGGGGGAGCCGCGCGGACGGTGACAAGACTCCTAGACAGTGCGGCTACCCCGCGCGGCTGTACTCGACATACAGAGATGATCCACACAGGTGTCATGAACAGTATATGACCATGAACTTCCTTGATGCAGAGTTAAAACTGACGGATGGGTTAGATAAAATGGCCAAGGTGTATAAATTACCAGTCGAGAAAAATAAAATGCTTGCAGCTGGCTTCTGATTACATAGCTTCACGGTCCTCTCTATTGCGGACATGGGTGTGTGTCAGCATAGTGACGAAATCCTACAGTCGTGCAACGCCTCGTCGCACAAAAGGTCCAAAGTTGTCTTGAAATTTTCCATTTCGCAAGTCTTCTCGTTCGTTCAGAACTCTATCAGGTTCCATGAAATGTATTGGCAGTTGCGAATACGGACAACCATCACCTGCACAATGGAATGATGATAGGGAAAATGTGTGCCGGACCGGGGCCCGAGCCGGCTGGTGTGGCCGAGCGGTTCTAGGCGCTTCAGTCTCGAACCGCGCAACCGCTACGGTCGCAGGGTCGCAGGTTCGAATCCTGCGCCGGCCGGTGTGGCCGTGCGGTTAAAGGCGCTTCAGTCTGGAACCGCGTGACCGCTACGGTTGCAGGTTCGAATCCTGCCTCGGGCATGGATGTGTGTGATGTCCTTAGGTTAGTTAGGTTTAATTAGTTCTAAGTTCTAGGCGACTGATGACCTCAGAAGTTAAGTCGCATAGTGCTCAGAGCCATTTGAACCATTTGAATCCTGCCTCGGGCATGGATGTGTGTGATGTCCTTAGGTTAGTTAGGTTTAAGTAGTTCTAAGTTCTAGGGGACTGATGGCCTCAGCTGTTAAGTCCCATAGTGCTCAGAGCCATTTGAACCATTTTGAACCGGGACCCGAACCCAGATTTCCCGCTTATCGCGAGCGGTCCCCTTACCATTCAGCTATCCGTGTACGACTCAGGACCAGACCCAAACTTCCATACGACGTCAACCATGCGTCTCCTACCTGCGCTCTCACATCCACTATGTATATTCCCGGGCATGTGAGACATTTTGCTTGGGAGTCGCTTGCATTGTGTCGAAGGATAAATACGATGTGCATGCATGTCCAAAGGACACTGAATCTTAATTCGCAATAACACAGGCCCTGCTATATAGTATCTTTTGTAATCCGCCTGGATAGGCTTCTGTAATATAGGCCGAGAGTGAAGGAAGCAAGTAGGAGCAGGAGAGGTGAAGCTCTTCGGTACTGCATGTAACTTAAACACTTTTAACAGAGTCAAAAACACAAGTAAATATCAAATGCATACATAACTTTGGCTAGCTTGAGCACGTTGGTGTTTAATCCTCGTTGCTGTCCAAACTTTAACTGAAAGTAACTAATACAAAGTCTCAATATCAAGCTAGCCCACTCCGTAGTAGAAGCTATATTTCCAGGCCGTCTGTTCTTCATGAAATGGGCGGAAATCCAGACGGCACTCGTTGAGCTGCACAGCGTCGGCCAGAGGTTGCTGTGGTCGGCATAGTTCGTCTTCTCTCGTAGTACCTACGTAGTGGCACCGTAACTATCGACAAAAAAAATGGTTCGAATGGCTCTGAGCACTATGGGACTTAACTGCTGAGGTCATCGGTCCCCTAGAACGTAGAACTACTTAAACCTATAATAACGGCGTGTGACGAGGGCCTCCCGTCGGGTAGACCGCTCGCCTGGTGCAATTCTTTCGATTTGAAGTCACTTCGGCGACTTGCGCGTCGATGCTTAAACCTAACTAACCTAAGGACATCACACACATCCATGCCCGAGGCAGGATTCGATCCTGCGACCGTAGCGGTCGCGCGGCTCCAGACTGTAGCGCCTAGAACCGCTCGGCCACTCCGGCCGGCTAACTATCGACGCCACAGTATCTACCAGATAGGTCCCTTAGACGGGCTTAAAATTCTATCTCCTTCATCACTTCCTTTCGTTACCTTTGTGTACTTTATGCAAAACCTGAATATTTCACTGATACTACATTGTCTCGCAAAGAAACTGAAAAACCCAGAACACATGACAGTACTCCAATGTAACTTTTTACAAGTATGTACCATGGGCGGGTACTGAATGGTTTAGTGTTTCAATTGGCTGTGGTATGCAAAACGGCCACCAGGTGCGTTAGTGTTGTTTCTGTTTAACGTTATTACCAGACCTGGTAGGGTATACAACAGCGTCAGATGTTGACTGATCTCTGTGAAGGACGCGGAGGTGTCGTGTATGCGTGTGTGCCAGTGACTGCGTTATGACTATTGGCTATAGCAAGAAAACAGTTTCTGAAAAAGAGCAATCTGTTAACATCTAATATAAATTTAAGTATTAGAAGTATTCTCTGAAGTATTAGTGCTTGTATGCAAGTAAAACGAGGACGATAAGCAGTACAGTTAAGAAGAGAATAGAAACTTTTGAAATGTGGTGCTATAGAACATTGCTGAGGAGTTTGAAAGGGGCCTCATTGTGGGTCTGCTTTTGCCGCCTGGTCGATTCGTGCACTTTTCAGATTTGTGGAGTATTCGGATGTGACAGTGGTGTGATGTTGGACTTCATGGTAGGAATGGCGGTTATAATTGAAACAACTGGTTTCCGGTTATATCTTCTTTGTTTAATCGGGCTAGTAAAACCGCTCAAAATAAGCGATTCCTGAAATAACCTATTTTCGGTTTTTTATTGCTATTATTTCCTAGGAACAAAGATTGAAAAATTTTGACTTCTTCAGTTTTAAGATAAATAGGCTCAAAATATTAAATTAAATAAACGAATAAAGGAAAACATACCGTTCACCGTTTGCTGCTTTTCTCTAGAAGTGATAAGTGGTTGGCTACTACAAAAAAAACCCTAGTATTCTCCTATTGACTCTAATTTTTTGACACTCTGCTCAAAAATCATGTTGTAATCGGGGATCATACCACTATTTGACATTACGAATAGTCAGTGCTAAAGAGTAAAAACTGAGACCGAAGAGCTGTATTTTTGGTGTTAATTTGTCCGTCCTTAACGGCTACAAGCGGATAAAGGCATGACCTGTACACACAGGAAGCTATCAGCTGCTTTCTATTCTTATTGCAAACTGTGAATGAACTGTTTTCTTATGAATGAACTTTATTCTTATATTAAGCCACAAATACGTTGTGGCTCGCCCCATTGTTAATCTTTTAAAGCAAATGGAGAACTATACTTCAGTGATACTGCACTTCGTAAAAACTTGCACGCTACGGATAGTGCCAGTAACGGTTCGTAGATATACATTCTGTGGGTTCACAATTTTTAAATTCAGACAATTACGAAAGGGCGAAATTAATAGCACGTGCTGTATAACAGTTACGTTTATCATCATATTTATACAACTTCAGCCGCTGTCAATAATAATCATATGCACAACGTCTGGAAAAAAGGAAGAGTTATTTTTGTGGAATTCTATTGTTTTGTGCGAAAAAATGGTTCAAATGGCTCTGAGCACTATGGGACTTAACTTCTGAGGTAATGTCCCCTAGAACTTAGAACTACTTAAACCTAACTAACCTAAGGACATCACACGCATCCATGCCCGAGGCAGAATTCGAACCTGCGACCGTAGCGGTCGCACGGTTCCAGACTGTAGCGCCTAGAGTCGGCCGAAGTGGCCGTGCGGTTAAAGGCGCTGCAGTCTGGAACCGCAAGACCGCTACGGTCGCAGGTTCGAATCCTGCCTCGGGCATGGATGTTTGTGATGTCCTTAGGTTAGTTAGGTTTAACTAGTTCTAAGTTCTAGGGGACTAATGCCCTCAGCAGTTGAGTCCCATAGTGCTCAGAGCCATTTGAACCATTTTGTAGCGCCTAGAACCACTCTGCCTTTGTGCGTAATTAAGCATAGTTATGGCAAGAACGAAATAACGTTTAAGCTTTCGCTACTTTCCGTTTCGCATTTTTGTGTAAGTCGGGGTTTTCGAGCTTTTTTTATTTTTTCGGAAAAATGTACAAATTCTCTAATTCATGTATTAGTTAACAAATTAGCTTCCGGGCTGAAAATCAGGCATTTTCACGTTGCACCCACACAACTACTTAAGCTTACTATTCTTCGTCTTCCTTAAATAATCGCTTGAGTCACGCTTATTTGATCTCGTCACTTTCTCAGAGAGCATATCTCGTCTGGGAGACCCTATTTCCTTTGCACCTAACTTTTCCCCGTAATTTTCTTTTCTGTTTGTGCTTAAGACAGGTTCAACAGAGTTCATGTTGACACTGCACTTGAAAGCTGATTCCTGTACAATAAACAACCAACTCTAAACACAAACCGCCGTTTGCAGAAACTAGTAAATTGAAATAGTATTATCTACCAACAAGGTCACGAGACTAGAATGAGGAGCTGAGAGCCATAACGATCACCCGCGCGGGTGGAGGTGTCTTGTCACGGTCCGCGGGGCTCCCCCCCCCCCCCCCCCCGGAGGTTCAAATTCTCCCTCAGGCATGGGTGTTCGTGTCGTTCTTAGCGTAAATTAGTTCAAGTTAGATTAAATAGTGTGTAAGCTTAGGGACCGATGACCTTAGCAGTTTGGTCCCATAAGACCATACCACAAATTTCCAATTTTTTTCCATAATGGTCAAAAGCACACTGTCTTTAAGTGAATATGAGACAAACCAGTGAGACAGGTTTTCGTGAGTGTTCAGATATGCGTACAATGTAGGCCTACTGTACAGATAAACCTGACCCACCATAAAAGCAACAGATCTCAGGAGCGTGAATAAATGCTACAGTCTCGATGATGTGTTTTATGGTTCTTAGCGCCTCGAATGGATTACGATATGATAAAATCCGAAACTCAGTGTCTATATCTTATCCAGAATCCCAAAAAACAGGTTTTTCTATCAGTTTAACTATTTCATATGTCCGATCTAATTTTGCTATGTAGTGAGTGAATTGGCATATCTGTGGAGTGTGCTAACGCCTAGCGGGGTTTATGCCAAGCGAACGTGGATAAAAGTTTGGTGCACTCTTCTACCATCTGCTGGCATTGACATAAACGTTTAGTTGAGTGGTAAGGACTAGCCGTGTACGCCGTAAACCGTGCACATTGTTGTCAAATCCGTATGTATTTGGTCTGTAAAGCAATTACGTCACGTAGTTAAAACGTGCACAAGTGAAGGTGTTCTCGCCACCTTGATGCAAAGCTTCACTGACTCTGGAGAAGCAATATAGCCCAATGCGGCAGATTCAGAGCAGTGTATTTCAGATTTCTGCACCTACAATACGATTAACAGCGTTCAAAGAAAAGTAACAAATACACACATCAAAAGAAGTTCACCCCGGTTCCTAGAACCCCTGAAGATAGCCGTTGACTGTGGATATTGCATCACAGACACAGTCCCTTTGACTCTTCAGAGATGTCACTAAACCCGCCCAAAGATGTAAACAACCATGCATGAGTAGCTCCTATTAGACGGAGGGGATCCGACAGCCGATCAGTTCCAGTCATTCCACCAGGAAGGAGGTACACTGCTCGTGTTTTCTGTAGTTCAGTCATGCCTAGACGGTCAGTACCGTGATTCGATCGCGTTCGCATTGTTACTTTCTGCCAGGAAGTGGTCTCAACAAGGAAAGTGTCCAGGCGTCCAGGACTGAACCGAAGCGACGTTGTTCGGACATGGAGGAGATAATGAGAGGTAGGCCGCCCAAGTGCTACTACTGCAGTGGATGACCGCTACCTACGGATTATGGCTCGGAGCAACCATGACAGCAACGCCACCATGTTGAATAGTGTTTTTCAAGCAGCCACAGGATGTCGTGTTACGACTCAAACTGTGCGCAATAGGCTGCACGATGCGCAACTTCACTCCCGACGTCCATGGCGAGGTCAGTCTTTGCAATCACGACAACATGCAGCGCGGTACAGATGGGCCCAACAACATGCCGAATGGACCGGTCAGGTTTGGCATCACGTTCTCTTCACCGATGACTGTCGCATATGCCTTTAACCACACAATCGTCGGAGACGTGTTTGGAGGCAATCCAGTCAGGCTGGTCGCCTTAGACACACTGTCCCGACAGTGCAGCAAGATACGTATAAGAAATCAACTAAACTATATAAGTGTCACTGCGGAAGTAATTACTAAAGTGTAATGTTTTGGAAACTGTTCTAGCAGTAAACAATTCGGTCGCAGGTTCGAATCCTGCCTCGGGCATGGATGTGTGTGATGTCCTTAGGTTAGTTAGGTTTAAGTAGTTCTAAGTTCTAGGGGACTAATGACCACAGCAGTTGAGTCCCATAGTGCTCAGAGCCAGTAAACAATTGACTTTGTCTCAAAGTAATTCTTTGATTGGTGGAGGTGAATGTGATCAGTAAGCAACATACCCATGATCACACGTTTCTTGATGTCTATGGAAGACAAGAACAACAACAAATTTTTGAGGTTTTTTTGTTAAAATCAAATAATCTCTTTTCGATGTTGAAAGTTTTCGCCCTAGCAAACTTTCACTGTCTCCCCATGTAACCAGTTTCGTTACAATCAAGATGGCCGAACGCGTGTAATTCGTGCCTCACGTCCCTTTAAACTTGCATTTTCAAATCACTTAATCTATCGCTGCTGCGGATCCAAGCTCAATGTAGATCATTGCTGTTCTTTCAAAAAAAATGTTCAAATGTGTGTGAAATCTTATGGGACTTAACTGCTAAGGTCATGAGTCCCTAAGCTTACGCACTACTTAACCTAAATTATCCTAAGGACAAACACACACACCCATGCCCTAGGGAGGAGTCGAACCTCCGCCGGGATCAGCCGCACAGTCCATTGCTGTTCTTTACTATGTGGCAATTTTAGAGGCCAGCAGTGTGCGTTGATGGTTGGTTCAAATGGCTCTGAGCACTATGGGACTTAACATCTGTGGTCATTAGTCCCCTAGAACTTAGAACTACTTAAACCTAACTAACCTAAGGACATCACACACATCCATGCCCGAGGCAGGATTCGAACCTGCGACCGTAGCAGTCGCGTGATGGTTGGTAAATAATGACTTGAGAGAGTTGGCCGTACAGGGCCCAGCCCTCTCACATACTTGTTATTCTATTGCAGCCAGTAAACAAGGCATTAAGAATACGTTGAACCACTTTTGCGCGCGCGCGCTCGCACTTCTTTTCCCGACAGGTGTAGACGCGGTCTAATGCGCGGCGCTCTTGTTCCGGCACGCAGTGGAGTAGAGGCGCGCGCACACAAAGGGTGCTGCGGCCTTGGCTGGGCGACCCACAGCCACAAACAAGAGAAAGGCCCGTAAAGCCCGCACAGCCTAGCCCCGTGCAGTGCCGCGCGTCTGCCACGCAGCAGCCGCGGCGGTGACGGCGCGCCAGTCCACGCGGTGACGGCCTCATTACGTAAACGCGTCGCGCGCTAGCGAGCGAGCGAACGGGGCACCAGCCATCGAGCGCTGACACGTCGTACCGCACCGTGAAGACCCGCCAGTCACAGTGACGAGGGAGGGGGGGGGGGGCGAGGCCCGCCAGGCGTTGCAGCAAGCCTCTAGCGGAAACAGATGGGTAATCGAGGAGTCGCATATTGCCGGCTTTCTTCTCTTTTTTTGTTTGTATTGTTGGCAGTCACTTCGCGAAGTGGAAATTGTGTTAAAGTGGAATGTTTCGCTCCGTTTTGTTGGGGGAATTCTAGGAAATTATAGCTTATCTCTAAAAGAGACCGCCTGTTGGACACTATAGTCTGTCAAAAATTACGTTAGGATTGACAGTTACGCAAAAGGAGTGGGGGGGGGGAGGAGGTCTTGTGTGAAGCACTGACCCCTTTCCGCCAATCTCACGAGGCCTGTAACCGCGGCATCCACCATCGGTTACCAGACGTTCACCCCAACACCACACCACCTTCCACTTACAATGAGAATTTCACTCTGCAGCGGAGTGTCCACTTTTTGCTGTTTTTGACGTTTCCCGTCGACGTATGGTAAGGTAAGGTAAAATGTAGGTGAAAATTGAGCTACGGGCCTAAGTCGGCTGGCGCAAGACACTGTGTAGAGAGGGGAACAAGTGTGGAAGTGATAACTTGACAAAGACGGCAGTGTTAGCTGAGGTGCAGGGTGAGTAACTGCAGGTGTGAGTAAGCTGGTCTGTCCTTTGGGACCGCTCTGTGTGGCAGCAAGCACGCACGCACACACACACACACACACACACACACACACACACACAACGCTACAAACGCCAACAACATTTCAAATCCCCCGCACCACCACGAAACAAATAAACATTGCACAGCCACAGCAACACGCAATTAGTGGCCGGCCGCGGTGGTCTAGCGGTTCTAGGCGCTCAGTCCGGAGCCGCGCGATTGCTACGGTCGCAGGTTCGAATCCTGCCTCGGGCATGGATGTGTGTGATGTCCTTAGGTTAGTTAGGTTTAAGTAGTTCTAAGTTCTAGGGGACTGAAGACCATAGATGTTAAGTCCCATAGTGCTCAGAGCCATTTGAACCATTTTTGAGCAATTAGTGGCGGGAACTGTGCTAGGCAAACAAATTGTGGCAATAGCGAAAGAAATAAGCGTGTTGCCTCGAAGTAAACAAAGGAAAAGAACACAACAACTTCAAAAACTGTAAGTAACATGCTAAATAAAACTATGCATGGTGATTCTCAGTCGGAAATGCATAACAAATAAAAATGAAATAACGCTTGCATAAGAGACCTAAACCCACTTGCATAACCATACAATTGCGTCAATTGAGGTATCAAACAATTGCATGCATCAACTTTATTTCCAGATGCACTATAAAAGTAGAACTTTCAGACTTAGCATAAATAAACAACTTAGAATGTCTGAACTGAATGATAAATGTCTTAAGTCTGTACTGTTCCCAAACCACCGTAAAATATTCGACAGTAATCGTTCATTTTACAAATCTAAATATTTTGTACCTAAAGTTTCTTCAAACGTTAACATGTAACAACAATTTTGCGGACTGAAAATAAACAAAAAAAACCACTGAAGATAGCACAAAACGTGCTGAAACGTTGAATGAAAAACAAAACTACAAAGGTGTCTTGCATAAGGCGGAATTTCTCTCCAATCCAGACAGTGTTTCCCTGTCGGAGGTTCGAGTCCTCTTTCGGGCATGGGTGTGTGTGTCTTCCTTAGCCTAAGTTAGTTTTAGTTAGATTAAATAGTGTGTAGGCTTGGGGACTGATGACCTCACCAGTTTGGTCCCATAAGACCTTGCCACAAATTTCCAATTTTCCACACAGTGTAAGCGGAAAGTGAAAATTCCTGGCAGATTAAAACGGTGTGGTTTGCATACAGTAGAGACTTGAGACATGTATCACTCAGTTCAGACATTCTAAGTTGTTTATTTATGCTAAGTCTGAAAGTTCTACTTTTATAGTGCATCTGGAAATAAAGTTGATGCATGCATTTGTTTGATACCTCACTTGACGCAATTGGGTGGTTATGCAAGTGGGTTTAGGTCTCTTACGCAAGCGTTATTTCATTTTTATTTGTTATGCAATTCCGACTGAGAATCACCATGGATAGTTTTATTTAGCATGCTACTTACAGTTTTTGAAGTTGTTGTGTTCTTTTCCTTTGTTTGTGTTGAGGCAACACGCTTATTTCTTTCGCTGTTGTCACAATTAGTTTGCATAGCACAGTTTGCGCCCCTAATTGCGTGTTGTTGTGGCTGTGCAATGTTTATTTGTTTCGTGTTGGTGTGGAGGAATTGAAATGCTGTTGGCGTTTGTAGTGTTGCATGTGTGTGCGCGCGCGCGTGTGCGTGCGTGCTTGCTGCCACACAGAGCAGTCCCAAAGGGCGGACCAGCTTACTCACACCTCTCCTTCCCTGCACCTCAGCTAACCCTGCTGTCTTTGTCACGTTATCGCTTCCCCACTTGTTCCCCTCTCTACACAGTGTCTTGCGCCAGTCGACTTAGGCCCGTAGCTCAATTTTCACTGCATCTTACCTTACCTTACCTTACCATACGTCGATGGGAAACGTAAAAAACAGCAAAAAGTGGCCATCTCTCAGTAGTATTCCGTATTTTGGAGCAGTGTGGTTGAAACTCCTTCTCACAATGATTCTAAAATTAATAAATTGTTTGCTAAGAAAATCCTTTAATTTATTAAAGTATGGAAGAGAAGATAGGAATCTAGTTGTAAGATGCACATCAACCAAAAGGTTGCCTAATGTCTCAACCTGATGGAAAGAATTTGGAAGTTTGTGGTAAGCAGCCGGCCGTTGTGGCCGAGCGGTTCTAGGCGCTTCAGTCCGGAACTGCACTGCTGCTACGGTCGCACGTTTGAATCCTGCCTCGGGCATCGATGTTTGTGATGTCCTTAGGTTAGTTAGGTTTAAGTAGTTCTAAGCTTAGCGGACTGATGACCTCAGATAAGTCCCATAGTGCTTAGAACCATTTGAACCATTTTGTGGGAAGATTCCATGAGACCAAACTGCTGAGGTCACCGGTCCCTAGACTTACACACTACTTAATCTAACTTAAGTAACTTACGCTAGGACAACACACACACTCACACACACACACACACACACACACACACACACACACACACACACATGCCCGAGGGAGGACTCGAACCGAAGACGGGGGGAGCCGCGTGAACCGTGACAAGACACCCCACACCGCGGAGCTACCCTGCACCGAAAAAAAGAACACAACTTTCTGCAACACTCTGTTCTGCAAAACACTGTGGTTAAAAGTGAGTGGCCAGCTGTAAGGATCTAAAACTTTTAAGTGATCGAACTAAGACATTTAGGGAAAGTGGACTTCATTTAGAAAATGCTTGTAAATACAAAATCTTTGGGACCGTTCACATTGCTGCTCAGATTGTTTCAGCGAGATAAAATGTAGATTCAGAAACATAATGAACCAGGTTCGAAGAATAGACACATATCAAAGAGTAGTAGAGTTCTTGACTTATTAGTTAATACTAAGGGCTCGAGTAATTTCATAGATTTGTTATATCTTCTATAAACATTGACGGTGTGTCAGATGACCCTTTAAACAGCTCTAGTACCTCCAGCTGTGAATATACGTTACACACTATACAAAATGAACTTTTAGACAGCATGTATGAAGCTTACATTCAAGAACTGCCACTTTTGTTTCTGCGCAGGCAGATGAAACACACGTATTACGTGTGAAACTTACTTTGTCGTTATACTGCGGCACCTGCACAGGGAAAGAAATCCGTTGAAAGATTCCTTTCCTCTGACATAAATAACAAAAGTGAAGGCTGCATAACAACAATTAGCAAAATTCCTTAATAAAGTTTGACTTTTTACATGGGCCCCACCAACGAAAAGGAATACCAGCAGCCACTGAAACGATTCCCCTGAAAATCATACAGAACCTGTACTTATTCATTCTGAGACGACTTGAAGATGTTTTGAATGCCAAAGGTTTTCTTCGTATTAGGCATGGTAATGTGTTGTGTTCTTGGTGTTTTCATATTTTTGTGCACCCACCGTACGCTGTCCTAGTCAGCGGATATGTAGCTCCAACCCGTCTGCACCGCCTGCATGTCATTTGAAACAAGCTTTTACGAAACGTCAGCAATGCTCCACGAAACACAAGCACGACGGATTCCGTCTCCAGACCATCCTGAAGTTACTCAAGAAACTTTGCAGACTACTCTAAAGGAACTCGAGACATTCGAATTACCCCTTCACGTGCTAAGCTTGAGAAATTAGGTGACACCCATCACAGCTAGTCTGCCTACCTCTGTCAGCTGCAACTAAACAGCCAAACAACTCGCTGCCGTAAGTAAACTGACAACACACACACATCACAAACCAACCCCACTCGACGATTTACACTGAGCAATTTATTTTATAAATCAAATTGACCATAGGCGTGTTTCAGGACCGAAACCGCTGTGGTTCGCCCACGAGGTGCCAAGTAAGAACGGTATCTTCCTTACAACAAATAATCGTTGCATGAACCATCTCTTTTAGGAGTATGATTCCGCCAAGAGCAGTACCTGCCACTGGAACAACTTGTCACAGATGGTTTTCTTCCTTTTTACACGGCTTATCGTGGTATTTTTCCCCCTCTGCAACTTACCGCTACTAGTTTCGCTGTACTGTGTCCCTGATGGCACTCAGGCATAAGCACAATACCATAGACCCGCACCCTGCGATTTCCGGAGAACGCGAAGTGACAGAAGAAGTTTCTGTGAAACTCACCATTCAAGTTCGGTCGTGGAGGGGCTCCACATTTCCAAAACGGATAAAAATTGTCGTTACTCCTATGTAAGTGATAAATGCAATGTAGCAATTCAACTGCTCTCAGAATACTGTCAGATCACACCACTAGGTTGTTTAAACTAGCCCAACAAATAATCGCTAGACCGTAAACAACTGGTTTCTAACACTCCATAAATGAAGCATGATTGCAGATAAGTCAGAAAATGGAAAAATTGCACACACGCTGTAACAACACCAACGCTATACTATTGTACATATAATAATTTTTTTCTTCTGATTTTCGATAAATTAGTGTAATCGATGTTCTGATTTCATTTCTTTTTCTTTTCTTGCCATTATGTTAAAGAAACTGTAAACAATTTTCGAGGTGAATATTAATATTTATGTCAAATTTCAAGCAATATTATAACAGAATTGAAATGTAAGAAACGTTGAAACTATTGTAAGACGTCAAAGTTGTAATTGTGCGTCTGGTCCATACGTAGGCAATGTATTAGGATATGTAGAATGCAAAACCTCGGGTGAATACCCTGTCTGTAGGGGAGCGGTAAAAGGTGGATGGTAGGCGAGCGCGGGAAAATGCACACGGGCGCTGTACGGCATAACGGGCTCAGCAGTAGTAGTCGGAGTTGGGCATCGGTCTGAGAAACACGCTCTAGATCGAGGAGGCTCTCCTGGAAAACGTGATTTCATTGAGCCTCGGATGTACCGTTTCCGACGACTATACGGCATGGCTATATTCCATAGGCACTAAATGGAAATGTATTGCGACGCTAAGAAGAAGCAAAGTGCCGATACATCAAGAGCCATAGCTGTGATTGTATGTGTGCTTTGCGCCTCGCCATCTCGCCGTCCGCCAACCGCCGCATCGACACGAACAGGTTGAAACTTTTAGTACTGTATTCGTGTGGACCAGTGTTACTTTTGTTCCTGACTGTTCAATAACAACTTAACTTTTACCAGAACTGTCCCATCATTTAATTATCCTCATCACTAACCTAGACAGGGTCCTTTCCACATGTTGTGCAATCCGAGTGTCCCGAAATGAAGATTTAAAGTTTATGTTAATAAGAATTACCTGCAGACCTATCTATGCTAGAATGATGTTTAAGGAACTTTATTGTTTATGAATATACAAGTAAAGAATATAGGTCTGACAAAGTTGGAAGATAATGTTGAAATTGGTTTAGTAATGAAGGCTAATTAATTTCTGATAAAAATAATGGTAGTTAAATGAGCAAGAAGTAAGACAAAAAGAGTAGTAACTCATATACTGGAAATCTTGAGTACTTAACGATTTCGATAATCAAAAATTTCAGTACAGTGATCATAACAGTTTCAGGGTCTCCCCCCCCCCCCCTTTTCTTTTCTATTCATGTAAATACTGAAATGTACTGAACTGATTTGACCAGCAAAGTTAAAGTCGAGATAAAACCAAAAGTTATTAGTGTTTTACCTTTTTCAAAATTGACATTGTATGTGTGTTTCTAAAGTGCTATTTCTAGGGTAACCTATGCCCGATTTTAATCAGATCAATAGACTGTACGAAGTTTGTAGTAAACATTATAGTATATTGTTGTGGTTCAAAAATGGCTCTGAGCACTATGCGACTCAACTTCTGAGGTCATCAGTCGCCTAGAACTTAGAACTAATTAAACCTAACTAACCTAAGGACATCACACACATCCATGCCCGAGGCAGGATTCGAACCTGCGACCGTAGCGGTCACGCGGTTCCAGACTGAAGCGCCTTTAACCGCATGGCCACACCGGCCGGCGTATATTGTTGTGTATTTATGGCTTGTCCATATTAGTACAGAAAGTGAAATTATTAGTTCAGTAGATTTTCTGGTCCTAAAATTTACCATATTATGCAGTGTTATTACGTGTTGTTTTGCATACACGTACTTTAACTTGTAAAGGGAAGAAACTCAATTAATGCCTAATTAGGCTGGCGACCGTATTATTAACAATTTGGTAGCATCTGCTGTGTCGTTTCTTGTCCGTCCTAACGTGTAGTTGCACTTCAGACTTGCTTGACGTATCATTGTTGTTACTGAGTGGGTGAAAGTCTGATTTTGCCTCCATTCTGGTACACGCGGTCAACATATATACCAAAATCCTTTCTTATAAGGTGAAGCCCGTCAACTTAGCATAGTACAGGCTTTAATAAGTATCGTGCGCAGTAGCGTAGTGTTACAACGCACAGATAAAAGCCTCTTCAAGTTTCCTCGACAGCAAACATAATTTATTGTCTTTCACTGAACCTCGCCAAGTTTGGTTTTTTATCGAACATCATCTCCAGCTAGCTAATGGCTGCACGTCCATATATGAGCGTCTGCCTACTGAGGCTGTACTTTCTTACTACATCGCAAGACTGGTCCACAAAGCCTAAAAAGACTAAACCGAATTCCTCGCCGCCTAGAAACGTACTTTCAAATTCCTTTAGGTTTCCGTGCCAATGTAACATCCGATAAGAATTCCGCCAGGCTCTGGTGCATTGTTTGTTTTGAGAAGCCTTATGTCTTGCTTTTCAGTACCAGAGGCGCTAGTTCCGTTATTGAATACGTTATGGTCAAACATTGGTACGGTTTGAGATTTTCACTCTGCAGCGGAGTGGGCGCTGATATGAAACTTCCTGGCAGACTAAAACTGTGTGCCGGACCGAGACTCGAACTCGGGACCTTTGCCTTTCGCCATCAAGTGCTCTACCAATTGAGCTACCCAAGCACGACTCACGCTCCGTCCTCACATCTTTACTTCTGCCAATACATCGTCTCCTACCTTCCAAACTTCACAGAAGCTCCCAGCGAACCTTGAGCTTCTGTGAATTTTGGAAGGTAGGAGACGAGGCACTGGCAGAAGTAAAGATGTGAGGACGGGGCGTGAGTCGTGCTTGGGTAGCTCAATTGGTAGAGCACTTGACGGCGAAAGGCAAAGGTCCCGAGTTCGAGTCTCGGTCCGGCACACAGTTTTAATCTGCCAGGAAGTTTCATTGGTACGGTTGTATCCTCCCGATAGCTGAGTGGTGAGCGTGACGGATTGCCGTCCTACGGGCCCGGGTTCGATTCCCGGCTGGGTCGGGTATTTACTCCGCTCACGGACTGGGTATTGTGCTGTTTTCATCATCATTTCGTTCCCATCCGGCGCGCAGGTCGCCCAATGTGGCGTCGAATGTAATAAGACCTGCACTGAGGCGGCCGGACCTGCCCCGCAAGGGGCCTCCCGGCCAATAATGCCAAACGCTCATTTCATTTCCAATGCATCTCCTCCTCCTTCCCCCTTCTATCTCCCGATCACCTCCTACCCTTATCTATGTCCATCTCGTCATGTCCCCCTCTCTGTCCATGTCCTCCTTTCCGCTTATTTTGTATATATCCTTCCAGCTCTCTGTCCATCTCCTCTTCCCCCTCTCTGACCTTCAGCCATGTTTATTGTTATTGAAAATTCAGATTCTGTTGTAGTATTCTAATCGTAAGCCGATAAGCCAAAAATACAACTTTCTTGCTTGCACACGCTCCACTATTATAAATTTAAATGTATATTAACTAAGTATACAACAGTGCCTAGGTACGTATTTCTGGTCTTCTATTAGTCCCGCCCGTCCTTCCCCCTCTCTCTGTCCATCTCCTCCTCTTCCCCCCCCCCTCTCTACATCCCTTCTTTTCCGTTGTCCATTTCCCCTTAGCCTCTATCTCTCCATCTCCTCCTCCTCTCCAATCTATGTCCCTCTCCTCCCCCCCCCCCTTCTTGTCTGTCCATTTCCTTCCCCCTTCTCTGTACACGTTATCACCTCCACTTCAATGTGAAGCTGTTGATTCTTACCCTTATAGTACTTCTTTCCAGATAGTAAGTAATATGTGCACCAACTGAGCTTGAAACATGTACAGCGGTTTAAGAAGAGCTTTTCCCAGTGACTTTGCCCCCGTATGCGCATGTCACATATGTTTGACATATAATTAACATATTTCACACTTATTTGTGCACATATTTCACCTGTATCTATATTACATTTCGCCCTGGTGTCTCGTTTTCACACTGCTCAATGTTTATAACGCCATATCTTCTGAACAGTGTGTCGTACAATGATAGATTTTTTTTTGTAGGTACATTCAGTGGCACATGTATATACTATCTGCGAAATGTGTTGCGCACAGACTTAATAGGAAAGAAGTAACAAATTAAAATGTCATGCCTGATGCTGCTGTCTTACTGCGTCAACAAAGAAAATGTTATAAACGATAAAAAATTTTCTTGGCATTATTCTGTGGGGATTGTCAGCGACAAAAAGTTTCTTGAGCGTATGGAATTATATGTAAACCCTGTTGATATGAGTACCAAATTTGCTTGAAATTGGTCCGTTGTTTTAGGAGAAGATAAACACATTTTTTATAATATGTATGGTTTTATATATATATATATATATATATATATATATATATATATATATATATATATAGCCTTGGTTTGTCCGAACGTTAATTAGAGTATTGTGCAGAAATCTGAAATACATCAGTCAAGAAATTTTCGTAATTTTTTGTAATAACGTTTCCCTTTTATTCAAAAAACCTTTGGTCTTTAGATTTCGGGTTTCAGTAAACAATGAACATCTTCAGGTTCAAAAATGGTTCAAATGGCTCTGAGCACTATGGGACTCAACTGCTGAGGTCATTAGTCCCCTAGAACTTAGAACTAGTTAAACCTAACTAACCTAAGGACATCACAAACATCCATGCCCGAGGCAGGATTCGAACCTGCGACCGTAGCGGTCTTGCGGTTCCAGACTGCAGCGCCTTTAACCGGACGGCCACTTCGGCCGGCTGAACATCTTCAGGTCTGTTTTATAATTTGTCATCAGCGGTGGGAATAAAAGAAATTAATTCTACACTTCCTGGATCACTATTTTAATCCACGACAATGTCGCAACTTCAGAGAACTTGTGTTCCCCTATATATATAGCATATATTAAAAATAACTGTATAAAAACACGCGCGTATTCGAATGCAACGCTGTGTCAAAATTTCGAAGCAACGTGTGAAGAACTTTCAGACACTTATGATTTTGAACAAACGAACAGACACATTTACTATGGCGTAAAATCAGTACTAGTGAATTTGAATGGAAAGCTTTGATTTGTTAGAAAGGTTCTGGGAAATCACATCGAAAATCTTTATCAAAAAAGTTGCGCTGCTAGGATCGTAAGTGGTTGGGTACACCCTACATCAAAGTGTAATAGCAATTATCGAGGAACTTAAATGAGAATCCGTCGAAGAAGGAGGAAAACTGTGCGCTGCTGTCATTGATGTCCTGTGTAAGGGGCATGAGAATAAGATACGAGAGATTGGGGCACGTCCGAGGTATATAGTCATTTCTCCCTCGACCAGACGGCGAATGAAACAACAGAGCAAATCCATGTACTGATACGAAATACCCTCTGCCACGTGCTTCACAGTAAGTTGTGGAGTCATTATAATGTTCTTATTAAAGTTTAAAAATATGTGATGTAGATGACGCTGAGGCAAATAATTTAGTATAACAATAAACTGGTAGCCACGATCGCAGGAATTCTTTTTATTTCATGATTACCGGTTTCGGCGAAACTAAAGACGCCATCATCGGGTCTAGGGAGGACAGAAAACCCTATTAAAGTGGGCTTGGATTCCACTTATGTAACATGTATACATATAAATTTAGTTACATACCTTGGGACCCATACAGGTTACAACATCAAGGTAAACAATGGTGGTTATTTCTCATGAAATTTGCATTTGCTTTTCGGTATGTCGTATATGTGACCAGGCAGATGTGCAATTGTGTAGGTCTGCAGCTTTCATAAGTTTTGTGTATGTTTACGTGATACAGTCACCTCTAGACTTATGTACAAGCCCTAGTGACGTAGTGTTACCACACACGCAGAGCCTGTTGTGACGCGAGCTGTGACATTCATTGGCGCCTCTTCTGATAGCGCCATCTCGCGACGCGGCCTGTAGTGTAAGAGCAGAGTCGGAGTTGCGGTAGTACCTAGCTTGCGCTTGTATGTGATGGAGACACTAAACATTTATAATGCCATCTCCTTTGGACGCCTATATTCTAGTTCCGACAATTTTGTAAGGTCTGCGTGTTATAGGCAACTATTAATATCACCATTGTTTGCCTTGTTGTTGTAATCTGTATGTGTCCTAGGGTATGTAACTAAATTTATATGTATACTTGTTATATAGGTGGAATCCAAGCCCACTTTTATAGTGTTTTCTGTCCACCCTAGATCCAATGATGGCGGCTTTAGTTTCGCCAAAACCGGTAATCATGGAATAAAAAGAATTACTGCGATGTTGGCTGCCAGTTTATTGTTTTAGATGCATCTAGATCGCTCCCACATGAGCACAATGTGCTCCCTACGATTTAATATGAAACACATCGGGCCGCAAACGTCGGAAAATACACAAAAAATTGCCGATAAATGTTGAACATGTGACATCACGAAATAACGTACCTCGCCACATGTGCAGCGATTAGGGTTGTCTATCCTACCATTTCCGGCAGGGGGCAATAGACTACTCTGTTTTTGCACACCTTTTGTTCAAATGGCTCTGAGCACTATGGGACTCAACTGCTGTGGTCATAAGTCCCCTAGAACTTAGAACTACTTAAACCTAACTAACCTAAGGACAGCACACAACACCCAGCCATCACGAGGCAGAGAAAATCCCTGACCCCGCCGGGAATCGAACCCGGGAACCCGGGCGTGGGAAGCGAGAACGCTACCGCACGACCACGAGATGCGGGCGCACACCTTTTGTAAATGTGCCCAGTTGTAAAGGCAGAAGTTACAAAATGATTGTCCTTGCTCTAGCCAAGCAAAGACTTTCCTAACTTTATGCTTGTTTCCTTTTGCCCCTTGTTTCTTTTTTATTTACAGACTTTATTTAGCAAAGAACATGTAGGTTAGTTACTGGTAACGATACAGTTCGGCAACCTTATACATACTTACTTCTGAAACAATGTGGTAGGTTTTTGTTGTACCGTACTTTGCAGTTAACTAGCAGAAGCTGCGACACCTGCTAATGAGCAGTATCTCAGTGTAAACACATAACTTTTTGACACAATGCAAAAAAGAAAATACTGCCTGCCAGACTGAAGAATCGAGCCCTGATCTCCTCGCGCTATAGCCGCGCACGTAGGCCCGGAGATACACAGACGTGAAAACTTGACTTGGGCTGGGATGAACGATTGCAACGGACCGATAGTCCGGGCCGCACCGCTGCACATGGGGGGATGTACGTCATCTGGTGACGTCAAATGTTCAACATTTGTCATTCACATTTGCAGTCCCTTGTGACTTGTATTAAATTACTTGTCTCAGTGTCATCTATTTCGCGTCGGGGTTTTTTAAACATTAATAAGAATCACACTGTATGCATACACTATCTTGCCAAGCTGTGCCACAATTTTCTCTTCTCCCCAATTCTGATCAATATCGTCTCATTAATTATGTGATTTATCCATCTAATCTTTAGCATTCTTCTGTAGCACCACATTAGGAAAGCTGCTATTCTCTTCTTGTCTAAACTATTTATCGTTCACTTTTCACTTCCATACATGGCTACACTCCATACAAATACTTTCAGAAACGATTTCCTGACACTTAAATCTATACTCGATGTTAAAAAATTTCTCTTCTTCAGAAACGCTTTCCTTGCCATTGCCGGTCTACATTTTATATCCTCTCTACTTCGACCATCATAAGTTATTTTGCTCCCCAAATAGCAAAACTCATTTACTACTTTAAGTGTCTCATTTCCTAATCTAATTCCCTCAGCATCATCCGATTTCATTCGACTACATTCCATTATCTTCGTTTTGCTTTTGTTCATCTAATATCCTCCTTTCAAGACACTGTCCATTCCGATCAACTGCTCTTCCAAGTCCTTTGCTGTCTCTGACAGAATTACAATGTCATCGGCGAACCTGAAAGTTTTTATTCGTTCTCCATGGATTTTAATTCCTACTTGCTAAATATACAGATTGAATAACATCGGGGAGAGGCTACAACCCTGTCTCACTCCCTTCCCGACCACTGCTTCCCTTTCATGCCCCTCGACTCTTACAACTGTCATCTGCTTTCTGTACAAATTTCAAATAGCCTTTCGCTCCCTGTATTTTACCCCTGCTACCTTCGGTATTTGAAAGAGAGTATTCCAGTCAACATTGTCAAACGTTTTCTCTAAGTCTACAAATGTTAGAAACGCAGGTTTGCCTTTCCTTAGTCTACCTTCTAAGATAAGTGGTAGGGTCAGTATCGCCTCACGTGTTCCACCATTTCTACGGAATCTAAACTGTTCTTCCCCGAGGTCGGCTTCTACCAATTTTTCCATTAGTCTGTAAAGAATCCGTGTTGGTATTTTGCAGCCATGGCTTATTAAACTGATAGTTCGGTAATTTTCACATCTGTCAGCACCTGCTTTCTTTTGGATTGGATTTATTATATTCTTCTTGATGTCTGAGGATATTTCGCCTGTTTCATACATCTTGCTCACCAGATGGTACAATTATTGGTATTAAATTATTTCTGTATCTTTTGTTTTATATTTCTGTGTATTTTATCAATTCGCAATTCCAGCCAATGCATAGGCTATTTGAGTGCAGTACTACATGTACTGGTTATTATTTGCAGCGAATTAGCTGTGGGGCATGAAAGCATAGGTGTGCGGCTCAACCTCATGACTACATCGACCTGTTCTTTTCAAACAGAACCGCGCATAGCCCCATTACCTGAAGTGCGAGTAACCTCAGGTAAAGGCGCAACAGGTTTGCTCATATGGGCTGCTGTTCCGAACTTCAGCTACTCAGCAGTAAACGTTAGGTGCTGTCGCATGCCGATACGAACAACCACCAGTCATCGTCCCCGAACTGCTCCTTTAATGTATACAATACACAGTGCTGTAAAATGGCTTCACAACCTTCCGCATTTAACGTTTTCTTAAGCGTTACGGGGGCGACATAAAAAAAGAGTCACATACCGTAGCACCACCTCCGCCGTACCTCACTGTTCATACTGCAAATGATACCCGGTAAAGTTCTCCAGGCATTCGCCAAACCCAAAACCCTCTGACTGATTGCCAGCGAGTATAGCCTGACCCATCACTGAAAATCACTCGTTTCCAATCGACCATTGTCCAGTGACGTAGGTCTGTACACCACCTGGAATGTTGCTTAGCAGTAACTGTAGAAAAGTGTAGCTTGTTAGAAGGTGCTCGGCCACTGTAACCCATTCGTTTTAAATGCACAGTCATTGTGCTATGTGGACTGATGAAGATTTTTTACAATCGCCGTCCGCATTGCTCGAGGGTTCCTGTCCGTCAGTCCATGTGGTATGTCTGATTTCGTTTTAGCTGCTGTTGTTCCTCCGCGGTTCCACTTCACAACCACATCAGCAGTCGACTTGGGCAGCTACAGACGGTTTGAACTGTTCCTGATGGACTTGTTACTCAAATATCCAATGACTAGTCAACTCATATTGATATGCTGTTAATTCATACCTTTGAGGTATTCTATGCACTCCATCAAAGAGTCACGAATTCCGATTTCCATGTTGGCACTGGCGTAGTGAGTTTATTACACACTAGATTCAGTTGCAGGAGTGTCGCCTTCAGAAAACATATCATCATCATCATCATCATCCTCACCATCCACCATTGTGATGACATTTTTGTTCTGATTAAATCTCGCATTTTTCCTGAATAATGTCAACATACATATCAAATTATGTCGTAAGAAGGCTATATATTACCGATATGATCAGGCTGAATAAATATTTGTCGGGAGTAAACCTTTGGTTCAGAACTTGATTCGTTTTTACTGGAGGCTACACCGAGTCTCGTTTCACCTCGCATTTTGATGAATTCCTGCCAGATACCTTGGAATGTGTCTCTCTCATTAACTGTTTCTACTAGTTCTGAAGCCTCTTCAAAATAAATAAATAAATAAATGCAGTACGAGTCTGTAAGCTAAACTCTCTCCGCCTTTCCACGACTTGTTCCGCGAACTTTTACTGTTCATTGACTGTGGATCTACGCTAGGGATTGCTTTTATCGCTGAAACAACCTGTTTTCGGTTACACCGGTTCTTTTGATCTCCAGTCGAACCCGATTGTTAAAACAGCTCGAACTAACCGGTTTCTGCAATAACCGATTTTCAGTTTATTTATTGTTATTGTTTTCAGTAATAAACGTAAACTTCGAACAAAGATTGAAAAAAATGTAGTGAAGGTGAAAGAGTGGGAGATCACGAGCGATGTGGGGTTGAGATTGTGGTAGAAATCGGCCTCATTGTCCAGAGCAAAGATTGTGAGGGTGAAGGAGACGGGCCCGGTGGCAACGACAGCCAAAAGTCGCAAGTTGGTGACTTTCCTGTATCAATAGTATTACTTTTTCATCTCGTAGAGTTCTCTTACCATTCCAGAGATTTATAGTACGTCAATAAAATTGTAGGTATATCAATGAAATTTGACTTACCTTCCCAGGGACATTGTGGATGCTTTCTCCTCATATGATGTCACAAGTTTGTAGTGCCTTCACTTTTTAATCTTTTAAAGTGAAAGGGGCATTGAATATCATTGCTACTGCATTACGTAAAATACTTCCAAACTATGCATGGTACCTCTCTGCAATGTAACTGAAGTCCGAGGATCGCAGCAAGAAACAACCTGACCGGTATAGACCAGGTGGGGGCCAAGTCTTGCACACAGTAGGTACACGTGTACCGTCTTAGGCACCACTCCACATGGCAAAAGCTGCGTTATTGTCCCTGCAAAGCTGTACTGATTCTTACGTCATGTATTTGTTGCTAGTTCTTATTAAAATAGTGCTGATCGCCTTTCTCAATTTCTATGACAATCCAATATGCCAAAGGAATTGAGATTTTGCGAATATATTTACTGATCTTTAAAGAAAATTTTATTTAAAAACCAAAAATTTTAGCACTGCTGCTATGGCAAGCGGGATATGCCAGTTTTTTTACCCGGTTATTAGTAAAAAATGAAAAAAAGACGTTATAGCCGAGATCGAACAAATGCCGAAAAATACCTGTTATTCAGATGTAAAATACCGGTATCGGCTTTAAGCGGACGGTTTTCCCATGCTTAGTCTACCCTGAAGCACTCTAGAAGTGCGCACACCGCAAGAGTACGCATTGCTCTCTTGAGACGGATTTCCACGAGCGTCGCCCACTGTGGTACACACAGGCCAGCGCCTCCGAATAATAAACAACTATTGCACAGCACAGTAGGGAACGCCGCTGGTATGCGCCATGCGTCACTGTGAACACGCTAAAAAACGTGACCTTGCCTTACGTCACACAGCAAGCTTGCCACAAAAAAAAGGGGAGCGCGAGAAATGTGTCGCGGAAGCCTCCTGTTATTCGGCACCAGAAAAAAAGAAAATCTCCCAGGCGGACATCGGTTTGTGCAAAGCTTCTTGAGCACACAAGCGACTCAAAAAGTTATATACAAACTAATTTGGACGCTGACAAGTACGAGGACTATCGCACAATCAGTTTAACGGCTCATGCATCGAAGTTGCTGACAAGAATAATACACGGAAGAATGGAAAAGACGATTGATGATTTGTTAAATGACAATCAGTTTGGCTTTAGGATAGGTAACCGCACCAGAGAGGCAACTGTGACATTTCGCTTGATAATGGATAAAAACAAGGCACGTTCTTAGGATTTGTCGACCTGGAAAAAGCGTTCAATAATGTCAAATGCTGCAAGATAAGTAAGCTATAGGGAAAGATGAGTGCTATACAACGTGTACAAAGCCAAGAGCGAACAGGACCTAGAACGAAATTCTCGGATTAAAAAGGGTGTAAGACAGAAATGTAGTCTTTTGCCCTTACTGTTCAATTTATTCATCGAAGAAGCAATGAGCCAAATGAAAGAAATATGAAGATGGTACCTGTTCTTCCGAACATGTCCGAAAGAACAGATACCATCTTCATATAAATAAGGCTTACCGGCCAATGATCATGTTCAGTGGGCAGGGACACTACAAATTTAGTGTGTGAACTATAAGTTGGAAGTGTGGGTCTCACGGTGAGCATGCCAGACATAAGTCCCTGCAGTCGCACTATCCTCCGTGACCTGGATGGCTCGGTCAGATAGACCGTCTGTCATGTAAGCAGGAGATCCCGGGTTCGAGTCCCGGTCGGGGAACACATTTTCAAGTAAGCAGCTAAAGGTCTGGATTTCATTGTAATTTCAAATAAAAGAAAGCTTCAAGAATGAGATTAAAGTTGATAGGGAAAGAATATCAGTCATAAAATTCGCTGATGACATTGCTATCGTCAGTGTAAGTGAAGAATAATAACAGGATGTGTTGAATCGAATGAAAAGTCTAATAACTACAGAGCATAGACTGAGCGTAAATCGAAGACAGACGAAAGTAATGACAACAGCGAGAAACTTAACATCAGGAGTGATCGCGAAGTAGATGAGGTTAAGGTATTCTGCTACCTAGGGAGCAAAATAACCCGTGACAGACGAAGCAAGGACGGCATAAAAGCAGACTAGCAATAGCAAAAAGGGTGTTCCGGCCAGAGAAGTCTGCTAATACAAACACAGGACTTAATTTGAGGAAGAAATATTTGAGAATATACGTTTGGAGCACTTAATAGTGTGGTAGCGAAACATGGACTATGGGAAAACCGCAACTGAAAAGAATCGAAGCATTTGAGATGGAAATGCCGTGTGGATAGGGCCTCCCGTCGGGTAGACCGTTCGCCTGGTGCAAGTCTTTCGAGTTGACGCCACTTCGGCGACTTGCGTGTCTATGGGGATGAAATGATTATGATAAGGACAACACAACACCCAGTCCCTGAGCGGAGAAAATCTCCGACCCAGCCGGAAATTGAACCCGGGCTGTTAGGTATGACATTCAGTAAACGTGGACTCTAAAATTCATATCTTAAGAGATAAGAGCACTTGCCAATATTGCTACTGCGAAACATACCTCTTCTATGCAAGCTCTTTGCAGGAAACAAGTGAGGGTACATTTCTTTGTTATTGTCCATGCATGAAACCTCTGTTACTGTTGTTACTGTAAACCGTATTCACAGTTCTGGGTAAGTGTAGCTCATATATCAGATGTAACGGATCCAGCGGTATTGTGGTAAGTTTGTAAAATACTTTTACGTTTTAGTTTTACCTTTGCACAATGGAAGCTAGGAACACACCTTCCCTGGTTGCTCCAGTGTGGAAGAAACTGAAGTCATACCTTATTTGTACTGTGTTCACGCATTTGGATACTTTGCAGAAGGTTGGAATGGCTACTATCATTGCTTTGTTTTGGTACGAGTGTGGAAATCACGGATGAATTATCTTTGTTTGCAGACTCAGAAGGTTGAAACTCATAACGGGAGCTTCATTTCGTGTGAGTGTCAAAGTTGGGACCAGACAAGATATTACACTTTAAGAAAAACTTTTGTCGTCGGTAGCATGGCGCGTCTGACAAGAAAATACAGTGCTGATGTGTCTCAAGGTCGATCTGCGAGAGGCACGCGCATGGCGAGACATGAATTTGAAGCACACTGGTAGAACAATTAATAGAAAACAGCCCTCGTTCACTAATTTTTAACGAATTTACCGGGTTTCAACACTGCTAGGAGCGTCTTCCTCAGAATTTAAATCAAAGAATGGTCTATAACATGGTCACAGAATTATGACTAAAAACGTATGATACAAATTATAAGCACGGAATTATCGTGAAAGACTGGCAGTACTTATGTCATTTATATAATAATAATGCCAAGGTTGTATTCCGTTTACAACCTGCACCATGCAAGTAACGAGCAGCCCTTAGTGGCTCGCCGTCACAGTTTTTTATCTTAAATATCTTTGTGACTAATGCCCTTTTGGCATATTTATTATTTTATAAATGACATTTAAGTACTGCCAGTCTTTCACGATAATTCCGTACTTATAATTTGTATCACACGTTTTTAGTCATAATTCTGTGATCATGTTATAGACCATTCTTTGGTTTAAATTCTGAGGAAGACACTCCTAGCAGTGTTGAAGCCCGGTAAATTCGTTAAAAATTAGTGACCGAGGAATGTTTTCTTTTAATTGTAACTATTCACGGTCTCTGAAAGTGAAGCCATGTACAAAATTTTACACTGGTAGAAGGCAATGTGAATGGCTTTGCACATACCTGTACGATTGCTTTTCCATGTTGTAGCAGAAATATGCTACATCTTCATAATCATGTTCAGAAAAAACAGAACGCCTTGAACGACCAGGGATAGGACGTTCATGTTCACAGGACATGTACATTAGTATGTTCTGCAGAAATGATTAGATTTGAACCATGTCGGCCTGTGGCTTCAAGGTCACCATCGGTAACGCAACGTAACATCACCTACCGGTAAATGAGTCTGCGGCTCTGGTTGTCGCTATAAACCAAAGGTAATGGATGAATGTGACTTGAGCAGACGTGCAGGATGCCTCGCAGACGTATGCGCGAATTGTGCCGTCAAATCAGTGGGTTTGAAGGAGGATGCATTATTGGTATGAGAGAATGTGATTCACCCATCCGCCAAATTGCTGCTCGTGTTGGACGAAGTGTTTCGCCAGCGCACTTCTCCGCCTATCTTTGACGAATGTGCAGGAACATACTAGACGGCAATGGTGTATGGAACGACGTCACTGGAGACAGGAATGGCATCGGGTAGCGTTTCAGGACGAATCCAGGTTCTGACAGTTTAAAAATGATGGCCGCATTTTGATTCGCTGCAGACAGAAGGAGCACCATTACGGTGACTGCACTCGCAAGAGACATAGCGCCAGTTGAAGGCCTTATGGATTTGGAGTTCTTCTGGATACAACCACAAATCAAAGTTGGTGCGTGTCCAGGGCACTGTGACCGATGTGACCTAAATGAATGACATCCTGCAACCTGTAGCCGTATCTTTTCTACACAACACCCCAGACGCAATTTTTCAGCAAGACAATGCACGATCACCTTTTGCTGCAAGAACACATGCGTTCTTGGTGTCGCAGGATGTCAGCAGTTTGGCCTGGCCCGCCAGATCACCAGACTTGTCGACAACGAAAAATGTATGGGATATGGTGAAACGACAGGTGTGACCCAATGCCGACTACCACAGATGAGCCTTGCAACTAGATGGATGCAGCATGGATGGCTATACCACAGGACGCCATTCGCGTCTTACATGTGTCGATGCCATCACGCATGGAACAAGTTACTAGGGCTCATGGCGGAATCTATGCCTACTAGGCATGCTAAACCAAGGTGACTGAAATGCTAATCATTTCTGCAGAACATGGTAATGTATATGTCCTGTGGATATGAACGTCCTGTCTCTAGTCGTTCAATGTGTTCTGGTTTTTTTTTTTCTAAACATGTGTGTGTGTGGGGGGGGGGGGGGGGCGTTTCCTTCTGCAGCCTTGCAACCGATCTTAATGCATTAGCGGCGCCGAGAGCAGTTGCACAATCATGAGTCCTTTGACCTTGGCACGTGGCTCTGTGAAGCTGCAATCGGCAAGGTGTGTGGTTGGGACAGATACTTGCTGCACTTGAGATTTTAGTGTGAGCCAACTTGCCTCTCGCGAAATGCATGCTACAGGTAGACACGTCAGCTTAATGCCGGTCCACACGCTAAGTTGTTGCGTGTGGACCGGAGATCGCAGCAGATTTGATAGAGCTGGCGGGTGAAACGTACCGTGGGCTGGATCCAGTGCCTGTTACACTATCGAGACTTTAATGCGGAATACGGAAGTATTAAAAGAAACCAGCCATGTCTGTGCAGGGTGAAAAGTTAAGAAAATAGTGATCGGCAGGGAAAAGCAAACAATTCACTCATCGTCAGAAATAGAATTATTAACACAACATATGAATATTTGCTCAATATACCAATTGTTTTTCATTCATCCTTTTCTTACGTTCTCGAAATAATAGGGGACAGGGGTTGCCAATGACAATGTTGCCGGACAACAGCCTTCGTTTAAAACAATTAAAGTAGGTAAAAATATACATTTATAGGAATGGAACTGATGGTATGAACTTTATAAAGTAATATGTGCTGTCTTGATACGTTACTGCTCTACGTATAATTAGACAGAGCGGCAAATGTAGGCTAAAATGGTTCAAATGGCTCTGAGCACTATGGGACTCAACTGCTGAGGTCATTAGTCCCCTAGAACTTAGAACTAGTTAAACCTAACTAACCTAAGGACATCACAAACATCCATGCCCGAGGCAGGATTCGAACCTGCGACCGTAGCGGTCTTGCGGTTCCAGACTGCAGCGCCTTTAACCGCACGGCCACTTCGGCCGGCGGCAAATGTAGGCTCTGAATAAAGCTTCGCTCGTAAATGTCCTAGACACGAGCTGCACACGATCTGCTTTACGCCCTGTTGCTGTATTTGCCAAATATTTAGCTAAAATGTGATCCTGCGGTCGAATAATTGGAGGTAGACATGTTACGCGAATTGTAAATTAATGAACATAAACAGAAAAATATTTGCAATAACCTTAGGCAACACCTCAAATGGTTCAAATGGCTCTGAGCACTATGGGACTTAACATCTATGGTCATCAGTCCCCTAGAACTTAGAACTACTTAAATCTAACAAACCTAAGGACATCACACAACACCCAGTCATCACGAGGCAACACCTCAAATTTAACTTTTAAGAGCATATCGTTTATCCAGTATGGTCCAAACTCCTACTGAATGATGGACCTACAAGCGGTTTTGTACGTAATAAAATTAATTGTTGAAGTATGTCAACAACGCTTTAATTATCTAGAGTGTTGCGGAAGACAACAGAATTCCCATTACGATCAAGCCGCGCCGTGCACTCGATACATAAATTCCCTCACCCGCAGTTTTAAATGCCCATAACCAAGATCCGATAAGCGATCCAAACTGTGTCTACATAAATAAAATCACTGCTCTGCCGTACTCTCGGATACCAGGGAAACTAGCTTCTCTCCTTCTCGAACGATGTCTCGAACTGCTCCTCTTCCGTCCCTCCTGCTCCCAAGCGCACCTCTTCCTCCACAAGCGTCATAACACTTCAACGAATGGGGCTCGAGCAGATCCCAACTAAGTTACACACTTCGTTCAACACTTGGACAAACATCCAAAAGACCCACCATTGCTACGCAAATGATTATATAACTAAAATAGGTATTCTCATCGACAGGTTATATCATGGTGTGTCTGCTGACACCAATTCCTGTAATTTTTTATTACGTATTTGATTAACATCGACATATTTGCGTTTCTAGCGCCTCTCTTTTATATTATAGTCAGCAATGATCCTCGAATAATAAATCTATTCTCTTATAGCTGCATACTGCTTCATACTGTCAGTGTAAGTGTGGAGAACGGTCTGGTTTGTTAGCCTCAGATAAATAAACTTAATATTGTAGAATATTTAACAACAATGTAATATTCTACGAAATGAATTTGTGCTGCGGCCGGGACTCGAACCGGGTCTTCTTGCTTGCTAGGCAGAAATGCTAACCATTACACCACCGCAATACGATGGTCAACAATGCTGCACGAACTACCTAAGGTGAGTACCCTCCCCAACACAAACTTCAATTCATATTTCCCTTACATATTGTCACTACTGCCAGGGCTCTTCGATATTGGCAAGCACCCCAGCATTGGACATAAAGGGGCGTTCTTGTACCATTGGTGATCTTATAGATCATTTCCGCCTAGCAAGCAAGAAGCCCTGGGTTCGAGTCCGGGCCGCAGCACAGATTTTAATTCATTTCATCTGCTTCGATCATTATCGTAAATAACAAAAAGGGACTTAAATGTCTCAGGGAGACATTTAATTATAATGCAATATTCGTTGTTTGTCGCGATGATGGCTACTGTGCAATGCCATTACAGGTCATAAGGTATATTGCGTGTCATGAATGATTTGATTGGAAATATGTGTATGATTGCAGCTACTAATTTTTTTACACGATGTATTGCACGCAGCTTATTGACTTAGTGCTGTTGCATTTACCGCGCCAGTTTTTCTGGCCTCGTTTGAGGTTGTTAAAGCGTGTGCTATGTCTGCCGTAACCCATTACTTTGTGTTCAGCTACCTGTGGGCCAGCGTGGCCGATCTGCGAGCGCCTGTACACGCCATACCGGCAGAACCCAGTCGCTAGCTCCTGCTAATCTCTGATTGTTCGTAGGCCCTCACCGTACTTGCTCGGTGCAAACCATTTCCAGCCTTTAGCATTTTGTTCATATTTACTCAAAAAAAAAAAATACTTGTGTTCCACTGCTGCATCGGGATTCTCCCAAGACTCGTTAAATCTTCCATTTTAAGGGCGTCCTGGTCGCACTTGCAGACCGCTCAACAAACATTAACGGCTTGTAATGTTCAGTTCCAAAAAAATGGTGCAAATGGCTCTGAGCACTATGGGACTCAACTGCTGTGGTCATCAGTCTCCTAGAACTTAGAACTACTTAAACCTAACTAACCTAAGGACATCACACACATCCATGCCCGAGGCAGGATTCGAACCTGCGACCTAAGCAGCAGCGCGGCTCCGGACTGGAGCGCCTAGAACCGCACGACCACCGCGGCCCGCTATGTTCAGTTCCAGCCAAATGTTTATCCCTAGACTCGTTACGCCATAGTCTTGAAAATCAGGAAGGATGATGTTCCTGCGGACTCCTGGTAACGTTTTGTATGTGCGGTATTTGGATGCTTATATGACTGGAGGGGAGTGGGATGAGAGAGAATCGAGGATGAGCTTTGCGAAGGGCCTAGAGACAGAATGCAGGTTATAGACGTCACGTAGTTAAAGAATGGGTTCAAGCCTTCACTGGGTAAGAAAGGAACAGGATTGGTTACAGTGGACTGGATATTAGGTCTCAGGGATGATTTCGTGGCCACAGAAGGAAAGGCAATGCCGAAAAAAAAAGTGAAGTGCCCAGAAGATATAGTCAGATGTTCAAATGGCTCTGAGCACTATGGGACTTAACATCTATGGTCATCAGTCCGCTAGAACTTAGAACTACTTAAACATAACTAACCTAAGGACATCACACAACACCCAGCCATCACGAGGCAGAGAAAATCCCTGACCCCGCCGGGAATCGAACCCGGGAACCCGGGCGTGGGAAGCGAGAACGCTACCGCACGACCACGAGATGCGGGCAGTCAGATGTCAATGTAACATTATACTGTTATACATCGGCAGGTATGTAATTGATTAGAGTTGCATTTCCTAATGACGGGTAGGAAGCTCAACAGTGTGCATTAGTGTAGTTGGTGTTCGGTGTTGTTTGTTACCACGCCTGATAGGGCATGTTAGGGACGTGAACAGTATCAGATGTTGAAGGATATGGAGGAGCCGCGTACTCCTGAGAGACAGCGTTATCAGCACCTGAAACAGTTTGAAAGGTATCTCTTCGTAGGTCTCGGTTTGGTCGACTAGTCGAAATCTGTAGGGCATTCGTATTTGACAACGACCCGATGTTGGATTGCATGGGAGCGTTAGAACAGGCATACTCGTTGTCAAGGTTTCGGTTGACCGCGTCTGACCACGATAAGGAAGGTTCACCGTATTGTGCACTAGGCGCGTAATAATCTCGTCACACCTGTGCCTGCCATCCGAGAACAAGTGATGGAATCGCAACAACATTCCGCGTCATCCCGCACCATAGGTCGGTGACTAGCAGCTAACTGGACTAAGGAATTAATGTACCATGCTGATGTTAACACTGCACAAACGGCTGCGTCTGGAGTGGTGCCGCAATTAAGAAGCATGGACTGCTGATGAATGGCGTCGCACTGTGTTCAACGATGAATGGCGGTTCTGGACTGCCCCGAACGGCCATCATCGACGAGTATAGCGACGGCCATGGGAGAGGTCCCACTCTTCTAACAATTTGGCGAGGCACAGAGGTGAGACTCCTGTTGTGGGGAGCCATCGAGTATGACTTTAGGTCACGGCTGGTGGTGGTACTGAGGGAACTCTGATGGCACGATGGTACCTCACGGTTATCCTTAGCCCTCATGCGTTACGTATACTATTATAGTGCCATTTTTCAAAAGTACAATGTTCGTCCACACAAGGTGGTGTCTTTATGAACTGTCTGCTTGACGTTGAGGTACTCCTGTGGCTAGCAAGATCCGCAGGTCTGTCTCCGATGTGTGGGACCAGCTAAGACATTAACTACATTTCAGAGCCAGAATCGAGGATATCAAATACTAGGTACAACAGTTGTGGGCCAACTTGCTCCAGGAGCGAATGCAATGGCTTTATGATACTGTTTCCAACCGAATCAATGCATGCCTCCGGGCCAGAGCCGGTGCAATATCGTACTGAAAAGTGGCCTCATACTGCCAAGTCCTTTCAAAAGACTCGATTGTGTTATCACCTTTAAACGCGTGAAGTTTCGTTTCATTTCCTCCTTTCCAACAGGATGCGTCGTTCTTTTTTGTCAGGCAGTGTACATTTCATTTTCTCGCCTAAAGACAGAGCAGACTATTCCTCTTTCTGACCCATAGAAGACTCAGTTCTTTTCAGCCAAATACCACGCGAACTGTTAATGGAAGTTGATATTGCCAATTTGGACCTTTCCCTTAGTAGCAAGTAAAATCTTCTGAAAGCTTTTGTCGCAACGGGACGTGGGAATTATTTTTTATTTAATTCTGCAACAGTGTGCCCGAGACAAAGACATTAGAGCCTAGTGTGTGTGAAAGTATCTGTTTTTCTTTATACAGATGATCTGCTTGAAACGTGCAGTGCGCCCACGTCACTATCGTCGACCCAAGAAATCGTTTACCTGTAAGGTAACATAGTCTGATGGAATGCTGTAGTAGTCACAGTACTGAGACGGTAGAACGTACTCTATGTGATCAAAAGTATCCGAACACCTGGCTGAAAATGACTTGCAAGTTCGTGGCGCCCTCCGTTGATAATGCTGGAATTTTATATGCTGTTGGCCCTCACTTAGCTTTGATGACTCTCGCAGGCATACGTTCAATCAGGTGCTGGAAGGTTTCTTGGGCAATGGCAGCCCATTCTTCACGGAGTGCTGCGCTGAGGAGAGGTATCGATGTCGGTTGGTGCAGCCTTGCACGAATTTCGCGTTCCAAAACATCTTAAACGTGTTCTATAGGATTCAGGTCAGGACTCTGCGCAGGCCAGTCCATTACAGGGATGTTACTGTCGTATAACCACTCCGCCACAGGCCGTGCATTATGAACAGATACTCGATCGTGTTGAAAGGAAGTCGCCTCCTCGAATTGCTCTTCAACGGTGGAAAGAAAGAAGGTACTTAAAACATTAATGTAGGCCTGTGCTGTGATAGTGCCACTCAAAGCAACTAGGGGTGCAAGTCCCCTCGATGAAAAACATGACTACACCATAACATCACCGCTTCCGAATTTTACTGTTTGTACTACACACGCTGGCAGATGACGTTCACCGGGCATTCGGCTTACCCACACCCTGCCATCGGATCGCCACATTGTGTACCGTGATTCGTCACTCCACACAACGTTTTTCCACTGTTCAGTAGTCAAGTGTTTACGCTCCGTACACCAAGCGAGACGTGGTTTGGTATTTACCGGCGTGATGTTTGGCTTATGAGCAACCACTCGATCATGAAATCCAAGTTTTCTCACCTCCCGCCAATACTTGCAGTGGATCCTGATGCAGTTTGGAATTCCTGTGTGGTGGTCTGGATAGATGTCTGGCTATTAGATATTACGACCCTCTTCAACTGTCGGCTGTGTCTATCAGCCAGCAGACGAGGTCGGCCCGTACGCTTTTGTGCTGTACGTCTCCTTTCACATTTCCACTTCACTGTCACATCGGAACCAGTGGACCTAGGAGTGTGGAAATCTCAAAAAGCTTCCGTTCGAAGGCGGTACAGTCCAGACGTATGATTCAAGTGACACCCAATCACCTGACCACGTTATAGTCCGTGAGTTCCGTGGAGCGCTGTATTCTGATCTCTGACGATGTCTAATGACTACTGAGGTCACTGATATGGAGTGCCTGGCAGTAGGTGGCAGCACAATGCACGTAATATGAAAAACGTTTGTTTTTAGGGGTTTCCGGATACTTTTGATCACATAGTGTACCTTGTGTCGCAGGCCAATTCACGTTTTTCAAAAGAGGTATTGCAGCTATTGACTATATTGACATTTCCTCTATTATGAAGATTTAGAAAGAGTAGACACACTGTAATTATAATTACTTAATGTTGGCTTAATTCGTCAGTTTACGTGCCATGAAGATGGAAATCGTAGGCTGGGGCGACAAGGTAGTGAGCAGGCAGTAGACGCGAAGCCTTAACCGTGAGGAAGCACGGAAACCGAGAAGATCTGTGTTAGCGCAGGCACTTTTCGACAGACAAATGGTAGCGTGTGGCCAGGCCTTTAGTCTCGCTTCTGCACAGTGAATACCCTACTTAGCGAGGCTCGTGCGGAAACCATTGTCATCTCAAGTACCACGCATTTTGGAAACTCGTACTGAACACGTGCTGCCAAATAACTGAATCCGTAAAAAGTGTGTGTGTGTGTTATTGTTATGCACTGTTAATAAGCTCGTGATGTAAGGAGCGATCAAAAAGTTTTCGTTCGAAGGCGGTACAGTCCAGAAACCGTATGCCAATCAGCCAAAATGGCCGTGAGCATTGGGTCAATCGTCCCATCAACACACCAGGCTGAAGATGCCCGTTTAGTAAAACACTGTGTCCTGCTACGTGAAGGAAGTCCTTAACTCCTGCTGCTCATCCTCGTCCGACAACAACCGTCGGCTCTTCAAGGCCTTCTTTAAGGGACCGTCTCTAGTCTTTAAAATACACTCCTGGAAATGGAAAAAAGAACACATTGACACCGGTGTGTCAGACCCACCATACTTGCTCCGGACACTGCGAGAGGGCTGTACAAGCAATGATCACACGCACGGCACAGCGGACACACCTGGAACCGCGGTGTTGGCCGTCGAATGGCGCTAGCTGCGCAGCATTTGTGCACCGCCGCCGTCAGTGTCAGCCAGTTTGCCGTGGCATACGGAGCTCCATCGCAGTCTTTAACACTGGTAGCATGCCGCGACAGCGTGGACGTGAACCGTATGTGCAGTTGACGGACTTTGAGCGAGGGCGTATAGTGGGCATGCGGGAGGCCGGGTGGACGTACCGCCGAATTGCTCAACACGTGGGGCGTGAGGTCTCCACAGTACATCGATGTTGTCGCCAGTGGTCGGCGGAAGGTGCACGTGCCCGTCGACCTGGGACCGGACCGCAGCGACGCACGGATGCACGCCAAAACCGTAGGATCCTACGCAGTGCCGTAGGGGACCGCACCGCCACTTCCCAGCAAATTAGGGACACTGTTGTTCCTGGGGTATCGGCGAGGACCATTCGCAACCGTCTCCATGAAGCTGGGCTACGGTCCCGCACACCGTTAGGCCGTCTTCCGCTCACGCCCCAACATCGTGCAGCCCGCCTCCAGTGGTGTCGCGACAGGCGTGAATGGAGGGACGAATGGAGACGTGTCGTCTTCAGCGATGAGAGTCGCTTCTGCCTTGGTGACAATGATGGTCGTATGCGTGTTTGGCGCCGTGCAGGTGAGCGCCACAATCAGGACTGCATACGACCGAGGCACACAGGGCCAACACCCGGCATCATGGTGTGGGGAGCGATCTCCTACACTGGCCGTACACCACTGGTGATCGTCGAGGGGACACTGAATAGTGCACGGTACATCCAAACCGTCATCGAACCCATCGTTCTACCATTCCTAGACCGGCAAGGGAACTTGCTGTTCCAACAGGACAATGCACGTCCGCATGTATCCCGTGCCACCCAACGTGCTCTAGAAGGTGTAAGTCAACTAACCTGGCCAGCAAGATCTCCGGATCTGTCCCCCATTGAGCATGTTTGGGACTGGATGAAGCGTCGTCTCACGCGGTCTGCACGTCCAGCACGAACGCTGGTCCAACTGAGGCGCCAGGTGGAAATGGCATGGCAAGCCGTTCCACAGGACTACATCCAGCATCTCTACGATCGTCTCCATGGGAGAATAGCAGCCTGCATTGCTGCGAAAGGTGGATATACACTGTACTAGTGCCGACATTGTGCATGCTCTGTTGCCTGTGTCTATGTGCCTGTGGTTCTGTCAGTGTGATCATGTGATGTATCTGACCCCAGGAATGTGTCAATAAAGTTTCCCCTTCCTGGGACAATGAATTCACGGTGTTCTTATTTCAATTTCCAGGAGTGTATAAGAACAACACCTCAGACGTAGTGCGCGGTCACTACACAGTGATTATTCGAAGTCAGTGACCCCACCAAATGCCGTAACTGTAATTTCCGGACACTGCTTCTGTTCTAAAATGACAGTGAAAAAAATTATCAAGATGATCAGTTACCCACGCAGAAGTTGGTCGTAATACCACTCCGCCGTGCTACACACGAACCAGTATCACCTGCGTCTGAACTGTGAACACTGCTCCAAGCAGGGAGCAGAGCGCGACCTAGCGATAGAATTGGACTCACCGTGGAATAGAATTAGGACTTTCATTAGAAAGATGGTGAAAGTGTTATCAAGTGGCGAAAAAAATTCCTGAAACGAAACGGGGATTGTACTATGGACATTTTGATCTTTGGTCTGCCAGAATGTGTTGTTAAAAAACAAATCAAATCGTTTGTGAATGTAACTGGTTTTCGCTTAAGTTATTGTGGTGTCACCGCCAGACACCACACTTGCTAGGTGGTAGCCTTTAAATCGGCCGCGGTCCGTTAGTATACGTCGGACCCGCGTGTCGCCACTATCAGTGATTGCAGACCGAGCGCCGCCACACGGCAGGTCTAGAGAGACTTCCTAGCACTCGCCCCAGTTGTACAACCGACTTTGCTGGCGATGGTTCACTGACAAAATACGCTCTCATTTGCCGAGACGATAGTTAGCATAGCCTTCAGCTACGTCATTTGCTACGACCTAGCAAGGTGCCAGTACCAGTTACTATTGATACTGTGAATCATGTAACGTCAAGAGCGACGTTCACCATTTGTGGATTAAAGTTAAGTATTCCACCAGCTACGTCCGTTTTTCTAAATTCTAATTACCTTGTCCTGTTCC
The DNA here is from genome assembly GCF_023898315.1 of Schistocerca nitens. Taxonomy (NCBI): domain Eukaryota; kingdom Metazoa; phylum Arthropoda; class Insecta; order Orthoptera; family Acrididae; genus Schistocerca; species Schistocerca nitens. The sequence continues at coordinate 560,496,022 of NC_064619.1, read as the reverse complement.
AGACCTCACGCCAGCCTGCGTGAGCTAAAACGCGTGCCTTTCGGCTTCCTCTAATTACCCGGTGTTGGCTCTCCTGCCAACCACAACAGTTATCATTATACGTAGTTTGCGGTAGCTATTGCAGCCAATGCACCATCTGGCAAAACAGTATCGTTCGAGAAGTAACAATCTCGTCTTCGTTGTTTCGTGGAGGCAGGAAATTACGCCACGTACAAGAGCGGCAGCGGTTTTCACACACGAAGGCGAGAACGTTGACAGCTGTCGAAAACTCGTTAATTTTAACTGAAGTGATACAGCTTTGAAAACCGAGAGGGTTTTACTGACTACTAATGGCGTATTCGAGTGATTAAGATTATTGAGAGTATATACCGAGTGTTGCATCGGTGCACCTAGTCAGCACTGCGATATTGAGATGAACAACAGTGCAATTCACTCAGGAATGTTTTGACTCATATTACAAAATCAGACGGGATACCGCTACGAACTGCAACGAATCAGCATTGACTTTTACTGTTAAATGGTATCGCTGGGCCGTCTATGTCTATGAGTTCGTAGGCCAGTTAAGTTCGATGGTTTCCTTGCATTTGGTCATATTCAGAACTTTTCTGAAACAGCCGACGGCAACTACAGACACGGCACGTTTATTCTTATTTGATCGTAGCAGAAAGCAAACTAACGAGTTTGCGGTTGAGAGAGATCCCAAGGACGACAGCTGGGACGGAAATGTGACAGCTTCACGAGGTTGCGAAATGTTGAGAAAGTCCGTAATATGAGCATGCACATTCACTCAAGTTTAGCTACTTTTCTCACCTACACTACTTATAGCGCCAACACAATTTCACCAATTCGGTTTGTAAACTTCACGATTAAATGGTTTAGCGACACAAGTCGACATGACTTTTCTCTCGTTATCAAAAAAGAGAGTCAGTGAAAGCTTGCAGAAAATTTGGCCAACCAGACAGACTTGACAGCCAAGAAGTATAAGTCCGCATAGTAAAGTCTCTAAGTTTTCTGCTGGTTCTGCTGCTTCTGTCGGTTAGGTACCTACAGCTCTACTGTGTTTTGTCTGATGCAGCTGCTTCTTTATTCAAGTATCATAAAGTAATCGCCAGGCAAACAGGATACTGCTGGTCAGAATAACTCTACTTAGTTGAGGAAGAAAGCGTTTGAGGTATAATGCTACAGAGGGACATTGAATTAAGGTTCACTAATAAGAAAAGTATTCGATACGGTGCCCCACTGCAGAGTGTTAACGAAGGTACGAGCATACGCAGTAGGTTCCCAGACATGTGTCTCGAAGACTTCTTAAGTAATGGAAACCAATACGTTGTTCTCAACGGCGAGTGTTCGGAGAGAAGGATATCGTCAAGAGTGCCCCAGGGAAGTGTGACAGGACCGCTATTATTTTAAATGTACGAGGGCAGTTCAATAAGTAATGCAACACATTTTTTTTTCTGAAACAGGGGTTGTTTTATTCAGCATTGAAATACACCAGGTTATTCCCCAATCTTTTAGCTACACAACACTATTTTTCAACGTAATCTCCATTCAATGCTACGGCCTTACGCCACCTTGAAATGAGGGCCTGTATGCCTGCACGGTACCATTCCACTGGTCGATGTCGGAGCCAACGTCGTACTGCATCAATAACTTCTTCATCATCCGCGTAGTGCCTCCCACGGATTGCGTCCTTCATTGGGCCAAACATACGGAAATCCGACGGTGCGAGATCGGGGCTGTAGGGTGCATGAGGAAGAACAGTCCACTGAAGTTTTGTGAGCTCCTCTCGGGTGCGAAGACTTGTGTGAGGTCTTGCGTTGTCATGAAGAAGGAGAAGTTCGTTCAGATTTTTGTGCCTACGAACACGCTGAAGTCGTTTCTTGAATTTCTGAAGAGTAGCACAATACACTTCAGAGTTGATCGTTTGACCATGGGGAAGGACATCGAACAGAATAACCCCTTCAGCGTCCCAGAAGACTGTAACCATGACTTTACCGGCTGAGGGTATGGCTTTAAACTTTTTCTTGGTAGGGGAGTGGGTGTGGCGCCACTCCATTGATTGCCGTTTTGTTTCAGGTTCGAAGTGATGAACACATGTTTCATCGCCTGTAACAATCATTGACAAGAAATTGTCACCCTCAGCCACATGACGAGCAAGCAGTTCCGCACAGATGGTTCTCCTTTGCTCTTTATGGTGTTCGGTTAGACAACGAGGGACCCAGCGGGAACAAACCTTTGAATATCCCAACTGGTGAACAGTAGTGACAGCACTATCAACAGAGATGTCAAGTTAAGCACTGAGTTGTTTGATGGCGATCCGTCGATCATCTCGAACGAGTGTGTTCGCACGCTCCACCATTGCAGGAGTCACAGCTGTGCACGGCCGGCCCGCACGCGGGAGATCAGACAGTCTTGCTTGACCTTGCGGCGATGATGACACACGCTTTGCCCAACGACTCACCGTGCTTTTGTCCACTACCAGATCACCGTAGACATTCTGCAAGCGCCTATGAATATCTGAGATGCCCTGGTTTTCCGCCAAAAGAAACTCGATCACTGCCCGTCGTTTGCAACGCACATCCGTTACAGACGCCATTTTAACAGCTCCGTACAGCGCTGCCACCTGTCGGAAGTCAATGAAACTATATGAGACGAAGCGGGAATGTTTGAAAATATTCCACAAGAAATTTCCGGTTTTTTCAACCAAAATTGGCCGAGAAAAAAAATGTGTTGCATTACTTATTGAACTGCCCTCGTACATAAATGATCTGGCGTTCAGGGCAGGCGGAAATCTAGTAGGTCCAATTCTACTGAAGATGCTATGGTATAAGGGAAGGTGTCATCGTCGAGGGACTAGAGGAGGATACAAGACGATTTAGATAAATTTTCTAGCTGGTGTTATGAATGGGAGCTAGCTCTAAATGTAGAAAAATGTAAGTTAATGGCGATGAGTAGGGCTAACAAACCCGTAATATGCTGCTGGACATAGTCACGTCGTTTAAATATATGGGCGTAATGTTGCGAAGCGATATGAACGAGCATGTAAGGATTGTAAGTGGGGAAGGTGAATTGTCGACTTCGGTTTATTGGGAGAGTTTTAGGAAAGTATAGTCCATCTGTAAAGGAGAACGCATATAGGAGACTAGTGCGACCTGTTGTGGAGTACTGCTCGAGTATCTGGGATCCGCATCACGTCGGCTTAAAGGAATACATCGAAGCAGCTCAGAAGCGGGCTGCTTCATTTGTTATCAGTAGGTTCAGACAACACGCAGGTTTTACGGAGATGCTTCGGAAATTCAAATGGGAATCCCTGGAGGGAAGGCGACGTTCTTTTCGAGGAACATTAAAGAGAAAATTTAAAGAATCGCCAGTTGAAGCTAACTGCAGAACGAATCTACACTCCTGGAAATTGAAATGAGAACACCGTGAATTCATTGTCCCAGGAAGGGGAAACTTTATTGACACATTCCTGGGGTCAGATACATCACATGATCACACTGACAGAACCACAGTAACATAGACACAGGCAACAGAGCATGCACAATGTCGGCACTAGTACAGTGTATATCCACCTTTCGCAGCAATGCAGGCTGCTATTCTCCCATGGAGACGATCGTAGAGATGCAGGATGTAGTCCTGTGGAACGGCTTGCCATGCCATTTCCACCTGGCGCCTCAGTTGGACCAGCGTTCGTGCTGGACGTGCAGACCGCGTGAGACGACGCTTCATGCAGTCCCAAACATGCTCAATGGGGGACAGATCCGGAGATCTTGCTGGCCAGGGTAGTTGACTTACACCTTCTAGAGCACGTTGGGTGGCACGGGATACATGCGGACGTGCATTGTCCTGTTGGAACAGCAAGTTCCCTTGCCGGTCTAGGAATGGTAGAACGATGGGTTCGATGACGGTTTGGATGTACCGTGCACTATTCAGTGTCCCCTCGACGATCACCAGTGGTGTACGGCCAGTGTAGGAGATCGCTCCCCACACCATGATGCCGGGTGTTGGCCCTGTGTGCCTCGGTCGTATGCAGTCCTGATTGTGGCGCTCACCTGCACGGCGCCAAACACGCATACGACCATCATTGGCACCGAGGCAGAAGCGACTCTCATCGCTGAAGACGACACGTCTCCATTCGTCCCTCCATTCACGCCTGTCGCGACACCACTGGAGGCGGGCTGCACGATGTTGGGGCGTGAGCGGAAGACGGCCTAACGGTGTGCGGGACCGTAGCCCAGCTTCATGGAGACGGTTGCGAATGGTCCTCGCCGATACCCCAGGAGCAACAGTGTCCCTAATTTGCTGGGAAGTGGCGGTGCGGTCCCCTACGGCACTGCGTAGGATCCTACGGTCTTGGCGTGCATCCGTGCGTCGCTGCGGTCCGGTCCCAGGTCGACGGGCACGTGCACCTTCCGCCGACCACTGGCGACAACATCGATGTACTGTGGAGACCTCACGCCCCACGTGTTGAGCAATTCGGCGGTACGTCCACCCGGCCTCCCGCATGCCCACTATACGCCCTCGCTCAAAGTCCGTCAACTGCACATACGGTTCACGTCCACGCTGTCGCGGCATGCTATCAGTGTTAAAGACTGCGATGGAGCTCCGTATGCCACGGCAAACTGGCTGACACTGACGGCGGCGGTGCACAAATGCTGCGCAGCTAGCGCCATTCGACGGCCAACACCGCGGTTCCTGGTGTGTCCGCTGTGCCGTGCGTGTGATCATTGCTTGTACAGCCCTCTCGCAGTGTCCAGAGCAAGTATGGTGGGTCTGACACACCGGTGTCAATGTGTTCTTTTTTCCATTTCCAGGAGTGTATTTCCGTCAGCATACATTTCGCGCAAGGACCGCAAAGATAAGAGAAATTAGGGTTCATAAGGAGGCAAATAGACAGTCTTTTTCTCCTCGCTCTATTTGTGAGTGGAACAAAGAGGGAAAGGACTAATAGTAGTACAGGCCCGCTCGGTTAGCCGGGCGGTCTAACGCACGGCTTTTCGGAGCGGGAAGGAGCGCCTGGTCCCCGGCACAAATCCGCACGGCGGACTTGTATCGAGGTCCGGTGAGCCGCCCAGTCTGTGGATGGTTTTTAGGCGGTTTTCCATCTGCCTCGGCGAATGCGGGCTGGTTCCCCTTACTCCGCCTCAGCTACACTATGTCGGCGATTGATGCGCAAAAAAGTTCTCCACATACGCGTACACCACCATTACTCTACCACGGAAACATAGGGGTTACACTCGTATGGTGTGAGACGTTCCCTGGGGGGGGGGGGGGGGGGGGGGTCCACCGGGGACCGAACCGCACAATAACCCTGGGTTCGGTGTGGGGCGGCGGAGGGGTGAAGTGGACTGCAGCAGTCGTCGAGGGGTTGTGGACCACTGCGGCTGCGGCGGGGACGGAGACTCTCCGTCGTTTCTAGGTACCCAGTTAATATAACATAATAGTAGTACAGGGTACCCTCCGCCACGGACCGCATGATCGCTTGCGGAGTATGGATGTAGATTTGAAATGAGGAGTTCCCGCAACATCTACGAGGAGAGAAGCAAGTGGAATACACTGACAGGAAGGGACAGAGCGTTATAACATGTGTTAAGACATCAAGCAATAACTTCCATGGCACTTGAAGAAACTGTAGAGGATGAAAACTGTAGAGGAAGAAAGAGAGAGTAATATAACCAACAAATAATTGTTGACGTCGTGCTACTCTGAGATGAACAGGCTGACACAGGGCAGGAATCAGTAGTGGGCCGTATCAAATAGTCAGAAGACGGAAAAAAAACCTGAATTTTACAGGATTTTCAGTTGCTTCAGGCTTCCGGAGAACGATTAAAATCCCGGAGATCGTGAGAAAAAGGTTTTGAGTGACGGTTTTGGATTAAAAAAGGACTTTTTTCTTTGCATGTGGCTTCTGGTATCTTACCAATCAATTAACCAGTCTTGCCTCGGCGCACGTTTCTCTCTTTGAGACTGTCAGACGTGTCGCACGGTTAAGTCACTGACTCGAATTCGGAAGGAACAGAGCTGAATTTTCCATCACTAGTTTTAATTTAGTCTCCAACGTTTTCTTGTCTGGAATTTCGGATGTCGCCAGGCTGAAGGCTCCATGAAGGCCACGGGCGTTTCCTCGTCCGGTTATCTTGAAACTCCGCTTCTAACGGCCTCTCAGCTGACGAAGCTTGAATTCTCTCTCCGCTTGTTTTCTTAATTTATGCTTATCATTCCGTGTCTTCTTTTCTCTGTGCTCTTCCAAACTGAGCAGAAGATGATTTCTGAACTACGTAGAAGTTGCATCCTTAACAAAGAAGAATTATGATCAAACCCGACTTCCTATTTACAAATAAGGGCTTTTGACCGGAAGAGTAAATGTTTAATAATCTTTTCATTGCGCCTATCGGCGACTCGACTGCTCTTTGTGGGGAGTAGCAGTGTATCCTTCTCATAATATTGTTGTCATAATATGGCTCGCGCGCGCGCGCACACACAAACACACACACACACACACACACACACACACACCTGCTGCGTCTGAGCATTGTGTCCCCACTGTTTCCATTGTGCCTGTCGGCGCTTCGGCGTCTCCTCTATGCGGTGAGTAGTATTCTGTCCTTTTCATAATACCGATCTTATTCCATCCTGGACTTTTCATTTTGTAGGCTATTTTGTGACGCAGTTGTCAAAACACAAAGTTTTTTCTGTAGAGATAACGGCAGTGTGTTATTGGATTAACACCAGACGTAATTCTAAGAACACGCTTCTGAATTTTTTCCAGAAAATAATTCTCAGAACATGCTTCTGTATTGTGAGATAACTACCTTTGCAACTTGAATTTCTTCAGAAAATAATTTCATAGCCCATTAGTGAAGGGAAATAGGCAGAATAATCTAGTTTCTTCATTTTTAAGTCGTCTATAGCAGTAACCATACGTATTGTAAACAGGGCTGAACCAAGGCGCTTAACTCTAGGAAGCGGGTTTTGCAATTAATATCTTCAGAATGAGATTTTCACTCTGCAGCGGAGTGTGCGCTGATATGAAACTTCCTGGCAGATCGAAACTGTGTGCCCGACCGAGACTCGAACTCGTGACCTTTGCCTTTCGCGGGCAAGTGCTCTACCAACTGAGCTACCGAAGCACGACTCACGCCCGGTCTCACAGCTTTACTTCTACCAGTATCTCGTCTCCTGCCTTCCAAACTTTACAGAAGCTCTCCTGCGAACCTTGCAGAGACCGGGCGTGAGTCGTGCTTGGGTAGCTCAAGTGGTAGAGCACTTGCCCGCGAAAGGCAGAGGTCCCGAGTTCGAGTCTCGGTCGGGCACACAGTTTTGATCTGCCAGGAAGTTTCAGTTAATGTCTTGATCTATCTACAGTTGGAAAAACTTAAAACTTTGAACATTGTGTTTCATTGTTTGAGAAATTTATTGTTATAGATCGTGGAGCACTATGAGAAGTACTGAAATGTATGTATTGTGTCAAAATTCAGCAATAATCTACGTGCGTTGAACCTCTGTTGATATTTTCGAGTATTTAATTAGCTGCCTTTTCGGTAAGAGGACAGTACCATTTTTTATTCCCATTTTTGTACGATCTGCACAAAGGTACAAAATCTTCCGAATTCATGTGGAAGATCGTTTATGTGTACTAGAAACAACACAAGGCCCATTATCACAACTTGTGGTTCTCTATGTCTGACTTTTTAAAATTCTGAATGCCTATCATTATACGGCAGACATAGAACTGATAAACATTGTTTTCTCATTCAGGATGTAGGAGGCGACGGTACAACAGGTTCGAAATAAGGGGACTACCGGTTAATATAGAAACAAGAAAGACTAATGAGAGTTAACGTCAACAGGTATGAACGTCAACGCTGCTGAGCCCTGACCATTCCGAACAAAGCAAAATCCCAACAAGCGTATGCTCCCAGAGACATATTTAGAGCATTTTTTCTGCTTTCGATCGGTGCTGTCTCCCCTAAGGATACAGGAAACATTTTCCCAAACACCCGTTTCAGCAAGGACATCCACTCCCCTCCCTCCAGCGAAAATAAAAAGTCACAAATATATATCTTTACGTGTTACCAAGTAACGAGTAGCTCACTTTTCATATTCCTTGTTATCCAGCTGATAACCTAAGAAGATATCTTCATTGAAATGTAAAGCCTATATTCAGATACAGATCATATTAATCTTTTTGACTTAACTTTCATGGCATTTCATATTTGTCACAAACATCAAATATTATTTATACGTAACATATTTATTAATATTATTTGAATATCTGAATCGTCATGGTAAACAAATCGTCCATCTGGAACACATTCAGCATGAAGAAAACCAAGTTTCCGGCTCATGGTGATGCTCGCTTTCGTTTACACAAGGCCTAATGTAATTTCGAAGTTTTCCATGGCCAGTAGGTAAGGTACAGAAGCGCCACATCAATAAACTAAAGGCTCAGCGTTCGATCCCCGACTAGTCATACAATTCTTGTTGACTGTTAATATATGTTATGCCTGTAAAAATCTCCAGATGGACAGAGGTCTGACTCGGTATAAATTTTTCTCTCTTGTAGTTGGCAAATAAGCTGGTTTTCAAGTCAGCAGAATCTGAATCTCTCTCTCTCTCACGGGAGAGTGTCTGATTTGATCAAGGAAGGGCGTTCGTTGTGTCGGGCCAAATGTTGTATCTACTTTCGTCACGTTAGCTCACAATCTAATGTTAAACTGGCGCAGCAGGATTTTCTTATATTTAACACAACAGGATGTTTATTTAGAGAGCTAATCGGAAAGGCTCCAATATGTCATTTACTGCTGAGAGAAATTGCCGAAAAGTTTCTTGCACCACTACATATTACAATATTATACAGATAAACCAGTATACAATTGCAATGTTCTAATGCTCTTCATAGGTGACGCTGCTGAGTGCGTAGCGAGATAACGTTCTTCGAAACTCGACATGAAACACAGGAGCACTTGCACATTATAAGCACTTGGTCCAAGGACATGCATCTGACCCGCAGCGCAATAAACTTAACTCTCTGGGTATAAATTGTCTTTATAGGATTTTAACTACACGAGCGATGATCAGTCACTAGAATCAGTCATAAACATCAAACAATTAAGATTAACTGTCTGTATCTACGGCTAATGCTAGAAAGGACATTTATTGCGGTAATCCCAAGTGTACATGCACTCCCGATACACGCCTTTTGTGAAAACTTCATTCGACTAATTCTTCAGTATTTTTGGTCGGTCTTGCACTTAACAAGGTAGATTAATGGAATAGATAAAGAAAACGCGATACAGTAGCATCTCGATTCGTGAGATATATGTTTAGACATTAGGAGAGCGCCACAGATTTCCTCAGCGAACTCTACAAGAAGACTCTAGATGATTTCCTTACAAAACAACGAGAGCCGACGTTTCCTGTTGCGCCAAGAAAAATATAGTATATAGCAGAAGGATATAGCCAAACGTTCAGGAACTTTCCTCACATATAGAAGAATAAAATGTGTTAAGTGGACATAGCTCCGGAAACGCTTCATTTCCATGTTAGGGCTCATTATCTACGTCTATACACAATGACTTTAATCATGGGTAACACCTGAAACATTATGTATGAGCATTACGTGACACTTTTTTTAAACATGAAATGGAAATGTAAACGTTTGGTTAGAATGTAGAGTAAGTTTTAATTCTTAGGTTCACCGTCAGTATTTATTGCCATAACTGAACGAAAGTGATGTTGACGTGGAACTCACTTCATTGCTTGTGACTTATTTCACAGTTCTACTGGCATCAAGCAGATAGCATCAGTTGTGCAGTGTACCTCACAGCTTGGTTTCCAGTAAAGAGCAAAGCAACCATAGTCAAATGCTGAGTTGGCAGATGCTCATTTGCTGTATGGACTGGCCAGTGCTAATGGCCGGGGCATTCAGCATTTGTGTCGGGAGTGATTTCCAGAACGCCAGTGCCCCGGCAGGAGGCCAACTGATAGTCTGCTTGGGAGGCATGGGATATTTAAGTCTACTGCTCGCCCCTGGAAAGGCATAGAAGGACAAGGACTCCCCAACTGGAGGAGGAACTTCTTCGCGCAGTTGACAACAATTCTCGTGTCAGCGTAAGACAATTACCTACGGCAAGTAATGTTTACCACTTTATAGAGACTGGTATCAGTACCATGTACAGCGTTTTCAGGCACTATCAGCAGCTGGTTCACCTGCATGGGGACAATTCTGCAAATGATTCATTCAATAACGTGTCAACCTTCACCTTAGTGTAAATGTGAAAATGTGAATAGGGGGACAAGCTATGTTCCGGCACATTTTGTTACTGCAGGTTGCCTACATCAGGGGCAGGTTTGCACTCAGGGGCAAACCTATTGTTCTCCTTTGATTGACAGGTACTTAATCTGTATTTCTGTTAAGTGCTTTTCCATGTCACTCCCATTTCCTGTCAATCAAAGGAAATGGGGGTGACATGGAAAAGCACATAACAGAACAATAGGTTATGTACTTGTCAATCAAAGGAGAACAATAGGTTAAGTACCTGTCAATCAAAGGAGAATAATAGGTTTGCCCCTGGGTGCATACCTGCCTCTGATGTAGACAACCTGCACTAACAAAATCTGCCAGAACATAGCTTGTCCCCCCGCTGCTAACGTGCTGTTCACCAATGTGTGATTAATGAGTTGAGGTGTAGAAACTCAGCTATGACATGGAAATAAACCTTTTCCAGATCTGTGTGCATGAAATACATTTTCTTCCTCTATGTGTGAGGAATGTTTCCTGAAAGATCTGGCATTAAGTTTTTTGTTACACCCTTTATAACATCCTCCTCTACTGACAGTAACCTCAGACTTTTTGCAAATGATGTAGCTATCGAAGTATTGTCTGCAAAAAGCTACATAAATACGCAGTCACATCTTGATAAGATTTCAAAGCAGTCCAGAGATGGGTAAATGTGATACTGATCAGTTCACAATACGCAAAAATGTAGTGTTCTATCACTAAAATAGCAATGAGTCACAATCGGAATCGGCCAAGTTGCAAAAATAACTAGGTGTAACAGTTAGCGGGTAAATTAAATGAAATCCACACATAGGCTCAGTCGCAGGTAAAACATGGCGCACTTCTGTTTATTGAAAAGGAACTTGGGAAAATACAGTAAGTCTACTAAGGAGACTGCTCACAATTCACTCATGCGAGCCGTTCTGGATCATTGCTCCAGTATGGGTCCCATACCAAACAGACCTAACAGGGAATATCGAACGTATAGAGAGAAGTGTCGCATGAAAGGTCACAGGTTTGTTGGTTCGTGGGAGAGCGTCGCAGATGGTGCAGTTGTCCACACAAGGATAGCAACCTCAGAAGGCTGTGGCGAACTACAGAAAGCCCTGCAGAGGACTGATGAACGGTGCACGGACTGGCGGTTGACAGTCAACGTAAACATAGAATATATCCACTACTTTGATACTGTACACTCGGTGAAAAACTGCTGGGAACAGAAACGGCCGTGAAATATCTAGGAGTGACCATCTGGAAGGACAAAAAATTATTCCTTTCCACTGTGACAAAGCACTACAGCAACTAACTGTAACAGTTACTATGACGGATGGGTTACACATCCAGCTGCTTTTACGCAATCTGGTGATGCACGTAAAGGGTGAAACGCTTCACTGATATTACATAAGTTAGGAACCAAGACTGTTTTTTTTTTTCTGAAATCATCCGGAAGGACCTTAAGATGAATGACCACATAAAACAAGTTTCAGAAACAGCGGATGTCAGACAGATTCATAGGAAAAATCATAAGGAAATGCGAGATGTGACTTAAACCCTCGTTCGACCAATTCTTCGGTACTACTTATCAGTGTGAGACCCTCACTATGTTGTATTAATGGAAGAAGTAGACGAGATCCAACGAAGAGCGGTACGCTTCGTCACGGGGTTGTTTAGCCGACGGAAGAGCGTTACGGAGATGTTAAAAAAATTCCAGTGGGAGACGTTACAAGAGAGACGTTGTGCGTGACGGAGAGGTTTACTATTGAAATTCCGAGAGAGTACGTTCTGAGAAGAGCTGGACAACATATTAATTCCTCATACGTCTCTCGGATGACCTCAACAAGAAAATTCGAGCGATTAGAACTACACTACTGGCCATTAAAATTGCTACACCACGAAGATGACGTGCTACAGACGCGAAATTTAACTGACAGGAAGAAGATACCGTGATATGCAAATGATTAGCTTTTCAGAGCATTCACACAAGGTTGGCGCCGGTGGCGACACCTACAACGTGCTGACATGAGGAAAGTTTCCAACCGATTTCTCATACACAAACAGCAGTTGACCGGCGTTGCCTGGTGAAACGTTGTTGTGATGCCTCATGTAAGGAGGAGAAATGCGAACCATCACGTTTCCGACTTTCAAATGGCTCTGAGCACTATGGGACTTAACATCTATGGTCATCACTCCCCTAGAACTTATAACTACTTAAACCTAACTAACCTAAGGGCATCACACAACACCCAGTCATCACGAGGCAGAGAAAATCCCTGACCCCGCCGGGAATCGAACCCGGGAACCCGGGCGCGGGAAGCGGGAACGCTACCGCACGACCACACGAGCTGCGGACGGCCAGAGGTGGCTGTTCTGGGTACTGATTTCTCAGGATGTATGCACCCAAATTGCGTGAAAATGTAATAACATGTCAGTTCTACTATAATATATTCGTCCAATGAATACCCGTTTATCATCTGCATTTTTTCTTGGTGTAGCAATTTTAATGGCCAGTAGTGTAATAAGAAGTTTCATCGACAGTCATTCTTCCCACGCACCATACGTGAATGTAACAGGTATGAGGGATCAGATAGTTCTGCCAACAGTAGCGAGTGGCGTGGCGGACTAACGGGGGGAGGGGAGTGGGAGATCCTCCCCAGGCCTCCGATCTTGTGTCCTCCAAATTTCGATATTTGGAACCCCGGACCCAGCCTCCTCCCCCTCACAACCGAACCATTTTTAATCAAACTTAACATAACCAAAATGGGTTCAGCAAATAAGAGACAGTTTGCACTTAGAGGTCTCTTACGTACGCATACTATAAACGTAGGTAGCTACTTACCTATTATAAGGCCATGGCAGTTGTCAATGGGTGTGTTCAGATTTTCAGCAAAACGTTCCATGAAACTTAAAAACTAGAATGCTAACCGTGCGTGTACTAGATGCAGTTATTCTACATGGAACGTTCTGGTTGTAGCACTGGAGAACCTGGTAGAAATTTACGATGAGTTTGATAAGGAGCAGGTGCTGCAAAAAATAAAAATGTATCGTAGGCATCTATGTGCAACCGACAAGAGTGTGGGCGTTGCTGCTAGGTGGATAGCCCAAGAAATCCTTCAGTTTAGTATTAACCCTCCGTTACTCGCGCGAAAATTCGTGACATCGTCACTCGCGCGGATGACTGGTGTCATCCACAAAGCAAGTGGTCTATTCGTACACTTTAACGGCCTTAATGACTGGTTTTATGATTTTTTTCTTAAATATATATATACTACATTTATATTTGTACACAGTGAAATATATTCTAACGTTTGAAACAGATTGACCATTCGAAGAACAATATCTTCAGCTGAATTACTGACATTACATGGTCCCTCTTGTTGCTTACCGACGTACGGTTCTAAATTCAGAGTGTAAGCTGTTTTGACATCAACCAAAGACTTTGCTGGTTTGCTAGGAATATATTGCCTGAACGGGCAGTTTCCTCAAAATACCAAACGCTGTTCGTCAACAGTAAGGTATTTATTAGGTGAAAAATATTTTTGGCAATTGTTCGTGAATAGTTCAAGTACCTCTCTGATAGCTCTGATAGCAGCCAACTTGTCAATCTCTCTGTGAACACCTCTATCACGGATATTATCAAACTTCAGATATCTCACCAGAAACCTGAATCTGTTTTCACTTATCCATAAATAACATGATTCAAGTCCGTTTCTCTTTGAGTTATCCTACAATTTCGATATACTCTTCCTAGAACATCTCAAGGATCCACTTAGATAAAGCAAACCAATGAAAGCTCTGACCTCTATCGGTTCTTTAGGGTCCCTTTCCCTAGAGAAGTTACCACGAACTTAATTCATGTATATATTAGTGCATGTTGCGATAATGCTTATTATGTTTTCATCCAAGAACAAATTCAGAATTTCTATTTCTGTGTTTTTTTATACGAGTTTGATTTTTTGGTCCTGGCAAATGCGTAATAAAATTGCAAGATCTGCTTCTGATACTGGTAGGATATTTATTTTACCTCCGTATAGTTAGTCCATCTTTCCCTAAAAAATGCGTCCTCTTGAGTTACTTCTTCCTGTGATTCATATTAATCATTTAATGACACTTTTTGTTCTGTTCCTGAATCATGACCGCTTTCATGAACACAATCCTCAGTCTCTGAGTCAGCGCTATCACTGTGAGCATCTTCATCACTCAGCTCATTGAAGCATTCCAACCATACATTAGGATCTCTACTAAATTCTGTCCCAGGTTTTTTGCCTTTGACATTTCTTCCACAATTTAAAAACAAAGAGAATACAAGGTAACATGGAAGGTAACTGCAATCAGTTTCAATACGTCTAAATTTACGCACATGAAAGATCGATTGAATCTAGGAAAGCAATAAAGTAGTACAGACTTACTTTGTTTCAGATTGAGGCAGCAGAGGTCGCGCGGACGACAAGTGTCCTCCGGACTATAATAATGTTTCATAAACAATGTATCTTTCGTAACTGAAAGACAACAATGATTGGAGCTAACAGCCGGAGACTTAACAGAAAGATACTGAAAATGGCGCGAACTCAGTCCAGCCCTGTCAGACAAAATTGAGTGGGAAAGTCATGTGGATGGCGAGTGTCATCCGCGCGAGCAACGTAAGATTTTAGCGAATCATTCCCATGTATACCACATACAGTCCAATGCTTCTTGACCAATTGGGACCACTTCTATCACCCAGATGCGCCCGTATTAATGGGTAACCCTACCCAGACGTACGGATAACATCGCAGTTCCTCGCTCCTGCGATCTCCTCGATTCTAAATACTAACAACGCAGAGGTGACAGTAGACCTTTTGAGTTGGTCACCATGCTTGTGCGAGCGTGGAGGGGCTCACACCTTAAAAAAAAGTGTCTCAGTCGCATCATGCTCCAGGTTTTCTAAACTAAAAACAATAAAAAATTGTCTTCGCTCTACGATGAGTCAAGAACGACTAGCCATTCTGTCAATTTCATCAGTCGAAAGAAAAGTTTGAAGAAATATAGATGTTAACGACGTTATTGTGAATTTTAGTAAAATAAAGGCACGAAAATATGTACTATGATATCAGTAATAATTACGCCTGGTACCAAGGTTACGAAAGTAGTTGGTCTTATAACCGTACAAGGTCATTTTCTTACTCTGATATTTATTATTTCTTTACCAACTGATGGTTGTTGCGGTAAATACTGATTCGTTTTGTAATGTTCGCACCTGAATCTTCAAGTATGTATATTTGAGTTACTAGAGCAGGGGTTCCCAACAAAAATTTCTCGAGGACCCCCTCATCGAGCATGATTGGTACCTTGTCACATCACAGTATAAAGAACCTAAAAAAAAGCCAAATTAAGAGTCTTTTCATACGTTTTCTATTTTTGGCACTTAGAAAAAACAGTGACATATTCATTAGTGACAAAATATAGAGGGGCCAAAACAAAAAAGCTGTTATCATATGAAATATATTTAATATATTTCTTATTGTAATAGCATCTTGCGGACCCATCTGGCATAGCTCGCGGACCCCCACCTGTTGGGAACCACTGTACTAGAGCGTAGAGTACACAAATCATAAATACTTGAATTTTTTGTCAGCAGTTATCTCCATATTAATAATTTTTCACAAAAACGTCATTAAATTGACATCAAATTACATGCAAATCGGAGGCCGCATTTAGTTTTGCTGGCCCGGACCTTGTCCGCCACTGCCAGTACTCTCCGCCACACACCGTCAGCTGCCTTGCGAACTGTAGGTGTAGATGTGGTACAATGGAAAGTACCCTCTGCCACGCACTTCACAGTATTACCACTACGGTTAAGTTGCAGAAATCTGGGCTTTACGGAGAGTTACCGGTAACCATTCTTCGCGCTTTACATACGCGAGTGGAGTATGGGAAAACGGTTCTGGTTCGCGTAGGAGGCGCGCTCACCTGGAAGCTGTTGCCCATCTCGATGGCGTCGGCGGAGCCGCGGTTGGCGCGCGTCCCCTGCGAGGCGGTGCGGTTCTCGTTGACCATGGCTCCTGTTCCGCGGATCACTCCACACACACGTCCTCTCGCGTCGGCGTCTGGCGCGACACTGGCCGGGCCTGGGCGGACGGCAGCCGCTCCCACCTGGCGACCGGCGCGCCTCCAGCGAGCGGATCGGCAGCCACCGTCGCCTCGCCACTCCGCGGCGGTGAAAGTGGTCGCGCTCTCCTGTTGCTGCCGCCGCTCCTCGCCACGCGACACGCCAACGCGAGCAGGCCGGCAGCAGCGGAGCGCGGCCACTGCCGACACTCCTATGCTCCTCCTCCTTTCATCAGTACTTGGCTCGTCCCAGTCCACATTATCCGTACGCATGCGACGGTTTCTGTACCTAATACACTACTGGCCTTTAAATTGCTACACCACGAAGATGACGTGCTACAGACGCGAAATTTGACCGACAGGAAGAAGATGCTGTGATATGCAAATGATTAACTTTTCAGAGCATTCACACAATGTTGGCGCCGGTGGCGACACCTACAACGTGCTGACTTGAGGGAAGTTACCAACCGATTTCGCATACACAAACAGCAGTTGACCGGCGTTATCTGGTGAAACGTTGTTGTTATGCCTCGTGTAACGAGGAGAAATGCGTACTATCACGTTTCCGACTTTGATAAAGGTCGGATTGTAGCCTATCGCGATTGCGGTTTATCGTATCGCGACAATGCTGCTCGCGTTGGTCGAGATCCAATGACTGTTAAGAGAATATGGAATCGGTGGGTTCAGGAGGGCAATACGGAACGCCGTGCTGGATCCCTACGGCCTCGTGTCACTACCAGTCGAGATGCCAGGCATCTTATCCGTATGGCTGTAACGGATCTTGCAGCCGCGTCTCGATCCCTGAGTCAACACATGAGGACGTTTGCAAGACAACAACCATCTGCACGAACAGTTAGACGACGTTTGCAGCAGCATGGACTATCAGCTCGAAGACCATGGCTGCGGTTACCCTTGACGCTGCATCACAGACAGGAGCGCCTGCGATGGTGTACTCAACGACGAACCTGGGTGCACGAATGGCAAAACGTCATTTTTTCGGATGAATCCAGGTTCTGTTTAAAGCATCATGATGGATGGATCCGTTTTTGGCGACATCGCGGTGAACGCACACTGGAAGCGTATATTCGCCACCGCCATACTGGCGTAATGGTACGGGGTGCGATTGGTTACACGTCTCGGTCACCTCTTGTTCGCATTGACGGCACTTTGAACAGTGGACGTTACATTTCAGATGTGTTACGACCCGTGGGCTTCATTCGATCCCTGCGAAACCCTACATTTCAGCAGGATAATGCACGACCGCATGTTGCAGGTTCTGTACGGGCCTTTCTGCCTACAGAAAATGTTCTACTGCTGCCCAGGCCAGCTCATTCTCCAGATCTCTCACCAACTGAAAACGTCTGGTCAATGGTGGCCGAGCAACTGGCTCGTCACAGTACGCCACTCACTACTCTTGATGATCTGTGGTATCGTGTTGAAGCAGCATGGGCAGCTTGTATCTGTACACGCCATCCAAGCTCTGTTTGACTCAATGCCCAGGCGTATCATGGCCGTTATTACGGCCAGAGGTGGTTGTTCTGGGTACTGATTTCTCAGGATCTATGCAAACAAACTGCGTGAAAATGTAATCACATGTCAGTTCTAGTATAATATATTTGTCCAATGAATACCCGTTTATCATCTGCATTTCTTCTTGGTGTAGCAATTTTCATGGCCAGTAGTGTATGTTCTAAAATGCCGCGCATAAAGACAGTATTTCTCTGTGCTCATACCTCAGGTACCGCTGGTGATGAAAAGGTAGGGCCAAGTGCTGTGATAGCCCTCGAGCTAGGGACCATTTGCATACCCAACAGTAGACTCGTCGTACTGTAACTGTCCTACATTATAGGGTCAAAGTATGAATATTACACACTTCCTCCTGATAACTAAATGGAGCAAATCTGTTGGTTCTTTTTGTATTTGATGTGGTCTACGGTGAGATTGATAGAACTTACGGAGGCATCATTAGTTCATGGGCGGTTCCTCGAAAAAGCCTCCAAAAAAGAGTTTTGCCCATGTTTTCACCATCACTAGCGGACCATAACCCAACCGAGGTTTCCAAGACGGGTATGCACTTGAAATGGCTAAAATTTTTATGATATATTCCTAAGATTCCGACCTGGAGTAACCTCGAAAATTTTCTTGATATCTTCATCCGTTTCCTAGATACAGTGCATACCGAATAGCGGTTGACCATCTCTGTTCATTATTATATAGGGTAGCAGGGCAAATGGTTAATATTTGGCGTATTGAACACCTTGACATTGTAAGTAGGCTGTTTAGGTTTTTTTATTGGTAACGCCACCTCTGTATGAAAATCACTGGCTGTGCTGTGTGCAGTCTGTGGCTGCTTTGCGTTGTTGTAATACTCGCCATTGTAGTGTTAGGCAGCTGGCTCTGAACAGCGCGTAGCGTTGCGCAGTTGGAGGTGAGCCGCCAGCAGTGGCGGATGTGGGGAGAGAGATGGCGGAGTTTTGAAATTTGTAAGACTGGATGTCAATTATGACTATTAAGGTAAATAGATTGTTTGTTCTCTATCAAAATATTTCATTTGCTAACTATGCCTATCAGTAGTTTGAATCTTTTATTTAGCTGGCAGTAGTGGCGCTCGCTGTATTGCAGTAGTTCGAGTAATGAAGATTTTTGGTGAGGTAAGTGATTTGTGAAAGGTATAGGTTAATGTTAGTCAGGGCCATTCTTTTGTAGGGATTATTGAAAGTCAGATTGTGTTGCGGTAAAGAATATTGTGTATCAGTTTAAGCACAGTCGTGTAAATTTGTTCAAAAGGGGACATTTCATATGGCGACCCTGCCAGGATACCTCACTGGAATCTTCTTATTTTTTCTTATAGTTTGTGTAATTAGTGTAGATTTTGTTTATTGCTAGTGCGTAATTGTAGAGAGAATCTCCTTTGTAGTTGTAGTTTTTCATTGTTGTACAGTAAAACAGTTGTGGCATGCATGTAGATTTGCACCAAGTATTTCGCAGCTGCAATTAACTAGATATTATTTTCAGTGTTATGTTAATGTGTTCTCTTATTTTTGCTCTTCAAATTGTGTTTTGCTGTGTTGTCGTGTGAAATACTGTGACAATAATGGCGTGTGAAAAACGTAACACTAGGCTCCAAAGTAAATTGAGAAATGACAGCGAAGACGAAAGCAGTGTGTTAGCGCCACCGTGTAATGAATTAACTAATATTCAAAGTAGTAATTTGGTAACTGTGCATAGGGAAATGGAGCGGGCGGTAAACAATGGCGTAGACAGTGAAACAAATAGTGAGCAGGGAAGCATTATCGATAGATCGGTCGGCGACAGCTCGCCTCAGGAATCCGAAATGACAGGAAACAATCTCGGAAATGCTGTGGATTCAGGATTTGGGTCGTCACCGTTTTCTCAAATAAGTCAAGGCACATTTTCTGCTTGTCAAAATGTGAATGTTGCCGGTGCAACTTCACTGCCGAAAAGCACTGAGGAACGTGTTTCAGACACCAGTGCATTGTTATTACAATTAATGCAACAAATGGGACAAAAGCTTGAAAAATTAGACACAATGGAACAAAATCTTCAAAAGTTAGACACAACGCTTGAACAAAATCAGAAACAAATGGAACAAAATCAGAGTCAAACACAGCAAAAGCTACAAAAGTTAGACACAATGGAACAACACCAGAGAGAAACACAGCAAAAGCTTCAAAAGTTAGACACAATGGAACAACACCAGAGACAAACACAGCAACAGTTAGACGCAATGGAACAAAAGCTTCAAAAGTTAGACACAGTGGAAAATAAGCTTGAACAAACACGTGAAGATTCAACTACCGAGTTACATAATATTGAATCGAAATGTCAAAAAATCTGTAATGATGTAAAAACACAAATTTGTGAGCATTTTCAACCTATTTCTTTGCGGCATGAAAATGTATTACAGAATCACGAAGCAGCCATAAAAGAACTGCAAACCATTGTTCATGAAAATCATGAGACCTTGTCGGCTAAAATTGACTCAGTGGCATCAACCGATTCGGTTACGCAACTTGCAAAAACACAAGAAAATTTAAAGGACACAGTAGATACTCTGAAACTTGGTTCAGAAAAATACACTGAGGAAATAAGTACACTATCGGAGAAAGTAGCCGAACTTTCGGATCAGTTCACTAATTTATCTACGAAGGTAGATGATAATCTGAACGACACAAAACCGGTAGTCTTTAATGACACAGAAGAGTGCGAACAAATTAGGAAACTGAAACAAAATCTGAATCAACACCAAAGAGAAATCCGGGAAGTACAAGATCATCTGACACAGGTAATACAAGAATTACGTATTTCAGAGGACACTCGCGCTCCAACACGGGAAGAGGGAAATAGAAATACGGAACAACCACAAAATAATAACACAGGGCACTTCGGAAATTATGAAAGAAATTGGCAATGTGCACCGAATTTTGAGATGGAACCGCCGACACGACGTAACAATGACCGATATGCTACTCGCCGACACGATGATTTTGACTATAAGCTGTTCATTACTACACGTAAATTCAAAACGTTTAAGAATTCTGCCAACGACATTCATCCACAAGCGTGGCTTCATCAATTCTCTCATTGTTTTCCTCCCAACTGGTCGTTAGAACACAGATTAGAATTTATGTGTGGCTATTTAGTGAATGAACCAGCTGTAAGAATGCATTCGGTCATTCACGATTGTCATAGTGAAGGAGAATTTTACCATGCCTTCCTCTCAGCATATTGGTCTCAAGCTACACAAGACCGAGTAAAACATAGCATCATAATGATGAAACATTTCGAACAATCTGAATTTTCCAGTCTTGTGAAATATTTTGAAGACATGTTGCACAAGAATCAGTACCTGTCAAACCCATACAGCCCCTCAGAACTCATCCGCATTTGCTTAATCAAATTACCTGAACATTTACGACATATTATTTTGGCAGGACGTTGCAAAGATAACATTGAAGCTTTTCAGGGACTGTTACAAGAATTGGAAATTGACACTGACAATCGCGGAACGCGAAAACAGGAACACAACAATTACAAGTCACATCCGTCGCAATTCCGCGATGAAAGAAATAATAACTGGCCATGACAAGGCTATTCTCACAACACAAATCGTGACCAAAACAGACACCACCCGTATGACAACCGTTGGCAGAGTAGTAATAATTACAGGGAAAGATCACCTCTCCGCGGTAATGACTATCACAGAGACAATCAGAGAAACAGACAATATTGGAACCAAAATAAATATTATCAAGGGAGACAGAATAACTTTAGACGCAACGGACCAGCGCGCACTTACGATTCAGGGAGAAGTTCTCCACCATGTGACCGACAAGAAAGTAACTATGGAATCTACCGACATGACGACAGACGATATGATCGTAACGACAGACCTGAATTGCATCAGAACTGGCGGGATTCAAACAGAGCAGGGCCCTCTCGACAAGGTGAATTTGTAGAAGTTAGGTCTCCTAATCCCAATAACGACGCGCGCCAACAAAGAAACAGACAATGACTCGCACCGCAGGCAACCACGTGCGCCGGCTGGCTCAGAGAAAAACAACATAGACGCTAACCTTGAGAAAAATTCCAGTATTGTTTACCGACGTATACCTAGGAAGAGTAAAGGTTTACACCACATTTCACATGTAAAACCGTTTATTGAAAGATAATCTGCTTTTTAACTTTGTCTTTGCCATATAACTTTTCACTTTACATCACTAATATGCTTTGTCAGACTTAGAAACTGTTAACATTCAACAATGTTTGAAGTTAACTATCCAGTCAAGATCCAAGAGAACTTATTTAGACAGTATTTACGAGTGCATTGTTATAGTGAACAGACGACACAGTGTTATTGTGTGTGTACATTCTTGCTTGTTAGTTGCACGATCACGTAACGACTATAAGGCTCGCATACTTACAACATTTACCAGTACTGCTAATGAGATTTTAATGTAACATTTTGGTTTACTTGAAAATACATTCTGGATTTAAAGTACTTTCTGTGAGATACCAGATGACACAGTGGTTAGTTTATGTGACAACTACACGGTTTTATCACGACGCTACTAATGAGTGACAATTTACAATGTTGTTTTTGCGGTGTATCTGTTTTATATCTGCACAGCTTTTCTGAATTATTCTGGAAAATAAAACATGTTTTAGTAGTAACTTTTGTGGTATAGCAACAATGAGACAGCCTTTTCCGTGGCACAACAATACGTTACTGTACAGTACTTTCTTTATCACGCCTATAAGCGTAATAACTAAGATATCTATACGCAAAGCATTTCACTTTTGTTTATCATGAGGTAAGTACATTGACTTCTGCAGAACTTAGCTTTCGGAGGACGATAACTACGACACTTCCACAGAGATTAGGTTGCAACAAGACGCACAGTTTAACGCTACAGTACACGTATTTGAGTGATTAATTTTATACTTAAAACATTTATTTTTAAAGGTTTTTGAATTACAAAGAAAGTTTTCCGTGATACATTTAATTCCATTGCAATAATCTGTAACACCTGAGGGTATAATTACATTAATCCTCAGGGGGGTACACGCTTACTTTGTGTACCATGTGTGTGGCAACCACAAGGAACCCTAGCTAATATGGTATTTGCTTATACAACTTTACACATCGGTACCATATTTCTCTAACACACAAATTACACAGCTATCTGATCATGAAACTGAGAGATAAACATTTTTTTTTTTACTACGTCAGTGACAGATGTTTACGTAACTACACCGTTGGATAACTTCATGTTTACACAATTTCACAATTGAATAACTTCACATGTATGAAATTGCATTTTGTCAGTACTTTGTGAACTGTTCATATTTTTTTGGAACCATTGTGATACTATGAGAGCTTTGAATGATATATTTGGTAAGGGAGCATGATTTTAAAGTACATTTGAGGTAGATGACACATTTGACATGAGCAGAGAATTTTTTTAGGTTTTAAAATTATTGCAGAAAGCTACAACGTTTTTGAGATTTGACTGAGGTGTTATGATGTTATTATTACGGCGACGATGTGTATTATGTTGTTGAGGTATGTTTATTATCAATGAGATGATTCTATATGAGGAATCTGATTATGCTACGTATGTTACAATGAAATATTGAAGTGTCGACGAATATGTATATGTATAATAAGGTAAGGAGTAATGAATAGCGTTTAGGGACTCTGACTTGTGAAAAAGGATGTTGGAAACCAAGAATCATACTTTAAGAGTTATGAAATGTGTGTAAATGTGTGACTGTATCACAATGCTGACGAATATTTTTTTTGGACACTTATATTTATAGGATTTTGTTTCTACATATTTGCAACGCTAATTCTTGACCTGTGAAATATTTTTATATGAGACTGCCACTGTAGCGGAAACTGCAGTCATCAATATTTCCGTACGAAAGTTAAGTGACCACCTGCACGTAATGCGTCGCGGGCACCCAGCTGTGTCAGACGCCTGGAGAAAAAGCCATTATTGCGAGCCCTTTTCAGCGGCACAGGTAGAAAAAAAAGGGGAGGACATTATCCTCGCTATTGACGTTCCTTTGTAGAGAGCATCGCAAAAACGACACGGTTGAACTTGAAAACATATGATTACACATTTCACAGCTATTGTCTTGCTAATTGAGAGAAATGCCATATGGCTTGCTTTATGTATTTGTTTACTCATTTTGTTTAATATCTAGTTTCTAGCTGCACTGCAGCATTGGTTAAAATAAAATTTTATAGATGTACTAATACAAATATTTTCTGTCTACAGATCGAGTAAATAATAATTTTTTTCAAACAAATGAGGGAGCACAAAAAGACATTTACCTTCACAGGAACTGCATACATAATTTTCTTTTCTAGTACTTAGTAATTTTTTTGTAGAATTAGTTTTTGTGGTGCACCACTTTAATGACATAGATATTAAGATGTGAATATACATTTCCCTTATCTGCATTGTTATCTTTAGTGTATTATTTTTTCTGCTTTAGCTATGTCATGTTTAGGTAGAAGTTATTTTATTTTCTGCTGCTGTTTGCCAGGCATAATGTTATTGAATTTGACTTTGTATTACTCTGCTAAGCCAGTTTACTACTGATTTATTTTTCTTGTTTGCTGCTCATTGCCTTATATTAGTTGTAATTTATGATGCTTGCTTCGCCTTTTGTATTTTTTGTCATTGATGTTTGTGTTACTTGTTTTGTGCTGCTGCATTGCCTCGCCCATTAGTTTAGCATCTGAGCTCAGTAGATTTAAGTTAAGAGGGGGTAGACTATATAAGAAACTGACTATGAAGAATAGGGAAAGAATGCATTGAGAGGTTATATGAAACAGAGTTGGCAAAAATGAGTATTGTGCACTGAGAAATAATTATTTTGAAAGAAATATGAATAGAATACAGAAAGCAGGTATAGATAGGACTTTTTGGGAATAATGATGAACGAAGGGAGATCTCCGAGAAGTAAAGAAAGTTTTGTTTGCAAAATACTGTAGTAAAAGAAACCCTGTCCTTTCCTTGTGTTATCCCACTATGTGTTGTGTACTCTTGTATATTTGTGTTTTTCCTATCTTTATGTGTTTAGCTAATAAGAGTTATGTTGTAGAATTTTTCTGATAATATGTTATTTTCTTTGTAAAGATGTTTAGACATTATTTATTCTGTTTTGTTTTAATGCTCATGTGTGAAGTTGATGTTTCGAAAGTTATTCTGATCTTTTATGTATGTACTCATGTCATAATTCCTGTAACACTGACGTATATGTTATTTCGATTCTTTTGTAAAGCCTGTATTACAAATGTTCTCTGTATTGTTATGTTCTTTAATGATGTATTTTGTACCTTTGTAATTGTATTCTTAGGTTATAAAATTGTAATTGACACCAGGTCATCAAATTAAGTAACTTGTAAGTTCCATTTCACTGCACACGTTTCTGTTGGTCATAGTATATGGACAATATGTGAGAAGTAGGGACTGTTAGTAGTTGCACGTGTGTTAATAATTCAGCAAGGGACTGGATAACAGCATTGCTGGTTCTGAGGACAATTCCAAAAACTTTGTGAGTGCACAAGTGGTGGTTATGGACTTGCTACATTATCCGCAAGACTCTTCGATGGTGATTGTGCACCTGCACAGTCGCAACAGATGGCTGCTGGCCGTCTCTACAAGGACTACATTGGGTCTCCATCTTTGATGACCCACCATTACCATTATCTCTACAAGGACTGCAGTGGGTCTGCATCTTTGATGGCCCACCATTACCACCAGGACTGCAGTGGGTCTGCGCCTCTGGTGGCCCACCAATACCGTAATCTCTACCAGGACTACAGTGGGTCTACTCTGTGATGACCTACCTACCAATGTTCTTCAAAACGTCGACTGACTCTGCTGTGGGTTTACTCTGTTGTGGCCCATTACCTGTCTGCATGTCGAGTCAGCACTGTCTTTCCGTTGGAAGGACAACACTACTACTTCAATACTGCATGGAAATCCACTACGTCTGTGTGCATTGTCTTTCACTGCTCAGTCTTTGAGAAAAACACTGCAATTCAACGATCAGGACTGTCTTTATGGACTGTGAGAAAATTTTAGCTTTTGACCAACATTGTATCAATAAGTGTGTGCATTTGATTTCTTTGTTATTGTAATTGTGAAAAAAAATTTTAACAAATATGTATTGGCCAGTGCCCAAAAAAAAATTTGTAAAATTTTTTGTGGGTAGCATGGGGGCTATGTAAGTAGGCTGTTTAGGTTTTTTTATTGGTAACGCCACCTCTGTATGAAAATCACTGGCTGTGCTGTGTGCAGTCTGTGGCTGCTTTGCATTGTTGTAATACTCGCCATTGTAGTGTTAGGCAGCTGGCTCTGAACAGCGCGTAGCGTTGCGCAGTTGGAGGTGAGCCGCCAGCAGTGGCGGATGTGGGGAGAGAGATGGCGGAGTTTTGAAATTTGTAAGACTGGATGTCAATTATGACTATTAAGTTAAATACATTGTTTGTTCTCTATCAAAATATTTCATTTGCTAACTATGCCTATCAGTAGTTTGAATCTTTTATTTAGCTGGCAGTAGTGGCGCTCGCTGTATTGCAGTAGTTCGAGTAACGAAGATTTTTGGTGAGGTAAGTGATTTGTGAAAGGTATAGGTTAATGTTAGTCAGGGCCATTCTTTTGTAGGGATTATTGAAAGTCAGATTGTGTTGCGGTAAAGAATATTGTGTATCAGTTTAAGCACAGTCATGTACAATTGTTCAAAGGGGACGTTTCAACATGCACACAGATGGTCAAACGATATTCGGTATACACGTTCTAGAGTTAAGAACGGTTTCAACACTTGATTTAATTAGTGTATAAAACTTCGTCGGTCAATAGCATGTACGTATAGTAACCGGAATGACAATCACGAAGTTACTACTCCTTTACAGATTATAGGTGCTACCACATAATCCGTCAATATGACCGATTGTGGTCAATACTATGTGTATATGATAGCAGTGATCCCATCACCTATTCATACACAACTTCTTACTAACTTAATTAATGGCAGTCATATCCATATAAGTATCACGAGAGGTAACGTCACCTTGTCACAATCAGCTGGATACGAAGTTTTGGTTCAGACTAGACGGATCAGTTAGAATTGATGTTACTCAATGGCGCTTAAAAGTGTCCTTCGAGCGTTGCTCGCCAAATCACATCATAATTTAACCATTTTCCAGTCATCCTCCCATAATTTAAACTAGTTCTTTACGTACATATTGACCTATGTCGGTCAATTATTTTAAGTGTGTTGACTGGAGCGATGTTTGCCAAGTCACACTTTAGCTTTAAACATAGTTCCGCTGCCATTCCGCTGTCACCAGGCCCGAATTATGATCGCAGTGGTCCACACACAGTTTTTACAGTATGTTTGTGGATCACCTTGTAACCTCCCCTCACTTATCGACCTTAATGACAGTGAAAAATTAAACCGCGTGTACCTAATGGAAATTTGGGAAAAGCAATCGTCACCGAAGTTAATCTGTCGCTAAAGAGGGAGGAAAGGGTTACATCTAAATGAAAGGAAAACTGCAAATGAAACTGGTGGAAATTAATTTTGAAAATGGGTAAAGTTAATAAAGAAAGTAAATGTGCGGCCGTTACGTCAACAATTAACTAGCGGTAATTAGATATTTGAGATTTGGGGGAAATTACGGTCGCCAGTCCTATGGACAATTACTATAGTAACTGAAAAAGAAAGGTTATTACACATATAATTAGCACTAGAAGCGTGGCAACTGAAGGTTGACACGTGTAGTGTGAAAACTGAAAGTTTGTCAGAAGTAATAAATTTCGCTGCACTCTGACTTAATTTAGCAAAAGAATTAATAAAACCGGAAAATTGAAAGTTAATTTAGTGACTGAAATTAATATGAAGCTTTCTTTCTTAAGCACATCGAAATTCAGTAAAATACGGTTAGTCTTTGACTACCTCAACAATCATTTCAAAAGCTACTTGAAGCTACGCAATTTAGAAATAAGAGATTTAGCTTTGAACTTGAATTAAATGATTCTGAACAATTAACAAAAGTAAAATTTAGTACGTACCAAGCTGAGCTGCAGTCACAGGTAAGCTAAAATACGGTAACAAAACTCGCACTCTTAATTTGTGCTTGTGTAATCTAAATATTGTAGCCAGCTATGAATACTTAAACTGAACTTTGAAATTAAAGCAGTGAAATGGAATGATTGTACTTTAATGCTGGCGTCTGAATTTCAACGACACTCGGATTCATTTCGGAAAAGGAAGGGACCCTGCTTGGTAATGCAATTGGGACAATGAGCAACAAAGGTTCATGCTAAGTTGCTGTAATTTTGCGAGGCAAATGGAACAGTTTGAAAAGCTGAGGTCTGCCATACAGTTCTGAAACTTTACGTGCTTTTAGTCTTCCTTGTTGGTTGATTGAAGGTATGAAGTCGTTGATCGAGGAGGTGGCGACAGTCATTCATTGTCGGCCGTCGCTGTTGCAGAAGCTGGATGCTGGCGCGCCTTCTTCTCGACAAGGTCACCAGACGAAACGGGCAACTCGCGGGAGCGTCACTCAACACACCTGCTCCACTCGCTACTCCCGCCAGACTCTCTCTCTCTGCCCGCGCTCCACGCGGCAGAGTTCACACTACCAAAGATCCTACACACTTTCGTTCTCCACACGACCTATCGATGTATTCGTTCGATAGTATAGTTTTCCCTAGGCCAGACCCAGCGTATAAATACAAATAATCTTTACACAACAAATCAATTATACATCGACATAAATGCATATATATACAAATAGTAAAACAATTACAATTTATACAGGCACAGAAATGTCATATATTCAGGTAACAAAATAAGGAAAAAAATTTATAGTACAATAGATGGAAATAGAAGGATATGCATTTCCGGCGTTACAACCTCCATTGAGTACCCCATTGCCGCCACATTATCCCCTATTATAGTGTTTTCTGCAAATCATAACCATAACTTCGTCAAGCTCAATCAGGCACGTGCATTAGTTTTTGACTTGATTCTAGACCATTTCAGGTCAAATATACTAATCTTGAATATTGACCATCTATTTTATATGGCCCGTATTGCCGGATGTTACAGATTAGATATAGAATTGTTCATAAGTTCAATCATGACCATTTGTGTGCTAAGTCAATAGGATGTTCATGCGATGTAACACTAGCTAAGCAAGTGCTTAACAATTACGTCTTAAAAATTTCTAGACCTAGTCATAATAATGACGACTTTGGCTTTATATTATCCTTCCCACTCATAAGTTCTTTTTAGGTGATTAAACTTGTGCTTAAGCACAAAAATCTTCCTAGACAGGCCATACCTTGTAAGCATATCATGACCAACGAATACTTCATAAATGTTAAGACAGTCGACCTAAGTAAGTTCTGCAAAGGATACCGTATACGCCCCTTTCCTCACCTATACCTTTTATTTCACTTTACTAATAAATTCATAGATCAGGAGTTAAGTTTGCGTCTTGTCCCAACAAGTAACTATCATACAGTTTATGCGCAGGCGCAAGGTATTGTGTCCGCATAGGCGGGCCTCATGACGCTACGGTCATTTCCAGTACAGCACTCGTGGCTGCTGCATCGCGGTCGCGAAGTGGGGCCGAGGCAGCTTCAGATAAGTCTTCCTAGACAGGCCATACCTTGTAAGCATATCATGACCAACGAATACTTCATAAATGTTGTAAGTAGGCTGTTTAGGTTTTTTTATTGGTAACGCCACCTCTGTATGAAAATCACTGGCTGTGCTGTGTGCAGTCTGTGGCTGCTTTGCATTGTTGTAATACTCGCCATTGTAGCGTTAGGCAGCTGGCTGTGAACAGCGCGTAGCGTTGCGCAGTTGGAGGTGAGCCGCCAGCAGTGGTGGATGTGGGGAGAGAGATGGCGGAGTTTTGAAATTTGTCATGAACTGCTATATTTATATATGACGATATCAAGGTAAATACATTGTTTGTTCTCTATTAATATCTTTCATTTGCTAACTATCCCTATCAGTAGTTAGTGCCTTCCATAGTTTGAATCTTTTATTTAGCTGGCAGTAGTGGCGCTTGCTGTATTGCAGTAGTGCGAGAAACGAAGATTATTGTGAGGTAAGTGATTTAGTGATTTGTGAAAGGTATAGTTTAATGTTAGTCAGGGCCATTCTTTCGTAGGGATTTTTTGAAAGTCAGATTGCGTTGCGCTAAAAATATTGTGTGTCAGTTTAAGCACAGTCGTGTATCATTGTTTTAAGGGGACGTTTCATATGTCGACCCAAAGCCGAGGATACCTCACTGGACTCTTCTGATTTTTTTTTTCTTGTAGTTTGTGTAATTAGTGTAGCTTTTGTTTATTGCTAGCGCGTAATTATAGAGAGAATTTCCTTTGTAGTTGTAGTTTTTCATTGTTGTGCAGTAAAACAGTTGTGGCATGCATGTAGATTTGCACCAAGTATTTCGCAGCTGCAATTAACTAGATATTATTTTGAGTGCTATGTTAATGTGTTTTCTTATTTTGCTCTTCAAATTGTGGTTTTCTGTGTTGTCGTGTGAAATATTGTGACAATAATGGCGTGTGAGAAACGTAACACTAGGCTCCAAAGTAAATTGAGAAATGACAGCGAAGACGAAACCAGTGTGTTAGCGCCGCAGAGTAATGAATTAACTAATGTTCAAAGTAGTAATTTGGTAATTGTGCATAGGGAAATGGAGCGGGCGGCAAACAATGGTGTAGGCAGTGAAACAATTAGTGAAGAGGAAAGCATTATCGATCGATCGGTCGGCAACAGCTCGCCTCAGGAATCCGAAATGACAGGACACAATTTTGCAAATACTGTAGATTCAGGTTTTGGATCCTCACCGTTTTCTCAAATAAGTCAAGACACATTTTCTGCTTGTCAAAATGTGAACGTTTCCGGTGCAATTTCACTGCCGAAAAGCACTGAGGAACATGTTCCAGACACCAGTGCATTGTTATTACAATTAATACAACAAATGGGACAAACACAACAAAAGCTTCAAAAGTTAGACACAATGGAACAAAATCTTCGAAAGTTAGACACAGTGGAACAAAATCTTAAAACGTTAGACACAATGGAACAACACCAGAGACAAACACAGCAACAGTTAGACGCAATGGAACAAAATCTTCAAAATTTAGACTCATTGGAGCAAACTCTTGAACAAACACGTGAGGATTTAACTACTGAGTTACATCACATTGAATCGAAATGTCAAAAAGTCTGTAATGACGTAAAAACACAAATTTGTGAGCATTTCCAACATATTTTTTCGCGTCATGAAAATGAACTACAGAATCACGAAGCAGCCATAAAAGAACTGCAAATTATTGTTCATGAAAATCATGAGACCTTGCAAGCTAAAATTGACTCAGTTGCATCTACCGATTCGGTTACGCAACTTGCAAAAACTCAGGAAAACTTGAAGGACACAGTAGATTCGATTTCAACACAAATGGACACTCTGAAACTTGGTTCAGAAAAACACACTGAGGAAATGTGTTCACTATCGGAGAAAGTAGCCAAACTTTCGGATCAGGTCACTAACTTATCTACAAAGGTAGATGATGATCTGAATGACACAAGACCTGTAGCCTTCACTGACACACAAGTGTATGAACAAATTAGAAAATTCAAACAAAATCAAAATCAAATCAATACACAGTACAAAAGAGAAATCCGGGAAGTACAAGATCATTTGGCACAAGTAATACAAGAATTACATATTTCAGAGGACACTCACGCTCCAGTACGGGAAGAGGGAAATAGAAATACGGAACAGACACAAAATAACAACACAGGGCACTTCGGAAGTTATGAAAGAAACTGGCAATGTGCACCGAATTTTGAGATGGAACGGCCGACACGACCTAACAATGACCGATATGCGACTCGCCGACATGATTTTGACTATAAGCTGTTCATTACTACACGTAAATTCAAAACGTTTAAGAATTCTGCCAACGACATTCATCCACAAGCGTGGCTCCATCAATTCTCTCATTGTTTTCCTCCCAACTGGTCGTTAGAACACAGATTAGAATTTATGTGTGGCTACTTGGAGAATGAACCAGCTGTAAGAATGCGATCGGTCATTCACGATTGCCACAGTGAAGGAGAATTTTACCATGCCTTCCTCTCAGCATATTGGTCTCAAGCCACACAAGACCGAGTAAAACATAGCATCATAATGATGAAACGTTTCGAACAATCGGAATTTTCCAGTCTTGTGAAATATTTTGAAGACATGTTACACAAGAATCAGTATCTTTCAAACCCATACAGCCCCTCAGAACTCATCCGCATTTGCTTAATCAAACTGCCTGAACATCTACGACATATTATTTTGGCAGGACGTTGCAAAGACGACATTGAAGCTTTTCAAGGACTCTTACAAGAACTGGAAATTGACACTGACAATCGCGGAACGCACGAGCACAACAATTACAGGTCACATCTGTCACAATTCCGCGATGACAGAAATAATACACGACAAGGCTATTCTTATAACGTAAATCGTGACCAAAACAGACACCACCCGTATGACAACCGTTGGCAGAGTAGTAATAATTACAGGGAAAGATCACCTCTCCGTGGTAATGACTATTACAGAGACAATCAGAGAAACAGACAATATGGGAACCAAAATAAATATTATTACGGGAGACAGAATAACTTTAGACGCAACGGTCCAGCGCGCAGTTACGATTCAGGGAGAAATTCTCCACCACGTGACGGACAAGGAAGAAACTACGCAACCTACCGACATGACGACAGATGATATATTCGTAACGACAGACCTGAATTGCATCAGAACTGGCGGGATTTAAACAGGGCAGGGCCCTCTCGGCAAGGCGAATTTGTAGAAGTTAGGTCTCCTAATCCCAATAACGACGCGCGCCAACAAAGAAACAGACAACGACTCTCTCCGCAGGCAGCCAGGTGCGCCGGCTGGCTCCAAGAAAAATAACATAGACGCTAACCTTGAGAAAAATTCCAGTATTCTTTACCGACGTATACCGCATGACAATTGCATTCAAGTTCAAACTCTGAGTACTATGAAGACTAAAGGATTACACCACACTTCACATATAAAGCCGCTTATTGAGAGATAATCTGTTTTTTAACTTTGTCTTTGCCGTAAAACTTTTCACTTCACATTTCTAGTATGCTTTGTAAGACTTAAGAAACTGTTAACATGCAACAATGTTTGAAGTTAAATATCCAGTCAAGAACCAAGAGAACTTATTTAAACAGAAATTACGAATGCATTGTTATTGTGAACAGACGACACAGTGTTATTGTGTGTGTACATTCTTGCTTGTTAGTTGCATGATTATGTAACGACTATAAGGCTTACATATTTAGAACATTTACCAGTACTGGTAATGAGATTTTAGTGCAACATTTTGGTTTACTTGAAAATACATTATGGATTCAAGGTGTTTTTTGAGAGATACCAGATGACACAGTGGTTAGTTTATTTGACAGTTACGCGACTATATCACGACGCTACTAATGAGTGACAATTTACAATGTTGCTTTTGCAGTGTTTCTGTTTTATATCTGCACAGATTTTCTGAATTCTTCTGGAAAGTAAAACAGATTTTAGTAGTAACTTTTGTAGTATAGCTACAATGAGACAGGGTTTTCCGTAGCACAACAATACGTTACAGTACAGTTCTTTCTTCATCACAACAATAAGCGTAATAACTACGATATTTATACGCAAAGCATTTCATTTTTGTTTATCATGAGGTAAGTACATTGACATCTGCAGAACTTAGCTTTCGGAGGACGATAACTACGACACTTCCACAGAGATTATGTTACAAGACGCACAGTTTAGCGTTACAGTACACGTATTTGAGTGATTAATTTTGTACTTAAGCCATTTATTTTTCAAGATTTTTGAATTACAAAGAAAGTTTTCTATGATATATTTCATTCCGTTGCTGTAATCTGTAACACCTGAGGGTATAATTACATTAATCCTCAGGGGGGTACACGCTTACTTTGTGTACCATGTGTGTGGCAAACACAAGGAGCCCTAGCTAATATGGTATTTGCTTATACAACTTTACACATCAGTACCATATTTCTCCAACACAGTATTACACAGCTATCAGATCATTTAACTGAGAGACAAACATTTTTTTTACTACGTCAGTGACAGATGTTTACGCAATTACACAGTTGGATACCTTCACACTTATGAAATTGTATTTTGTCTGTACTTTGTAAACTGTTCATATTTTTTCAGAACCATTGTGATACTATGAGAGCTTTGAATGATGTATTTGGTATGAGATCATGATTTTTAAGGTACGTTTGAAGTTGATGATACTATTGAAATGAGCAGAGAATTTTTTTTAGGTTTTGAAATTATTGGAGGAAGCTACGACGATTTTGAGAGTTGACTGAGGTGTTATGATGTTATTAGTACGATGACTATGTGTATTATGCTGTTGCGGTATGTTTATGATCAATAAGCTGATGCTATATGAGTTATTTGAGTATGCTACGTATCTGTTATCATAAAATATTGAAGAAGTGTCGACGAATAAGGTAAGGAATAATGAGTAGTGGCTAGGAACCCTGATTTGTGGAAAAGGTTGTTGGAAACCAAGAATCGTACTTTAAGAGTTATGAAGTGCGTGTAAATGCGTGAATGTATTACAATGCCGACGAAAATTTATGGGACACCGTTATATTTATAGGATTTTGTTTCTACACGTTTCCAACGCAAATTCTTGACCTGTGAAATATTTTTATACGAGACTGCCACTGTAGCGGAAACTGTTGTCGTAAATATTTCGGTAAGAAAGGTAAGTGACCTTGACGTAATGCATCTTGAGCGGCCAACTGTGCCAGCCACCTGGAGAAAAAGCCGTTAGGTGGAGAAAAAAAAAGAGGCCATTAACCTCGCTTCTGACATTCCTTTGTAGAAAGCATCGCAAATACGACACGCTCATTACTTGGAAACATATCGTACTTTGTGCTACTTACTGAAATGATTATGAGTTGATGGGAAATATTCTTACATCTGCAAACCTGATAATGACAAGTGTCTTTCTACGAGAGTTGAGAGCTACTGACTTACGAAATGTCACATGACTATTGAATGATATTTTTATGCTTTGGTTTGCGTAATTGCTTATTTCATTTGATATATAGTTTCTAGCTGCACTGCAGCATTGGTAAAAATAAAATTTTATAGATGTACTAATATAAATATTTTCTGTCTACAGATCGAGTAAATAATAATTTTTTCAAAAAAAATGAGGGAGCACAAAAAGACATTTACCTTCACAGGAACTGCAATCATCGTTTTCTTTTCAAGTACTTGTTAATTTCTTTTGTAGAATAAATTGTGATGCATCACTCTAGTGTTAAGATGTGACATAGGTATTAGATATGGCCATTTTCAGTGTAATATTTTTTCTGCTTGAACTTTGTCATGTTTAGGTATAAGTTTTTCATTTTCTGCTGCTGTTTGCCAGGCATAGTGCTACTGAATTTTAATTTGTGTTACTCTACTAAGCCAGATTAATTTTTCTTGTTTGCTGCGCATTGCCTCATGTTAGTTGTAATGTGAATTGCTTGGTAATTTAGATTTACTGTAGCTTGCTTTGCAAATTTCCATTTTTTTTGTCATTGCTGTTTGTGTTAATTGTTTAGTGCTGCTGCATTGCCTCGTCCCTTAGTTTAATATCTGAGCTCAGTAGATTTAAGTTAGCTTAAGAGGGGGTAGACTATATAAGAACCTAACTATGGAGAATATGGAAAGAATGCTTTGAAAGTTATATGAAAACGATTTGGGATTAAATGAGTATTGTACAATGAGCCATATTTATTTTGAAAGAAATATGGTTAGAATACAGAAAAGAGGTACAGATAGGACTTTTTGGGAATAATGATGAACGAAGGGAGATCTCCAAGAACAAAAAAGGTTTTGTTCGCAAAATACTGCAGTACCAAAAGTTACACTGAAAACGAACCCTGTCCTTTCCATTGTGTTATCCCCCTATGTGTTTGTGTACCCTTGCGTATTTGTTTTCTTCCTGTCTCTGTGTACTGTTTCATAGAACTTTTTTCTCTTCTAATACTAAGTTACATTCACTATGATGAGGAATACTGTTATCCTCAAATACAATTGGCATTAATAATATGTTATTTACTTTGTAAAGATGTTTAGACATTATTTATTCTGTTTTGTGTTAATGCTCATGTGTGAAGTTGATGTTTCGAAAGTTATTCTGATCTTTTATGTATGTACTCTTGTCATAATTCCTGTAACACTGACGTATATGTCTATTTCTATTCTTTTGTAAAGCCTGTTTTATTACGAATGTTATCTGCATTGTTATGTTCTTTAATGATGTATTTTGTACCTTTGTAATTGTATTCTTATGTTATACAATTGTAATTGACACCAGTTCATCATATTATTAACTTGTAAGTTACATTTCACTGCACACATTTCTGTTGGTCATAGTATAAGGACAATATGTGAGAAGTAGGGACTGTTAGTGTTTGCACATGTGTTAATAATTCAGCAAGGGACTGGTTAACAGCATTGCTGGTTCTAAGGACATTCCAAAAAAATTGTGAGTGCACAAGTGGTGGTTTATGGACTTGCTATATTGTCTGCAAGATTCTTCGATGGTGATTGTGCACCTGCACAGTCGCAACAGATGGTTGCTGGCCGTCTCTACAAGGACTACAGTGGGTCGGCATCTTTGATGGCCCACCATTACCATTGTCTCTACAAGAACTACAGTGGGTCTGCATCTTTGATGGCCCACCATTACCATTATTTCTACAAGGACTGCAGTGGGTCTGCACCAATACTGTAATCTCTGCCAGGACTGCAGTGGGTCAGCTCTGTGATGACCTAACTACCAATATTCTTCAAAACGTCGACTGACTCTGCTGTGGGTTTACTCTGTTGTGGCCCATTCCCTGTCAGCATGTCAAGAGTCAGCACTGTCTTTCCATTGGAAGGACAACGCTACTTCTTCAAGACTGCATAGAAATCCCCTACTTCCGTGTGCATTTTCTTTTACTGCTCAGACTTTGAGAAACACACTGCAATGTGATGAATGATCAGGACTGTCTTTATGGACTGTGAGAAAATTTTAGCTTTTGACCAACATTGTATCAATAAGTGTGTGCATTTGATTTCTTTGTTATTGTAATTACGATTATGAAAAATTTTAACAAATATGTATTGGCCAG
The DNA here is from genome assembly GCF_023898315.1 of Schistocerca nitens. Lineage (NCBI taxonomy): Eukaryota > Metazoa > Arthropoda > Insecta > Orthoptera > Acrididae > Schistocerca > Schistocerca nitens. The sequence goes on along the minus strand of NC_064619.1, from coordinate 560,458,839 downwards.
TGCCCAAAAAATTTTGTAAAATTTTTTGTGGGGAGCATGGGGGCTATGTAAGTAGGCTGTTTAGGTTTTTTTATTGGTAACGCCACCTCTGTATGAAAATCACTGGCTGTGCTGTGTGCAGTCTGTGGCTGCTTTGCATTGTTGTAATACTCGCCATTGTAGCGTTAGGCAGCTGGCTGTGAACAGCGCGTAGCGTTGCGCAGTTGGAGGTGAACCGCCAGCAGTGGTGGATGTGGGGAGAGAGATGGCGGAGTTTTGAAATTTGTCATGAACTGCTATATTTATATATGATGATATCAAGGTAAATACATTGTTTGTTCTCTATTAATATCTTTCATTTTCTAACTATCCCTATCAGTAGTTAGTGCCTTCCATAGTTTGAATCTTTTATTTAGCTGGCAGTAGTGGCGCTTGCTGTATTGCAGTAGTGCGAGAAACGAAGATTATTGTGAGGTAAGTGATTTAGTGATTTGTGAAAGGTATAGTTTAATGTTAGTCAGGGCCATTCTTTCGTAGGGATTTTTTGAAAGTCAGATTGCGTTGCGCTAAAAATATTGTGTGTCAGTTTAAGCACAGTCGTGTATCATTTTTTTAAGGGGACGTTTCAATGTTAAGACAGTCGACCTAAGTACGTTATGCAAATGATACCGTATACGCCCTTTTCCTCACCTATACCTTTTATTTCACTTTACTAATAAATTCATAAATCAGGAGTTAAGTTTGCGTCTTGTCCCAACAAGTAACTATCATACAGTTTATGCGCAGGCGCAAGGTATTGTGTCCGCCTAGGCGGGCCTCATGACGCTACGGTCATTTCCAGTACAGCACTCGTGGCTGCTGCATCGCGGTCGCGAAGTGGGGCCGAGGCAGTTTCAGATAAGTTTTTACAGTCTGACGATAATTTATGGTTTTGTAGGTTTAGCTTGACGATGTCCACTATGGACAAACGGTAGTTACTGTTATTCTGAAGACGAATGGGTTATCCCGATTGAAACCTAGGTAAATTCTAGGTAAAAGGTGCAACTGAGACTGTTGGTTATTAAAATTGAAATTAATATTTATACAGTAGCTGACAGTGCCGTTAAATGTTGAAGATATTTATACAGTGGAATATATCTGACAGTGTCAGAACAGTGCTAGAAAAAGAGTGAAGGTGACAGTGCCAGGGGGGGGGGGGGGGGTGTTGGGAAGGATAACAAAGAGAAAAAGAAAATGGAAGTGAGTGAGAGGTGGTGATAATGAGAGAGACAGTATCTGACAAGGGAACCTCACCATCGCACCCCCCCCCCCCTCAGATTTAGTTATAAGTTGGCACAGTGGATAGGCCTTGAAAAACTGAACACAGATCAATCGAGAAAACAGGAAGACGTTGTGTGGAACTATGAAAAAATAAGCAAAATATACAAACTGAGTAGTCCATGTGCAAGATAGCAACATCAAGGGGAATGTGAGCTCAGGAGCGCCGTGGTCCTGTGGTTAGCGTGAGCAGCTGCGGAACGAGAGGTCCTTGGTTCAAGTCTTCCCTCGAGTGAATAGTTTATTTTCGGAAAGTTATGATCTGTCCGTTCTTTCTTTGACGTCTCTGTTCACTGTGATAAGTTTAGTGTCTGTGTTTTGCGACCTTACCGCAAAACCGTGCGATTAGTAGACGAAAGGACGTGCCTCTCCAATGGGAACCGAAAACATTTGATCGCAAGATAATAGGTCAACCGATTCCTCCACAGGAAAACACGTCTGATATATTCTACACGGCACTGGTGACGGCATGTGCGTCACATGACAGGAATATGTTGTCGACCCACCTAACTTGTACACTTGGCGAATGGCTAAAAAGATTCTTCTATCTTGCCCGATATAGGTTTTCTTGTGGATGTGATAACACTGTTCTACAAAAAAAAACTTTTTTTCTATTTCTGATAAAAAATATTGTGATCCTAGTTGTATTTTGAGTGCTGAATTGAAAACTGTTTTTGGTTTTATTCTGTCAGGGATAGTTTATTAGTAATCGCAATTTTATTTCTCTTTTCAGTTTCTGATATAGTGCAGCAAACGTGAGGTGAAATTCGACAAACAAATGCACATCTTTATGATGTTATAAGTTCATCACATTAATGGAGGGTGGGATCTAACATATAACACATTAACCTATGTGTATACACTTTGAAGCATTTATTTGACATGAGAAATTGCAGAAAATTGCCGGCCGAAGTGGCCGCGCGGTTCTGGCGCTGCAGTCTGGAACCGCGAGACCGCTACGGTCGCAGGTTCGAATCCTGCCTCGGGCATGGATGTGTGTGATGTCCTTAGGCTAGTTAGGTTTAACTAGTTCTAAGTTCTAGGGGACTAATGACCTCAGCAGTTGAGTCCCATAGTGCTCAGAACCATTTGAACCATTTTTTTGCAGAAAATTGACAAACAACTGCCTTGTAATGCACATCACTTTTTTCTCTTGTATTGTGAATCTTTCTTCTCTCGAATGATATTCCAGCAATAATCTGCTAACATAGAAGGTACCCACTTCCCTTCATAGCGCCTTTCTATGGTAGAAATGTCTTTATGGAATCTTTCCCCATGTTCATGTGATACGTCACTACAACTCTCTGTGAAGTAGTCCAGATGAGAGTCCATCATATGTACCTTCAAAGACATATTGCACCCCAAATCCTGATCTGCTTTGATCATATCCTTCACAATTGCTTTGTAGTTAGTAGCTCTTTTTCTTCCGAGGAAGTTTTCCGACACCATCTTGAAACAGTCCCATGCGGTTTTTTCTTTATCAGTTAAACATGCTTCAAAATTTGCATCTTTCTGCAGCTCCCTGATTTGTGAGCCCACAAATACACCTTCCTTTATTTTTGGAGCTGAAAGACGGGAGAATTTGGTAGCTAGATATGCAAACCCACAGCCTGTTGGATCCATGGCCTTCACGAATTGTTTCATCAGGCCAAGTTTGATGTGAAGCGGTGGAAGTAGTATGTATTCAGGAGCTACCAGACTTTCGCCAACTTTCCATCTCCGCCTAGGCCATTTCTTTTTCACGAAGTGAGAATTTCGGTCTCGACTATCCCACTCGCAAAGAAAACAGGCATACTTTATGTAGCCTTGTTGCATTTCCAGTACCATAGCAATTACCTTGAAATCTGCACATATTTTCCATTTGCGTTCATTGTATTTTAATGAATTTAGCATCCTTTGTACGAATTCGTAATTCTCTTTTGTCAAACTAGCGTAAGCTACTGGAACAGAGAGTATTTTATTTCCGTTATGGAGCAAAATACCCTTCAGACTTGTTTTCGATGCATCTATGAAAAGTCTTCACTCCTGTGAAATATAAGTGAAGTTCAGCACTTTCATCAGGCCAGCCACATCATTGCAAAATGTCAGTGCTTCGTCAGTTGAAAAATAAGAAATAAAGTCATGTTCTCTGTGCCTGAACACACTGATTTTAGTACTTTGGTGCAGTAGATTATACTCTTGTAATCTTGAACCAAGCAGCTGCGCCTTTTGTTTACTTAGCCCTAGATCACGCACTAAATCATTTAAATCTGCCTGTGTTAACAAATGTGGCGATGACTCACTTGTGCAGTGATATAAAGAATCTTCATCTGTGATTTCTTCAGTACTACTTATTTCACTGCCACTCGGAATTTGATCTCGAGCTTTTGAAGGTACTGGAAGGTTGTCCGAATGCCGCACTGGCATTCTCGCTGAAGGCAGATCTGGGTAAACAATGTGCCTCTTCGACTTTTTGTTTGTAAAACCCTGAATTTTTGTTAGACAGAAATAACAATCAGTAACATGATCCTTAGGCTTCCTCCACACCATGGGAACAGCAAACATCGCCACATTCTCTTTACCTTTCCACCACTGAATTAGTTTGCAGTAACATGTAGCACAACAGAAATGTGGTGCCCATTCTTTATCTTGGTCTCCACCTCTAGTCCAAAGTAATGTTTGTATGCTTTCTTTATGACTGAAGAAATTTTCTTCCTATTTCTAGCAAAAGCGAACTTCCCACAAATGTAGCAGAAGTTGTCCGGCTTATATCGACATCCACGATGACGTGGCATTTCTGCAAATTTAAAAATACCGCTTTGGTAATACACCTGTATTAACTTAATAGTAGGGAACTAGAGGAACGCTGATGTGTAAAAACAAGCAGTCGTTTTACCTTCAGCACCAGGCTCAATCAGTTTACACACAGGAATTAAAAAATTCATCCGTTCTCGGAAATACGACAGACAGTTACTTGTCAGCCAAAACACCCACTCGTTAAGACTGACACAAACTGCGGCTAACACCACTGTTGTAAACTCGATGCCCCTGCCCCTAGGAGGCGTGAAGCTTTACTGCCGAGGCAGCGACCGGCTGTCGCCGTTCGAGTTAATGAGATGTTTCAGGTGGTCTTAATGACATAGGTGTGGTGGGGGTAACCTAATGATGTCTGATTCTTCCCACCTGCTGTTGCACAAGAAATTATCACGTTCTATCACTACTGGATGCGGCAACATACCCGTATTTCTCCAAAACATCTCTGTGTTTGCCATGAATTGTGAATATACATATATATATATATATATATATATATATATATATATATACATATTACATAAAAAGTATCCCTGACAACGATTTTTTGTTTACATATTTGAATTTCCCACGGTAAAATGGTCTAGAAGCACATACTTTAATATCAGAAATAGAACCCATGTCGAACAGTGATAATCACTCCCAAAAAAGTGATGAAAACATAAGAGTTTGTCACATATAAACTGAAAATAAAAAATTAAACTTCTCACTCGAGGGAAGACTTGAACCAATGAAATGGTTCAAATGGCTCTGAGCACTATGGGACTCAACTGCTGAGGTCATTAGTCCCCTAGAACTTAGAACTAGTTAAACCTAACTAACCTAAGGACATCACAAACATCCATGCCCGAGGCAGGATTCGAACCTGCGACCGTAGCGGTCTTGCGGTTCCAGACTGCAGCGCCTTTAACCGCACGGCCACTTCGGCCGGCTTGAACCAATGACCTCTGATTCCGCAGCTGCTCACGCTAACCACGGGACCGCAGCGCTGCTGAGCTCATAAACTCCTTGATGTTGCCTATCTTGCGCATGGACTATTCAGTTTGTATATTTTGCTTATTTTTTTCATAGTTCCCCACAACTTCTTCCTGTTTTCTCGATTGATCTGTGTTCAGTTTTTCAAGGCCTATCCACTGTGCCATCTTGTAACTAAATCTGAGGGGGGTGCGGTGGGAAGGTTCCCTTGTGAGAATGACAGCGGACCGAGCGAGGTAGCGCCGCGATTCGCACACTGGACTCGAATTCGGGAGGACGACGCTTCAAAGCCGCGTCCGGCCATCGTGATTTAGGTTTTCCTTCATTTCCGTACATCAGTTCAGGCAAATGCTGAGGTGGTTGCTTTGAAAGGGCACGGTCGACTCCCTTCCCCATCCTTCCCTAATCCGATGGGACCGATGACCTCGTTGTCTGGTCCTCTCTCCGAAATCAACAAACCAACCAACCAACTAATGACAGCGAGGAACAGAGAAATAGCGACAGTGAGAAGAGACAGCAGTAGTAGGAAGGAAAGAATGAGGTATTAGCAGTATGAGACAGCAAGAGGAGACAGTGACAGTGAGTGTAGTAGTAGGACAGAATGAAGGAGATTGTGGCTGTGAGACAATAGGCAATGACAGAGAGACACGTAGAGATTATGACAATGAGTTGGGCTGAATGTGTGAGAAAGGGAAATTGGGAGTGAATGGGTATGAGCGAATTGTAGTGATGGTCTAGTGGGTGTCGGTGTCTTACCATTAGGGGAGCTTTTCAGAGTTTGAGGTGAGCTGCATGTTACAAACTGCGAGAATATGTTCGCACGCCAAAATTTTTGGGAAAATTTTTAAAGATGCTGGGAAAGGTAGAATGAGGCAGCTGGTACCCTACTTTCAATCAGAGCCATTTAAATAAACAGGAACATATCAGCATTTTTTGTACTCCAATAGGAGCACTTCTCCCCTGGTGTCCGTATGGCTACTTATAATACCTGATCAAAAGTATCCGGGCACGCATTAGTGGCCATTAATGTGGGGTGTGTCCATCCTTCGACTTCATGACGGATTCAGCTCTGCTGGGGGACGCTTTCAGTTAGGTCTGAATGTCTGCGGAGAAATGGGAGGTGCATTCTTCCACAAGCACCGGCACTAGAGAAGGTCATGACGTTGGGAACTGCCGTTTGGAGCGAAGTCTACTTTCTAACTCATGCCAAAGGTGTGCCATTGTTTTTAGGTCAGGACTCTGGGTAGGACAGCTCATTTCAGGAATGTCATCGTCCAAAAACCATTGCGTAGGCTTCCGCGGCCAGAGTCAGTCGACATAAAAGTTGTCTGGGTATGGTACCGCGTTATAATGTAAAAACTACTGCTGCTGGAGAAAAACCAAGAAGGCCGCTGCAACCGTGGCTTAAACGTTGGTTTTTCTCCAGCAGTAGTAGTTTTTACACTATGACGCGGTACCATACCCAGAAAACTTTTATGTCGAGATACTGCTTTGTTTCAGGATGCATTTTCATGACCATACAATCATCGGCTCTGAACTGTTCCTCTGGTGCAGACCTGTTCATAAGGGGCTAGGCGAACACGAGAGCTCATGCACGCTCGCTGCTTGGGTAGCGAGCCACTGCGATAAAATGCGGCTGTCAGAAGTCATTAAGAGCGCAGGAGAAGTGCAAACTGTACGCTGTCTTCAGAGGAATGTATGGCAATACGTTAAGTTGGCCGTAGTTTCAATTACAAGCGTATATACTTAATGGCGCAGTGCTAAAAGTGAAGTCGCTCTTTTAAAATTCATGAAAAGCAGCACTATGGCCCGGTTAGGAACTTCCAAGCGACGGTCAGACAAATTAGTCTCCATTTATAAAACGTCAGTGTAGGAAGCCTAGCTATATTTTGAGCTTATAGACCTGCAGTGTTGTTGTGTCTAGGAATCCTGACAACTAGGTTCGCAGTCACGGACTGTGCGGCTGGTCCCGGCGGAGGTTCGAGTCCTCCCTCGGGCATGGGTGTGTGTGTGTATCTGTCCTTAGGATAATTTAGGTTAAGTAGTGTGTAAGCTTAGGGACTGATGACCTTAGCAGTTAAGTCCCATAAGATTTCACACACACACAACTCGGTTCGCTAGACAAACAATCAAACAACTCGTATATTAATGAGTTTTATTACAATTAATCAAATACAATACTTATCTTTGGCAATTACACAGATATGTTGAAACAAAGGGCGTCATACGAAATAATCAGTCTTTGCAGTGAATGCTGATCTCTAACTGACAAAAGTATGTCCTGAACTGCAATCGAAGGGGCTAATCTTAAAGCTGCTATCCAACTGGGCCGTCACCAGTCGGGCGAGGCGCTTATGTCTTCTTCACCTTGGGGCCGGTGCTGTCGCATTGTCGTCCTGGAAGGGAGGTCGATCAGCGTGCGATTGGCTCACTTCTTCTCACAGCCGTCTCTCCTCTTTTGTTCCCGACTGGCGTGACAGCGGTGGACTTTATGCCGTAAAGTGTGACAGGCAGTTGAGTAATAAGTTCCATAATGACATGCATCTCGTTGATTCGTTTAAAACTTTGTTTCTGCATAATTTTCCACACCTCTATGGGTTTGCAGCTATGATTATTGTGGTGTTTAGATCTACATTTTTGTACGAGCAACTTTTTTCCGCGACGAAAACAACGAAATTTACTCACAGAAGGTCAGTGACGGACCTCAATTAGAAAAAGGTATCTTTGACTTAGCAGTGCTAAGAAAGTGGTACAAGACACTGAAAAGTAAAAGAAGTCGTATTCATTGACATGCAGTGTGTCTGAGTTTAAAATGTGAATAAAATACTCCCGAAACACACTCTGATGTTAATTTAATCTTCCTTGGGAAACGATATTCGTCACAAGCCTGCATCAGTTGTAACACACATCGAATTTCGAACTTAGCTGTACCACGTTCTTTGCTTCATCGATTAAAAGAAAAGTAAGCTTCATTTCACTACAATTTCTCATCGGTGCAACAGTTTTAGGAAATAAATTTGCCCAAGGCATTAATTAGCTACCGTGAAGCAATAGATTTTCGTAGAGCTATCAGCGGCCGTAGAATACACTCGTTGACAGCAGTTTCTCGTGCCGAGCTGCCGTTTTCCGATTCCCCTTCGCCGCTCCCCTCCTCCTCCCAGCCTACTACACGCCGGCTGCTCACTGCTACAGCGTGAGTGCGAGTCAGCTCGCACAAACAGATCGGCGAACAGGCCTACTCTATAGTATACAGACGCAATGTAAAAGATACTCACGTTCTTCCGCATTTAGCGTTTTCTTAAGCGCGATAAGTGAACCACACACTAACCACGAAAAACACCCCCACAGCTCAACACCCCTTCCTGCGCTCTTCTCTGTTGGCACTATACGAGATTGCAGATAACGTTGTCCAGGCATTCGCCATACCCAAACGTTTCCATGCATTACGACAAGCTATAGCACGATTCACCACTTCAAAGTACTCATTTCCAGTCATCTACTATCCAGCGGTGGCTCTCTTTACTCCCCCTTAAGCGTCGCTTGCTACCGATTACAGAAATGCGTGGCTTATGACGAGTTGTTCAACTATTGCACCCCATTCTGCATCTATATCTACATCTACATAAGTAATCTACAATTCACGCTTAGCTGTCAGAGGGTTCATCAAATCTCTTTCATATCGTTTCTCTATCGAGTAGTCCGCGTGAAAAACGAACATCTAAATTTTTTCGTGCAAGCGCTGATTTCTCTTATTTCATTTCGCTGGACATCTCTTCCTATGTAGATGAGCGTCAACAGAATATTTTCGCATTCGGAGGAGAAAGATGGTGACTAAACTTTCGTGAAAAGATTTCGCCTCAACGAAAAATGCCGTTGTTTTAATGGTTGCCATCCGAAATCGTGCATCATGTCCGTGACACTCTCTCCCCTGTTTCGCCATAGTGGAAACGAGCTGCCCTTACCTTAACTTTTCCGATGTCCTCCGTCAATCGTAAGTGGTAACGGTCGCACACCGCACAGCAGTACTGTAGCAGAGAACGGACAAGCGTAATGTAGCCAATCCTTTTAGTGGATTTGATGCCTCTTCAGTATAACTCAATCTTTGATTCGCCACACCTACAACATTGTCTATGTAATCCTTCCAATTTAAGTTGTTAGAAATTGTAATCTGTAGGTATTTAGCCGAATTGACAGCCCTTAGATTCGTGCTGTGTGTCGTGTAGCAGAAGTTTAGAGGATTCCTTTCAACAGTCATGTGAATGACTTCATACTTTTCATTATTTAGAGTAAATTGTCACGTTTGGCACCTTACTGATGTCTTGTCTAAATCATTTTTCAGTTGGTTTAATTTCATACGCACAGTGGTTGTTTTGGCTGCCGGAAGCGCTAACGCGCTGCTTCCTGGACTTGGGTAGGCGCGCCGGCCACAGATCAAATCCGCCCGGCGGATTAACGACGACGGCCGGTGTGCCAGCCAGCCTGGATGTGGTTTTTAGGCGGTTTTCCACATCCTACTAGGTGAATACCGGGCTGGTCCCCACGTCCCGCCTCAGTTACACGACTCGCAGACATTTGAAACACATTCACACTATTTCACGATTTACACTAGACGCAGACAGCTGGGGTACACTAACTCCGTCCCGGGGGGTATGGGGTGGCGGCAGGAAGGGCATCCGGCCACCCCTTAAATTTAACCATGCCAAATCCGTACTTAACCCTGCTGACCCTGCGCGCAATGCAGGATAAAGGCAGTAGCAAAAGAAAGAAAGAAGAAAGAAAGTGGTTATTCGGGCTGGTCTGTTAGTAATATATCGGAATCCACGAGTGGTTCGTTGATTCCAAATGATTTTTTACAACCGCCCTGCGCAATGCTCAACGTCCCTGTCCGCCAGCACATGAGGTTTGCCTGATTTTGGTTTAGTTGTGCTTGCTCCTTCGTTTTCCACCTCCAATCACGTTACCGAGGGTCACGTTAGATAACTTTAAAAGGATTGAAATGTGCCTGACTCATTTGTTATTCAGGCGACATCCAAGTCACTGAGCCTTTACTACTTCCCTAAGTGCAACACAGTACTCCATACTTCTTTTTATACTGGTGGGTCTGCCCTCGGGACATCTAGTGGTCAATTTCGCATTACATAGTGGTATGCGGTTACCTTTGATCCGATAGTATCTGTGCTAACGAAGGAACGTTTCTGACTGAATCTGAGATTCTTGCGAGATCCTATCACGACAAAACTATTTCACTCCGTGTGCAAGGTATAAAAGACAGCTGAAGTAGCCTCAGACTTCGAGAAGACTGTAATATAATTTCAATTCCAAAGAACGCAGATGCTGATAGACGTGAATACCATCGAACTATCAGTTTCATAATTCGTAGTTGCAAAATACTGACAAGAATTATTTACAGAACTGTATAAGCCAACCAACGGAAAGATCAGTTTGGGTTCCCGAGAGATGTAGGAATACGCAAGGCAGCACTGACACAATCATTTATCATATAAGATAGGTAAGAAATTTGCTTTATTGTAATTCCAGCCTTGCATCACAATGTTTATTTGTTTGACGAAGCAGAAATGGCTAATGATTTGAGTGCACCATCACAAGTAATAGCGTGATATGTGTAATGTAACACGTTTTCATTGAGATATTGATATGTTGATATGTTGTACAGTGGTTTTATAGTTGTTTTCTGCTTTAAATTCGTATAGCCATTAGTTTATTTATAAATGCTCTTACATTTTCTAGGTCTGAAGATGATCATTACCTACCAAAATTAATGAACTGATTATAAATAAACATTTTGATCCAAGAGTGTAATTACAATAAAGCAAATAATTTCCTGGATCGCTGCAATCTTTTCATGAATGCGTCACAACTTGTAAAATATGGAAAAATGGCAGAAATTCTGTAGGTAGCAGGAATAAAATACAGGCACCGAAAAGTTGCATACAACTTGTATAAAAACCAGACTGCAATTATATAGGTCAAATGACCTGAAGTAGAAGCAGTAGTTGAGAGTGGAGCGCAACAGGATTCTACCCTCTGCCTCACGTTATTTACTCTGTACACTGAGAAAGAAGAAAAGGAAACCAAGGGAAGATGTGGGGAAGGAATTAAAACCAGAAAGAAGAAATAAAAACTTTGGTCTTTTCTGATAAGACTGTTATGCTGTCAGAGACAGCAAAGGAGTTGGAAGGGCAGATAAGAAGTGCAATGCCCGTGTTACGATTCGAAAACAGAACGACAGTAGCGCTCCTAGTGGCCTATCATTGAACTTCGAATACGGGAAAATATGACTCTAAAATCCGTATTCTTGCCTTGCGAAATACGCGTATTACGTGATAATATTTTTCATTTATATTTTATGGGTGGGCCTCGTAGTCTGGTGGAAAAATGGTTACGTGGAAATGTTTTTGTAGCCTTACAAAGTGATGTGTTGGTGAATGTGCCAACACCTTGTAGATAGAGGAGGCCGAAATGCACGCTATCTAACGCAGACGGGCGTGAATTCTGGAACAGGATAAGTAGTGAATTCTAATAAGAAAAGTATGCAGCTCCTCGAATACTTAACTTTTATTTATCCTTGTTGTGAATACAGCATTCTTGATGAGACATTTCATACGATAACTATCAAACTATGTAAGGCTAATGGCGCCTTGCTAAGTCGTAGCCATTAACTTAGCTGAAGGCTATTCTGTCTCTCGGCAAATGAGAGCAAAGGCTTCGTCCGTACAGTCGCTAGCAACGTCGTCGTACAACTGGGGCGAGTTCTCGTACGTTTCTCGAGACCTGCCGTGTGGTGGCGCTCGGTCTGCGATCACCCAGTGGCGACACGCGGGTCCGACATGTACTAATGGACCGCGGCCGATTTAAGCTACCACCTAGCAAGTGTGGTGTCTGGCGGTGACACCACACAAAGCAATACAGGGTGGGGCAAACAAAAGCGTCTCGGAGAACAACGTTGAAGGTTGCAAAGAAGCATAGCAGAGGAAAGGAAATACAGTATTAACCTGACTATAGCAGATGCTGAAAGTGACCACCATTCATCTCTTGGCATATATGGGCCCTGGACAGCAAGTTGCTGAAGGCGATGAAACTGAACTGTTGGAATTGCTGCAATCTCATCCGAAATGTTCTGCTGCAGTTCTTAAAGACTACGAGGGTTTTTGCAATACTTCTTAGTATTGGCTCCCCACACGAAGTAATCACACCCTGGCATATCAGGTGGCCTGGGTGGCCAGCTAGATCTGCGACCAGACTGACCTCTGATAACAATTCTGTCAGGCGTGAAGATTGTGTAAATGTGTCCAAGGTTCAAAAAAATGGCTCTGAGCACTATGGGACTCAACTTCTGAGGTCATTAGTCCCCTAGAACTTAGAACTAGTTAAACCTAACTAACCTAAGGACATCACACACATCCATGCCCGAGGCAGGATTCGAACCTGCGACCGTAGCGGTGTCGCGGTTCCAGACTGCAGCAGCGCCTAGAACCGCACGGCCACTTCGGCCGGCGTCCAAGGTTCGTCCGGCTGTATGGGCAGTTGCTCCATCCCGTTAGAAGTAACTGCAGGTTTTTTCCTCATCTTTTAATGCTGCCGTACATTCATGTCCAATCGTATCCAATTCTCTGGGCCACTTTTATTTGCCCCATCCTGTATTATTTTATAAGGCTACAAAAACTTTTACAAGTACCCAGTTTACCACCAGATTATGAGGCCCACCTGTTGTGTACATAGTTCCGCGTAGTCAGCGCGTACACAACTTCCCCACTAGAGCGCGCCCCGCTAAGCACAACAGCGCAGGCGCAGTGCTCGTCCGTCTCCGCACTACGAGATGGCGCTGTCTTAGAGACGGACCAAATTCTGCTTCCGCCGATCCGCGTATTAATATGTAACGCAGCCAATGAGATTGCTGCTAACGTAGGACCTTTTTTCCTCATGGATCACACTCGCGCAGTGATACCTGAACGCTCGAGGTATTATAACGAGTGTACAGACCTCCGATTAGTCAGTCTGCATTAGTCTGCATTAGCCTATAGTCAAGTTTCAGTCTGCGCCTAATAAGATTATCATATTCCTGTACATAGCCATGAAGATAAATGTATAGACGCTTTGTCAAGTATCAGAGATATGTGAGAATAAGATTAACATACCAAGACCAAAGAAACTTCAGATTGTCAATTGTAAATAGCATCCAGAACCAAGTTAAGTTATTTTTATGATTGTTATTATTTTAATAAATGTGTGTAAAAATTAATCAAGTTCTGTTTAAAGTTGGTCACCGTCAATCTGCTCCTCTAGGCGTGCAAGTGGCATTTCTATCGTCTGACCTAACGGCAGAAGATAAACACGCCACGATAAGACCACGAGACATATTGCTGACACTCGCCTCCTTTTCTAGAGCGACAAGTCAAATAATCTGATGGTGTGTGTACCGAAGGTCTTACAGTACGCACACCACACCACCCATAAACTATAAATGAAAAATATTATCAAGAATACGCGTATTTCGCAAAGCAAGAATACGGATTTTCGCGCCATATTTACCCGTATTCGAAGTTCAATGCCAGGCGATTAACAACTCGTAGCTGCGGTTCACGGCCATGCAAGATCTTCTAAGTGAGATCGAGGTCACCATTTGACTGTAAAATTAGTTGTTTGTAAATCCAATACTGCAATTTCGACTATGTGGCCATCATAAAGTGGAAACAGCTGCGCGTTAGCACTTGTCAAAACCTAAAAATCATGTGACATCACGTTACACAGAAGCAAGATTTACTTCTGTCTGTTCGTCATTAAGATCTTCTTGTGTGTATTGTAGATCTCCTTAATGTCTGCTCGCATCCATAACACAGTACTAGGTGGGGTAAGTGACTCCACCTTTGTTTCTGATTCGTATAAAACAGAAGCTAAATTCGTTGCATGGTATTTTGTGGACTCATCTCTATTTGTTGCTGCTTACGAATTCTTGTGTGAATTCCTCGATTTGAATGCACTGTATGTGTGTTAATGGAGGTCTCGAAATTTTCACTGCAATGAGAGAATAACTCTACTAAATTAATGTCTCCTACAATGCCTTCTTGGTAGTACCTGTTAGTAACGTTTGAACACATTTGCATAACTACTGTAGTATTTATGAGGAAGTATGGTTTAGTCACTAATACTATGAAGCATACCCATCTACATCTACATCCATATTATGCAAATCGTAGTGAAATGCGTCGCACTCTGTTGCGAGAAGCAACACCATTCAAAGCAGAATTATATACTCATTTCATGGCAGGATGTATTAAAGCTGAATACCTATCATGACGAAAGCTGCTAATACGTTAGCCATTAAATGCAGGAAACTACAGAAAACGGTTGCAAACAAAAATAAAGTAGAATAAAGACAATATACTTAGAACGCATTTAAATCGAGCGATTCACATATAGATTCGTAAGCACAGAGGGGTCCAAAAAATGTATCCACTGTTTAAAAGTCCATAATTGGCAAACTAATTGACGGAGTTGTCTCATCTTTGGTAGTGTAATAGTTTGTAGTTCCGGCAATCGCCACACAAGCGTTGTATTGCGTTGTTTTGTTTTGTCAGATGACAGTCGCCAGATAGTGTTTTGTTCTTAGTTGCACCTAGTTTCTCGAGTAAACATGGCTGGCGCAAGGTTTACATTCGATGAAAGGAAGTCAGTTTTGAAGTGGTATTTTAAGTAAGAAGACATTAATGAGGTTCAACGGCAATGGCGAAATGAGTATCAAACAGAGCCACCGACACGTTTAACGATTTGTCGCATTCGACAAAATTAGAAGCCGAAGGCTGTGTTAAAGATGTACACAAACAACGATCTGGACGACTTGTAACAGTAATAAGTCCAGGTAACTCCCGTCGCGTGTTACAACAATTCACTCGCTCACCACAGAAGTCTGAGACAGTGTGCCCGTGAAACTGCAGAGAGTCGCTCAAGTGTTCGGCGAATTTTGAAGACAGCAAAGTGGAAGTGCTACATCCCACGATTGCTACACGCAATGAACGAGGACGACCCAGATCGTAGAATGGAGTACTGCGAGTGGTTTACTAACATGGTGCGCAACGATGAAGAGTTTGCAGAGGTGATTGTGTGGTCCGATGAGGCACAGTTCAAACTCAATGATACAGTAAATCGCCACAATTGCATCTACTGGGCAGCCGAAGATCCGAACGTCCATGTAGCACAGCCGTGAATTTGCCAGGAGTAAATGTGTGGTGTGGGTTGTCTTACCGGGGCTTGATTGGGCCATTCTTCTTTGACGGCACAGTTACCGGTGAGGTGTACCTTCACAAGCTTCAGACATCCATTTTACCTGCCATCAGAGACTTGTATGGAGACGGGAGAGTTTACTTTCAACACGATGGTACCCCAGCCCAATACCAAAATCGTGTTAGGACGTATATCGACGAAAATCTACCAGGAAGATCGATAAGCCATAGAGGTGCTGTGGAGTATTCACCACGTTCCCCAGACGAAACTCCTCTGGACTTTTACCTGTGGGGAACACTAAAGGACATCATTTATCCACAAAAGCCACGCACATTGGATGAACTTCCAGAATCCATCGTACATTCATGTGCAAATATCCAACTGAACACGTTGCAGTCAGTAGTTCGTGCTGCGGTTCGGCGGCATCGTTTGTGTGTCGATGTCAATGGTGACCATTTCGAGCACCTACAGTGATATCTTTAAGTTGGACTTTCAGCTACACTTCAGCCAAAAATGAGACAACTCCGTCAATTAGTTTGCAAGTTATGGACTTTTAAACAGTGGATACATTTTTTTGGACCTGAATCAAAATTATGGAAGACTTTAAATCAGCCAATAAGAAGAGGCACCGAGGGACTGACAAACTTGCAGCGCTCCACGTGGCCTGGCAACGAACCAAGGTCGTTTCACTGGAAATCCCTGTATGAGTTTCACTGCCGTGCCTCACAGGCACTGCCCAAGGTAGGCGACACTTACGCCGCTTACCGTAGAGTCGCGGATCGTTCCAACTCTCGAACATGAACAAGTTCTCGGCCGACATACACGAACCTGGCGGGGATACCAAACCGCCATAGCGGCCCATAAAATAAATCTTTATTTACTACCGGTTTCGGTCATCTGTTCCTCTTGAGGCATCAAGAAGAGCATTTCAGTAGCAATGAAACAGTGGACGGTAGAAAATCGCGTATGGCTTCCAATATCTTCGTCGTAAATGCTGAGTGTGTCGTATATTTCGTTGTCATTATAACGACAAAGCTGCATTTCGCAGTACGATCCTAGTATGGATTGCGGCTCACAGAGCAACAAAAAATATTTTTATGAAGTTGAAAGGTGCCGATGAAAAAGTGAGGAGAGCTGAAAACATCGGCATTGTGAGTGAGGCAGTCACCAAGAGTCTGAGACAATCAGCGAGTGTGTAAGGTAAAATATTACAAAAATGGTTCAAATGTCTCTGAGCACTATGAGACTTAACATCTGAGGTCATCAGCCCCCTAGAACCTAGAACTACTTAAACCTAACTAACCTAAGGACATCACACACATCCATGCCCGAAGCAGGATTCGAACCTGCGACCTTAGCGGTCGCGCGGCTCCAGACTGAAGCGCCTAGAACCGCTCGGCCACACCGGCCGGCAAAATATTACATTTGGATTTAAAATTCCAGACGTATATCATATTCATCAGAGTCAAATATAATAGTATTTACGAGTGGTGACGCGCGTTTCCACTGAAAAGGGTCAGATATACAGAACTGTTGTTTCTGGGTTGCTTAATCGTGTTTCGTAGTTGATCGAAGACATCTTCACTTCTCGCATATGGCAGTGTGGTGTGCCGTAGCTGTTATTGGTGTATTTTTTTTAAGAAGACAGCATAATAGTAACAGAGAACTCCAAACGTTACGTACACCTGCTGAATATGTTCTTTCTACCAGAAGCGCGTACGCGACGGATAAACACGAGGAGAGTTTATTTTCAGCATGATGGTGCAACACTGCAAAGGTGTCCATGGCAATTTTTCAATTTTTCCTGGACGCTCCGTTTCTCATTTTGGTGACGTGGCTTGGACACAAAAGTCACCAAACATATTCACTTTGTGATTTTTGTCTTATCGGGATATTTGAAAGAACGTGTCTGTATTAACAAACTCAAAGTTTAATGAAATTGAAAGCTGTCATTAAAGATGCGGGGGCTTTGATTTACCAACGCATGTTGGCCTGAGCTATTAATATTTTCTAACAGAGTTGAAAATTGTACTCGATAGGAGGGCCACCATTTGGATAGCACAATTTTTCGTGAGTGACCATGTTAATCAAATAGAAAATATAAACCTTTGACGTTGTATACAGGGTAGTCCATTGATCAAATGGCTCTGAACATAATGGGACTTAACTTCTGAGGTCATCAGTCCCCTAGAAATTAGAACTTCTTAAACCTAACTAACCTAAGGATATCACACACATCCATGCCCGAGGCAGGATTCGAACCTGCGACCATAGCGGTCGCGCGGTCCAGACTGAAGCGCCTAGAACTGCTCGGCCACCACGGCCGGCCCATTGATAGTGACCGGGCCAAATATCTCACGAATTAAGCGTCAAACGAAAAAACTACAAAGAACGAAATTTGTCTAGCTTGAAGGGGGAAACAGCCGGCCGAAGTGGCCGTGCGGTTAAAGGCGCTGCAGTCTGGAACCGCGAGACCGCTACGGTCGCAGGTTCGAATCCTGCCTCGGGCATGGATGTTTGTGATGTCCTTAGGTTAGTTAGGTTTAACTAGTTCTAAGTTCTAGGGGACTAATGACCTCAGCAGTTGAGTCCCATAGTGCTCAGAGCCATTTTTTTTTTTTTTTTAAAGGGGGAAACCAGATGGCGCTATGCTTGGCCCGCTAGATGGCGCTGCCATAGGTCAAACGGATATCAACTGCGTTTTTTTGAAATAGGAACCCCCATTTTTTATTGCATATTCGCGTAGTACGTAAAGAAATATGAATGTTTTAGTTGGACCACGTTTTTCGCTTTGTGATAGATGGCGCTGTAATAGTCACAAACGTATAAGTACGTGGTATCACGTAACATTCCGCCAGTGCGGACAGTATTTGCTTCGTGACACATTACCCGTGTTAAAATGGACCGTTTACCAATTGCGGAAAAGGTCGATATCGTGTTGATGTATGGCTATTGTGATCAAAATCCCCAACGCGCGTGTGCTACGTATGCTGTTCGGTATCCTGGACGACATCATCCAAGTGTCCGGACCGCTCGCCGGATAGTTACGTTATTTAAGGAAACAGGAATTGTTCAGCCACATTTGAAACGTCAACCACGAACTGCAACAAATGATGTTGCCCAAGTACGTGTTTTAGCTGCTGTCGCGGCTAATCCGCACATCAGTAGCAGACAAGTTGCGCGAGAATCGGGAATCTCAAAAACGTCGGTGTTGAGAACGCTACATCAACATCGATTGCACCCGTACCATATTTCTATGCACCAGGAATTGCATGGCGACGACTTTGAACGTCGTGTACAGATCTGCCACTGGGCACAAGAGAAACTACGGGATGATGACAGATTTTTTGCACGCGTTCTATTTAGCGACGAAGCGTCATTCACCAACAGCGGTAACCTAAACCGACATAATATCCACTATTGGGCAACGGAAAATCCACGATGGCTGCGGCAAGTGGAACATCAGCGACCTTGGCGGTTTAATGTATGATGCGGCATTATGGGAGGAAGGATAATTGGCTCCCATTTTATCGATGGCAATCTAAATGGTGCAATGTATGCTGATTTCCTACGTAATGTTCTGCCGATGTTACTACAAAATATTTCACTCCATGACAGAATGGCGATGTACTTCCAACATGATGGATGTCAGGCACATAGCTCACGTGCGGTTGAAGCGATATTGAATAGCATATTTCATTACAGGTGGATTGGTCGTCGAAGCACCATACCATGGCCCGCACCTTCACCTGATCTGACGTCCCGGATTTCTTTCTTTGGGGAAAGTTGAAGAATATTTGCTATCGTGGTCCACCGACAACGCCTGACAACATGCGTCAGCCCATTGTCAATGCATGTGCGAACATTACGGAAGGCGAACTACTTGCTGTTGAGAGGAATGTCGTTACACGTATTGCCAAACGCATTGAGGTTGACGGACATCATTTTGAGCATTTATTGCATTAATGTGGTATTTACAGGTAATCACGCTGTAACAGTATGCGTTCTCAGAAATGATAAGTTCACAAAGGTACATGTATCACACTGGAACAACCAAAATAAAATGTTCATACGTACCTACGCTCTGTATTTTAATTTAAAAAAATCTACCTGTTACCAACTGTTCGTCTAAAACTGTGAGCAATATGTTTGTGACTATTACAGCGCCATCCATCACAAAGCGAAAAAAGTGGTCCAACCAAAATATTCATATTTCTTTACGTACTACACGAATATGTAATAAAAATGGGGGTTCCTATTCAAAAAAACGCAGTTAATATCCGTTTGACCCATGGGATCGCCATCTAGCGGGCCAAGCATAGCGCCATCTGGTTTCCCCCTTCAAGCTAGACAAGTTTCGTTCTTTGTAGTGTTTTCGTTTGACGCTTATTTCGTGATCACGATCAATGGACCACCCTGTATATAAAAGATTTTTTCATTAAAAAACAACATACTACTGTCCATCTGAAAATCATCTGTCTCCCGTAGATCACCTCGTGAATTAAAACCATCCTGCTTCACTACCGTCAGTAGTAGAATATGCTGTTTAATCAAAAGTAGTGTCTTACTATGGACTGTCTGGCCCCCGCCGATTATCTAGTATTCTTTTCAGACTCCATACATGTTGTTGTTGTTGTTGTCTTCAGTCCTGAGACTGGTTTGATGCAGCTCTCCATGCTACTCTATCCTGTCAAGCTTTTTCATCTCCCAGTACCTACTGCAACCTACATCCTTCTGAATCTGCTTAGTGTATTCATCTCTTGGTCTCCCTCTACGATTTTTACCCTCCACGCAGCCCTCCAATACTAAATTGGTGATCCCTTGATGCCTCAGAACATGTCCTACCAACCGATCCCTTCTTCTGGTCAAGTAGTGCCACAAACGTCTCTTCTCCCCGATCCTATTCAATACTTCCTCATTAGTTATGTGATCTACCCATCTAATCTTCAGCATTCTTCTGTAGCACCACATTTCGAAAGCTTCTATTCTCTTCTTGTCCAAACTATTTATCGTCCATGTTTCACTTCCATACATGGCTACACTCCATACAAATACTTTCAGAAATGACTTCCTGACACTTAAATCTATACTCGATGTTAACAAATTTCTCTTCTTCAGAAACGCTTTCCTTGCCATTGCCAGTCTACATTTTATATCCTCTCTACTTCGACCATCATCAGTTATTTTGCTCCCCAAATAGCAAAACTCCTTTACTACTTTAAGTGTCTCATTTCCTAATCTAATTCCCTCAGCATCACCCGACTTAATTAGACTACATTCCATTATCCTTGTTTTGCTTTTGTTGATGTTCATCTTATATCCTCCTTTCAAGACACTGTCCATTCCATTCAACTGCTCTTCCAAGTCCTTTGCTGTCTCTGACAGAATTACAATGTCATCGGCGAACCTCAAAGTTTTTATTTCTTCTCCATGAATTTTAATACCTACTCCGAATTTTTCTTTTGTTTCCTTTACTGCTTGCTCAATATACAGATTGAACAACATCGGGGAGAGGCTACATCCCTGTCTTACTCCCTTCCCAACCACTGATTCCCTTTCATGTCCCTCGACTCTTATAACTGCCATGTGGTTTCTGTACAAATTGTAAATAGCCTTTCACTCCCTGTATTTCACCCCTGCCACCTTTAGAATTTGAAAGAGAGTATTCCAGTCAACATTGTCAAAAGCTTTCTCTAAGTCTACAAATGCTAGAAACGTAGGTTTGCCTTTCCTTAATCTTTCTTCTAAGATAAGTTGTAAGGTCAGTATTGCCTCACGTGTTCCAGTGTTTCTACGGAATCCAAACTGATCTTCCCCGAGGTCGGCTTCTGCTAGTTTCTCCATTCGTCTGTAATGAATTCGTGTTAGTATTTTGCAGCTGTGACTTATTAAACTGATAGTTCGGTAATTTTCACATCTGTCAACACCTGCTTTCTTTGGGATTGGGATGATTATATTCTTCTTGAAGTCTGAGGGCATTTCGCCTGTTTCATACATCTTGCTCACCAGATGGTAGAGTTTTGTCAGGACTGGCTCTCCCAAGGCCGTCAGTAGTTCCAATGGAATGTTGTCTACTCCGGGGGCCTTGTTTCGACTCAGGTCTTTCAGTGCTCTGTCAAACTCTTCACGCAGTATCATATCTCCCATTTCATCTTCATCTGCATCCTCTTCCATTTCCATAAAATTGTCCTCAAGTACATCGCCCTTGTATAGACCCTCTATATACTCCTTCCACCTTTCTGCTTTCCCTTCTTTGCTTAGAACTGGGTTTCCATCTGAGCTCTTGATATTCATACAAGTCGTTCTCTTATCTCCAAAGGTCTCTTACTCCATGCATACGGCGGCAAAACAAACAACTGAAGGCACGGGCAGCGAAGTCGGCCTTCAGATAACACTTGAGAAGACGCATTTTCGGGTAGAACTGGAGATCGTACTAGAAAATATTAAACAGGCAAAAAAGTTGAAATATTTACGTGAGCAGATAGACCCTAACATTTCAAAGAAAGAAGCTTTCGTGTCACGCTTTTTAAAAAAATGGAAATGACCTAGCAACTAACTAAAGGCATCTACGATAGAGATGGATATCCTTAAACGCCTGACTTAGACACCACTCTATATTCGGCAGATATTCTTAAAATGAAGCAGAAAGAACTGACGAAGAAACTCGAGACCAAAGAAAGAAAGATTTCGAGATAAATTCTGGCTCTATCAAGAAAAACAGCGAAGACAGAAAGCTACAGAACCATGGGCTATGCATGATGGTCGAAGCCTGAAGATGCACTTTTGGGTTTGACAACAATAACGGCGCTATTTTGTGTAAGTAGACAACATTACTAACATTGTTACGGTCTCAAAAATGTCGGTTTTCAACAAAATAACAGGAAGAAAGTTTTTGTTTCAAATGCCATTGATAATGAGGCACTGGGGTAATACAAGTACAGGAATACAGCAAAAAGTTTTTAGTTAGTAGAACTATAGACATATCTTTCAAATTTTGGAACTCCGGAGGGAAGCACAATTTTGGCACAAAGACGGTGCGCCATCTACTTATGCATGTTTCAAAGACTTTTTCCACGGTCTGGCATCTGGATCAAATCTAGGTACATGCAACAGAGTAACGACAACACAAGAGCACAGAAAGTGTGTTTCGTGAAAAAATTGCACTTATATTGTTTCCCATTTCCACATTTCATATGACTAACTGCAAATTAGATGACGTTCTAACAAGCGACTGATTTATTACCTGATGTTTGTCTTCTAGTAGATAAACAGAGACTGACAGTTCACGCACAACAGCAGTCTTGGGTAGCACCTCTGAAGGCAACGAATCTCGTTGTCGAAATACTGTGCATCGACGACAATGTCCAGAAGAACAACCGACACCTTAAGATGTCAAAAGAATGCCAGGACAACCTGAAGAATGTAAACAACTAGTTGGTCACTGAAAATTTCACCTTCACGTGGTTTGCGTGTATAACAGGTACATCACTAACATTTCCTTAAAGAAAATATTTCCATATGAACTAATTGTATTATTATTCCACCATTTGAGAACCTACGCAGTGAATAATGAGGTTTCGATTTAAATAATGAAGTGGCTATTTATAATAACTGTAGTGCATATACTATTACCAAAATTAAATGACATAAAGTAAAAAAAAATATTAATGTCAGGAGCAGATGGTTCCACCCTGATCTGAAGAAAAAGGAACACGTGGAATGAAACCTGTATCATTGGCGTCGGGTACTGGTCACCAACCACTGCAAGATTTGTCGGATGGTCGTCGTAGTTAGGTCTGGAGGTGAATAGTTATAAATTATCTTGTTCCATCCCTTTTGAACAATGATTTCTAAACTGAGACGGTTTGTGATATAACATACTAATTAAAACAACTATCAGTGTCAGTCACATTTAGTTTCTTTGGAGACGCTCTTGAGGGATTAGATCAGTGTGTTCTGGCAGAGCATGTGCATTTCTTTTCCGGGATGTACCGGCAGCCACTTGTCTAAACTGCACATCATTTCGCAGAGGTTTCAGCAAAAATTACACTTCAGGTCGGTATTTATACTCATGTATCGCTGATCATCTCATGTTCTTGTAAATTTCGAGTATAGTAGGTACCAGTTTCAACCATACTTCTGGTTGACTGCAGCTTCACAGACATGAGTGCAAAGGTTAAAGAACTCGTGATTATGCAACTGCACTCGTAGCAGTGGGTAGATGAGGCACGGATGCAACACCTCAATTACACACACACGCACACACAATACTTGCTTCTGTTACCGCTAAATGTTATTTATTATTTATTTATTTCTTGTTTAGCCTGACCAGATTAGAGCCTTAAGCACCTCTATTACATTTGACCAGGAACAGCACATACCAAAAATGTTACAAAAACATTGACAAGAATAATAATAATATAAAAAATGGTAATGGTAATAATAATGATAAAATAAAGAGAATGATAATTAACAATAATACGATAATGAAAATAATAGACGAAACTAATAATAATAATAATATAGCACGTTTTTTGAATAGATGTTTACCATGATGCGAATATTCCATTCAGACTTCTAACTGCGTGATACTAAGCACTGGATGCAAAGTAGATTACCTATTTCAAATCAAATATAGGACTGCAACAAGCATCAGATGACTTCCCAGTAATATAAAGTCACTCTAGGCATCAACAAAGACTGTATTCTAACGTCAGTGATCAGCGGGCGCATCAGAGATAGCCAGACCATGCATCTGTTGAACCAGCGCTGTGCTTCTTCTTTGCACAAAATCTCCAACTACTTTTAGTTAATGAAGTGTGGATATTGACACCATATCTAGAACAGCATCGGTTGATGATTCTGGAGAAACGACGACAGCAGACCCTATGAAAACTACACAGAAGTCGTTAGCGCATAACCAGAAAGAAAACACAATAAAAAAGCCGTTGACTAGGAACAGTTTTGCTGACAGGTATGTATAGAAGCTGTGACTGTATGTCAATCTGCACATCAGTCTGCATTACCGGGAATACTCGCATCGTGACACAGACCCAGTCACCGCCGGGAGTGTTAGACTTTGCGGAGTTCTTTTTAACATCCTTGTGGTAGAGCTACTAGACAAACTGCCTAATTTTCCACACAGTTTATCACCACCCGAGTGCCAACTGAGATACAATTGACAAAGGACTGTTAAGGACAGCAGACCGCAGTTTACATGAAATCATTTCAAAGAGTTCTTAAGGAAGAAAGACATCGAACACGTATTCACATTACCATTCCATCCACCGAGTAACGCCAAAGAAAAGGGAATGGTGCAAATATTCAAGCAACAAATGAACAAAACAGCAGCAACACTGAAACTATTCCTCTGCTAAACTGGACAATACATATAAACAGAAGAAACCTAGCACAGTTACTTATTTCATGAGAGAACACCCTCAGCCCACTTCACCCTGTACCGCAAACACTTCTTATTTTAAACTTGACCAATGGTGAAACATGTTGGATGTGATCCAATTCGTATGTATGCCAGCTAATACGAATGACTTAATAAAAATTCTTTGTTCCTGAAGTCAACTGTGACACAATAAGTAAAGAAATAATATGTACCTGTGGAGGAGTTATTTCTTGAAATTGAATCAGTTCAAAATCTGCAACAATTTAATCTGAAAAAGGAGAGTATTAGAAATCCTGGGAACTTGCTTATGAAAGCGGCGATCTCTCTGAGCATCTTGTACTAACAGCTCACTCATTCAGTGTCGTAACAGTCTTTGCTGCAGATCGCTTGATTCGAGGGAGGGAACCAAACAGCGAGGTCATCGGTCCCATCGGATTAGGGAAGGAAGGTGAAGGAAGTCGGCCGTGCCCTGAAAATAGTAACCATCCAGACATTTGCCTGAAGCGATTTAGGGAAATCGCGGAAAACCTAAATCAGGATGGCTGGACGCGGTTTTGAACGGTCGTCCTCCCGAATGTGAGTCCAGTGTGCTAACCGCTGCGTCACCTCGCTAGGTTGCTATAGATTGTGAAGTTTTTCGTATTTGAGGAGTAAATTACCTTTTACTCCATTTTTCATTCTATAGGGTGACACCAAAAGGAAAGAACAGATTGCAATTGTTTACTACGGACAAACTGTAAAAGATCGTAACATTTTGGGCATGTCGCTGGATGGAGCAAGGTTCAGAGTTTTTACCCAGCTGGGCTGTTGCTTGTTTGTAGAAACATAGCGTCTACACCATCATTTTTGTGTGCTGGAATTTGCGAGAAGTCAATTCATAAGTGAAACGTGCATTCCACTGCCGATTCAGCAAAGACGCCGCCCGTGCACAACCCGACTTACGACTGGCATGAAAAATTCTTGGGAGCTGGTTGCACATGCAAAGGGAAGAGAACTAGTCGGCCACGTGCGTCTGATGAAAACGTCGAGCGTTTCCGAGATGCGGAACACCCGCAGCCATCGGAGGTCCACAGGACTGACAGGCCGAGAACTTCGACTTCCTCAAACAACGGCGTGGCGTGTTTTGAAACTACAGAACCTGCATATGAAGCCTTACAAGCTGCATTTAACTTCAGCAATTGCGTTCCGGCGATCATAACTAGAAAGTACGGATTATGCAAGTCAATTTTCCAGAATATGGCAGACGAACGACTCACTTCTGCGGACGAATGGACTTTCCATTTATCCGGTAAAGTAAACCGCCATAATATAAGAACTTGGAGGGTCACAAAAGCACATCGTCGCCGTGCAAAAAGAAAGAAATCACTGAAAGTGGTGTGTTTTGTGTCGTTTCTGTTCACAAAGTTTATGGGCCTTTTTATTTGCGGAGGAAACTGTGACAGGAATGCCAAACCAGGACAAAAATGTGTGTGAATTCCTAAAGGACAAAACTGCTGAGGTCATCGGTCCCTAGACTTACGCCCTACTTAAACTAACTTATGCTAAGAACAACACGCACACCCATGCCCGAGGGAGGACTCGAACCTCCGACGGAGGGAGCCGCGCGAACCGTGGCAAGGTGCCCTAGACCACGCGGCCATTTTCATCTTAAAGTGCGGCGTTATCTTCACAACACCATCCCACAACGTCCGATTGAAGGAGGTGGGTAAAAAGATCTTGTTAATTGGTTTGGCCTCCCAAGTCACCAGACCTTATACCTTGCGACTTTCTCGTGTGGGGGCACATAAAAGACAGTCTTTGGTCTACGTGTTGCAGTGGCTCTTCAGGATCTGAGAAATCGAATTGTTGGAGCTGTCGATTGAATAACAGGGACCTAGTGATTCGGGTGTGGAGGTAAATCGACTACCGTTTCGATGTTTCCCGAGCAACGCATGGCAGTCACGGTGAGTGTTTGTTCGAACATAAAACTTTGAACCTTACTCTATCCAGCTACGTGCGCGGTATGTTTTTATGTTTCACAGTCTGTCTATAATAAAGGATTGAAATCTGTTCTTGGTATTACAATCACATTTTACTTGTATGACAACGTCCAAGTTCAGGAAACAGAGACTGGGTAGGAAATACGCTGACCTCTAGACACATTTTTAAATATTCAAGTCACTGGTACAGCTTCAGCAGACAAGGCAGTTACTTTCGATCGTTGGCAATCATTCCAACAACGTATCTGAATGCTGGGTATTTATTCTTGGAACAACACTATGCAACTACGAGAAGAAAGTGTTTGTTAACATAATGTTTGTGTTTATATGACAAGGTACTTTGGTAAAATTTCACCAGCATTAAATTAATGTTTCTAGATGTCTTTTGTGCAGTTATCTATTTAACTCTGCCTCCGTAACGTGCATGATTGACAGTGCATATAAATTCGTTTTCGTCGTCGTGTGTTTCCATAGTTCATCTTACCTTTTCACCTTATCTCTGATGTGACGTGGAACTTTACTGGAATTGTTCATCGCATTCATGATAAAATCAATACTGTTGATTTTAGTCTTCAGTTTTCCCGTTAATTTGTTAGAGAATGCGTTTGGTCCGAAGTCTGCTGCTGAGCACCTCGAGACTGATTCCAGAAATCGAAATAATATACACTGCGCAACAGAAATAAGGGATCCCTTTTTCGAGACCCCTCGCTTCAAATAGCTGACACATTCGAAAACAAGGAATCCTTCCAAAACCCAGGCGATCATTGTAGGCAAAAGCACCCCTTCCTTCCGCCTCCTCGATTTCTACATCATCTATGGCTGTCCTATCGCCCTCACCCCCACCCTTAAATATCTTGGTGTCACCCTCGACCGTCGCCTCTCTTGGACCCCCCACCTCCGGACGATCCAAGCCAAGGCACACTCCCGACTCTGTCTCCTCAAGCTCCTTTCCGGCCGTACATGGGGTGTGGACCCCTCCACCATCCTCCATACCTACAAATCCCTCATTCGCCTTATCCTTTGCTACACCCACCCTGCCTGGATCTCCGCCCCCCCTACCTTTTACAAATCCCTTCAGATCCTAGAACGCCATGCTCTTCGCGTCGCCTATCGCATCCATCTTCCCTCCCCCCGCCCGCATCTCGTGGTCGTGCGGTAGCGTTCTCGCTTCCCACGCCCGGGTTCCCGGGTTCGATTCCCGGCGGGGTCAGGGATTTTCTCTGCCTCGTGATGGCTGGGTGTTGTGTGCTGTCCTTAGGTTAGTTAGGTTTAAGTAGTTCTAAGTTCTAGGGGACTTATGACCACAGCAGTTGAGTCCCATAGTGCTCAGAGCCATTTTCCCTCCCCCCACGCGGATGCTGTACGACCTTATTCCGTAGCCCCACCTCCTCTTCCTCGAACGGATATGGATCCTCTACACCTCCTGTAAACTCGATCCTCCTCACCCGCTGCTCTCTCCCAACCTCTCCCGCCCCCGTCTGCTGCCGTGCCTGTATTTCCACATCCCACCCGCTCTCTATCTTTCCACTCTCCATACCCTCTCCCTAGATGGCTTCCGCCACCTCCCCCTCCCTGATGATGCCCTCCTACCCTCCATCTACCCCTCCTACCAACTTTGATCCTCCCTCCCTCTTCCTACGTTTGTTCCTATGGGCACCCTATCTCCCTTCTCTCCCCCTTCCCTCCCTCCTCCCTTTCTCCCCACTCCTCGCCCGGGCTTCCCCTACCCCCATACTTCCACTCCTCCTACCATCTCCTCTGCCATTGGCATCTTTGCTCTCCCCTCTCCCTCCATCCTCCCCCCTTCTTCCCCTCTTGGCAGGTCCCCGGACTCGCACACGTTACGTGGACATTCGCGTGCTGGAGATCATCGCCATCAGTTTCTCGTGTGTATGCCATCGTCTTTGTGTTTAGTGTTCGCCGTCACGTTCCTACGTTCACCTGTGCCGTCGAAGTCGTCAGTGTTTGTGCGCTGTGCCGACAGTTTTTAGTGTGTTTTTCTTCGAGTGTGAACGGCTTTGTGTTTTTTGTATTCTGTGTCTACTGTTTTTCGCCCGCCAATTTGTTCAGTCTTTTATGTGTCTTCTTTCTGTTTTCTCATTGTCAAATCTGTGGCTGAAGAGCAGCTAGGATGCTGCGGCCAGTCCACCTGATGTACAGGTGTTTAAGATAACAATACAGGGAAAAAAAAAGAAAACAAGGAACAGTACAGAGGTTCATGCGACGTGTAAGATAGGTTAATGATGCCCCATTGAACCAAATTTCACCACAGTTCTGCTAAATGCCATCGTGGACGTGTCACACAATAGGAAGACCGCCAAACACCCATCTTACTTACAGTTCACCCCTTGTTTTGACGCCTCTGCGATGGAGGTCAGAACCGTGGCGCCCAGCGTTGAAATCACGCAGTTTTCTTGTGAGTGGCCGACGAAAATTCCAGACGCACTGCCGCTCAGAATCGGCACAAAAACGCCGCAGGGGGTGGACTAAAGGGCGTTAATGAAACATCCTCTCTCCCTAGAGTGTTGACTACCACACATTTCACGGTCGACGTTCTTCACAACCTCTGGCACTGCTGACACCCTCGTGCGTTTCAACGCTTTTCTAAGGACATTGTGGTGTTGCATTACCATTGAACGTGAACACATCCGTATGGAGCGCAATATTTTCTCTCCTGTACAGCCCGGAACCATTGGGGACCGCTCAAACCATTCGACGAAATTTTAACGTGATCCGAAGCAGCTAAGGATGCTTACGCTTTTTCAGCACTAAAAAATGGTTCAAATGGCTCTGAGCACTATGGCACTTAAACCTAACCAACCTAAGGACATCACACACATCCATGCCCAGGGCAGGATTCGAACCTGCGACGGTAGCGGTCGGGCGGTTCCTTCTCAGCACTCCTATCTTGTATCCTCCTGTGGCATGATCGTGGAGGTATGCGACGTTGGCACATGCTTGAATAAAATGGCAAAGGGCCCTCTAAGATACCCCAGTTTGGGAAAACCCTAGGTACAACTCACCCACTTTTATTAAGAATTTTAAAAATATACTTCGACAGGCAGGAACTGTGACTAAATACTGGGTACCTGCAAGCAGGCAGCCCCTTGAAAACCCTCTGATCCCGCATGGCCCACTGTCAGGCTCAAGGGCAACACTGTAGTTGGAAAGAGCAGGAGGATCTTGGTTCAAATGGTTCTAAGCACTATGGGACTTAACTTCTGGCGTCATCAGTCCCCTAGAACTTAGAACTACGTAAAACTAACTAACCTAAGGACATCACACACATCCATGCCAGAGGCAGGATTCGAACATGCGACAGTAGCAGCCGCGTGGTGCCGGACTGAAGCGCCTAGAACCGCTCGGCCACAACGGCCAGCAGCAGCAGCATAACCTGGCTACGGGCGTCTGGTACTCTTATCCCGGGTTCTGTTTGTACAGATATATTTTTAAATTTTTTAATAAAGGTAGGCAGGTGGCAACTAAGGTTTTGCCGGACTGGGATTGTCTTAGAGGTACCCTTTTCAGTTTCATTCACATTTGTGTCAGTGTCGTATCTCCTCGCGATTAGATAACGTCCAAATTTCATAGAGTGCTTCTGAACGGTCCCTAGTGGTTCCAACGTACACGAGAGCAAAAATTGCGATCGCCCTGTGCTCCAAAAGGGTGCGATCACGTTCGATGGCGATGCAGCCTCACAATGTCGTTAGAGAAGAATTGAAGCGCCCGAGGATGTCAAAAGTGTCAAAGGTTGTGTGAAGAACTTCTTCTTGTTGCTCGACGCACTGTGAACTGTCGTTTTAACGCCAACTGTGTGGGAGTCAACGGCCCAGGGAAACGGAGTGGCTTCACTGATCCCTCTGCCGCATTTTTGTGCCAATTCTAAGCGGCGGTGAGTCTGGAATATTTTCCTCGGCCACTCATTAGAAAACCGCGTGATTATGCTGGGCGGCGCGGTTGTGACCACCATCGCAGAGGCGTTAAACGAAGGGGTCAAATGACGGTAAGAGAGGGTGTCACTGTGACTCGTCCACTGTGGCATTGGGAAGAATTGTGGTAAAACTAGGTGCCCAACATGACATTTTTAATACACCTTACACGTCACATAAACTGCGTTGTGGCCATTTTTTCGCCTGTGTTGACACCTTGCTGTTGAGAGCGTTCTCGAGCCCGAGGGTGGCGTAATTACGTAGCTGACCGTGGTGTGAAACACAACTGTTTGAACGGGAATTACATGTGAACGTGTATTTTATCTCGCCGCTTATCCGCTTTGCTCTGTACTAAACATTTCTGAATGCGAGAATGTAAATTTAATTTCGCTGCGAGAATGTAAACTTTCAAAAAAACCAAACCAAAACTCCATGAATTTACGTAACACAAAAACTGAATCTGATGCAACACTATTGATCTGAAATTGGCTCTAGTTATAAAACAAAACTTGATCAATTTGATAATAATGGTCTCTGTGCTTAATAAATGCCATCCCTGGATTAATAAAATTTCTTACCCTTATCTGCGCAATCGTAACGCTCTTCGCACTGCTCTCTGTTACTACTTTAAATTGTATAGTTATCAAACAGCTATTGTGCAAGGCTGTTGCTTAGGATACAATTTAATTAAATCGAATATGACTGAGACAGTAACTTATTGAGAAAAATAGTTAAAGATAAATGACATGGATCTGGGAATTGGTACTGTCTTGGGGTACGGAACAACAGAGCACCAACTTTAAAACATGTATTTCGACTCTTTGAAAATTAATAATGCTCACAATTAACAATCTCAATAAACTGATTATACATTAACAATTAATTTTACAAAATTATTGGATGTGAGTTCTAACATTGTCTCAGCCATCACTTAAGAATACGCGCATTGCGTTAGTAACAAAATAACTTTCTTTACCTTAATTAATTCCAGCTTCTGTTGAGATTCCTTTTAAAGTTAGCAATCGTCATAGTATCTTGCAAATAAAAAATCATTACTGCCCGTAGCAAGTAAGGATATAGCCAGCACACATCACATACAACATCATGTCTTTACACATAAGAGTCCTACATACATCTGTCGATCTAAAGTTACTCTAACACATTATCCGTAACACCTTGAATCAGCGATCGCTAATGAGCAGTTACGCTGCTACACAATCGATACCACATTTGACCATCTCTGGTTCAATATAATATTTTCCTAGAAAACTTGAATTAATTTGTCCTGTGTATATACTTTTCATAACCCTGCTGCCTCCTTCTGAAGAATTTGGCAGGATTGTTATGGCAATTGGCCATAATAACACAACACATTCTTAACAGTACATAAGTACAGGCTGATAAAAGTTCGGGAATCTACTATAAAAGAGATTATTAATAAAGAAATTCGAATCTTTGTGAGCAACTGGCTCGTTGAATAGCATAGAAGTACCACGGTTAATCTGTGACGAATTTCCTTTAACCATCTAACATCTGTGGTTAAGAATCATGCATGTACAAATAGTCAAGTATGATAATGCTCATGTGCACTACGAAATTGTAGCTTAATATCTAAGAAAAACACAATAGTATGAGCAACTAGCTCTTTACAAAGTACGTGGGAATTAAAACAAGCTGAGTTATACAATATAAATATCTGAGTCTTAATGTTTGCAAGAACTGTTAGCAAGGTGTTTTTATTTTCAAATAAAAAGTTTTCAGTTTCGGATATTGTGAAGACATGCGCGTAGCAAAGGTTTTTATAACTACCATTGAAGTCTTGAGAACCGTGTCCGAGGCTCATATTTATTATTTCATCAAGTGTAAATTTAATTCTCTTCTTTGATAATACAGTTCTCTTATACATACCAATAGCATTGAAGATAGTTTTTCAAACTTTCGTTACTAATAGTGTACACTTCGTTATTCTCTGCAGGTTAACCGGACCACGACTATTCTGGACGTCTAATATCATTAAGACCCTTTTTTTATTTTACTCTTTCACCTCTAGCTAAATCCTTTTAAAAAAA
This sequence comes from Schistocerca nitens, assembly GCF_023898315.1. NCBI lineage: Eukaryota > Metazoa > Arthropoda > Insecta > Orthoptera > Acrididae > Schistocerca > Schistocerca nitens. The sequence goes on along the minus strand of NC_064619.1, from coordinate 560,426,159 downwards.
TCATGCATTACAAAAAATGTCATATTTCTTTTAAAAGACGGGTGACATACTATTACATTAACTTCACGCAATTGTTTTACACCTTAAAACAAAACAAAACAAAAAGTAATGTTTACGGTTTCTGATAACAATTTTCGGACACCATCACCGAAGAAGTGAGCCAATTTTCCCTTTCATAAAGTTGGCTACATTATCTTGGCTTTCACTTTTTTTTTATTTCTTTCAATAGAATGAGACATACATCGCCTCCCAGTAAAAGCATTGGTTCCAGGCCGCCAATCGCAAAGGGCGTGTCCATTTTGTTCCAACAGCTCCAGAGCAAGTGCCAAGACAGTGTGTGATGCGAATGCTTGATGCAGGCTAACCTTGTCTTTCATCCTGTCTCCGAGGCGCATTTTTCTAGAATGTGTCAACCATTCTGCGACATTTTAAGGACACTGAATCTCATGTATTTGATACAAAGCCTGCCAATGTATATGTATTTTCCTGATGTATGTAGATCTGAATGGGAAAGGGTTGCTAATTTCCTTGATTCTGTGCAACGAATTAAACGTTTCAGCTATTCAGGTACACAGTGTATCACCAAACACTAGCCAATACAGTAGCTTAGTGAAATGTCCGAAGTATGTATTTTCTTCTTGTATTGATAATTTAAATATATTTCTATTAACCGAAAATTTGTTTGTTGTTGAAACTAATGCCAGTGATGGAAGTTGGGAATTTTTATGGATCTATGAAACTTTAAACTGTTCGCTGAGAGCCGAGAGTAGATGGCAGGCGTTCGTCATGATCCTCCTGTACCTGTGTCTCAACTGTGATAACGACAATGAACCGCTCTGAAGAAAATTTATTGAAGTAAAAAATTGGATTCTAATGGACTTTGACGACAATGTAAAGGAATAGTTCATCACAAAAGAATGGTTCACCAACAATAGCGCTGCCGAGTTGACATACTAACTGATGGAAGGCGAGAAATTATTTGGGACTGTCAACAACTCTACAATTATCAGGCCACAATATAAAGGATAAGAGGAAGTCCACTCCTTTTGGAGACTAAAGTGGCAATTTTGATATAAACTCCATCGTGCCCTTTTCGCGGATTGCGTACTTAGTGTACTTCCTGAAGAGGATCAGGACAATCCCCTCAAGAAGCTAACTGTTTCTACGCTGTTCAAAATCACAAGGAGAGGTCAGGAGACTCAGGAAGATACCAGCCATTTCACATCACAGTGAGCCATAAGTTCCTAAATCGGAAAGATTATAAGGCAAGCAGGTAAAAATGCAGAGTCAGACCATAATTTAGTTTCAATAAAGAGTGGATTGATGTTTTAGAGGATCGTGATGAGCAATCAAAGGACAACGAATTGAGATACTGAAGATAGGACGAATATGCGTTCGAAATTCTTCGAGGCTGTAGATACTGCGATAATACAGTACGTACCGTAGCAGGTAGTTGAGACGTAAAGGCGTCAACATTAAGAGAGCAAAAGCGATTTCACTGTTAAATCGAGGGAAGTATTCTGTGTATCACTGTGAAACAGTTTAACATAATCCATACAAATTATAAACATGGATGTACGTTTATATGTATGCATCTATATTCCACATCTCCTCCTTAATCATTGGACCGATTTCAACCAGTCTAAGTACATATATCATTTACTGTCTGGAAACAGTCACTGTAGGCGTAAGAACCACCCACCTATCAAAATGCGGGGGGGGGGGGGGGGGGGGGGGGGGGCTGAAAAAGCAGTGTAGCCCACAACGGGAGAATACCCATGTCACCCAGCATTTGAGAATGAAAGTACTTATATACTTGCAACAAACTTTATACACAATTTCAAACGTTTAAGAAACTTTTTATCACTGAAGACGCCCTTCAAAATGCTGAAAAGTAAAACGTTTATGGCTTACTACATTTTTTGTTGTTCAATTAGACGGTCACCATGTAGCATGACGTTTTAATTTATTACTTCTTTTCTACTAACTGTATTAGTGTAACATTTTGTATACAAAATTCAAAAAATTACGTCACTGAACGAACATTAGTTTGGGAGATATGACGTCATAAACACAATACGCGTTAAAAACCCCCGCATCATTACTCACTTTTTTACTACTAACTCTAGTCACAACACATTTCGCAGACAGTAGCCACTTATAACTCTGGATGTACCTGCAAAATTATGACATTGTGCAGCACTTAGTTTAGGAGATACAATGTCATAAACACTGAGCTGCCTGAAAATGAAACCGCAGGGCGAAATGCTCCAGACAACAGGCGAAATATGTGAACAAATACGTGTGAAATGTTTTAAATATATGTGAAATAAATTTGATACATGCGTATGCTGGCAACGCAACGGATAAAAAGCTCATCCTTAATCCCTGGGACGATTTCAATCAAATTTACTATATACACTACGCGATCAAAAGTATCCGGACACTCCCAAAAACATACGTTTTTCGTATTAGGTGCATTGTGCTGCCACCTACTGCTAAGTACTCCATATCAGCGACCCCACTAGTTACTGGACATCGTGAGAGATCAGAATGAGGCGCTCCGCGGAACTCACAGACTTCGAACGTGGTCAGGTGATTGAGTGTCACTTGTGTCATACGTCTGTACGCGAGATTTCCACACTCCTAAACACCCCTAGGTCCTCTGTTTCCGATGTGATAGTGAAGTGGAAACGTGGAGGGAGACGTGCAGCACAAAAGCGTACAGGCTGACCTCGTCTGTTGACAGAGAGACCGCCGACTGTTGAAGAGGGCCGTAACGTGTAATAGGCAGACCATCACACAGGAATTCCAAACTGCATCAAGATCCACTGCAAGTACTACGACAGTTAGGCGGGAGGTGAGAAAACTTGGATTTCATGGTCGAACGGCTGCACATAAGGCACACATCACGTCGGTGAATGCCAAACGAGGCCTCACTTGGTGTACGGAGCTTAAACACTGGACGATTGAACAGTGGAAAAACGTTGTGTGGAGTGACGAATATTGGTACACAATCTGGCGATCCGATGGCAATACTACGGAGCTCTGAAAACGAAAGAATCAGCTGCACTAGCCCTGTATGGCTAGAGGAAACAAGATCCAAAGAAAAGCAGCGAGTTTTGTCACTGTTTCGTTTAGTAAGCGCGAAAGCGTCAAGGAGATGATCATTCAGATCCAGTGACAGACTATACAAAAGAGGTGTTGTGCAACATGGTGTGATTTTCTATTAAAATTTTCGTCAGGTGGGAGAGTCAACCTATACATAGCTTTCTCGTAAGTACATCTCGCTAGGGGGCAATGAGGTACAATTACAGAGATTCGGGCTCACACAGTCTTCCTGCGCCGTCCGCTATGGCCGAGCGGTTCTAGGCGCTTCAGTCTGGAACCGCGCGACCGCTACGGTCGCAGGTTCGAATCTTGTGTGTGATGTCCTTAGGTTAGTTAGGTTTAAGAAGTTCTAAGTTCTAGGGGACTGATGACCTCAGATGTTAAGTCCCACAGTGCTCAGAGTCATTTGAACCATTTTGAAGTCTTCCCACGCACTACTCCCAACTTGAAGAGGATAGGGGGAAAGTGACAGTGGTAGATAAAGCACCCTCTGCTATACACCGAGGTGAGAAAAGTCATAAGATACCCCCTACTCCTGTGTCGCATCTCATTTTCGAGGCGTAGTGCAGCAACTCGTTGTGGCATGTTCTCAACAAATCGTTGGAAGGCATCCGCAGAAATACTGAGCCATGTTGCCTTTACAGCCGCCCATAATCGCGAAAGTGTTGGCGGTGCGAGACTTTATGCACGAACTGACCTCTCGATTATGCTCCACAGATCTTCGATGAGACTCGTGTCGGATGATCTGGATGGCCAAATAATCCGCTCGAGTTTTTCAGGGGGTTCTCTAAACCAATGGGAAATGATTGTGGCCTGGTGACTTGGTGCATTGTCATCCATAAAAAATCCATCGTGGTTTGGGAACATGAAGTCCATGAATGTCGGCAAATGGTCTTCAAGTAGCCGACCATAACCATTTCCAGTCAATGATCGGTTCAATTGGACCTGAGGACTCAGTACAGTCCGTATAAACACGGCCCACACCATTACGGAGCTCCCAGCAGCTTGTATAGCGCCTCGTTGACAACTGTCAGCTCGTACCAGCTGAAATCGGAAGTCATCTGACCAGGCCACGATTTTCCAGTCGTCTAGGATCCAGCAAGTATGGCCACGAGCTTCGGAGAGGCGCAGCAGGTGTCAGCAAAGCACTCGCATCGGTCGTCTGCTGCCACAGTCCGTTAACGCCAGATTTCGCCGCACTGTCCAAACGGAAACGTTCGTCATACGTTCCAGATGGATTTCTGCTGCTATTTCACTCAATGTTACTTGTCTGGTTGAAATGGCAACTCTACGCAAACGCCGTTGTTCTCGGTCGTTATGGGTAGGTCTGGGAATAATGAATTCCCTAACGATTTCCTAAATGAAATGTCCCATGCGTCTAGCTCCAAATACCATTCAGCGTGCAAAGTCTGTTAATTAACGTTGTGCGGCCATAATCACGTCGGAACCCTTTTCACATGAACCACCTGGGTACAAATGACAGCTCCGTCGATGCACTGCCATTTTATACCTCAAGTATACGGTACTACCGACATCTGTTTATGTGCACATTGCTGTCCCACGACTTTTGTCATCTCGGTGTACACCGCACAGTGAGCTGTGTAGTAAAGATGTAGATTCTCAGCGCAGCGGCGACTGGGTGAGACGCAACGGAAGGGTTAGGTGGTCGCATGTGGCTCAGGGCAGGTAACTAATACACTAATGTGGACTTAATTGTACCAGTAACAATCCGCATTGTCTGATTTGGTTGCGCATGTACTGGCTCCATGTGGCTACTGTTTTTCCTGGCAGGGCTCGAATTTTCTGTCGCTGAGTAGACAAGGCCAAGGGTCAAAACTCCATGCGGTATTGCGTTATCTTTGCAGAATTTTGAAATCAATTTACATACAGTCTTTGTTTCATGCTGTTTAAATGACAGCGTTTTGTTAAATGTAGCTCCAAGATACCGTGGATATTTGTTATCGGCCAGGCAAATACTCATAGAATGTATTGAAAACCAAAAGCCGGCCGCGGTGGTCTCGCGGTTCTAGGCGCGCAGTCCGGAACCGTGCGACTGCTACGGTCGCAGGTTCGAATCCTGCCTCGGGCATGGATGTGTGTGATGTCCTTAGGTTAGTTAGGTTCAAGTAGTTCTAAGTTCTAGGGGACTTATGACCACAGCAGTTGAGTCCCATAGTGCTCAGAGCCATTTGAACCATTTTTTGAAAACCACAAACATAGACATTTCAGACCCAGCACTAGAATTCAACATTAACAACAAAAGTAAAATACAGTGAAAATTTCACTGAAGTGCCAAAGAAACTTGTATAACTATGCGTATTCAACTACAAAGATATGTAAACAGGCAGAATACGGCGCTGCGTTCGGCAACGCCTATATAAGACAAGTGTCTGGCGCAGTTGTTAGATCGGTTACTGCTGCTACAATAGCTGGTTATCAAGATTTAAGTGGGTTTGAACGTGATGTTATAGTCAGCGCACGAGTAATGAGATAGCATCTCCAAGGTAACGATGAAGTGGGGATTTTCCCGTACGACAGTTTCACGAGTGTACCGTGAATATCAGGAAACTGGTAAAACATCAAATCTCCGACATCGCTGCGGCCGGAAAAAGATCATGCAAGAACAAGAGCAACGTCAACTGAACAGAATAGTTCAACGTGACAGAAGAGCAACCCTTAACTAAACTACTGCAGATTTCAATGCTGGGCCATCGACAAGCGTCAGCGTGCGAACCATTCAACGAAAAATCACCGATATGTGTGTTCGGAGGCGAAAGCTGCACGACAAAGTTTTACGCCTCGCCTGGATCGTCAACACTGACATTGGACTATTGACGAATGGAAACATGTTGCCTGGTCGGACTTGTCTCGTTTTAAATTGTATCGAGAGGATGGACGTGTACGGGTATGGGGAAAACCTCACGAGTCCATGAACCCTGCATGTCAGCAAGAGACTGTTCAAGCTGGTAGAGGTTATGTAACAGTGTGGGGCGTGCGCAGTTGGAGTTATATGGGACTCTTGGTACATCTAGATACGACTCTGAAAGGTAACACGTACATAAGCATCCTGTCTGATCACCTGCACCCGTTCATGTGCATTGTGCATCCCGACGGATTTGGGAAATTCCAGCAGGACAATGCGAAACCCAACAGTCCAGAATTTCTACAGTGAGGCTCCAGGAAAACTTTTCTAACACTTCCGCTGGCCACCAGACTCTTCAGATATGAACATTATTGGGCATATTTGGGATGCCTTCCAACGTGCTGCTCAGAAGAAATCTCCACCCCCTCGTACTCTTGCGGATTTATGGACAGCCCTGCAGGATTCATGGTGTCAATTCCCTGTAGCACTACTTCAGACTTTAGTCAATTCCATACCACGTCGTGTTGCGGTCTTCTGCGTGCTCGCGTGGGGCTTATACGATATTTGGCTGGTGTACGATTTTCCTTTGCTCTTGGGTGTATTACAGTAAGTGGAAGTGATGAAAACTTGTACATATTCCAGATACTTATGCGAACAGTTTCGTTAAGGAAGAGCTTTATTCGGGATGATGTACCTCTTCGATGTGCTGAGATGCACGCTACGTAGAATTCACTACCAGTTTAAGAATACAGTCTAAGTGTTACATTCAATCATATTCTCTGGCCAGCATCACTGCAAGAAATAGTGCGTACTGTCATTCTTACGTATACTGCGAAGATGCTCGCTAACAGATAAAAGAGAAATTGTCCCTCAGAAATTATTTTCATGATAATAATTGCGATAGTAAAATAGCTGGGGCATCTTGAGAGCCTGGAAAGCTGCAATTCACCTCGTTCCAATTAAGGACAACCTAGCACTTGCTTTAGAAAGCGTAAAGTATTACTGCGGACAGGTGCAACGCAACGCAACGCCATTTGGCTGACAAACATTAGGTATTCGTAACCTACGTGATGAGAGTATCGGAAGTCGCCATAGTTTTTGAGCAGCACGATTAGTGATGAAAGGCGGAGGGTGCAATGATGTAAAACGATGTTTTTGAAAAGAACATATGCCTAGAAGAGCGCATCAGCTGTAAGAAGACTGTAGGCACAAGAGTTTTCTCTTTTATGGGACGGCAAAGGTCAGTTTTTCGCCAAGATCAGGCAGTGAAGAGTAGTCGGTTAAGTGGAAACGTGAAACTGTTGACACTATACTTAGTAGGCAGCATATGTCTGCGTGTGATAGAGCCAGACTGAGAAAATGCTCTGCCGAAAATAAGTTTCTCAAACAGAAACATCATGTAGCCACAGAATATGGGGACGAATCAAGTAGCTGACGAAATGTGGAAACTCTTCGTAGTAGACGGCGTCACATGGCGCACATATCTATTCAGAAGTGGCCTGAAATATGGTGTAGTGCCTTGCTATGAATACAATGGAGATACATGTGAATGTGGAAACTACGGGAGAGTGAAACTTGCTTCGCGTACCCTTAAAAAATGGAGAAAAACGAACCTTCTCAAACTATTAAAAATATCTTAAAACCATTTGCTTTTGGTGCAGACAGAGACACCACAGTGCCAGTAAGTGCTGTAAGAACGTATGGCAGGAACAAACAAAAGTTCGTACTCGGTCTCTCACGTTTTCGGTGTGACTCATTAACGGCGTGCTTTCATGTGTTAAACCGAGTCGCCGATTCCATTTTATGCACAGCTAGCGACCCAGTTCGGCTTTGCACGGGTAACACTAAACATCTATGGCCGGACGTCTTATTTATAATGTGCAATGACAGTCAGAAAACTTCTCCTTGAATCAGCCTGTCTATGAGGGAAAATCATTTCAAATTCCATGCCATAGTTCCTGAGATAACCCTTCACATACAGAGAGAAAAATTCGACGACGGACTGTAGTTTATAACATGTGTAGCTACAGAGGAAGACAAAAATACTGAAACGCCACAAATACAACACAATACCATGCCTAACACGGTGTAGGAAAACCGTAGGAATTCGAAAAAGCATCCTGTTGTCTCGAAATGGATAAAAACAGCTCCCGTACGGTTTTCAGCAGAATCTTACACAACTTTTCTTGCAAAATAGTGGCAACTTAAGATTATGACGATGGAAGTAGATAGCAGTCACGTAGAGCAGTCACGTATCCCACTCTCCACAGCAGGCAGATGACTGTGCTGGCTACGGGAGACGCGACAATTCGTCCTCGTGCTCACGATGTAGCTAGCCAAATCATCACCAACTCCTCGCCATGTTGCACTCGTGGGACGTAAACTTGGCCAGAAGTTTGAAACAGTGTGTCACTTAATCGGATAAATCTTGTTTTATTATTCCACTGGTCCATAGTCTAGGTTTTAATGACTTCAGTACCACGTTTTCCAATTAGTGGCCGCAAAGATGCACTTGCGCTGTGTTTCCGATATGTACATGTAACAGGAGTAAAAGAAAGCAGGAGCACGTTTGTCGGTGGTATACGGTTTGATGTTCGGTAGCAGCGCAAATAAACGACGTGACAAAAACGCTTTATGTACGAGGACTGGAACATTAATAGTTGCAACTATTTATTTGATCCGTTATAGACCCTTAAAGTTATGAAGAGTGATGGCGTAGTCCAGTGGATAGAAGGTTGTGAGTTTAAATCCTAATAGGTGCTTCGAAATTTATCATTTATCACGCATATGTCTGCGTGTGATAGAGCCAGACTGAGAAAATGCTCTGCCGAAAATAAGTTTCTCAAACAGAAACATCATGTAGCCACAGAATATGGGGACGAATCAAGTAGCTGACGAAATGTGGAAACTCTTCGTAGTAGACGGCGTCACATGGCGCACATATCTATTCAGAAGTGGCCTGAAATATGGTGTAGTGCCTTGCTATGAATACAATGGAGATACATGTGAATGTGGAAACTACGGGAGAGTGAAACTTGCTTCGCGTACCCTTAAAAAATGGAGAAAAACGAACCTTCTCAAACTATTAAAAATATCTTAAAACCATTTGCTTTTGGTGCAGACAGAGACACCACAGTGCCAGTAAGTGCTGTAAGAACGTATGGCAGGAACAAACAAAAGTTCGTACTCGGTCTCTCACGTTTTCGGTGTGACTCATTAACGGCGTGCTTTCATGTGTTAAACCGAGTCGCCGATTCCATTTTATGCACAGCTAGCGACCCAGTTCGGCTTTGCACGGGTAACACTAAACATCTATGGCCGGACGTCTTATTTATAATGTGCAATGACAGTCAGAAAACTTCTCCTTGAATCAGCCTGTCTATGAGGGAAAATCATTTCAAATTCCATGCCATAGTTCCTGAGATAACCCTTCACATACAGAGAGAAAAATTCGACGACGGACTGTAGTTTATAACATGTGTAGCTACAGAGGAAGACAAAAATACTGAAACGCCACAAATACAACACAATACCATGCCTAACACGGTGTAGGAAAACCGTAGGAATTCGAAAAAGCATCCTGTTGTCTCGAAATGGATAAAAACAGCTCCCGTACGGTTTTCAGCAGAATCTTACACAACTTTTCTTGCAAAATAGTGGCAACTTAAGATTATGACGATGGAAGTAGATAGCAGTCACGTAGAGCAGTCACGTATCCCACTCTCCACAGCAGGCAGATGACTGTGCTGGCTACGGGAGACGCGACAATTCGTCCTCGTGCTCACGATGTAGCTAGCCAAATCATCACCAACTCCTCGCCATGTTGCACTCGTGGGACGTAAACTTGGCCAGAAGTTTGAAACAGTGTGTCACTTAATCGGATAAATCTTGTTTTATTATTCCACTGGTCCATAGTCTAGGTTTTAATGACTTCAGTACCACGTTTTCCAATTAGTGGCCGCAAAGATGCACTTGCGCTGTGTTTCCGATATGTACATGTAACAGGAGTAAAAGAAAGCAGGAGCACGTTTGTCGGTGGTATACGGTTTGATGTTCGGTAGCAGCGCAAATAAACGACGTGACAAAAACGCTTTATGTACGAGGACTGGAACATTAATAGTTGCAACTATTTATTTGATCCGTTATAGACCCTTAAAGTTATGAAGAGTGATGGCGTAGTCCAGTGGATAGAAGGTTGTGAGTTTAAATCCTAATAGGTGCTTCGAAATTTATCATTTATCACGCATATGTCTGCGTGTGATAGAGCCAGACTGAGAAAATGCTCTGCCGAAAATAAGTTTCTCAAACAGAAACATCATGTAGCCACAGAATATGGGGACGAATCAAGTAGCTGACGAAATGTGGAAACTCTTCGTAGTAGACGGCGTCACATGGCGCACATATCTATTCAGAAGTGGCCTGAAATATGGTGTAGTGCCTTGCTATGAATACAATGGAGATACATGTGAATGTGGAAACTACGGGAGAGTGAAACTTGCTTCGCGTACCCTTAAAAAATGGAGAAAAACGAACCTTCTCAAACTATTAAAAATATCTTAAAACCATTTGCTTTTGGTGCAGACAGAGACACCACAGTGCCAGTAAGTGCTGTAAGAACGTATGGCAGGAACAAACAAAAGTTCGTACTCGGTCTCTCACGTTTTCGGTGTGACTCATTAACGGCGTGCTTTCATGTGTTAAACCGAGTCGCCGATTCCATTTTATGCACAGCTAGCGACCCAGTTCGGCTTTGCACGGGTAACACTAAACATCTATGGCCGGACGTCTTATTTATAATGTGCAATGACAGTCAGAAAACTTCTCCTTGAATCAGCCTGTCTATGAGGGAAAATCATTTCAAATTCCATGCCATAGTTCCTGAGATAACCCTTCACATACAGAGAGAAAAATTCGACGACGGACTGTAGTTTATAACATGTGTAGCTACAGAGGAAGACAAAAATACTGAAACGCCACAAATACAACACAATACCATGCCTAACACGGTGTAGGAAAACCGTAGGAATTCGAAAAAGCATCCTGTTGTCTCGAAATGGATAAAAACAGCTCCCGTACGGTTTTCAGCAGAATCTTACACAACTTTTCTTGCAAAATAGTGGCAACTTAAGATTATGACGATGGAAGTAGATAGCAGTCACGTAGAGCAGTCACGTATCCCACTCTCCACAGCAGGCAGATGACTGTGCTGGCTACGGGAGACGCGACAATTCGTCCTCGTGCTCACGATGTAGCTAGCCAAATCATCACCAACTCCTCGCCATGTTGCACTCGTGGGACGTAAACTTGGCCAGAAGTTTGAAACAGTGTGTCACTTAATCGGATAAATCTTGTTTTATTATTCCACTGGTCCATAGTCTAGGTTTTAATGACTTCAGTACCACGTTTTCCAATTAGTGGCCGCAAAGATGCACTTGCGCTGTGTTTCCGATATGTACATGTAACAGGAGTAAAAGAAAGCAGGAGCACGTTTGTCGGTGGTATACGGTTTGATGTTCGGTAGCAGCGCAAATAAACGACGTGACAAAAACGCTTTATGTACGAGGACTGGAACATTAATAGTTGCAACTATTTATTTGATCCGTTATAGACCCTTAAAGTTATGAAGAGTGATGGCGTAGTCCAGTGGATAGAAGGTTGTGAGTTTAAATCCTAATAGGTGCTTCGAAATTTATCATTTTTAAATCTTTATCGAAATGACTTTGATTTCTAGTTTTATTCAATTAACTAGTTTCAATGAAAATTTTTTATTTTAAATCCTTTGTCACGTTCATTTAAACACCGAACTAACCTTTTCATTAGTTTTCATTTCATCTTCCTGTCATTCTTTTTTCATATTGTAACCATGTGCATGTGATTTATGTTACTTTTATGTATTAATTTAGATTTAATATCTTCCATTTTAAAGTATTATATTTTCATCCATATTAATGCATTGATTATTTGCTTCTCATTTTGTTTGAACTTTGTTTTACTTATAATCCCTTCTTTCATTTAAATCGACATCTACACTTTTTGTCCATAGTGCAGCAAGAGCATATTTTTAATGTTTGTGTGACAATTATCATCCAAAAAAACTTTACATCGTGCAACACAGAAAACATTTTTGACTGGACTGCACAATTAACAGAAAGAGATTATGTCGTCTTTTGTTTTTTAAGCGACAGATCAGCATATTTGAACAAATATTGTGATAGATAAATAAAAATAGTTTAAAGCACATGCACAAGGATTCGAATTGAAAAATTAATGATAGGAAGAATAAATGAGAGCTAAGGAAAAGTAAAAAGAATGTTTAAAATAATGTTACCAAGGATCGCGAATAATAAGGAAATATACTTTAACAAGTTAATAGAATAAAAATAGTGGTCTAAGTCATTTCGATAATGATTTTAAAATGAAAGATTCCGAAACACCTGTTAGGACTCGAACGCAGAACCTTCTGCATGTCAAGAATGTATCCTAACCACTATTCTATGCCATCACTCTGCATAATAATGCTGTTTTCAAGGGGTCTACATAGAAACGCGAAATTCCGAAATTTTTTCGTCGATTACTCGCAAGTGAGGGCCCACCAGGATAAATGGCTCCAGGGCGTGCTGCTTGGGAGACTAACCTGTCACCCTATAGATGGTTTCCAAAAGTAGGTCCCACACCCGGGGATATCTCTAGTATGAGTGTATGACTAATGCATGTATAGAACCGTAACTTCACCGAGTTTGCGTGGTGTCCATCAGTTGGCGTTACGAGTTCAGTGCTTTGACAAAATGGCGACAAAGCAAGAAAAGAGTTTTGTGTGTTGTAACATGCGAGATGTTTGTGTGTTACAACAGTGAAAATTTCATCTAAAGGAATTACCGACATAACCGCTATGTTAAAAGATCATTTTGTGTTGTTATCGACAATTTAGGGACACTGGTTGTCTCTGTAAACAGAAAAACATAGAAACACAACTAATACAACACATTACCATGCCTAACACTGTGTAGAAAAACCGTAGGTATTCAAAACAGCAACCTGTTGTCTCGAAATGGACAAAAACAGATCCTGTACGGTTATAAGTCGAATCTTACACAACTTTTCTTGCAAAATAGTGGCAAGTTCAGGTAATGACGATGGAAGTAAGAAGCAGTCACGCATCCCTCTCTCCAAAGTAGACTACGAAGGCTCAATAACATTGACGTCGGGTGACTGTGCTGGCTACGGGAGATGCGACAATTCATCCTCGTGCTCACAGAACCATTCCTGGGCGATGAGAGCTGTGGGAACAGCGACCCTGCTGTCTTTGGAACACAGCGTCACCATTGGGGAACAAAGATTGTACTATGGGATGGACCCGATCAGCTGAAATGCTCAAATAATCCTTGCCAGTAATGCGATCTTACAGAGTAACCGTGGTGCCTTGGAATACGACGATGTGGCTAGCCAAATCATCACCAACTCCCCGCTATGTTTTACTCGTGGGACGTAAACTCGGCCAGAAGTTTGGAACAGTGTGTCACTTGATCGGATGAATCTTCTTTCATTCTTCCATTGGTCCACAGTCTAGATTTTAATGGCTTCAGTACCACGTTTTCCTGTTAGTACGCGCATTTGGATCACTGATACGTGGTTTTGGAAGTCGAACTCGCTCTGCAATTCCATGTTTCTGAAGCTCCCTTCGTTTCGTTTTGTTTTTGACAGGATTCGCGAGTGCGACTTTCAGTTCTGCAGTGACTTTTGCAGTTCTCGTCTCCTTATTTTTTGTCACAATACTCTTCAATGACCATCCGTCACCGTCACTCAACACTCACTTTCTTACGCGTGGTGACGTAATGGATGATGTTTTTCCACTTTCCCTGTATGCTGCATAAATCTTCGACACGATGCCTTGGGAAACACAGAACACTTCGGCTACCTTGGTAACGGAAGGACCGGCCTTACGACCGTCAGGAGTTTGCCCACGCTCGGATGTACTTACATCCGACATGACACACGCACAAGTACACAGAACATTGTTCTGAGCACGACTGATACAACTTACTGAGGACACAGCACGGGTGCTGTTCGTGGTCGAATGCAACAGGGCAACCAGCAGGTTTGGCTAGCATCTGCATATATCATCAGCAATAAGATTCGCTACAGTTGTAAAATTTTTCATTTCCTATAAGGAAAGCACAACCCATTTTCAGGACCAGTATCCCTTCTTCAGGTGCATCTGCAAACGCACTCCGTCAATAGGCCACAAGTGGCCCATCGGGACCATCCGACCGCCATATCAACCTCAGCTGAGGATGCAGATAGGAGGAGCGAGTGGTCAGCACACCGCTCTCCCGGTCGTTTTGATGGTTTTCTGTGACCAGAGCCGCTACTATTCTGTCGAGTAGCTCCTCAATTGGCATCAGGAGGCTGAGTGCACCCCGAAAAATGGCAACAGCGCATGGTGGCCCGGATGGTCACCCATACAAGGGCTGGCCACACCCGACAGAGCTTAACTTCGGTGATCTGACGGGAACCGGTGTATCCACTGCGGCAAGGCCGTTGCCAGGTGCATCTGCAAAGTTGTAAATAAATAATGACGCCTATTCAAATTCTTAACATTAAAAAAAACTAAGGGAAACTTATACTAAAATTCAAATGAAAAAAAACCAGATACGTACATGAAATGTGGACCCCTAAAAGTCGAATAAAGAAGTTAAGTTAGGTTAAAATCGTTCATCCCTGGTACATGGCATAAAACAGGAATCCCTTTCAATTCCTAGGACTGCCGGAAATTCTCTAGCAGAACATCACCTACGTAAAAGGACACCCGCCCCCAAAATAAAAGAGCGGAACCACCGTAAATAAAGTGAAAATATAAACTATTATTCGATCCAACATCCCACAATCCCAATTCCAAAACATACAAACGTCCGTGCTTAAGGCAATGTCAAACATGGATTCACATAAAATTGGTTAGGGGGTCTTTCAAACACTGAAATGAAAGAAAACAGGGGTATATAGTCCGTGCACCTACAGGCATGTGTGAGTGCACAATGTGACCCGCGAGTAAAGGCGAGTTGGCACGGGCCTGACGGGTGTGTATGCAGCAGTCGTAAGTCTCAGCCTTTATTCAGGAGTCACATTGTGTACTCACACACGCCTGTAGGTGCACGGACTACATTCCCCCGTTGTTGTTCATTTCAGTGTTTGAAAGAGCGCCTATGTAACTTCATTCGGATCCATGTTTGGCACGGCCTTAAGCCCGGAGATTAGTAAGTTTTACAGTAAATGTATTCGCAACTGCGAATATCGACAACCATCAGCTGAAGAGTGGAATGACGACAGAGAAAATTTGTGCTGGACCTGGACTAGAATCTGGATTTCCCGCTTGTCACGAGCGGTTGCCTTACCGTTTAGCTATCCGTGCACGACTCACGGCCCGACCCGAACTTCCGTATATCTTCAACCATGCGTCTACAATCTGTACTGGAACATCCATTACGTATACTCCCGTACAGGTGAGATATTTTACTTGAAAGTCGCTTGCCCAGTGTCGGTGGATAAATACCAGATTGCCTATTCTGAATTTCGATACAAAGTTCCGGGAATATACATAATGGATGTACGAGTACAGGTCATAGACGTATGTTGACCACATATGGAAGTTTGCGCATGTACACTACTGGCCATTGCTACACCAAGAAGAAATGCAGATGATAAACGGGTACTCATTGGACAAATATGTTATACTAGAACTGACATGTGATTACATTTCCACGCAATTTGGGTGCATAGATCCTGAGAAATCAGTACCCAGAACAACCACCTCTGGCCGTAATAACGGCCGTGATACGTCTGGGCATTGAGTCAAACAGAGCTAGGATGGCGTGTACAGGTACAGCTGCCCATACAGCTTCAACACGATACCACAGTTCATCAAGAATAGTGACTGGCGTATTGTGACGAGCCAGTTGCTCGGCCACCATTGACCAACCGTTTTCAGTTGGTGAGAAATCTGGAGAATGTGCTGGCCAGGGCAGCAGTCGAACATTTTCTGTGTCAAGAAAGGCCCGTACAGTATCTGCAGCATGCGGTAGTTATCCCGCTGAAGTGTAGGGTTTCGCAGGGATCGAATGAAGGGTAGAGCCAAGGGTCGTAACACATCTGAAACGTAACGTCCACTGTTCAAAGTGCCGTCAAAATGAACAAGAGGTGACCGAGACGTGTAACCAATGGCACCCCATACCATCACCCCGGTTGACACGCCAGTATGGCGATGACGAATACACGCTTCCAACGTGCGTTCACCGCGATGTCGCCAAACACGGATGCGACCATCATGATGTTGTAAACAGAACCTGGATTCATCTGGCAAAATGACGTTTTGCCATTCGTGCAGCCAGGTTCGTCGTTGAGTACACCATCTCAGGCGCTCCTGTCTGTGATGCAGCGTCAAGGGTAACCGCAGCCAGGGTCTGCGAGCTGATAGCCCAGGTTGCTGCAAACGTCGTGGAGCTGTTCGTGCAGATGGTTGTTGTCTTGTAAACGTCCCCATATGTTGACTCAGGGATCGAGACGTGGGTGCACGATCCGTTACAGCCATGCGCATAAGATGCCTGCTAGTGATACGAGGCCGTTGGGATCCAGCACGGCGTTCCGTATTACCCTTCTGAACCCACCGATTCCAGATTCTGCTAACAGTTATTGTGTCTCGACGAACGCGAGCAGCAATGTCGCGATACGATAAACCGCAATCGCGATAGGCTTCAATCCGACCTTTATCAAAGTCGGAAACGTGATGGTACGCATTTCTCCTCCTTACACGAGGCATCACAACAACGTTTCACCAGGCGACGCCGGTCAACTGCTGTTTGTGTATGAGAAATCGGTTGGAAACTTTCCTCATGTCAGCACATTGTAGGTGTCGCCACCGGCGCCAATCTTGTTTGAATGCTCTGAAAGGCTAATCATTTGCATATCACAGCATCTTCTTCCTGTCGGTTAAATTTCGCGTCTGTAGCACGTTATCTTCTTGCTGTAGCAATTTTAATGGCTTGTAGTGTACGATAGTCGTGCACTGATAGCCAACTGGTAAGGCGACCACTTGCGATAAGCTGGAAATCCGGGTTCGAGTCCCGATCCGCTACAAATTTTCACTGTAGTCATTCCATTCTGCAGCTGATGGTTGTCCATATTCGCAACCGGGAATACATTTAATGTATTTCATAACGGCTGTAGTCGGCGCAGCGCCTGTTCCTTTGCACATGTATGCACGTCCAAATGATCTTCGCATCGTAATTCAGAATAACATAGGCACTGCAGTATCGTATTTGCAAGTTTTGGAATGGGGGTTATGGTATATTGGGTTGTATAATAGTTCATATTTTCATTTTGTTTATGGTGGCTCCGCTCTTTTAATTTGAGGACTGATGGCCTAAATCAGGAGACCATCTCTATTCCTAGACCTGCCAGAAAGCCTACAGCAAAACAGGATCTACGTAAAAAGGACATGCTCCAGCGATGCACTACTTTATTCTAATTTGTGTGTTTTTAGATTGAGAACGACTTGCTGATCGCGACACACACACACACACACACACACACACACACACACACACACACACACACACAATAGAAGCTATCGTCAATGTTAGGACAATTACAGTTAGATACAGAGGAAAGTTTACTTCTGAAAGTCATTTAATTGCTCTATAGCATCTGTGAGGTGTCGTAAATCAAATTTTGATGTAATAAACCAGTTGCATGTGTAAGTTAATTCGAAAATATTTTATGTTTAAATCACGCTTCTTCAGCCCTTTGTCACCCTTCGTCGGTGCAAGCAAGAGATAAAATCAAGTGAAATGAAAGCAAATATTTTCGTTGATTTGTAGCACCACAGTACTTCAGTGACCAATTGTGTTCTTTATATATAAGTGCCGATATTTCTATTGGTGACTGAGGACGGTGATCTGAACAACATTACATCAGCATTTACTTCATTTGCAGACTAATTGTAGATATTTAGAGTAATATGTTTTTAAATTGTTACTACCTCCAAGTACATGCGGCAAGAGCAAGGCATTCAACACTTCGTTTCCCCTGGGCAGCAGGTAGGTGTTAAAAGAGCGGACACAGCACGCTTAGTCTACACAGACAGGCAGAGTCCACTTGGTGGCACAGTTAATGACCTTGCAGAAAACATTTGGTAGTGAAATTTGTGTTTACGGGAAGACTGTTGGGCGCAGGGAAAAAAAACAACTAAAACAATTAAGTGGGTACGCATAAGGTACCAATGCTCACAATTTCTGCACTTATAACCTTAACACCCATTGTATATACATCCAGAAACGTTGCAATAAACTTAGAGGAGTTGAAGAGAGTGTCTGAGAAACAAATCGGGGATAGGAACATTAGCCATTCACATCTACATCTACATGGATACTCTGCAGATCACACTTAAGTGCCTGGCAAAGGGTTCATCGAACCACCTTCACAATAATTCTCTAGTATCCCAATCTCCAACAGCGTACGGAAGAAAAGAACATCTATATCTTTCCGTGCGAGCTCTGATTTCCCTTCTTTTATTGATGATGGTTTCTCCATATGTAAGTCGACGTCAACACAATATTTTCACATTTGCAGCAGGTAACTGGTGTCTGAAATTTCGTGAGAAGATCCTGCCACAATGTAAAACGCCTTTGTTTTAATGATTTCCATCCCAAATCATGTATCATGTCCATTACACTCTGTCCTATATTTATCAATAATGCAGTACGTGCTGCACTTCTCTGAACTTTCGCAACGTACTCCGTTGGTCCCATCTGGTAAGAATCCCACACCGTGCATCAGTACTCCAAAATATGACAGGCGATCGTAGCGTAGTCAGTCTCTTCAGTAGATCTGTTGCATCTTCTAAGTGTTCTGCCAATAAAACGCAGTTTTTTGTTCGTCTCTCCCAGAACGTTTTCTTGGGGTTCTTTCCAATTTAAGTTGTTCGTAATTGTAGCTCCTAGGTATTTAGCTGAATTTACGGCCTTTAGATTTAATTGATCTATCGTGTGACCAAAGTTTAGATTTATTTGATCTGTCGTGTGACCAAAGTCGAATGGTTTCCTTTATGTAATCATATGGATGACCTCACACTTTTCATTATTTAGGATCAACTGCCAATTTTCTCACCATACAGATAATTTATCTAAATCGTATAATCGTATTGCAATTGGTTTTGATCTTCTGATGATTTTACTAGATGATAAACGATAGCATCATCTGCTAACAACCTAAGACGGCTGTTCAGATTGTCACTTAAATAGCTTACATATAAAAATCACTTCTGTTTTAATCAATGGATTTCAGTCCGTTACTATGAACTGTGGGCTATCTGAAAAGAAATCACGAATCCAATTGCATAACTGGGATGTTATTCTATAAACACACAGTTTTGTTACAAGCATCGAAATTTAGAATACGGAATCAATTTGAAATCCCTTGTCGATAGCACTCAACACTTTCTGTGAGTAAAAGCTAGTTGTGTTTCACAAGAACAACGTTTTCTAAATCCGTGTTGACTGTGTGTCAATAGATCGTTTTCTTCGTGGTCATTCATAATCTAAGAACACAGTATATGTTCCAAAATCCTGCTGCATATCGACGATAAGATATGGGCCTGCAATTTAGTGCATTACTCCTATTGATTTTCTTGAATATTGGTGCGACCTGTGCAACTTTCCAGTCTTTGGGTACGGATCTTTCGTCGAGAGAACGCTTGCATATGATTGTTAGGTGTGGGTATTTCATCAGCATACTATGGAAGGACGCTAACTGGTATACAGTCTACACCGGAAGACTTATTTTTATTAAATGATTTAAGTTGCATGACTACTCCGAGGATATCTGCTTCTAAGTTACTGATGCTGGCAAAAGTTTTTGATTCAAAATTCTGGAATATTTACTTCGTCTTCTTTGGTGAAGGAATTTCGGAAAATTGTGTTTAGTAGCTCTGCTTTAGCAGCACTGTCATTCTATAATACTTTCATTGGTATCGCGCAGAGACGGCATTGATTGTGTCTTGCCTCTAGCATCCTTTACATACGACCAGGATCTCTTTGGATTTTCTGCCAGGTTCGACAAAAGTTTCGTTGTGGAAACTATTATAGGCATCTCGCATTGAAGTCCATGAAAATTTTGAGCTTCCGTGAAAGATCCCCAATCTTCGGGATTTTGCGTTCTGCAACAGTGTTCTGACCTCTTTTGGTCCTGGGGGTCAACTTTGTCTTTTGTTAATTTATTTCATATGCAGCTCTCAATTGATGTCGATACCATTTCTCTGAATTCAAACCACATCTGGCCTACACCTACATTGTTAATTTGGAAGGAGTCTAAATTCGCGTCAAGCGAAATTTAATCCGATTTTTTGAAAAGATATATTTTTCTTTTATTTTTTGTGGATTTAGGATTCAGTTCCGCTACGACAACCCTGTGCTCACTAATTCCTGCAACCGTTTCTATGTTCGTTATTAGCTAAGGATTATTTGTTGCTAAGAGGTCGAGTATGTTTTCACAACAGTTTACTATTCGAGTGGGCTCCTGAACTAACTGCTCGAAATAATTTTAAAAAAATTGCGTTTAGCATAATTTTGTAAGACGTTTTATGCGTACCTCCCGATTTAAACATGTATTTTCACCAACATATCAAGGGTAAATTAAGGTCACCATCAACTACTATTGTATGAGTATGGTACTTATCTGAAATTTGACTCAAGTTTTCTTTTAACATTTCCGCAATCGTATCAACGGATCTGGGAGGTCAGTAAACGATCCAGCTGTTATTTTATTCCGGCTGCTAAGAATGATGTCTACCTATGCTAACTTACAGGAGCTATCTCTTTCAATTGCGCTACGAGATAAACTACGTATACAGTAACAAACACGCCCAGGTTCCCGGGTTCGATTCCCGGCGGGGTCAGGGATTTTCTCTGCCCCGTGATGACTGGGTGTTGTGTGCTGTCCTTAGGTTAGTTAGGTTTAAGTAGTTCTAAGTTCTAGGGGACTGATGACCATAGATGTTAAGTCCCATAGTGCTCAGAGCCATTTTTTTTTTTAGTAACAAACACGCAACTGTCAACTGTATTTAGCCTGTCCTTTCTGACGACTGTTAGGTCGTTCGCCAAAATTTCGGCTGAACTTATCTTGAGGTTTAACCACCTTTTAGCGCCTATACCGATTTGAGCATCCTTGTTCTCTATTAATGCTTGGATCTTTGATACTTTCCCAGCGCAAGTACAATAATTTACAACTGTTACACCGAAGGTTCCTAGATCTGCATTCTTTCTATGTTCGACCTGCACCCTTTGAGTATGAAGCCCTTTCCCCGAGACCCTCAAACCTAAAAAAGCGTCCAGTCTACGCCACAAAGGCCCTGCTATCCGTGTAGCCGCCTCTTGTGTATAATGGACTCCTGATGTATTTAGGGGAACCCGTAACCCCACCACCCTATGGCGCAAGTCGAGGAATCTTCAGCCTACACTTTCGCAGAATCGTGCGAGCCTCTGATTCAGGCCCTCCACTCTGTAACAGAGATCTGCAATGGGTCCTGTCGACTATGGTGGAAAAGGTGAGATCTGTTTTCATCTTGCAAGCACGACTGGCAGCCTTCACTACTTCAGGTAGCTGCTCAAAACCAGAAAGAATCACTTCCGATCCAAAGTGACACACTGTTGCTACCGACGTGAACCAGCACCTGCGTTGGCTACGTACTGCACTCTTCATTGCATCCGGAAGGACCCTTTCCACGTCTGGAATGTCTCCACCTGGTATGCACACAGAGCACACAGTTGCTTTCTTCCCCTCCTTGGGAGCCATGTCCTTAAGGGGCCCCATAACACGACCTAACATTGGAGATCCCAACTACCAATAATGCCATCCACTGTAACTGCTCCGATCTTGCAGGCTGAGAGGTTTCCTCTGAAACAGGACAAACTAATGCGTCTTTCTGAAGTAAGTTGTCAGCCACAGACAGCAGCTGGGACCTGTCTTCAGACTAACTGGGGAAGCCTTAAGTTTTGCCCCCACAGAAGTATGAGGGCAGTTCAATAAGTAATGCAACACATTTTTTTCTGAAACAGGGGTTGTTTTATTCAGCATTGAAATACACGAGGTTATTCCCCAATCTTTTAGCTACACAACACTATTTTTCAACGTAATCTCCATTCAATGCTACGGCCTTACGCCACCTTGAAATGAGGGCCTGTATGCCTGCACGGTACCATTCCACTGGTCGATGTCGGAGCCAACGTCGTACTGCATCAATAACTTCTTCATCATCCGCGTAGTGCCTCCCACGAATTGCGTCCTTCATTGGGCCAAACATGTGGAAATCCGACGGTGCGAGATCGGGGCTGTAGGGTGCGTGAGGAAGAACAGTCCACTGAAGTTTTGTGAGCTCCTCTCGGGTGCGAAGACTTGTGTGAGGTCTTGCGTTGTCATGAAGAAGGAGAAGTTCGTTCAGATTTCTGTGCCTACGAACACGCTGAAGTCGTTTCTTCAATTTCTGAAGAGTAGCACAATACATTTCAGAGTTGATCATTTGACCATGGGGAAGGACATCGAACAGAATAACCCCTTCAGCGTCCCAGAAGACTGTAACCCTGACTTTACCGGCTGAGGGTATGGCTTTAAACTTTTTCTTGGTAGGGGAGTGGGTGTGGCGCCACTCCATTGATTGCCGTTTTGTTTCAGGTTCGAAGTGATGAACCCATCTTTCATCGCCTGTAACAATCTTTGACAAGAAACTGTCACTCTCAGCCACATGACGAGCAAGCAATTCCGCACAGATGGTTCTCCTTTGCTCTTTATGGTGTTCGGTTAGACAACGAGGGACCCAGCGGGAACAAACCTTTGAATATCCCAACTGGTGAACAATTGTGACAGCACTAGCAACAGAGATGTCAAATTGAGCACTGAGTTGTTTGATGGTGATCCGTCGATCATCTCGAACGAGTGTGTTCGCACGCTCCGCCATTGCAGGAGTCACAGCTGTGCACGGCCGGCCCGCACGCGGGAGATCAGACAGTCTTGCTTGACCTTGCGGCGATGATGACACACGCTTTGCCCAACGACTCACCGTGCTTTTGTCCACTGCCAGATCACCGTAGACATTCTGCAAGCGCCTATGAATATCTGAGATGCCCTGGTTTTCCGCTAAAAGAAACTCGATCACTGCCCGTTGTTTGCAACGCACATCCGTTACAGACGCCATTTTAACAGCTCCGTACAGCGCTGCCACCTGTCGGAAGTCAATGAAACTATGCGAGACGAAGCGGGAATGTTTGAAAATATTCCACAAGAAATTTCCGGTTTTTTCAACCAAAATTGGCCAAGAAAAAAAATGTGTTGCATTACTTATTGAACTGCCCTCGTATTTCGCAGCCTGCCACGCCCTGGCAACCTTTCACTCCACCGCGAATGAGGGATCAACCTAACTGCGAGCAGTAACCGGGCTGGCCAGCGGTGCGGACAGATGGGCGGACTCATGGATCGTGCTGGACGTACGTTGGATCCCTACGGCCGGTCAGCAACAGTGATGCCTATCAACTGCAGCGACAAGCAGCCGTTCATACTAAAGACGGTGGAAAACTACACTACACAGACAAACGACTGTCGACACACGTTACAGAACTCTATTACAGATACTAATGAAAACACAAGAACTGTACCAAGTAAATTAGATTAATACGCAGTGATTCATAAAGTAAACTGAAAAAGTACACAGATGAGACTACATAATTTGAAACTGATTAGGATCTCGTAAAATGTCACACAGTGGTTCACTTCCCTGTTGCTGCTTTTGCTTGGCTGGAGGCTGCTCTCTGAATAATAAACAACATTGCGAGACGATCCGCCTATAGACCGTCAATGTACAAAGTCACGTTTGTTGCTTAAGGGGTGGGCCGGCCGATGTGGCCGAGCGGTTCTAGGCACTTCAGTCTGGAACCGCGCGACCGCTACGGTCGCAGGTTCTAATCCTGCCTCGGGCATGGATGTGTGTGATGTCCTTAGGTTAGTTAGGTTTAAGTATTTCTAAGTTCTAGGGGACTGATGACCACAGATGTTAAGTACCATAGTGCTCAGAGCCATTAGAACCATTTGCTTAAGGCGTGGTCCAGTGCCAGGCGCCGGCACGTATAACTTAGACACCCTGTAGCGTCGTTAGACGACTTTTCCAGAAAAAGGTACATATTCTTGTCGCAACATTTCCGGGACATATATAGAATGTAACACGAATAACTGCAGATATTTATGCTGGTGACAGAGAACGCTGTACTGAACAACATTAGACCGGTAATCACTTCATCTGCAGACTAATAATTATAGTTTTGAGGAGTAGTATATTTATAGGCTGGTTTGTACCTCCAAGTACAAGCGGCAAGAACAAGTCATTAATGCTTATTTTCCCCTTGGCAGCAGGTCACGTGTTGAAATGTAGACTAGTGGACGCAAAATGGATAGTCTACACTGCCGGCCGTTGTGGCCGTGCGGTTCTAGGCGCTTCAGTCTGGAACCGCGTGACCACTACGGTCGCAGGTTCGAATCCTGCCTCAGGCATGGATGTGTGTGATGTCCATAGGTTAGTTAGGTTTTAGTAGTTCTAAGTTCTAGGGGACTGATGACCACAGATGTTAAGTCCCATAGTGCTCAGAGCCATTTGATAGTCTACACTGACTGGCATAGTCCATTTAATGGTGCAGTTATGGCCATGAGGAAAACATCAGATCAAAGTTTGTGACGCGTTTGTGGGTAGACTGTTCGATGCAGGAAAAAAAAAAAAAAAAAAAAAAAAAAGCCAACACACTGATGTGTGTGCATACGGTCCCGGCGGAGGTTCGAGTCCTCCCTCGGGCAATGGTATGTGTGGTTGTACTTACGATAATTTACATTAAGTAGTGTGTAAGCTTAGGGACTGATTACCTTAGTAGTTAAGTCCCACAAGATTCACACACATTTGAACATTTTTGAGCCACAGACGTGCTCTATTAACTCTGTGCAGAGGGCGGCTATTTCTATGGCGGATCTGCCTGCCAAATACTTGTGCCTTTGCTAAGATACGGCGCTCCGGCCAATATGAAACACTTTCCATTCGTTTAAGTAAACTGTATGTGAAAAAAATTAACGAATAACATTGTATTACATATAGTTACTTAAAATGTATGCCACCATGTATTTTTTATTTTTAATCACGTGAACCTAATCAACGTATTATCAAAATATGGAATAAAAATCTTTTACTGCATAAAGTGTTGTCGACGTTCAATTTCTCAAATAGCTGTTGTTGCAAGTATGTGACAAACTCAATTATACCTGACAGGTATTGCTTAGATTTGACCTCATGTGCTGTATAGAACTTCACTACTGATCATAAAACATGATCTTTTTATTTTTTCTTTCAAGCAGAAATTTATTAAGGTATTAAGGGGCCAATGCCAGTCTGCCCAAGCGAATGTCAGCAAGAGGGCTAGAAAATATGAAGGCCAAAATATTATGATGGTGACAAAATGTCTTCACGAAACGGGTCCTTGTCATGCATGCTGTTTTCATTGCGTTTCATTCATTATAACACTTCGTCGATTTCCTGTCCGCTACAATTCCAGTCGAATCGCTCTCAAGTGAGTGTTCTCGTGCTACCAAATAGTCATTACCTTACTCCCGAGCAGCAGGGAGGTCACCAGTATCGAGCGAGCTAGATGCGAGTATTGATTAAATTTTTCACTGGGACGGGTTTCCGTTGGTTGTCAGGCGAAAATCGGAATTGGAACCCCGATCGCAAATGTCCCCAGTTAGAAAGCCATCCGCCACACCTCTAGTCC
The DNA here is from genome assembly GCF_023898315.1 of Schistocerca nitens. Lineage (NCBI taxonomy): Eukaryota > Metazoa > Arthropoda > Insecta > Orthoptera > Acrididae > Schistocerca > Schistocerca nitens. The sequence continues at coordinate 560,400,344 of NC_064619.1, read as the reverse complement.
ACTGGGATGTTTATCTGAAAAGAACTCTCAGAAGACGAAAATGAAAGATGCGCAAAAAAAAAAGAGGGGGGGTGTCGTACGGGTCCAAGAGTACATAAAAACACAGTTCGCAGAACCTGGAGAAGACTGCTGAAACAATCATCGAAATATTGTGCATAAAATGTAATCGATAAGTCGGCTGAACATACGAAAAGACACCATTAAAATTGCGTACCTCGATCATTAATATTCCAGACGCTGTATATGGATACTGCGTTTAGTAAGCGTTACTGAAGGTACAGGTGTTGGAAAAATAATGGAAAAACCGTGAGAAATACATGCTTGAACATAAATGAGGATGATAGACAAGCCTGCTGAGTGTTCTGTTGGATTTTACCACCAACGGCATCCGTGCAATGTACTCAATACGTTATGAGTGTCATTCGAGGTCAGGACAGTATTTTGTCTAGCTGTAAGTGCATTGAGTCGGAACTATGTGAATAGGAAAGTGGGCAAATTGTTGATGGTCGTATGCTGGCTGCTTCTGTAACCACTGTATCCCAGATGTTTCGTGTTTCGAGAAACGCCGTATCGGAAGTACTACCACATACAGGGAAAGCGTAAAAATATTATCCGCTTAAGTCACAACGCAGATGAAGAGGACTGTGACAAGGAATAAGAGGACGACAGCTGTAAAAGTCATTGCAGAACTGAATGTCACACTCGCATACACCGTCAGCTCAAAAATAACACGGAGGGAACTCCATAAGAAGGGAATTATAGGGTGAACTGGAATTCCAGAACAACCCACATCAGTTAAGAAAATGATCGTAACAGAAACATGGTACAGAAGTCATAAAACCTGGACCAGGAAGCAGTCGAAGTAATTTGGTTGGTTGAGTCTTGTTGCACACTGTTTCTAGCCTCTGACCGGCTTTACGTCCCAAGAGTGAAACATAGCAGGGTTTCGACGATGGTTTGGGCAGCCACAAGGTTTTATTCCATGGATCCCCATGGTTACTCTCCAAGATCACGTTATTGCAAAGGATTATGTAACCATTTTGGCTGATAAGGTTCATTCCATGGTACAATGATTGTTCCCCAAAGACGAAGATAAACAAGAATTTCAAACGACCTTCGAGTAGTGGTGGAGGGGGAGGGATTGGCGAGTGCTGGCGTACGTACCGTAACTGGTGTTCTCGTAACTGTATGGCTGAGCCAAGTGAGAACAAATATTGCTGTATAATTTGTCTGGAATCTTTAGTAACTGATAACAATGTTTTTTTTTTAACAGAACGATTTTAGCAGTGGACTGCTTTGTGATTTAGGTAAGTGGCTTTCAAAACAAAGAAGTTTATTGTTTATAATTTTTAGGAGTTTCGATGTAATTACATTACACGTTTGCTTTCTTAATAGAGAGGGAAATATAGATACATCTTTTCTGTTAGTTCAGTTTCTAAGGTGAGTCCACCGTAAGTTAAAATGGTTTAAGAAAGAGGCTTTTCCTTTTGAAGCTCATTTTTTTGTCGTCAATGTCTAATTTTTTTTATTGGGGACCTAGTCAGATTTCATCTTAATGCTTTAATATTTCAGTCGTTTATAACGTACGTAGTTGGAGGCTTTTATTGTGAGCGTGAAGTATGTCATGTCAATGTTTTCAATTACACTGAAGTGTAATACAAATGAATTGCAACTACTAACTTGTAATTGTTAATGTGCCTTATACCCATGCTTACTGTACCTTATACCTAGACACATTCCTGTCTGTCCACTGTAAAAACATCCAGCGCTGCACTTGATTTGTACTTCCCTTGTACAGCGTTGCTACTTTCATAGCCAGAATAGGCTACGTCTTCTATGCACCCCATAAATGCAGTGCTCTGCTCTAGTTTGTAATGACCTCTTTGTCACTGGAGTTTAAGCCCTAATCTTCCTTAATTCCGTCTACCTCTACTGCTAGTAACATTTTAGAGCAAGATAGGGTACTGAAAGAGTGATAAATACACTCCTGGAAATGGAAAAAAGAACACATTGACACCGGTGTGTCAGACCCACCATACTTGCTCCGGACACTGCGAGAGGGCTGTACAAGCAATGATCACACGCACGGCACAGCGGACACACCAGGAACCGCGGTGTTGGCCGTCGAATGGCGCTAGCTGCGCAGCATTTGTGCACCGCCGCCGTCAGTGTCAGCCAGTTTGCCGTGGCATACGGAGCTCCATCGCAGTCTTTAACACTGGTAGCATGCCGCGACAGCGTGGACGTGAACCGTATGTGCAGTTGACGGACTTTGAGCGAGGGCGTGTAGTGGGCATGCGGGAGGCCGGGTGGACGTACCGCCGAATTGCTCAACACGTGGGGCGTGAGGTTTCCACAGTACATCGATGTTGTCGCCAGTGGTCGGCGGAAGGTGCACGTGCCCGTCGACCTGGGACCGGACCGCAGCGACGCACGGATGCACGCCAAGACCGTAGGATCCTACGCAGTGCCGTAGGGGACCGCACCGCCACTTCCCAGCAAATTAGGGACACTGTTGCTCCTGGGGTATCGGCGAGGACCATTCGCAACCGTCTCCATGAAGCTGGGCTACGGTCCCGCACACCGTTAGGCCGTCTTCCGCTCACGCCCCAACATCGTGCAGCCCGCCTCCAGTGGTGTCGCGACAGGCGTGAATGGAGGGACGAATGGAGACGTGTCGTCTTCAGCGATGAGAGTCGCTTCTGCCTTGGTGCCAATGATGGTCGTATGCGTGTTTGGCGCCGTGCAGGTGAGCGCCACAATCAGGACTGCATACGACCGAGGCACACAGGGCCAACACCCGGCATCATGGTGTGGGGAGCGATCTCCTACACTGGCCGTACACCACTGGTGATCGTCGAGGGGACACTGAATAGTGCACGGTACATCCAAACCGTCATCGAACCCATCGTTCTACCATTCCTAGACCGGCAAGGGAACTTGCTGTTCCAACAGGACAATGCACGTCCGCATGTATCCCGTGCCACCCAACGTGCTCTAGAAGGTGTAAGTCAACTACCCTGGCCAGCAAGATCTCCGGATCTGTCCCCCATTGAGCATGTTTGGGACTGGATGAAGCGTCGTCTCACGCGGTCTGCACGTCCAGCACGAACGCTGGTCCAACTGAGGCGCCAGGTGGAAATGGCATGGCAAGCCGTTCCACAGGACTACATCCAGCATCTCTACGATCGTCTCCATGGGAGAATAGCAGCCTGCATTGCTGCGAAAGGTGGATATACACTGTACTAGTGCCGAAATTGTGCATGCTCTGTTGCCTGTGTCTATGTGCCTGTGGTTCTGTCAGTGTGATCATGTGATGTATCTGACCCCAGGAATGTGTCAATAAAGTTTCCCCTTCCTGGGACAATGAATTCACGGTGTTGTTATTTCAATTTCCAGGAGTGTATATACTTAATATACTGGGAAAATGTTTGAGTCATCAGAAACTTGTCAGTGTCGCAGGTTACGGCAGAATGGTTAGAAGAGTCAGATGCATACCAATAGTTTTCTTTTTTTTTTCCCCAAATACAGAGGTACAGGAGCCTTGCCTTTTCCGATCTGTATAGGGAGTCATTTTATGAGACATTCTGTCAACATATATGCAAGATGGTTCCTTACCGTTAATTTGTAACTGTTATTACGCGGGTGGCGTATTCCTGCCTGAATCCCACTTCATCCTTCTGTTTACCCGGAGCTATTCACCAAGCCGCAGATAGACTACCCCGTCAGTGCAAAAAGTTGCGGGACTGGGTTAATAAGAAAAATAGAGAAAAGTTAAGACAGTGGTTTTAACTCTTCAGATGTTGTACGTAGTCTTCCCTCAATTTGAGTACAGCGCACAGAACGTTCGTACAAACATGTGAAACCGTCAGAAAAGTGCTTCATAGGGATGCTGTTCAACTCGCGCGTCACATTCGTACCTTCTTCGGTCCTGGAAAACCATCAGAGGCCCATTCTGCATCTTCTTGTTTTGTTGTAGGTTCGTATCGATAGCCCCGTCACCCGTGACGATCTTCTTCCAGAAATGAGTTGTCCGCGTTTCTCATTTCAATCAAGCCACGGCAGGCGTTCATGCGTCGTTGTTATTGTTCGATAGTCAAAGTATGCGGGACAATCTTTACCCACTTTTCCCTTTTTCAGAACGTCCCGGAGAATGTCTTTAACACTTGATTCCTTTCGTTTCCTCACTGCGGTTTGTGACAACCACGCTGACATATTACGAGCGCTCGTCCTGTACTTAACACCGCCTGCTCACAGCAGACAGGTCGAATGCACTTCTGTTGTTTACAGCTGCTGTTAATTTAAATTGTCACCGCAGTTACTGCCCTGACGTCGATTAAGCACCAGGAAGTAAATCAGTCTCGGAACTTTTTGGATGGGCAGTGTACTTCCAGTATAATCGTAGCAGCTCAAACATCAACATACTCTGCAGGGTAAAAACACCAACTGCGCCAACACAACAATCATTCGTCATGACGTCTACGTCACCAGTTTTAATTAATGAAAGCCATCAGCAACATCTGCTCCTTAAAACTGTACTGCATGAAGATTGCAATCATTCATCATCACGCTTAGATCATTAATTTTATCTAATAAAATATAGATTTTTTTCGTTTTTAATACATTAATTTTTCAGATTTTCTGCTTTAATGTCTGCTTGGACGATGAGCAGAAAGGTTGCAATAATGTGGCTTCTGCAGATGGTTTACACTACAATTGTAGCATACCAGCGTTCAGCTTCACAAGTTAAGCAAGTCAATAACGCACTGGTCCATCTCTGGTCCTTATGCAAGCTGTTACCCGTCTTGGGATTAATTGATACAGTTGTTGCATCTCATCCTAAGGGATATCGTGCCAAATTCTGTCCAATTAGCACGTTAGATCGTCAAAATCCCGAGCTGGTTGGACACCCCTATGCATAATGCTCCGAACGTTGTTAGGGAGCGATTCGACGAACTTTCTGGCCAAGATACGGTTTAGCAAGCATTAAGACAAGCAGTAGAAACTCTCGCCGTGTGTTGGCGGGCACTATCTTGCTGAAATGTAATCCCAGGATGGGTTGCCATGAAGGACGACAAAACAGGGCGTAGAATACTGTCTGCCTATAGCTGTGCTGTAAGGCTGCCGCAGATGACAACGAAAGGAGTGCTGCTGTGAAATGAAACGGCGTCCCAGACCATCAGTCCTGGTTGTCTGGTTCTATGGGGGGCGACAATCGTTCGTATCCCACCGGCATTCGGGGCGTCTCCAGACGTTCTTCTCTGTGTTTTTTGAAACCATACTTGCGTCCTGCCCCGCCAAATGTATAGACGTATTATTTAGCTTGGAGAAAGCCAGATATTTAAAGGAATAGACTGGTGGCAACTGTACCCACAACTATTATCGAGGAAGGTCAACTATTGTGTCACTCACCGCGAAACGAACATGAAACGAAGGAAGATTAAGAGTTCAACGTCCCGTCGTAAACCGGGCCATCACAGGAAGCAGAAGCTCGGAATGCAGAATAATGGGGAAGGAATTTGGCATGGCCTTTCAAAGGAACCATCCCGCCTCTTGCTTTAAGCGATTTAAGGAATTCACAGAGTATCTAAAACTGGATCGCCGCGCAGGAGATTTTAACCGTCGTTCTCGTGAAACGAAAACGAGTTGCCTCCACATCGCCCCCTCCCTAACTCTCAGCTTTCCCCCCCCCCCCCCCCCACCACTTTCTAGCTAAAAACCTAGGTACGATCTTATTTCATGAGTGAAGGGTTGGTTTTTAAAAGTAAGGTTACGGTAATTGTCATCCTTCTCCCGTCATGAAGCAATCTATTTTTGTGACATACATACATTCGCCTTTAATATAGTGCTTCTATCATAAGGGCTCTGTCTGCAGTAAACTGATAGAATAACAAAGGGAAAACAGGAGTTAAGCGGTCAGAAATTGTAGATCATAGGCTGCAGTTCGGGCTAGTAAAATCTGATGTGGAATTATAATTGTTTACCAAACCGCAAATGCATTTCCGAGCATTTTACGTATCTAAGTCTTGTTCTAATGTCATACCTTTGTTGGCGTTCCATGAGGACGGAAATGAAAGCCACGTACCTGCAACAAAAGACGGTAAATTCTTGTGTTATGTGATTGTGAAAACAGAAGATCTAGTATTTAAATTTTATGTATGAATGTTTTTAACAAGATAATGTGGTAACACTCTTGATGAATTGTTACTTACTACGTTTTACAGATACCACCAAAAAGCCGTTACACAATTTTACTGTGCTGCAACTAGTTTTGCGTATTTCATGTACGAATGTTTTTAACAAGATAATGTGGTAACACTCTTGATGAATTGTTACTTACTTTATTTTACAGATACCACCAAAAAGCCGTTACACAATTTTGCTGTGCTGCAACTAGTTTTGCGTATTTCATGTGGCCCATTTTAAACCTCGAAGTGTAATACGCAACGTATTGATAACTGCAAAGTACATTAAAATTAATGCTGACAATTCTTGTTAGGACATCTAAATGTCGTTAGAAAGTAAATTAAAAAAGTAGATGAGTGGATGTTTAAAAATGGTCCATTACGTGAATATGAAGAGACTTACGGCTCGGTCGGTTTCCTTTGTGTAGTAGGGCTTAGCGGAAAAAACTAAAAAGTTGGAAACTGTTTGTTGATTATAAGACAAAAAGGATTTTTCTTATATATAACAGTTCACTGAATCATTCTGGAGAAGAAAGTGAGCCACGAAGTAAGTTATCACGAATACCACATGCTGCCGGCATTAAATGGGAACACAGTCCCTGCTCCGCATGCTGAGAATCATATATTCTTCATCCACTTACGTTTTGTAAAGATATCTGAACAGGATAAATAAAAACTGCACTTTGGGTTGAAGGTACAGTTGCGGACACTTATAGTCGGTTTAAGGCGCCTCATTCCGGTGTCACGCCTCATACAGAGCCGATGAGTTCACTGCGAAACGATGCCGTCAACTAGGAGCTTCGAGCGCTGTAAGAAAGGAGAATGGAAAATGTACAGGCAAAGATCTTACGTAAGACTTAGATTACGTTCCTTTGACATTATCAGAGAAGCTATGAAATTGTTACATGTAACTTAGGTGAAAATTAAATGCCAAGGTAGAACTAGCTATGACAGCACTGTGAAACCAGCAGCAGCTAAGGGATTTCATAGTTTTGAAGCTTGTTAATGGTAACAAGCAGCACAGAAAGATAGGAATGCATCCAGTGGGCCAGATGTAGAACGCAGAGTCGCAGCGAATCTTCTGATCTTGCCACCTGAATAGGTGGCTGTGTCGCAACAACGCACGCTGGAGATACCTGCTGAAGATTCGCATCGGACTCCATAGCTGCATTAGTGATCTTTTGGCTAGAGATTACAGTCGTATCATTTTGAGAAGCCACCTTTTCATGTGGTGCAGAATGTAATACCATACGCTACAAGACAACGACCTGCTCGTCCAACGTGAGTGCAGTGACAGAAACGTTAGCGCCATTCCGATCGAATCCGGTCGCTGGAATAACGACTTCTGGTGTCATACACTGGCCAGTCGCTTTTTGGTCTATTCCCCACACTCGTTTACCTGAATGCCCACTGGCTTCCCATCTCAACCAACGCCAGCCCATTATTCAGGGTGACAATTACTGAACTATATGAAATAAAATCGTCGTAACTTCTGAACGGTTTGCGTAAGGATGTTCAAACTGCACGGTTGGCCGCGGGGCATGATGGGAATTAGTACGCGAATGCGCGCGCGCCGTTTTGTTGTCGGCCATTTGCATGCGAAAATGTCAGCGTACAGCGCTCGTGAAGGCCTGATACACTAGCAGTAACAGCCCAACTGCGTCTCAAAGGAAGTTTGCGGAAGAGTTCAAGCTGAAGACAACCGGTCCAAGTGTTCTAAAAATCAAGAATTTGACTACCGAACGGTACGTGAAGATTTTGTAAAATGATTTCATCCCCATTATCCAAAGTGACCCTTCTTTCGACAAGATGTGGTTCACGCCTGACGGAGCTCGACCCATCGAAGCAGGAGAGTTTTTTATGTCCTGGAGGAGCCTTTGGAGACTGCATTCTGACTCTGGGGTACCCAGAGGATACTGCCATGGACCTCGATTGGCCGTCGTATTTTCCAGATTTGAACACATGCGACACCTTTTTTTGGGGCTATATTAAAGTGTACAGCAATAATCCCAAAACCACTGCTGAGCTGAAACCAGTCATTCCGGAGGTCATCGACAGCATCGATGTTCCGAAGCTGCAGCGTGTCGTGTAGAATTTCGCTACTGGTGTGTGCCACATCATCGCCAACGATGGCAGGCATATCGAACATGTCATGACCTAAATCCGAATATCTGTAGTGATGTTTACATGTTGAATAAAGTGTGTGCACGCCGTAGTTTGTAACGAATTTACGTTTTTTTCATATAGTTTAATAGTTGCCGACAAGTCCATTTAAATACAAAAACATAGTGAAGAAATACACTACGTATTTCCTGGTGTCACTTCCAGTAACCGACTGCATCTCTCTACACGTACACTCACGGAAAAAAATTGCAACAGCAGAAGGGAGTTGTAAACATAAACGAAATTTGGTAGGTGTGATCCTACATCTGAAAGATGATGTCTATTAAAATTTAGCGCGAGTGCCACAAGAGTGGCGCTTGTAGCGTCACTATCAGGATGCAATTCAGGTTTGCTTTAAATACAAGCTGGAACGGTTGCGAACGTTAGTTACGTTTGAAATTGGACGTGGTGAGTTGATGTTAGTCAAGAATGCCTTTAAGACGACAAAGATGTCATTATCAACAACCTCTCACTGAGTTTGAAGGAGGTCGTGTAACAGAGCTACGAGAAGCTGGATGTTCCTTATGCATTATTCCAGAAAGACCTGGCAGAAATGTAGTCACTGTAGATGATTGCTGGCAGCGGTGGTCATGAGAATGTACGCTAGGAAGAACGGGCTCTGAACGGCTACGTGTCGCTACCGAGGGGGAAGACCATCGTCTTCGGCGTATGACTCTGGCGCATCGTTCTGCATCTGCAGCAGCAGCCTGACAAGGGAACCTCCCCATCGCACCCCCCTCAGATTTAGTTATAAGTTGGCACAGTGGATAGGCCTTGAAAAACTGAACAAAGATCAATCGAGAAAACAGGAAGAAGTTGTGTGGAACTATGAACAAATAAGCAAAATATACAAACAGAGTAGTCCATATGCAACATAGGCAATATCAAGGAGAGCGTAGGCACAGTATCGCCGTAGTCCCGTGGTTAGCGTGAGCAGCTACGAAGCGAGAGGTCCTTGGTTCAAGTCATACCTCGAGTGAAAAATTTACTTTCTTTATTTTCGCAAAGTTATGATCTGTCCGTTCGTTCATTGACGTCACTGTTCACTGTAATAAGTTCAGTGTCTGTGTTTTGCGACCGCACCGCAAAACCGTGCGATCAGTAGACGAAAGGACGTGCCCCTCCAATGGGAACCGAAAACATTTGATCGCAAGGTCATAGGTCAACCGATTCCTCCACAGAAAAACACGTCTGATATATTCTATAAGACACTGGTGACGGCATGTGCGTCACATGACAGGAATTTGTTGTCGACCCACCTAACTTATACACTTGGCGAATGGGTAAAAAGATTCTTCTACCTTGACCGATTTAGGTTTTCTTGTGGATGTGATAATCACTCCCAAAAAACTGATGAAAACATAATAGTTTGTCACATAAACTGAAAATAAAAAATTAAACTTTTCACTCGAGGGAAGACTTGAACCAAGGACCTCTCGTTCCGCAGCTGCTCACGCTAACCACGGGACCACGGCGCTCCTGAGGTCACACTAGCCTTGATGTTGCCTATCTTCCGCATTGACTACTCAGTTTATATATTTTGCTCATTTTTTCATAGTATCACACAACTTCTTCCTGTTTTCTCGATTGATGTGTGTTCAGTTTTTCAAGGCCTATCCACTGTGCCAACTTATAACTAAATCTGAGGGGGGTGCGATGGGGAGGTTCCCTTGTGAGTAGCAGTTGGCACCACAGTGACACAACGAACTGTCACATATCTGTTACTTCAAGGACAGCTCCGAGCCAGACGCCCTGTAGCGTGCATTCCACTGACCCTAAACCACCACTATTTACGACTTCAGTGGTGTCAAGTGAGAAATTATTTGAGGTCAGGGTGGAGGTCTGTTGTGATTTCCGATGAAAGCTGCTCCCGCCTCGGCTCCAGTGATGGCCGAGTGTTGGTTAGAAGGGGCCAGTTGAGGGCCTGCAACCAACGTGTCTGCCAGCTAGACACACTTGACCTGCACCTGGAGTCATGATCTTGGGTGCGATTTCGCATGACAGCAGGAGCACTCTCACGGTTATTCAACATACCCTGACTGCAAATTTGTACGCCGGTCTGGTGATTCGACCTGTTATGCTGCCATTCGTGAACAGCATTCCATTGCGTGTTTTCTAACAGGATAACGCTCGCCCACATACCGCTCTACAGAGTGTCTACATGTTGGCCTGGCGTTATCGATCACCAGATCTGTTTCCAATCGGACACACATGGGACATCACCTGATGACAACTGCAGCATCATTCACAACCAGTATTCACCGTTCCTGTATTAACCGACCAAGTGTAGCAGGCATGGAACTCCGTCCCACAAACTGAAATCCGGCACCTATACAAGACACTGTATCCACGTCTGCTTGCTTGCATTCAACATTCTGATGGCTACACCGGTTGTTAACGTAGCGGCATTTCACATTTGTAATTGCTTATCTAGCGATTACTTTAACATGTGATCTTGCAATGTTAATCACTAAAATACTTTACTAGACAAATGTACTCCTATTTTTTCCGTCACTGTATTTCCTGGTATCACTTTGAATACCGATTGCGTCTCTTTACACATATGCTGATGATTGGCATCGAACGACTGAACGTAGTGTAAGAGAATGGAATCCTTATCCCAGCTGGACTTCTATAAGCATGTTTCGTGTCAATCACGCCGGAAAAGTCAAAACGCTGGCCAATGCAAACAGTATTGAGAAACCTGCCACTCAGGTTATTCCTCCCCTTAGATACTGTTGACCTTGTGGCATAGAGAAGCTCACCCGGACGTATAACAAGTTCCCGATCTACGACGAGGAAAAAATATTCATCGTGTTTGCATCAAGTAAAGAGCGTAATGAAGCAAGAAGAGGAAAAGGAATAAAAAACGAAGTTGCTAAAAACGCTTTGGATGATACGCGGGAAGTCAGCTGATTCAATGAACTGGTGTAATTTTTCGTAAACCACATTAGTACCTCGTACGGCTGATTTTGACCAGTGGCGCATTTAAGTTTGTGATCCATCCGTAATGATCGCCTTGCCGAAAGTTCTTTTAGAAATAAATAGATTTTGGTAAGAACATCATACGACGAGAGTTATTTCTCCTTATGCACGAATTTTCCTTATTGTCTTTTCTTTTTTGTAAAAATGCGTTACGCAACAAATTCTAATGTAAAAACGTGGCTGGCGATCTTGTCAGTTACGTAACGTTTTGTTCTGGTTTTTAGTCTCGCGTTGTGTTTACTGATTGTTCGCTTTCAAACTGGAGGGGTATTTTTTAATTGTACTGGTGACAAACCCTAAGCTTTGTTTGATGTTCTCAGTTGCTGTCGCTTGCTGGCTATCCTCATATTTGGAGCCTAACTGCTGCGTCCGACGTCTTCGAGGATTTACCTTATGTATTCGTATCCACACATGCCTCTGCATTTCTTTTCTTCTACCATCCCTTCACCCGCAGTTTTCGGAAAGACTCAGGCTCTGACATGTATGCAATCATTCATCTCTTCGATTAAATATGTCTTTAATAGGAACGTTTTATCGTTGATTCACTGCGAAATATCTTCCATTCCTTACCCGATTAATTCACCTGACCTTCAACAGCTTCCTGTAGCGCCACGTTCCAGAGGCTTCATATCGTTCCTTACTGCATTCCCCATTATCCACGCTTCGCAGTCACTCTTACAGACCTGTGCTCCAAACATTTCTCTCATCTCAAAATTTATAGCACTGGATGTAAAGAGCTGGTTTTTTATTTATTTTTTAAATTTTTTTTAGAAGGCCCTTTTGCGTTATACAATCCTCGCTACCACGCAGCGTCACATATTTCTTCTTTGTAGGATAGCAAAATTCGTAGACTGTTTGAAGAGAACCTTCAACATCGCAGCGCGACAGCAATCGTTGGTTAATATATTAAAAAACTAGAAACCCGCCTCGACTGTTTGAAGAGACTTTTGTCAAAGTTTAACATTTTGCCACACCTACTGCACACTCTATTACCTTTGTTTCCTCTTTGTGTATGTGTGTATAATAGCCATTTCCAATCTGAAAACTTTTTTAAGGAATTGGCGAATTTGGTTGAATTCTCTGAATATTTTGGCCTATTACAGGACGGAAAAAGATCAAAAAAAATTTTCACTAAACTGTCAATGGGAAAAGCACTAACACGATATTGTGGGATCAGGTTTTATTTAAACTTAACTATTATCTGTCCTAGTGAGATGAAACTGATATTATGACGAACAGTAACGAATAAAACTGCTTTCTTATTTCACTTCTACCAAAAATTCTAGCAATACGTTATGTACTTTACAACTCACATTTTATGGCAAAAAGAATAATAATCACAACGAATTTATAACTTTGCAATACAAAGGTATGATACAGACTGCTCCACTTTTTATGAAAGTTTTAAACAACCCTTTCCCGTTGCAGGATAGAGACACTGATTGTATTTTATGCATTTTGTTTTAGTACATTCATATTGACGATTTTGTGGTGACAAAATGTCATCCACTGTGGGCTACTGCTCGTCGTATCCCCTGTCTACACTGTTTTGGGTGAGGTTAGTCTATTTTGCCTTTTTTGGGGTGTCTAACTCAAGTTCTAACAGTGCCTCACACACTTCTGCGCCGGCCTTTGTGGCCAAGCGGTTCTAGGCGCTTCAGTCTGGAACCGCGCGACCGCTACGGTCGCAGGTTCGAATCCTGCCTCGGGCATGGATGTGTGTGATGTCCTTAGGTTAGTTAGGTTTAAGTAGTTCTAAGTTCTAGGGAACTGATGACCTCAGATGTTAGGTCCCATAGTGCTCAGAAACATTTGAACCATTTGAACCACACTTCCGCCCTCTCCTTTTTGTCTGAGCAGGAAAAGAGACACTTCGAGAGACAGTCTAAACTTAACAAGATCCATAATGTTCTTATTCGCAGTCTGGTTTTAACGTCAGTGTTCTCTATAGAGAAGCCAACAGCTGAAAATTGAAGATCTATGAAGTGAAGTAAACACTGAGAAAGAGCCACTCAAGTCAGAACAAAGTCTTCCTATTAAAAAATGTACAAAAAAGTCACAAATAGCTCGAGCACAGCAGCGCGACCATTCAAGGCTAAATCTGTGTAGTAAACACAAACGTGCTAGTTCATGTATTTAAGGCAAAATCGTATGCATAGAGAGATTCCAGAGATTACTAATAAATGCCCGCAGTATAACATTAAATACTTCTTTCCAAACAATAATACCCTGTAAATCGCCGAAACAACTCAGTTTAACGTAATTGCGAGATACTGATCCGGCGACGGCATGAACCTTCCTTTCAACAAAACTCTTATCACATGTGCCGCGATGAAAAGTATTGTCGCCGAATGGCATCATAAACAAGAGAAATAGAAGCGCATAACGTGCACAATCGTTGCAGGACGGTTGGAAGCTAGTCTGTTGGAAGCCAGTCCGACAGAAAAAAGTAAAAACCTAACCTGCACAACAGTGGGGGTTAGGAGGGGAAGGGATAGTCACTAGGCAGCACACATTCATAAAGCATCTGACTCAATTCCTGTTCACTGTAGGCGAGCATAGCTACGTAAACAGCGAATCTTATCACTTTCACTTTCTGCCCCCACGCTGGGGGAAGACGTACAAATTAAATATCGGTATTAAGGCTAACAATGAGCAACGCTGCCTCACATCTTTCCTAAGGTTGGCCTTTTGCAGCATTCCGTCTGTGCTAACTGGATCCATCTGCTTCAAAATAAATGAATAAAAAAAGTTGTATTTTCTTCCATTCCACACTATCAAAAGCCTTATTCAAATCTATGAATGCGATGTTGTTGTTGTTGTTGTTGTGGTCTTCAGTCCTGAGACTGGTTTGATGCAGCTCTCCATGCTACTCTATCCTGTGCAAGCTTCTTCATCACCCAGTACCTACTGCAACCTACATCCTTCTGAATCTGCTTACTGTATTGATCTCTTGGTCTTCCTCTACGATTTTTACCCTCCACGCTGCCCTCCAGTGCTAAATTTGTGATCCCTTGATGCCTCAAAACATGTTCTACCAACCGATCCCTTCTTCTAGTCAAGTTGTGCCACAAACTCCTCTTCTCCCCAATCCTATTCAATACCTCCTCATTAGTTACGTGATCTACCCACCTTATCTTCAGCATTCTTCTGTAGCACCACATTTCGAAAGCTTCTATTCTCTTCTTGTCCAAACTGGTTATCGTCCATGTTTCACTTCCATACATGGCTACACTCCATACAAATACTTTCAGAAACGACTTCCTGACACTTAAATCTATACTCGATGTTAACAAATTTCTCTTCTTCAGAAACGATTTCCTTGCCATTGCCAGTCTACATTTTATATCCTCTCTACTTCGACCACATCAGTTATTTTACTCCCTAAATAGAAAAACTCCTTTACTACTTTAAGTGTCTCATTTCCTAATCTAATTCCCTCAGCATCACCCGATTTAATTTGACTACATTCCATTATCCTCGTTTTGCTTTTGTTGATGTTCATCTTATATCCTCCTTTCAAGATACTGTCCATTCCGTTCAACTGCTCTTCCAAGTCCTTTGCTGTCTCTGACAGAATTACAATGTCATCGGCGAACCTCAAAGTTTTTACTTCTTCTCCATGAATTTTAATACCTACTCCGAATTTTTCTTTTGTTTCCTTTACTGCTTGCTCAATATACAGATTGAATAACATCGGGGAGAGGCTACAACCCTGTCTCACTCCTTTCCCAACCACTGCTTCCCTTTCATGCCCCTCGACTCTTACACTGCCATCTGGTTTCTGTACAAATTGTAAATAGCCTTTCGCTCCCTGTATTTTACCCCTGCCACCTTCAGAATTTGAAAGAGAGTATTCCAGTTAACGTTGTCAAAAGCTTTCTCTAAGTCTACAAATTCTAGAAACGTAGGTTTGCCTTTTCTTAATCTTTCTTCTAAGATAAGTCGTAAGGTTAGTATTGCCTCACGTGTTCCAACATTTCTACGGAATCCAAACTGATCTTCCCCGAGGTCGGCTTCTACCAGTTTTTCCATTCGTCTGTAAAGAATTCGCGTTAGTATTTTGCAGCTGTGACTTATTAAACTGATAGTTCGGTAATTTTCACATCTGTCAACACCTGCTTTCTTTGGTATTGGAATTATTATATTCTTCTCGAAGTCTGTGGGTATTTCGCCTGTCTCATACATCTTGCTCACCAGATGATACAGTTTTGTCATGACTGGCTCTCCCAAGGCCATCAGTAGTTCTAATGGAATGTTGTCTACTCCCGGGGCCTTGTTTCGACTCAGGTCTTTCAGTGCTCTGTCAAACTCTTCACGCAGTATCTTATCTCCCATTTCATCTTCATCTACATCCTCTTCCATTTCCATAATATTGTCCTCAAGTACATCGCCCTTGTAGAAACCCTCTATATACTCCTTCCACCTTTCTGCCTTCCCTTCTTTGCTTAGAACTGGGTTGCCATCTGAGCTCTTGATATTCATACAAGTGGTTTTCTTCTCTCCAAAGGTCTCTTTAATTTTCCTGTAGGCAGTATCTATCTTACCCCTAGTGAGACAAGCCTCTACATCCTTACATTTGTCCTCTAGCCATCCCTGCTTAGCCATTTTGCACTTTCTGTCGATCTCATTTTTGAGACGTTTGTATGCCCTTTTGCCTGCTTCATTTACTGCATTTTTATATTTTCTCCTTTCATCAATTAAATTCAATATTTCTTGTTACCCAAGGATTTCTATTAGCCCTCGTCTTTTTACCTACTTGATCCTCTGCTGCCTTCACTACTTCATCCCTCAGAGCTACCCATTCTTCTTCTACTGTATTTCTTTCCCCCATTCCTGTCAATTGTTCTCTTATGCTCTCCCTGAAACTCTCTACAACCTCTGATTCTTTCAGTTTATCCAGGTCCCATCTCCTTAAATTCCCACCTTTTTGCAGTTTCTTCAGTTTCAATCTGCAGTTCGTAACCAATAGATTGTGGTAAGAATCCACATCTGCCCCTGGAAATGTCTTACAATTTAAAACCTGGTTCCTAAATCTCTGTCTTGCCATTATATGCGATGTATAATTCCTTTTTTATCGGAGTTCCATCCGCTATTGTTAACGACAGTGCTAAAATTACTTCTGCAGTGCTCCTACTTGTTATAAGATATTCGACCCGGCCTTGCTATATGCTCTGAGAGGCGCCCGCTTAGCGATGGGTGCACACGCAGAGGAAAGCGGTCGCGGAACAGGCAGGCCGGGGGGCGACCTTTGCCCAAGATGGCGTGCAGCACGATCCGCCGGGGAATTAGAACAGCCTCGGCCGACGGAAACCTTCACGTTCAACGCATCCGTTCACCGCAGCATCGATCGGAAGATCTCTCACCACCACAAAGGGAACCACTACGGTAATGCTTAGTGGGTTTCGTTAAGTTACTGACTGGAGACCCCACCACCTTAGTTTCCTTCACGTTCATATACAGTCCAGAATTATGAAGTATTGAGCTTTCTCCGGCGGAATATGATAAAAATTCTGTCTTTCACACTCAGATTTATTTTAGTGAACGTGGATCTGTAACGTTGATTGTGTTTTTAACGTTAAATTGGATGCTAAGCTTCGGGCCTCCTGTTTTGAATGGTACACATACCAGAATTAACAGCTAATAGCTTACGTAACGCTAACTGTGGTAACAAAATTAAACTGCGAGAATACACAGAGAAATCTAGCTGCGAGAATTCTAAGAAAATAAGGCCCTATCTGGAACTGGGGAGGAAAATAACTGATGATAGTCGGAGAGGATATAAAATGTAGACTGGCAATGGCAAGGAAAGAAGAGAAATTTGTTAACATCGAGTATAGGTTTCAGTATCAGGAAGTCGTTTCTGAAAGTATTTGTATGGACTGTAGCCATGTATGGAAGTGGAAGGTGGACGATAAATAGTCCAGACAAGAAGAGAATAGAAGCTTTCGAAATGTGGTGCTACAGAAGAATGCTGAAGATTAGATGGGTAGATCACATAACTAATGAGGAGGTATTGAATAGAACTGGAGAGAAGAGAAATTTGTGGCACAACTTGACTAGAAGAAGGGGTTGGTTGGCAGGGCATATTCTGAGGCATCAAGGGATCACTAATTTAGTATTGGAGGGCAGCGTGGAGGGTAAAAATCGTAGAGGGACACCAAGAGATGAATACACTAAGCAGATTGAGAAGGATGCAGTAGGTACTGGGAGATGAAGAAGCTTGCACAGGATAGAGTAGCATGGAGAGCTGCATCAAACCAGTCTCTGGACTGAAGACCACAACAACAACATCTAGAACTTGTTCAAAATGGTTCAAATGGCTCTGAGCACTGTAGGACTTAACTTCTGAGGTCATCAATCCCCTAGAACTTAGAACTACTTAAACGTAACTAACATAAGGACATCACACACATCCATGCCCGAGGCAGGATTCGAGCCTGCGACCGTAGCGGTCGCGCGATTCCAGACTGAAGAACCTAGAACCGCTCGTCCGCAACGGCCGGCTGGAACTTCTTGTTACCACAAAATCTATGAACTTTGGTGAAAAACTGATTACTTGGACACTAAAGTTGCTCTCTGTGAAATTTAATTAAACAAATAATCTGTTTTTACACTGTTTGGCTTACCTGAGTCGCACTGGATAACGCGGTGCAAACAAAATTTCAAAAACTAATTCTTAAATCAATTTATCTCACAACGATCGATAAATCCTAACAAAATATTTAAAAGCAAAGAGATTCTTAATCTGGAAGTCTGACGAATCAAGAATTCGGCATTATCAAACCGCTGTCGCAAGTAAAGAAACTTAATCATTACCTGTAATCCATTCTGTATAATTGTACGAATGTAGCTATAGCGCGTCTCGATAATAGAGTTGCAAAATCTAACTGACGTTATACAAGTTTTTTTGCATGGCCATCTCCCGCAGTAGCTGTTAAATCAGTCATTAATGGTTTTCTCGTACTCAACTTACTGCATTTTAATTAAAGAGAATTTTTCACCAGTCGCCTTTCGCTTTTATTTACAAAGCATCTTCCGTGGTTATTGGCTTGTCTTTACATTCTCTCCAAACCACTGCTTCTTCCCTCCTTGCTAGCAGCGGCTGATGTCGAAAGACTTCGTTTCATATATATGCTTGGCAGTTTTCGCCAATCTGTAGTATTTCTTGCCCTGAATTTTGGGCTATTCACCTTTGTAAATCGATATGAAGTTATGTGTTTTTTTTTTCACTCTGCACTGCCAAGTTTATACGTGAAACGACGTCTTTCGACATCAACAGCTGCTAGCAAGGAGGGAAGAAGCAATGGTTTGGAGAATATGAAAAGAAACACCAGTACCCATGGAAGATGGTTCATAAATAAAAGCGAAACGCACCTAGTGAAAAAATTCTCTTCAATTAAACTGGAGTATGCTCAAGACTGAAAAGCCAATAATAATTTATCTAACTGTTGAGACACGCAAAGCTGAAATGCGTTCCCTAAAATCATTGCTGTAACTATTCGTTCATAATTTTTGATAAGGGATTTAAATAAATTGAAAATTGGGATGTGGAGCTTGACTCTGGGTTAAATGAACTCAATAGCAATATCAAAGTATTTGACTTAATAACATTTAATGAAACTTCCATGATAGTTAAGCTTTCTCTGAAGTCAAGTAACTATTATCGAAGAATTACAAAAATTAAACTTCTTCACATGTATATTCATAGCTCAAACAAAATTTCAAAAACTAATTCTTAAATCAATTTCTCTCACAACGATAGATAAATCCTAACAAACTATTGAAAAGCAAAGAGATTCCTAATCTGGAAGTCTGACTAATCAAGAATTCTGCATTATCAAACCTCTGCCGCAAATAAAAGAAACTTAATCATTACCTGTAATCCAATTCTTTTTCCCTCTACAACAAATCTTCTATTAAACCGTAACACAATTCCCAAAAATCTCCAATGTTTGCTGCTTACTACTACTAAACCAAAACTCGACTGTTAACATCTAACTCGAAAGTTCTATTGTCTGTCTCCTCTCCTCTCCTCTCCTCGTGATCAATCGATAAATTTGGCACGCGTCTTCGCAGAACAAATATCTCCTGTAACTCATCCCTGTACAGCGCCCCTTCTCTGCCGAGGCTGCGTGCGTATGTCTAAGCAACTCAGTCTTTACAAGCGCGACACCAGACATCCAAAACAAGAAAAATTCCAACAAAAATTTACACGCACACCTTCCAACACTCCACGTCATTCTATACCCATCCAGTCCTAAAATGAAAACTTGTTATACGTCTACGGCTATGTCATGTTCCCGGTCATTGTGGCATAAAAGCCAAAAAAATAGTTTCGCATATGAACACCTTCTCAGTCGGTAGGCACGGACGAGAGCATGCTGAAAAGTAATGCCTCTGATTTTTTTTGTGAAAACTCTTAAAGCTTTTTTCAAAAAAAGAAACTTCATTAACGTTATACTTGATTCTTCGTGTCTACGTGCCACGCAGGATTAGCCAAGCGGTCTGAGGCGCTGCAGTCTGGACTGTGCGGCTGGTCCCGGCGGAGGTTCGAGTCCTCCTTCGGGCATGGGTGTGTGTGTTTGTCCTTAGGATAATTTAGGTTAAGTAGTGTGTCAGCTTAGGGACTGATGACCTTAGCAGTTAAGTCCCATAAGATTTCACACACATTTCAATATTTTTTCGTGTCTACGTATTTGTGTCTCAACATAGTCACCCTGGCGACGAACACATTTCTGTCAACGATAGATCAGTTTGTTGATAACGTTAGTGTAGAATGTTTGACTCTGTTGATGGGGCCACAACCTTACCTCTGCTTGCACCACTTCATCACTATCAAAGCGAATTCCTCGAAAGTGCCCCATGAAAATCACATGGGGCCTAGTCGAGACTATATGGAGTATGATCGATGACAATGATTCCAAGATGTAGGATTATTGTAGATGTCATAGCGCTCGTGTGTAGCCTGGCATTCTAACGCCGAAGGGGAGGGGGCGAACTTTTTTTAATTGGTGCTTTCTGTCTTCTGAGCGTCTCGCAGTACACCGACACAGTTAAATTAGGCACCGCCGTGTTTCACGCTGCAATTATGAGCCCTCTAGTGGTAGAGTGTTGCAATTTGCGTCATCGAAGCAGGAAAGTCGACCAAGTAATATGCGAGAGATCAGCTGATCTTTAGAACAAAATAAAAAATTCGGAGGAATTACTTTTCAGCACATCTTCGTAAACAGGATGTAAAGAAGTCCACCACAAAATTTCAGTACTCATAATAAAGAGCTAAATATTTGCAGTTTGAGGAATGTGCGTATGTACCATACGAAATGACGAAAAATACACCATACCTACTCGAACCAAAACGGGACAAGAATTAAAGACCAAGAGAAAAATGTGCGGACTAAAAAGTACGGAAGGCAGGGTCGCAGTGTTTCTCCACTACTGTTCAACCTGTACATCGAAGAAGCAATGGCGTAAATGAAAGAGAGGATAAGGACTGAATTTAAAATGGTGAAAGGATATCACTGATAAGATTCGCTGATGACACTGTTATCCTATGTGAAAATGAGGAACAATTACAAAATCTGATGAATGAAATTTGCAGTTCAATGAGCGCAAAATATGGAGTGAGAATAATTCAAAGAAGGACGTAATTGTTACGGAGCAGCAGAGATGAGAAATAGATGCAAACTTGACATAGTAGGCGAAATGAAGCAATCAGCAAAATATTGCAGGCAAGGTGAATAAAGAAGCAAATTAGCAAGTGCAAAGTGAGAATCACCCGAGAATTGAAGGTCGATTGGCAACTAGCACAGACTTTAATATGAGAAAGAAGTCTCAGAGTGTAACTACGGAGCACAGATTTCTGTGGAAGTGAGTCCTGGATTGCAAGAGCACCGGATAAGGAAAGAATTGGAGCGTTTGAGAGATTGTGTTACAGTAGTATGCTGACAGATGAGTGGAATGATAATAATATGGACGCTTCTTCGCAGAACCGCGGAGAAAAAGAAAGGGGTTATAGGAAATGTGTCAAGACATCGGGGAACGACTTTCGCGTGACTGGAAGGAGTTAATGGGGACAAAGCGCACTTGTAAGAAATGCTTGTCATTTGCGGCACCATTGGCCTTACTGTGGTGAGGTGGCTTGCGTTCCTCAACGATACTGATAGTTGTAAGGTAGGCGCTACCACACCGGAAGGATATACATGGAGAGGCAATTTAATATATGGTTCCTGAAGAGGAGCAGCAGCCTTTTCACAAACTAGAGACAACAATCTAGAGGATGGATGATCTGGCCTTGTAACATCAGTCAACATGGTCTTGCTATGTTGGTACAGAGAAGAGCTGAAAGCAGAGAGGAACCATAGCCTTTATACAAGGTCGATGAAAAAGTATCCGTTCGAAGGGCGTATAGTCCAGAATCGGTATGCTGATCAGGAAAAATCGCCACAAGCATTGTGGTAAGCATCCCGTCGAGGCGCCAGGTTGAAGCTATCCCTCTGGTTAAAACATCGCTTGCTGCTGAAGGAGGAAGTCCGCAACTGCCTGCTGTACATCCTCGTCCGACGGGAATCGTCGACCCTTCAAGGCTTTTTTTAAGGGACCGAATGTGTGGCAGTTGCATTGGGAGAGATCAAAACTAAAGAGCGGTAGCCCGAGGGTCACCCACTAGAGATGGTGTAACTTCTGCGTTACACTTGCGATGTGGAGGCGTCTTGTTTCGAATCGCGACCTGCACGAACTTGGCTCAACATTCCGCAACGCTTATTTTCGACATATATGCTTCCACATGCACGTTTTTCATTCTCCGATGGACGTCTACCGATATTTTTTCTACGGCGACCAAGAAAACAATAATATCCTATTGGTAATAGTATCATCTGTTTTAACTACTGACGGCGCCTTTGTCACAAACGTTTTATGAATCTGCACTACAGGATGTGATTTTAGTGTATTTTACTTCTGATGAAGGTATATTTAGATATACCGAAACCGTGGTCAAGAATTTTAATAAATCTTTATCCTGCAACAGCTTTGGTTGTCATCATTTACCGTGAAGAATTTCAACAGTTGCTGTTTCAGCCATGTTTAAAATCTTAGAACGTAAGTGGTTACAAAAAGGGCATTCCGTCAGGAAAAGGCGAACCGTCAAAGGTTGATGACAATGAGCACAACGTGGTATGGAACACCACTTAAAAAATGGCGATGGCTAAAACGACAGTGGCCAATGCGCAACGTAGCTAAAATAATCTCGCAGCGAGAGGGACGAGAGGAGGTCGGCCAAGCCGCTGGCAGAGGTTTAATTCCCATGAAGGGAAGACCAGCGGTGATACCCAAGTAACGCCACCTGCTGACAGACGGCAACACAGAGACCATCGGAGGGAATGGAAGAACTAGCGGGCCGACGTACGAGAACTGCAATCTTGGCAGCAGCATCATCGGTCTCGTTTCCCGTCAGACCGACGTGATCAGGGACCCACAGAAACATCACAGTGGCTCCATCAAGAGTGAGAAAGTGAAAGCTTTCCTGGACCCGTTGCACTAAGGAATAGATGGTGTACAGCACATAGGGGCTCTGAAAGAGTCGGAGCAAATGACACAATTGAGAAGCCTGTTTCGCCGAATGTATCCGTGGCCTGATACAGGGCGAAGAGCTCCGCTGTAAATATTGAGCAGTTTTCCGGAAGCCGATTCCGAAAATCGTAGATGCCAATGACGAAGGTACACCTGACACCACGGTCAGTCTGAGAGCCATCCCTGTATACAAAGTTCTGTGCAAAGGGCGAGAAACTTATAGCGATAGAGCGAGTCTGCAGTAGTGTCCTTCGCAAGCGAATGAAGTCCAAGGTGTGCACGGGCCGCCACACGAAGCGAAGGTGGTGAGGGGTTCACACCCACTGGGAAAGTGGCAGGTAGCATGAAGTAAAGCTGCTGGAGCAACAGCTGAAAGTGAACTCCAGATAGGTAATAGAGGAGGGATGCGCCCCACACTGTCGGTCAAAGGAGTCATCGAAGAAAGTGGCATAGAATGGGTGGCATGGCAGACAAACGGTATGCGTAGCCGCCGAAGTGAACAACACGTCGATATGCAGGTTCTGTATACAGACTCTCAACTGGGCTAACGTAAAAGGAGCCAGTGGCCAACCGGATACCATGACGATGGACTGTATTGAGACGGCGTAAGATGGATGGACGAGCAAATGCATAAACACCCATTGTCTAGTTTCGAACGGACAAGGTATCGGTACAAACAGAGGAGTACCACTGAGGACACATACAACACTGAGGGCCCGGGTACAGCTGGCAGCCAAATAAGACACATGGAAGGACCAAAAAAGTTTCCTATCGACCTTGAGCTCCAGGAATTTTGTAGTTTCAACGACAGAAGAGCAACAGGCCCAAGATGTAAAGACAGTGGAAGAAACCCATTGCACCCCTAGAAATTCATATAAACGGTTTTGTCAGTGGAAAACTAGAAGCTGTTGTCGATGCTCCACGAGTAAAGAAGATCGAGACAACGCTGAAGATGAACTCGAAATCTCCGCAAAATAGCTGCTCAAGGTATTGGAGATAGCAATAGGGTCCACAATGAAATCATCTGCTACGGCCATGCCGAAAATTCGGGAATGGGCCTTAGTCCCAGAGAGCGGTCAGATGTTGGTCCACACGACGGAAGAATGTGGAACCATTAAAGGAACTAGTGAATGAAATCCAGCTAGCTTTTTTGCTACCCTGAAGAACGCGACGACAGTGCGCACACAATTGTTTACAACGAATACAGTTCGCCATCATAGGATGACGGTTAAAAACGCGGAGAGCACGTCTCTGCGTGAATCCAGTCGCAGCACGCCTCATTAAACGAAGGGACTGGGCCACAGCATGGTAAAGATGAAGTGCGAGGAACGTTCTGCGGCGGTGAGGATAACGTTTGTAAGGTGTTCTACCTGGTCATCACAAATGGGGAAAAGTTGTTCGTCGAAGGTCGTCAGGGAGCAGTAAAGCCTCCAACTGGCCTTATAAAGCTGCCAGTTTCATTTTCACGTAGGGCGGGTAGGAGTCAGCAAACGGATAGCTCTTGGGAAATGGTATCTTGAGTGCGTGTCAGAGAGAGCGGACCACTCGAGACGATGGGCAAGCTGGGCAATGCAGAACGAGAGATCCAAATGGGAATAACTGTGCAGGGAGTCTGAAAGGAACGTGGGTGCTCCAGTGTTAAAGCTGATGAGACTGAGTTGGCTGAGAAGGTCAGGCAAGAGGGCACCTCTCAGACAGGTTCTGAGAGCCCGAAAGGGGATGGTATGCGTTAAAGTCACCGAGCAGCAAAAGGGGGTCAGGGAGTTGTCCAATGAGCTGGAGGAAGTCTGCCCTGTGACACTGAATGATGGAGGGATGTAAATGGTACAAAGCGAAAAGGTGAAGCGAGGACGGAAAAACGCAGACTGCAACAGCTTGCAGATGGGTGTTCAGGGAGACGGTTTGACTATGAACGTCATCCCAAATGAGCAACATGACGCCTCCATGAGGGGAAGATCAATGTGGGACAGGGAAAAAATGCGAGATGTCAATGTGGTAGTGAGGACGCAATTTTGTTTCCTGAAGTCAGAGAACAAGTGGTTGTTACAAATTCCAACAGCAGCCATAATTCCTCCTGGTTGGATCTAAGACCACGAACATTCCACTGTAGGAGAGTCATAACAGGGAAAGGGGAGGAGGAAATAAAATGAAAGGGCTTCACCTCGGCCGCTGTCGAGTGCCAGCCTTCGAAGATTCTCTGCTACAGGGTGCAGAGGCTGGAAGATCCTACTGCATGAGATCTACAGAGGCGTCAGCATTCTGTCTCGGTCCGTCAGTGGAGCCCAGTACAGAAAAACGGTTGGCGGTTCGCACGGCGTCATGGAGGTCGGCCGGATGTGGGTATCACTCGGCGACACCGTTGAAGAGGACCTCCAATTTAGCCAAGAAGACCGTTTGCCTTTGTTTGATTTCTTGGAGCCTCTGCAGTTGTCAGATGATATTTCAGACGTTTATTGGCTGGAGGGACATAAAAAGTTTTCACAGGAGTATTCTTTCTGTCCTTTTTGGGCTGCTGGTTCTGCAGTAGGTGATTTCGCCGCGTGAGGCGAAAATTTGGTGGCGAGCTGCACAGCGGAGGATAAAGTGATGGGGATTGTACTATGACACTGGGCGATTTTACAACCGTGGTGCTCAATTTGAAGTCGCATGCGTGCGTGGCCATGTCCTTCGTGGAGCAAGACGTAGCAAGATTGGTAATGTGAGTGGCTCTGAGCACTATGGGACTTAACTGCTGAGGTCATCAGTCGCTCGGTTCCGGACTGAAGCGCCTAGAACCGCTCGATCACAGCGGCCGGGTACGAGGAAATCTTCAGTGCTTGGTAACGAAAGAAAAAATATTCCACATAATATTTTACTTTAATGCTACTGGCTAATTTGTATATTCTGAAAATGAACGACTGTAAATAGAATCTTTGAAAAGCGTACCATTCGACAGGCGGCATACAATGATTGCGAATTACATGTGGGGAAGTGTACATCGCTAGAATAACAGAAATCTTTACGTATCTTTCTCAAAAATCACGAATACACTGGTTCTCAGTCGATGTGAAAGAAATCTGAGCGAGATTTCGATGCAAATGACTGTAGTCTGTCAGTGTTTAATAAAGGACAGTTTCAGTTTCATCGGTGGTGGTGGTGGTGGTGGTGGTGGTGGTTAGTGTTTAACGTCCCGTCGACAACGAGGTCATTAGAGACGGAGCGTAAGCTCGGGTTAAGGAAGGATTGGGAAGGAAATCGGCCGTGCCCTTTCAAAGGAACCATCCCGGCATTTGCCTGAAACGATTTAGGGAAATCACGGAAAACCTAAATCAGGATGGCCGGAGACGGGATTGAACCGTCGTCCTCCCGAATGCGAGTTTCATCGGATTCAAAGGCGGGTAGCGAAACAAATGCATGTAATCGTGATTAGTTGGTAGTCGACAAGAACAACAAAGGTTGTGCTGGAATGTTCCTACGTCGCGTGATTTGTAGAACTGAAGTAGAAAAATAAATACAAATGATTACATAATCACTCTAAGGTCAGCCTTAGAAACTTTATATGAAACGCCATAAAAAAACGATTACACGGTATCTGGTTACGCGTGAATAACAAACTTGTTATTTCACGAATTTTTCTTACACCAGAAAACAGAGAAAACAGTCGCACAGGCCAGATAAAAGAGCGATTTCACAAGCTCATGCGGTCACTGGGGAACTTATTTTCCCACGCGCATTCCTAGGCGTCTATACACTTCATTCCACGTGAGCGCCTCTCTCATGCTTTTCAGTGCTGCGGCAATGTGGCCTTCAAACTTTAATTTATTACTTCCGTCACACGACACCTCCCCATTTTGCTCCTGTTGGTGTTGTCTGATTTTGTTAAAGCGCTTCCAGTTCGTTTCCGTTTGTCCTGTTTCCCCAGCAAAAAATGGTTCAAATGGCTCTGAGCACTATGGGACTCAACTGCTGAGGTCATAAGTCCCCTAGAACTTAGAACTACTTAAACCTAACTAACCTAAGGACAACACACACATCCATGCCCGAGGCAGGATTCGAACCTGCGACCGTAGCGGTCGCGCGGTTCCAGACTGTAGCGCCAGAACCGCTCGGCCACCAGCGGCCGGCGTTTCCCCAGCAGTCCATCTCATTTTATATCTGTGTTCTTGTACGCTTACGATTCCACACCTATCATACACTGTTTCGCATATGCAGCATGAACCGAAACTCAAGGTTCTTTTTGACTGAAGTCGCGGATGGTAAAGTTGGCTTACGTTCCATGGCTCTGAGGCAGACCTTCAGACAATTATTCTGCTTTTTTTTCAGTCCAACTGAGCAAACCAAAATAAAGACTGTCAGATGAAACATTAATTTACTTTAAGCAGACTATCATTTACAGCTTTTCCATGTTTTTGAAAAAATCATTATTGGTTACAACAGCTGTATATCAGTACAGTAAACCTACCAATTTCGTTCAAAAAGAGACCATCGACAGTAAAAAAATTTATTGGAGAACATGTGTCGAATCATGACAAATTTTATCCAGGTCAACGTTATACAACAACTGTATCAAAATTATGGGATGCAGGAAAGTACCCAGTTTACATACAAGCCAATACGTCAACAGCGCAAAGCACATGGCCAGACTTTATGATTATATCTTTGAACTGTTACCCTATAGATACTTTTTTCCTGAGATTACACAAGAGGTGACAGAGAACTACGTGGAAGTTGAACAAAGATTGTTAACGCCTTTGTTCCCAATCGAGAGACCAGATCTTGCAACTATCTGACAATCAGTTGTCTGACCTCGGTGAAATGCTGGATGGTGTGCTACCTGCGACCCTAACCAACATCACCGTGTAGATGGTTTCAAAAACTTCTACTTGTGGGAGTAATGGAATTGTTACAAGGCAGAGATCAGTTTTGTCAGATTTGTGCCTTTTAATTTAGTTTCGAGGTTGTCAACACTTGACAGAAATTGTTTCCTAATATAGGAGTGCTGAGGGTTGATATGGATCACTTTAACATAGTATAACATCATTTCTATCCTCCTCAACTCGGCGAGGAAGAGAGTCCAGCACTTAGTTTAAGTATGCCATACCTAACTGAAGTAACTCATTGACTATTAGATCGTGTAGAAACAAAAAATTATGGGGATGGTGATTACAACGTTTCGGCCACTGTTACAAATAATCGCAGACATTTTCTGTGGGATTAAGGTCGGGTAATTTACTGTTCGTCAAACCATGAACGTATATGCGCACATGGCTGTTCGCATCTTGGAACATGGGAGAGTTGACAACATACTCACTATGAAGAAGTAGAAACATGGATAGCGCTTTGTCAACGATACTGTTAAAGAAATCCTTGTTCGTGTTCAGCGTAACCTGAATCTTTGGACTCATGTAACGGTAAGAAAACACAGCCACATAATCACAGTGCCAGCTCCAGCCTTAACTGCATAAATCTCCATACACAGCGCGTTAAACGCCTCATTGGACTGTCGGCACTCTCTAAACCTTGAATCATTAGGAAAGAGGCAAATTAGACGTGTCGCGCACACTAAAGTCTCGTTAGATAGCGTCCAATTTCTGTGACGTCTCGTACACTAAATATGTGCCGCTATGAGCAACGAGGATCTGCGAGACACCTGATTCAGTTTCCTTCGCAGTGTTGGCTCAGAAACTGCTTGAAATGGATATCCGATAACTTATAGAACCTCAGTCCATCGTCGTTGACAAGATGTGACATTCATCTCTAGTATCTGTCAGTAGGAATCTTCATATGACCACGTTGTCACGCCGGGCTACACGGTTCAGAACGGTATACGATTCCTCATGTAGACACACTGGGCAGACTGCGTTGATGCATCTACAACTACATATACATTGATACTTGCAGATCACACTTAAGTGACTGAAAGAGGTTTCACCGAACCACCTTCATAATAATTCTCTATTATTCCAATGTCGAACAGCGTGCGGAAGAAACGAACACCTATATCTCCCCGTCTGAGCTCTGATTTCCCTTATTTTATTACGATGAGCGTTTCTCCCTATGTAGATCGGGGTCAACGAAATATTTTCGCATTCGGAGGAGAAAGTTGGTGATTGAAATTTCGTGAGAAGATTTCTCCGCAACGAAAAACGCCTTTGTTTTAATTATGTTAACCCTAAGCGCTGTATTATGTCCGTGACACACTCTCCCCTGTTTCGCGATAATACAAAACGTGTTGCTCGTATTTGAACTTTTTCGATGTACTCCGTTTATCGTACTTGGTAAGGACCAAAACCGTGCAGCAGTACTCCGAAAGAGGACGGACAAGCGTAGTGTAGGCAGTCTCTTTAGCAGATCTGTTACATTTTCTAATTGTCTTGCCAATAAAACGCAGTCTTTGGTTTGTCTTTCCCACAACATTTTTTGTGTGTTCCTTCCAATTTAAGTTGTTCATAATTATACATTTCTAGGTATTTAGTTGAATTTACGACATTTAGATTTGATTGATTTATCGTGTAACCGAGGTTTAACGGATTCTTGTTAGCACTCATGAGGATGACCTCACACTTTTCGTTATTTAGCTTCAATTGCCGATTTTCGCACCATTCAGATATCTTTTCTAAACCGTTTTGCAATTTGTTTTGATTTTCTGATGACTTTACTAGACAATAAACGACAGCATCATCTGCAAATAACCTAAGACGGCTGCTCAGTTTGTCTCCTAAATCATTTATATAGGTTAGGAACAGCAGAGGCACTATAACACCATCCTGGGGAACGCGGGAAATCACTTTTGTTTTACTCGATGATTTTCCGTCATTTACTACGAACTGTGACCTCTCTGACAGGAAATCACGAATCTAGTCACACAACTGAGATTATATTCCATAAGCACGCAATTTCACTACAAGCCGCATGAGTGGTACACTGTCAAACGCGTTCTGGAAATCTAGAAATATGGAATCTATTTGAAATCTCTTGTCAACATACTCAACATTTTGTGTGCGTAAAGAGCTAGTTGTGTTTTACAAAAACGACGTTTTGTAAATCCGAGTTGACTGTGTGTAGATAGACCGTTCACTTCGAGGTAACTCATAACATTCAGACACAATATATGTTCCAAAATCCTGCTGCATATCGACGTTAATGATGTGGGCCTGTAGTTTAGTTGATTACTGCTAGTGCCTTTTTTGAATATTGGTGTGGCCTGTGCAACTTTCCAGTCTGGGTAAGGATCTTTCATCGAGCGAACGACTGTATATGACTGTTAAGTATGGAGCCATTGCATCAGCATATTCTGAAAGGAGCCTAATTGGTATTTAGTCTGGATCGTAAAACTTGCTTTTATTAAGCGATTTAACTTGTTTCACCACTCCGAGGATATCTACTTCTAAGTTACTCATGGTGTCAGATGTTCTTGATTCTAACTCTGGAACATTTACTTCGTCTTCTTTGGTGAAGGAATTTCGGAAGGCCGTGTTTAGTAACTCTGCTTTAGTAGCACTGTCATCGATAGTATTTCCATTGCTATCGGGCAGAGAAGGCGTTGGTTGTGTCTTTCCCCTAACATACTTTACATACGACCAGAATCTCTTTGGATTTTCTGCCAGTTTTCGAGACAAATCTGGAAATTTTAATTACGGTGCGGTCATAGGCTCGTCCAAACGCGATAGCTTCTTTCTTCGATTCTGTCGCATTTTCACGCCGATCCATCTTACTCTACTGAATCCGTAAAAGTCACACACACAAAAAATGGTTCAAATGGCTCTGAGCACTATGGGACTTAACTTCAGAGGTCATCATTCCCCCAGAACTTAGAACTAGTTAAACCTAACTAATCTAAGGACATCACACACATCCATGTCCAAGGCAGGATTCGAACCTGCGACCGTAGCGGTCCCGCGGTTCCAGACTGTAGCGTCTAGAACCGCTCGGCCACTCAAACCGGCGCCTCACACACACACACACACACACACACACACACACACACACAAACACGCCATGAGTTATGTCAGTTCTACACAGTCTGTTCTCTTAAGGTGCGACTAATATACTTACCGTTGTAATTAAGTCAAATTGTGGGATTGGACAAAGACCTTTAGCGCATGTACGCTGCCTGAAGTGTGGCGGTGCCGTGCTACCAAAATTAGCAGTAGCGGGTAGTTGAGGTCCTGCACACTTGGTATATCGTGGAAAACGAAGTGTTAATAGTGACTGGACAAAAAATGGAAACATCGTGGAAAACAAACGCTTAAACGCAAATGCAGATGTTAGCCATGCCTGCAGGTCGCGCTTTTCTACTCGTATTTTATCACGAACGGTATCTGTGCAGTGCCCTCAATACGTTGCGAGTGTCACTCGTGACCAGAACAGCGTTCAGTGTAGCTGTGAGTGCATCATGTCGGAACTAAGTGAATTCTGTCGTGGGAAAATTATTCGTGCTCGTACTATCTATGCTTCCATAACTAAGATAGCCAAAGTGTTTGCTGTTTCAGGAGGCACCGTGTCATAGATTTATACCGTATTCAGGGAAAACGGGAAAACATCTGCCTAGTCACACCGCGGACGTAATTGTGTGTTCGGTGATTTCGTCAGAGTGTCATTGAAGAGGATTACCACGAAAAATAAGAGTACGCCTGCTACAAAAGTCTGCAGAACTGAATTTCGCACTCACCGACGCTGTCAGCACCAAAACAATACGGAGGGATAGCCATAAGCAGGGAACTGCAGGGCGAGCTGGAAGTCCGAAACATTTCACCAGTGATGCAAAAGTCCGTAGCAGCAAACGTGGTACTGAAGCCATAAAACTGGGAACAATGGAAGAATGTTATTTCGTAGGATGAATCTTATTTCACTCGTTTGTAACTTGTGGCCGAGTTTACGTCCAAAGAGTGAAACGTGGCGGAGGTTCGGTGATGATTTTGGCAGGCATAATGTGGAACTCCATGGCTCCCGCTGTTACTCTCCAAGGTCGCATTACAGCCAAGGATTACGTGACCATTTCGGCTGATCAGGTCCATCCCAATGGTATTCCAAGACAACAGGATCCCTCTTAACATAGCTCGCATCGTCCAGGACCGGCTTCGTGAGTATGAGGATGAATTTTCGCATATCCCTGAGCACCAGATGTCAATATTAATGAGCTTTTGTGGTCTGCTCGTCATCGCTATTCACCTCCATCATCACTAACTAGACCTGCCACTATTTTGCAGGAAAAACGATACAAGATTCCCTTAAAAACAAACAGGGCCCGTATTTATCCATTCCGAGACGACATAATCTATTCTAAATGCCAACTGTTTTCCTACACCACTTTGCGTGCGGTAATGAAATTGTTTTTGGAGTTCCAGTACTTTTGTCCACCTCTTGTACGTTAATCAACGCCATCCTTGTCAACAAATTTCGGCTAAGGAGCATTATAAAATGTAAATGTCGTGTGACTAGAGCCTCCCGTCGGGTAGACCGTTCGCCGGGTGCAAGTCTTTCGATTTGACGCCACTTCGTCGACTTGCGCGTCGATGGGAATGAGATGATGATGATGATGATTAGGACAACACAACACCCAGCCCCTGAGTGGAGAAAATCTCCAACCCAGCCGGGAACTGAACCCGGGCCCTTAGGATTGACATTCTGTCGCGCTGACCACTCAGCTACCGGGGACGGACAGGAGTATTATGTAAAGTTTTTTTTTTTTAAATTACCGCTACCAGTCACAAAATTTGTAATCTATTGTGTTATTTATTTAGCGACATGTTTCGAGGGTTAAACCTCATCTTCAGGCTAAATGACATTACGAAAACAACTTTACAATAAGGTCATACTGATATTACATAGTCTTTTCGTAAATGCTGTGGTCATCCTGTGGAAGAAGAGAAAAGTTAGTAAGAGGCGATGTCACTGTGGAAGCTGGACTGAATATTTGCACGAAAATGTTGTGTAACGGTCACTCACTTTGTTCCTCTGACGTGGCAGTCTCGTTGTGTTGTGGTGTATCCATTTCCGTGGCTCTCTTGGTCACTGTTCACGAAATTGTCACTAACATGACAGTAACATGGCAGTAACATGGAAAAGCGATCACAAACAGTTCTGTAGTGCAGTGGTCCATCTTGACATCCCCTCTTACTAAGTTTTCTCTTTCTTCTTCCTCAGGATGACCACAGCATTTACGAAAAGACTATGTAGTATCAGTATGACTTATTGTAAAGTTGTTTTTGTAATGCCAATTAGCCTGATGATGAGGCTTAACCTTCGAAACATGTCGCTAAATAAATAAGTAATACAATAAAAAATAGTCTAAATGGCTTCAAAAAGGAGTATTATGACTATTACGTTTGCGGGCTACCGGAACAACGAGCAGTATCTGATGACGTGAATGTCATCATAGACAGTCAGATTTGTTTGAAGTAAGGGCTCAACAAGAGCGCAGTTAATTAAGTGCTGTAGCGGTGTCGGTGACAGCGACTACCACACCTCTTCCTGGAGCAACATGCCGACCTCAGGGTGGAGCGCGACGTGTGGCGAGATGAAGTCTTCCAGAGCATCGGGTACGCGTGATCCCCTAGCTTGCGGCGTCTCCCTCAAGGACACGGTCAAGGTGTGAGGAGGTGGGGGAGGTGGAGGGGGGGGGGCTACGATCGGCTAAGATCAGGTAACCACGTCACGACCCTGACCCGCGCCACGCCCAGTCTGGTGGCTTACGTAAGGAGCGGCACAGGTGACGTCGGCCACGCCCAGATACTCCGCTCCCTCTGGCCACAGACGAGGCGCGCCTCCAAGGGCGCACGACGCTACCTTGAAACCGGACTTTTTAATAAAAATTCTATGCCCCTCCATCTGCATCCATCCTACGAACAAAATGCCGCTCTCTGTACTCTAATAACTTGAACTGTCCTTCATATTCCATATACTGCTATTGCATTTCTTTACGAAAATGTCAAACCTGCTTATTACTACAGCTAGTATGGAAGTTATAGATTTCCTTATGATCAGTTTAACCTCCTGAATGGGAAAATAGCAGGGAGGCAGTTCTGAAGGTACGCTTGATAATGGAAGTCTGGCTTAAAAGAAATCAAGACACCTTTACACCACCTGTCGACGTAGCACACGCGTTCGACAATGTAAAGTTGAGAACGATGTTAGAAATCCACAGAAAAATAGGACAGTCTGTAGGCAAAGGCAAATAAATACAAGTACACTACTGCCCATTAAAATCGCTACACCACGAAGATGACGTGTTACAGATACGAAATTTAACCGACAGGAAGAAGATGCTGTGATATGCAAATGATTAGCTTTTCAGAGCATTCACAAAAGGTTGGCGCCTGTGGCGACACCTACAACGTGCTGACATGAGGAAAGTTTCCAACCGATTTCTCATACACAAACAGCAGTTGACCGACGTTGCCTGGTGAAACGTTGTTGTGATGCCTCGTGTAAGGAGGAGAAATGCATACCATCACGTTTCCGACTTTGATAAAGGTCGGATGGTAACATATCGCGATTGCGGTTTATCGTATCGCGACATTGCTGCTCGCGTTGGTCGAGATCCAATGACTGTTAGCACAATATGGAATCGGTGAGTTCCGGAGGGTAATACGGAACGTCGTGCTGGATCCCAACGGCCTCGTATCACTAGCAGTCGAGATGACAGGCATCTTATCCGCATGGCTGTAATGGATCGTGCAGCCACGTCTCGATCCCTGAGTCAACAGAGGGGGACGTACTCAACGACGAACCTGGGTGCACGAATGGCAAAACGTAATTTTTTCGGATGAATCCAGGTTCTGTTTATAGCATCATGATGGTCGCATCCGTGTTTGGTGACCTCGCGGTGTACGCACATTGGAAGCGTGTATTCGTCATCGCCATACTGGTATATCACCCGGCGTGCCATTGGTTACACGTCTCTGTTACCTCCTGTTCGCACTGACGGCACTTTGAACAGTGGACGCTACATTTCAGATGTATTACGACCCGTGGCTCTACCCTTCATTCGATCCCTGCGAAACCCTACATTTCAGCAGGATAATGCACGACCGCATGTTACAGGTCCTGTACGGGCCTTTCTGGATACAGAAAATGTTGGACTGCTGCCTTGGCCAGCACATTCTCCGGATCTGTCACCAATTGAAAACGTCTGGTCAATTGTGGCCGAGCAACTGCCTCGTCACAATATGCCAGTCACTATCTTGATGATCTGTGGTATCGTGTTGAGCCTGCATGGGCAGCTGTACCTGTACACGCCATCCATGTTCTGTTTGACTCAATGCCCAGGCGTATCAAGGCCGTTATTACGGCCAGAGGTGATTGTTATGGGTACTGATTTCTCAGGATCTATGCACCCAAATTGCGTGAAAATGTAATCACATGTCAGTTCTAGTATAATATATTTGTCCAATGAATACCCGTTTATCATCTGCATTTCTTCTTGGTGTAGCAATTTTAATGGCCAGTAGTGTAAAATAGCGTAGAAGGAACAAGAATGAAGCAATAAGAGATTTAAAAAATGCTGTTTTCTGTGTACGTCCGAAAAACACAGAAGGGATTCAGAGACGGGATTAAAATTCAGCTGAAAGGATATCAGTGAAAAGATTCGCTTCTGACACTGCAATCTTCTGTGAAAGTGTGAAAGAATTACCGGAGGTGTTAAATGTTCCGGCGTATCGACAAGCGCCGGCTCGAAGATGGAGAACACAAGAGCAGAGAAGGCTGTGAGACGACGTCGGCCAATGGTGCGCTGACTAGGACCGCACAACGGCAGGAGTGGCCTCTACAAGAAGAGAATATAATCGCCGCTCCTTCCAGCCTCGGCCGCACACTACTAGACCGGCACTAGGAGAGCACTGCGATAGCAGTTATTAGTGATCCGTATCAATTGCTTGTATGGACATAGTATACAGAGAAAGACATAGACTATTTGCATGTCGCCCATCGCTTGGGACACGTTCTCGTAAAAAAGTCTTGTCTATCTTCTGTATTGTAATAAAAATTGTTAATGTGATTTGCTTCAATTGTTGTATAGCATTACGAAGACGCAGCATGCTTTAGGCACTCTATACGAGACGAGTGGGCAGGACCCCACATTAAATGGCATCTACAATCTATTGAGCACGAATATGAATTAAAAGTAATAAGAAAGACGAACGCTTTACTTTGTAGTCCAAATAAGATATTCTGGACGAGGAAAGAAGGAATTAAGAAGCGTAGTAGCACAGGCAAAGGGAGCATTCCTCGCTAAGAAAAGCCTAGTAGTATCGAACAGAAACCTTCATTTCAACAGGAAATTTCTCTGCATGTCTGGAACGCAGCACTGACGTAAATCATGCGCTGTGGGAAAAACCACAAAAGAAGGGAATCGAAGTTTTGAAATATGATTGGAGAAGGAGTAGGTCCTACGCAGAATCAGGGAAAAAGGAATATGTGAAAAAAATTAACTAGAGGATCGGACAGGATTATAGGATCTGTGATAAGCCATCTGCAAATAACTTTCTTGATACTAGAGGGCAAACACTGTAAGCAAAGATAGCGACTGAAATATACGAGGATCATCCAGAAACTCAGTTTCCATCTACTTTCAACAGAATCACACCAGAAATGAGACATTAATCATATCTAGGGATAAACTATTGTACTGATGTGCCGTGGAAGTCTGCCTGGAAATGGGAACAGCGGTGTGTCAGGCGTCTTCAGTTCTTCGTCGTTGTGTAAATGCTGACCGGAGGACAGACATTTCTTTCTGGACACGAAAAGATGGAAATCGCTGGCAGCAGGATCAGAACTGTACAGTGGACGATCGAACAGATGCCGGCCGAACTGCTTCAGAACACTTGTGCCCGTCGAGTCGTATGTGGGTGAGCAATGTTACGTATCAACACAACACATTCTAACAGTACCACCACTTGCAAAGTAGGTTAGAAATCAGATTAATAATGTTGCTCACGCAGCATATGTTCGCTTTATCGGGCAACAACAAAGTTATTGACTGTGGATGGTATCGTCAGACTGGAAATAATGAAGTCACTGTAAAAAAATCATTAATTTTGACACTTATCTTGAATGGATTCCCACGTAGATTTCGTCGAAGTTGTTATGGCTCATTTGTTGATTCTAGGGTGATTCCACTTTGACTGTTAGAAGGTCCCGGTCTGTATTTTAGCAATATTTGAAGACCTAACAAATGCGTTTTTCAGGAAATTCTTAATGATCAAACAATCCCAGATCAGAACAATGGTATGGTAGAAATAATTTTTGACTTGGTGTTCACGATCCACATTTTTATTAAACTTCTTGTAAATTCACATATACTTCTTGTTAATTGTCACATCATCAAGAAAACAGTTTTGTATCAATCTTCATATATTTAATTTCCACTTTAACCAAACACAAGACTTGACTGTTATTTTACAAAGCGAAATAACAACTTCTGCGAAGTGTAACAAGCACTGCTCTGTGCCCATTCGCGCCAAAACGGTTACAAGTATGTCAAAGATAATGACAGTCTCACAGAAATGAATACACACAACAACCATATCACTATAATATATCGATACATTGGAGTGCCATATACATTAATAAAACCATATGTGAATATTGTCACAAAAATATTTCTGTTACTTCGCAGAAAAGTATTACGATATTACTGGTATCGAGAACTGGGGTTGGAGTGCCGTAATGGTCACGTAAATAAAGAACCATTACAACATGCATTGAGCGTTCCACGCCCCTTGTTTCGAATGGCCCACTGCAATTTCCGCACTGTTTCACAATAATGGTCAGCGTTCAGTGTTTCACCTCTGGGCAGGAAGTAAATGAGCAGCATGCCGTACTTGTTCCAGAACACGATGCGCTTTACTGAGTAAAAGAAGGGACAGGAAAATGGGACTGTGTTAAGATAGTAGGGAACAACTTTCATGTTAACAGCGCTCTAGAGAGGATAAAAACGGTAGAGGAAGACATAAATTGGAACATGTCAAATAAATAATTGAAGGTGTTGGGTGAAAGTCTACTTTATGATAAAGAGACCGACGCAGGGGAGAAATTCGTTACGGGAATCAAAGCCTTCCAAAAAAATGATCTGTGTTAGTCTCAGTCGTTTTTAACACATTATGAATATTTTTAACATCATTCATTGCCCATTTAAAGACCTGTTACCTAGTGTTTTAGAAATAGTTCGTGGAAGTTCCAAAAGTTGTTCAATATTACAAGTAAATATTGTTTTCAGCAATAAAAAATAGAAGAAATGATAGTGAGTTCCAAAGAAAAGCTATATGGGGTTGGGTTGTTTGGGGGAGGAGACCAGACAGCGAGGTCATCGGTTTCATTGGATTAGGAAAGAACGGGGAAGGAAGTCGGCCGTGCCATTTCAAATGAACCATCCCGGCATTTGCCTGGAGCGATTTAGGGAAATCACGGAAAAACTAAATCAGGAAGGCCGGACGCGGGATTGAACCGTCGTCCTCCCGAATGCGAGTCCAGTGTGCTAGCCACTGCGCCACCTCGATCGGTTAAAAGCTATACTACATGACGAAAGGAGGATCAGAGATGACAGGAAAGATTAGAGGTGAGGTTAGACTCCCGCTACCAAAGCTCAGCGGAGGTGTGCGGTGATGTTGCGACGGGGGGGGGGGGGGGGGGTTATGTACCTACTTCTATGTACTAGGCAAGTTGGTCAACGAAGTTGTCATCATCGTTCGTACTGTTGCTTGTGTCTGTCTCGCCTTCTCCCTCGTCCCGTTGCCTGGGTTGATATGACTTATTGCTGATGTTGATGGATAAGGTGTAAAGTCTCCGGTCCTCGTCACTGCTATCCCATCCCCGTTACCTGCCATCTCTTTACATAGCGATTATCTCTTCTTCCTTCTAGTGTTGATGGTAGTTATCTTGACCCACCTTGAACCAATGAGCTGCGGCTCGATATCTGGTACTGTAGTCTGTCGGGTATATTCCCAAGACCACATGCAGAGCTTCAAGTGACATAGTGAGGAAGCCTCGATACATTACGGATACCTATAACAGAGGAGAGGGACTGCAGGGTAAAGTACACACCGATTCCAGATCGATACAGAGATGTTAACGGAATTTTTAATGAGCTACGGATTACATACCGTTCTTCCTGAGAGGTTGCCATTTACGAGCTGGTATCGTTGCACATGTTCCGCGGCGGACCTCGTGGGATGCAGTCATTGTGTGAGAACACAACCGGTGACCTCCCTGCGTTGCAGTGACCCAGTTCGCTGCGCTGCCGTCCTTGGCACGAACCTGCCCACTGCCTGCACTGGGGGTCACTTCTGAGACTTTGCAGCAAGCCATCAGGCTTCTAAGAAAATGCATATTCTGCAGCACGCGGCAGATGCTAACAAATGCTGTGACTCGAAGGCAATAACAGATTTAACAGACTATAATACTAACACGATGAAGGCGTCTACATCCTCCATTCACTTCTACTGAAACTTTCAGGCTGAAAGACCGTGGTCAATAGATAAAACAGGAGTATATCCTGCGCAGACGATGAGCAAGTGAAGAAACCGAAAGTGAACACAGTAAGGACGTTTAAAAAATGAGACTGCCAGAAAGTCCAAAATGGGTAAACAGGAATGGCTAGAGGACAAATGGATGTGCCGTGTGGCTAGGGCCTCCCGTCGGGTTGACCGTTCGCCTGATAGAAGTCTTTCGAGTTGACGCCACTTCGGCGACTTGCGTGTCGATGTGGATGAAATTATGATGAATAAGACAACACAAACCCAGTCCCTGGGCGGAGAAAATCTCCGACCCAGCCAGGAATCGAACCCGGGCCGGTAGGTGCGACATTCCGTCGCACTGACCACTCAGCTACCAGGGGTGGACAGAGGACAAATGAAAGGCTATAGATACATGTATAGCTACGGGAAAAATAGATACCGCCTATAGGGAAGTTAAAGACGTTTTTGGAGAAAAGAGAAGCAACTGTATGAATACCAAGAGCTGAGGTGAAGAACCATTACTAAACATAGAAGGGGCAGCTGGAAGGTGGAACGCGTACATAGAGGGGCTGTACGAGGGAAATTAACTTGAAGGCAATATTGGAGAAAGGGAAGAGGAGGTAGATGAAGACAAGATATCAGATATCATACTGCGAGCAGAATTTGACAGAGCACTGCAAGACCTAAGTCGAAACAAGGACCCTGGAGTAGACATTCCCTCGGAACTACTGATAACCTTGGCAGAGCCGGCCACGACAAAACTGTTCCGCTTGGTGTGCAAGACATATTAGACAGGCGAGATACTCTCAGACATTAAGAAGACTGTAACAATTCCAATTCCAAAGGAAAGCAGGTGCTATCAAATGCGATTATTATCGGACTGTTAGTTCAATAAGTCTTGTTTACGAAAGGCTGACACGACTTATTTGTGGAAGAACGGATAAATTGTCAGAAGCCGACCTCGGAAATAATTGAATTCTGGAGAAATGTAGGAATACGGAGACAGTACTTACACTATGTTTTATCTTGGAAGGGAGGTTAAAGAAAGGTAAACCTACATGTAGTGTTTGTAGATACATAAAGCTTTAGTCAATAGATACTTCGAAATTCTGAAGGTAGCAGATGTGAAATACAGAGAGTGAAAGGTTAGTTGCAACTTGTGCGTTAACCAGACTGTAGTTATTAAGGGTTGAAGGACATGAGAGGGAAACAGTGATTGAGAAGGAAGAAGACAGAGTTGTAGCCTAACCCTGATGTTATTCAATCTGCACATTGAGTAAGCCGAAAAAGGAAACCAAAGAAAAATTTTAAGAAGCAATAATGTTCAGGGAAAAGAATTGTTGAAAGGAATGCACAATTCCTAAAAGGAGAATATAATATGAACATTAACGAAAGCAATATAAGGGTCATGGAATACTGTCGAATTAAATCAGGTGATACTGAGGAAATTAGATTAGAAAATGAGGAACTACAAGCTGTTGTTTGGACAGAAAATAATTAATGATGGACAAAAAAGAAAGGATGTACAATATAGAATGGCAGTGACAAGAAAAGCGTCTCTGAATAAAAGAAATTTGTTAACACATAATATAAATTTAAGTGATAGGAAGTCGTTTCTCAAGGTATTTGTCCGGACTGCGGCCCTGTGTGGATGTGAAACATTCAAATGGGTGTTGGCTGCAGAAATTATTCGGCGATGTAGAGGCTTGCACAGGGTAGAGTAGCGAGGAAATCTGCATCAAACTAGTTTGCGGCCTGAAGTTTGCAACAACAACAAAAGAGGGGGACTAACCTTACTGTTCTCCACGCTCAGAAGGTTTTTTTGTCAATATATTTCTGATTATGAAGGTATGCATATTCAAAACGAATAAGAACTGGTTTGCTTTTGCATTGTGAATGATGGTTGAGCCTACAGTTTAGCATTCAAGCTAACTACAGCCACGACCTCACATCCAGTCATGGACAAAATTGAAGTGATGGGTACGTGGAAAGACTTGATGCGAAAGTCCACGAACTGATAATGAATGTAACACATGCTGAGAGTTATTAGAGGAAAATTATGCCACGATAGAGAATCAATAGCGCTGTCCTTAGTGAAGTGCAGAAATATGAATTAGATATCGCTTGCGTTTCAGACGGCCATGCTGAAATGAAGAGAGTCCATGGGATACTGCTAACAGTATAGGACTGCCAGGAACTGCAGAGTTTGATACGAACAGCAAGTGATTTTGTTGCTAGCAGATTTCTGTCGAAAGTAACGGTACGCTGCTCCAGTTAAAGAGGCCTTTCGGAATCGCTTTGTTTACCGTTTAGCGCATCCCGTCCAATGTTTAGAGTTTACCGTTTACTGTCTACCATTTAACATTTAACGTTAAACGTTTACTGTTAGGCGTCTAGTGTTTAGTGTTTAGTGTTTAGCATTTAGCATTTACCATTTAGCATTTACCGTTTAAGTTTTTGGCATTTAGCGTTTAGGGTTTGCCATTTAGCGTTTATCTTTTAATGTTTAGCATATAATATTTCGTGTTTACTGTCAAGTGTTTAACGTTTAGCACTTATCATTTAGTATTTGATGGTTTACCATCTAGCACTTAGCATTTAGTTTTTACCATTTAGCTTTGCCATTTAGTATTTATCATTTAGCGTTTGTTGTTTAGCATTCATCATTTAGCGTTTACATCTACATCTTCGTGATTACTC
This sequence comes from Schistocerca nitens, assembly GCF_023898315.1. Classification (NCBI taxonomy): domain Eukaryota; kingdom Metazoa; phylum Arthropoda; class Insecta; order Orthoptera; family Acrididae; genus Schistocerca; species Schistocerca nitens. The sequence goes on along the minus strand of NC_064619.1, from coordinate 560,358,307 downwards.
TGCTATTCACAGTAAAGTGCCTGGTAAAGGGTTCAATAAACCACCTTCATGCTGTCTCTCTACCGTTCCACTCTCGAACGGCACGCGGGAAAAACGAGCACTTACATTTTTCTGTGAGTGCCCTTATTTCTCTTATTTTATCGTGATGATCATTTCTCCCTACGTAAGTGGGTGCCAAAAGAATGTTTTCGCAATCGGAGGAGAAAACTGGTGATTGAAATTTCATGAGAAGATCCCATCGCAACGAAAAACGCCTTTGTTTTAGTTATTGCCACTCCAATTCATGTATCATGTCTGTGACACTATCTCCCCTATTTCGTAGTAAAACAAAACGAGCTGCCCTTCTTTCTACTTTTTCGATGACATCCGTCAGTCCCACCTGATGCGGATCCCACACCGCACAACAATACTTCAGAATATGGCGGACAAGCGTAGTGTAAGCAGTCTCTTTGGTAGACCTGTTGCACCTTCTAAGTGTTCTGCCAATGAATCGCAGTCTTTAGTTTGCTCTACCCACAATATTATCTGTGTGGTCGTTCCAATTTAGGTTATTTGTAATTGTAATCCCTAAGTATTTAGTTGAATTTACAGCCCTCAGACTTGTGTGACTTATCGCGTAATCGAAATTTAGCTGATTTCTTATAGTATTCATGTTAATAACTTCACACTTTTACCATTAAATGTTCAGCATTTAGCGTTTACCCTTTAGTGATTAGCGTTTATCTGGAGGAGGCGCGCACACCATTAGTCAATCATTTTGGATTTTTAATACGCGCTGGAGAGAGGAGGGATGTAGAGTTATAGTACATACAAATAACTTGACACCGTTTTATGCTGGAAATAATGATTATCTTTGATTCTGAAGGAAATAATGAGACATTAAAGTTGAACATCTCTGACTTTAAAGTAAATAATGATTATCTTTGACTCTCAAGTGAAGGTTACGTAAATTTACAACATATCTAGTGCCATTTTTACACATCATTTAAATACTACGCTCCGACTGATTGGGAAAACATGAGGGGGAGCGCTCAATTGATCTGTTTCCAACATATCTTGAATTTTTTTTAAATACTTCACTATGATTTTCTTGAGATAGGGAGGGGGGCATCACTTTGAGTGTAATGTCAAAAATAAAATGTAATATGACGCTATTTTAAGCCTACGGTGTGACTGGTTGGAAAAGAGAAGAGGGAGGAGAGGTTATAAAGAACACAATTGACCCCTCTTTCCATAAGACGAGGGAAGGGTTTTAAATTTCTCGTTAACACAACTTGCGCTTTTTCCACCATCTAGGATTTTTTTTTGTGTATTAGCTGGAGATGGGGAAAGGGTTTATTAATTTTGCACGTATGCAATTGGACTATTTCTGGCATCCTGGGTTAACACTGCACTATGATTGGCTGGAAGTAGGGAGGGTTGTGGCTTCCCACTGACAAGGATGATGACATCACTGGTGATGTCATCAGTTCTTGATTGCGGTATCAGTGGCTATCCGAGCGGCCTCACTTTCAAATACGCGCGCCTCCAGCCACGCCGCCGCGTTTATTACAGCCACCACTACGGCACGAGGGAGCTGCCACCAACGTTTACGCCGCTGCCAATGAGATGCAAGCATACCCTCTCTGGAGCTCCAACGGCGGGTATACTTCACTTCGAACATTCATGCACTGAGCCTTTTCTGTGTGTTCCCCAGTTGAATAACATTTACAGAGTACCAAAGTGGCCAGGCCTCGTGATCTACTGAATAATGATCGTACTGAAGACTGATTTGTAAATCTCTGGTATCTGTATACATTTCAACGTTCAGAGCTACTGTTAGTGACTGACGCTGCAACTACGGCAACAAAGCTACGTATTATTTTATCTGTTTGATATCAGATGTGGAATAAATTAACATCTGAATTTTGTGTTCATGAACGGCATCTGTTCCTCGCTCCTGTACCCACTAAAGCGTGCAAGGTAGTCATAACAAGGTCATTGATGATGTCATCCATGACGTCACTGATAAGGATGATAACGTCAAATGGTTCAAATGGCTCTGAGCACTATGGGACTTAACATCTATGGTCATCAGTCCCTTAGAACTTAGAACTACTTAAACCTAACTAACCTAAGGACGTCACACACATCCATGCCCGAGGCAGGATTCGAACCTGCGACCGTAGCGGTCGCGCGGTTCCAGACTGAAGCGCCTAGAACCGCTCGGCCACTTCGGCCGGCGATGATAACGTCATTAGGTCTATGAAGTCGGCCACGTGATGCCCCATTATAAGGAGATTTCCCGACTGGAGTGACTGACTCATCACTGTCCATCCCCAAACCACTAAGGACAGGGGCTTGAAATAGGTTGAAATTTGGAGAAGGTGTTGACCTATTACTGTAGGCATCGTTTAAGAAGAGAGATTTTAAAAGTCCATCCTTAAGCGGGTGAAACAGAGAATGAAAAATTTTTGAAAATATGTAGCTATTAAAGCAAGTTTTTAGCTAGAACTACAAAAATTGGTGTCTGGTTTCTCGGCCAGAAATAAAGAAATACCTGTTTCAGCATTTTTTGAAATTTAATCGCCATAGGAGTGAAATAGTAGCTGAAACCTTTTTTTTTTTAAAGAAAAATCATTAATAAGAACTACAAAAGCATTTTTAAAGCTAAATCTATGAAAAGTGATACTTCCCTTCTCGGTTACAAATAAAAAAATAGGGGTTAAGCGTTTTTGGAAACACATCCGCTGAGGGGGTGCATAGGAGATGAAACGTTATAAAAATATTTCGTTATATTAAAATACATTTAAAGCTAAGTGTATGAAAATTGGTATCTGAGTTGTATATAAATTTGTGTTAGGGAGTGAAAGTTTATATGAAAATAATTCGACAATAACTCAAAAGGCAGGATTAACAAAGATCTCTGGCTCCAGCTTTCGTCAGAAGTACATGCGGAAAAAACCGTGCTTATGTGACCTTAACGAGGCTGAAACGTTTAGATGACGTTGCTGTTCATAAACAACATAAAAATTCGTTTTAAGAAAAAAAAGCTATATGCAGGGCATAAAGTTTGCGCGTGCTAAGCAACGGGCCCTATTTGTGTGTGTGTGTGTGTGTGTGTGTGTGTGTGTGTGTGTGTGTGTGTGTGTGTAGGTGCGTGTGTGTGTGCGTGTGTGTGTGTGTGTGGGTGTGTTTCTGTTTGTCTGTCTGTCTGTATGTATATTTATTGAAAGACATTTCATCAGCTCGGCTGCATTGCGGGATTTCACGATATTTGCGTCAGATATTCGATAGGACTCGAAAACAAGGAAGTGGCCAGTAACAAGATGTGACAACGCTGTCCGTGTCAGCTAAACTAAAGGAACGGGCGACTTTATTAAATGACGGTTGAGGCGCCTTCCGACAGCAAAATTTAATCTGCTCTCGCGCCTCTACAATGAGCTGGCATCCCAGCGTTAAGGAGTTCTGAGAGCCGGCAGATAAGCCATTATGTTTGCTGAGTCGACACAAAATCTACTTGTACCACGAGCTCGCCCCGGAGAAATCGTGAACGTAAAAGCTCCATTTTTTTCCGACAGAAAAACAATTTTTGTGACCTTCTTACTGTTGGTAAAAATGCCACCGCTCAGTTGCTGTTTTTATTTGTTTTCGGATGTTGTGCTGTGAACAGTAAAATCTGCGCAGGAATCGTTCTGTAATGATTTAATGTCCGTAATTCATTGATACAGTTCGGTTCATTCATTTTCTTTCAATGAATGGACTCATTCTGTTTGTAAAAATTTGGAGTGAAGTGTATTTTCTCTTGGGTCTTGCGCACTCGACTCGTATAGGGTGCCTTAAAGGATGCTGCCTTCTCGGAATGCTATAAAACAATTCAAGCAAATAAAATTAGTAGTTTTATGTCTATAAAGCAGATTTAACAATACTTAACTTCAATGTACAAAATGTAGTCGCAAACGATGGGCGACATGCAATATACACTCCTGGAAATGGAAAAAAGAACACATTGACACCGGTGTGTCAGACCCACCATACTTGCTCCGGACACTGCGAGAGGGCTGTACAAGCAATGATCACACGCACGGCACAGCGGACACACCAGGAACCGCGGTGTTGGCCGTCGAATGGCGCTAGCTGCGCAGCATTTGTGCACCGCCGCCGTCAGTGTCAGCCAGTTTGCCGTGGCATACGGAGCTCCATCGCAGTCTTTAACACTGGTAGCATGCCGCGACAGCGTGGACGTGAACCGTATGTGCAGTTGACGGACTTTGAGCGAGGGCGTATAGTGGGCATGCGGGAGGCCGGGTGGACGTACCGCCGAATTGCTCAACACGTGGGGCGTGAGGTCTCCACAGTACATCGATGTTGTCGCCAGTGGTCGGCGGAAGGTGGACGTGCCCGTCGACCTGGGACCGGACCGCAGCGACGCACGGATGCACGCCAAGACCGTAGGATCCTACGCAGTGCCGTAGGGGACCGCACCGCCACTTCCCAGCAAATTAGGGACACTGTTGCTCCTGGGGTATCGGCGAGGACCATTCGCAACCGTCTCCATGAAGCTGGGCTACGGTCCCGCACACCGTTAGGCCGTCTTCCGCTCACGCCCCAACATCGTGCAGCCCGCCTCCAGTGGTGTCGCGACAGGCGTGAATGGAGGGACGAATGGAGACGTGTCGTCTTCAGCGATGAGAGTCGCTTCTGCCTTGGTGCCAATGATGGTCGTATGCGTGTTTGGCGCCGCGCAGGTGAGCGCCACAATCAGGACTGCATACGACCGAGGCACACAGGGCCAACACCCGGCATCATGGTGTGGGGAGCGATCTCCTACACTGGCCGTACACCACTGGTGATCGTCGAGGGGACACTGAATAGTGCACGGTAGATCGAAACCGTCATCGAACCCATCGTTCTACCATTCCTAGACCGGCAAGGGAACTTGCTGTTCCAACAGGACAATGCACGTCCGCATGTATCCCGTGCCACCCAACGTGCTCTAGAAGGTGTAAGTCAACTGCCCTGGCCAGCAAGATCTCCGGATCTGTCCCCCATTGAGAATGTTTGGGACTGGATGAAGCGTCGTCTCACGCGGTCAGCACGTCCAGCACGAACGCTGGTCCAACTGAGGCGCCAGGTGGAAATGGCATGGCAAGCCGTTCCACAGGACTACATCCAGCATCTCTACGATCGTCTCCATGGGAGAATAGCAGCCTGCATTGCTGCGAAAAGTGGATATACACTGTACTAGTGCCGACATTGTGCATGCTCTGTTGCCTGTGTCTATGTGCCTGTGGTTCTGTCAGTGTGATCATGTGATGTATCTGACCCCAGGAATGTGTCAATAAAGTTTCCCCTTCCTGGGACAATGAATTCACGGTGTTCTTATTTCAATTTCCAGGAGTGTAATTCAGAGTCCTTGGCTATATGCGATGTTCCTGCTAGTTTGACACACGTCATTAATATCTGATCTGCGAGTGTCGGTCTACCACTGTGCCTATACTGTCCACTAATGTCAGACCTAGGCTGGCAGGACCGGCTCTTTTATTCACTTCTTGCAGCTATCGCTCCTGTCGTGGCGCGGTCCTAATCAGTGCACTATTTATATACTGAGATGGTATCTTTTCTTTCGGAACAGATACCATCGGTGACCATGCAGCTCGTTAGAATGAAATTACAATGAAATGAACACCCTTATCTGCTTACAGGCGTTGACATACGTCAACGAGGATAGATGAAAATGTGTGCCCCGATCGGGACTCGAATCCGGGATCTCCTGCTTACATGGCAGACGCTCTATCCATCTGAGCCACCGAGCTGACAGAGGATAGCGCGACTGCAGGGATTTATCTCTGGCACGCCTCCCGCGTAACCCACATTCTCAACGTATGGTCCCGCACTACATTCGTAGTGCCCTCGCCCATTACACTCATTACTCGCGGCGCGTTGCCGATTCCCGTAAGAGTTCGGGCACTGTTTGTGCGTCCTACAGAGGAAGAAGACGGTCAAGTGGCCGGTGAGCCTCAACTATACAGGGTGAGTCACCTAACGTTGCCGCTGGATATATTTCGTAAACCACATCAAATACTGACGAATCGATTCCACAGACCGAACGTGAGGAGAGGGGCTAGTGTAATTGGTCAATACAAACCATAAAAAAATGCACGGAAGTATGTTTTTTAACACAAACCTACGTTTTTTTAAATGGAACCCCGTTAGTTTTGTTAGCACATCTGAACATATAAACAAATACGTAATCAGTGCCGTTTGTTGCATTGTAAAATGTTAATTACATCCGGAGATATTGTAACCTAAAGTTGACGCTTGAAACCTCCGACGTTCAGTTGCGTGTTGTAACAAACAAGGGCCACGGTCGGCGAGCAGCATCTGCAGGGTCATGTTTAACACGACGACCGTGTTTACGCGTGTGGCTGTAGTGCACTGTTGTGGTTTGGTCTACCTGTCGCAGTGTCCGCATGTAGCGCTTGCTGCTATTGTTATTCTGCATTCGTCTCCGCACGCAGACCAACTGTAGTACACCGTGTTACCAGACGTCTGTGATAGTGTAGTGTCGTAGGAACTGTGACCATGGTGTATTCGAACTCTGAAAAGGCGGAGATGATACTCATCTATGGCGAGTGTCGACGAAATGCAGCTGAAGCCTGCAGGGTGTATGTAGATCGGTACCCGGACAGAGAGAATCCGACGTGCCGCACATTGCAAAACATCTACCACCAACTGTATGCAACAGGTATGGTCGTAGCACGCAAACGGGTCCGTAACAGGCCGGTCACAGGAGAAGCGGGTACAGTTGGTGTGTTAGCTGCTGTTGCCATGAACCCACACATGAGTACACGGGACATTGCGAGAGCCGGTGGACTGAATCAAAGTAGTGTCATCCGCATACTGCATCGTCACCGCTTTCACCCGTTTCATGTGTCGCTACATCAGCAATTACATGGTGATGACTTTAATCATCGAGTGCAATTCTGTCAATGGGCATTAACAGAGAATGCGTTGCAGTTCTACCTGTTTAATGATGAGGCGGGTTTCACAAACTACGGGGCAGTGAATCTACGGAACATGCATTACTGGTCCGTGGACAATCCTCGCTGGCTCAGACAGGTAGAGCGAAAGCGACCGTGGACTGTAAATGTATGATGCCGAATCATTGGCGACCACCTCATTGGTCCTCACTTCATTGCAGGGGCCCAAACAGCTGCAACATACATCGCGTTTCTACAGAATGATCTGCCAACGTTGCTCGAAAATGTCCCACTGGAAACGCGTCGACGTATGTGGTATCAGTATGATGGTGCACCTGCACATTCCGCAATTAACACTAGGCTGACCCTTGACAGGATGTTGGACGGGCGTTTCATAGAACGTAGAGGACGCATAAATTGGCCAGCCCATTCTCCTGATCTTACACCTCTGGACTTCTTTCTGTGGGTACGTTAAAGGAGAATGTGTACCGTGATGTGCCTACAACCCCAGAGGATATAAAACAACGTATTGTGGCAGCCTGCGGCGACATTACACCAGATGTACTGCGACGTGTACGACCTTCATTACGCCAGAGATTGCAATTGTGTGCAGCAAATGATGGCCACCTCATTGAACATCTATTGGCCTGACATGTCGGGACACACTCTATTTCACTCCGTAACTGAAAACGGAAACCACGTGTGTACGTGTACCTCACCCCTCATGGTAATGTACATGTGCGTCAGTGAAACAGACCAATAAAAAGGTGTTAGCATGTGGACGTAATGTGCTGTTCTAGTCTCTTCTGTACCTAAGGTCCATCACGGTTCCCTTTGGATCCCTACGTAATTCGGTGCTCTCCGACACACACGATCGAACAGCGGAGGAGTGGTACTCAAGCGTCAACTTTAGGTTACAATATCTCCGGATGTAATTAACATTTTACAATGCAACAAACGGCACTGATTACGTATTTGTTTATATGTTCAGATGTGCTAACAAAACTAACGGGGTTCCATTTAAAAAAACGTAGGTTTGTGTTAAAAAAAACATACTTTCGTGCATTTTTGTATGGTTTGTATTAACCAATTACACTAGCCCCTCTCGTCACGTTCGGTCTATGGAATCGATTCGTCAGTATTTGATGTGGTTTACGAAATATAAAAATGGTTCAAATGGCTCTGAGCACTATGGGACTTAACATTTATGGTCATCGGTCCCCTAGAACTTAGAACTATTTAAACCTAACTAACCTAAGGACATCACACACATACATGCCCGAGGCAGGATTCGAACCTGCGACCGTAGCAGTCGCGCGACTCCGGACTGAGCGCCTAGAACCGCTAGACCACCGCGGCCGGCTTACGAAATATATCCAGCGGTCATGTTAGGTGACTCACCCTGTATATACAGGGTGTTACAAAAAGGTACGGCCAAACTTTCAGGACACATTCCTCACACAGAAATAAAGAAAAGATGTTATGTGGACATGTGTCCGGAAACGCTTAATTTCCATGTTAGAGCTTATTTTAGTTTCGTCAGTATGTACTGTACTTCCTCGATTCACCGCCAGTTGGCCCAATTGAAGGAAGGTAATGTTGACTTCAGTGCTTGTGTTGACATGCGACTCATTGCTCTACAGTACTAGCATCGAGCACATCAGTACGTAGCATCAACAGGTTAGTGTTCATCACGAGCGTGGTTTTGCAGTCAGTGCAATGTTTACAAATGCGGAGTTGGCAGATGCCCCTTTGATGTATGGATTAGCACGGGGCAATAGCCGTGGCGCGGTACGTTTGTATCGAAACAGATTTCCAGAACGAAGGTGTCCCTACAGGAAGACGTTCGAAGCAATTGATCGGCGTCTTAGGGAGCATGGAACATTCGAGCCTATGGCTCGCGACTGGGGAAGACCTAGAACGACGAGAACACCTGCAATGGACGAGGCAATTCTTCGTGCAGTTGACGATAACCCTAATGTCAGCGTCAGAGAAGTTGCTGCTGTACAAGGTAACGTTGACCACATCGCTGTATGGAGAGTGCTACGAGAGAACCAGTTGTTTCCGTACCATGTACAACGTGTGCAGGCACAATCAGCAGCTGATTGGCCTCCACGGGTACACTTCTGCGAATGGTTCATCCAACAATGTGTCAATCCTCATTTCAGTGCAAATGTTCTCTTTACGGATGAGGCTTCATTCCAACGTGATCAAATTGTAAATTTTCACAATCAACATATGTGGGTTGACGAGAATCCGCACGCAATTATGCAATCACGTCATCAACACAGATTTTCTGTGAACGTTTGGGCAGGCATTGTTGGTGATGTCTTGATTGGGCCCCATGTTCTTCCACCTAAGCTAAATGGAGCACGTTATCGTGATTTCATACGGGATAGTCTACCTGTGCTGCTAGAACATATGCCTTTACAAGTATGACACAACATGTGGTTCATGCACGATGGAGCTCCTGCACATTTCAGTCGAAGTATTCGTACGCTTCTCAACAACAGATTCGGTGACCGATGGATTGGTAGAGGCGGACCAATCCCATAGCCTCCACGGTCTCCTGTCCTCAACCCTCTTGACTTTCATTTATGGGGGCATTTCAAGCTCTTGTCTACGCAACCCCGGTACCAAATATATGTTTAAAAAAATTCCAGAAACTGTATTTAAAATCGAAACTGGGAAGAATCTAAGGGCACTCCACAACTCCCTCTTGCCTACGCCTGTCAGATCATCTTAGTGCGGCGTGGTGATAGAAACAGTACAGGGCTTGAAAAAACTACATGTCGTGATAGTTCTCTATTGAATTCTCTGTTCTTTTTCTACATCAAATTCCGAATGCAAACACTCCATTCAATAAGACCTTAAAAAGTTCTAAAAAAATGGTTCAAATGGCTCTGAGCACTATGGGACTTAACATCTTAGGTCATCAGTCCCCTAGAACTTAGAACTAGTTAAACCTAACTAACCTAAGGACATCACACACATCCATGCCCGAGGCAGGATTCGAACCTGCGACCGTAGCAGTCGCGCGGTTCCGGACTGCGCGCCTAGAACCGCGAGACCACCGCGGCCGGCAAAAAGTTCTAAAAACTGTTTTTCAAATAAAAACAGAGAACACCTTTAATCATACGTTCACCCTACGTAACTAGTTTTCTCTGAAGTATTCAAATCGCTTTCATTCGTTCCCGGAGCAAAAGAACGTCATATTTATATCGTATGGAATACGCTATACTGACACCGCGATTCTCTCTAACAGAAGCATATCTTTCTCGCGATTGTGTTAGCTGCAGCCGGCGTGTGTGGCCGTGCGGTTCTAGGCGCGTCAGTCTGGAACCGAGAGACCGCTACGATCGCAGGTTCGAATCCTGCCTCGGGCATGGATGTTTGTGATGTCCTTAGGTTACTTAGGTTTAAGTAGTTCTAAGTTCTAGGGGACTGATGACCTCAGATGTTAAGTCCCATACTGCTCAAAGCCATTTGAACCATTTGTTAGCTGCAAGTGAATGCAGATGCTGGTCCAGTTACGATTTATATAACCAGCATATAGATTTGGGTATAATGTCAGCATCATCAGGCTTATCAATTCCAATACATTCTATGACATGTCGGATCTTAGAAAGACACCAGTTCAAATTGTTCGCATTGGTCTAAGTTTCGACAGTGGGGCGGGTCTCATCGGGTATGTCTTCAGTTCAATTACCCCGCGACTGACTGCTTGGCTACCGTGCGCCGGATGTTACAGATGCTACATTCTGCTGCAGTGAACGAGCTTCGCTAAGCGGAGTGGCCGCGCGGTTTGAGACGCCACGTCACGGATTGCGCGGCCCCTCCCGCCGGAGGTTCGAGTCCTCCCTCGGACATGGGTGTGAGTGGTGTTATTAGCATAAGTTAGTTTAAGTAGTGTGTAAGTCTAGGGACTGATGACCTCAGCAGTTTGGTCCCAGAGGACCACATACTCGAACATTTGAACGAGCTTCAGCGGTCGGCTACAGTTGTACGACCAGGCAGAGAACCTGTTAGTCGGACGAATATGGCCCCAGTGGATATCCAGGATAAGAGCCAGCTTTTGGACCCGGTTTTTTCCTCATTGCGGTAGTCCGATGTGTTGTTTGGTAGTGTAGCACACATGCCCGCTGCTTGTTCGAACAGTGGCCGCAGGGGTTTCTTGTAACCTGCAGGCTAAAGGGGTAATGGTAGGATTCTTGGTGTTCGTTTAATATATACTGCAAAGTGGTGTTGCTGGAGAGAAACATAGCCAGTACAGTTAAAGCAGTCGTGCAGGTCTCTCTCTCTCTCTCTCTCTCTCTCTCTCTCTCTCTCTCTCTCTCCCTCTCTCCCTCTCTCCCCCTTCTTCCCCCCTCTCTCTCCGTCCCTCCATCCCTCCCTCCCTCCTTCTACAGTAAGAAAACATGTAGTAGGTGCTTGTTAGTGTGTGCACAGAGCAGTCGATGCTCCCTGCAGTTTTCATCTGAGTCTCGTGTGTTTGCAGGGGTAAATGCGAATACGCCCTACACCCACATGTAACTGAGCGCGGTGCCGTCCTAAAAGTAAACATAAACACACGCCGTACTCGCCGTCGTACGTCTCCACACCTGCCTACGCGGTTGCTGCAGGCTGCCCTAACGCAACGACGCCGTTTCCGAGATGGACCGGTTCGGCCGCTTCCGAGGTCGCCGCAAGGTCGCCGGCATGGCCGTCAAAGCAGTGTAACGGTAACAAGTATTTCGGCTCTTAACTATATACACGACAATGAAAGGTTTTTCAACGCCCAGGTCAAAAAAGTAGCTCGATTGACACACACTTGAGAGTTATGTGCAGCTTCCGCAGTGAACTAACTTATCGACATAATTAAAGGAAAGTAAGCAGAGTAATTCACATGCTGTGCTGGTATTTTCGCTAGCAAGGGGGCTCCGCCTACTCGTGTTCACAGATTTCGTCCAAATTTATGGTATTTGCAGGGCTCGGTCAGAAATGAAAGCGACAGGGTAATTTACGTTAGGGTAATTTGTAGGCTAGGTTTGTCGCAGCGGAAAGGGTTCAGAGCTGTAATCCGAGTGCAGTGGGGTCGTACCCTCATCTGAGCGTCGTGGGGTCGTGTCCCTAAGCGGTAACTTTTTCCTACCGTTCTGAATTTTTACGTTGCTTTCACCAAAGCCACTGAAGGAAACGCGAAGGAAAATTTGGGACTGCAGATAAATTTCCAAGAAAGGACTGAAATTACAGCATCCACGAGGACTCCGAAAATAAATTTTCACGAAAGGATTATATAAGGTGTACACGAGAACTTCACACATAAAATTAGATCCTTTTATTATATTGCAGTTGATGATTTGCACGACATGGGGTTATCGTAGAAACAGGGGGGGAGGGGGGGGGGATCAGTAATATTCTAGTCCTCTTGTACACGTTAGCAACGTCGCGTTTCTACAATAACGAGGCGTGTTTTTTAAGTAAGTACCGTTTTGAAAGTAAAAAAGACGTGCTAAGATATTTCAATAATTTTATTTTTACATGAAAGCCTGTACCTTAATCTACGCACTGACGCCATTACAGTCTGATTCTTCCTTGTTTACGTTGGGTACTGAGTGTTTAAGATGCCTCCGATAATCGTGAGTCCTGCGGACTGTGAAGTACGGGCTGTCATAAGATTTCTTAGTGCTAAAGGCCTAAAAGCGATCGATATTCATCGTGAGATGTGTGCAGTTTACGGAGAAAACATTATGAGTGATGGAATGGTAAGAAAGTGGGTGAGGGCATTTAAAGATGGCCGCACAAATGTGCATGATCAACAACGGAGTGGTCGTCCTTCGGTCGTTAATGAAAGTTTGGTGTAGGAAGTGGACAATAAGGTGAGAGAAAACAGACACTTTACGATTTCCTCCTTGCGGAATGACTTTCCTAATGTTTCTCGTATAGACAGTGCATTGACTTCCCTTGAGTGGTACCACAAACGACGGTGATGATTTCTTAAGCCAAATTGTTACGAGCGATGAAACATGGGTGGCCTGCGTCTCAGCAGAATCAAAACAACTGTCCATGGAAGTTGAGCAAAAGGCATCGTTTTGCTGCAAGACAATGCCCGTCCGCATGGTGCGAATCAGACCAAAGATCTCATCACAACTCTAGGTCATCCTCCGTACAGCCTCGATCTTGCGCCCAGTGACTACCATCCGTTCCTGCACTTGAAGAAACACCTGGGTGGTCAGCGTCTTCATGACGATGACGAATTCAAAACAGTGGTGATGCAATGGTTAAGTCAGGCGGCAGACTTCTATGAGAAGGGTATTCAAAAACTGGTACAAAGTTATGACAAGTGCCTCAATATTGACGGAAATTATGTATAAAAGTTGATTAAGGTACAGGTTTTCATGTAAAAATAAAATTGAGATATCTTAGCACGTCTTTTTTTAATTTCAAAACGGTACTTACTTAAGAAACACCCCTCGTACATGTCTGTTTCTGTATAAAAACAGACTTGGTTTACATATACACACATCAAAAAAATTTTTTGCATCATCTCGGTTCCGAAAATTCCAGAACCTGTACAGGAAATTGGAAGAGAGATCAACGTAAACATCATTTCCGCCTTTTTTATTTCTCATGAAAACCACACATTGCATGTTGTACCACCATACAGCGAGACATTCAGAGGTGGTGGTCCAGATTGCTGTACACACCGGTACCTCTAATACCAGCAGCACTTCCTCTTCCATTGATGCATGCCTCTATTCATCGTGGAATACTATCCACAAATTCATCAAAGCACTGTCAGTCCAGATTGTTCCACTCCTCAACGGCGTTTCGGCGTATATCTCTCAGAGTGGTTGGTGGGCCACGTCGTCCATAAACAGCCCTTTTCAATCTATCCCAGACATGTTCGGGTTCATGTCTGGAGAACAAACTGGCCACTCTAGTCGAGAGATGTCGTTATCCTGAAGGAAGTCATTCACAAGATGTGCAAGATGGGGGCGTGAATTTTCGTCCATGAATACGAATGCCTCGGCAACATGCTGCCGATATGGTTGCACTATCTGTCAGAGGATGGCGTTGATGTATCTTGCAGCCGTTACGGCGCCTCCCATGACCAACAGCGGCGTACGTGGACCCCGCATAATGCCACCCCAAAACAGTTGCTGCACTTGCCGGGCAGTGTGTCTAAGGGGCTCAGCCTGATGGGGTTGCCTCCAAACACGTCTCGGACGATTGTCTGGTTGAAGGCATATGCGACACTCATCGGTGAAGAGAACGTGATGGCAATCCTGAGTGGTCCATTCGGCATGATGCTGGGCCGATCTGTATCGCGCTGCGTGGTGTCGTGGTTGCAAAGATGGACCTCGCCATGGACATCGGGAGTGAAGTTGCGCATCGTGCAGTCTATCGCGCACAGTTTGAGTCGTAACACGACGTCCTGTGGCTGTACGAAAAGCATTATTCAACATGGTGGCGTTGCTGTCAGGTTTCCTCCGAGTCATAATCCGTAGGTAGCGGTCATCCACTGCAGTAGTAACCCATGGGCGGCCTGACCAAGGCATGTCATCGACCCTGTCTCTCTGTATCTCCTCCATGCCCGAACAACATCGCTTTGGGTCACTCCGAGACGCCTGGAAACTTCTCTTGTTGAGAGCCCTTCCTGGCACAAAGTAACAATGCGGACGCGATCGAACCGCGGTATTGACTGTCTAGGCATGGTTGAACTACAGACAATAAGAGCCGCGTACCTCCTTCCTGGCGGAATGACTGGAACTGTTCGGCTGTCGGACACCCTCCGTCTCATAGACGCTGCTCATGCATTGTTGTTTACATCTTTTGGCGGGCTTAGTGACATCTCTGAACAGTTAAAGGGACTGTGTCTGTGATACAATATCCACAGTAAACGTCTATCTTCAGGAGTTCTGGGAACCGGGATGATGCAAAACTTTTTTTGATGTGTGTATAAAAGGTTCTCTCTCATTGCACAGTTTGGCAGCAAACAACGTGTAACACTGCTCGAAAGTCAAAATGAAACCTTCATGGAAAGGTATTTGCAGAGTCCCAGTGGACTCTGTAAGGACAATTCTTTCTCGGAAATTTATTTTCCTTCCCAAATTTTCCTTTCACTATTCCTCTCTTGCGTTTTACGAAGATCTTAATAAGAAAAGTATATTGAGTATTATTCTGGTTTACCTGCAGTGTAAGTAACATAAAAAATTGAAAATAAGAAAGTATTCGTATAGGGACCCTACTCCACGACCCTCGGATTACAGTTCTGTAACGCTTCTCGCTGCACCAACCGCTGGTTGGAAACTATCCTGATATGGCTCATGCATCGCCCGACCCGTGGCAGAAATGCTATTTTTTTTTCTAAACGCTTGACCATCTGGAGTTTCCAGTTCTGTCTCTTTCATTTCTGGTCAACCCCTGCATATAACATGAATCTGGACAAAATGACGAATAGGCGCTGTCCCCTTGTAAGAACATTAAAGTGTTCCGAGTAAGTTGTCTCCAGGACTATGTTTGGAAATTTGTGGTAAGTTCTGTGGGACCAAACCACGATTATGTCCAAGGACGCTGATGCATCGCACGTGCTATTACTCTGGATCCGAGAAAGAGCAAACCGCGCCACTAACATTTTGAGATTAATAAATACTATACTCATTCTGTTCATTTGCAGTGGTTGTGATTGATATAAATATTTATTTGTAATGTGATTCAGGTATTAGGGAATGGGGGATAATATTGTCAGGAACAATCGGTCACAAGGAATGTGTACACTAATATCTGTACATTAAGAGATCTCTTAGATAAAAAAAATAAATCAGTGTGACAATATGTGGGCCGAACTTCCGACGAACTTTTCTGAATCGCGTGACGGGAATTCCCGCCAATAACAAGTGATATTTGTTTCACTACAGTACTAAACTGTTTGCTTAAAACTGCCATCGGATGTAATTAGCTATTACATTGATGGGCCTTATTATTAATGTACAGTTAAGAGAGACAAAATAAAGTATTGCAGAGTAGAGATACATGGAGAGAAATGGTTGAGGTGTGAGTTAGTGAGGGAGAGATACGTGGCGTGATGGACTGGACGTGAGAGCTAATTTTGGAACTTGTGTACCTTGTAAGTGCTGGTAGATAAGACGGCAATAAGAGAAAGGAGGAAAGGAAGGAAAACTAGAGTCTAGCACCTCATCAACGGCGAAGAATTAGGGGACGGAGTACAAGTTCAGACTAAACCCGGATGGGAAAGGAAAAACCATCGTGGTTATACGTTGATTTGAATCCGACTACTCCTGAATGCGGGTGTGTATGTGTGTGTAGCGTGGGGGGATGAGTGGCAGCAATTGTTGCATACGGATGAAGATGCACATGTGGAAATATGTAATGTATAGCTTTCTGATAGTATTCAGCTGGTCTTAACAGCGCCCTGTAGCTTTCAGATGGGTTGTGATATAACAGGCGTATCGCACCGAATCAAATGATTATTGAGCCGGCCTGAGTGGCCGAGCGGCGCTTCAGTCCGGAACCGTGAGACTGCTATGGTCGCAGGTTCGAATCCTGCCTCGGGCATGAATGTTTGTGATGTCCTTAGATTAGTTACGTTGTTCTAAGTTCTAGGGGACTGATGACCTCAGATGTTAAGTCCCATAGTGCTCAGAGCCATTTGAACCAAATGATTCTTGAAGTACAACACAATGAGCAGTACTGTTCAGCTCTGTGGAATCAGTCCTTTTCGAACAACGAGAACAATCTACTACATTTGCATTCTGTCGAATGACTGACAGTGTCTGGTGTGCGTGACTTGCTGTCTATGTTTCGTCAGTGGCTCTAAGATGATTTTCGTACCCCTAAGTTGTTCGTATCAGGTCGTCGGGGTTTTTTATTTCGTTTGGGACACTACTTACTTTCATAAAGGTGAGCTGAAATTCTTCACTGTAGGATACTCTTGAATTTTCAGTCGAAATGTGTTCTTGGTATCGGATGTCAAATGACCTTCGTGATATGCTAATACTCACCGAAATAAGAAAAACAAGTCAGTTTCAATATGGGTTCGGAAAAGAATCTTTTCTGAGAAATGAACTCTTGTTCATAGGAACGGCTGAGAGCGTAGTCGCTGTATTATTGCTAGGTCCAAAGATTGACTGAGAAATTTGATATCTTTCTGTGTCATAGCAGTGTAGTTAAACATTAATCTTAGTGTAGTAGCCCGTAGTAAGTTGTGTGGCTCTAGATTTGCTGTACTGTAGTTTCAGCAATGTTAGTGTGTGCCACTGCATGGTAAATTACTCGCAACTCTGGGTATACATCATGAGGTCTTCATACGTACATAAATTACTTCACGTTTATGTTTACCACTGTGCTGTTTTTACATAGAAATTGTTTAGTATTTTTTTTTGTCTGTTTCCCACCGCCTGCTGATCAAAAATGATACTGCAGAAACAATTTATTCTGTGGTTTAGAAAACGGACATAACTTGCAAGACCATTGGGCTCACGAACTGCAGGAGCGAATTCACCAAGTTTTTGGAAACGTACCTTTGGATTATCTGCAAAAGTATGTCGCAAACATCCACATCCTTTCATGAATGCTGTCCGGTAATGGTGATGCTTATGTTGAGTTTTAGCAATGCGTAACAATTCCACCATTGTCAGAAACAATTTTTAGCAACAGTTCTAAAAATTTTCGACGCTTTTGTTTTAAAATCCCCTATATGAAACAGATTCTAAATATTGAAGTCATCCACACCAGTACCTCAGCACGCAAATCTTTCCCCGGAGTATTTCCACCACTCTGTCTAATATTTGCACCTCCCTCTTACATCATCATTCCACACCGTTCGCCACGATTCTGCATTATTTTATTTCACAACTTACTTACGTATCTGTCAATATAATAAGAAAACCATAACTAGGAGTTTCGATTTCAACTTTTAAGATCTGAAGATGGAGCTTTTGCTCCGCAATACCGTTATTTATTTACTTATTTATGCATTTATTTGAACTGGAAAGATTAGAGGCTTTACGCACTCTCTTACATCTAGCCAGACATCATTATCGTGAGGTAACATTACAAGATGCACAGCCCTTCAGTAAAATCTAATGATAATAATAATAATGGTAATAATAATATAAACTGAGACGGATCCGTGAGAACCATCTCGTATATTTTGCTGCTTTATTAAGTAATTCCTATTTATGTTGCCACTCGCTACCTGTAGACGAAGATAGTGTGTCGTAATACTTTCAATTTTTGCATTTATATACATGAAATTTCTTAGCCAATGATGTGCTCTGCCTCGTCACTGTTCAGTGTCTATTTCTAACTTAGAATTTATTCATGTTACCCAATACTGGCAGGTTTTACCTCAAATAAACATCGTTTTTTGCAAAGTCAAAGCATTCGATGGTCTCTCATGTTTTCAAGGGCTCAGGACTGAGCGTCCTCTACACATCATTTAGATGTTTATCTTTAGTTTTCTGTGTTTTTCTGGGGAAACGGCCAGCTTTCTACATCGCGAGTACAAAGGTGCTCCGGCCTCTAAAAAGGCGAGTCTCTTCACTCCATTTCCTGACCGTAAAATGTTTTCAACAGGCGTTTTCTCTGCAGGAGTTGCTATCTGTGTGTCTATACAATGGCCTGATGTACCGCTGCAGTTCCACACAGCAGAAGCTGCTGGCTGATGGCCAGTGGCTCTCAGTCCTCCCCCTTAAGCCTTCCAGGAATCGGGCACTGAGGGCGGCTCTCTTACGGATTCTAGCAGGTCCACGTCACTTATCATCCTGGGTGCTTGCACCATTTTCCCACAGCTACGCAGTATGCAAATATACACAAAAAGAAAGAGAATAGCAAGACTGCGTTAGTTATTTACCTACAATCACTAGTACTGCGGCATATCAGTTTAATCGATATAAATTATTTCGATCAAATGGAAGTTTCATTACTAAACTGCATATGCTGTGAGACTTTCCAGAAAAACTGTCTTGTAACAATTTGAAAGTTTCCAAATTTAGGTTGATTTTTCTCGTGGAACAGAACAATTTTCTTTGTGCATACAATGTATACATTAAGCTGAATGATACACAGAATTAATCGAAATACAGTTGCTTGTTAAGCATTGGTAGATCTAAACTTCCATAGTAGAATGACTACGTACTTGTGTAGGTGATTTTTGTTTTGTCTTTGTGATATGTAATTTACTGTCATATGCTTAGTGTTGAGCCATGAGTTCTCCGCTGAATATGCAGTAGGCATGGTAGCCGTCATCGGTAGCGAAGAATAACTTCTTTTTTTTAATGAATGAAAGATAATGTTATTTCATTACTTTCCATCCTAGACCCCATGTGTCTTTGTGTACATATTCATGAACCAAACCATTATGTCCTGCGCAATAATATATGTACTCTGTGAAGGGTTAACTATTCACAGTTGATGCATTGGCAAATTTATTTTTATTTTAAGTTAGGACCATGCATGTACATTATGTCGTAGAGAGCACTTTCTTGTGTATGTTCAGTCAGATCAATCAGGCTTCACAAATAAGATATTTTAATGGAATACTTAAAAACATCCCAGGTCCTATATGTTATGATCCCATGAAATCCTTACTTAATATCGAGGTAGATTTTCATGATAAAAGTAGATGTTGCACTGTGATTTTTCCATTGCTTGATCCGAGTGAGAACTTTTTCTGATGCGTTTTACTAGAAGTATTATCAGGTTCAAACCAGGCCGGTCGGTTCTAGGCGCTTCAGTCTGGAACCACGCGACTGCTACAGTCGCAGGTTCGAATCGTGCCTCGGGCATGGATGTGTGTGATGTCCTTAGATTAGTTAGGTGTAGGTAGTTCTAAGTTCTAGGGGACTGATGACCTCAGATGTTAAGTCCCACAGTGCTCAGAGCCATTTGAATCATTTTTTGGATGAAGTTTATTTACAGAGTACCATAGATACGTTCTACATAGTTTACCCAGCCAGGATATCTCTTTACAAGACGATACGACACAGTAGGCAGTTTTACATAGCCCATCCCACCACGATGTATTATTACCTTTATTACAGAATTTTATCGTAGCTTACGCTGCCAGCATCTAACTTTTGCTTTTTGTGCTCCATAAGCAGTAATATTTCTACAGTGAAAATACGTTTTAAAATGATTATTAGCACCTGTAATTTCAGAAATGTCTCTTTAATTGTTACTCTGTTAAGCAATTTCCTCGTTACATTGTTATCGAATATAATGACAGTCGAGACCAACGTATGCAACGGTATAGAAGGAATCAGAAGATGACAAGGAATTGACTGGTCAGAGGAAAGGGTAATGAACGAAAGAGTAAGATTAGCATGTGAGATGGAAGGAAGAAAGGAGCGATAGATAGGGTTGAAAAAAGCTAACAACGCGACAGAGATTCTGGTTCACAGTTCGAGAGAGCGAAAGCGCTGGTAATGACGAGACGGAAGCTATATTGATAACAGCAGGTAAAGCTAAAATCTTGTCGTGAATGCACAGCTGTTGTTTGCAGATGTGTGAGTAATCCTATTACTTTAAAATTTTACTCGGTCGTCTGAATGAACGACAAAATTCCGGGTTCGAGTCCTGTGCAATCAGACAGTTTCATTCTGTCAGAAATGTTTAATCATTGTGTTGTTGTAGCTACTTACAGATACCCAAGGAACAGGCGGTATCAAACACAGAAGCCAGTAACTGACCAAGCAGGCAGGAGCTCAGTATGGCACACACCTGCAAAAAAGAAAGCAAAAAGACACTGAAAAAGTCAGTTCGCCTATGTGATCACATACATCCTAATAAAGCATAGAAAGTATTAAACAAGCAAATACCAGTATTACAAATTATGTACAGAAACATTCGTAGGCAGTTTGAGTAGTGTGGAGCTTGAGTTATTTTTGCAATACTAAACTGCATTACACTATTAAATATGTGCTATGACTAAAGACTCTAGTATTTTCGTTACATTCGAGGTAGGAAATTTTTTCCAGATTTTTGGACTGCTTCCAACCAAGAAAGACTTCCTGCATATAAGACGCTCATATAAGACTATACCGAGATCTTTTACTGTTTTTTTGGTAGGGCCGTTGGATACTGCAATGAATACCGTCACATAAGGTACACAGGTATTACCACAGACGGCACCTTCAGCCGGATATTCTCCAGAGTGGCACCGGGGAATATCGATCAGTCACCACAAGGATGGCACACGTAACAGGAAACTTATTACGCTTCCACCACATAATATTAAAATAGTTCAATCTATCTCCCGCTAGTTATGTCCCGCTACTGAAACCACAGGCTATTTCCTATTTTTCGTCAAATAGAACGCAGATGAGAATTCACCCACTGATCGCAGATAAAAGTGGCCACACACCTCCGCTCAGTCCCCTGCCAAAAAGCTCGAGTTACCATGCGATTACTGACCACTTGCAGATCAATTCCAGTGTTCAAGTTACTGGTCATTTGCAGGCCAATTTAAGTTACCAACCAGTTCCAGTTACTGGCGAGTCGCCAAAGAAACCGCCACAGTCGCCAAAGAAACTGCCACAGTTGTCGCCAATCTACGGTAGCCCAGCAACTATCAGTGAGTGATTATTGGCTAGTTAATAGTGTGTCTTTAAGTATTTATCACATTATGAGCCTGAACTACAAATTAACAGCAGTCCAAACTAAACTATTAAATTATTTAGTCATGACTGAGAACAATTTTCATATATTTTACATCAGTGTCACGTCTGTCCATCAAACTGACGACGAATATGTATCTTGTATATTTTATTTATTCTCAGATAGGACCACGTGTCAATCTCAGTTTCTTATTCGTTGTTCCCTTCTTTTCTCCCACTATCGACTGTTCTCTATGATCTTTCTTCCTGTCTTCTGGCCACTTCAGATCAGTTTTATTCGCTCTCTCACCTTCGAATCATTCCATATTCAATATTTTTCTCTAAACACTTCTCTGTCAGTTGTTTCTTCAGCTCTTATTTAATTTTTTTCATAGGTACAACTCGTTGACCTTATCTGACAAATATTTGAAGATCTTTTTTCCGTCAAGATACTACCTTGCGTTTAATGTAAGTGTCCAAAAGCACTGGTCTTATTTTTCTAATTACTTGTGATATGTTTCTGTCTTAAGAAAAATTTCATCATTATTACGTAATTTCCAACTTTCCATAGTTTAGTTTCTGCCAGACATTCGCTTGCATATGTGCATCTTGCCTTCACTATTGTATTATAATGCTTTATTTTTGCATTTTTAGATAGGCATTTTTTATTATAAAATTCTTTAGTGACACCATATTCCGTTCCCATTTTACATACCCTTTCCTCTGTAGCAGCTTTTTTCATACCATTTTCTTGGATTATGTCAGCAAAATATTTGAATTTTTTAATCTTTATCTGTCTTCGTAAATTTCGGTACGTTTTTAATGTTTGTACAAAAATGTTTTTCTGCAGAAATTCTTAAGCCGGTCCTACTGTATTTTATGTTAATAAATGATTAATGTTTATTTATTGTGTTGCCTATCCTATTTTTCATAGTAGTATTCGCCCAACAAAAAGATTAGTCTCAATCGTGCAAGCACACCACCTAAATACAGCAACAATTTTTTGTGGTAGGTGATTCGCCTTCTGCTACCTTTAAGAGGGGTGAGGGTGGACGTACATGAAACTGACCTCAAATGTCAAATTTCAGCTTTTTTTCTTTTAATAGAAGTCACGAACAATAAGTTCCCGAAGTTTCAATAATGAAATCACACTCGAAGTGCCTGGAAAATATTTAAATGTGTGACGCGACCTTTTCTGCCACGTCCACTTTTTGAAGTAACAGTACAGTAAATACTGGCTTAGAGATATAACAACCCCTAATACTCACAAGGAGAGGCTTTCAAATTGTATCCTGGATGTTGTCAAGCCCATTTACAGGTTTCTGGTCGATCTAAACTTGTAAAAAAGAATGTTCATGGCAAAGCCCAGAATACGAATTAGTCTCTAAATTCACTCATATGGAAACTATGGCCTAAAACCATCTTCTCATCTGCTACAGTTGCCAGAATTGCATCTTATGAAGCAGTTCTTGCATTTAATGATGGAAATGTGGCGAAGATGAAGAAATCGGAGATAATGGCCTTTAAGATAGGAAATTTAACTCAAGACATCTTGAGAAAAATAGATTTACAGCGTCTCTCTGCAATTGATAAGTCAGTTGATGACCACATAAAGTAAAGAAGGCAGAAAACAATAAAGTGGAAAAGAAACATTGAGGGGAAAGAGGACCCTGACTGCAAATCCGAGGCGTCATGAAGATGTGTCATGAGAAGAAAGCGTTAGGTTGAAATTTAAATTGCATTTCGTGAAAATTATATTTTTGAGTATTTATTCTCAGAATCTATTAAGGATAGAATTAAGAAATTTTGTATAGTTATTTCTACAATCCAATAAATGTTATCTCTAGAGTAAATTTGGAAATTTTAGGTTTAAGCAGAGATAGGGAGCGAAGTGCTTGTAATTTTGCTTGAATTTTATGTTATACTTGCATACTTATAAATAAAAAAATATTAAAATTCTCCTGTTCGATATCTTCAAAGAATTTTCTAGAACTCTCATAAATTAGAGGAACTGTTTCACTAAATGTCCGCTTATTTCCTTTCGGCGTGATACGAAGTTCACACCCGCGTCTAGGGTATCGTGTTTGGCTAGTAATCAAAACGTCTTAGGTCCTGCGTTCGATACCCGCCTCGGCTTAAATTCTGCTTAATAATCAGCATTGGGTGCCGAAGTCTTCCTGCATGAGACGTCATCCTCGTTCTGCCAACGTCCTTGTCAAAGCGGACGGACAAGCAGACAGAGATCTACCGCACTCTCCTGTCCTTGGGGTGGGAATCTGCCCCTAAAGGCGGAAGAATCAGCAATAATCAACGGCAGGAGGATGCAGAAGCCAATGGAAACCAGCATTAAAGACACATAAGGTGTATCCACAGGAGATGTGGCCTGCAACTGAAAAAGTGTGATGATCTCTGCATTGGCCAAAGATTCCGGAAGAGTCCCCCATTCGGATCTCCGGGAGCGGACTTCCAAGGGGGAGGTGGCAATGAGAAAAAGATTAAATAACCAACGAAAGGATAACGTTCTATGAGTTGGGCCGTGGAATGTTAGAGGCTTTAACACGCTAGGGAAGCTACAAAATCTGTAAAGGTAAATGCTAAGTCCCAGTCTGCACATAGTGGGTGTCAGTGTAGTGATTTGGAAAGAAGACAAGGATTTCTGGTCAGATGAGTACAGAGTAATATCAACTGCAGCAGAAGATTGTCTGACGGGAATAAGAGTCGTTACGCATAGAAAGGTAGGGCCGAGAGTATGTTACTGCGAAAGTTCAGAGTCGACAGCAAACCAGCAATGACAACAATAGTTCAAGTATACATGCCGATATCGCAGCCTGAAGATGAAGAGATAGAGAAAGTATGTGAGGGTATTCACAGGGTAATACAGTACGTAAAGTGAGAAAAAAAATGTAATAATCATGGGGGACTGGAACACAGTTGTAGGGGAAGGAGCAGAAGAAAAGGTTACAATAGAATATGGACTTGGGACAAAGAATGAGAGAGGAGAAAGGCTATTGGAGTTCTGTAATAAATTTCGGGTAGTAATAGTGAATACTCTGTTCAAGAACCACAAGAGGAGGGGATATAGTTGGAAAAGGCTGGGTGATATTGGAATATTTCAGTTAGATTCTCTCATGGTCAGACGGAGATACCAAAATCAGATACTGGATTGTAAGGTGAACCCAGGAGAAGATATAGACTCAGGTCACAATGTAGTAGTGATGAAGAGTAGGCTGACGTTTAAGAGATTAGTCAGGAAGAATCAATACCCAAAGAAATGAGATACGGAATTACTAGGGAATGACGAGATACGCTTGAAGTTCTCTAAGTTTATAGATATAGCAATAAGGAATAGGTCAGTAGAGAGTACAGTTGAAGAGGAATGGGCATCTTTAAAAAGGTCAATCAAAGAAGTTGGAAAGAAAAACATAGGTACAAAGAAGTACTTGCGAAGAAATCATGAGTAACAGAAGAAATACTTCAGTTCGTCGATGAAAGAAGGAAGCACAAAAATGAACAGGGAAATTAAGGAATGCAGAAATAGAAGTGGCTGAGGAATGAAATAAATAGCAAGTGCAGGGAAGCTAAGACGAAATGGCTGCATGAAGAAAAAGGGAAAGAAATTGAAAAAGTGATGATTGACGGAAGAACTGATTCAGCATATAGGAAAGTCAAAACAACCATCTGTGAAATTAAAAGCAATGGTGGTAACGTTAAGAGTGCAACGGGAATTCCACTGTTAAATGCAAAGGAGAGAGCGGATAGGTGGAAGGAGTACACTGAAGGCCTATATGAGGGGAAAGATATGTGTAATGTGATGGAAGAAGAAACAGGAGTCGATTTAGAAGAGATATGGGATCCAGTATTAGAATTTAAGAGAGCTATGGAGGACTTAATTTCAAAAAGGTCAGAAGAGATAGATAACATTCCATCAGAATTTGTAAAACCATTGGGGGGAAGTGGCAACAAAACGAGTATTTATGTTGGTGTGTAGTTTATATGAGTCTGACGATGTACCATCTGACTTCCGGAAAAATATCATCCACACAGTTCCGAAGACTGCAAGAACTGACAAGTACGAGAATCATCGCACAATCAGTTTAGTAGCTCATGCATCCAAGTCGCTGACAAGAATAATATACAGAAGAATGCAAAAGAAAATGGAGGATGTGTTGGATGAGGATCAATTTGGCTTTAGGAAAGGTAAAGGCACCAGAGAGGCAATTCTGACATTGCGGCTGATAATGGAAACAAGACTAAAGAAAAATCCAGACTCGTTCATAGGATTTGTCGACCTAGAAAAATCATTCTGCAATGTAAACTGGTGCAAGTTGTTTGAAATTCTGAGAAAAATAGGGGTAAGCTTTAGAGAGGGACGGGTAATATAAGATATATACAAGAGCGAAGAGGGGATAATAAGAGTGGACGATTAAGAACAAATTGCTCGCATTAAAAATGGTGCAAGACAGGGATGTAGTCATTAACCCCTACTGTTCAGTCTGTACATCGAAGAAACAGTGATGGAAATAAAAGAAAGGTTCAGGAGTTGAATTAAAATTCAAGTTGAAAGGATATCAGTGATACGATTCGCTGATGACATTGCTGTTCTGGGTGAAAGTAAATAAGAATTACATGATACGCTAAGTAGAATGAACAGTTTAATGGAATGATCGGAGTGGCCACGCGCTTTAGGGCGCCATGTCACGAATTGCGCGGCCCGTCCCGCCAAAGGTTCGAGTCCTTCCTCGGGCATGGGGGTATTTGTTGTCCTTAGCGTAAGTTAGTTTAAGTAGTGTGCAAGTTTAGGTACCGATGACCTCAGCAATTTGGTCCGTTAGGAACTCACACACAACAGTCTAATCAGTACAGAATAAGGATTGAGAGTAAACCGAAGAAAGACGAAAGTAATGAGAAATAGCAGAAATGAGAAAAGCGAGAAATTTAATATCAGGGTTGATGGTCACGAAGTAGATGAAGTTAAGGGATTCTGCTACCTAGGCAGCAAAATAACCAATGACGGACGGAGCAGGAAGGACAACAAAAGCAGACTAGCAATGGCAAAAAGGGACTCCTTGCCAAGAGAAGTCTACTAGTATCAAACATAAGCCTTAATCTGAGGAAGAAATTTCTGAGAAAGTACGTTTTGAGCACAGCGTTGTATGGCAGTGAGATATGGACTGTGGGAAGACCGTAAAAGAAGAGAATAGGAGCATCTGAAATGTGGAGCTACAGGAGAGCGTTGACAATTAGGTTGACTGATATGGTACGGAATGAGGAAGTTCTCTACAACATGTACGAGGAAAGGAATATACAGAAAACACTGACAGAAGGAACAGGGTAATAGAACATCTGTTAACACATCTCGGAGTAGCTTCCATGGTATTAGAGGGAGCTGTGGAGGGTAAAAAACTTTAGAGTAAGAAAGAGATTGGGATACTCCCAGGAAATAATTGAGGGCGTAGACTGCATGTGTTACTCTGAGATGAAGAGGTTGGCACAGGAACATAATTCGTGGCGGGCAGTATCAAACCAGTCTGATGATCCAAAAAAAAAAAAAAAAAAAAAAAAAAAAGAAAAGAAAAGAAAAAGAAAAAAAAAAAGATGATCTTTAACTTCTTAGGGTTTAATGATAATAATTATTGTGTATGAGGGCAGGCTGGGAGCCCCACCTGCGGGAAGCCCGGCGGCCTGTTGAAAGTCTTTTTAGCTGACACCACTTCGGCGTTTTGCACGTCGATGAGGATGAAATGATGAAACCAATACAACAGTCAGTCCTCAAACGGAGAAAATCTCCGACCCAGCTGGAAATCGAACCTTGCCCCGTGCATGGCATTCCACTGCGCTGACAACTTTTTCTTTTTTCATTTTGTTCGTTGTGTTTGGTCGTTGCGGACGTCACATAACATCCGCTCAAGTTCGTTGTTGATCCTGTCACTCAGTTTTTTATTACAGTGGCCAA
Source organism: Schistocerca nitens (assembly GCF_023898315.1). NCBI lineage: Eukaryota > Metazoa > Arthropoda > Insecta > Orthoptera > Acrididae > Schistocerca > Schistocerca nitens. Next base: position 560,330,792 of record NC_064619.1, on the reverse strand, counting down.
CTAGCTCTCTGACCGAACACGCTGAGCTACAGTGCCGGCGACCACTCAGCTATCGAGGCGGCCTTAACGTTTATTGGAGACTCAGGTTTTGTGCACACCATTGTACTGACAAGGGAACCTCCCCATCGCACCCCCCTCAGATTTAGTTATAAATTGACACAGTGAATAGGCCTTGAAAAACTGAACACAGATCAATCGAGAAAACAGGAAGAGGTTGTGTGGAACTATGAAAAAATAAGCAAAATATACAAACTGAGTAGTCAATGTGCAAGATAGGCAACATAAAGGAGAATATTAGCCGATGAGCGCCATAGTCTCGTGGTTAGAGTGAGCAACTGCGGAACGAAAGGTCCTTGGTTCGAGTCCTCCCTCGAGTGAAAATTTTACTTTCTTTATTTTCGCAAAGTTACGATCTGTCCGTTCATTCATTGACGTCTCTGTTCACTGTAATAAGTTTAGTGTCTCTGTTTTGCGACCGCACCGCAAAACCGTGCGATTAGTAGACGAAAGGACGTTCCTCTCCAATAGGAACCGAAAACATTTGATCGCAAGGTCATAGGTCAACCGATTCCTCCACAGGAAAACACGTCTGATATATTCTTTACGACACTGGTGACGGCATGTGCGTCACATGACAGGAATATGTTGTCGACCCACCTAACTTGCACACTTGGCGAATGGGTAAAAAGATTCTTCTACCTTGCCCGATTTAGGTTTTCTTGTGGATGTGATAATCACTCCAAAAAAAGTGATGAAACATTGAGTTTGTCACATAAACGGCAACAAATGAATGCAACAGTTTCACAGTCGCACAGTTTTCCCTGTGCTCTGTCAAAACATATGTTTTTTACGTTTTCAAATGTTTCCGTGCGTAGACCGTCAAATTCTGTATATGTCCAAGCAAATCTGAACATGTCCTGGAATTTTGGAGAGCGAAGTTGATTATGTGTGAGTGCCTGAACTTTGATAATTATCTGAAAATAAAAAATTAAAATTTTCACCCGAGAGAAGATTTGAACCAAGGACCTGTCGTTCCACAGCTGCTCACGCTAACCACGGGACCACGGCGGTCGTAAGCCAACGCTCTCATTGATGTTGCCTACCTTGCGCATGGACTACTCAGTTTGTATATTTTGCTTATTTTTTTCATAGTTCCACACAACTTCTTCCTGTTTTCTCGATTGATCTGCGTTCAGTTTTTCAAGGCCTATCCCTGTGCCAACTTATAACTAAATCTGAGGGGGGTGCGATGGGGAGGTTCCCTTGTTAGTAAATGGTGATCATTCGTAACTGATACGGCAGCAACAATGCTGGATGGTCTCAGCATGTAAGTGGTAATTACTCGAATGAAACACAAATTTTAATTCACTTCTTCAGTTTCCAACGCTATCGTAGATAAATTAGACTTAAATGTCTCAGGGAAAATTTAATTTAAGATCTATGCTTTCACATGTAGTACAGCACTTCCCCATTACGTCCAATGCTGGGGTGCTATGCCAATGTCGGAGAGCCCTGGTAGTAGAGACAATATAAGCGGAGATGTGAATTAGAGTTTGTGTTGGGGGGGGGGGGGGAGTATTTGACTTGCGTAGTTCCCGCAGATGTGCTGACCATAATGCTGTGGTGGTGTAATGTTTAACATATCTACCTAGTAAGCAAGAAAACTCGGGTTCGAGTCCCGGCCGCAGCATAAATTTTAATTCACTTCTTCAGCTTCCAACGTTATCTTGGATGAAATATCGTTGGTAATTATTTAAATAAAGGATAGAAACACAGAAAGTTCACTGACTTTGGTTCGTATGATACATATTTCTACTGCCGGTGAGTGCCAAGTGAAACCATTATAGAGTTGTTACACATACGTCGGTGGGCCAAAACACATCATGGGGACATGCTGAACAGCGTGTCGGGCCACCTTAGGAACTTATAGCAGCAGCGATGCTGTATGGCATGGCTTAGACAAGTCGTTGGTAGGTCCGTGCAGGTATATGGCACCAGATGTCTACGCACAATTCTTGTAATTTACCGGCTGGTGATTTGTGGGTCCGGAACTCGCGGTCGATACCGTCCCGAAGGTGTTTCATCGGGTTCAGATCAGACTATTTGGTGGCCAATACGTCAACGTGAGTTCACTGTCATGCTCTTCAAAACAACAGCAGCATGATTATGGCGTTGTGACAGGGACAGTTATCAAGCTGGGAGAATCATTGCGATTGGAGAACACAAAGCATGAAGGGATGCAAGTGGCGTGCAATAATATTTACGTAGTCTACAGCTGTCACGGTGCCTTAGATTACTGCCATAAGCCCCATGGAAGCCGAAGTGAATGTCGTGCATAGCACAAAACTCATCGCCAGTCTCCATTGGTATTGCAGTGCATGTCTCGAGCAAGCTGTTCGCACAGATGGCGGCATATCCAGACTCGACTATCGACCTGGTGTAACAAGAAGTGTGATTCATTCGACAAAGAGACCGGTTTCTAATGATCGAAGATCCGATTCGATGATCCCGTGTCCACTGCATTCGTAATTCACGATGTCGTTGGGTCAAAACAGAAAGACATTTGCTTCGTCTGCTATGGGGACTCTACGTTCAACAGCGTGCACAGAACGGTCGGCTCAGAAACACTTGTGCCCGTACCAGCATTGTATCTTGATGTCAGACCTACCACAGATCGCCACCTATCCTGCTTCATGGAGTGGGCAAGCCTCCGACATCCACGTTCTATGTTGAGGAGTGGAGTGGTGTGGACGCCCAACTCCTTTTGGAATACTTGTGATTTCACCGCCCTTCAACCGCTTTCCACAGATGCTCACGACATTAGCACAAGAAGAGCCAACCATTTTGGTCGTCTCCGAGATGCCTGTTCTCAGGAGTCAGCCCATAGCAATCTAAGCGCGATTAAATCTCGGCCGAACAAAGAATTTGTCAGTTTTAAGAGTGGGCACTGTAGCTCAGCGCGTTTGGTCAGGGGACTGGGCACCCTATGTGATAAAACAAAATAACTGAGTGAGGTTTTCATCGATGGAATCTGAGATGTGGCATGCGACTTCTGCACAGAACTACTGACGATAAATGAAGAAGAAACATATTGGAAGAAAGATGATGAGAAAAAAGTGAGTGCCAGTCTACATATCGAAAGGTCTTGAGTTCAGTCCCTGGTCGATCTTAGGACTTTCCTCTGTCGCTTACTGCTTATGCTGATTGGGTTTTGAAGCAGACGAAACAACTAAGGTCATCAGTCTCTTATTCATCCCCCCTCCCCCCACCTGTCCCTCTCGCCACGATGGAAGCAGTGAACCGTTCGGTATGGGTCTAGAGTAAATTTGGGTATAAGTGGGAGAAAGTGTTCTAAATGTTTGCGTAGCGTGTATCTGACACGGAACACATAGGAACCAGTTCAATATTCACTTACTGGGATGCGGAAAAACGCTTATAAACCACATACAGTCTGGCCAGCACATCGACTCCTCGACGTTAATCTTCTGGGAGGATTCGATCTCCTCGTCCCTCGTCGCGTTGACAGGCGCTGTTATTTGTCGCAAACCATTTACACTCCTGGAAATTGAAATAAGAACACCGTGAATTCATTGTCCCAGGAAGGGGAAACTTTATTGACACATTCCTGGGGTCAGATACATCACATGATCACACTGACAGAACCACAGGCACATAGGCACAGGCAACAGAGCATGCACAATGTCGGCACTAGTACAGTGTATATCCACCTTTCGCAGCAATGCAGGCTGCTATTCTCCCATGGAGACGATCGTAGAGATGCTGGATGTAGTCCTGTGGAACGGCTTGCCATGTCATTTCCACCTGGCGCCTCAGTTGGACCAGCGTTCGTGCTGGACGTGCAGACCGCGTGAGACGACGCTTCATCCAGTCCCAAACATGCTCAATGGGGGACAGATCCGGAGATCTTGCTGGCCAGGGTAGTTGACGTACACCTTCTAGAGCACGTTGGGTGGCACGGGATACATGCGGACGTGCATTGTCCTGTTGGAACAGCAAGTTCCCTTGCCGGTCTAGGAATGGTAGAACGATGGGTTCGATGACGGTTTGGATGTACCGTGCAGTATTCAGTGTCCCCTCGACGATCACCAGTGGTGGACGGCCAGTGTAGGAGATCGCTCCCCACACCATGATGCCGGGTGTTGGCCCTGTGTGCCTCGGTCGTATGCAGTCCTGATTGTGGCGCTCACCTGCACGGCGCAAACACTCATACGACCATCATTGGCACCAAGGCAGAAGCGACTCTCATCGCTGAAGACGACACGTCTCCATTCGTCCCTCCATTCACGCCTGTCGCGACACCACTGGAGGCGGGCTGCACGATGTTGGGGCGTGAGCGGAAGACGGCCTAACGGTGTGCGGGACCGTATCCCAGCTTCGTGGAGACGGTTGCGAATGGTCCTCGCCGATACCCCAGGAGCAACAGTGTCCCTAATTTGCTGGGAAGTGGCGGTGCGGTCCCCTACGGCACTGCGTAGGATCCTACGGTCTTGGCGTGCATCCGTGCGTCGCTGCGGTCCGGTCCCAGGTCGACGGGCACGTGCACCTTCCGCCGACCACTGGCGACAACATCGATGTACTGTGGAGACCTCACGCCCCACGTGTTGAGCAATTCGGCGGTACGTCCACCCGGCCTCCCGCATGCCCACTATACGCCCTCGCTCAAAGTCCGTCAACTGCACATACGGTTCACGTCCACGCTGTCGCGGCATGCTACCAGTGTTAAAGACTGCGATGGAGCTCCGTATGCCACGGCAAACTGGCTGACACTGACGGCGGCGGTGCACAAATGCTGCGCAGCTAGCGCCATTCGACGGCCAACACCGCGGTTCCTGGTGTGTCCGCTGTGCCGTGCGTGTGATCATTGCTTGTACAGCCCTCTCGCAGTGTCCGGAGCAAGTATGGTGGGTCTGACACACCGGTGTCAATGTGTTCTTTTTTCCATTTCCAGGAGTGTATTTTACCTCTGGCAACGTTTGTTGATGTGGAGAATGCGGACTAGAATCGTGGTTCGGAATCCACATTAAGTTGGTAGTCCGCCTATAATTGGCTGGGTAAGTCACCTCAAAGATCGGAAGACGGCAATGACACATCACCTCCAACAGGAGCATATCTAGTACAGCACTGTAGAGTTCAAAACAATCTCCGGACTGATGACCATTTTACTTTATCGCGTCACGCGCTAGCAACAGTTTACCTCAAACATCTCTTGGACCCTTTAAAATATCTTGATTCTGTTTTCACACAGTCAAGCTGTAAAAAACTCCTCACTAAACGACGCGCAGGTTCTTTTCATAGCTGTATTAATTGCAGTCTGTTGGTAGCAACTTCACTTTTTCAAATGGAAGTATAGTAATTTCTGGCGCTAGTATCTTAGTTCCAAAAGAGACTGATTTACCTGAATTGAACTCTTCAAAATCCATAACTAGTTTCGGGGAAATTACAATATTCAGAACTTACGATTTGTCAGTTTTGAACACGCTTTACGAGGAAATTCTTGTTTTTATCCGGAACTGTCATGTCAGGCTGGTGAGGTGCTCCAGCCTGACGCATCTACATCTACATCCATACTCCGCAATCCACCTGACGGTGTGTGGCGGAGGGTACCTTGAGTACCCTTCTATTCCAGTCTCGTATTGTTCGCGGAAAGAAGGATTGTCGGTATGCTTCTGTGTGGACTCTAATCTCTCTGATTTTATCCTCATGGTCTCTTCGCGAAATATACGTAGGAGGGAGCAATATACTGCTTGACTCTTCGATGAAGGTATGTTCTCGAAACTTTAACAGAAGCCCGTACCGAGCTACTGAGCGTCTCTCCTGCAGAGTCTTCCACTGGAGTTTATCTATCATCTCCGTAACGCTTTTGCGATTACTAAATGATCCTGTAACGAAGCGCGCTGTTCTCCGTTGGATCTTCTCTATCTCTTCTATCAACCCTATCTGGTACGGATCCCACACTGCTGAGCAGTATTCAAGCAGTGGACGAACAAGCGTACTGTAACCTACTTCCTTTGTTTTCGGATTGCATTTCCTTAGGATTCTTCCAATGAATCTCAGTCTGGCATCTGCTTTACCGACGATCAACTTTATATGATCATTCCATTTTAAATCACTCCTAATGCGTACTCCCAGATAATTTATGGAATTAACTGCTTCCAGTTGGTGATCTGCTATTTTGTAGCTAAATGATACGGGATCTATCTTTCTATGTATTCGCAGCACATTACACTTGTCTACATTGAGATTCAATTGCCATTCCCTGCACCATGCGTCAATTCGCTGCAGATCCTCCTGCATTTCAGTATAATTTTCCATTGTTACAACCTCACGATACACCACAGCATCATCTGCAAAAAGCCTCAGTGCACTTCCGATGTCATCCACAAGGTCATTTATGTATATTGTGAATAGCAACGGTCCTATGACACTCCCCTGCGGCACACCTGAAATCACTCTTACTTCGGAAGACTTCTCTCCATTGAGAATGACATGCTGCGTTCTGTTATCTAGGAACTCTTCAATCCAATCACATAATTGGTCTGATAGTCCCTATGCTCTTACTTTGTTCATTAAACAACTGTGGGGAACTGTATCGAACGCCTTGCGGAAGTCAAGAAACACGGCATTTACCTGTGAACCCGTGTCTATGGCCCTCTGAGTCTCGTGGACGAAAAGCGCGAGCTGGGTTTCACACGATCGTCTTTTTCGAAACCCATACTGATTCCTACAGAGTAGATTTCTAGTCTCCAGAAAAGTCATTATACTCGAACATAATACGTGTTCCAAAATTCTACAACTGATCGACGTTAGAGATATAGGTCTATAGTTCTGCACATCTTTTCGACGCCCCTTCTTGAAAACGGGGATGACATGTGCCCTTTTCCAATCCTTTGGAACGCTACGCTCTTCTAGAGACCTACGGTACACCGCTGCAAGAAGGGGGGCAAGTCCCTTCGCATACTCTGTGTAAAATCGAATTGGTATCCCATCAGGCCCAGCGGCCTTTCCTCTTTTGAGCGATTTTAATTGTTTCTCTATCCCTCTGTCGTCTATTTCGATATCTACCATTTTGTCATCTGTGCGACAATCTAGAGAAGGAACTACAGTGCAGTCTTCCTCTGTGAAACAGCTTTGGAAAAAGACATTTAGTATTTCGGCTTTAGTCTGTCATCCTCTGTTTCAGTACCATTTTGGTCACAAAGTGTCTGGACATTTTGTTTTGATCAACCTACCGCTTTGACATAAGACCAAAATTTCTTAGGATTTTCTGCCAAGTCAGTACATAGAACTTTACTTTCAAATTCATTGAACGCCTTTCCCATAGCCCTCCTCACACTACATTTCGCTTCACGTAATTTTTGTTTGTCTGCAAGGCTTTGGCTATGTTTATGTTTGCTGTGAAGTTCCGTTTGTTTCCGCAGCAGTTTTCTAATTCGGTGTTGTACCACGGTGGCTCTTTTCCATGTCTTACGATCTTACTTGGCACATACTCATCTAACGCATATTGTACGATGGTTTTGAACTTTGTCCACTGATCCTCAACACTATCTGTACTTGAGACAAAACATTTGTGTTGAGCCGTCAGGTACTCGGTAATCTGCTTTTTGTCACTTTTGCTAAACAGAAAAATCTTCCTACCTTTTTTAATATTTCTATTTACGGCTGAAATCATCGATGCAGTAAACGCTTTATTATCACTGATTCCCTGTTCTGCGTTAACTGTTTCAAATAGTTCGGGTCTGTTTGTCACCAGAAGGTCTAATATGTTATCGCCACGAGTCAGTTCTCTGTTTAACTGCTCAAGGTAGTTTTCAGATAAAGCACTTAAAAAAATTTCACTGGATTCTTTGTCCCTGCCACCCGTTATGAACGTTTGAGTCTCCCAGTCTATATCCGGCAAATTAAAATCTCCACCCAGAACTATAACATGGTGGGGTAATCTACTCGAAATATTTTCCAAATTATCCAACAGCTGCTGAGACAGGGGGCCCATAGAGCCATCCAATTACCATGTCTGAGCCTGCTTTAACCGTGACCTTCACCCAAATTTTTTCACATTTCGGATCTCCGTCAATTTCCTTCGATACTATTGCACTTATTATCGCTATAAACACGCCTCCCCCTTCACTGTCCAGCCTGTCTCTGCGGTATACATTCCAATCTGAGTTGAGGATTTCATTACTATTTACGTCTGGTTTCAGCCAACTTTCTGTCCCTAGTACTATATGGGCATTGTGACCGTTTATTAATGAGAGCAGTTCTGGGACATTTCTATAGACGCTCCTGCAGTTTACTATTAGCACATTAATATTGTTATTCCCTGTTGCATTTTGCCTACTCCTACCTTACCCCGTCTCAGGTGGCGTCTTGTCGGGCCTAGGGACGGAATTCTCTAACCTAAAAATCCACACGTGCACTCCACACGTACTCCGCTACCCTTGTAGCCGCTTCCACCAATTCCGCCAACCGCCTGTACGAACTGAGGATGACCTCTGAACCCAGACGGCAGGAGTCATTGGTGCCGACGTGAGCAACAATTTGCAGTCGGGTGCACCCAGTGCTCTCTATCGCCGCCGGCAGGGCCTCCTCCACATCTCGGATGAGACCCCCGGCAAGCAGACAGAGTGAACACTGGCCTTCTTCCCCGACCTTTCCGCTATTTCCCTAAGGGGGTCCATCACTCGCCTAACGTTGGAGCTCCCAATAACTAATAAACCCCTCCCCCAGTGTGCCTGCTCGGACCTTGCTGAAGGAGCGGCCACACCTCCACTCACAGGCAGAGCGGGCGATGCCACACGGCCAGCCTCCACATTGACCCTCCGCCTCGTGCGCCGCGAACGCCGCTGAACCCGCCACTCCCCTTGGGGAGAGGGTGGCCCAACGGCGCCCGGTACCCGCGAAGATGTCTCGACAGTAGGGACAGTGGGTGAAGCATGTAACACCTGGGGTGTACCATGCGACGCACCAGTCTCCCCACTGCCGCTACACTCCGAGGCAGCAGCCTGAAGACGGCTGACCGCGGCCATCGACACGTTCAGCTGTTCGCGAGCAGTGGGCAGCTCCTCCTGCGTCCTTACACAGCAGTCACACATCCTATCCATCCTAAGAAATCAATTTACTGTAGAGAGTTAATCAATTTTTAACTAGACTGCTAATTCGCTAAAGGCGGCTAATTGTTGACTAAACTGTGGTTGCTAGACACTTCCTGTAGAAAACAATGAAAATAGCACAACCTGTCTCTGGACTGTATAGAAAACAAACACTAGTACTACTGGCACTATGGTTGACTAAAGGGACACTCTGACTGTATTCAAAACAAACACGAAATCTATGGAACACTATTACTAGCACTCGACAAAGCTTCCTAAAAGCAAAAACACACGGAAGAAGAAGTGACATGTAAGAAAAATACAGCTAATACTTAAATTAACGTAGCTCGCTGCACAGCAGACGTGAAGCAGACGGCAGTTACGACGACGCAGATGAGAGAGTCTGATTACAAGAGAGGGATAGTGGAGAAAAGTTTAGTTTAAAACTGATACTAATGACACTTGGTTGTGCCGCTATGTTTACACACTAACTGATTGCGTCGACACACTAACTGGAAATCAAAGACGTGACATCTAAGGATGTCGCTCGGCTTCTCTCCCCCGCACCATGCGTCCGACCAGTTCCGACTCCCCCGACAACTGCTCGCTCACTGCTACTGGTGATAGTAATAATTCAGACTCAGAGTTTGTATATGCACACAGAAGAATCATAGACGTCCAACTTTCAAGATAATGGCTAAGATTATGAGGAACAGATGCAAGAACACCTATTTTGTTGCAGGCTTTCTCCTTACCCTCCGTGCGGCATTCCAGCGCCCTTCGAGTAACAATTTTTTACACTTTCGCTGGTTTGTTATCTTTGTTAGACACGGCACTATATTTCTTCTGTGTCCCATTTATATCGTTATCGCGCAACACAATATTTCCTTTTTATCCAACATGACGTATTTTCTTATCTGCGTATGAAATCCCGATCTTACTCGGAAGACAGGAAACGGTTTCACGTTTAGAACAGATAAATCCCAAGTTCTGAATTTTGTACTAACTCCGAAACTAGCCGAATTCGTCTCTTTTAGAACTACTATATTAGCAATAGAAATTAATATGGTCCCATTTTGAAAAGTGAAGTTCGTATCCACATCTCTGTCATTAGCGGAGCTATGAAAAAGACTATACACTATGGGATCAAAAGTATCCGGACACTCCCAAAAACATACGTTTTTCATATTAGGTGCATTGTGCTGGCACCTACTGCCAGGTACTCCATATCAGCGACCTTACTAGTCATTAGACATCGTGAGAGAGCAGAATGGGGTGCTCTGCAGAACTCACGAACTTCGAACGTAGTCAGGTGATTACGTGTCACTTGTGTCATACGTCTGTACGCGCGATTTCCACACTCCTCAGCATCCATAGGTCCACTGTTTAGTGAAGTGGAAACGTGAAGCACAAAAGGGTACAGGCCGACCTCATCTGTTGACTGACAGAGACTGCCGACAGTTGAAGAGGATCGTATCTACATCCATACTCCGCAAGCCACCTGACGGTGTGTGGCGGAGGGTACCCTGAGTACCTCTATCGGTTCTCCCTTCTATTATGTCGTAATGTGTAATAGGCAGATATCTATCCAGACCATCACACAGGAATTCCAAACTGCATCGGGATCCACTGCAGATACTATGACAGTTAGGCGGGAGGTGAGAAAACTTGGATTTCATGATCGTGCTGCTGCTCATAAGCCACACATCACGCCGGTAAATGCCAAACGACGCCTCGCTTGGTGTAAGGAGCGTAAACATCGGACGACTGAACAGTGGAAAAACGTTGTGTGGAGGGACGAATCACGGTACATAATGTGGCGATCCGATGGCAGGTTGTGGGTATGGCAAATGCCAGGTGAACGTCATCTGCCAGCGTGTGTAGTGCCAACAGTAAACTTCAGAGAGGGTGGAGTTATAGTGGAGTTATAGTGTGGTCGTGTTTTCCATGGAGGGGGCTTGCACCCCTTGTTGTTTTATGTGGCACTATTACAGCACAGGCCTACATTGATGTTTTAAGCGCCTTCTTGCTTCCCACTGTTGAAGAGCAATTCGGGGATGACAATCGCATCTTTCAACACGATCAAGCATCTGTTCATAATGCACGGCCAGTGGCGGAGTGGTTACACGACAATAACATATCTGTAACAGAGTGGTCTGCACAGAGTCCTGACCCGAAACCTATAGAACAGCTTTGGGATGTTTTGGAACTCCGACTTCGTTCCAGGTCTCACCGACCGACATTGATATCTCTCCTCAATGCAGCACGCAGTGAAGAATGGGCAGCCATTCCACAAGAAAGCTTCCAACACCTGTTTGAACGTATGCCTGCGACAGTGGAAGCTGTCATCAACGCTATGGGTGGGCCAACACCATACTGAATTCCAACATTACCGATGGAGGGCGCCACGAACATGTAAGTCATTTTCAGCCAGGTGTCCGGATACTTTTGATCACATAGTGTATATCGTTTGGAGTACACTTTCACACATTATCAGGGAGAAAACAGAATTAAAATATTTAACAGGTCCCTGAAATTGTATGAGATGAACAGTATAACAGTTTGATCTCATCTAAAATATACAGGCATTGGACAAAATCTGGAAACACCAATTGCTTGCTTGAACAGACATCAAGACGCTAGCCAAGCCAGCAGGTTGCGCTGCTGTATTTCATCACGAACGGCGCCTGTGCCACGTTCTCAGCACGCTGCAACTATCAGTCGTCGACAGAACACTATTCCGAGTACTTAGAGTGCGTTATGCCGGACTTAAGTGAATTCCAACATGGGCAAAGTGTCGGTACCCGTTTGGTGAGTGCTTCCGTAACCAAAGTAGCCGAAGTGTTTGCTGTTGCAAGAGGTACAGAATCGAAGATATTTACCGAATATAGAAGAAGCTGAAAAACATAATTCGCGAAGTCACAACGCGGACGAAAGTGCGTGATGAGTGACCGCGACGGACGGTCAGTGAACGGGTTTGTGACGAGAAACAAGAGGACAACTGCCAAAGTCACTGCAGAACTGAATGGCGCACTCGCGGACCCCGTCGGTACCAAAACAACACAAGGCAGCTCCGTACGCAGGGAATTACAAGGCGACCTGGAATTCCAAAGCTACTCATCCATGATGCAAGTGCCCGTAATAGGAAAACGTATTGCCGAAGCCATAAAAGCTGGACCTGTGGAACAATGGAAGAGTCATTTGGTCGGATGTGTAGTCTTGTTCCACAAGGGGGAAAGGGAGAGGATGTTGTTATGGGTGGCCAGTACCCTCTTTCTGCAACACAAATGCTCACGTGGATTAATACGGTTCTTTATTTATATGAACTGGAACAGTTACTTAACCTGAATAGTGTTAAGTAACGCCGGCCAGAGTGGCCGAGCGGTTCTAGGCGCTTCAGTCTGGAACTGCGCGACCGCTACGGTCGCAGGTTCGAATCTTGCGTCGGGCATGGATGTGTGTGATGTCTTTAGGTTAGTTAGGTTTAAGTAGTTCTAAGTTCTAGGGGACTGATGACCTCAGCAGTAAAGTCCCATAGTGCTCAGAGCCATTTGAACCATTTTGTTACGTAACTTGTGGTAGAAGCTCATCAGTAGTAGTCCAGTTGTAGTCACTAATCTGGTCGCTATGTGCTGCCGTAGCCTGCGACGAACTAAACCCACTCTGCGAGTAAACTGACAGACGCCAAACTGGGTGAGCGAGTGAGTGAGTGAGTGAGGCCCTCCGGTCAGCGGCGGCGGCCTAAGTACTTGCTGTCGAGAGGGCGTTGGCAGCGTGTTGCTTGTGAGTATGTCTCTGGCCTCTCTCGTGATAGGCGTGCTTGATCCAGCACCTTCTGATTGATCTCCGCTTCATCTTTGCCGACTAGTGCGCCGGCGACAGCTTACGCCAGCACAGGATGAGTCTTGTTTTGCACTGTTTTTAACTTCTGGTCGAGTTTACATACTGAGAGTGAAACATGGCTGTGATTGGGTAGGCAAATCGTGGTATTCCATGTGTTCCATGATTATTTTGTAAGTTCGCAATATTTGCAAGGATCAAGTGATCATTTTTGGTGTCAAGATCCATCTCATGGTTCGTTCAACAAAGTTAATGCTGTTTTCAAAGACGAGAAGGTCGCTGTTGAGACAGCTCGCATCGCCAACGACTGGTTTTGTGAGCACGAGGATGAACTGTCGCATCTCCCCTGGCCACTAAATTCACCAGATCTCAATATTATTGAGTCTTTGTGGTCTGCTTCGGAGAGAAGGTTGCGTGATCGCTATTAATCTTTATCATTGTTACGTGCAGTTGCCACTGTTTTACAGGAAGCATGGTATAACATGTCGTTGCTATCCACACACGACCTGTATTTATCCAATCCGAGACGATCGGAAGCTGTTTTGAATGTCAGTGAGTTTCCTACACCATATTAGGTATGGTAATGCGTTGTATTTTGGGTGTATCTGTGTTTTTGTCTATCCCCCATATAATATATAGGGTGTCAATTTTATGTTGACAAACCAGAATAACTCGAAAAGTAAGCTTCACACGAAAAAATGTGTAGAATCCAAAGTTGATTATTTTCGAGGGGGACATCCGCTGGTGCTAAAATTAGTCCGCCACCCAATCCCCCTGAGGGTGGAGCGGGAGGCAATTTTAAAATTTCAAATGGGAACCTCAATTTTTTATTGCAGAATCAGATTCTACATAAAAAAACTACGTACATTTTGTCTTAAACATTTGTTTTGATTCTTGGCAGTTGGCGCTGTAATTCAAGAAAATCCATGTTCTCATTTTTGCGTTGGAAATGGTTACAGATAAATAAAAAATACTTATTTACTTCGTAAATTTTGATTCGCTGAAACTAAAATTGTCCATCTCTCCCCATAGGGTGGGATTTGAGAGAGAGGAATTAGAGTTTTACAAATGTTGACTCAAACATTAATTTTTTCCGCAGATTCGGATAAGTTTTTTTTGTTTCGTGGTCATGAGGCCACACAACTTTTAATTATCAAACAAATCATCTGACTAGCTAACTAACTAACCAAACATCCTAATTACTAACGAATGAACTCATTACCTAAAAAACTAACTCACTCACGAACCTTCAGCATTTGTAAAACTCTAATTCCTCTCTCTCAAACCACACCCTATGGGGAGAGATGGAGAGTTTTAGGTTTAGTGAATCAAAATTTACGAAGTAATAAGTATTTTTTATTTATCCGTAACCATTTCCCAAGTAAATATGAGAAAATGTATTTTCTTGAATTACAGCGCCAACTACCAAGAATCAAAACAAATGTTTAAGACAAAATGTACGTAATTTTTTATGTAGAATCTGATTCTGCAATGAAGAATGGGGGTTCCCATTTGAAATTTTAAAGTTGTCTCCCGCCCCACCCCCAGGGGGCTGGGTGGGTGGGCTAATTTTAGCACCAGCAGATGTCCCCCTTGAAAATAATCAACTTTGTATTTTAGACATTTTTTCGTGTCAAGCTTATTTTTCGAGTTATTCTGGTCTGTCAACATAAAATTTACGCGCTGTATATCACTGACCCGCCTCAGGTTCGCACAGGTCGCACTAAGTATGTACGGCTAGAGGAGTTGCCTGGTGTAGCAGTAAAAAATCATGCACACAAATCTCCTTCATTAATTAGTTTATTTACTAGCGAAAATGTTATCAGAATCAAATTGGCTCTGAGCACTATGGGACTCAACATCTGTGGTCATTAGTCCCCTAGAACTTAGAACTACTTAAACCTAACTAACCTAAGGACATCACACACATCCATGCCCGAGGCAGGATTCGAACCTGCGACCGTAGCGGTCGCGCGGCTCCGGACTGAGCGCCTAGAACCGCTAGACCACCGTGTTATCAGAATCGCTATGTTCGTTCCTAAGATTAGTCTTGACACACAGACTGAAAAACGCGGCGGGGACTTTAAATGTATGTACTCTGGTGAGCCAAACTTGATCAGTTTGGTCGTATAGGTATTACGACGTGGGGAGGAATAATGTTACATGGGCGTACTAACAAAATCTTTGAACACAGTAACTCACCGGTCAACGTTATTATGTCACTGTACTCCTTCTCCACGTTCGCCTTTTCAGGGATGCTTTCGACCTGGCTTCATTTTTATGATGACGGTGGGCGACCGCATCTAACAGCGTAGGTGGAGGAGTTCTCGAAACGAGGGGCCGTTCGGAGAATGGACTGGCCTACTCGTTCCCCCGATTTCCATCACGCGTGGGAGGAGTTGGGGAGACCTGCTGCAGCACTTCCACAGGCACCAACGACCACCCAGCGTTAACAACCGCACTGTTGGAGGAATGATGATCCCTACCCCAAGAATTCCTTGCCAGCCTTGTGGCCAGCGTGGAAGCATGTTGTAGGGGATCCGTTGCAGTTCCTGGCAATCACAAACCTTGTTAAGAACTATACAGCGCCTTTTGCAGCGTCCAAAGGACCACCGTCAATAACGGTGACTTCAGTGTATTTCTTGTCTTTGAATAAAAGTGCCATTTCTGTTCCTCTCTTTGCGTATTTCTTTCAGCTACGTTAGGCACTATATTGTAGCAGCTCTTACCATGTATGGCCCACGTTTCATCGAGCACTGTCACTTGACAGTCACACATCATTTGTGTGTTCGTAAATACGAATGCACATCTGACGGCGAGTTGAGACCGGGAAAATATCGTGGCTCATTAGAGAAAAATTTTATTCTTGGTTTGAGACTGATACTGGCGTCATTATTTTTAGAATAACGATGCTTTGTATACGCGTAACGGACTCTGCAGGAGGCGTACCCCGCGGGCAATGGACCAGACGAATCCAATTATCCGTCAATAGGCTGCTCCGGCTGCGCCAAAGCCTCCTAACAGGCAGTTCTGAGCATCCGGTTAAGGGGAACAAAGCGAGTCTCCATCCACCTGCAGCCGTTGGCAGGCGCCGCCGTTATTCGCTAGCAGGCGACTGGCGGACAGGGTCGCCAACTTGCGAGGGCAGGGCAGGGCAGCGTGGGCCGCTATTCTGAGCTGCTGCCACGCCCAGAGCTTCAATGTCCGCGGACCGCACCTCCCTGCCCGGGTGGAAGCGTCGGATTCACTACCAGTCGACGTTATAGTTTCTCCTGGAAACTACAGTGGCATGCTGACGTCATTCTCCTCGGGATCTGCACAGTTATGTACGCGACTGACAGTAGATAACTGGAAATAAACTGACGGAAAAAATCGCAGCATCACGAAGGAGTTGTGCGACATAAACGAAAGTTGGTAGGCGTGTTTTTAATCTGAAAGGTGATGTCTATTAAAATTTCGCGTCAGTCGCATGAGAATGAATCTAGTTGCGTAACTATCAGGATAGAAATACGTTTGTTTTAAATACACACTGTAATGGTCGTGAGCGTTAGTTACCTTTGGGATTGGACGTGGTGAGTTGATGTTAGTCAAGACTGACAAGGGCCTTTATCAACACCTCACTGACAAGGGGAGGCCGCCAATTGTGAAATTCAGATTCGGTTCATACTGTGCATAATAAAAGTTCATGGCCAGAGGTGTAATGTGGCAAAGCACCAAGATGCACTTCTCAGCCGTTGTCGAGAAAATCGACAGTTAAAAGAAACCGCTGCGGTGAAATACTCTCTACGATTAATAACTTTCCACAGCGTCGTGGCGCCGCGGTAAGCACTCGGGTTTGTAATCCGAAGGTCGCCGGATCGAATCTCGCGCCATGGAACCTTTTTTTTAGTATTTGTTTTTTGTAATTCATATATATATATATACATATATATATATATATATATATATATATATATATATATATCCCGGCAATCAGTTGCAACAATTACGCATATAATAAGTTGTTGAAAGTCGTTTGTCGTGGGAAAACTGGCGACTTCGAACATCATTATGTTTTCCGCAAAGAAAGTTGTATTTCACAAATGTTATTAATTGTCTTCATAATGTTAACCATATATAGTTAACGCAAGACGTAGAAACGGTATTCCAAAACGAATACGTATAGCGTAAGTCAAACGTTCGAATTAGAATAGAGACCCCACGAACACAAATTTTCTGCGGCATGGAATGAAATATAAACTCCGTTACTCGCTCGTTACACTTGAAGGACAGATGTTGAATGGGCCGAAACGAGCCGCCGCATAACAGCGTAGTTGTCTGCTAACTTCGAAAGAAGGTAGATGCGGGCCCTAGCGCAGCTTATAACATCGTCGAAAATCAGTGCGGACGGGAGAGCTTTGGTACACCCTGTTAAAAAAAAGGAAAAATGGAGGCAGTACAATTGGAGAGCGATCCACCTTCACCAACATGCATAAGCAATTCATTAATAGTATATATATACGAGGGGCGTTCAGAAAGTAAGCTCCGATCGGTCGCGAAATGTAAACGACTATGAAAATCCGATAAAGCTTTGCACAGATGTGTTGGGTAGTGTCTCTAGTATAACCCCAGTTAGCATCACGTCGCTCTTCTCATTTCTGAGCTCGCAGTGAGTGCGTAAAGATGTCTAGAAAATAGTGTCTGCCGCCAAGTACGAGAGCCTGGTGAGAAATTTCGCTTGAAGCTATGCAGCTAACATTACATAACTGTCGTGCTGTTTCTTCTTCAAGACAATTCTCAGCCGCATTCTGCAGGGGCAATGAAGATGCTCCTGCATCATTTTCAAATGGAAATGTTAGATTACCCACAATACAGTCTGCAATTGTCTCCCCCTGAGTTTCATCTCTGGTCACATGAAGCGCTGTCTTTGAAGACAACATTTTGACACAGACAACGAGGTGTAGGCCAGCGTGGAGAATTGGCGGAAAGCACTGGCGGCTGCCTTCTATGATGAGGCTATTGAAAAGTTGGTACAACGCTATGACAAAAGCCTAAGTCAGAACGGCGACTACGTAGAGACGTAGCTGAAAGGTGTAGCTAATTGTTACAAGTAAAACATTTCTGATGTTCACTGTGGTTTCAATTTGGCAATCAATCGGAGCTTACTTTCTGAACAGGCCTCGTATATATATATATATATATATATATATATATATATATATATATATATATATATATATATATATATATATATATATATAAAAATTGCAAAAAACTAATAATAAAAAAAATTGCATGGCGCGAGACTCGATCCGGTGACCTTCGGATTACGAACCCGGGCGCTTACCGCTGCGCCACGACGCTGTAGAAAACTATTAATCGTAGAGAGTATTACAACGCAACGGTTTCTTTTAGCTGTCGATTTTCTCGACAACGGCTGAGAAGTGCATCTTGGTGCTTTGCCACATTACACCTCTGGCCATGAGCTTTTATTATGCGCAGTATGAATCGAATCTGAATTTCACAATTGGCGGCCTCCCCTTGTGAGTTTGAACGACGCCGTGTAATAGGGCTACGAGGAGCTGGATGTTCCTTCTACGACACCGAAGAAAGACGTGGCAGCCATGTAGCCACTGCACGTGAGTGTTGGCAACTTTGATTACGAGATTGTACGGTCGCAAGACGACCGGAGTCCGGACGGCCACGTGGCACTACCGAAAGGGAAGACCATCGAGTTCGACGTATGTCTCTGGCGCATCGTATTGCATCTGCAGCAGCAGCTTGAGTAGCAGTTGACACCACAGTGACATGACGAACCGTTACACATCGGTTATTTCGAGGACAGCTCCGAGCCAGACACCCTCTACCGTGCATTCCACTGACCTCAAACCATCGCCGTTTGCGACGCCAGTGGTGTCAAGCTACATCTCATTCGAGGTAAGGGTGGACGTCTGTTGTGTTTTCTGATGAAATCTGGTTCCGCCTCGGTGCCAGTGATGGCCGTGTGTTGGTTAGCGGGAGGCCATAGAGGGGTGGAAACCAACATGTCTGCATGCTAGACACTGAACCTACATCTGGAGTTATGGTATGAAGTGCGATTTAGTTTGACAGCAGGAGCACTCATGGTTATACCACGCACCCTCACCGCAGAATTGTAAGTCAGTCCAGTGATTCGAACTGTTGTGCTGCTATTTATGAAATGCAACCCAGGCGGTATTTTCCAACAGGATAACGCTCTTCCACATACTGCTGTTGTAGCGCAACGTGTTCAGCAAAGTGTCGACATGTTGCCTTGGCCTCCTCGATCACCAGATTTGTCTCCAATAGAGCACACATGAGACATCATCGGACGACAGCTCCAGCGCCATCCACAAGCAGTACTGACCGACCATTTGCAACATGCGTGGTGCTCCATCCAACAACCTGACAAGCGGCACCAGTACAACACAATGCATGCCCGTTTCCATGCTTGCATTCAACGTTCTGGCTGCTACACCTGCTATTAATGTACCAGCACTTTGCATTTGCAATGGCTTATTTTGCGCCCACATTAACCTATGATCTTGCACTGTTAATCACTTACAAACGTATTCCCGAAAAATCTGTAGTATACACTAATTATTTATTGATGTTGCAACTTTTTTCCGTCGGTGTGTTTTCGCTAAACGACGAGTGAGGAGTGGTTGTTGAGATACCAGGTGGTAGGGAAGGCTAGATCTCCCTAAGAAATACACTACTGGCCATTAAAATTGCTACACCACGAAGATGACGTGCTACAGACGCGAAATTTAGCCGACAGGAAGAAGAAGCTGTGATATGCAAATGTTTAGCTTTACAGAGCAT
The DNA here is from genome assembly GCF_023898315.1 of Schistocerca nitens. NCBI lineage: Eukaryota > Metazoa > Arthropoda > Insecta > Orthoptera > Acrididae > Schistocerca > Schistocerca nitens. The sequence goes on along the minus strand of NC_064619.1, from coordinate 560,311,023 downwards.
TCACACAAGGTTGGCGCCGGTGGCGACACCTACAACGTGCTGACATGAGGAAAGTTTCCAACCGATTTCTCATACACAAACAGCAGTTGACCGGTGTTGTCTGGTGAAACGTTGTTGTGATGCCTCGTGTAAGGAGGAGACATGCGTACCGTCACGTTTCCGACTTTAATGAAGGTCGGATTGTAGCCTATCGCGATTGCGTTTATCGTATCGCCACATTGCTGCTCGCGTTGGTCGAGATAAAATGAGTGTTAGCAGAATATGGAATCGGTGGGTTCAGGAGGGTAATATGGAACGCCGTGCTGGACCCCAACGGCCTCGTATCACTAGCAGCCGAGATGACAGGCATCTTATCCGCATGGCTGTAACGGATCGTGCAGCCACGTCTAGATCCCTGAGTCAACAGAGGGGGACCTTTCCAAGACAACAACCATCTGCACGAACAGTTCGACGACGTTTGCAACAGCATGGACTATCAGCTCGGAGACCATGGCTGCGGTACCCTTGACGCCGCATCACCGACAGGAGCGCCTGAGATGGTGTAGTCAACGACGAACCTGGGTGCACGAATGGCAAAACGTCATTTTTTCGGATGAATCCAGGTCCTGTTTACAGCATCATGATGGTCGCATCCGTGTTTGGCGACATCGCGGTGAACGCACATTGCAAGCGTGCATTCGTCATCGCCATACTGGCGTATCACCCGGCGTGATGGTATGGGATGCCATTGGTTACACGTCTCTGTCACCTCTTGTTCGCATTGACGGCACTTTGAACAGTGGATGTTACATTTCAGATGTGTTACGACCTGTGGCTCTACCCTTCAATCGAATCCTGCGAAACCCAACATTTCAGTAGGATAATGCACGATCGCATGTTGCAGGCCCTGTACAGGCCTTTCTGGGTACAGAAAATGTTCGACTGCTGCCCTGGCCAGCTCTCTCACCAATTGAAAACGTCTGGTCAATGGTGGACGAGCAACTGGCTCGTCACAATGCGCCAGTCACTACTCTTGATGAACTGTGGTTTCGTGTTGAAGCTGCATGGGGAGCTGTACCTGCACACGACATCCAAGCTCGGTTTGACTCAATGCCCAGGCGTATCAAGGCAGTTATTACGGCCAGAGGTGGTTGTTCTGGGAACTGGTTTCTCAGGATCTATGCACCCAGATTGCGTGAAAATTTAATCACATGTCAGTTCTAGTATAATGTATTTGTCCAATGAATACCCATTTATCATTTGCATTTCTTCTTGGTGTAGCAATTTTAATGGCCAGTAGTGTACTTGAAGAACAATGTGATATAATTCTACCCAAATCGACAAGCTAATGAACTGAGGACGCTACAATAGCGTTTGGCTGGGGTTCAGGTTATGTAACATCCCTCCCTTAATGGCGCTTTGTCTTGACCGTCTAGTTTACGAAGGAGTTGTTACGGATTCGATTGCAACTAAATATCTGCGACAAGCAACAATATAAATGTCGCAGCTACTCACTTCACTCGCAGCGATTTAATCTTTACTCTTATATTCCTGCCGAACCACATCTTCGGAAATCGCGACACATCCGGAGAAGCATATAGATGATTGTGACAAGCAAGAAATGTCATCTTTCGTTTTTTAATCAGACTGAAGTCACAAAATCGAAGAACGTCATTCCTGAGAGAGCGTGATATTAAATGTAAATAACATCGATTATTGCAGAACATACTTCTATTACAGGGTTAACGAAGTCCAACAATCCGTACACAAACAGGAATGTATACATTATTATAGTTTATCTTAGGATCTCCTCCACACTTTTACTGCCGATGTTTGTAACTGACCTTTAATTTTTTTTATTTTTATAATTTATAGAGTGCAGCAATCAGTCGTACTTCTTTAGATTTTATTACGCAAATCCAGATTTCGCTAGTGGCTAGCCATTCTCAATGCACTATTTTCTATTCTCGATGCGTGAAAGTCCCTGTTGTTCGTGCGTCAGTGATATTAGTGCATCGAGAATAGAAGATAGTGCATTGAGAATGGCTAGCCACTAGCCGAAATCTGGATATGCGTAATAAAATCTAAAAAAGGACGACTGATTGCTGCACTCTATAATTTATAAGCCATATAACAGTCGCTGAGTGCACCCGCTTTCCGAATGGAAGGTAACCTGATGACCTTTAATTGTAACAACTCGTATCGAGACTGACGTGTTTGTGATAAATCTTCAGTGTGGCATTGCCCTGAAACAGCGTACTGCCGTAACACGCACGTTGTAGTATGGCAACAACAAAATAAGATGAAATTCAATGGCGTCTCCAAAACAGTGAGCAAGGTACAGCATGTGACTGATTTCTAGTATCGGTCCAACGGCAGCCGAACTTGGTTGTATTGTCCTCATTTTAGTTTGACCTCGCCAGGCTTTTTACGAATCTGAGGCGATTGTAATCACTCTATCTTTTCCAAATCGACAGCTTGATATTAAAATCGCTTTGTTCATCACAACCCAAATTCTACCTAATTAAAGTTGCTTCTGACAAGGTACTTTCGGCCACTACACAAAAACGCTTGAAATTATCTGTCCATTTTCATATTGATCCCTTTACTTATGTTTATTTTGTTACCTTTCTTCATGTGATTAAAGTTTCTTATTTGGTTCGTCCTTTAAAAATTGTCGTCAGATTTACTAACGTGTATTGGAAGACCGAACCGTCCCTTCTTCAGAGTAATGTAACAGGTTTTGAGAGGGATGGCTTTTTTCATCTAATCCTGCAAAAATTGATATGAGAGCACTGCTTATTGTAATTTTGACGCTTTTGTAGACAAGACAATTGAATCAATTGTTTTTCAATGGAAAGAGGAAGTCAAAATACCTCGCTAGTTTCATTTAGAAGATGATGTTTCCATTACTAATGTTTTATTAAAACATCGATGAAGAGATGTTATTAACTTTCATAATACTTGACTTAAGCAAAATCCGAATAAAGTTTTGCAATCCTTTGATAAAACGGAATCGTACAACATGTACAGTTCTGTACGACATTCTGTTAGATTTTTATTCTGCAATTTTAATGATTTTTTATCTTGTAAGTTTTCACCCATTTCCACCATTTTCAACACGATTCCATCACCGAGCGAGGTGGCACAGTGGTTAGTACAATGGACTAGCTCTCGGTAGGATGACGATTCAAACCCGCGTCCGGCTATCCAGATTTAGTTTTCCATTATATCCCCAAATCACTCCAGGCAAATGCCGGGATGTTTCCTTTGAAAGGGTACGGCCAGTTTCCTTCCTCATTCTTGACACAATTCGAGCTTGTGCTCCGTCTCTGATGACCTCGATGTCGACGGGACGTTAAACCCAATCTTCTTTTTTTCTCCCGCTTCAATCCAGACATTATAAATACAATTTGCAAGCGATCAGAACAGCTAGTTTGTGAGGGACTGTAAATGTCATTTGGAGACACTGAAGTATCTGTATAGTAGCCATCAACGTAATCATGACGTAGGGCTTCTCTGACGCCATGGGAATTACGTTACTAGAAAAAAATGTAGCAGCTTCAGAGGAAGGGGGTTCTCCTTGGCAGTAGAGCCTACGTAGACGTCTGTAGTGGGAGTCTTGGTAACTGCTTTCGCAGACGACGGACACGCGTATGTTTGCAACTTGGCGCTGCATCTTATCTAATTAGGGTGAAGGTGGCAACAATGATTCACTGAAGAAGCTGGATACGGCAATCGTTTACTGCATCGATCTCATGGTTTGGTTTACGTGCAGAATAATAAACCCAAGATTATTGCAACTTACATATGAAATCGTGGACCTGCAATCATAAAAAAAGGGAGGACTACAAGTTAAGTATATCCACTGGAGTGTTACATTCGGGATTCTACATTATTGCTGGGGTCTCTATTTAATGCCAGTTTGCAATAAACAGTAAGTAGATCTCAGCAAGCTTTTAGCGATGACGTTATTAGAACAGAGCAGAGAGATGAAGTGGACAAAGATCTAAGATGATGAAAGAAATCAGCGGCTTCTTTATCAAAAATGCCATCCTAGCATTCACCTTAACGTCAGGAAGATCTGAAACAAGATGGATGTGGGTTTAGTGTGACGCTGATCCATACAACTCCCGCAGGCAAAAAGGAAATAAAAGAGTGAAGTCAATAGGAATTGAACATTTCCTCAAAATGGATAATTATAGTGGGCAGGCGCAGCATAATATAACAATAAAAAAAGAATCAAATAGTACCCGATAGCGAGATTACTTTGACGGGCGATAGCTTTGTAGGGAGTTCCTTTCATACGCCGCGAAACTGCATTATGCGTTGCTCAGTTATTGATTCGCAGTCGTTCACTAGACGTCCGTATCAGTGTTAGCCCAAACAGGGATGTGCAAGAGTCTTTCACTGCGAGGTTAAAGCTTTGACTGGAGTCAGCCAATCGTAGTGCTAATCACTTATCGCTCGCTGGGTTCCCTAATGCTGTTTGAAAGTGAAACAAAAGCACTTCGTTTCGGCTTTCAAGATGGTCACTCCGCAACAGAAGTGTTCAGATATGGGCGCATTCGACCAACAAACTTCGGCATAATGGTGAGGTCACAGCAGGCATTGAACACTCCAGTTTCATTCATTTGACTGGGAACAGTGATAACATCGAAGTTAGGTAAAACAGTAATTTAGGTGCTTACCTAGCTACTCACCACACCTTCTAACTCTCCCATGCCTCCAAGTTCACTTGATCTCCTGGTTGAGTGGTACAATAAGTGGAAACTTCACCTGCTGAAAAGCCAGCCAACCATCTTTGGTCGCACAACTCGCCGTTCCTATCGTTCAGATTGTAAGTAGCCTGTTTGTATGTTGGCAGCGCTATGGACCGTGTTAATATCGCTGACAGCGCCCTGTGCCTTCGGCAAGAGGTTCTGTGGTTGGACGGACTAGCAGTTAGCGAGTGGATACAGAAGTGTATGGACATGATATTCTTAGTGGAGACACTGTGTTGGTAGGGCACGCAGTGTAAATTGAGATGAAATGATGTGTTTATAAGAAAACACGCGAGGAAATGCATGATGATGGATATTTGGTTGATAATGTTTGGGAAGTGGAATTATTGACAACTATATAATTTTTGGAACTGGATGTCACATGAATAAAGTAAAATTTTCTAAATACATTGTTTGCTCCTGAACAAAATATTTCTTTCGCTAACCATATGCCTCCTAGTAGTTAATGTCTATAGTAGTTAGAATTTTTTTATTTAGCTGGCGTAGTTGCTACTTGCTGTAATTGCTGTAGTTCGTGTTATGAAGATTTTCTTTGAGGTAAGTGACTTATGAAAAAGAATGGGGTTTGCACTGTTGGGATTCGTGATTGAAATGAGTTTAGGCAATTGACAGAGTTCGAGGTAGTTTCATATTTATTTAATTTTATATTTTTTGGATTTGTATTGTTGTTAGGATTTCTTGCAATTCAGGGCCATTCTTTTGTATTAATTATGGGAAGTCATGTTGTCAATGTATAGCAGTCAGACTACGTTGGGCTTGAATATTGTGGGTAATAAATGAATAGATTAAGTCTGAGTCGTCTTTGTCAGGGAAAATTCTGCAAGTCAGTGTTTAATAAAAATAATTAAAGAAGTAGTTAATATTTCCACCTCTCCAGTTACAACCAAACCATCCCTCTCACTAACACAGCAACACAGTAAACTAAACCGAAGTGTACACATCCTAACCACCCAACTCAGAACCAGAAACGACTAAAACTGCTAAAACAACCAACAGGCTGTATCTGGGGTATACACACTGAAACCATTATCCTCACCTATAAATCACTCACTCTTCCACACCATCGTAACATATGGAAACACTGCTGGATCTCCGTTTCCCCTAAATTCAACCACACCCTTGAAACTCTGAAAGGATATGCACTTCGCTGCGCCATCCGCGTCCCCCTACCTTCCTTAACCCTCATTCTATATCAACTCATCTACTTCCCACACCCTCTTGTCTCCTTTGAGCATCTTCGAATCCAGTACACTACCCGCAGAAACAGTCACAGCACCTAGTATCCTATCCACCAACTATCAACCCTGCAGCACCACTAATCCATTTACAACACTCCGTGCACCTTCGTGCCTTATCCATCCTCTTCCTCACAAGGGAACCTCCCCACGCACCCCCCTCAGATTTAGTTATAAGTTGGCACAGGGATAGGCCATGTAAAACTGAACACAGATCAATCGAGAAAACAGGAAGAAGTTGTATGGAACTATGAAAAAAATAAGCAAAATATACAAACTGAGTAGTCCGTGTGTAAGATATGCAACATCAAGGTACCTGTTCACTGAGGAGCACCGTGGTCCCGTGGTTACCCTGAGCAGCTACGGACCGGAAGGTCCCTGGTTCAACCCTCCCTCGAGTGAAAAGTTTTAATTTTTTATTTTCAGACAATTATCAAAGTTCATGCACTCAGACATGATCAACTTTGCTCTCCAAAATTCCAGGACATGTTCAGATTTGCTTGGACACATGCAGGATTTGACGGTCTACACACGGAAAAACTTGAAAACGTTTGTTTTGACAGAGCACAGGGAAAACTGTGCGACTGTGAAACTGTTGCATTCATTTGTTGCCGTTAATGTGACAAACTCAATGTTTTCATCACTTTTTTGGGAGTGATTATCACATCCACAAGAAAACCTAAATCGGGCAAGGTAGAAGAATCTTTTTACCCATTCGCCAAGTGTGCAAGTTAGGTGGGTCGACAACATATTCCTGTCATGTGACGCACATGCCGTCACCAGTGACGTATAGAATATTTCAGACGTGTTTTCCTGTGGAGGAATCGGTTGACCTATGAATTTGCGATCAAATGTTTTCGGTTCCTATTGGAGAGGCACGTCCTTTCGTCTACTAATCGCACGGTTTTGTGGTGCGGTCGCAAAACACAGACACTAAACTTATTACAGTGAACAGAGACGTCAATGAATGAACGGTCAGATCGTAACTTTGCGAAAATAAAGTAAGTAAAATTTTAGCTCGAGGGAGGACTCGAACCAAAGACCTCTCGTTACGCAGTTGCTCACTCTAACCACGCGACCACGGCGCTCTTCGAGTTATATAGTCCTTGATGTTGGATATGTTACACTTGGACTACTCAGTTTGTATATTTTGTTTATTTTTTCATAGTTCCACACAACTTCTTCCTGTTTTCTCGATTGATCTGTGTTCAGTTTTTCAAGGCCTATCCACTGTGTCAATTTATAACTAAATCTGAGGGGGGTGCAATGGGGAGGTTCCCTTGTCAGAACTTAGTCCACTCCAACTACACAAAAATGAAATCTCTGCTGAGATGTACCCTTTTTTCCAGCTCCAGTCACAACTCCTCACTGCATACCATCCTTCCACTTTCCTCCCTCCCCACCTTCCTCCCCCTCAATGACTCTTAGTCGCTACCTGCAGTTCCATAATGTCGCACAGGCATACTCATCGTCCCGTGACCATCCTGAACCAAAGCAATATCAGCACTGTTGTCAGTAGTATGTCCATACTGATTCCAGCGCGTTTTTCACTTAAATGGGGGTACCGAAGAACGTCTTCACCAGGCACACGGTTGAATGGTTAGACAGCATCCGTTACCCATTTACTGTTACCCTTTTAGTGTTACACATTTACTATCACCCATTTCCCACACCTATTTTCCGTCATCACTTTACAATTACCCATTTACTGTTATGTGTTACACGTTAACTCAGTTTGCCCATTTACCAGGTGATTACAGGCAACTGGAGCATAAAGCAACAGTTTATTTTATTTCGCATTTCGTAGTTTTTCTGAATAGCAGTTGAAGTAAAATTCATGGGACGTAAGTTATTATCTAAAACCCACCAAATACGGTCATCAACTGAAAATAACGAAATTGCTCCGTGTTCTGCTTGTGACGTAGAGCGCGTTCTTGTCTCTCATTGGTTCAGCGTTTCGTAGCCAAGTTGCAGAAGCATTGCAGGACTTACGCTGTCTTTCACGCGCGGCAGTGGCTCCTCAGTGTGAAATAACAGAAAATCAGTCACAAAGCTCACGTCAGGTAATTCGTCCCGTGTGAGGACGGCTTAAGAGCAAGAGTTTGCTATATTCACTCGAACACGGGAAAACGGAGCAAGTTCTCATCAGCGGACTTCTGTTGGAAAAAAAAAAAAAAAAAAAAAAAAACGATATCGTGGCGTCCAGTATCCGATCGACAGAACATGTGCCAATATTCCGAATTAAATTTCAAACCTCTCTGCAGTGTCATGTGGAGCTGTAACGCGAGTGATCTCTGCTCTCGTGATGAATTCAATTAAATCAAAACTTCCCTTTCTCTTATCACGGCGGAGTACGTTTTGAGCGGTACCAAACGTTACTTTACTTTCCTTCAAACTGATGCCGGCCGGGGTTGCCGAGCGGTTCTAGGCGCTACAGTCTGGAACCGCGCGACCGCTACGGTCGCAGGTTTGAATCCTGCCTCGGGCATGGGTGTGTGTGATGTCCTTAGGTTAGTTAGGTTTAAGTAGTTCTAAGTTCTAGGGGACTCATGACCTTCGAAGTTAAACCCCATAGTGCTCAGAGCTATTTGAACCATTTTTTCAAACTGATGGAAGCTTGCTACCACTTCAGGTGCATTATTATTTGAAACAAACGAGAAACCGAAAATTCGATTATTGCGTCTTCCAGAGTGGACTATTAACAATTAAATTAGAGCTCATCAGTCGGTATTATTATCTCAATCTACACTACGTACACGGAAAAAGTTCTTGATCTTGAATTAACCTTTTTACCTAATCTTTACCTGACAACCTATCTCTCGATTTTAGTACGAATTAGTCGACAGTAGGTAGTCTGTTTAGCTTTTAACCAATCTGAAGCCATGATTGCTCGACAGTCCGTCAGTAAACACACGGAAGACAATATCAAGGCCGGCCGTGGTGGCCGAGCGGTTCTAGGCGCTACAGTCTGGAACCGCGCCATTGCTACGGTCGCAGGTTCGAATCCTGCCTCGGGCATGGATGTGTGTGATGTCCTTAGGTTAGTTAGGTTTAAGTAGTTCTAAGTTCTAGGGGACTGATGACCACAGCAGTTAAGTCCCATAGTGCTCAGAGCCATTTGAACCATTTTTTTTGACAATATCAAGGAAGAAAATGCCTACATAAAAAATGAGCAAAAACAAACATAAATACTGAGCAATAAAATAAGAAAGATGATAACTGGTTTCATGAGAATAATTGGGATTGATATATCTTAGAGGAAAATATATACAACAAGAAATGCTTGGGACTTCCTGGAAGATTAAAAGTAGCAGTTGGAAAATAAGCAGTAGTGAGGATATCTGCCAAAATATACAGAAAATGTTGGAAGTAACGGAAAAATGAATGGCAATGGAAATTTCTACTGAATGAATGACAATAGATGGTTGGTTGGTTGTTGTGGGGAAGGAGACCAGACAGCGAGGTCATCGGTCTCATCGGATTAGGGAAGGATGGGGAAGGAAGTCGGCCGTGCCCTTTGAAAGGAACCATCCCGGCATTTACCTGGAGCGATTTAGGGAAATCACGGAAAACCTAAATCAGGATGGCCGGACGCGGGATTGAACCGTCGTCCTCCCGAATGCGAGTCCAGTGTCTAACCACTGCGCCACCTCGCTCGGTGAATGACAATAGATCAATGAAGCATATATTCCAGTACTTCTTGAAAAAAGAGTGAACCATAGCACGGAGTACATAATTAAGCAAGCATCTACAATGAAATAACATCAAAGAACTGGAAATATCAAAGAGATATTTCTGAGAGTAAAATGCCAAATTCTGGAGGCATTCAAAGTAAATAAAATTAGAAAACAGTAACAACGTGGACAGAAGAAAGAAAAATACAACATGGAGAGAAGATGAAGGGGTACTGTCAAAGGCACGAGAGAATTTGGAGTTGTTACATAATAGCAGTTGGTCGATAAGAATGTAACAGAAATTGAAATTGACATCTGATGTATCGAAATATTGTTTCTTCATTCAGTTACCGCTGCTTTTATGATTGGTAATAATTTTTGTCAGTAAAAAAATAGAGCTGCACAGTGTTTCAAATTCCATGTTAGATTCCCCATAACTGACTGGATGGAAGACAGATATTTCGTATGGTCCAGCTTAGTACAGCATGGCGATGCTTAAAACAATGGTCGGACTGATAACCACGCTATTTGTAACACTTAAATTAAACTAAAAAACCTCCACCCGAACAGGCCATGAAGGCCCAACGCTACCGACCGGCCGCCGTGTCATCCTCAGTCCACAGGCGTCACTGACTGCGAATATGGAGGGCATGCGGTCAAAACCCCGCTCTGCCGGATCCGCTACTTCTCGATCAAGTAGCTCCTCAGTTTGCCGCACAAGGGCTGAGTGCACCCCGCTTGCCAACAACGCTCGGCAGACTGGATGGTCACCCATCCTAGTGCTAGCCCACTCCGACAGTGCTTAACTTCAGTGAGCTGACGGGAATCGGTGTTACCATTGCGGCAAGGCCATTGGTATTTTTAACACTTAATTGATTGGTTGAGAACTAGAGATAAGTTTACAGACTTCTGAGTTTTTAAACCATGCTTCGTAGAAATAAATAGGCTATTGACAGTTGTTTCAATACAGAATAGGTAGAGTATTTCAGCTTAATTAATAGTCACGACAGTAAATTTTTTATATTCTTATGTAGTTGGTTAGGACGAGCACTATCTCATCGTAACGCGTCGCAAATAACATAAAATTCGTAAGATTTTGGTATTATCATTTTATAGTCTCTGTTCAAACGGTCTGGAACCATCCTCTATAGGTAACTGTACGCTTCTCACTAGCTCTGGTAGTTGGTTATAATAAAGTGAAATCCAGGAGTTCAGATACCTTTTAATAACACGGGATTAAAGACATGTCAGTTACTTTCAGTTCACTAGCAATGTTTTCTCCAGTTCTGGGGAAATGTTTGTATTTCCAGCAGGAAGCGATAGTAAAAACTTGTTGGGTTAATTCGTAGTAAGCCTAAACCGTGAGGATGAGGCAGAGTCCACGTTTCTCTCGGCCTGTGAATATTCAGGGTCGTGACTACGTGTAGTAAAAATCTTGATCTCCACTCACCCCAGGGCTGCGCGCTCTCGTGAAACAAGTCTCTGCTGCGGCCGAAGGGCTCCAACTTTTGTACGCACGCAATCTGGCAACAAGACGTAATTGCGCAGCTGTTAGCCAAGGTCTTATTAATCGGTTCCCGAATCAGTTATTAGTATCTCGGACGCGTCGTCAGCCTCGCAGTTGCTCGCGTGACAAGTTTAAAAAGCCGCAAGTTCCATAACTGACCACCCTGTGAGATTTCTCTCAGATAAATTTCAGGATCCGACCACTGGAGTGACTACTTATAACGTTAAAAATGTCAGGTTTGCCTTCCATGTGTTATTCGCTACGTCCTCGGTAGTAATAGAGAGGTAAATATTGTTAAAAGGTACGATAGTGAGAAAATAACACCAGTATGAAACACTTCAGATCATCGCGATCAATACCATTTATTCCAGATTTAATAAATGTCACCAAGTCTGTTTCTTCGACCAGCATCTCCTCATGTTAATTGTGGACTCCACGACATAATACAAACCTCCAGATGAATAATAACAGCATCTTGGATTAAACCAGCGTACACTCGACTCTGAAAGTCACATAGCCCAATTCGTTATAAAAGCTGTCGTAAAGTCACATCTCGTACAGTCTCCTGGAATGCCATAAATGAAAGTAAATACTGTCCTATTGCGTCAAGTATAAAGAGTCCTAAGGTCAAAGACCCAATGGCAAACAGTGACAACGTACAGCAACAGATAACATCAATATTTCTATAAAGAAAAGAGCGCCGATATCAATTGTCTGGTATGAGCTGTATTGGTATTGTGCAAAACGCCCGGTCGCTGTTATCTGCTGAGGTCTGTAAGGTGTATTATCTGTGAGTCAGTGTGAAAATATTTTAAGTATTGTTAATCCTAAACGTTTTTCACTCGAGTGAAATAGTATCCCCTGCCATATACTAGATTAATTAACAATATTTGCTATCAATAACAACGCCTTCAGCGCATCTGCATTACTTGATTGTTGGCAGTCATTACGGCATAAAACAGGATTTTGTTTGAAGGAGCTTTATCATCAGAAGATAATTGGCGAATTTCCTTACTTTGACAAAGCTTTAAATGTTTATCACAAAATATTATAATAATTTTCGGTTATTTCGCCCATACCGGGGTAGATAATTCGAGAACATTAACAGGTAGCCATTACAAAAGTCATTTCTATTTTATTGAAGGAAAGGTATTAAAGGAACAAGAAGGAACTAATGGCTCGCGTCTACGTATATCTTCGAACTATGACACATGAAATTAAAGAGCTCATTTTCCCCACGTGTGATGAGCAATGTGACGTGATGATACGCTCAAGGTAATGTTATGTGAAAAGAGAAAGCTAAACTTTAAGGAATTTCAGTTTATTCTCTGTTTGAAGAATAAGAACTGAGATAGCATAGATTAGATTAGTTTTTCGTTCCATAGATCCGTGCTGAGGAGATCCTCGTGGATGTGTAATACCGATGAAGCAGTTTTAGATTATAACCACCACATTCTTTTATATGTTTACGCCTCGTAGAAATCAACTACGACAAAATTAGACACCCACACATTCACTCGTTATAATGTCTGCGCTAAAGTGGTACAAACATTGCACGAAACCGAGGTACCCAAGGAGTAACCGTGAGGAAGATCCGAAACAAAACCTGTTCTTAAGCAGCCAGTAGTGCTTAGTTTAGCACGGTAAGGGTTGATGATCTATAATTTTAAAGTGAGTGACCACCAGTGACGAGAGCGATTTTTTTCATCTGAAGATGTGCCGTGTAGTCTAGTGTAGTGCGCGTGAGTGTATGCACGTCATCTGAGTAGGCTGTCACATACAGGTGGGTAGTGAACAAAACGGCACGTCGCGAGCTAACCGACTTTGAACGCGGGATGGTAACTGGTGCAAGACACATGGGTTATAGTATACCGGAGCTTATGCAAGAATTCGGGTTTACGAGGACGGTAGTTTCTAGGGTAATTTCTTAATAACGCTGAGGCAATGTTATCACTTGCGTAAACAGTCGCGTGTTCACGTCACGTCGCCTCTGCATAGCCATTCGGGGCGATTACCGGTCTGCCCTGCGTCAGATCACAGCCAAACTGAATATGGGTGGAATATCTGGAACTCATATCTACTAGTAAAGGAAAAGGAATGAAGATTAGAGTTCGGCGTACATTCGACAGCGATGTCATTAGAGATGGAGCACAAATTCGTATTGGTGAAGGATGGGGAAAGAAATCTGTCGTGTCCTTCCTAAGAAACTATCCCAGCATTCGCTATGAGGGATTTAGGAAAATAACGGAAAATTTTAATGTGAATGACCGAACTCGGATTGAACCGTCGGACTCCCCAGTATGAAATGGTTCAAATGGCTCTGAGCACTATGGGACTTAACATCTGAGGTCATCAGTCCCCTAGAACTTAGAACTACTTAAACCTAACTAACCTAAGGACATCACACACATCCATGCCCGAGGCAGGATTCGAACCTGCGACCGTAGCGGTCGCGCGGTTCCAGACTGTAGCGCCTAGAACCGCTCGGCCACCCCGGCCGGCCTCCCCAGTATGACCTCAGAGTGCTAACCACTGCACCACCTCGCGCGGTATTTCTACTAGAATGGTATGAAGGGTAATATAGCGCAGATGCTTCAACAGCCGATACCGACGTCACATACAGTGTTCTCGATACAGACGTCGCATCCAGTGCTTTCCCATGACTGTTGACCTCTCACTGTAGTAGAGGTTATGACAGTTGCAAATGCAGTAGACATAGAAGAAATAAATGCTGATGGAGGCAGAAGTAACAGTAGTAATATAGATAAAATGATTACTTTATTTGTAAACTAGTGTGATTGTAGAATAGTAGTGAGAAAATACTGTGTACGTTGAACACTTGCTAACAGGCTCTGATGTAGAATAAATAAATAAAAAAAAACGTTGCCTGATCACACCTGCCGTCTTTTCCATGCCACTCGAGCCCGTTTCCCTAAGTTATTTCAGAGAAGACGACGCTCCAGTTTGTGGTCAGCTGTCTTAGCTTTCTTTCTACATTTTTGTAGCCCCTCTGTCGCTAGAGGGCTCTGAATTGCAGTTTATAATATGACGGTGTGTAATCGAGTTTCGAATTCGGACAGTTCATCCACACATGGAGCACCATCTTATTTAGCATGACAGTGCAAGACCAAACAGGAGAGTTGTGACACCTGCAATAATCCGACGCCTTGAGTTCGCTGTCATTGATCATCCTCCATACAATTCCGACTTGGCCATCTGTTTCCAAAACTTAGAGAATACCTCCGAGGACTTGACTTTGATAGTGATGAAGTGGTGCAAAAAGAGTGAAGTTCTGTGTTTCCGTCAACAAAGCCAAACATTCTGTAGTGAAGGTAAACAGCTTGTTACAGGCATTTTCGTAGAAACACAAATATACTGTCTTTCCTCATCTCGTTTGGAGAAATTGAGAGATTACAGGACACTTTCACTTCTGATATGGTGTTATGCTGCACTTTGTTCTTAGGGAAGTTGATCTTTATTACTTGGTTGCTATATCTGGATGCGACCTGACTTCATTCATATGATGAAATGGTTGGCAGTAGTTAACGCTCTTGCTTGTGTGCCCTAGTGAATAGCGGTAAGCTTTACCTGCATTCAAATGGATAGGGTGCCGATTGAAATGACTGCAGTAAAGGCGTACGGCGGCTGAGGACTAGGGGAGCGTTTTTTCGGTGGAACCTGGGTAAAAACGTTTGCAGACTGTGCAGACCCTCAGTCTCATTGTGCAGACACGTTGGATGGCGCCAGTCAGTCAGCGGCCGCGTCCAGATAGGCTGACTAGCGCCGAGGAGTCGCCACTGCTATGGGCAGAGCATTGATGACCGGCAATAAAGCAGAAGACGGGCCCTTGTTCGGCAGGAAGCCGATGAGACGACTGTGTGTTTCTGCAAATTTCTGTGGGACAGGTCAGTGGCGCCCAGACATCCAGACTGCTTCAAAAATGGCTCTGAGCACTATGGGACTTAACATCTGAGGTTATCAGTCCCCTAGAACTTAGAACTACTTAAACCTAACTAACCTAAGGACGTCACAAACATCTATGCCCGATGCAGGATTCGAACCTGCGACCGTAACGGTCGCGCGGTTCCAGACTGAAGCGCCTAGAACTGCTCGGTCCCCCTGGCTGGCTCAGACTCTGCTACAAAACATATTTGTGAGGGCACGAGGCTTTTAGCGAGTTTATGGCCGTTCTTTCGAAAGTTCGAAATGAAGGCAACAGGGGAGATAACGATCTTTCTATGGAGGGCTGTGGTTCCATCCAGGTCATGGTTCAAATGGCTGTGAGCACTATGGGACTTAACATCTGAGGTCATCAGTCCCATAGAACTTAGAACTACTTAAACCTAACTAACCTAAGGACATCACACACATCCATGCCCGAGGCAGGATTCGAACCTGCTACCGTAGCAGTCGCGCGGTTCCGGACTGAGCGCCTTAACCGCGAGACCACCGCGGCCGGCAACCTGAATCTTCTTTCCTTTTCTCCCAATTAATTTTTAAAGTTACTGATTTGTCAAGTCTGTGTAGAGTAAGGGGCAGTCTCCTAGCTTCGAGTGCCGCACTCCAGCTCGTGATTGGCTTGTGCTAAAGTGGGAGTAGTCTAAGATATAAATGTGCTATGCTACCGACCTGGCGAGGATAGCTGAGAGAAAGAGAAGAGGACACTCTTGTACTGGTGCTTCGCTAGCAAAGAACTGCAGGTCTTTACCTAAATGTTGAGACTTGTGTCCTTGACTCGTGTGCCACTTAGAGCCTGTGCCAGTCATCATCTGAACCGTCAGAGGTACTGCTTCCAGCATCACGCACACAACGAATGATGCGTGGTTGTACATATTTGTTTTGAGTCGGCTGTCTAAACGTTTTACGTATTCCGTCACGCATAGTCATGTCACGGAGTCAAATTCGTTTGGCAGACCAGCAAACGGGTCCACCTGCACACTGGAAGCCACCGGGGTTTCAGAGGCTCATAGGAAAGTACCTGCGTTCCGAATTAGCCGAACATAAGACCGCGTACTTGCATTTTTTCGACCGCGCGCCATTAATAACAGATTGCTGCCGTCCGTGACTAGTTACCGAACGCATCGTGGTGTGGTGCCCTGACCAGCAGGAGGTTAAAGTATTCGCTGCTACGGCATAGGGCTCCAATATATGCTTCTCAGCACCCTGTTCTTTGGAACTATATTTTTTGTTGTGGCGTAACAAGACAGCCACGCCACTCGGAAGTAGCCGAAAGGCACGCGTTATCTCACGCAGGCTAGTAGATAGGTCTGAAACTGGATACGTAATGAATGCTATAAAGAAAAGTACGCAGCTCCTGGATTACTTAACTTTAATCCATCCTTGTGGTACATCGCTCTTGGCGATACAAGTGACTCTTTAGATACAAGCTATGTAATGCTAATGGCGCCTTGCTAGGTCGTAGCCATTGACTTAGCTGAAGGCTATTCTAACTATCGGCTCTGCAAATGAGCGAGGCTTCGTCAGTGTGCATCGCTAGCTACGTCGTTCGTACAACTGGAGCGAGTGCTAGTAAGTCTCTCGAGACCTGCCGTGTGGTGGCGCTCGGTCTGCGATCACTGTCAGTGGCGACACGCGGGTCCGACATGTACTAATGGACCGCGGCCGATTTAAAGCTACCACCTAGCAAGTGTGGTGTCTGGCGGTGGCACCACATTTTTCTTTACGGAATAGTAGAGTACAGATGATTGATAGTAGCGCAGTCTTTGGGCCACACCATGGATTCGCATGTATGTAGTCAGGTAAAGCGATTAGTTCTGGTTAGTGTCGTGTATTGATCTCCACCTGGTCACTTTGTCACCATAGACCGCATATCATTGAAAGCGTTTGTCCAATAAAAAAAATGTTTGTGTGCCGTTTCTTTATCCTTCGTTTTGTCTTGTGAAAAATGAATACTTCTATTGCTGTTTAGATCACAACTTCTCCCAGTGTTCTGATTAACATTACCTTTGCCATTTTTATCAAAGTCATGATTACAATTGAAAGTTGGAAGTTTGTAATGTGTTCGTAGCCAAGGTGACTATGTTGAGAAATAAATATGTGGATATGAAGACTGAAGATATAGAATTTTTTATAAAATTTGTTTTATTTTTAGCAAGCCTATAGAGCTTTTACATAAAAATTTTGGAGGCATTACTTTTCATCCCACCCTTGTAAAATCGAATATTCACTGCCATGTAGGCGGCTCGTTTCAGCCGTAGTTTAGTAGTGTGTAATTGCTGCATCTTTCCTAGTTTATTTACCGACTGTCCTCTTGAGAATTTCAGGTGTATATAAGACATTAAACACACATATGGTATCTTAGTAGACTACTGGGCAAATGGAGTAAATAATACTGACATTCTACAAAATCATGATAGTGACGAGTGGTCTATATGATGACACAGCAATAACATGGACCAGTGATTTATCCTTATTTCAACAGCAGATCTCTTTCACTGAATAAATTCCATCAGCATAGATCTTCTTTAGCTCCTATATAATATAATTTACTACTGTTATTTTAATTTATGTGAAGTATGGTGTATCTGGAAGACAGATAGGTATTTCTAGTTCCATAATTTCCACTCTTAAAAAAGAAGTTACCTCAATGATAATGAATGATTCAGTTACGCCAAAATACGTTAATTTCATTATTAATATCTGATAACCAATAACAGCTACTTGTTTACTAAGCATTTCTTATTTCCAGGTGAACTGATTGTTACAGCCAGTTTCATAAAAAAACGCGGATGCTATCTTTACTCACTTGGATTCTTGTTCCTAAGTACACAGATGGAAAAAAGTCGCAAAACCCAAAAGTAATTAATGTAGGAGTAAAGAAATTGCGGGAAAACATTTGTATAGGTAGTATACACCCGTGTTCAGAAAAAAAAAACACTTCGTTTCAGCATGTGTCGTGTTGCTTAGTAGGAGCAGAGTCTGCCATGGGTCCTGATATCTTGTTCCGCGCGTGATAATAGCATAGATGCGTATAAGGCGCGAATGGCGTCTTATGGTATAGCCATCCACGCTGCATTCAGCTGGTTCCAAAGTTCATCTGTGGTGGTTGGCATTGGGTCACAGCGCTGGTGATCTAGTGGGCCAGGACAAAATGCTGATATCCTGTGATACCAAAAAGGCACGTGTTCGTGCAGCAACATGTAGTCGTGCTTTGTCTTGCTGATAAATGGCGTACGTTGTGCAGAAAGGGCATGGTTACGGGTCGCAGGATGTCATCCACGTAGGTGACACTTGTAACTGTGCCTGGGCACCCAACAACTGTGATTTGTGGCTGTACCCAACAGCATCCCACACCGTAAGGTCATGTGTTGGCTCTGTATGTCTTGTGCTAATGCAGTCGCTGTGATGCAGCTCCCCCTGTCTGCGGCGAATCAAAATGCGGCCATCGTTTTCAAACAAGCAGAACCTGCATTCGTCTACAAACACTATCTGACGCCATTCCTGTGCCCAGTGACGTCGTTCTATACACCACTGCCGTGTAGCAAGTTTTTTCACGTTCGTCAAAGATAGTGCTCACGTAACTCATACCGTGAAAAACGTCGACGGGCTGTCATACCTGATACTGTGCGATGTTCCACTGTTGGGTCAGAGAGGAGGAGAATACAGATCTGTCCTGCAGTGCCAGTCGGATGAGGTGTTGATCTTCTCGTGGAAGGGGTGGGTGGGGGGGGGGGGCTGCGTTTTGCGACCCGACCCATCTCGTCGTATTCTTCCGCCTTCAGTGAATCATTCCTCACACATCCGTCGCAGTGCAGAAATACAGGGTGATTCAAAAAGAATACCACAAATTTAGGAATTTAAAACTCTGCAACAACAAAAGGCAGAGCTAAGCACCATCTGTCGGCGAATTAAGGGAGCTATAAAGTTTCATTTAGTTGTACATTTGTTCGCTTGAGGCGCTGTTGACTAGGCGTCAGCGTCAGTTGATGCTAAGATGGCGACCGCTCAACAGAAAGCTTTTTGTGTTATTGAGTACGGCAGAAGTGAATCGACGACAGTTGTTCAGCGTGCATTTCGAACGAAGTATGGTGTTAAACCTCCTGATAGGTGGTGTATTAAACGTTGGTATTTCAGCCAATAAAGTTTTTGGTCCCTTTTTCTTCGAAGGTGCTACTGTAACTGGACTACAGTATCTGGAGATGTTAGAGAATTGGCTGTTCCCTCAGCTCGAACAAGAAGCACAACAATTCATATTTCAGCAGGATGGAGCGCCACCACATTGGCACTTATCTGTCCGTAACTACCAGAACGTCAACTATCCGAGGCGATGGATCGGCCGCCAGGCAGCCCGTGACAGAGCACTTCATCACTGGCCTCCAAGAAGCCCTGATCTTACCCCCTGCGATTTTTTCTTATGGGGGTATGTTAAGGATATGGTGTTTCGGCCACCTCTCCCAGCCACCATTGATGATTTGAAACGAGAAATAACAGCAGCTATCCAAACTGTTACGCCTGATATGCTACAGAGAGTGTGGAACGAGTTGGAGTATCGGGTTGATATTGCTCGTGTGTCTGGAGGGGGCCATATTGAACATCTCTGAACTTGTTTTTGAGTGAAAAAAAACCTTTTTAAATACTCTTTGTAATGATGTACAACAGAAGGTTATATTATGTTTCTTTCATTAAATACACATTTTTAAAGTTGTGGTATTCTTTTTGAATCACCCTGTACTTCGCCCCACAGGAGCAGCAGTTTCCCGGATGGATGCATCACATTCCTCTTTGAAATTTACCGATTTGACGGTACGATTCACACATGCGTCTGCGGGGCATCCTGCAGGTCTGCGTTTCACATTGATCCATTTCATTAGGTTTATAGCGACAGCTAGATCCACAGGCACATTTTACCGGTAGGTGGAGTTGCGCCGCGATATCGATGTTGACCTTGAACGCTCGTTCCGACATGGTGCAAATGCTAATCATTGCTGCAGGACATACTAATGTACAAGTCCTGTGAATATGAACGTCCCGTCTCTATTCGTTGAAGGTGTTCCGTTCATTCTGAACATGGGTGTATATGAGTGATTAATATCGCAGGATCACTGATTAATGTAAGCGCAGGACAAGCCATTGCAAACGTGAAATTCTGGTACATCAGTAGCCGTTGTAACCGCCAGAATGTTGAATACAAACATGCAAACGTACATGGAGTTCAATCCTTTACATTTGGTTGGTCAATACAAGGACGGTGAATTTTGTTTGTGGATGACGCTGAAGTTGTCGTCCTATGATGTCCTATACGTGTTCGATTGGACACAGATCTGGTTATCGTGCAGCCCAAGGCAACACGTAAACGCTCTGCAGAGCATGTTGCGCTACTAAAGCGGTATGTGGGCGAGCGTTATCCTGTTGGAAAACACCCCCCACACCCTCCCTGTTGCAGAACAACCGGTCGAATCACCGGATTCACGTACAGTTTTGCAGTCAGGGTGTGTGTTATAGCGACGAGAGTGCTCCTGCTTTCATACGAAATCGCACCTCAGACAATGACTCCAGATTTAGGTCCAGGATGTCTAGCACGCAAACAGGTTAGGTGCAGGGCCTTAACTGGCCTCCTTCTAACAAACACACAGCCATCACTAGCACCGAGGTGCAACCATTCATCAGAAAACACAACAGACCTGTACCCTACCCTCCAACGAGCTCTCGCTTGACACCACGGAAGTCGCAGCTGGTGGTCGTTTGGGGTGAATGAAATGCACGTTACAGGGCGTCGGTCTCGGAGCTGTTCTTGAAGTAACCGATTTCTAACAGTTCGTTGTGTCACTGTGGTGCCAGCTGCGGCTCAGACTGCTGCTCCAGGTGCAGTACGATGCGACACAGCTATACGCCGAGCACGAAGGTCTTTCCTGTTGGTAGTGTCACGTGGTGGTCCGGACCCCGGTCTTCTTGCGGTCGAACATTCTCGTGACTGCCGCTGCCAGCAATCATGTGCAGTGCTAAATTCCTGCCAAGTCTTTCTGCAGTATCACAGAAGGAACGCCCAGCTTCTCGTAGCCATATTACACGACCTCGTTCAAACTCGGTGAGGTGTTGATATTGTCGTCTTTGTTGCATTCTCGACTGACATCAACTCACCAAGTCCAATCTCAAAGATAACTACCACTCTCAACCGTTACAAGCTGTATTTAAAGTAAACTTGATTTACATCCTTATACCGTCGCTGCTAGTGCCACTCTTATGCATCTGGCGCGAAATTTGAACAGGTGTCATCTTCCAGATGTAGAAAGACGCCTACCAACTATCAAAAATGGTTCAAATGGCTCTAAGCACTATGGGACTTAACATCTGAGGTCATCAGTCCCCTTGATTTAGAACTACTTAAACCTAACTAACCTAATGACATGATACACATCCATGCCCGAGGCAGGATTCGAACCTGCGACCGTAGCAGCAGCGCGGTTCCTGACTGAAGAGCCTAGAACCGCTCAGCCACATACCAACTTTCGTTTATGTGGCACATCTTCTTGGTGCTGAGATTTTTCCAGTCTAAGTACTCTTATCCTCCCAGTTATTTTTATTATTTTATTATTATTTATTTCATGGCCTTCATTGGACCACTCTAGTCAAAAATACAAAGTTGTAAACAAGTTGTTACACAGGGATACAACTTGGCTCAACAATAACTTAATATGATATTTAGGTAATATAATTATTAGAGTCTATTCTTATATGAAAGGTGTTTTGCTCTTCTGTCTGCCCAATATTTCTTCATTCTTTCAGATATTTTCTTTCTTTCTTCATCTGAGACCACTCTTCCTGTACTCCTTTTACTGATTTTCATTTGTAGTCCGGTTTGCGGCTCTTGCAGTATTCTGGTTTTCTCTGTCTTGTTTTTTAGGTCATCTACTGTAATTTGGAGTTCTTTTATATCTTCCTTAATTTCTGTGATCCATTTGAAGTCACTCTTGCTATTCCACAATTTTTGGATTATTTTTTTACTAATTCTGTTTTCTGGAGTCCTCATCAGATGTCCAAAGAATGAGATGCGTTTCTTCCTGATCGTGCTCATGACGGGTTCCATTTTCTTATATACTGTTTCATTTGATGCTATTCTCCAATGTCCATTTATTTTATACAGTTTATTTATACATGTCCTAATTATTCTTCTTTCTATTTTTAGTATTCTGTCAATTTCTGCTGTATTAGTTGTTTTGAAGATAGTATCAGCTGCATACGTTATTTCTGGTTGTGTATCTGTTTTATAGTGTTTTAATTTTGCATCTATAGATAGGCTTTTTTTGTTGTATGTAGTTTTGGTAATGTAATTTGTGTAGTTCAGTTTTTTTATTCCTTTCTGCCATGATGGCTTCTCATTTAGATTGTATGTTATTATTTCGCCTAAATATTTAAATTTATCAACAATTTTGATTTCCTGTTCTCCTATTGTAATTTTGTTTGCAAATGGTGGATCAGTTAGCACAATCTCCGTTTTTTCAAATGAAATGTAAGGCCTACTTTCTCCGCTGTTTCTTGTAGTGATTTCACTTGTTGCCTGGCTTCTTGAACGGTGTTGGCTAGGAGAGCAACATCATCAGCGAATCCTAAGCAGTTTAAGCTAATATCATCTTTTGCACTTCCAGTTCTTATCATCTTTGGATTGTCCTTGTACCATTCTTGTTGTGGCGTAACAAAGCCACGCCACTCGGAAGTAGCCGAACGGCACGCGTTAACTCACGCAGGCTAGTAGATAGGTCTGAAACAGGATACGTAATGAATGCTATAAAGAAAAGTACGTAGCTCCTGGAATACTTAACTTTAATCCATCCTTGTGGTACATCGCTCTTGACGATACAAGTGAGACTCTTTAGATACAAGCTACGTAATGCTAATGGCGCCTTGCTAGGTCGTAGCCATTGACTTAGCTGAAGGCTATTCTAACTATCGGCTCTGCAAATGAGCGAGGCTTCGTCAGTGTGCATCGCTAGCTACGTCGTCCGTACAACTGGGGCGAGTGCTAGTAAGTCTCTCGAGACCTGCCGTGTGGTGGCGCTCGGTCTGCGATCACTGTCAGTAGCGACACGCGGGTCCGACATGTACTAATGGACCGCGGCCGATTTAAAGCTACCACCTAGCAAGTGTGGTGTCTGGCGGTGACACCACAATTCTCTCATTATGTATTCCAGTGCACAGTTGAACAGTAATGGTGATAGGCAGTCACCTTGTCTTAAGCCTTTTTTTTATGAGGAATGGTTCCGAAATTTCTCCTCTAAACTTCACTTTTGATTTGGTGTTGGTTAGAGTGAGTTGTATTATTTTAATTAGTTTTGGATGGAGTCCTAGATTTCTTAAAAGTTTTAATACTGAAGGTCAGTGGAGACAGTCATATGCCTTCTTAAAATCTACAAATGTTATTTCCAGAGGTTTGTTCCGTTTCTTGTAGCATGCCATAATCAATTTTAAACTAATTATCTGCTCTGCACAGCTTCTCCATGGTCTGAAACCTCCCTGATATTCCCCTAACTCCTGTTCTAATTGCTCCTTGATTCTTTCATATAGGATCTTGGATAGAATTTTGTATGTGCAATCTAGGAGAGAGATTTCTCTGTAGTTGTCTGGATTGCTCTTATCTCCCTTTTTGTGTAGTGGGTAGATGATAGCTGTTTTGTTAGAGCCATGTGTAAGGAGGTCTTGACTGTGTCACTTCCATATTTCCACATTTCAACAAAAACCTGATCTTCTCCACATACCTTATAATTGTTTTGTTCTTTAAGAATTTTTTCTACTTCTTGGAAAGTTGGAGGGTCTAGTTTGTTAGGTTTGGTTTTTATTGGGGTATTTATGTTGATTTGTAAGGGTTCTTTGGGTTCCTCGCTTTTGCCATGATTTCTGCATTTTCCTTGTTACTGTGTGTCATTCTTCCATCTTCATCTTTAAGTATTGGTGTAGAGGCCTCATAGTGTTGTAGTTGTTTCCCAAAGATTTTAAAGTAGTTCCTGGAGTTGGTTTTATGATAATTATCTTCTATAGAGTTTATAATATCTTTATGGAATCCTCTCTTGATTCTGGTAATATTTTGTGGGAATTTTTTTCTTTCATTTTTTAGGTTAATGGCATTATCATCAGTTTTATGTGTTTGAAACTTTAACCATGCTTGGTGTCTATCTTCATGGAATTTGTCACATTCTGATGTCCACCATGCATGTTTCCTTCGGGAGTTCAAGGGAGCTAGATTCTCTGCTTCTTTTTTAAGATTATGCACTAGTTGTTCTAGATCATATGTTAATTTGATGATTTGAGTTATTTTTTGGTATTTATTATTTTTAATTAGCTGATGTTGGTCAAACCTCCTTTTCATTTTATTATTTTTTCTGGTCCTCTTCTTGAACGGAGTGAATTTGATTTTAATTTTAACTATATAATGGTCTGAGCCTGTGTCTACTCCTCTCAGTACTTTAACATTGTGGATCTCCTTATGAAAATTTTTGTCCGTACAGACATGGTCTAGGTGCCACTCCCCCTTCCTCCAGTCTGGATGTTTCCATGTGTTAAGTTTACTTGGCTTCCTCTTAAAGTATGTTGTTTTAGATATAAGGTTGTGTTCTCTGCTGAGCTCTACAAGTCTTTGACCGTTTTTGTTTGTAAATTTATGTGGACTCAATTTTCCAGTTATATCTTTATATTTCCTTTCTTTTCCCAACTGAGCATTGAAATCTCCCAGTAAGATTTTTACATTCTTTTTATTTACTCTGTTCACAGTTTGTTCTAGTAGGTCCCAAAATTTATCTACCTCTTCCTTTGTCTTTGTTAGACAATTTTTTTCATTTGTTGGGGCATGAGCATTTATTATTGTACAGGTTTTATTCATTGTTTTAAAGCTTAGAGTCGCAATTCTTGGTGATACTGCTTGGAAATCCGTTACTGAATCTATTATTTTTATGTTTCAAACTGGGGACATTGTTTCATTGCCCTCGGTCCTGGTTTCCCATTATAAATTATGTATCATTGTGATTCGAATGGTTCCTCTGTGGTGTTTCTCATTTCTTGGATCCCTGTTATTAAAATTTTTTGTTTATTTAGTTCATCTGTGAGCTACTTGAGTTTTCCGGCGTGAAGTGGCGAGTTTATGTTGTGTGTTGCTATATAATTTATTTGCTCATGTTTAATCTTCTTTTTGTATTTTAGTGTGCTTTTTGATGGTTGCAAACGCTCCGATTCGTTGCTGTCTTCTAGTTGACTACCCACCGAATCCGATGTAGCCTTTTCCTGCCTTTTTGAGCAGGACGGTGGAATTTTTTTCCTAAAAGACCTTTCCATTTTTGACTTTCGAAGGTTGTCAACCTTAGTTGGAGCAAGCTCTGATTTACAACTACGGTTGTTAACCGCAGTATTACGATACAAAACAACTCTTCTTACATAAGAGCATACGCTTTCGACGTCGATGACCATTTCAGTAAAATTCTTCCTACTGTGTGCGTATCACGAGACGATGAAATACCTGCTGCATGAGCTCTACTTAAAAGTCGTCATTAGAGTGTGGATGGTCGTAACAACTTGAACAGGGCATATGGGATTAGTAGGTGGACATAAACAACATCATCCTCACGTTGCCTAGGTTCTGATATTACACCAAGCGTCTACTAAAGCAGAGTCACTCTCGCACAAGATCACGCAACGTCGTGGTACCAGCTGTTACAGGAATGTGCAGGCGTACCTTCCAGTAATGAGTGCGAAAATTTTTAAGGAATTTATTCCACCGTTACGATGCTGGTAGCAACATTTACAAAAACTGATACAATCTCCAGTACCTCCTGCTACACACTTCTAAATGATTTTACAATGTAGTTTCCTCACATGAGTGATCGTTTGATTTGATTTCATTGTCTAAACGCATACCCCAATCATTAAAACGAATAAATTTAAGGTTGAATCATAAAGTATTAAAATAAATATCCTGAGCAGTAAAAACATTTTTGCTCAGACCACGATCAGTAATGCTTGAATTACGACCGCTCTCGCTCGTTGATAGCAATGCAAACAACATTTGATGTCAATGGATCAGTAATAAACATCCTGAGAATTGAACTCACTTTTTCTTAGTCCACGAACTTCAGGACAGCTCTTCACAGCGGACGCGACGACATTTGTCAAGCTGCATTCGAGTCTCTGTCCCTCATTTTCTGCTAGTCAAAGACTATGTCACGATAAACCAATGAGACGTGGAGACGTGTCCAAGTGAGGAGCCACATATTAGCTCGTGACCACTATACAATATCTTACGCAATATTGAAACTGAAACCATAATGCGCAACATTATAGTTTTTACGTGGCCAAGTAGCCCTAAATGTTATACTCCTTTTCGGCTAATGTGGTAGGTTGCCTGCAACAGCAGGGGAAACATTGTTGATTTTATCACCTCACGCTGTGGTCACCCACTCACAAGAATTTTGTTGAATTCTGCTTCTGATTAGCAGAGCAATTGTAAGTATGGGAAAAGCATCCCTACAGAATGGGCTTCAGCAGAAGAAAGACTGGAAGGAGTAGAGGACAAAGACGTGTATTATCAGCCAATTCCATCAGCTAGTTTTCCTACTGAACACCTACAACAGGAATTAGTCAAAATCTGGTGGTTTACTGGCTCTAGTCCATCAACAAAGAGTCTTGAATGTTGTGTACGCTGTAACCCCATATATAAAACTTTTAATATCAGAACATAGTTAACTGCGTATTCTATATATTGCTATAATCTAACCTGAGTGCATAGCAAGTTTTAACTCCGGTACTAACGCTCTGAAAATATTTCCCTTTGCATGAAACTTGACTCACGAATGAACAACAACGCGTTCTGACAACAGTTAATGAAATATGAGGTACTTAGCAAACATACCTTGTGCAGTGTAATACATAAAGGTACTTTTAACACAAATTAAAGGAAGATAAATTGCAGCCAAGATCTTCAACCGTCCTAGTACAACTATCCGTGTAAATGTGTCTCTCCTTATAAGCAAGACGCGTAGGGGAACCCGGGGCAGGACGAAAACGCCAGCATTAAAATATCCGTAGTTCGATTAAAATGGCAAAGGTAAAGCTAAAAAAAAAATTCTGTGTGACTTTTAATATATACTTTAAATAGGTAAACACGACAAAAAATTTAAAAAAAGGTTGAAAATTGTTCTGTTATCCCCAAGCCTGAGGCATTACGGAGCCAGATTCGTAACTTGAAGATAGTGTAAGGGCTATTACGAACTTACATTTTATTACAATTTTAACTTTAAAATCTAATCGTATATTCTAAAATTCACAAAAGATCTGTAAGCATGTAAGTTTACTAGTGGCAGAATGTCAAATGCCTCGAAAGGAACTGAGTCATCCAGTATTTTCTGTCAGTTGAAAAGCTAACGCTCTGAACTCCTTCGTTGCCAATCCAAACAATCTGCCAAGCATGTCTTTCAAATAACCGACAAGTTCTGGCTCTTGTTCTTTCCAGAAAACACGACAAAATTTTTCTCTTGACTTGACAGTTTGAAAAGTTTCATTTTGAAGTTTACTCTGAACTGCTCTCTGAAGTTGTTTTATGAACAACCAACTCGCTTCCCTAAACCCATTTGTTTTTTCACAGTAGCTGCCGCTGCCCCTTCCATGTTTCCTGCAGATAGTTTTGCGTTGTCAGTAGCATCACTATGAAAAACCTGAAAATATTGTAATCTGTTTTCGAAGTGTCACAATAAATATGAATACTAAAAAATAAACACTAGGAAAGAATGGTATGCTACATGGAGCAGAATGGAACCTCGGTCCGCCTGTCAGGTTAGGTACAGTGCTCTGAAAAATAAGCGTCCTCTAAACGCACTAAATTAAAGGGCCTAACACGCGTTTTGAGATTTTAAGTAAAAAAAGTAAGTAGAAAAAGAGTCTTGGCTTCCACTGCTGACAAAAAGTTACTAATATTGCAATATGTACGTGGAAAACAAACACAAACGCGTTCCTGGCACAACAATCAAATACAAACTCTTCTACAATGGCATCTTGCTTTCCTTGTCGCTTCGCCGGCCGGTTGTGGCCGAGCAGCTCTAGGCGCTTCAGTCTGGTGCCGCGCGACCGCTACGGTCGAGGGTTCGAATACTGCCTCGGGCATGGATGTGTGTGATGTCCTTAGGTTAGTTAGGTTTAAGTAGTTCTAAGTTCTAGGTGACTGATGACCTCAGATGTTAAGTCCCATAGTGCTCAGAGCCATTTGAACCATTTTGAACCTTGTCGCTTCGATAATAGTTCCTGAAAGTGACTCTAGAGTGCGTCACTTATCAGCCAAACTAAACACGTAGTTCCGTTCTGCCCCATGATTGCGCCCTACCCCGGCTTCTCCTACTACGCAGGTGTAAGTGCACTTTGTGTCCTAATACCTAATGACAGGAAAGTGGTTCCCCAAAATGCAAAGACTCAATGTATTCATTGCTGCAGCAGGTATCTTGCAGTTCTCTGCTGCTCACACTTTGTTGTTTGGCTGAAAATTGCGTATAAAAGAAGAAAATACACACATCAAAAACTGTTTAGCATCACCTCGGTACAGAGAGTTCCGGAACCTGTATAGAAAATAGAAATAGAGATCAACATAAACATCATTTCCGCCCTTTTTGTTGCTCATGAAAACCACACGTTGCATGTTATATTACCCTACAGCAAGACCTTCAGAGGTGGGGGTCCTGATTGCTGTACACACCGGTACCTCTAATACCCAGTAGCACGTCCTGTTGCCTTGATGGAAGCCTGTATTCATTGTGGCATACTGTCCACAAGTTCATCAAGGCCCTGTTCGTCCAGATTGTGCCACTCCTCAACGGCGATTCGGCGCAGATCCCTCAGAGTGATTGGTGGCTCACGTCGTCCATAAACACCCTTTCAATCTATCCCAGGCATATTCGATAGGGTTCATGTCTGGAGAACATGCTCGTTACTCTAGTCGAGCGATGTCGTTATCCTGAAGGAAGTCATTCATAAGATGTGCACGCTGGGAGTGCCAACTGTCGTCCATGAAGTCGAATGGCTCGCCAATACGCTGCCGATATGGTTGCTCTATCGGTCAGAGGTTGGCATTCACGTATCGTACAGCCGGTACGCCGCCTTCCATGACCACCAGCGGCGTACGTCGGCCCCACATAATGCCACCCCAATACCGACGATTGTCTGGTTGAAGGCATATGCGACCCTCATCGCTCAAGAGAACGTGATGCCAATCCTGAGCGGTCCATTCGGCATGTTGCTGGGCCCATCTGCATCGCGCTGCATGGTGTCGTGGTTGCAAAGATGGACCTCGCCATGGATGTCGGGAGTGAGGTTGCACATCATGCAGCCTTTTGCGCACAGTTTGAGTCGTAACACGACGTCCTGTGGCTGCACGTAAAGCATTATTCAACATGGTGGCGTTGCTGCCAGGGTACCTCCAAGCCATAATCCGTAGGTAGCGGTCATCCACTGCAGTAGTAGCCACTGAGAGGCCTGAGCGAGGTATGTCATCTACAGTTTCCGTCTCTCTGTACCTCCTCCATGTCCGAATAATATCGCCTTGGTTGTCTCCGAGACGCCTGGACACTTTCCTTGTTGAGAGCCCTTCCTGGCACAAAGTAACAATGCGGACGCGATCGAACCGCGGAATTGACCGTCCAGACACGGTTGAACTACAGACAACACGAGCCGTGTACGTCCTTCCTGGTGGAATGACTGGAACTGATCTGCTGTCGTACCCCCTCCGTCGAATCTGAGTGGATTAAGTGACATCTCCGAACATTCAAAGGAACTGTGTCTGAAGTATATTATCCACTGTCAACGTCTATTTTCAGCAGTTCTAGGAACCAGGATGATGCAAAACTTTTTTTTGATGAGTGTACTATGTGTGCTGAATACAGCTGACTTTTAAATTCGTTGTACTCGCTCTTGCCACTAAAGTGTGCGTCATTTATGTTGGCGGCCGAGTTTAGGTTCGTTCTGCGCATCTGACATCAAAAAATACAGTCAGTCAATGAACAGAGAACGACGTTGCCAGATCTCGACTGCAGAGCAGAGCACGGACGAGTGTCTTCAGTTTTAGAAACGTTCAGTCATAAATAAAGTAATAGAACAAAAGCAATGTCTTGATAGCAGACTTTGTTTTCTGAAAGTTTGGAAAAACCATTATTTATACCAATTGCTTCATTTTCTATTAATTAATTAAACCAAACAAGCAATAAGACTCTTAATTCAGGCGATAGCAAGGAAAAGTGTTTGTATCAATTTCACGAACCGCTTTTTCGCAATAAAGAATAGCAGTAATTGTTTATTTCCTATTGTACTTCGACGAAGTGCGAGTAATTCATAGGCATACCAACAGTGTTTGTCAGAATTTTGCGTGACCTGTTATAGTCCTTATGGAGAGACATTGCAGTACGAGCTGCGCTAGCGTGACGGTTAAGGCGTTGGGTTAGTAAGCGAAAAGTAATGAGTTCAAACCTAGTGCGATGCTAAATACTCTCTTTATTTAAAAACAACATCGAAGTGTCTTACTTCACGAATTTTATTCGTTTGAATGCAATTTTTTGAAATTTCTAGTGCTTTTTATCTTCATTAACCCTTTCGCTGCTGCAGTCACGTGCTCCCCGCATTCCGCGCTGTGCGCGATTTTGTCATCACTGCACTGTTCGCCTGTGCAGACACATGGTGTTCCCACTGCTTTGACACACTTATCATTCGATTTCACAAAAACTATTTGGCCCTAAATTTAGATTTTTACACATCTTCTTGACTGATACCTTCCCCCCATAAATGACTTAATTTTGTTTCGATGTTCAACCCAGTTATTGTGCAGCATTAAATGTAGTAAACCATTGCACGAAATTTTGAAGAGTTTGCAGAGGTAAAAGTCCATACCGTATACTTTCCGTATGGTCGATTTTAGTTGCCACAATGTTGAGAATGAAATGTGGACAAGGTACCTAAATTTCATATAAAATTTACTGTATAACAATATCTCATTTAATTTAAGTACCACATAGGTGTCGTATGTAATATTGGGAAATATTCCGCCTTTCGCGACTATAATAAAAGTTTTATTTACACCGGGCGCGTTTGGCTTTATTTTAAAGCACTTCAATCAGTCAAAGGAAATGGGGGGAAGGTATCAGTCAAGAAGATGTGAAAAAATCTAATTTTTGGGGCAAATAGTTTTTGTGGAATCGAATGATAAGTGTGTCAAAGCAGTCGGAAACACCATGTGTCAGCACAGGCGAGCAGTGC
Source organism: Schistocerca nitens (assembly GCF_023898315.1). Classification (NCBI taxonomy): domain Eukaryota; kingdom Metazoa; phylum Arthropoda; class Insecta; order Orthoptera; family Acrididae; genus Schistocerca; species Schistocerca nitens. The sequence continues at coordinate 560,279,621 of NC_064619.1, read as the reverse complement.
AGTGACAAAATCGCGCACAGCGCGGAATGCGGGGAGCACGTATCTGTAGCAGCGAAAGGGTTAATGCGGCCGTGGTGGCTTTACTTCATAAACTGCGCGCTCCCCCCTAAACGTAAGCTTGCGAACTATACTATGGCGCTGCTTCTCTTGGCGCGTGCGTCGTGTGCAACTGGCAACGCAGCAATCTCCCGCCTCTGGGCGGGCATGCGCGAGCCGCCAAGATAAAAGAATTCAACTATAGTATGAACAAAGGATAAGAGTGCACATGCGGTAATGGGCATAAAAATTCTTAGAATTAAAAGTAACTCCAAAAAGAAAATAATTCGCGATAAATTTTATAATAACTTCAGTTATAATTCAGAAAACAAATACGAAACTTTGTGAATAGCAGATACAATTTCCTGTCATGGACCATGTAAGTGTACAGTACCACACATTCACAAAAATCAGAAAAAAATAACTCGATATGCTTTAAAGTCCGATCTATTCAGAAAGTGGGAAAGTAACTTGAAAAAAGATGTTGAACCTCGGATATTCTAAGACACGATATGAACAAAGAGCTAATCTTGGTCACATGAATACACAGTCGCAAAAACATGTCGTTCTGTTGCATGGAATTACGCAAATACAACGCAAACAAGCAACGTCCTCATCAATAATCATAGGCGCTGGAGCTTCGTAACGCCCATCTAAAGTAATTTTTAAGATAAAACTTGGAACTTTACAAATAATATCTGTTAGATCGTCGTGTGTCTCCTGTTATAGTGTATAAGCGAAAGAAGTTGTTCAAATTGTCAGTTTCCTCAAAAGTAAAATGTTAATATTGAAGGTTTTCAATTTTTTTCTTGGCAAGTTGGTGCCAATTACTTATTATTAGGGCCTCTCTGCATTTTTTCTAAGTAATTACTTGTTTGTTTTTGGGAAGAACACTTATTTCCTGAATTAACATTGAATACTTAAGAAACTGTGGCCGTAAATGCTTTCCGTGTTAGTACCCTCATAAAGGCAATTATTTCATGAGTGTTATACTGTTTGTTGGTTTTAACCTCTTTGGAGACATGTTGTGCTGTTATTAAAAGATTATTTTTTCTTGTTTCTTGTTAGTTTTAAGGAACAATATTGTGCGGCTTTAAATTGTTTTCTTGTTGTCAGAACTGGTTCAGTTAACAATTTTAGTGGGTCCTTTCAGTTTTGTTATTAATCAATTGCTCTTCTCACTTGCTGCCACTTGTTATTTATGTAATAAAGACGTGTTCATATTTTTATCGAACGGTGAATGTGATTGAAGAGAGAACCCTTGGAGTCCAGTCCTTCCATCTAGGTCCTTTCCTGCAAATCCGAAGGCCACCAAGGCCTGTGTCCACAGTGAAAGGAAATAAAGTAAACAAGCGTTTATTAACGATTCTGTCAACGATTGTAGTTTTTATACAAGGCAACTAGTTTCGAACCGTACAGGTTCATTTTCAAGCTTGGCCTACTGAGGCTGCACTGAAAGTGACTGATCTTAATAGTAAACATCAAAATTCCAATACACGCTTTATAAATGTTTGCATAATGATGCGATAATCCATACATGCCTCTTACCTCTCCTGATTTTGACATAGTAAGAGCAACGTGTGTATTGGGACATTCATTCTGCAAACATTTATAAAGCATCCGTTGCGACTTTGATGTTTATTATTAAGTTCAGGCATGTCAGCGCAGCTTCACTAGGCCAGGCTTGAAAATGAACCTTTAAGGTTTGAAACTAGTCACCTAGTATAAATACAGCAATTGCTGACAAAACCGTTAATAAACGTTTTAAGAAATGTAATACGGTTGCCGGTTCCCTGTCACGAAATGGTGACACTGAAAAAAAGGGAACAAGGCTGCGCGATTTAGTGTCAGAGGTAGTGGAAGTCACTCTTTTTAGCGGAGGTAGCAGTATTCAGTTTGTGCATAGTATCGTGAATGAATACTTCAAAAAAAAAAACTCTTCCTTACACCCTCTATCCTAAGAATTTCTAATGGTCGAATTCACTCACTGTTTGATCAGCTTGGGTCAATGAAATTCCGCGTTTACAAGACTGGCGTGCCAAAAACTACATGCAATGCGTTTTGTTGCAGTTAAGCATTAATCTGTTCTCTGAAATCCAGGAGCTGATGTTACTGATTACCGTACATCATTTATATTACATTCCATATATTTCACGAGAGGACTTTTGTCATTTTTAAAGAGATTTTTTTTGACTTCGCTGTCATGTTCAGTGGCAGATCATTGACATACATCAAGAAAGACAATGAATCCAGAGGAGACCCCTGTGGCACCTGCAATTCACGTGACCCTTGTCATATTCGAACCTCTTCCCTGTTTGTTGACACTAGAGCACAAATTTCTGGTTCCGTCTTCCCGCATAGGAAGTGAACCATTGTTGAGATTTTTCCGTAATTCCATAATGTTTCAACTTATGCAGAAGTACACAATAAATGCTTGTGTTAAATCAAAGAAAATATCTACTGTCCTCGACCTATCGTTTAGCCCCGATAGGGCCTTATACGCAAAGGGAGAAGTTGCACTTTCTGTGGGTAACTCTTTGCTGAAACCAAACTGCGAGACTGACGGCAAGTTACGTGAACTGGGACGTTCAACTACTCTCCTATAAATTATTTTCTGAAGAACTTTGGAAACACTGGTAGCAACGAAAATGGCAGATGATTGCCTATATTCTCTCTCAGAACCTTTTTTAGAAGTCTTGAAGAATAAAGATACCACCAGCCATAATTTTATTTAATAATTTTATTTAGCTACCAGTTTCAGTGCCTCATTCGCACCATCTTCAGACTCCTATACACGAAGCTACGCAAGTCATCTAGTCGTCTGTATTACTGAAGGGACCACTATAACGCGATAGAGGCGTGAAGGGTCCACATTGACTGAGAAGTTAGAAGTCTACGGAAGTCGGTTGGTTATAATGGCCCCTACAATAAGAGCAACAAACAGATAACTTATCTGGCCAGCCGCAGTCCCATACCATCACACAAGATCGAACTACAGCAACTTTTTGTAAAGTAGTTTCATTGAAAGTATTTTAATCTGTCAGTAAACTAACCACATTTGAAAGACACATTGCACAGGTGACTGACTACACAACTAACGTACAGGGCGCTAATCTTCATAATGCTACTTGAAACTTCATCATACCCTTGGGAGTCTTCACTCGTAAATGACGTAATAATTTATTTAATTTCATCTTTGCTTATTTTTTGTTGCTGCATTTGATGTAGTGAACTCGGAACACCAGCTTTCAAGAGTTCTATATATTTACTTATACAAATAAAATTTTGATTTAACGTGTCGACCTCGACAAAAAATGATTATTAAATATTTTCCACAACTCTGGTGGATCACTAACAGCTTCATTCTCATACAAGAGAGGCGTGTCGAGCACCCACTCTCTTTCACAACTGACCGTATAGATTTAATTTTATTCTGAGAGCTACTAATTCTCTTCTGCCTGATAACATTCCTCAGCACTTTATTGTATTGTCTGTACTGAAATTCTCTTACCGAACTCTGACTTCCTGTCATAATGTCAGACAACTCTTCTTTCTTCCTGCATGTTATTCTAATCCCATCCGTTATTCCATTCGGTTTGTTTTATTAGTACTGCTTGTCTGCCTGCTGTTTTTTAATCGGAGGGAGTTATCAAAGAACATGATAACAGGATTGAAGAAACGTATTACATATGTCGTTCAAGTTGTTTGTATTGCAGAAAAAGTTCAAATGTGTGTGAAATCTTATGGGACTTAACTGCTGAGGTCATCAGTCACTAAGCTTACACACTACTTAACCTAAATTATCCTAAGGACAAACACACACATGCATGCCCGAGGGAAGACTCGAACCTCCGCCGGGATCTGCCGCACAGTCCACGACTGCAGCGCCTAAGACCGCTCGGATAATCCCGCGCGGCTGTATTGTAGACTTCCTGCCAAGTTTCTCTTCAAGGTCCGTTGCAAGTAGACTCATATCTCTCAAACTTTTGTTCAGTACTTTGCAGTATGACCCAATCTTGATTCCTTTCAATGTTGCTAACTGAACATCATGAACTGATGGGCTATCACTACTTTTTATCACACTGTGATAGGTGTCATGTATACTTATGGTATCTGGATCGACGGTGGGCGAGCAGCGATGTTGTAATCTGTACCGCAGAAGTTCAGCTAGTAACGCTGGGCTGCGCGATGGTGTAGTGGAGCAGGCAGACAGACAGAGCATATTTGGCTTTGTTAGAGAGCAGTCGAAGTTCAGCTGTGTTAGAGTTAGGCTGACAATATTAAGCAGTGTTTGTGTAAGGATGCAGACAATGTTTTGCTGTGCCAGAGCGAGGAAGCAATGGCAATATCATATTTCAAATTTGGAGTCTCAATTTATTAATTTATTTTTTGTGAATCAGGAAGTCTAATGGAATATCAGTTAAATGTTATAATGATGTTGCTTTTTTTTCACTATAGCTGCGCCATCGGACTAACTTGGTTGTTGTACTGAGACTTGCTAGATTTGAGAGATAGAAAGTGTATTGTTTGAATGTTAAGAAGTTCATTAAATGTAAAATTTGCCTTGAGTACTTTTTCACATAATACAAAAAACTTAGTGTTGTCATTTATGCGCATATTTCATTTTCTTACCAACCATTCGCTTATAATTCTTTTTAATGGATCGTCCAACCAAGTATGTTCGATAAACAGTTTGATTTGCAATTAACAGAGATGCAGTAATTTGCAGCTTTAGCTTAGCGGCGCTCAAGACAGAGCAGTACAGCAATGCCTTATCCAGGTAAGAAGAAAATATTATGATGTATTTTATTTATTCAATCAGGACCAACTTATGTTATTCAGAGACAGTTTTTGTGATTAATTTTCCGAAGCCAATAACTCTAGGTTTCATGTCCAGGCTAATTATTAAGGAAATATATAACGTTCAAAGTTCTTGCAGTCAGATCGCTAACATTTACAGTATGAAAGGCTTCCCTTTTCATTACGACAATTAATCACTATCACAGTGCAGCTTTGCTTTCATTCAGTCTACATTTTTATTCATCTAGATAACTTTCAATATAATTTTATTTATTTAGATAACTTTCAAATGTGCATTTCAGTGTAACGTACTGTAAAAATTTTGTCATGCCTCTGTCAAGACAACCTTTGTTCCTTCTTGCGCGCAAAGTGGACAGAGCATATTTTAATCCCTGAATTTACAGTGGAAAAAGACCATACACAACATCAAAAGCACCTAATGCTATTCTTAACGAAACGTTTACGGGATCCAAACGTGCTGCGCGACAGACGGTCAGATGAAGAGTGTCGAGAGTGACAGAGTCATCAGGGTGACAAAGTTCCTTGCGAGGGATTTAGTGGAGATGTCAAAGGTATCAGTTTGGGACCTGTAAACAGGTAACATTAACAAACAGCGCTTTTACGGAACGTTCCTAGAATAACTGTTACTACTTGGAACGGACAGTTCCGAATAAAAATGTCTAGAACGTACGTGATAATGCTTCGGTAGGTTGAGAGTTAAAGCTCTACAAGCAACAGGCATTTTAAATAATTTGAAAATATAATAAAGGTGGCTAACAAGAGTGTCCAAAAACACCATCTGTCGATAGCGGTGCATTGCGAATTTGCAGAGATCCTGTGTCTCAGCAATGGCATTTGGGTTTTGGATTATACAGGGTGTCCCACTCAAACTTGCCTGATTTCAAAGACCCAGGAAAAAAACCACAGCAGGTAGGACAATGAAAAATGCACCACATGGTAGAGCATCTCAAAAAATTTATTTATCATCAGTACACCTCTACATGTGAACCATCTGTAGCACGAAGAATATAGAGTCTATATTCAATTTCTTGCCAAGTTCTTTGTAACATTTCCTCTGATAATATTGCAATCGCATTAGTGATAGGATGTCGCAACGTAGGAATATCGTCCACTTTGGTCGCATACACGCGGTCCTTCACGAATCCCCACATGAAGAAATCAAGCGGCGTAATGTCAGATGAACGTGGTGGCCGGGCAATGGAACCTCCGCGCCCGATCCAACGATTGGGAAATTTCCTAACCAAGAACTTGCAAACAGCCGTTGACCAATGCGGCGGAGCTCCATCTTGTTGAAAGGTGATGTTGGGTTGCAAGTCTTGTATCTAAGGGTACACAGACTGCTCCAATGTGTCCAGATACACTGACTCATTCACTGTTTGTTCCGCAAAGAAGAACGGTCCAACAATGCTGTCGTGCATTAGCCCGCACCAGACATTTAGTTTAGGGCTATCATGAACATGTTCAATGAAACGTGCGGGTTTTGGGAACCCCAAATCCGAAATTATACCTAATGCCCCTTCCTGATAGATGAAAGGTTGCCTCATCTGAGAATAAACATCTTTCCAGGAAGCTGGCATCCTTATCAATACGCTGCAGCATATCTGCGGCAAATTGTTGTCGGCATCAGATGTTGCAGAATTTGCACTTTTAGGTACACATATGAAGACGCTGGTGAACTACACGATGCAATGTTGATCGAAGTACATCAAGTTGCCTAGATGATTGACGAATTGACTTACGTAGGCTTCTGAGAAGCGTTTGTCTGATGTCCTCCACTGTCTCTTCTGAAACTCCATCTGCACTGCCAGAATGTTTCAGAGCACTTCCTGTTGCCAGAAACTTCCTATACTATTCCTTAATTGTTTTCACATCAGGTGGATCACATTCGTACACACAACGATAATTTCTTTGCACAGTAATCGGCGATTTTGCTTCTGCAAATCACACTACTGCTTGCACACACTGCTGTGGAGTCGCCATTTTCACTTCATGCGACCATGCTGCACTCTGGCGACAATACTTGGCACTTATGATGCGGGAATATAAATTCTTTGAGATGCTCTGTGGTTTTTATCTCCTGAGTCCTTGGAACCAGGGAGGTTTGAGTGGGACACCCTGTACTTTTACATTAACCACAAACACCTACAAAAATTTTCTAGCTGTTGTAGGAAGAGATTTTGTTGGTTTGGACTTCATTCCCACCTAGTTCCTGAAGATATTTGAGCCAATGCCCCAAGTGCATATGCGAAGGACTGAAGACATGGTACCAATATCCAGTCTCTTAGGAAACGGTATTTCATAGTAGTAAATTTCCCGATCAGGGCTATGATTTGGAGAATAATTGTATGCTCATTAATTGTGGCGGAAGCGGCAGGCACACCAGGGGCGTAATTTCCTGTAACCGAGACTCTTCAAGAGGCTTCCGTAGCCTAAGCGTTCAAGATGCAGGGAAGGGACATCGCCTTCGTCAGTACAGCTTTAGAAGGGGTTACATATCCGCAAACTTACTTTCACCTAGCTGGTAACATTTTATAGGATTATTTGCCGAGTAACAGCGTCGTCTCGAAACGAAGGTTTAAAAATTCCCTATACGTTATCTTTAGGTGACGATATAGTTGTAATCATTATTTATTTATTCTAGATGTTTCATGATTGGCAAGTCATCTTAAGATAGTTAACTACATTCTTAAAAAGCTACAGCTTAAAGTTCAATACTGCCATTAGGTATATTTATAACTGCATAAAAAGTGAACAGTTATAAGAATTATAATAATAAACGTTAAAATTTAGTTTTTATAGTTCGTTGGCAGAAGGAAAGGTCTTATGGTCAGGTGAAACAGGGTTACAGATACAATGTCGCATAGGGGTAATGTACGAGTGGGTTTAATAATGAATAAGAAAACAGGAATGCGGGTAAGCTACTATGAACGGCTTATTGAACGTATTATCATACCCAAGATAGAAACTAAGTCCACACCCACTACAGTAGTACAAGTTAATATGCCAACTGGCTCGTCATATGATGAAGAGAGAGAAAAAATATATAATGTGGAGAAGGAAATAATTCATATAGTTAAGGGAAACGAAAATTTAATTGCGACGTGGAAATGGAATTCGATAGTAGGAAAAGGAAGAGAAGGAAAGATAGTATGTGAATAAGCACTGGGGAAAAGGAATGAAAGTGAAAGCCGCCTGGTAGAATTTTGCACGGAGCATAATTTAATCATCACTTACACTTGGTTTAAGAATCATGAAAGAAGGCTATGTACGTGGAAGAGACCAGGTCACACCGGAAGGTTTCAGCTTGATTATAGAATGGAACGACAGAGATTTCGGAAGCAATTTTTAAATTGTAAGAAACTATCAGGGGCAGATAAAGACTCTGGTCACAATTTATTGGTTACAAACTTTAGAATGAAACTGAAGAAATTGCAAAAAGGTAAGATATTACTGAAATCGGACATAGATAATTTGAAAAGCAAGCGCTTCAGTGCAGTGGTACTGTCATCGGTCAGTTGCATGCACTTACGTGGCAGTTCGGCGCAGTGCGCGAACGGTAGCACCCTATGAGCAAGGAATTAGACAGAAATGAGTATTAAATTAACTGCTTTTCCAAAGTGACGTATTCAAAGTATTCCATAAGTAAGTGTAAACTGAATTTTTTGATTATTATCCTATAAGCTGAAGAGTGATCGTTGAACAAATGGAATGATGGACGAAAGGTGAAAACGTTGCACGTTAGTCACTTATTTTGATCGTGGGTTCCTGTGTCTGATTTCAAAGGTCTGCTTCAGCAGATGGTACAAGCCGGAACATGTAATGAATGAAGGTAAAAAAAAAAAGACTCACCATGAAGGAATTATCTACGGAAACCAGTAGATGGGATGTACATGTACAGACAAACAATGAATACAGTTTCAGAAAAATTTTGTGATTTATTCGGCAGGAAGAGCTTCACAAATTAAGCAAGTCAGTAACGCATCAGTCCACCTCAGTCCCTTATGCAACAGTTATTCGGCTTGGTATTGATTGATGAATTCGTTGGGTGTACTCCTGAGCGTTATCGGCCTAATTCTGTCCAATTGACGTGTTGCGTCGTCAAAATATCGCACTGGCTGGAAGGTCGTGCTCATAATCCTACAAACGGTCTCAATTGGGGAGAGATCCTGCGACCTTACTGGCAGAGCAGGGCTTGGCGAACACGTAGACAAGCAGTAGATACTCTCGCCCTGTGCGGGCGGGCATTATCTTGCCGAAATGTAAACCCAGAATGGATTGCCATAAAGGACCCCAAACCGTGGCTTAAAATATCGTTGATGTATCACTGTGCTGTAAGGCTGCCGCGGATGACAGCCTAATGAGTCTTACTGTGAAAAGAAATGTCACCCGAGACCATCACTCCTGATTATTGAGCCGTATGGCGGGCGAGTCAGGTTGGTACCCACCGCTGTTGGCGCATACCTAGACACGTTTTCCCTGTCTTCGGGGCACAGTTCGAAGCGGGATTCATCACTGAAGATAATTCTACTCCAGTCAATGAGATTCCTGGCCAGAAAAATCAGCAGATCACTCGCTAACTTATCATGTGTGGGACATGGTGAATTTGGAACTTACTCGTTCTTGAGAGCCTACAAGAACCATTGCCAAATTGTAACAAAGTTTGCAAGATGCGGGATGGCATTCGGCACCTTTATGATCGTTTACATGCGAGGACATGCGACTGCGTTGCCTCCAGAGGGGGTCCTCTGTGGTTTGACGCGGCTGTTTGGACGCCCTTTATTATAATAGGTTGTTTCTTTTGGTTTCAATTTGTTATCGTACATTCTTACAATTATGAACTACTTGTGTCAGTAAAATCACCTTGTCCTGCAGTGTGGAATTTTTTATTCGAATTATTCTATGCTGCCACATTCTAAACTCATGCTCATAAATTAAGGATAATGCTGATACATGGTGAAACAACGCTCTGGTGGGCGGTTTGCGGGTTTAAATCACCTCAGGGTATGACCATTCGGTGCATTTGACCTGCGGTCGTCGCATGGTGGCGCTGGCAGCAGTCCATATACTCTGAAGTGTGTTGGTGCATGTCAGAGTACGGCGCAGCGAGTAAGTGTGCAGACGTTTTCAGACGTACTAATGGTGACTGAGTGTTGAAAATGGCTCAAAGAACACATATTAATGACGTTATGTGGGGTAGAATACTAGGGCGACTGGAGGCTGGTCAAACACAGCAGGTCGTAGCACAGGCCCTCCGTGTGCCAAAAAAGTGTGATCTCAAGATTATGGGAACGATTCCAGCGTACAGGAAACGTGTCCAGGCGCTACAGTACGGGACGTCCACAGTGTAAAACACCACAAGAAGACCGATATCTCACCATCAGTGCCCACAGACAGCCAAAGAGTATTGCAGGTAGCCTTGGTCGGGACCTTACCTCAGCCACGAATTGTCTCCAGACATACAGTCTACAGACGACTGAATAGACATGGTTTATTCACGCGGAGACCAGCAAGGTGAATTCCACTGACCCCTGGTCACAGGAGAGCACGTAAAGCCTGGTGTCAAGAACACAGTACATGGTCACTGGAACAGTGGTCCTAGGTTTGTTCACGGACGAGTGCAGGTATAGTCTGAACAGTGATTCTCGACGGGTTTTCATCTGGCGGAACCAGGAACCAGATATACCAATCCCTTAATGTCCTTAAAAGGGACCTGTATGGAGGTCGTGGTTTGATGGTGTGGGGCGGGATTATGATTGGTGCACGTACATCCCTGCATGTCTTTGACAGAGGAATTGTAACAGGTCAGGTGTATCAAGACGTCATTTTGCACCAGTATGTCCGCCTTTTAAGGGGTGCAATGGATCCCACCTTCCTCCTGATGGATGATAACGCACGGCCCAACCGAGCTGCCGTGGTGGAGGAGTACCTTGAAACAGAAGATATCAGGCGAATGGAGTAGCCTGCCTGTTCTCCAGCCCTAAACCCCATCGAGCCCGTCTGGGATGCTCTCGGTCGAAGTATTGCTGCACGTCTTCAAACCCCTACGACACTTCAGGAGCTCCGACAGGCACTGGTGCAAGAATGGGAGGCTATACCGCAGCAGCTGCTCGACCACCTGATTCAGAGTATGCCAACCCGTTGTGCGGCTTGTGTATGTGTGGTGATCACATCTCATATTGATGTCGGGATACATGCGCAGGAAACAGTGGCGTTTTGTAGCACATGTGTTTCGGAACGGTTACCTCAACTTAACACAAATACCGTGGACTTACAGATCTGTGTCGTGTGTGTTCCCTATGTGCTTCTGATATTAGCGACAGTTTTGTGTAGTGCCACGTTATGTGGCATCACATTCTGCAATTATCCTTAATTTATGAGCATGAGTGTAGAACACGGTATTCGCGCTTTGTGTGGAGCAGTGTAATCTCCACCAGGGAAGCAAAGCAAAGGACAAAAAATTGAATGCGTAGTGTAGAGCCTGGTGGTCTCGCGGTAAAGCGCTTGACTGGAAAACGAGAGGTCGCGGGATCGATTCTCTCTCGGATCATGGAATTTTTCAGTTTTCGCTTTAACCGATCCTTCATCTCTCAACGTTGAGGGGAAACGCCACAAACGACACGTGCTTCGGGTTTCACTTTAAACTGTGGTCCCCTTTCCCCGGTTGGAAAACTGGGGTAGGTTAGGGACACGCAAGTAGCCGAAGTGGCGTCCAGTTGAAAGACTTGCAGCAGGCCATTGAGCCACATGAGTTCAAATGGAAATGAAATCTTCGACCTGTTTGTAAGGTACTCCAGTTTTTTTTTTTAATCATCCGTGGTCAGAAAAACCGTCCTGGTGAGAAACCACGACCTTCGACCAAAGCGTACAGCGTGGAACGGCAGCCCACAAGGCCACACTGTGGAGTGCTGCGGCTCCGTCTGCCGCAGCACACAGTTGGCGCAGCAAACAAAACACGGAGTGCCGAATCCGGACCGTGGGAAAACGCTGCCTTTATTGACAGTGGGAACAAAGTCGTACACGCCACCCGGTCCAATCAAACATAGAATCACCGGAAGCAGGTTTCTGTAGCAGGGAGCAGCGCTATTACTGCTATTTCTCTAGCTTCGCTGAAGGTAAACAAAACAGGGACGCAATAATTTCCCTCCTTCGGTGTACTGTTTGGCCAGAGCTGGCGGAGTAATTCCGTTAATTGTAGCCACAGCAACATCCTTTGGCAGCAAAGTAAATTCGCACTCGGTAACAACTCTTTACGTGTTGGCACACGTAAACCAACATGCTGTTTGATCGTTGCCTACAGTTTCTAGAGAGGACTGAGAAAGGTGGGAGGAGCAAGGAAGACAGTGAAGTAGAATGACGTGGGCGAAAAATCTAGTCAGTAAGAGATGAGGAAATTTAAAAACAGGAGTATATAACACAGAAATAACAGGTACGCGAACAGCAGCATATGGTAGGAAAGTGTGTGGAACAGAATCACATTTGAAAAACAACAAAATTAATCTATACATAAATCAAAGTAAACACGTACGTCTATAAGGAGTGGTTTATCTCCCCAATCATCCACATCTCCTCACTTCTGGCTGTGTTGTTGCCCTGTATGTCACATTCTGCATAAGGGAGTCTGAGTTGGATGGTTTGGATCTTGTGTAAGTTACGGGTAGCAAGTGGTCGGTGACGCAGCTGTGTCTCTTAATCTTACAAGATTAAAAAGGTGAAAACGAAGTGAAGTAACCGATACCTTTTACAGATTTTCTGTGAATTTAAAGAGAGCTTTCAAATGATTCTGAATGTTATGGATGTTACAGGTAAGTTATGAAAGGTTCTATAAATTTTGAGATTGTTATTGGATGTTCTCAAAAATTCTAGAAACTCTGGGACAGTTTTAGAATGTACTGTACATTTCAGCAGTATTATCAAATGTTCTTCGATCGGAATCGTGATATTTTATAAAGATCTAGGTGACTATAAATCCCCAATGCTATGTTCTAGAAGTTTCGGTTACTTGAGAGTTTACAAAGTGGAGTTCTGTTCGATTACTTTATTAATGAATGAAATCTCAAAGCGATTGTTTAAGCGAGGTTTATTAACGTGATATTTTGTGAGTTAGAAAATTTAACTTTTCAATGCCTAAACGTAAGAGAGAACTTACGAAATATCGAGTGAAAAAACGCAGGCACGGCAGCACGAAAGCTCCAACATGAGACGGCTTCCTACACAACGGGAATACTACCAACAATTGAGAGTGAACCAAAGTGACAAAGCATGGCAAAATGCTCTTTTTTTTCACCATTAGCCCTCAAGGGAACAAAAGAATGGTTGATATCTGCAAAAGAAATCGTGTTTTATGATTGCAGAGAAATAGGTACCTTGAAAACATGATATAACATGTATGCTAAGATGCTTAACACTCGTTTGCAACACATAGCAGAGGCCAAGTTATATGAAGCTCAAAATGGGTTCAGGAAAGAAAGATCCTGCTCAAATAATATACACAAAATAAATATAATTTCAAATAGCCGGTGAGAATATACCCTTCCGACATATATTGCTTTCGTTGATTTTGAAATTTCGACAACGTAAAAGAGAGGATAGGACGTGAAATTTTACAAAGAGATAGATACCCTAAATATCTTATGTCAGAAATAAAGAGCCTGTGTTTGAACAACGAACAGCAGGTATTAGAGTGCTATTCCCTTTTTTTTTTTTTTTCGAGGACCGATCGATCGCGAAGTGGATACCACAATGAAAATAAAAAATGTTTTGTTTGCAGCAGTTAGCTACACCTCCCAGCTATTTCTCTACATAGTCGCTGCTCCGAGTTAGATATTTATCGTAGCGTTTTACTAACTTTTCAACACCCTCGTCACAGAAGGGAGCCGCTTCTCTACCCTGGTCTGCAGCTCGTTGTCAGTGCCAAAATGCTGTCCTGATAGTCAGCGGTTCATGTGAGCAAAGAGTTGAAAATCAGAGGCAGCGAAGTCGTTACTCTATGGTGGTTGATCAAACGAAACGCTTCCCACGGAAAACGCTGCAGGAGCATCTTTGTTGGAGCTGCATTGCGCGACCATCAATTGTCATGAAGAAGGAAAATTCATGATGACCACATTCTTCTTTCTTCTCAGACCTTCGTAAATGATTTTATCAAATCGCCTGAGCCACTTGCTGAACAGTTATCATCGGTTGACACGCTTCCTTCCCCGACCGCTTGCATCACGAGCGTCTATGCGTCCTGCTTCAGAGTTCCTGCACCATTGGAGTACTTTACTGTCAAGCATGACAGTTACGTTATGTAGGCTGCACGAAATCAGCCAGAACCCCTCGGCATGAAGAAACCGCATGACAGCATGCACTTCACACTTTGTGGAACTCTCTGTTGTTCTAGACACCTTTACTTGCTTACTGTGCACTCAGAAATGTGAAGTGCGACGTGACGCGCTCAACGGGCATTCTAGAGACACTGTGCAACATATCTGCCAAGTTTATTCAGATTTTCACTGTGGTTTTAATTTAGCCACCAATCAGCCTTTTTTCCTTTTTCCTAAAAAAAAAAAAACAGCCTTCGTAATTATATGCCAAAGGGTAAGACAATGATATAGTCTCTCTCTAACACTTGCATATACTAAATGACACCACTCGTACACTTGCATGTGACGATTTACACTTCCAGCGCAGTTTCTATAACTAAAACAAAGGATATGATTTTTTTAAGAGGAAACCCCAGAAACGCCAGAGCACCACTCATTACGCCACAAACTGAACAAATCTCTAAATTCAGCTACCTTGCATATAATATATCTTTCGACGGTTACAATTTGGAAATTTGTGGTAAGATCTTATGGGACCAAACTGCTGAGGTCATCGGTCCCTAGGCTTACATACTACTTACTCTAAGGACAACACACACACACACACACACACACACATGCCCGAGGGAGGACTCGAACCTCTGACGTGGGGGAGCAGTGCGAATCGTGACAGGACGCCTCAGACCATGCGGCTACCCTGCGCGGCTCGACGAGTACAGAGACATAGATATCAAATAAGTTCCAAGTGACAATAAAAAACAAAACGTGGAAGAACACCATCTCAGGTTTTATAATCTAATGGCTGACAATGCTGCTTTATAGAGGTGAGTGACGGATAATGACAGATATGAAAGACGCCCAAAGACAGCGCCAATGACATTTCTAAGGTCTGCAACCGGATGTTCTAAACGAGATCCATTTAGAAATGAAGAGATGAGTTGAAAATGTCTAGCCTAAACGAAAAAATACAGCTACATAATCAAGTGGAAAGACTATCTAGGACGTATGAGCAAAAGAAGACTATCAACAGTAGGAAGTAGATACAAGCCAGTCGGAAGAAGAAGTATTTGAAGAACAAAGAAAAGATGGGAATAAATCATACGAAGCCGGAACAGATCATTAAGACCTAAGCATTGTTGGGACGAACAAGAACAAGAAAAAGAAGATGAAGATGATGATAACGATTAATAGTTCTCGCTACCTACATGACCCAATGAAGAAGATATAGTCCTAAAAAAAATCACTAGAGAAGCGAGTGAAAACCAACTACTAAATAAATAAAAAAGGGAAATAAATCTTTGCGACAATCACAAACAATTCTAACAGTGCTGCCTCAAACAACATTTTTACTGCAAGACTAAGATTGGTCTAACGAATTCGAAAGTCTGTCTTCCGTTTTGACGGCAATACTAAAATGTTTTGACTTTAAGGTAAGTCAGGAAACGGGTCCAAGTAATCCGTCCTGTCAGCCAGCAGCAATATTGACATTGAAATACATAATGGCACTGAACATGTCAAAATACTAAATTACATGCTCCCAAATGACTTCACTGGCGAAGATTGATTACGATTCCCCGTTTCAACTATTACAAGATCACCAAAATTTCAGATATCGACGTAAATGAAAAAAATGGTTCAAATGGCTCTGAGCACTATGGGACTCAACTGCTGTGGTCATCAGTCCCCTAGAACTTAGAACTACTTAAACCTAACTAACCTAAGGACATCACACACATCCATGCCCGAGGCAGGATTCGAACCTGCGACCGTAGCAGTCGCACGGTTCCGGACTGCGCGCCCAGAACCGCGAGACCACCGCGGCCGGCGACGTAAATGACATTGCGATTACAAATCAACTACAGCTGCTCCAAACGGGCGTGAGTGCATACGATTCTGGTTGAAGTGTGCGAAAGAACTTACTCCTGTTCAAGCAGCACTCTATCGTTGTCGCTGGAGAAATGAGGTCGTGCGGTACTCGCGACTGGAACGGCAGTGACTGGCACCGATGACAGTCGCACATGAAGTACTCCCCACTCGCATGTAGGTCACTGTATATACTTTTTGAATTAAAGTAGAGACGTGTCATATGACAATCTTCTACCATAGAAGAATTCTGTAAAAAGTATTTCACGCTCGTAATCAGTGGCAGAAAATGTATGCCCGACAATCGCGTATCGACAGAGATTAATTCATTTTTTCGAATGTAGGCATTTTAGGTTAAGTCCAAAGGGCGCTATTTCGAGTGTAATCTGAAAAAGAAATTTACTGCAATCACGGATCTGTTCGTTAGTTTTTATGTTGTGTCTCTGTTTACAAGAGTTCCTCTTGATGATTCTTTGCAGTTAACTGGTGAAAAATTGTACGAAGTAACAACTAAGATTTGTCGCCATGTGTTGACGTCGACGTATTTTTTATTAAATGTCAAATACTTTGAACAGAATGACGGAGTGGCTATGAGGAGTCCATTATCTCCCCATAGTCGCAAGTTTGATAT
Source organism: Schistocerca nitens (assembly GCF_023898315.1). Classification (NCBI taxonomy): domain Eukaryota; kingdom Metazoa; phylum Arthropoda; class Insecta; order Orthoptera; family Acrididae; genus Schistocerca; species Schistocerca nitens. The sequence goes on along the minus strand of NC_064619.1, from coordinate 560,262,968 downwards.
GGAAAATTTTGGGGACATGGCACTGAAGACGGCGTTCTTAAAACCAAATTGTTTCTGGAGATACGTCGATGATACGTTTTTGGTATGGCCACATGGGAGGGAAGCTGTAGATCGTTTCCTAGATTATTTCGCCGGCCGGTGTGGCCGAGCGGTTCTAGGCGCGTCAGTCCGGAACCGCGCGACCGCTACGGTCGCAGGTTCGAATCCTACCTCGGGCATGGATGTGTGTGATGTCCTTAGGTTAGTTAGGTTTAAGTAGTTCTAAGTTCTAGGGGACTGATGACCTCAGATGTTAAGTCCCATAGTGCTCAGAGCCTAGATTATTTCAATTGTCTGCATCGCACTATTAAGTTCACGATGGAAGTTGAAAAGGATGGAAAACTTCCGCTTTTAGATGTCTTGGTCTACAGAAGGGATGATGGGACATTAGGACATAGTGTTTATCGTAAGCCCACGCATACAGACCTATATGTTCATGCATCAAGCTGTCATCCATCGAACTAGCGCAGTGTGGTCCTATGCACATTGATAAACAAAGCTTAGGCCATCTCAGGTGCAGGTAGTTTTACACTAGAACTGGATCATCTAAAAGCTGTGTTCAAGCAGAATGGTTACATTGACAATCAGATCCGTTGTACTCTACAGACTGGATCTTCACGGGAACCAACAGAAGATACAAACAAATCAGTGGTATTCCTACCTTTTGCGGGGAACATATCTTCAAAAATAGTAATAATTCTGAAGAAATTTGATATTAAAAGTGTATTCCGTCCGCCAACTAGGACCAGAGCTCTGCTAGGCTCAGTGAAGGATGATTTGGGTATGAGAAAGCCCGAGGTCTACTAGATTCCCTGCCGTTGCGGGAAAGCCTACATTGGACAAACGATTCGTACGGTCCAGGATCGTGGCGTGTAGCATCATCGCCACACGTGTTTCTTTCAGCCAGAAACATGTGCAGTGGAGGAACATTGTCTTTCTGAAGGACATAAACTGTTGTACGATGAGACACAAGTGGTTGCCCCTGCGACGCGGTATTAGGACTGTGTAGTGAAAGAAGCCATTGAAATCCGGTTATCTTATGATACCCATTGGTATCCTTTCACCAAGAGTTGGAACCCTGTTCTGTCTGACATTAAGAAACAACGATTCTTGTTTCGGTCACCAAAAGTTGTCAGTAGTGTTTGGTACCGATTTATCGTTTCCGCGAGCTTTCACGGCCGCGCTAGAAGTCAGTTATGTACGCGCATGCGCTGTGGACCCACGGTCGGTATATAAAGGAGCCGCCGCGACGTGTTTGATTTTAGTTCCGGCGAGTTAGTGGGCTGCCTACTCACCTGAAGATGGCGGCCAGGTGGACCGCCGAAATATTGTGTCCCGATGACGATATAATCCGGCTGGAGACCCGACCTGAATAGAACCAATTATTACGCCGGGAGAGTTTACGAAGCCAAAATACCTGGGCAACTTTTTTTTTTCAGCTTCCGACCTATCGCAAAATTAAAACCACAGTGAAAACCTGATGTCCGCAAGAACCATGTATTGTTGAGATTGAAATGGAACGTCATCTGTTACAAATTCTTGTGGAGAACGAGGGATTTACAAGAATGCCGGTCTTGCTTGAGAGTAGACCAACAGGATAGATGGATTCTTTTGCGGCCACTTCCGGAAATGAGGTTCTTCTGTAAGAGAGACTACTTACAAACCAGCAGTGCGATTTCTTATGGAATGTTCTTCAGTCGTGTAAGATTTGTGTCGCGTACTACTAATAGGCGTGCCCAGTCGGATCTGTAGAAAGCTATCGCGGATTTTGAATCCCATAAATAGAGAAGAAATTTTTAAACCATTGCTGGTCGCTCGATGATACATCTCTCTCTCTCTCTCTCTCTCTCTCTGTGTGTGTGTGTGTGTGTGTGTGTGTGTGTGTGTGTGTGTGTGTGTGTGTGTGCGTCTCACTCCTTCCCTCTTTTTTATGTGTCGTTAGTCTTCTGAGTCATCTGACTGGTTTTATGCGGTCCGCCACTACTTCCTCTGCTTTCCCAACCACTTCTTTTCACTGCAGCACTCACAACCAACATTCTCAATTATTTGTTGGGTATATTCAAATCTATATCTACCCCTGAACATTTTTCCCTTTGCGGCCCCCTCTAGTACCATGGAATCTGTTTCGCGGAGCTATACGTTATATCATCCTGTCCCTTCTACCACCAATTCCATTCCCTGACTATTCTGAGAAGTCCATGTTTCTTATCTTATCATTCCATTCAATTTTTAGCATCTTCCTGTAACTCCACAAAAACGCTTGGTTTCGCTTCGTTTCCGGTTTTACCAGACGTAGACACAATGACGTATTCCAAACATACGAGAGCGCTCAAAAAGTAATTCAACACTTTTTTCCTGAAAGCGGGTTGGGTTTATTCAGTATTCCAATACACTATATTATTTCCCACTATTTTGCCTACAAAACCCTTTTTTTTCAACATAATCTCCGTTCAATGTGACTTCCTTATGTCACCTTACTGGAGGGCCTTTACGCCCGCACGGTACCACTCCACTGGCCGACGTCGGAGCCAAAGTCTTGCTGCATCAGTACCCTCCCCACTTTGCAGCGAGGCGTTTGCTTGTGATCCGGCGATCACCTCGAACTACGAGGTGCATTCAAGTTCTAAGGCCTCCGATTTTTTTCTCTGGACTGGAAAGAGATAGAAACATGCGCATTGTTTTAAAATGAGGCCGCGTTCATTGTCAATACGTCCCAGAGATGGCAGCACCGTATGGCAGATGGAATTCTACCGCCGGCGGCGGGAATGAGAACTGTTTTAAATACTTAAAATGGCGACGTTTTCCTTACTTGAACAGCGTGCAATCATTCGTTTTCTGAATTTGCGTGGTGTGAAACCAATTGAAATTCATCGACAGTTGAAGGAAACATGTGGTGATGGAGTTATGGATGTGTCGAAAGTGCGTTCGTGGGTGCGACAGTTTAATGAAGGCAGAACATCGGGTGACAAAAAACCGAAACAACCTTGGGCTCGCACAACACGGTCTGACGACATGATCGAGAAAGTGGAGAGAATTGTTTTGGGGGATCGCCGAATGACTGTTGAATAGATCGCCTCCAGAGTTGGCATTTCTGTGGGTTCTGTGCACACAATCCTGCATGACGACCTGAAAATGCGAAAAGTGTTATCCAGGTGGGTGCCACGAATGCTGACTGACGGACGACCACATGGCTGCCCGTGTGGCATGTTGCCAAGCAATGTTGACGCGCAACGACAGCATGAATGGGACTTACTTTTCGTCGGTTGTGACAATGGATGAGACGTGGATGCCATTTCTCAATCCAGAAACAAAGCGCCAGTCAGCTCAATGGAAGCACACAGATTCACCGCCACCAAAAAATTTCGGGTGACCGCCATTGCTGAAAAAATGATGGTGTCCATGTTCTGGGACAGCGAGGGCGTAATCCTTACCCATTGCGTTCCAAAGGACACTACGGTAATAGGTGCATCCTACGAACATGTTTTGAAGAACAAATTCCTTCCTGCACTGCAACAAAAACGTCGGGGAAGGGCTGCGCGTGTGCTGTTTCACCGAGACAACGCACCCGTACATCGAGCTAACGTTATGCAACAGTTTCTTCGTGATAACAACTTTGAAGTGATTCCTCATGCTCCCTACTCACCTGACCTGGCTCCTAGTGACTTTTGGCTTTTTCCAACAATGAAAGACACTCTCTGTGGTGTCACCGCTAGACACCACACTTGCTAGGTGGTAACTTAAATCGGCCGCGGTCCTTAGTACATGTCGGACCCGCGTGTCGCCACTGTGTGACCGCAAACCTAGCGCCACCACATGGCAGGTCACAAGACACGGACTAGACCTCGCCCCAATTGTACGGAAGACATAGCTTGCGACCAGACGTACGAAGCCTTCCTCTCATTTGCCGAGAGACAGATTGAATAGCCTTCAGCTTAGTCCATAGCTACTACCTAGCAAGGCGTCATTTGTATCAGTGCTTATAGCTTACTAATATTCAAGAGAGATGTATTCCAAGGACTAATTAAAAGATAAGTATTAAAAACGCTACGTACTTTTCTTTAGTGCATTTATAGGTTTCATGTTCCAGACTTCACGCCCGTCTGCGTTAGACTTGAGGACCCTATCGGCTACAGCATTGTGTCTGGGCTGTATGGTCTAGACACAACACTCTCCGTGGCCGCACATTCACCAGCCGTGCTGCTATTGCCTCAGCGATTTTCCAGTGGTCAAAACAGATTCCTAAAGTAGCCTTCGCCGCTGCCATGGAATCCTGGCGTCAGCGTTGTGAAAAACGTGTACGTCTGCAGGGCGATTACGTCGAGAAGTAACGCCAGTTTCATCGATTTCGGGTGAGTAGTTAATTAGAGAAAAAATCGGAGGCCTTAGAACTTGAATGCACCTCGTAGAGTGCCCGCACGTTCCAACACTGCAGGAGTCTCAGCTGTGTGCGGCCTCGTTTTGTTACTGCTCATTACTTTCGGCTTTCTTCGGTTTACGCGCAGTCCATATTCTGTGCTTAGTAGGCTGTTTCTTTCATGCAGTGTATCCTGTAATTCTTCTTCACATTCAGTGGAGATACCGATGTCATCAAGAAATCGTATAACTGATATTCTCTCCCTGAATTTTAATCTCACTCCTGGATCTTTCCTTTACTTCCGTCATTGCTTCTACGATATACAAGCTGCATGGAAGGAGGGACATATTTCATTTTTGTCTTATGCTCTCTTTCATTTTTTCATCCGAGAACTTTGTTCTTTATCTGTCATTCTCATTTTCCCCTTGGTTCTTGCAAATGTTGAAATTATGAAAAAAAAAGATGAAAATCGGTATGTGTGATGTGCATGTACAGACAAACAAACCATTACAGTTTCAGGGAAAATAGATGATTTATTCAAGAGAAAGAGCTTCAAAAATTAAGAAAGTCGGTAACGTGTACGGTATCGTCGCGTACTGCTGTGCTCTAAGGCGTCGCGCACGACAACCAAGGGAGTCCTGCTGTGAAATGAAATGGCACCCCAGACCGACACTCCTGATCATCGGGCCGGATGGCGGTCGACAGCCAGGTTGGTATCCCAATGCTGTCCGTGGCGCCTTCACTGGTCATCTGGCTCAGTTCGAAGTGGGACTCATCACGGAAGAAAATTATAGTGCCGTCAATGAGATTCCAGGACGAATGTGCCCAATACCACTGCAAACGGTTTGTTCCTGTACAGAGGTCAGCACTAGTCAGCGCAAGGGGGGGGGGGTGCCGTGAGCTCAGCCCCCCTTTCTACGAGCCCCCTATTGATGGGCCTCATAGTCACTGAAGAATCACAATTTAAGAATGTGGAACATTGAAGCAGTATATTGTGCAGTACTTTTTATAGGATTGCTTTCTGATTATTTAAACTTGTCTGGTATCAGGTACGTATACTACCCTCATTTTATTTCTTGATTATTGTTTTATTACTTTTGATACCATTACAGATACCTTGATGAGTTATATTACCCACTCACGTCCCTCCATTAAAGCAGGAGACGTTTTATAATTTCTTTGTTGTGGCTGTACGCTCTGTTGGAGCTGAGGTATTTTCGTCTCTGCTGTGGGTAGTTATGCAAAAGCGTCAGTAGGTTGTAGTGGCTGAAAACTGTTTTTATATTTTTGATTTTATATTGTTTAGCTATTCGTTTATTGGTCAGGTATTTATCCCATTCAGTACTATGTCAAATTGCTTAAACCTGATCACCCAGATCCTTCCTTCCAGTCAATAACTTTTATAAGCTCACTAGTTATTTGTCTGATGTTCCATATTGATCTCGCACATTTAGGTATTGTGTAATGATCCTTCTGAGTAAATGTATTCCATTTAACTCCTGTTTGGCTATAAGTTAGGCGTGTGTACTTCACTATTTCAGCCACGCATATGGACATGAAATAATGTTTTTATTGACAGATATTTTGTATACTATCAGTAAGGTAGCCTGCATTAAGTTATTGAGTTGTAACACTGTGTACCTTGTAGTGTTTAACCCTGGTTTTCTTATTTCCACGTTGATGTAGCTTCTCATTGGTATACTGGAAATCTGAATGATTAAGATTTGTTCTTGTGTCCCTTTCTGATGGCACATGTGATACAGTGATTTATACCTTTTACCTAGGATTTGACAACCTTGTTTTAATTTCGGTTCAAAGTTTTTATCACAGGCGGCACATTATTTACATTATTGTCATGTGTCATGTAATGCTTACGAAAAGGACAGCAGTAAAAAAGCTGTTTTTGATATTGACGCTTGTGGTTTTCGTACATTTTTTACTTATGACTATACTGTAATTATTGTAATTATGGTGGTTTTTATCTTAAAATTATCATTGTATGTCATGATTTACATCGACTGGACAATTTCTTGGTGTTGTCTTCGAGGTTGAAAGTGCTTTAGCTTGTCATGCTATGTCCTGACCACTTATGGCGAGTTTCCATGAGAAGTTGCTGATGCATGAAAAGTATTGTTCTCCCATATTATTAATCATGAGACTCACAGTGAATACGACTGTGTGTGTCAACATAACTAACATGTGACTTGCAGTAGCCAATTTTATGGTAATTAACGTCTTTATGACGTTTTACACATCCGGTTTCATTGTCATTTCTGTTTCCTAACTTTGATTCAGGTGGCAGATGATAGTTACCGAACCCGGTAGCAAATTAATACATTTTTCTAATGCAGCTAAGTGTCATAAATTTCCTGAAACATATCTCTCCTGCTGACAACTGTCTGAAGGAAACATTTCAAAAATAATCACTTCAACTGTCAATATATTTATCCCTCAGTGAGACAAGGTAGTCAATATCTTTATGGAGGAATGTTTGTAGTTGCGTACAGATTGTACCCAGGCGTCCACATCTTACTGGGCAGACCGACGGCTTGTCAAAGTTATTTTGAAGAGGCTGCAGAAGTATCGCTGGGAAGCCCTCACACATCTTCCACACAGTTCCGATCTCCCTCCATGCGATTTCTATGCTTTTGTAGCCCTAGAGAAAGATATTCGTGCTTCGGACGGAGAGGTGGAGAGCCGTGTACAATGATGGTTCAGCAGACAACTGGAAACGTTTTTCCATGAAGTCATTATCTGTCTTGTCTCACAGTGGAATACATGTATTAACAGTTATGGCGATTCCTTTTGAAATAATAAAGTTTTTTTTTCTACCTGTCCCGTTTTCATTTGACTGCCCTTATAATTATCCCGTTTCATAAGGTTGTCCTTAGATTTGCCAATGTCTGTTCGTAACCTATTCAACGATTTCCATGTGGTCCAGCCCAAGTTGTATCCAACTGCAATCGCAGTTCTGGTAGGTTTACGTTGTTCGGATATGTATTGTATTGTATTGAACTGGAGACCTAGAATCGACGGAGAGGCTTCGTCCCCGCCGTAGCCCTCAGTAATTCACAAGCCCACAACAGTCCACTCACCCCACCGCCGCCCCACACCAGGGTTATTGTGTGGTTCAGCTCCCAGTGGAGCCCACTAGGAACGTCTCACACGTGACGAGCGTAACCCCTAATGTTGGCGTGGTAAATTATGGTGTATGCGTACATGGAGACAGTGTTTGCGCAGCAATCGCCGACATAGTGTAACTGAGGCGGAATAAGGGGAACCAGCCCGCATTCTTCGAAGCAGATTGAAAACCGCCTTAAAAACCATCCACAGGCTGGCCGGCACACCGGACCTCGACACTAATCCGCTGGGCGGATTCGTGCCGGGGATCGGCACGCCTTCCCGCTCGGGAAGCAGTGTGTTAGAGAGCGCTGCTTACCGGGCGGGCGCTTGGATATGACTTAACAGTATCTTGGCTGCCCACAGTTTTTCTCCATCTTTCTAGGCTGGCCGGCCGGTGTGGCCGTGCGGTTCTAGGCGCTACAGTGTGGAGCCGAGCGACCGCTACGGTCGCAGGTTCGAATCCTGCCTCGGGCATGGATGTGTGTGATGTCCTTAGGTTAGTTAGGTTTAATTAGTTCCAAGTTCTAGGCGACTGTTGACCTCAGAAGTTAAGTCGCATAGTGCTCAGAGCAATTTTTTTTCTAGGCTGATATATATATATAGCACAGGTATTGAGTATACAATGCTCTTCCTAGACTTCAACATAGACCTTGGTGGAGTCTTGAGTTTTCTTAAGTCTTGTTTCCATGATCAAGAGCAAAGTTAGAAGTGAATCTCTGGTGCCTTTACCTTTCCCATAGACAGACTGATATTCACCGAAAACTCCTGCGATTTCAGTTTCCATTTTCTTGTACATTATTCTTCTCAGCTCTTCGGCTGTATGCGCTGTTTAGCTGTGCGGGCATTTGCTTACCCTTGTTATTTACAGGATATTGTGGATTTTTTTTCGGAAAACTCATATGGTATATCTGCATTCTTATAGATTCCTTATAGAGTTGCGCTCTACCAAAACTAGGGTTCTGTTGTTTTGGCACAGCACGTAAATGACTTAGTAAATGGTATGATTATTGGTAATATTGGTAGCACTGGTAGGGAAAAAACATAATTGAATGTGTGAGAGAGAAACAGGGAGCCGACATGTTCTCTGGTTTTTTGTTTCTTTGCTTGTTCTCCACATAATTAGAACCGCACATTGTTCATTGTTAGTCTAGTGTGTATTTTATATCCTTACAAATAATAAAATGTATGTTATAAGTAAAAAAATTGCTGATCGCGTAACTTCTGTGCTTTTATCTAACCTAAATTACTTTTGCTGCAAGTACAGTATACATCCACGAACATTAGAAAATCTATAAAATTATTGCTCTTGTTTTGTGCTCAATAGAAAGTTTTGCTGTTACTGTTGATCACTGCGAAAGCTGTTTACGAATAACAGAAACACGTTTTATTCAAGCTCGGCAAAGTATTTTGGTGATGTCTGATGGGTTTTTGTCTCACATTTTCCCTTATTTTACCTTTTTAATAGGAAATTGTTTTCAAGCGCTGTATGATGAATCTACATTTTTTTAAAAAATTTTACTACAACATCCCTTCGTTTCACGTTACAAAGCAACAACTTTCGAATAAAGCCTGAATTACTTTCAAGTAACAGAGAGGAGTGACATCCTCACTCAGTTTCCAGGCGGTTCGCCGCTTCCGGTTTCTAGGAGATAGGGTAACGCACTGAGCACATAAACAAACAAAGCGATCGAATTGAAGTAACGCCTGATAGGTATGCAGCACTCCTAACTTACAGGTAATGTGGTTATGATTTTAACTGAACAAGGCCACTAGGAGAACTACAGTATTCTACGCTTACTTATGATAGTCTGCCATAGCGTACAGTAGTTTGAAAAATCTAATCCGATACAATTACATATGTGTGCTACAATGACCGTGAAACCACTGTAACCACGTAAAAGTTTCCTGGGACCTATAGCATAGAGATCGAATAAGACCAGCAGTGATGAACAGCAGGCAAATGGGAGCCTAGTACTCGGCCAGGGCCCTAGAGCGAGAAGCTGCCGAGTGGGTATAACGTCACCTTGCTGGCGGGCGACGTCGACTGGCCGCTTTGGCCATGCTCCTTGGCTCATGAGCCGACTACACAAGCAGGCCTACTGACACGGCTTCACTTCCTGCAGCACTCTCTACGTGGCTCGAAGGTCTCTGTACCGCAGTGCCATATCTCATTCCTCTGTGTCTCATTCCATGCACTACGAGCGCAGACTGGTTTGCTGTAAGTACAATTTTAGCCGTAAAAGGCAACCACTCGCAGGCTGAACAACCATACCGGCTGATAGCGACAATCCTGCGCATCCTGCATCAGGTTCTCGAGTCCACTGCAAAAACGACAGGAAACTGAGTAAAGCAAGAATGTGGAAAGACTCACAATTAAGGAAAACAAATTAATATGAGGAATCGCTATCCTAAACGACTGATTAAAAAATTATAGCATTCTCCCATTATGTAGCCATAGCTTGCAGACCTGTGTTTACAGTCGTAGTGCTAAGATATATTCTAATAATGGTCAGTGCACTTTTCGACTTCATATCGTGTCAATTATGACCCAGTCAGTGGTGTAAGAGGTATTTGCTACAATAGTTCTTAAATCAATTATTGTGATCTTAAATTTTGGGACGAGCGTTTACAAATTATATACCTATTTGATTTGCAATTTATTGGAAGTTCTGTTACAGTGATATACTAAACATTAATGTAAACTTATTGTTATTAGCATTGTATTAAAACATTTTATTGTGGTGGCAACCTTTTTTCGGTCTATAATTTAGGCCATTTTCAGGCCGTAAGCACTGCAATTCTATGGTAATACATATTCAGAGGGATTTCTACACAAGCCGAGCGGTTCTAGGCGCTACGGTCTGGAGCTGAGCGACCGCTACGGTCGCAGGTTAGAATCCTGCCTTGGGCATGGATGTGTGTGATGTCCTTAGGTTAGTTAGGTTTAAGTAGTTCTAAGTTCTAGGGGACTGATGACCTCAGAAGTTAAGTCCCATACTGCTCAGAGCCATTTGAACCATTTCTACACAAAGAGCAGCACTGCTCGAGAATATATCCTGTAAGCTCTGCCCACCGCATACGACATTCACTGACAAAAATTCTCGACTTATTATTTGAGTTATTCTGCACTAAATGCTATGGTTGAAATTTACAAGAAAGACAGATATAAAATATATACAAAAACTGTACTTATAATGGTTCACACCAATGCTGTCATAATATATTTAAAATAAAGAAAACTAGTGACAGACATGATTTGATCGGTTTAATGTGTACTCTGCCCTCTGCGGCCATTTTTGTGTTCTCGTCGAAAGTAGTTCTAACAGAGGTGGCTGTACTGGTTACCATACCAATGCATTCCGTGTATCCGTAATCACGCTCCAGCGATGTTCATCAGTGACGCCGTGGCAGAGGACGGAACGCTGAGGAGGCGGTAGCTATCCGATGGTTTGGCAGTCCATCGTCATGTTTCAGCGCAGATAGACGATAGCAGCGAATAAACTGACTGCCACAATTCGGCCTCCAGTGGTCAGAAGAAACAACTGAAGCGATCACGTGCAAAATCTTTACACTGCTGCCAAAGAACTTGGTTATAAAACTTTGACTAGTTCTGGCTTCAGGGTCTCTCCGTACTATTCAGTATTACACGAAATGTTCCCTATAATGAAAGTAGTAAATGCCCTGTAAATAAATTTCTGTATGAAATAACATGAAAGTAAGGCCATCCAGAAAAAGATATATCGTCACCACGTTTACTGGCGACAGAAAATCATGTAACAAAACAAGCGCTTTTAGTATGTGTAAACTATGCATTAGTTGCAGCAGTGAAAGAATTATTGACTGTTACAGAAAACAGTTTGTCAAATCATTTAGTGTTTATATTAAAATCTCTCAAATCCTAAAAAAAATTTTAAAAAAGAGTATTTATTTAAGTGGGCATCCATGGGTATAACTGTGGCACGATAATACGTACAGCAATATTAATCTTAACTACCTGTCTCGGTTCCGACTGTGAGTGGTAATGAATGCAGCTCTAGATTTCTTTATTATAAAATTACAGTGAGAAGGCTGCAACAGTCTTATAGTAAATCGTCAAAAGTTCAAAGAAGTAACTTCCCTGAAATCAAGCTGTTCGTTCAACAACGATAGCGATTTATTTTTAAAATGTCCATAAATTTCCGTCTGCTCAAGGGGATTAAGTAGTTGCGTTAGTACGTTACGAAGAATTCTCGAGCTGTTGGAGATGGAAGCTTCTGAATACTTATTCTGAGTCAAATGGTAACCGAATAGTGATTTGTTGCGAAGGGCGCCTACTATATGTTAGTAGTAATAGTAGCAGTTCAAAATGGTTTAAGTGGCTCTGAGCACTATCGGACTTAACATCTGAGGTCATCAGTCCCCTAGAACGTAGAACTACTTAAACCTAACTAACCTAAGGACATCACACACATCCATGCCCGAGGCAGGATTCGAACCTGCGACCGTAGTAGTCGTGCGGTTCCGGACTGAAGCGCCTAGAACCCCTCGGCCACCGCGGCCGGCCAGTAGTAGCAGTAGTAGTAGCTTTATTCATCCGTAGATCTCTTTTTACAAGGATATAAGACATGTCAAAGTATTTACAAGTTAAGACCAATTTAAAATAAGCTAATTCGTATACACATACATATACAGATTTCTAGTTAGAGGCAATCATTAGATTTACACCCGGTAAGCAATACTTTTTTTACAAATAACTTATTAAATGATGTAATGCCACACTGTTCACTCATATCACACTATCAGTCACTGCATACACTATAACCACATTGTTTCATAACACTTCACTCACTACACACACACACACACACACACACACACACACACACACACACACACACACACACACAATGGTGATCTCTGGGTCATTTTCTGTACCACAACTTCCCATTTGCTATCCTGGGAAGGTGAGGTACAGAAAATGGCCCAGAGATCACCTTTCCGTAAGGTACAAAGCGAAGTTTCTCCTTGAATGGCCAATATATTACTTGTCAAAGTATTTAATATGCATCTGAATTCAAACAATTATCATTGCACTTGTCAGTCGTGTGCCTCAGCCTAGTTTGCAGCAGATTATTAGTAGTGAACGCAATGGTCACTTCAGTATTTTTAATTAACCTGTTTGTTTTGTTTGAAATCATATATATCATTTCTCAAGGCAACACCCGTTTTCCTCGACACAATTTAATTCAGCAGGGATGAATGAGGTATTGTTACACTGGTTATTGAACCAGATTCTGACATTGCATACCAAATTTGCGCTGAAACTTACTATTTATGGAAGACTTTAAAATAAGAGACTTTTAAATATTTTGGACAAAAGGGTATATTCTACGAAGCTAAATTATTAATCACGGATAAAAGATTCTCTTTCCATATTATCTTATTACAAATACCACTTTGCTTGTTTTAAAGTATTTGTTAACTGCATAACTTCTACGCAATATTATCATAGATAATAACCGTGACCACTGTTGTTATCCATTACCTCTGCTTGTCGCCCAAGTTGACTTTTCTAAACGAATGTACTTTCCGAAACCATGAACATACTAGATTACTTGTCATTGTCACCTTAAATTGTGATCTACGTATTGTTACTAAGGTCTAACGTGCTTACATAAAGTGCGAAGTGTAATTAAAATCTCAAAATACAGTTAGAGGGTATTGTGACGTTAGCGAATGTACCAGGCGAGTAGCGAACAGTGCGTTGTAACCTATATATTTCGTATTTATTTGCTTCACTTCTTTATACAGGGTGAGTCACCTAACGTTACCGCTGGATACATTTCGTAAACCACATCAAATACTGACGAACCGATTCCACAGACCGAACGTGAGGAGAGGGGCTAGTGTAATTGTTTAATACAAACCATACAAAAATGCACGGAAGTATGTTTTTTAACACAAACCTACGTTTTTTTAAATGGAACCCCGTTAGTTTTGTTAGCACAACTGAACATATAAACAAATACGTAATCAGTGCCGTTTGTTGCATTGTAAAATGTTAAATCCATCCGGAGAAATTGTAACCTAAAGTTGACGCTTGGGTACCACTCCTCCGCTGTTCGATCGTGTGTATCTGAGAGCACTGCAACATACGTCGCGTTTCTACAGAACGATCTGCCAACGTTGCTCGAAAATGTCCCACAGGAAACGCGTCGACGTATGTGGTATCAGCATGATGGTGCACCTGCACATTCCGCAATTAACACTAGGCTGACCCTTGACAGGATGTTCGACTGGCGTTTCATAGGACGTGGAGGACGCATAAATAGGCCAGCCAGTTCTCCTGATCTTACACCTCTGGACTTCTTTCTGTGGGGTACGTTAAAGGAGAATGTGTACCGTGATGTGTCTACAACCTCAGAGGATATGAAACAACGTATTGCGGCAGCCTGCGGCGACATTACACCAGATGTACTGCGGCGTGTACGACATTCATTACGCCAGAGATCGCAATTGTGTGCAGCAAATAATGGCCACCACATTGAACATCTATTGGCCTGACATGTCTGGACACACTCTATTCCACTCCGTAACTGAAAACGGAAACCACGTGTGTACGTGTACCTCACCCCTCATGGTAATGTACATGTGCGTCAGTGAAAAAGACCAATAAAAAGGTGTTAGCATGTGGACGTAATGTGCTGTTCCAGTCTCTTCTGTACCTAAGGTCCATCACGGTTCCCTTTGGATCCCTACGTAATTCGGTGCTCTCCGATACACACGATCGAACAACGGAAGAGTGGTACTCAAGCGTCAACTTTAGGTTACAATATCTCCGGATGTAATTAACATTTTACAATGCAACAAACGGCACTTATTACGTATTTGTTTATATGTTCAGATGTGCTAACAAAACTAACGGGGTTCCATTTAAAAAAACGTAGGTGTTAAAAAAACATACTTTCGTGCATTTTTGTATGGTTTGTATTAAACAATTACACTAGCCCCTCTCCTCACGTTCGGTCTGTGGAATCGGTTCGCCAGTATTTGATGTGGTTTACGACATATATCCAGCGGTAACGTTAGGTGACTCACCCTGTATACTTACTTCTCATTAAACTTATTTTCAACAGAAGGTAGATGTAAATATTACAGTCGAAAATTAGCTATCATTATAAAAAAGTCAGAGGAACAAACGCATCAAACAATAGGATTGTATTTATCAAATCCCGTCTTTACTCACGTTAAACTGTATGTAGCGTTTCCAATGGTAACTAATCAACTAATATTTTTGTCCCCTTAACGAAAATTAAAAACAAAAAGTATATGAAGAGTACGTTCTTACGTCAAATATCGTTTTCACCGAGGTATTGTCGTGCTCGATAAAGAATTTTGTTCAAAATTATGTGCATGGAAATGTACGTACAAGGATGTATTATAGATTCATCATTATTATTTCGCATCGTTCGGTTCATTTTTAAAGATTTTTCTCTTCATCCCCACATCCGCCCTTATCCGAACGACTACACTTATTCCAAATGCGTCATTATTTAAAAGTATAAAAGTGTGAAAGTTTCGCACGGGTCCCCTGGTAGTCCCCTCATAATTTTCTATTAGCAGCTTCAGAGGTTCTCTGGGACAGGTGCAGTTTATGAAATAAAGTGCCAACAATATCACTACTGAAATGATTGGCTGTGGTAATTTGCTTTAAAATAAGTAATTCTCTCTGGATATCAATGGGTTCAAGGGGCAATGTCAACTGTCTTTGAATCGTATATTTATTTATTTATTAGATCGGAAAAATATTTTTTATACGGAAGTGGGTGGAAGATGACACATTTATGACAATATCAGATGCAGTTGGCTTTCTGTAAATTGTGAAACGATATTTACCATTACAATTCGACATTGTCAAATCGAGAAAAATTATACTTCTGTTATTCTCATGTTCAATTGCAAACACTAATTTGGAATGAATAGTGACAAAAAGGTTAGTGACAGAAACTGGTTCTTCTTTCTTATCATTGTATGAAATTATCGAGATATTCATATACCTTTCATAAAAGATAATTTTATTTGAAATCTGCAGATTACTTTTAAAAAACTGTAATTCAATAAAATTTACAAAAATATCAGAAACAATATCAGCCACAGTATGTGGGCGATATCTTTGTTTTTCGTCTTCTTGTTCTCTCTTGGCTCTTGTACACATCGCATTTTACCCGTCTATCCCTACAGCTTACTCCTATTTCTTTCAAAAGTTTGAACATCTTGCACGCTTTTACATTGTCGAATGCTTTTTTCTGGATCGACAGACTCTATGAGCGTATCTTGCTTTCATTATCAAGCGCAAAGTCAGAACTGCGTCTCTGGTGCCTGTACATTTCCTAAAGTCAAGGTGTTCGTCATCTTACGGATCCTTACTTTGCTTTTCCAGTCTTCTGTATATTATTCTTCTTAGCAATTTGGATGCTGGAGGTGTTAAGTTCATGCCTCAGCTGTTAAGTTGATTGTGCGATAATTCTCGTACTTATCCGCCTTTGCTATCTTCGGAATTCTGTGGATGATATTTTTCCGAAAGGCACGTTGCCAGTGTAATATCCACGACAGTATGTTCTAGCCACGAGATTTTAAAATGAAATAAGTGTACAAACTTCAACATATTATCGATACTACGTATAAAAGAGTGTATCGTGTAAAAATGACGATAATTATTTCATTATTTCTGTAATAATTTAATTTCTGTGTGAATTAAAACTATTATCAGAGAACTACACTCATGGACAACGACAATTATAATCCTTTTTTTGTTATCTGTGATAATTGTGGTTCAGCTGTTCTTCCTGTGTTAACCGATGAACTGTTCGGACGTGAGACGTGTGAGCTGCGCAAGCCGTTAGCGCTAACTTACAGCGGAGTTTACTAGTAGCTGGTATAAAAAATATGACGGTATTTATCATTGACAATGATTTTAAATGCTAAATAATAGAAATAAAAGGCTTAAAGAGTTTTATCTAAATATATTACCTTGATAACATAAATCGAGAATAACAATAGACAAATTGACTATCGTCTGTCTGCCGCCATCTTAGCAAAAATGTCTCCGCGGCAGTTTTGAATCGAGAATTTTAACAAACATAAATGTTGTTAGATATAAATGAATGGAAATAAATGTGCACCAGTGGTCCCGAATCTATTTTAAAAGACAGAATTCAACTCAGATTGAATCCTTAAATACAGTGCTCACAGCACGTTACGTAATATCAATTTCTTACTTGCTGATGTATGAAGCCTAATTATTTCGGACGATTTACATGAAATATTTTAATAGGAGACATACGTCAGTGTTGTGCGCGGGTAGTATTTTGTGACTAAACGTTCCTTTTGCTAGAGAAAAGTGCTTCCATCTTAAGTAACAGTTGTGTAAAATCTGATAAATGATATGCAATTTAGTGCCACTCACACGACTTTACAGACAACATTTCTACACAACGTCAAGTGAAGATTTCTTTAGCAAAGTGAAAAATATTAGCCGGGATAATCATTTTCGAGATCAAACGAATTGTTACGCTGACGATAGGTAACTGGTCTTAATTTTTTTTTTGATCTACCTGAAATATCGTTTATAGGTAAGTAAAGTCACGAAATACTATAAACCGGTTCCGCCACACCAGTCTTACAGATTCTACACACCAACTTGAATAGTCGTTTGATTGCCATTTCCTCCAATAATTTTAGAAGTTCCGATGGAGTGTTATCAATCTATTCTGCCTTTTTTGATCTCAAGTCTTCCAGAGCTCTTTTATTCTTATGTAGTACGAAGCTTTTTCCTCTGCAACGAAGTGTATGTTGCAATGAAATTTCTCGAAAGATTAAGAGCATGTGTCGCGTACCAGTCCACTCCTGCTGCTTACAACAGCGCGACGTCGCGAAATCACGGTCGTGCCACGCCGCAGGCATTCAAGGTAGCCGCCGCACACGCGATCCCCGCTACGTTACGCGACATAATTGTACAGAACAGCCCTGTTGTCGGCGAAGAGACTGTTAATCGGCGGACCGCATCAGTGAGGCGGTTTATAATAGGGGACGCCATCCTCTCTGCAACCCGCAACATAAAGTGAAAGAATGACGCTCTAACAAGCAATACCTACCCCACATCAATCCAGTGCCCCCTGACAAATTCCAAGTCACGACAAATAGGACGGAAAAATGAAATGTAACAATGCTGTAAAATGTGTAGTATAATATGTAGACCCACTAATTATTAAGGTGGTGGGTTGTTTTGTATCTTCATATTGTTTTCATTGTATTGTGTAGATAAAGAATTAAAAAAAAAATAGGACGGATACGCGGAACCGCTACAGTTTCCGTTCAACATCTAAATGCCTTACATCAATGTTCGCGGCTATCTCAACAAAGAAATAAAGCTCAGGATACCAGTTAAAACATTTGAAATTAGACAATCGCACCTAAATGAAACACTCCAGTTTCCTCACAAACAATACGTTTTATTTACACTTGAATCAGCCACATCAAGTTCTTTCCATCTGGTTAGCTCTTCCTCCGTTTAACTGTTAGCTCCCTGATTTGACACAAAACTTCCGCTTGGATTAAATAATGGTACATTCCACTTTCAGAGGCAACTATTGCCGATAAGTCATTGCTACAGCAAAAGTTGTCATAGTGAACGTACAGCGTGAACATAAAGTCTTTCCCTGATTACAAAAAAATATCTTTAAGAAACTATGATAGATACAGCTGTGTGGTTCGTTGAAAATACACTGCTTAGCAAAATTAAGGGATAACTTTTGCGAAATTCCGTATCTGTCTCCCACTCCGAGGCATAAGTTTGAAATTTGGCTCAACCTTCCTCTGTTATGATACAAAAGTGTGACGCTCTTCGACGTCTCGCTCGGAGACGGCGGCGTTTCAGACAGCAAGGCGTCGACACACGGAAAAAAGCCACAGTTCAGATGATAATGTGAGTTGTAAGATGGATTACTGGTGTCACACTGGCGCCAAATTTCACCAAAATTCCGCTCAACGCCACGTGCACGTGTCACACGATGGGAAGGTCGCCACAGCCCCTCTCACCCAATTTCACGCCTTCTTTTCTCCGCTCAGGGACTGGGTGTTGTGTTGTCCCAATCATCATCATTTCATCCCCATCGACGCGCAAGGCGCCGAAGTGGCGTCAAATCGAAAACCTTGCATCCGGCGAACGGTCTACCCGACGGGAGGCCCTCGTCACACGACATTCATTTCATTCAGGTCAGAACCACGACAACCAACTTTGAAATCACGCAGTTTTCTTGTGGGTGGCTAAGAAAAACATTTCAGACACATCGCCGCTCACAACCGACACAAAAAGGCTTCAAGAAGTGGCGTAAATGGCATTAATGAAAGCGCTCCTTTCCTTGGGGCGTTGATTCACATACATTTTGCGTTCTAAAACGATAAGCAATACGACGGCGTTCTTGACAACGTTCGACATTGCTGCCACCCTCTGGGCGTTTCAACCCTACTCCAAGAATATTATGGGGCTGCTACCCCACCGAACGTGATTCGACTGCTTTGCAGTATAGTGCGACGTGAGTTTTGCTTTCGTATACAGGCTGGAACCACGAGAGACCATTAAAAACCATTTGACGAAATGTATGGCGTGATCATGGTGATAGGGAGGGGGGAGGAGCTGCAACATTTAGATGTGCATCAATAAGCCGGCAAAGGGTTTCTCTAAGGCCGTCCCAGTTTGGCAACACCCTCGTTGCCACATAAACACTGTAGTTGAGCACATTACGTACGTACCTGTTAGAAATTTCGACACAGATCCTGCCCTTGCGCCTGCTCTAGCGCCTGAAGGCAAGCAAACATCACCTGAGAATTGTCGAATAGGTTGCCTATGCTTCAGGCGCTAGAGGAGCCATGAGGCTGAAAGTGTGCTCAAGTTTCTGACAGGTACATTTACAACGTGCTCAAAGAAGGTATGTGGGTCGCACCGAGGATGTTACCGAACTGGGAGGTCTTGGAGGGATCCTTTGCCATTCTATTCACGCATATCTTAATGTTGCATCCCCCTGACCCCCTGTCTGTGATCAAACCATAGGAGGGGGTTTAAAAGGAAGGATGGAAAAGCGTGCGAACCCTTAGCTGCTTCAGATGACCTTCAAATTTCGTCGAATGTCTTTTGACAATCCCTAGTGATTCCAAGCTGTACAACAGAGAAAAAATTGCGGTCACATTACACTCCAACGGGATTAGATGACATTCAGTGGCTTACAGCCTCAATATATCCTTAGAGTAAGGTAGAAACGGTCGGAGATTGGCAGCAGTGTCTAACGTTGTCAAGAACGGCGTCCTGTTTCTCATCACACTGGGAACTGTCGTTCTCGTATGCGAAAAGTGTAGGAATCAACACCCCAAACGAAGAGGTGGCTTCACTGACGCCCTTTATGCCAACCTCTTGAGATTTCTTTTTTTTGTCGATTCTGAGCGGCGGTGTGTCTGAAATGTTTTCCTGAGCCAACCATAAGGAAACCGCGTGATTTCAACGCTAGTTGTCACGGTTCTAACCATTGCTGAGGCGTCAAAGGAAGCGTGAAACATGGGTAAGTGGTGTGACAACCTTACCATATGTGAAAGGGTAGGAGGTGGTGTGACGACCTTACCATAGTGTGAAACGTGCATGGTCTCGTAGGACAGAGTTGCGACTGTTCACATCAACTTCTGAACTGTGGCCCTATTCTTGTTATTTCTTTATTTTGCATCTATCGACGCCTTTGTGTTTGAATGGCCAAGGCCGAGGGCTGCGTCGCTTTTGTACCATAACAGATGAAGGTTGTAGTCATCTTTGAACAAAATATTAAATTTATACGTCATAATGGGAGATAGTTACACTATTTCGAAAATGTGATCTTTTAATTTTCTTGCGCACTGTAGTATCTCAATTCATAAAGTTTTTGTGGATAAATTTCTACATTTGCTCTCAACTCAACAGTACTGATATATTTACTCTCTCTTTTGTTACAGGCACCTTAATTTAGGAGTGCTGCTGTCATAATGGCATCTGCGAGGGAGGAAGCACAATGTGTTTTGTGGTTTCATTAAACACAATCGCCTGTTAACAGTTCAGCGACATTTGCAAAGTGACTGCGTTCGAGATCCGCTGGATGTCAAGAGCTTTAAAGGACAGCATGAAAAGTTTAAAGAGACTGCCGGTGTTGACGGCAAGGCAAGAAGCGGTAGACGTGGAGTGACTCACAACACTTTTGATACCGTGCGTACAGCATTTCAGCGCAGTCCGCGGAAAGGACGGGTTGTTCTTCTAAAGGAGGGGGCACACCTCAGAGCACTGTGGTGAAGATTTTACAAAAGAAAGTGGCAACTGTGTCCATATACTCCTGCAAGATTGCCGGATGGATGACAGGATCAGACGCGGAGGCTTTGGTAGTCATATGCAGACCATGACTACCTTAATAAAGTTTCTGTAGTTCCATCTTGTGTAAATAGAGTGGAAATGCGGATGGTGAAAGACTTGAAGAAAATAAATTTTATTATTTTATTTGACTGCTGGTTTCGGTGCCTCATTGGCATGTAGCCAGATAACTCATCTAAGCGTCTGTGCTATTACAGGATCACTAATTTCAGCTGGTTTTCGTAGCTTTCTAAACCTTTTCTTTGGACGTCGACTCTAGAAACCTCTAACGACAACTCAGTTTGTTGTTAGAGGTGTGGAGAGTCCGGCCACAGAGAAGGTTTAGAAATCTACGGGATAAATGAGAAGTTTTTAAAACATAAGTATGCATATATAGTCAGCATTTCGTTGTTTAAGGCCTATGAAATCCTCCAAACAACAAACCTGATTTCTCCTAAAACACTGATTAGTGGTTATCATAATGCTCACTCGATTATGAAGATATAGTGGAGCTGGTTAAGCTATTGAACAATGCATATCTTCGAATGTGATAGAACTATTCATAACTCCAGTGAGATACCTTCTTACATACATTATAATGGTAATACAACAGATCCAAATTTAAGTTCGGAATCTTTTGCTATTGCATCTGATGTAACCAGGAAAATAATTGTTGACTCTGGCAGTGGACACCATATGACAATTTCCAACATTCTGATACAAAATAAAGACAAAAACTCACGAAGTACATTACGACAAAGTAGCTGGAACTTGAAGAAGGCAAAATGGAATCAATATCTAGAATAGGGAGAGAAATTGAATTCATGTAAATTTGATGTCATTAAAGGTGAATCGCATAGAAACAATAAACATAATTTGAATAAATAACAATTATTACCTCCCCCCATGAACCATGGACCTTGCCGTTGGTGGGGAGGCTTGCGTGCCTCAGCGATACAGATAGCCGTACCGTAGGTGCAACCACAACGGAGGGGTATCTGTTGAGAGGCCAGACAAACGTGTGGTTCCTGAAGAGGGGCAGCAGCCTTTTCAGTAGTTGCAAGGGCAACAGTCTGGATGATTGACTGATCTGGCCTTGTAACATTAACCAAAACGGCCTTGCTGTGCTGGTACTGCGAACGGCTGAAAGCAAGGGGAAACAACGGCCGTAATTTTTCCCGAGGGCATGCAGCTTTACTGTATGATTAAATAATGATGGCGTCCTCTTGGGTAAAATATTCCGGAGGTAAAATAGTCCCCCATTCGGATCTCCGGGCGGGGACCACACAAGAGGACGTCGTTATCAGGAGAAAGAAAACTGGCGTTCTACGGATCGGAGCGTGGAATGTCAGATCACTTAATCGGGCAGGTAGGTTAGAAAATTTCAAAAGGGAAATGGATGGGTTAAAGTTAGATATAGTGGGAATTAGTGAAGTTCGGTGGCAGGAGCAACAAGACTTTTGGTCAGGTGACTACAGGGTTATAAATACAAAATCAATTAGGGGTAATGCAGGAGTAGGTTTAATAATGAATAGGAAAATAGGAATGCGGGTAAGCTACTACAAACAGCATAGTGAACGCATTATTGTGGCCAACATAGATACGAAGCCCATGTCTACTACAGTAGTACAAGTTTATATGCCAACTAGCTCTGCAGATGACGAAGAAATTGAAGAAATGTATGATGAAATAAAAGATATTATTCAGATAGTGAAGGGTGATGAAAATTTAATAGTCATGGGTGACTGGAATTCGGAAGTAGGAAAAGGGAGAGAAGGAAACTTAGTAGGTGAATATGGATTGGGGCTAAGAAATGAAAGAGGAAGCCGCCTGGTAGAATTTTGCACAGAGCACAACTTAATCATAGCTAACACTTGGTTTAAGAATCATGAAAGAAGGTTTTATACATGGAAGAACCCTGGAGATACTAAAAGGTATCAGATAGATTATATAATGGTAAGACAGAGACTTAGGAACCAGGTTTTAAATTGTAAGACATTTCCAAGGTCAGATGTGGACTCTGACCACAATCTATTGGTTATGACCTGTAGATTAAAACTGAAGAAACTGCAAAAAGGTGGGAACTTAAGGAGATGGGACCTGGATAAACTGAAAGAACCAGAGGTTGTACAGAGTTTCAGGGAGAGCATAAGGGAACAATTGACAGGACTGGGGGAAAGAGATACAGTAGAAGAAGAATGGGTAGCTTTGAGGGATGAAGTAATGAAGGCAGCAGAGGATCAAGTAGGTAAAAAGACAAGGGCTAGTAGAAATCCTTGGGTAACAGAAGAAATATTGAATTTAATTGATGAAAGAAGAAAATATAAAAATGCAGTAAATAAAGCAGGCAAAAAGGAATACAAACGTCTCAAAAATGAGATCGACAGGAAGTGCAAAATGGCCAAGCAGGGCTGGCTAGAGGACAAATGTAAAGATGTAGAGGCTTATCTCACTAGGGGTAAGATAGATACTCCCTACAGGAAAATTAAAGAGACCTTTGGAGAGAAGTGAACCACTTGTATGAACATCAAGAGCTGAGATGGAAACCCAGTTCTAAGGAAACAAGGGAAAGCAGAAAGGTGACCGAGCGAGGTGGCGCAGTGGTTAGACACTGGACTCGCATTCGGGAGGACGACGGTTCAATCCCGCGTCCGGCCATCCTGATTTAGGTTTTCCGTGATTTCCCTAAATCGCTCCAGGCAAATGCCGGGATGGTTCCTTTCAAAGGGCACGGCCGACTTCCTTCCCCGCCCTTCCCTAATCCGATGAGACTGATGACCTCGCTGTCTGGTCTCCTTCCCCAAAAAACCAACCAACCAACCAACCAGAAAGGTGGAAGGAGTATATAGAGGGTCTATACAAGGGCGATGTAATTGAGGACAATATTATGGAAATGGAAGAGGATGTAGATGAAGATGAAATGGGAGATACGATACTGCGTGAAGAGTTTGACAGAGCACTGAAAGACCTGAGTCGAAACAAGGCCCCCGGAGTAGACAACATTCCATTGGAACTACTGACGGCCTTGGGAGAGCCAGTCCTGACAAAACTCTACCATCTGGTGAGCAAGATGTATGAAACAGGCGAAATACCCTCAGACTTCAAGAAGAATATAATAATTCCAATCCCAAAGAAAGCAGGTGTTGACAGATGTGAAAATTACCGAACAATCAGTTTAATAAACCACAGCTGCAAAATACTAACACGAATTCTTTACAGACGAATGGAAAAACTGGTAGAAGCGGACCTCGCGGAAGATCAGTTTGGATTCCGTAGAAATGTTGGAACACGTGAGGCAATACTAACCTTACGAGTTACCTTAGAAGAAAGATTAAGGAAAGGCAAACCTACGTTTCTAGCATTTGTAGACTTAGAGAAAACTTGACAATGTTGACTGGAAAACTCTCTTTCAAATTCTATAGGTGGCAGGGGTAAAATACAGGGAGCGAAAGGCTATTTACAATTTGTACAGAAACCAGATGGCAGTTATAAGAGTCGAGGGACATGAAAGGGAAGCAGTTGTTGGGAAGGGAGTAAGACGGGGTTGTAGCCTCTCCCCGATGTTATTCAATCTGTATATTGAGCAAGCAGTAAAGAAAACAAAAGAAAAATTCGGAGTAGGTATTAAGATCCATGGAGAAGAAATAAAAACTTTGAGGTTCGCCGATGACATTGTAATTCTGTCAGAGACAGCAAAGGACTTGGAAGAGCAGTTGAATGGAATGGACAGCGTCTTGAAAGGAGGATATAAGATGAACATCAACAAAAGCAAAACGAGGATAATTGAATGTAGTCGAATTAAGTAGGGTGATGCTGAGGGAATTAAATTAGGAAATGAGACACTTAAAGTAGTAAAGGAGTTTTGCTATTTGGTTAGCAAAATAACTGATGATGGTCGAAGTAGAGAGGATATAAAATGTAGACTGGCAATGGCAAGGAAAGCGTTTCTGAAGAAGAGAAATTTGTTAACATCGAGTATAGATTTAAGTGTCAGGAAGTCATTTCTGAAAGTATTTGTTTGGAGTGTAGCCATGTATGGAAGTGAAACATGGACGATAAATAGTTTGGACAAGAAGAGAATAGAAGCTTTCGAAATGTGGTGCTACAGAAGAATGCTGAAGATTAGATGGGTAGATCACGTAACTAATGAGGAAGTATTGAATAGGATTGGGGAGAAGAGAAGTTTGTGGCACAGCTTGACCAGAACAATGGATCGGTTGGTAGGACATGTTCTGAGGCATCAAGGGATCTCAAATTTAGTATTGGAGGCAGTGTGGAGGGTAAAAATCGTAGAGGGAGACCAAGAGATGAATACACTAAGCAGATTCAGAAGGATGTAGGTTGCAGTAGGTACTGGGAGATGAAGAAGCTTGCACAGGATAGAGTAGCATGGAGAGCTGCATCAAACCAGTCTCAGGACTGAAGACTACAACAACAACAATTATTAATACACCGCGTTTTCAAACACCTAAACAGAATGAGATTTTCACTCTGCAGCGGAGTGTGCGCTGAAATGAAACTTCCTGACAGATTAAAACTGTGTGCCCGACGGATACTCGAACTCGGGTCCTTTGCCTTTCGCGGCCAAGTGCTCCACCGTCTGAGCTACCCAAGCACGACTCACGATCCGTCCTCATAGCTTCAATTCTGCCAGTACCTCGTCTCCTACCTTCCAAACTTCACGGAAGCTCTTATGCGAATCTTGCAGAACTAGCACTCCTGGAAGAAAGCATATTGCGGAGATATGGCTTAGCCACAGCCTAGGGGATGTTTCCACAATGATATTTTTCACTCTTCAGCGGAGCGTGGGCGGAAATGAAACGTCCTGGATTATTAAACCTGTGTGCCGGGCCGAGACTCCCGAGTTCGAGTCTCGGACTAGCACGCAGTTTTAATCTGGCAGGAAATTTCAGATTCCTAATAACCCCTTACAGAAAATTCTGAAAATTTGTTATTGTGAATTTTTAATGACTATGAATATACTTGTAAGATTTAAAACGGAGAACGTCGGGTGCTTGCAGTAGATAATACTAAGAAGATGAACTATTCACCCATTAATGCGACCAAAGTTTTTTGTTCTAAATCTTAAAAGTATTTTCAAAACTATTAAAAAATTCACAATCACAAACTTTCAGTGTTATCTGTATGGTCTTACGGATCTGTGCGGTGCCAGAAGATTTTTGTCTTATATTTTTAGTCCGATTTCTAACGTGGTATATTAAAAATTGAATTTCATTTAAACAAATTATTTTCTGCTTTTTACTCGTGTTTGTGAAATTTTTCAATCGGTTTAGAACACTTTGTAGATATTTTATTTATATATGGATCCACAGCCTCCAAAATAATTGTGAAGGAAAACACTGCTTTTAGTAGACTGTAAATTAACGTTTGTCTGTAGTACGATTGCCAAATTTCGACTCTAAATCATTTTCCAGCACCTACAAAAACAAATGAACATGGGCGAGTATTACATTAAAATATATACACTGTGGAATATCATTAAACATAAATGTAATTGTGTTTACATTTCGTAGAGGCAGTATTACTTACTTATTCATAAGCAGTACGCTATATGCACTACGTGCTATGGCATAAGTCGAAAGAAGAATTCTTATGTTCGTCTAGACGTGGAATAATGCATCTGAATTTCTATAGAAAACATCGTACTTAAAGCAAATAACCGCTTCACCTCATGTGCAAACTACTAGACTTCCACATGAGACTGCGGCAGAAATCAGCTGCTCTAATTTCTAGCAAAGAACACATTCAAAGTTAAGATAGATAATTAGCTGTGATGTGCCTCTGTGTCTATTACTTATTTTATTAGTTACTTTGCTGGCGTGCCACTAAATGCAATTTAATCTTATGTCTGGAAGCAGATATGTTACAACTTCAAAATGGAGTAATGAACCATGTGTTACAACATCAAAGTGCTATGGATAAAATACACATTATATCCAAGTATGAATTTTAAGTGACAAACCTCCTCAACAGTTATAAAAATAGCGTGACATAGTGATAAAAATGTACATAATCTTAGACTTCTGGAGGGCAACATTTTGATTAGAGTACCACAGATACTCATGATAAATTTCAGATTTATTTCAGTTTCTCTTCTCCTGCGTGAGCTTACTAGCAATCTGTGTTACAATCTGTGTAATAGCATCTTTGAGCCAGCCAAAAGCGGTATTTCCAAATGAAAACAATAAAGATATAGGCCTTTCTGGAATGACACATTAGCAAAACTGAAAACACAGAGACAGTACAAGGATGAAAGCTGAATCAACAGGAGAAAAAACCGACATGGTAGAATGCAGAAAGATAGTAATAAAATTTGAAGAGACAATAAATGAACGCAAAAGATGTGCTTTTAACAAATTCATTAAAAACTTTGAGTGCAGAAAAGACTTTGGAAACGTACACAAATTCATTGGAAAACTTGAGAAATATGCATCTAGAAAACAGGAACCAATAACGGTACGTAATATTTACAGCAAATAATGCACAGGCCAATGTATAGCAAAGGCCTTCAATAAACTATATTTTCAATCTAAATGTATGTTTAAACGGTTTAAAGGAAAGGGCAAACAAATGCAGATAAATATGGTTAGATACATGCAACAAATTATTTCATGATGACTTCACTTTAGAAAAACATATACAAGTGACTAAGTTTCAAGCATTGGAAGAAATCTGGACTAGATAATTCATTTCTGAGTTCTTAAAACGCCTTGGTCCAACTGCAAGCAGTACTGGATTTAATGAACCAAATGCGGAAATCACACGTACCCGCCATCTGGAAAATGACCATCATTTATCAACATTAAAACCAAGAAAACAAGCAATAATTTGACCATTACAGACCCATAGCTTTAACCAGCATATCAGCTGCAACTATGGAGAAGATGATATATTCTTGATTGCCGACGTATCTTGAAACAGGGAACATTCTCTCTGTGAACTAACAAGGATTTAGAAAATTCAGTTCAATCACAAATCAGATTTTAAACATCTTTGAAGACGTAAAGGATGCTTTGAATAACAACAAAAATTCCCAGGCATTATATGTTGATTTTAAAAAAAGTGTATGATAATACATGGAGAGCAAAATTGCTAGAAATCTATGGCACTTAAACATTTCTTGGAAACTATTACACTGGATGTGTGACATCACACAATAAAGGTTATGTGCAACAGAGATAAATAATCCGTTATGTAAAATCCTAGAAGGGAGTTTTCAAGGTGCTGTGACCAGTACGATGTTATTTAATACTTCCAGCAACGATCTCTCCTCATACGTATCTACGACAGATAAAGTACTAGCTACTCTGTATGCAGATGATCTTGTTATTTGGATTTCATCAATAATCAACGAAAGGAAGGAATTATCAAATAAAATTAATCAAGGGATAAGTCGCCTTGAAGAATGGTCAGATGAAAACCTTATAGGAATAAAACCTCTGAAAGCCTACTATCAAACATATCCTTTGTCACTTTCATCCAAACGTAACTCCAAATCTAGGGCAGGGGGGGGGGGGGGTGAGGGGGAGGGGAGATATACAGCAGAATAAATACCCTAAGTATTATAGGTTACATATTAAACTGACAGATAAACTGAAATAAAAATACTGAGAAAGCAAAAAAAAAAGCTGACTCAACCTACTGGAGAGATTAGCCGGTGGTAAATGGGCACATTGAAGAAAAGTGCTCAACAACACTTACAGAACTTACGTAAGATCTGTTTTAACATATGGTAGCGAACCACTTGTGACAGCACCAACGAGGAGTATTAACATGTTAGAGAGAGTCCAGAAAGAAACATTAAGAATTACAACTGTGTAAATAAAATCAATTTAATATCCATGACAATTCCTACTGGATTAGAAGCTACTAAAATAAGTATTCAAAAGCCCCGCTTCAGTGTGAGAAACTGACTCAGCAACCAAATTATATTAAATGGCTGCTATTTAAAGATTCACATAATAGCAATCTAGGCAGTTGAAAACATAGATCGGCTTCATCCAAATTGTAGGAGTCATAAGATTTCAATATAAGCAGCCAAAAACTGATGCTGAAGTTTTTGTTTTTCAACTTTCTCCAATTATGTTTCTTCAAATACAACAAAACTAGACGTAATGGATAATAATTAAAAAATGGGACATAAATTAATAATGAGCTGCAGCATTGGAAACAATAAATCTAGACTTCTACAAAGATACCTCTTTAATGGAAAAAGAAGGAAATGTTTGCGTAGAAAATACAACAAAAGTTTCTCCTTCTATCAGAATTTAGGATCACATCGCTTAAATTTTGAAGGTGAAAAAAAGATGGCTCTGAGCACTATGGGACTCAACTGCTGAGGTCATTAGTCCCCTAGAACTTAGAACTAGTTAAACCTAACTAACCTAAGGACATCACAAACATCCATGCCCGAGGCAGGATTCGAACCTGCGACCGTAGCGGTCTTGCGGTTCCAGACTGCAGCGCCTTTAACCGCACGGCCACTTCGGCCGGCCTTTTGAAGGTGAAGCTGATGCCATCAGAACTGCAATAAGTCAGCGAAACAACTATTTACACGCATCCGGGGAATCAGTCATATTTTGTGATTCCAGAGCAGCAATATCAACAGTTATCAACACACTGTAGGGAAGCAGCCTACTCACGCCTTAGTAAATTCACATCAGTCTTTCCATTGTGTGCCAGCCAGTCCGCTGTAACTAGCTCTGACGTCATAAATGTTGCGCAATACTATAAAAATCAAGTAAATAATCTAAAATGTTTCTAGCATGTCAGGAGTAATACTAAATTAATATGTGTTGAATATCAGTTCAATAACTTTAACCAATTTCGAAATTTGGACGTTTTTCTGTAAAAATCATTGGCGCAACAGAAAAGAGCTAGAGACTTCAAAATTTATAATTAGATTCCTTTTTCATAAATATTTAATAGAAACAGTCTTCTGGATCTCACAAATTAAGATTTTAGTTGAAATTCATGATTTTCTGGTTTTTGTCTTAAAAATTAAGGAAGCAAGGTAGATTATGTAGGC
This sequence comes from Schistocerca nitens, assembly GCF_023898315.1. Lineage (NCBI taxonomy): Eukaryota > Metazoa > Arthropoda > Insecta > Orthoptera > Acrididae > Schistocerca > Schistocerca nitens. The sequence continues at coordinate 560,233,007 of NC_064619.1, read as the reverse complement.
TAATAAATAAGGCTAGGATGTTTATATTTAAGTAGAATGGAGATCCGCTATAACCATAAGGATGTGAGAAGTTTCATTTGAATACCTATAAAACTATAGCGATAGCGTATCTCCAAAGGGCCAGTTCAGAGTTCGTCTACTGCCTGCAGTGTAATTAAATTAATTCTCTCGCCCAAAATATTTAACTTAGCCACGTCAAACTTTTATTATGATTACTTACCTGTGTGTTGAATTCACATTTAAATTGAGAGCTTCATCGGCCATCAGCAAAAGAAGCTATGATTTATTTGGTAACTTAATGTGATGCATTACTAGCCCAGCGGCTAGTTGGGAGAGCCGATTTGATCAGGCGTTCCCTTATAGCCGTCCGCACCGCGGCTTTATATATAAGAACGCTGCGCGAGGAAGGAAGGCCCCAGTTCTCTCCAGACGCTGAATAGCACGCCATCTGTGTCGGGAGTCGCGTCGCGTCTGTATCATTGCTACAAACAGCCTCGGATGCCGTATTAAGTTACTCGGGATACGCGTAACCATGAAATCATTATCGAGTGAAGTGTTAATTCTGGGTTGACTTCAATTATCTATCTTCAGTTTGCGTATGTCGTATTTTCACGTGCCGCCGCGGGACAAACATTCTACCATTATTTAGCGTGGCGTTTGATGAACCTAATCATCAAATTTTGGCGAGCATTCATTTAAACATTTAATTTGGACATTTATAGTTGCATCAGCGCATTAGACTCTGAACTGCTCTGTTAGTTAGATTGTGTGGATTCATTTGTTTCCATCTGTGACTTTCAGAATACAGAACGTTTTTTCACGACCGTTTTTGATTATAAATCCCAGGCAATCTCCTAATTCCTCAGAGCTATAAGCTGTAACTATAAATGTATTCTCAGATGAAGTGGGCACTAATAATTCTAATTACAGGCTTCACGTTTTGCTAATCACTTTCTGGTTGCCAATATTGTAGTTAGAGAGCCAGTGTTGAGAACGGCGAAAGACAGCATAAATAACATTCTAAATAATACGAACTGGTTTTACATTCTACAAACCAAACATTTATATTAACAACATAAAATTGACAAATTTCCTACTCGCCGCCCCACAACACAATATCCAAAAATCATTCAAGTTAAAGAAGTCCAACAACAGAATAATAATTGCTGTTAAGTGGATACCATCTCTCTACGGCTTACATCAAAGGTGCACAGCCTTTTAGCTTACCTGGGCCATAATGGAACAAAAGTATATTTGGGCCGCATGTAATACTTAATATACTTAACACTACTAACAATAACAACAAAACGCAAAGAGAGGGAGAGAGTATAGTATCTCGTGGCGCGGGTTCAGGTGCAACAGTCTACTACTGGAAACCTCTATCCTCTCGTATCCAGAGTGTATTCTGTGCCTCACGAAATAATAACCTTTAAAACGGTGTACCAAATTAAGTGATTGTAATTCAGACTTAACAACACTTACTGGGAAGCAAGAAGGTGAATGACGGTAAATAAGGTGCCACAACATTAAAATAATAATAGCAGTAATAAGTGTTCTCTGTAGTTTTATCCATATTTTACAACTGTGGAGTGACTGTTTCACTACCCACACAAGAATATGAATGATAACATTTTCAGTTACAGAAATTTTCACGTTTTATTAAATCACACGATGCACTTCGGAACCTGTTGGTCCATTATCAGCTGCAAATCATTTTTAATACATTATTGACGTTTTCTCTTGAGAGAAGCGATGCGAAATGTACATTCCTATTGTGAGAAGGTTATATGTTAAATTTAGAAATTCACGAATCAGAGAATGGAAAATAAGACGAAAAACAGTGTAAAAGTTACCGAAGACTCATGAAGAAGATTTTTAACGCTGTAATGTCACTAAACGTTTATTTATGCATTCCGTAATTATCCGTCGCGTCATTTAGAGTGAAGTTCAAAACTCTACACAGGTACAGTATTAATACGAGGCGAAAAAAGATGAAGCTTATTGTGTAGTGGCGGATACCAGAGTGATAAAGTAATTTGATAAATAAGTCACTAAAGCACCCGTGGTCTATGGGTGTCAAACACGGTAGCTCAGTGTGTTCGGTCAAAGACTTAGCTGCGCTCTGTAAAAAAAAACAAAAAAAAAACAACCTAAGTGAATGGATCAACGAACAACTTGAACGGGTGTCATAGGACGTCCGACCCGAACAAATGCAACTAACAACAACGAAAAAAATGTGATCAAAAAAAGTAGTAGCGTCTGTGTTTAGTAATCAAAACATCATCGGTCCCGGGTTCAAACCTTGCCACCCTTAAATTTTGAATAAAAATCGGCATTGGCAGCCGAAGACTTCCGGCATAAGGAGTCACCCTCATTGTCAAAGAGGGCGGATGAGAGGACAGAGGTTCAGGATACTCTCTCGCCCATAGGGTGGGAAACTGCCCCTAAAGGCAGAAGAATCAGCTATGATCAACGGCATGAGGATGCATAAGGCAATGGAAACCACTGCATTAAAGACCATGATGAATATCCACATGACATCTGGTCTGTAATTGAAATAGTGTCATGATAATCTCTCCATTGGCAAAATATTCCGGAATAGCCACCCCCCCCCTCTCCATTCGTCTCTCTAGGAGGGTTTGCCAAGGGGGCGGGGGCTATCATGAGAAAAAGATTCAAGAATCAACGAAAGGATAACGTTCTACGAGTCGTGGTTTGGAATGTCAGTAGCTTGAACATGGTAGGGAAGGCATAAAATCTGAAAAGGGAAACACAAATACTCAATCTAGAATTAATACATGTTACCGAAGTACAACGGAAAAATGACGTGCATTTCTGGTCAGATGAGTATAGGGTAATATCAATAACAGCAGAAAACGGTATGACAGGACTAGGATTCGTTATGAATAGGAAGGTACCGCAGAGAGTGTGTGTAAACAGTTCAGTGATAGGGTTATTCTCATCTAAATCGATAGCAAACCAACACCGACAACGATAGTTCAGATACATATGCCGATGACGCAAGCTGAAGGTGAAGAGATGGAAAAAGTGTATACGGATATTGAACATGTAACTCAGTACGAGAAGGATGACGAAAATCTAATAGCCATGGGGGACTGGGATGCGGTTGTAGGGGAAGAGTAGAGGAAAGGGTTACAGGAGAATATGGGGTTGGGGCAAGGAATGAGAGAGAAGAAAGAGTAATTGACTTCTGTAATAAATTTCAGCTAGTAATAGTGAATACTCTGTTCAAGAACCACAAGAGGGGGAAGCATACTTAGAAAAGGCCAGGAGATACGGGAGGATTTCAGTTAGATTACATCATGAGATTCTGAAATCAGATATCGGGTTGTACGTCATACTCAGTGGCACATATAGACTCAGATCACAATCTGGAAGCGATGAAGAGCAGGCTGAAGTTTAAGAGACTACTCGGGAAGAATCAATGCGCAAAGAAGTGGGATGCGTAAGTACTAAGGAATGAAACTCGCTTGATGTTCCCTAAGGCTATAGATACTGCAATAAGGAATAGTTCAGTAAGCAGTACTATTGGAGAGGAAAGGACATCTCTAAAAAGAGGAATCCCGGAAGTTGGGAAAAAAACTCAGTTGCAAAGAAGGTAACTACGAAGAAACCGTGGATAACACACGAAATACTTCAGTTGATCGATGACAGAAGGAAGTAAAAAAATGTTCAGGGAAATTCAGGAATACAGAAATATAAGTCGCTGAGGAATGAAATAAACAGAAAGTGTAGGGAAGCTAACACGAAAAGGCTCCAGGAAAAATGTAATGAAATCGTAAAACAAACGATTGTTCGAAAGACTGACTCAGAATATAGAAAAGTCTAAACAACCTTGAGTGAAATTAAAAGTAACATTAAGAAAGGAACGGGAATTGCACTGTTAAATGCAGAGGAGAGAGCGGATACGTGGAAAGAAGACACTGAAGGCCTCTTGAGGGGGAAGATTTGTCTGAAGTGATAGAAGAAGAGGCAGAAGTAGACTTAGAAGAGATAGACATCCAGTATTAAAACCAGAATTTAAAAGAGCTTTGGAAGACTTAAGGTCAAATAAGGCAGAAGGGATAGATAATATTCCATCAGAATTTCTAAAATCATTCGGGGAAGTGGCAACAAAACGACTATTCACTTTGGTGTGTAGAATATATGAGTCTAACTTTCCGAAAAATATCATCTACATAATTCCGAAGACTGCAGGAGCTGACAAGTGCGACAGTTACCGCACAATCAGCTTAACAACTCATGCATCCTAGCTGCTGACAAGAATAATATACAGAAGAGTGGAAAACAAAATTGAAAATGTGATAGATTAGGATTAGTTTGGCTATAGAAAAGGTAAAGGCATCAGAGAGGCAATTCTAACGTTGTGGTTAATAGTGGAAGCAAGACTAAAGACAATCAAGACACGTTCACGGGATTTGTCGACCTGGAAAAAGCGTTAGACGATCGCAGTAGAGCAAGATGTTAGACGGTCTGAGGAAAATAGGGGCAAGCTGTAGGGAGATGGGTTATATTCAATATGCAGAAGAAACAAGAGGAAATATTAATAGTGGAAGACCAAGAACGAAGTACTCGGATTAAAAAGGATGCAAGACAGGGATGTTGTCTTTCCGTCCTACTGTTCAATCTATACATCGAAGAAGCAATGATGGAAGTAAAAGATAGGTTCAAGAGTGGAATTAAAATGCGAAATGGTATCAGTGATACGATTTGATGATGACATTACTATCTTCAGTGAGAGTGAAGAAGAATTACATGATGGGCTGAATGTAAAGGACAATGTAATGAGTAAAGAGTATGGACTGAGAGTAAAATGAAGAAAGACGAAAGTAGCGAGAAGTAGCAGAAGTGAGAACAGCGAGAAACTTAACTTCAGGATTGATGGTCAGCAAGGAGGACATCATAATGCAGAATAGCAGTGGCATAAGGGGCACTCCCGGCCAAGAGAAGTCTACTTGTATCAAACATAGGGCTTAATTTGAGGAAGAAATGTGTGAGAATGTACGTTTTGCATGATAGTGAAACATGGACTGAGGGAAAACCGGAACGGAAGAGGATCGAAGCATTTGAGATGTGGTGCTACAGACGAACGTTGAAGATTATTTGGACTGATAAGTTAAGGAATGAGGAGGTTCTGCGCAGAACTAGAGAGCAAAGGAGTACATGGAACACACTGACAAGAAGAACGGACAAGATGGTAGGACATCTGGTAATCTATGGTAAACACTGTATAAAAGATAGAGACTGGAATGTATCCAGCAAATAAGTAAGGCGTTTGGTTACATGTGCTACTGTGAGATGAAGAGGCTGGCACAGGAGAGGAATTTGTCACGGGCCGCATCAAACTAATCAGAAGCATGATGACTCAAAAAAAGGTAGTAAATTTAAAATAAATCTTTAAAATTATTAAAATAACCATGGCTAGCGAGATCTGTTCGTTCATTTAACGTTTCAGGCTTTGTGATTTTATGGAAGTATGTTTTCATTTGCGCCAACAGATGTAGGGGTTTCAAACAAATTTCGGTGTTGCAGCGGTCGTCCTTTAATTCATCCCAAGACATTCCGACTGGACACCTGCAAGTCATCTTCAGATGAGCCATCGAAAACTGACTAAAACGTGCTCCTTTCCGCAATATAAAGCGCGCTGCAGTATTCCGCTCATTCGTCAAGATCAAGTTGACAGACGGACCACACTTCCCGGCGGCAATGCCCTCGCTGGTGGAACCGCGAACTCAGCTGTCCTCTGCATTTCTGACTTCGCGGCCGTTGGCACACTCCGTCTGCGATTAGAACATATTGTGGAGATCATGGGTTTCCATGCAGTGTTCACCTAGTAGACACTCTTGACAGTTCATCAGCTTTTCCGCCACACGTATTTCCACGGATTGTTTAATAATGGAATCCCAAAAAGATGTTACTGTGGTCAGAATCATAGTCTTATCATACTCCATCGAATGTCCAGTGGAAATAGTGTTCGGCATTAGAGGATTTCCTTGGTTTCAAAAGGCGAGTGCAACGTTGAAGATCAGTCAGCACTCTTTAACAGTGTGTGTGATCTGTCCTATGTAAGCCATACCACATATTCTGTAAATTCCGGCCTTCCTCAATAACAAGTCGTCCTTCATTGATCGAAGAAGGTCTGTAATATTAGATGGTGGACGGAAAACCACTTTCTCCTCAAATTTACAGAGGATCCTTGCTATTTTAAACTAAATGTGGCCCATAAAAGGAAGAAAAGTAAAGATTTTGTCGATGTGTTCTCCTTTTCATCCACTTCCTGGTTCTTGATTGTAACTGGTAGTGCCCAGTTAATCTGCTAGGTGGAATACCCATTTTCTAACACTGTCTTTAGGTGGGTGAGCTCTCTAGGCAAACTAACTGGATCTCATGCAGTGTGAGCTCTGTGTATGGTAGTTTTAAGCACACTCATTGTCTGCCAAGGATGATAACAACTTGACGCTTGCAAATAGAAATCAGTATCAGAGGACTTACGATACACTAAGTGACCCAGAGAGGCATCATTCTTTCGTCTAACCAAGACATCCAAGAAAGGCAGACAATCAGTTTTCTCTATTTCCACAGTGAACCGAATGTTGCTATGAATGGAGATGAGGTGGTGAAGAAACTCCATCAATTTACTTCTCCATGAGACCACACTATGAAAGTATGGTCCACGTACCTCCAAAATACAATTATTGTTGTGAGGGCTGATTCAAGCACTTCCTCCTCAAAATCCTTCATAAAAAGTTTGACCTCCAAGGGAGACAGTGGGCTGCCCTGGCGCCCCCGTTCGTCTGCTGAAAAAAGTAGTGATGTCGAACTGAAACTATTCTCCAAATTTTAAAATTCACAGTTATAGGGTATTAACATAATACCAAAATAGTTTTCTATCTCGTTGACAACATGTTTATTTCCAAGCATATCTGAATTTCTGAATTTAACATCTAACTTTCTCACAACATCTAAGTTTCTCACTCAACAGCAAACGAAAATAACGAAGTAAATGATTTGTACCCGATGATGATCCCACAGGGTCCAAAATAAACCGGGTGATTTAATAAACACAAAAATTTTCTGTAACCGAAGACGTTATGTTCTGCGGCTGCGTAATGTATCGTTGTCTGAAATCGGACAGTACTTCAACGATACGGCCACTTTCTTGACAGAACAGAGTAGCCCGGTACATATTCGAGCGCTGGAGTGCAGCACCGCAGGCATTTCTCAGGGAGCGGAGCGCAAAGGCGACTTATTTTTGGCGCGATAAGTCAACAGCCAGCAGTCATCGGCACCTGTCTCTGGAGGGAGTAAACAAAACGTCCACACTCAAGGCACGTGTACCCATGCTCTGAAAAGTAGCAAATATCCTGGTGCGCTTCATCTGCAGGTGAACACCGTTGCTTGTGTCCATTGCAGCTTCCGCAGTCAATATCGTCGCCACAGTCACCACCATGAACAGCTGCTGACAGAGTGTGACTCCTGCTTGAGTTCAAAATGACATGTAACCTTACTTCTGTAAAGATGAAATCATGAAAGGTTGCCAATAAAACGAAAAAAAGCCAATTTTGAATATTGGCTGTAAGTCTTGTAACTTAGCTAGAGGGCGCACAGTGCAACCCACTTTCGTCAGTCCATTAAGAAGTCATACACAGTGAGAAACCGCATATTTCACGCACACTGATAAAAAGCTACGCAGCTACGTTGATCCATAGACAGGCAGCTCCAACTTCATGTATAGATGCTCTCAAATTCCAAGTAGGAGAGATTTCGACAGAATTCAAGAGTTCCAATTAAAAGAAGAGATTCAGCGACAGACAACTCGGATTAAGGAGCCTAAGCAATTACTGTATAAGTGAGCAGTCAGACTCAGTTAAGTTTGTGCACTACCAGGGACTTCCAAAAGCTTACCTGTACTTATCTCTGGACTAGGGTGGTTAGTTTCCACCGAAAATTTGTGCACGTGTACCAATGACTGTGTGTAACTAACAGTGTGACGAGTTGGGTAGGATTGGGTTGTTGGGGAAGTAGACCAGACAGCGAGGTCATGGGTCTCATCGGCTTAGGGAAGGACGGGGTAGGAAGTCGGCCGTGCCCTTTGAAAGGAACCATCTCGGCATTTGCCTGGAACGATTTAGGGAAATCAGGGAAAACCTAAATCAGGATGGCCGGACGCGGGATTGAACCGTCGTCCTCCCGAATGCGAGTCCAGTGTCTAAGTGTGACGAGTACTTGAACCTAAGGGTTGGATTAAAGCAATAGAATCTGCTGCCTTCATAGTCTGTGGTCTGTAGTACCATAGATTACTATGTACACCCGAATCTAAATAAAGTTATAAGCCGGGGTGGCTATTTGCTCTGGTAATTGTTTGGAGAATCTAGTGAGTTTCATCTATGTTTTTATAAACCAGTGTCTGTGCTCTTCTCGATGTTCCTTGCTAATATATGAAGAAGCGGTGAAAAGCAGACAATCAAGCCAACCAAGAGTCTCATTTCCCCAATCATTACCCTATCTACGTCCTTAGCCTAACATCCGAGTCATTTTGCACTGCCTTCACCATAGAGATGTAAGAAATATCAGCTTGATCCCGTCGCCGTGCCACTCCTGTACGCAGATGCTCATGTACCAAGAAACGGATGACCAAAAGTCCGGTGGTATCTCTGATACTAGAGTGTGCTTTTGAATTAATTATGTCACTACCCACGTCGCGTTACGACATGTCCTTAGGTCTTCATCTCTTTCTGTTATCGACTCTTGGATTCCATCGGAATAATTCCATGGAATATTGAAGACTCTTTCCATTCGTCTGGGCCCGCATCTCGTGGTCGTGCGGTAGCGTTCTCGCTTCCCACGCCCGGGTTCCCGGGTTCGATTCCCGGCGGGGTCAGGGATTTTCTCTGCCTCGTGATGGCTGGGTGTTGTGTGCTGTCCTTAGGTTAGTTAGGTTTAAGTAGTTCTAAGTTCTAGGGGACTTATGACCACAGCAGTTGAGTCCCATAGTGCTCAGAGCCATTTGAACCATTTTTCCATTCGTCTGGCTACACATCCTGAACATATAGAGTATTTGGTGTAAGCGCTCGCGGTCACCGGTCTTTCATTACAGAGTAGTAACGTAATTATGATTTTTTTTCGATTTGGTATTACACCCATGTTCAACAAAGGCAGAACACCTCGAACGACTAAAGCCAGGACGTTCATATTAACACGACAAGTACATTGGTGTGTTCTACAGAACTGATTAGCGTTTGAACCATGTCGGCAGGTGGTTCAAGGTCAACATCGATATCGCGGCGCAACACCACCTACCGGTGGAATGTACCTGCGGCTCTGTTTTCACTATAAACCGAAGGTAATGGATCAGTGGAAATTGAGCAGACGTGCAGTATGCCTCGCAGACGTATTCGCGACCCGTACCGTCAAATCAGTAATTTCGGCGTTCGAAAGAGGGCGCTTTGTTGGCATGAGAGAATGTGATGCACCCGCCTGGGAAATTTCTGCTCGTGTAGGACGCAGTGTTTCGGCAGTGCAACGGGTGTGTGCAGAATGGTTCACCGAAGGCCGCAGGACACGATGGGATACGTCAGCTCGCACCACCCAGACCAACCCGGAGAAGATCGGCACCTCATTCGATAAGCATTGCAGGACAGATCTACGTCCTCCTCGGCTCTGGCGCAACACCATGTCCACAATAGGGGTGACAGTCTGTCGTCGTTTATTACCGTAGGTTCAAATGGCTCTGAGCACTATGGGACTTAACTTCTGAGGTCATCAGTCCCCTAGTTCTTAGAAGTACTCAAACCTAACTAACCCAAGGACATCACACACATCCATGCCCGAGGCAGGATTCGAACCTGCGACCGTAGCGGTCGCGCGGTTCCAGACTGTAGCGCCTAGAAACGCTCGGCTACTTCGGCCGGCTATTACCGTAGGGGTTATGTGTGTGTCGTCCAGTTCTCCTCCTACCTTCGAAGAATGTGCGAAAACATTCTAGACGACAATGGTGTATGGAACGACATGACTGGGGACAGGAATGGCATTAGATAGTGTTTCAGGACGAATCCAGGTTCTGTTTGTTTGAAAATGAAGGCCACATTTTGGTTCACCGCAGACAGTGGGAGCGACATCATACTCTTTCTGCACGACACCCGAGACGCCATTTTTCAGCAAGACAAAGCACTACCAGGTGTTGCTGCACGAACAAGTGCGTTCTCGGTGTCACAGGATGTCAGCCTATTGTCGTGGCCCGCCAGATCACTCGGCTTGTCGCCAGTCGAAGATGTGTGGGATACGGTGAAACGACGGGTGCAGCGCTGTGAACCAATGCCAATCACTGCAGTTGAACTTTGCAACCAGGTGAATGCAGCACGGAAGGCTATACCACAGAACGCCATTTGCGCCTGATATGCGTCGATGCCATCACTCATCGGACAAGTTATCAGGGCCCAAGGCGGACCCCCTGCCTACTAGGCTACAGGACAGAAGCTGAACCGACGTGACTGAAATACTAATCATTTCTGCAGAATTCATTTCCGTGCATATGAACGTCCTATCTCTAGTCGTTCAAGGTGTTCTGTCTTTTTTTCTGAACATGAGTGTACTTACTGATTTCAGAAAGTAAGACATGTCGTCCAACGCTAAGACCATTGCGCAACAAGAGTGGTGGATTGTGAGAAGAGAGTATATGTTCAGGATGTCATGCAGAGACAGTTCCTCTGCGGTAGAGATAACACATGCATCACACATGCTGTGAGTGTGAAACGGCGTGGCTACTGGTGAAATGCCCTGAAGTTGAAGTGCCCGGAACAGCACGATTCTTGTGGGAAAAACGTCAAAATTGCACGCCGCTTCACCGTGAAATTGTGGCGGCATGTCGACCAAATGTGATGTCGCATCCAGCCAAAGTGAAATGGTGCCAACAGTTTGCCTAAGGCCGCAGAAACATGGATGATGCTGATCGGGAAATTTCAAATCTTGCACCATGCGATTTCCATCTTTTCGGCCAGCTGAAAAAATATGGAGGGGGAGGGGGCGATAGATTTTCGAACGATGACGATGTTCACACAGCGTTTATGTAATGGCTACTTGAACAAGAAACGGATTTCTGTCGTCGATGAACAGAACGATTGGTAGAGCTTTCCGACTGCTGCTTATAGAGAATTTGTGACCGTGTGGAAAAATAGTGACATGTTTCCTTGTCACTTTGAAGTGTAGTGCAGCATTCAATAAGAGTTACTTAGCCTGCCCTAATAATGTGTAATATAGTTTCTGAAGTGCCCTTGTACCAATTACCGCTGGTTCTATGGAACCACCTTCACGATAGTGAAACGTACCGCAATATGCGACCACCAAAACGTACAACTCCGCAATTCTCAGACCCAAAAGTACTTCGATATGTTTGCCATCGCTGGAGGGGCAGACGAGTACAGCTTGTCGTCCATTGCATTTAGCGGTCCTATACAAGAGACGCTTATCGGACAACCATTAATCAGAAAACCTTTTCTGCTGTGTATCACTGTTAACGTATAATCGACACTGCCGGAAAAACAAACGCGAAACAGATGTACTGAAAGCAAATCTGAGGACGGAGAATGAAGTAGGCTTTGTTGCCACTTTTAAGTACCGTGAGTAAACGGAACAAGTTCGTCTCCAAACAAGATATAGAGCGCATACCGTGGAAATTTTCACTTCAAACGTATCAAGGCTGTTCACCTTGAAGTGCGTTCTGCAATGTATTCATGGTTGTTTTTCTTCATTTTACAAATAACTAGCCTAGCATCCGCTGCTTCGCTAGCGTAGACTGTGTTGTCTCCGTAGGGGCTTTATTTTGTACTTTGAGAGGTGGCATGAGCCCCCTCTCATATTTCTATCTTACGATTTTCCTCTCTAATTGCATGCGGTGAAAAGTTGCTATTCCTTCACACGCGGACTTCCCACGCAGTGTCTCTCGTCACCCAGGTGGTCCGGTGACAGGCGGGCTCTGCTGATCCTGAAAGGGTAAGCCGACGGGTGTGAGGGAGTCGAGTGAATGCTTTCCAGACGCCGACATTGTCAAAAGACACGCACGGAGGGGCCTGAAGTAGCGGCTGGGCTAGAGGTTCCGTTACTTCGCAGAAACTTAGCGAAAACACTTTCTGGCGGGCTACCAGCGAGGCGTGGGAATGACTTGTGTACCCAGGCAATTGTGGCGGGAAAATTCCCGCGCTTTCTGCAAAATAGTAACTATGATTGGCTTGCTCAGGGCATAGCTCCGTGACGTAGCAAAATCAGCGCAGAAATTGGCGCCAAGAATCTCCATTGGTGGAAAGGTAGTGCTCCGGCAATAGAGTGGAATTTTCCGCCGGTTTTCGAGTTGTTGATTGGAACGTTTAACCACGGCCACTGTCGTGGGGGCGGGAATGTTCGGTGTTCGGCCTGTACGGGTGCTCTAGGGGTAGTCGAAGTAGGTTACAAGACTGAGCTTTCGCTGCGCGGGTCAGCCTGCCTTCCGTTGGCTGTCTAATATACTTTTATTTAATTGTAACTGTTTGACGAAGTTGCTGAAGTTTCGACTTTTTCGCGTTTGTTTTTCCGGCAGTGTCGATTATACGTTAACAGTGATACACAGCAGAAAAGGTTTTCTGATTAATGGTTGTCCGATAAGCGTCTCTTGTATAGGACCGCTAAATGCAATGGAAGACAAGCTGTACTCGTCTGCCCCTGTACCGTCAGTGATTGTGTGGCGAGCCTTCTTCGTCTCCCTCAGAGGCGCATTTGTATTGCTAGGAAGTCTTTAGTCTGGAACAACCAGGCCAGGATAATTTGTTTCGGGCTATACTCGCGACATTATCACCACCACGACGGGACGTCGAAGCAACCAGCCATCGCTTCCAGTACGCCAGATCGTGTCCTTGCAGCTAAGAAGACAGCTAGGTAATGTACGTCCGCAGCACCGGCAAAGCAGGCATTTTTGGTAGGAGATAATCAGAGCTCAGCAGAGCGCGCCTGTTCGTCTTTTCTAACTTTGTTCTATCTTGGGTGTTCATTGTCTGAGTTCCCACTAATGTAGCAGCAATTAATGTTGGGTTAGCGGTGTGTCTCTCTTAGGATTTGAGTGGCAAGGAATTGGCTCCACATACCACTTCGTCATAAACGTCACGATCTAGTTTAGGGACAACTTCACCTTCACAGCGTTTGTTTGAGTATCCAATTTGAGCCAATTTGATGTATTGTAAATGTTTCATGTGTTTTTGTTTATTATTTTGTGTTTAGTCTTAATAAATCATATTGTTATTTTGGACAGAACTTTCATTCTGTTAATCGGTAGAGCAACCCTATCATTTCTCACTACGTTAATGAAACCTTCCTTTATTTAACTTATTTATCAAATTAAATTATTGCAGGTGCCAAACTCTTTTCTACTCCACTTGCAGGGTTGATTACAGTTAGTTCGCGTAACTTTTTAATCCATGTGCAGCAGCAAAAGTCGGAGTTAGAATAGGGGGGGGGGGGAGGGGCTTAGACCATCATTTACATATGTAGATTCCAGAAGAATTTAGTGTTAAATACACTGCTAGCCCCGGCGCCTCGCAACTTCTGTTAGCGAATTGTTATGTTCACACACTGCAACTTGTTCTAAACTTTTCACACTAATTAACGTCATAGAAGAATGGTCTTGTCCCAATGTACTTCTGACCAAAAAGAGATTTTGGTAGCTGCAGTTACAGGTCTTTGTTAATCCTGCCTTTTGAATTTTCGTGGTGATATTTCCATAAAAACTTTCATCCCCTAATATATATTGCTTTAGAAGTCAAATAGCAGTTTTCATAGACTTAGCTTTAAATACGTTCTAATAAAGCTAAATATTTTCATAGAAATTTTTATCTCCTATTTCACCCTCTTGCGGGCTGAAAAAAGAAAAAAACAAAACCACTGGAACACGTATTTATTAAATTTCTGTTCAAAAATGTGTGTGTGAATTCCTAAGGGACTAAACTGCCGAACTGCCAAACTGCTGAGGTCATCGGTCTCTCGACTTACACACTACTTAAAATAACTTAACCTAACTTACGCTAAGGTCAACACGCACACCCATGCCCGAGGGAGGACTCGAACCTTCCGCGGGAGAGGCCGCACGATTCGTGACATGGCGCCTCTAACCATAAGGACACTCCGCGGCCGTTTAATTAAATTTCTAAGCGGTGAGCTACATACAAATTTTCCGTGATTTAGTTCCAAAAATGCTTTCGTAATGAAATATTTCCGTAAAGTTTCATCCCCTATTTCACACCTTTAGGAGCTGAATTTCTAAAAGCATCGAAACACCTATTTCTTTACTGTAACTGAGAAGTCAAACACAAAATCATCAAGGAATATTTTCATAAAAATGTTCATCCACTATTTCACCCCCTTAGGAGCTGAATTTCCAAAAACAATGAAACATGCAATTTTCGTTTCTAATCTAGAAGTCAAATACCAATTTTCATTGATGTAGCCTTAAAAAGAAATACTTTAATAATGATCTTTCACCCACTGTTTTACCCCCTTAGTGGTTGAATTTCCAAAAATTCTGAACACCTACTTTTTTACAAAGGGATGCCTACAGTATAAGATTAATGTTTTCTCCAGATTTCAAGCTTCTGTCCTTAGCAGTTTGTGCTGGACAATGGTGAGTCATTCGGTCAGTAAGTAAGGACATTACCTTTAATACAGAAGAGATAGGGCAGCAACAGTGTGTGTTACGTCCATTTTAGTAGTATTATTTAAAACAGATCGCTTCTATAGATCGGCTTTGTAGTGTCTTGTACGTTTACATGTCTGATTGTTTTGATCACTGTGGTTGCTGTGAGGAGAAGTTCGTGTTCGTTTTTGTTCTTACGTGCTGTGTATTATTACTCCTAAAAGCAACTAAAAAAATTTCGCTTACGTTAGTTTTGTATAGGATAAGAATATTAAGAAGAAGTGAGGAAACACGGATTCCGTAAATGAAATATTGTTTTTTTTTAATTGTGTGATTTACCTGGAATATAGGATATCAGTGCACTCCTCTCCCCCCCCCCCCCCCCACACACACACACGTCTGAGACTTCAAATAATCGAACCCCGACGCATAATACAACTCAAATATTCGATTACTATACAAATGAGTTAATCTGTTAAATATTTGACGTTGGGCGTGTAAAATTTTTATGATTGAAAACGTAAACTCCTAATTGTGATGGTTTTACTAGTTTTGCATCACTCCTACATGGACTAGTGAAAAAGGCATACCTCATGTTGAAGTTATACCGCATGAACAATGAAAATCTAGTAAGTGATGAACTGTTTCCAGTCATTATTTTTTGAGCGGTGTCAGCGAGAAAAATTTTTGAAATTATGTGTAAAGTTGGTTGAAATTCGTTGAATTCACTCAATCTCAATCTCGGGATGATTATAATCATTGCTCTAAATCTTTAGTAAGAATTAGATCGTGATAGCATTTTAAATTTTTAAATTCGGTCAATATTATATGAAATACTGTAAGTCATTTTTTTTTGCCCATGGAAGACTTTAGATAGGCAGCCCGCAACTAGAATTGGGTGTCCGGTTTAGCCATTTAGTGGCATAGTTTGGTAAAGCACGGTCACATATGTTATCGTTAAGACTGAAGAATTATCAGTGTAGGCCATTCTACTACCAAACAATAGAATTTTTCGACTTATTTGGTAAAGGGTTTTTCATTTTTTCCTGTCTGTTTGACAAGAATCAATATTTGTATAAGAATCAATACTAAACGAAGCCCTAATGTCGCACTATGTTATGGAGATATTTTCAGTGTGACACAGATAAAAATATGAATGCAGGTAATAAATCAAACGCAATGCAATAATTGCTCTCTAACGAGCCACAGGAGACCACTGGTACCTATACCAGAATATCCAGAAAATATCCCTGAACAACCTCAGATCTTGTCAGTTGAGTTTGGTTTCACCCTGTATGTCCTACGCAACTCATATTTCATTTTCATTATTGCCACAACTACATCCTCCACTCTACCTTGTAATTAAGCTGCTTTATACTTTTTCCGTCTCACGTAGTAATTCCTGCGCAGCACGCGGCACAAAGATTAAGACACTGAAGTGCATTCCGGAGGGCCGGGGCTCGATTCTCCGTCCGGCAGTCCAGATTTAGGTTTTCCGTGAATTTCTTAAATCGCTTACGGCAAATGCCGATATGAGTCATTCTAAAATGACACGGCTGATATCCTTCCCATGACTTCCGATCCTCAGCGACAAATTTGTCTCTAACGACGTCGTCTTCGTCGATACGTTAAACTCCAATATTCCTTCCTGTTAATCCTCAAATTTCATATGTCAGTTTCTGCTTAAATAACCCTCAATGTTTTTATTGTTTGCTCATTACCGTAAGTCAATGTGAGATTGAGGCAAATGAAAACATCAGTTATTTTTTTTTACACATGCTTTATTGAACAAAAACGGAACACAAGTGTATGATTTTTCACTGTAATCTCTCTGACGTTCAACACACTCCCTCCAGCACTCAAGAAGCGAATGAATTCCTCTGGAAAAAAATTCTTGTGGCCGTGTGGGCAGCTACTTGAGCACCTCCTAGTCCACCTCTTCATGTCCACAATATTTCTTTTCTCCCATCGCCTCTTTGAGTTTCATTGTGTGTAGTAGTTATTTGAAGCATGGTCTGGAGGTTATGGCGAATGCGGAAGAACGTCAAAATGAATGTGCAATATGGTTGCAACTTATGGCTAGGCAATATGAGTTCGACTATTGTCATGTTGGAAAGTGACACCTGCAGTCTGATATTCACATCGATTTGATCTGACTGCAGGCCAAAGACGAATTTTCAACAAATTAAAATATGATGCACTGGTGATGTTTCTCTCATGTGTGTAGTTTTCCAAGATAACGTATCGTTCATCCCAGAAGGGAGTCAGCATAACCTATTCCACCTAGTTTGTCAGAAAAAAAGAGTTAGAGGACACTTATCTGAAGTTAGTTGCGCCGGGATCTTCTTGGATTTTGTTGATGAGTAATGACGCTCTCTTCTTTTAGGGTTGCTGGTAGTGTATGCTAGCTTAGTCTCCTGAAGATGTTACAACCCATGTAATGTAGTTTTGAGTCACAATAATTTTGTGTTCGCGACTAAATATGAAATTGCCAATGTACTTTAGAACCACTATTTCGTTACAATTGGGGTACCGCATATTCCGTCCCTTAACGGGGGAGGGTGGCGGAGTGGGGAGGGGTTGAGGTAAAGGGCTAACGACAGGAAGGGCATCCGATTGGTTCAAATGGCTCTGAGCACTATGCGACTTAACTTCTGAGGTCATCAGTCGCCTAGAACTTAGAACTAACTAAACGTAACTAACCTAAGGACATCACACACATCCATGCCCGAGACAGGATTCGAACCTGCGACCGTAGCGGTCGCTCGGCTCCAGACTGTAGCGCCTAGAACCGTTGGGCACTCCGGCCGGCAGGGCATCCGACCACCCATCAAATTAACCGTGTTAAATCAGTTAATTATCTTGCCAACGCTGCGGCGATGCAGGACAAAGGAACAAGAGAAAGAAGAAGAATTTACCGTAGATCGTGGAGGTGGCAGAATTCATAGTTATACTGTCGGCTGCTGTCCCATTACTCTCGCAATGAAGCCATCGACTGCTGCTTCAAAGCGCGACGTAAAGGCAATGCTCTTTCAGTTCCGGAGTCAGTGCAACCCTCCGACGGACACGTTGCAATACCTAAGCAATAATTTGATGTGCGGAGCCATGACTGCTGTTCACATTAGCTGCTGTTTCGTCCAACGTCACACGACGGTTGTCGAACGCTATGGCTTCAGCTGCTGCATGACACTCAGGTGACAAAGTCATGGGATTGAGATATATACATATGCAGATGGCAGTAGTACGGGGTACGCAAGGTATAAAAGGATAGTACACTGGCGTAGCTGTCATTTGTACTTAGGTGATTCATGTGAAAAGGTTTCCGAAGTGATTACGGCCGCACCACGAGAATTAGAACTTGAATGCGGAATGGTAGTTGGAGCTAGACGCATGGTATAATCCATCTGCGAAATCGTAAGGCAATTCAGTATTCCGAGATCCACCGTATCAAGAGTGTGCCAACACCAAATTTCAGACACTGCCTCTCACCACGCACAACACACTGACCAACGGCCTTCACTTAACGACCGAAGCAGCGGCGTTTGCGTAGAGTTGTCAGTGCTAACAGACAAGCAATACTGCGTGTAACAACCTCAGGGATCAGTATGGGACGTACAACGGACGTATCCATTAGGACAGTGCGGCGAAATGTGGCGATAATGGGCTATGGCAGCAGAGAGCAGACGCGACTGCCTTTACTAACAGCACGACATCGCCTGCAAGGAGTCCTCTGTGCTCGGGACCATAGCGGTTCGATCCCAGACGACTGGGTGACAGTGGCCTGGCCAGGTGAGTCCCGATATCATTGCGAAGAGACGACGGTAGGGTTCGGGTGTTTGGCAGAACCCACGAAACCATGGACCCACATAGTGGTTCGATCCCAGACGACTGGGTGACAGTGGCCTGGCCAGATGAGTCCCAATATCATTGCGAAGAGACGACGGTAGAGTTCGGGTGTTTGGCAGAACCCACGAATCCATGGACCCACATAGCGGTTCGATCCCAGACGACTGGGTGACAGTGGCCTGGCCAGATGAGTCCTGATATCATTGCGAAGAGACGACGGTAGGGTTCGGGTGTTTGGCAGAACCCACGAAACCATGGACCCACATAGCGGTTCGATCCCAGACGACTGGGTGACAGTGGCCTGGCCAGATGAGTCCCGATGTCATTGTGAAGAGACGACGGTAGGGTTCGGGTGTTTGGCAGAACCCACCAAACCATGGACCCACATAGCGGTTCAATCCCAGACGACTGGGTGACAGTGGCCTGGCCAGATGAGTCCCGATATCATTGCGAAGAGACGACGGTAGGGTTCGAGTGTTTGGCAGAACCCACGAAACCATGGACCCACATAGCGGTTCGATCCCAGACGACTGGGTGACAGTGGCCTGGCCAGATGAGTCCCGATACCATTGCGAAGAGACGACGGTAGGGTTCGAGTGTTTGGCAGAACCCACGAAACCATGGACCCACATAGCGGTTCGATCCCAGACGACTGGGTGACAGTGGCCTGGCCAGATGAGTCCCGATATCATTGCGAAGAGACGACGGTAGGGTTCGGGTGTTTGGCAGAACCCACGAAACCATGGACCCACATAGCGGTTCGATCCCAGACGACTGGGTGACAGTGGCTTGGCCAGATGAGTCCCGATATCATTGCGGAGAGACGACGGTAGGGTTCGAGTGTTTGGCAGAACCCACGAAACCATGGACCCACATAGTGGTTCGATCCCAGACGACTGGGTGACAGTGGCCTGGCCAGATGAGTCCCGATACCATTGCGAAGAGACGACGGTAGGGTTCGAGTGTTTGGCAGAACCCACGAAACCATGGACCCACATAGCGGTTCGATCCCAGACGACTGGGTGACAGTGGCCTGGCCAGATGAGTCCCGATATCATTGCGAAGAGACGACGGTAGGGTTCGGGTGTTTGGCAGAACCCACGAAACCATGGACCCACATATCGGTTCGATCGCAGACGACTGGGTGACAGTGGCCTGGCCAGATGAGTCCCAATATCATTGCGAAGAGACGACGGTAGGGTTCGAGTGTTTGGCAGAACCCACCAAACCATGGACCCACATAGCGGTTCAATCCCAGACGACTGGGTGACAGTGGCCTGGCCAGATGAGTCCCGATATCATTGCGAAGAGACGACGGTAGGGTTCGGGTGTTTGGCAGAACCCACCAAACCATGGACCCACATAGCGGTTCAATCCCAGACGACTGGGTGACAGTGGCCTGGCCAGATGAGTCCCGATATCATTGCGAAGAGACGACGGTAGGGTTCGGGTGTTTGGCAGAACCCACGAAACCATGGACCCACATAGCGGTTCGTTCCCAGACGACTGGGTGACAGTGGCCTGGCCAGATGAGTCCCGATACCATTGCGAAGAGACGACGGTAGGGTTCGAGTGTTTGGCAGAACCCACGAAACCATGGACCCACATAGCGGTTCAATCCCAGACGACTGGGTGACAGTGGCTTGGCCAGATGAGTCCTGATGTCATTGTGAAGAGACGACGGTAGGGTTCGGGTGTTTGGCAGAACCCACCAAACCATGGACCCACATAGCGGTTCAATCCCAGATGACTGGGTGACAGTGGCCTGGCCAGATGAGTCCCGATATCATTGCGAAGAGACGACGGTAGGGTTCAGGTGTTTGGCAGAACCCACGAAACCATGGACCCACATAGCGGTTCGATCCCAGACGACTGGGTGACAGTGGCCTGGCCAGATGAGTCCCGATACCATTACGAAGAGACGACGGTAGGGTTCGAGTGTTTGGCAGAACCCACGAAACCATGGACCCACATAGCGGTTCGATCCCAGACGACTGGGTGACAGTGGCCTGGCCAGATGAGTCCCGATATCATTGCGAAGAGACGACGGTAGGGTTCGGGTGTTTGGCAGAACCCACCAAACCATGGACCCACATAGCGGTTCAATCCCAGACGACTGGGTGACAGTGGCCTGGCCAGATGAGTCCCGATATCATTGCGAAGAGACGACGGTAGGGTTCGGGTGTTTGGCAGAACCCACGAAACCATGGACCCACATAGTGGTTCGATCCCAGACGACTGGGTGACAGTGGCCTGGCCAGATGAGTCCCAATATCATTGCGAAGAGACGACGGTAGAGTTCGGGTGTTTGGCAGAACCCACCAAACCATGGACCCACATAGCGGTTCAATCCCAGACGACTGGGTGACAGTGGCCTGGCCAGATGAGTCCCGATACCATTGCGAAGAGACGACGGTAGGGTTCGAGTGTTTGGCAGAACCCACGAAACCATGGACCCACATAGCGGTTCAATCCCAGACGACTGGGTGACAGTGGCTCGGCCAGATGAGTCCCGATGTCACTGTGAAGAGACGACGGTAGGGTTCGGGTGTTTGGCAGAACCCACCAAACCATGGACCCACATAGCGGTTCAATCCCAGACGACTGGGTGACAGTGGCCTGGCCAGATGAGTCCCGATATCATTGCGAAGAGACGACGGTAGGGTTCGGGTGTTTGGCAGAACCCACGAAACCATGGACCCACATAGCGGTTCGATCCCAGACGACTGGGTGACAGTGGCCTGGCCAGATGAGTCCCGATACCATTGCGAAGAGATGACGGTAGGGTTCGAGTGTTTGGCAGAACCCACGAAACCATGGACCCACATAGCGGTTCGATCCCAGACGACTGGGTGACAGTGGCCTGGCCAGATGAGTCCCGATATCATTGCGAAGAGACGACGGTAGGGTTCGGGTGTTTGGCAGAACCCACCAAACCATGGACCCACATAGCGGTTCAATCCCAGACGACTGGGTGACAGTGGCCTGGCCAGATGAGTCCCGATATCATTGCGAAGAGACGACGGTAGTGTTCGGGTGTTTGGCAGAACCCACGAAACCATGGACCCACATAGTGGTTCGATCCCAGACGACTGGGTGACAGTGGCCTGGCCAGATGAGTCCCAATATCATTGCGAAGAGACGACAGTAGAGTTCGGGTGTTTGGCAGAACCCACGAATCCATGGACCCACATAGCGGTTCGATCCCAGACGACTGGGTGACAGTGGCCTGGCCAGATGAGTCCTGATATCATTGCGAAGAGACGACGGTAGGGTTCGGGTGTTTGGCAGAACCCACCAAACCATGGACCCACATAGCGGTTCAATCCCAGACGACTGGGTGACAGTGGCCTGGCCAGATGAGTCCCGATATCATTGTGAAGAGACGACGGTAGGGTTCGGGTGTTTGGCAGAACCCACCAAACCATGGACCCACATAGCGGTTCAATCCCAGACGACTGGGTGACAGTGGCCTGGCCAGATGAGTCCCGATATCATTGCGAAGAGACGACGGTAGGGTTCGTGTGTTTGGCAGAACCCACGAAACCATGGACCCACATAGCGGTTCGATCCCAGACGACTGGGTGACAGTGGCCTGGCCAGATGAGTCCCGATACCATTGCGAAGAGACGACGGTAGGGTTCGAGTGTTTGGCAGAACCCACGAAACCATGGACCCACATAGCGGTTCGATCCCAGACGACTGGGTGACAGTGGCCTGGCCAGATGAGTCCCGATATCATTGCGAAGAGACGACGGTAGGGTTCGGGTGTTTGGCAGAACCCACGAAACCATGGACCCACATAGCGGTTCGATCCCAGACGACTGGGTGACAGTGGCTTGGCCAGATGAGTCCCGATATCATTGCGGAGAGACGACGGTAGGGTTCGGGTGTTTGGCAGAACCCACGAAACCATGGACCCACATAGTGGTTCGATCCCAGACGCCTGGGTGACAGTGGCCTGGCCAGATGAGTCCCAATATCATTGCGAAGAGACGACGGTAGGGTTCGGGTGTTTGGCAGAACCCACGAAACCATGGACCCACATAGCAGTTCGATCCCAGACGACTGGGTGACAGTGGCCTGGCCAGATGAGTCCTGATATCATTGCGAAGAGACGACGGTAGGGTTCGGGTGTTTGGCAGAACCCACGAAACCATGGACCCACATAGCGGTTCGATCCCAGACGACTGGGTGACAGTGGCCTGGCCAGATGAGTCCCGATATCATTGTGAAGAGACGACGGTAGGGTTTGTGTGTTTGGCAGAACCCACGAAACCATGGACCCACATAGCGGGTCGATCGCAGACGACTGGGTGACAGTGGCCTGGCCAGATGAGTCCCAATATCATTGCGAAGAGACGACGGTAGGGTTCGGGTGTTTGGCAGAACCCACGAAACCATGGACCCACATAGCAGTTCGATCCCAGACGACTGGGTGACAGTGGCCTGGCCAGATGAGTCCTGATATCATTGCGAAGAGACGACGGTAGGGTTCGGGTGTTTGGCAGAACCCACGAAACCATGGACCCACATAGCGGTTCGATCCCAGACGACTGGGTGACAGTGGCCTGGCCAGATGAGTCCCGATATCATTGTGAAGAGACGACGGTAGGGTTCGTGTGTTTGGCAGAACCCACGAAACCATGGACCCACATAGCGGGTCGATCGCAGACGACTGGGTGACAGTGGCCTGGCCAGATGAGTCCCGATATCATTGCGAAGAGACGACGGTAGGGTTCGGGTGTTTGGCACAACCCACGAAACCGTGGACCCAAGTTGTAATCTGGACAATTCGCACTAATAATTTAGCCACCCATATCGTCCGACATGAATCTCATCGAACATATATGGGACGTAATAGAGAGGTCAGTTCTTGCACGAAATCCTCTACTGGCAATGATTTCGCAATTATGAACGGTTATCGAGGAGAAATGTCTCAATATTCCGAGTTACTACACTACGCCGGGCATAAGGAGGTCCGACACGATACTATGGGGTGTCCCATGACTTTTTTCACTTCAGTGTGGATTCCATAACGCGGTGTGCCTGACCTGGGGGGAAAGCATCTGCCGCAAGTCACGCCATTTGATAACTTCTTGCTCCACTCGTACACGAACCATAGTGATAAACATGCATCATGATACTGCACACTGAGTCGCCGATGCATTCCAATAGATGCCGTGCCCCTGCTGCTCACAAAACGAACGACGAACGCTGTACTGTTCTGTTCATGGCGCAAACCGCGTAGCCACTGTAAAGTAGGGATGGCGGTTATCGCTGAAACAAACGGTTCTCGGTTACACCTTTTTTTTGCCTCCAGTTTAAACTGACTGTTAAAGCCATTCATAACAACCGTTTTCTGAAATAACCGATTTTTGTCTTTTTATTGCTATCATTTCCGGTTGTAGACGTAGACATCGAACAATGAGTGAAAAATGGTAGGAATCCCTTAGACTTTTCCATTATAAGTTTCAAGACACCTCTAATCAAAATGGTAAATAAAATAGGTAAATAAAAGAAGACATAATTCATAAACTGTTCGTTGTTATTCAAGTAAAGTAATGAGGGTTACATGCTATAAGAAATCAGTGGTATTCTCCTGTTGATCCCAATTTTTTGAAACTCTGCTCCAAAATCATGTTGTAATCGAGGACCACAGTACTGTTTGGGAATTACTAATATTCAGTGTTAAAGGATGAAAACTGAGTTTGAAGAACTCTGTTTTTCGTGTTAAGCTGTCCGTTTGCAAGGGCCACAAACAGATAAAGGCATACTAAGTAGACGCAGGCAGCAAGTCAGGTACTTTCAATTTCTGTTACAAACAATGAATGAATTGTTAGGTTACTACTATTAATTTATTGCTATTGCCTTAACTACCTTTCCATTATTTTATTTTATAGATATGGCAGAGGAATAATTTGTCCTGTTTTTTTTCTTTAATTGTTGCGAGTGAAAAACCGATTTTGTGGTCAAATACGTTTATTTACTTTTTGACAGGAATAAGAATGCAACTGATTTTTCCGATGACAAAACTAAAAATGGTGCTTCAAAAAATTCAAATGAATAATTTCGATAGCAGAAAAATAGAACATTTACCAGAAACATTTACCTGACAGCAGTCAAAATTTCAGTAATGAAATAACCCACTGGGCAATATTTATTGTCTACTATGTTCATAAATACTCATTGTATAAAATGTTGATCAGTAAGTCGACTCGTTTCATCAGACCTGAAGGAACATAACCTCATACCAACGATAAATATTTCTGGGCTACAACCCTGCATACAGCTTGTACACTGCTCTCAAAATACGAAAGGATCACAGCTTCCAGATAGAAAAGGAAAACAGGTACAACACAGTCTCAGCAATGCTATACAGATTCATATGTCACGTTCTTGTTCCTTGTTTCAGTAGTCGATTTTATTAAAATAGCTCTGATCGCTTTTGCCATTTTCTGCAATAACACAACATTACAAAGCAATGGAAATTTCACTAATAAACATTACTATTTTTAAAACGAAAAATTTTAGCACTGCTGCTATGGCTAATGGTTATTACGGTTTTTTACTCCGTTGTTAGTAAACAATAAGAAAAAGACACCCTTTGTAGCCAAGACCAAAGAAATACAGAAAAATTCTGGTTATTGAGAACTGAAATACTGGTATCTGTTTTAACCGGTCGGTATTTTCTATCCCTACGTAAACTAGGGATGGCAGTTATCGCTAAAACAACCGGTTTTAGGTTATATCGTTTTTTCAATGCCAATTTAACCAGACTATTCAAACCGCTGAAAATAAATGGTTTCTGAAAAGAAACGAATTTCAGTTTTTTATTTCCGTTAATTCCTGTACTAAACGTAGAAATCGAACAAAGACTGAAAAATTTTGACTCCCTTGGTTTTAAGATGTGTAGAATCAAAATGTTAAATTCAGTAGATTAATAAAAGAAAAATTATTACGTCCACCATTCGCTGCTTTTCTAGGAAAGTGATAAGTGGTTGGTTAGTACACAAAATCATCAGTATCCTTCTATTGATTCTAATTTTTTGTAACTCTGATTAAAAATCATTTTGTAATCGGGGGTCATACCGCTAACTGGACATTACGAGTAGTGAGTGCTAAAAAATGAAAACTGACGTTGAAGGGTTCTATTTTTAATGTTAATTCGTCCATTTTTGAGGGCTACAAGTAAATAAAGGCATGTTATGTAGACACAAGCAGCAGATAAGCTGCTTCCTGATTTTATTGCTAACTATTACGTTACAAGTTTGCTGTGGCTCCTCACGTTTTTAATCATTTAAATTAAATCAAGCGTTGTGCTTCAGTGATACAGCACTTCGTGAAAACTTCCAGCCTAGGGATGGTGCCATTCTGTAATACAACTGATGTCCGACGACGATAGCGAGAAACTACCATATAGGCCAAATAGGGCGTGTACTCGCGATGCATCCAATAGATCACACCTCATGGTAATAGGTATATTATTGTCTCAGCAATGCTGTACCAATTCCTTTGTCATATATTTTTTGCTCGTTTCTGTTGGCATTGTTATTAAAAGAGCTCTGATGGCTTTTACCGTTTTCTCTAATAACGGAAAATTTCACATCAATGTAAATTTTACGAATAAAAATTACTCGTTATTTAAAAACAGTTTATTTAGAAACGAACAATTTTAGCACAGCTGCTACGAATAATTAAAATTTCGGTTTCCTTACTCAGTCATTAGTAAAAATTAAAAACACTTATTATAACCGGTAGCAGACAGATACCAAAAAATAGCGGTTATTCCGAATTAATCGGTCCGTTTTTCCCATCCCAGATCGAAACTTGTATTCTCGCAGCGTTCCGCTTGCCACCTGTTGGACGTTCATATAAAACACGTGAAATTGTACTGCCAACTTGCGGAGCAATGGCACGGTAAATCAAATGTTTACGAGTCCGCAGCTCGTGGTCGTGCGGTAGCGTTCTCGCTTCCCGCGCCCGGGTTCGATTCCCGGCGGGGTCAGGGATTTTCTCTGCCTCGTGATGACTGGGTGTTGTGTGATGTCCTTAGCTTAGTTAGGTTTAAGTAGTTCTAAGTTCTAGGGGACTGATGACCATAGATGTTATGTCCCATAGTGCTCAGAGCCATTTGAACCATTTTTTGAAATGTTTACGACTTTAAGATTTTCGGTTGACTCTCTCTCGTACACACTGATTGTAAACTTTCCATTTCACGTTAGCCGGGAACTTTGTTTCGGAAAAACTCATCACTTTGCCAACAGCAAGCAATTTGTATTTTTCCGGTTACTTCTTTGCTGTCCAGCCACTAGCATTCTTAAACTGGCGTAAATACAAAAGTAATAAACATGTTCTAGGGTTTCGTTCTCGACTTGTGCTGTTTTCTTCTCGATGTATCGGTTATACACCAGTAGACACTTGATTCTTTAATGAATCGAACTCCTATTTATAAAACAGGTTCAAACGTCTGATTACTGTACAACTGAGCTATGTGTTGAACATTCAACATTAAGTATATAAGCGAGAAAAAGTTGAGGAAACGTTTGAAATTACGCTTAATGTTTGATGGAAGTCGCTAAGTTGTCTCATTACGAAACACTACATGAGTATAGCTTGGGTAATTTGCGCTCCATTTGAAGCAAAAAAAAGTTTTTCATATATCTCAATGTTTATGACTGCTATCTCCTGAAGTATGTGTCGTGCATTGATATAATTTCTCAGTTGCATTCAGTAATGTATGATATTGTCTCAAAATTGTGTTGCGAATAGATTACTAGTACAAAAGTAATAAATTAAAACCTCAAGCCTCATGTTGCAGTTTTACTGCGGGCCATTTTAAGCAGACGCTAGTTTTGGAGGCATCTAAATGTCTATGACGTCATAGGTACTGAATTATGTGTCGCACAGTGATATAATATTGCACGTACATTAAGTGGTATATGTGGATACTGTGTGGAAACTGTGTTGCTAATAGAATCAGTAATAAAGATATAATAAATTAAAACATCATATCTGATGCTGTAGTTTTACTACATGAATAGGGAAAACGTAGTAAATGACACACTTTCCTCCTTTCATCATTTTGTACGGGTGTAAGTGACAAAAGTTTCATAAACGTTTGAAATTATGTATAAAGTTTGTTGGAAGTGGATAAGTGCTCAGATCCTCGAATGGTGGATGAATCAAGTCCAGGTATTTGCGCGCCTTCAGTTATAGAGCCTAGAGACAGACAAGCGGCTTCTAACGGTAATACTGTTCTGCTCGCGTGAAAGTTTTGACGTAAGATTATACCTCTTAACGAGCAGGCTATGACAAAAGTTGGGCTAAGTTTTTAAAGTCGTTCAATAATTACGTGAAATACTGAAAACCAAATTTGTGTTGCCCCTTGATGCCGTTAGATAGGCAACCAGCAACTGTTATTCAGTTCGGTTTTCGGCATAGTCACTTAGGTGCATAGATTATGTCGTTTATAATTGAGTTAAAGACCAATTATCAAATTAGCTCTATTAAGATCCTTCATTTCTTGCTGAAGTTTATCTGAAATATTAGCAAACTGTGCAACGTAATCAGCTAAACGATGGTGAATCAATAATGTCCCGTCAACACATAATCGTTTATCGTTTTCGCCGTCTTCGTATCTCAAAACTTCGTGTAGGGCAACTGAGAACAGTTTTGGTACTATGGAGTCTCCATGATTGACTTCTCTTTTGTGTTGAATTTTACGCTGTCGCGATGACGTCTAATGGGAGCTGTAGTATTGACTTGTTATTCATTATAGTGATGCAGGCTAACTCTGATTTATTTCCGAAGCAGTGTTTGTTCGGACTTTATAGTAACTAGGTAGGAAGTTCCGTGGTAATGGCATTTTTGTACAAATAAAGCAATAACTTAAAAATCTACTAACAAAATTTTTGTACCATCAAAGAACGTTAACATACACCACATATGGGCAGTTAGCATAGAAATAGCTCTTTAATTTCCTTCTGTACTGCCTCGGTTAGTAGCCACTGCATCCAACGCGTCTGCTACATTTAGGCGAGTCAGCTCGATATTTGCTTAAAGGGGCGTGGGGAAACCGTCTAAAAGACGCAATCACGCCGCCCAGTGTTCCAGGTCAATGGCCGTTAATACGGCACGTACAGTGGAAATGGGATCAGCTGCCTTCCCTATCGCAAAAGTTAGCTCTACCTGTTACGGTACACTAACTGCAAGCAGTCCCCCCGCCCCCGCGCCGGACAGCCTCGTTAACTTGTTCTCTCCAATTTGCACCGTATAAAGCACGTAACGGTCCCTTTTCCCTTCCATTGCAAGGCCTCTCAGGCCAGCTCCTTTGAACTCTGGATGCGTAAAGGAAACACCCATTTTAACGGCGAACGCTGACGCGACTCCGACCTTGATCTAAAACCGCGACTTCCAAAGCGTTTCACTCGTTACATACACTCATGTTCAGAAAAAAACAGAACACCTGGAACGACTAGAGATAGGACTTTCATATTCACAGAACATGTACATTAGTATGTTCAGCAAAAATGATTAGCATTTCAATCACCTCGGTTCAGCTTGTGTCCTGTTACCTAGTAGGCAGAAGGTCTGCTATGGGCCTTGCTAACCTGTTCCATGCGTGATGGTATGGTTCAAATCTTATACCTCTGTCAGGAAACAAAGGGTGTTATTAGGAAAGAGACATCACCCAACTGGGAACTAATTACATGTGGGGTCTCACAAGGTTCCATTTTAGGGCTCTTACTTTTTCTTGCGTATATCAATGACCTTTCATCAGTAACATTACCAGATGCCAAGTTTCTTTTGTTTGCCGATGATACAAACATTGCAATAAATAGCAAATCAAGTGTAGTCTTAGAAAGATCGGCTAATAAAATATTTATGGTCATTAGTCACTGGTTCCTAGCCAATTCTTTGTCACTA
The DNA here is from genome assembly GCF_023898315.1 of Schistocerca nitens. NCBI lineage: Eukaryota > Metazoa > Arthropoda > Insecta > Orthoptera > Acrididae > Schistocerca > Schistocerca nitens. Next base: position 560,203,561 of record NC_064619.1, on the reverse strand, counting down.
AACTTTGAAAAAACACACTACATGTAGTTCAGAACTTGTAAGGGGTGTCCCACGAGTATATGCCTAACATACGATGACAAGCAGATAGAAGAAGTGGACAGTGTTAAATTCTTGGGATTACAGCCTGATAATAAATTCATCTGGGAGGAGAACATCACAGAACTGCTGAAGCGTCTTAACAAATCTCTGTTTGCAATGCGAATTGTTTCAGACATAGAGGATATAAAAATGAAAAAGCTGGCGTACTATGCTTACTTTCATTCCATAATGTCATATGGGATTATTTTTTGGGGTAATTCATCAAGACAAGCTAAAGTTTTCCGGGCACAAAAACGTTCAGTAAGAGTTATGTGTGATGTGAACTCAAGGACGTCCTGCAGAAGCTTGTTTAGGGAACTAGGGATACTAACTGCTGCTTCCCAATATATTTATTTCTTAATGAAATTTGTCATTAAAAATATATCACGTTTTCAAACCAACAGCTCAGTTCTATACTAGAAATAAGAATAATCTTCACAAGGATATAAAGTCACTAACTTATGCACAAAAAGGTGTGCATTATTCAGCAACACACATTTTCAATAACTTGCCAGTAGCCATGAAAAGCTTAACAACCAATGAAATTCAGTTTAAGAGAAGCCTAGGGGATTTATTGATGGCCAACTCCTCCTACTCTATTGATGAATTTCTCAGTAGAACCAACTGATGTAACTTTTGCACCATTTCAGTGCAGTAATGTGTTCACTGTTGTAACCTCCCCACAGAATTTTTATATGAAACCATGAACCATGAACCAAGCGTAAACTCCCCACAAAATTAATAATTAAATGAATTTTTCTAATATTGTAACCTCTGAACAAAATTAGCTCCCATTTATGATGTCTATGCTGAAATGCATTCACATTTAAAGTAACCTCAAAATTGAATTCGTAAATCCAAAAATAATAATAAAAACCAAATTAGCAACCTGATAAATTTTATGAGGACAGCAGCGCTGCCCTTCGGCCCTGTATTCTGAATAAAAAAGCAAAAATTCTTACCTCAATAAAAACTGCAAATATATCTGCTCTTACATAATAATTTTCGACACAGCTTCGTGCAATGCTGGCGTATATTTTTTTTTTTTTTTTGATTCTTGGAAGGAATGATCATGCATTGGAAATATTCTTTAAATTGAAATGAATGCTTTTATTTAAAAAAGTTACTTTATATTGTAAATATTATTATTGGGGCATTTTTTTGGAACAAATTAAATGACAATTAACATACATTATTAGATATGCGCAAGGCTGCTTCTTTACCTTCTACAATAATACCCATCCTGCAGAGTCCTGACCAGAGTCCCGAGCAGAGCACACAGCCGACACGCGCCGACTCCCGCCGACTCACACAGACTACTCAAGACTACTACTGTCGACTCGTGCAGACAAGCGCAGACTAGCGACAAGCAACAACTAACGACATACTACTCTCTGGTCAGAGACTATGCCATGCCTCGCCCATCGCCGGCAAAGCATACGTCTTACATAACCCTCCACTGTGGGGGCAAAAATTTGGCAGCGATTGTGAGTCAATTGGACTTGCCATGAGCAACAAATTTTTCCTAATTAACTAACTTTACAATCACAGAATATATACATATATATAGGTGCAGAACATGAAATAAAATATATTGCACATGCACTGAGTACTGAACATATCAAGCAAAGACAAAATGTATACATACACAATGAGTACAAATCATATTAACAAATGACAAAAGTGCACACGCACTGTAGTACAGAACATATCAGGAAATCACAAAATTTATACGTATTGAGTACAAATCATATTAACAAATGGCATAAAGTGCACATGCACTGTAAAACTCTTTAGCATTTTTACAACAAATAAACATGTCAAGGAGTGAAATAAAGTGCACACGCACTGTAGAAGTCTTTAGCATTTTTACATAATATATCATGGAGTGAAATAAAGTAAACACGCACAGTATAAGTCTTTAGCATATTTAGGACAGCTGATCTTGTTAACAAATGAAATGAAGTGCACACGCACTCTATATGTCTTTATCATTTTACAAGAATTTAAACGCATTGTATAAGTGTTTACCATTTTACAAGAACTAGGAAAGGAATGGGAAGGATTGCATCATGGTTGTAGCACTTTAGGTTGCACGCAGCTGCACTGAAAGTCCATATCTTTCTACAGAAGCACAACACCAAGTGAGACAATCTGAAGTTTTTTTCCTTGAAGTATTAATCAGTGTAGCCAAGACACTAAAATGTCGTAATAATATTCCATGTTATCATTTTGGTAGTACATTAGGCACACCAAACAGTGAGACCATAATAACATCTCCATCGCTCAAGGTGGTGGACAGCATGTCGTGTCAACACCACGTTCTTGCAAGGTACACCAACGTAGAATTAGTGCAAAAACCAAATATAGTGTTCCATGATCATGAGGATAGACAGGACAAACGGATATTGCAGTAATTTCTGGTAATTAGGTCAGAAGGTGAAGGACATTAAGTCACATACTAGTCTTCATTGAGAATTACACTAGCCTAACAACTGATTTGAGTAATTGGTGGCACTCATCGCCCAGTTACTGAACATTTCTGTACCATGTATAAACTATTACAGAATAATGTTCATAAATTATCTGTTTACAGAGAACATTGGCACTCATTGGCCAGTTACAAACCATCAGAAGTCATCATTCAAAACAGGAGCTAATGAATGGCATAGTATTAACATAATTCACTTAGTTATAGTAATCATTGGCACTCATTGTCCAGTTACAAAATATATAGCAAGTATTGAATAGTACAAAACATTTTTCATCATTCAAGTGACATACGACATATTTAAAATAATTATTGGCATTCATTGACCAGTTACAAACCATATAGCAAGTATTGAATAGTACAAAACATTTTTCATCATTCAAGTGACATATGACATATTTAAAAATAATTATTGGCACTCATTGGCCAGTTACAAGGTATTCATATAGTTTTGCAAAACATTATTCAGTATTATTCAGAAGTTACCATTCAAAATGAGAGTCAATTATTGGCATAGCATTTATAGAGTATAACAAAATATTATTTACAGAAATTATGGGCATAGTATTTATGCATTATTACAAAGCATCATTCAGTATTACTCAGAACTGATCACTCCAGTGACATAGGACATATTGAAAATGTAACATACTATAACTATTATTCAAGGTCTGTGACTAGAAAACATTATTCAGTATTACTCAGAATTCATCATTCAAATGAGATGTTACTCAGAAATGATCATTCCAGTGACTTAGAACGTATTGAAAATGTAACATACTGTAACTATTATTCAATGTCTGTGACTAGAAACATTACTCAGAATTACTCAGAACTCCTTTTTTGTTTTTGTGCTAGCTATGCATTGCGTTGAGATCGATAATTAATTACTGGGGCATAACAATATTTGATGTGTAACGTCGTTCGTCATGAGTCAGCTGTAGCAAGGTTATGAAACAAGTAGAGTATATGTGATCACATTCATAAATGACATAGGTTTAATGGACAACTGCTTATAGCACATTAATTTCATGAATAATTTCTTCTGCAAAAAATACAAAATGGATTATTAAACTGAAAGAAGAAACGCATATTATGCTGAAAAGTAGTGAACTTCGAATTAACAGGTAGTGAAATGTGTATAAAATATATATTTTCTCTAGCTGTCCTTTCCAAAACCTTCAGTCATCATACCATGCGACATAAGACATACAGTCAAAACGAACTGCAACAAATACTTAAATAACTACATAGCATAAATACATAAACTTCAACATTATCCTCATCTGCAAAGAAAAAACTTCATGATCCATATCATCATAACTCCATTATTATCAACACTTGTAAAGAAAAACTTCATTATCCATATTAGCATATTTTTCATCATTATTCATCACCATCCATTATCATCTGCAAAAAAGGCACTTCATTATTCATTATACAACTATTCCTTATTTCAAGCATATTTCATCACTAAAACTAAGATGTGTAGTTCTGTCTGACAGCCTGCATCAATCGCCTCGTATTCTGAAAGAAAAAATTAGTTAAGACTGCTATTCTACGATGTGTATAGTATATTCTTGTTAATGCTTGTTAATTCTGATCCATTTACCCTTCGTCACGAGGTATTGCATCTTCTTTCCCTCATTCCGAAGGTGAAATTCCCATTTCTGTTTAATTTATTTCTTTTACACGTTATTTCTTTCTGAAAATGATGAACAAAGATTAATGTCTTGCATTTAAATCATATACCCACTAAATAAGAACTGGTTTATAGTAACATAATTGAGCATACAGCATAGCATGACAGAAAACGTAATATGTCATAAAACATAGACAGTGTGCAGGTGCAAAAAAAAAAATGTACACTGAGTATCACAATGTAGCAGCAAAAAAAAAAAAAAATGTAAAATAGTCACGATGTTGAGATATCATAATGCAAAAATGTCAAAGTCAACTGGTGTTTGTTATATCTTAAATATTTCATAGTGCATACAAACAAAACAGGAAAACAATCATATATACATGAAAAATGGAAAATATGCATACGGTCTGATATATAACGACAAGAAATGTGACCCTCTTTGTGTTTAGCTTGTATGTTGTGTAGTTAATAGAGGCGAGAATTGTAGACTTTAATGGAGAGAGAATTTAATAAAATTAATATGTCACTAGATAGAATTGCATAATTATTCATAAGATACGTAAGTTTATCTGGAAAATATGCACGGTCTGATGTGTAACGACAAGAAGAGCGACCTGCTAACCTTACCTTGCCGGGCACTTGCCAAGAAAAAATACGATAATCATCAGTAAGTTATCACATAAATATAATTGCATAAGTGGTCATAAAATGTGTAAGTTCATCTGGAAAAATATGCACAGTCTGATGTGTAACGACAAGAAAAGCGACCTGCTAACCTTACCTTGCCGGGCACTTGCCAAGAAGAAATACGATAATCATCAGTAAGTGTTCATGTGAATATTATTGCATAAGTGGTCATAAAAATATTAGGAAATGGCATTACAGTGTGATAAATCATAAAGTATGTTCATTCAATAAAAGGTTTGATGTTGGAGACGTGGTGGTTCCCAATGGTTTTTCTGGTTCTCAAAGTTTCGACGTGTACTATATTGGGGTGAGGAATGCTGCGAATTCAATATGGACCTGCGTATAGAAGCTCAAATTTACTGCATCTACTCTTTCCTCTGTTGGATAAATAGTGTGTACGTACTAATATCTTCTGTCCAATGTGAAAGTCACGGCGTATACAAACCTGTTTTTGCTGTCTTCTCCGGCGCTCTGCGGCACGTTTGATGTTGTTCAGCGCAATGTCAATTATTTCATGGTGTCGTAGTCGACGAGATGTAGGAAAGGTTACTAATTCTCGGCACGTTTGATGTTGTTCAGCGCAATGTCAATTATTTCATGGTGTCGTAGTCGACGAGATGTAGGAAAGGTTACTAATTCTTTAATTTTGTTAGGTGGTTCAACATTTTTCAATATAACAGACGGAGATAGCATAGTAGATTCATTTGGTATGGAATTAATTACATCCTGGAATGAGAGTATGTATGTGTCCCAATCAATATGTTTTTTTATGGCAGTATATTCTACACAGTTTACCAATTTCTCTCATTAATCGTTCACAAGGGTTCGAAGAAACATGGTACCTGGATATATAGATCGGAGAAATGTTTCTAGCTCGCAACATACGTGTCCATATAGCAGATCGAAACTGTGATCCATTGTCGGAAATTACTTTCAACACATGCCCTACATGAAATAAAAAATGTTTTACAAATGCTTTCAAAACAGTTTCAGCAGTAGCTTTGCGTAATGGAGTGAAGGTAACAAATTTTAAAGTGAGTTCAACAGCGACAAAGATGTAGCAAAAACCTCTATTAGTTCTGGGAATCGGACCAAAAATGTCTACAGCGGCCATATGTCTCAATTTAACAGGTACAATGGGCTGTAACGGAGGAACATGTGAAGTCGTGTCTGATTTAGCTTTCTGGCAGATTTTACATGACGCTAAAACTCGTCGTATACGTTTCTCCATGTTGGCAAAATAACAGTTCTGTCTCAGTATAAGAAAACGTTTTCTGGCTCCGTAATGTGCGTAACTTAAATGAGTATACCAGATTAATTTGTTAACAAGTTCGTCAGGAATACACAATAACCAATTGTTGCTGTCAGGATGAGAGCGGCGAAACAGAATGTTATTGCGTACAGTGTACTGATTTCTAATGGTAACATTATTCCTATCTTGCCAAAGGGGTTTAATTTCTTTCCACACGTTGTCTTTACTTTGCTCTTGTGCTATGTCTTGTAATGACGACGAAATGAAATTTTCAAATGCAACTTGTTGAATGTACATGACGCTGAAATTTGCTTTGCAGAAGTTGGTTGCGATGTCTTGCTGATTGTTGTTAAGAGAACGGGATAGTGCGTCTGCTACAATATTTTGTAAGCCGGGAATGTGAACAATTGTAAAATTAAATACCTGCAAATAAAGTTTCCATCTACTTAATCTGTCGTGTGTAAATTTAGCCGAAATTAAAAACTATATCCCTCTACGGTCTGTGTAAACGGTGGTATGTCTTCCATAAAGAAAATGCCGAAATCTCGTAAAAGCCCATACAACACATAATGTTTCAAGTTCTGTAACAGAATAATTGCGTTTAGCAGGTGACAGAATGCGACTTGCAAAAGCGATGTTTTTAATTACTGTAGTGCCATCTTCTTCAATTTCCTGAAAAATGTGTACGCCTAAAGCGGTGTTAGAACTGTCGGTAGCAATGGAAAAATTCCTGGTAAGATCTGGGTGCGATAAAAGTAGTGCATTCAACAAGGCATGTTTCAAATAACATTTTCGTGAACAAGATTCTGTGTATCTGAAGTATTGCTTACGTTGCTGGAAGATGCAACCTGTACTGTATCTAGTCAAATTCTATCTGACGTGTTATTGTTTTCAGGAGGATACCGTGGCATTTCCACTATTTGAACTGTTCTGTTATTTCTTCCTGACGAATTACGTTCGGGATGATACCTACTGTCTGGTTCATTCATGATAATATGTTGTTGCTGATGTTCTTGCTGCTGATAAGACCGACTGTTATTAAATGTACGTTGAAAATTGTGCTCATTATTTTTACGTCTGTCCTGATAGTCATTTCTATACGGTGCACTGCGATACGAGTTAAAATGATGTGTTTTCTGTACGTAGTGATTCCCTTGTTGCTGTGCGTTACTATTTGTTGGAGCTGATGCTATACGTGCACGCGGCGAAACATTAAAGCTTGGTTGACCTTGTACATTACATTGTTGGTTAGGTATGCTAGCCGGTTGGTTTTCATGCTGTTGCGGAGAAAAACGTCTATTGTTACCAAAATGTGTTTGCGACTGCTGAAAATTTTGTACATACTGATGATTAAAATTTTCTCTGATATTTAAATTAGGCTGGTAGTTATTTCTGGAGCGTCTAATGAAAACTGTCACTTTCGGTAAAACTTGTCGTATCAGGTTTTCTTTACACTTTTCTTAATTCTAAGTAGAGCGATAGTTGAAGAGCTGTTTTAATAGATATAAAGGATAGTAGAAGAGAAGGCAGCAGTGCAGAAAACTAAAGATGAAACAGCACTACTACGGCTCGGGGCCCTGTGCACGCTATGGCACATATTCATCAAAGCGTAATGAATCCCCTGAGGTCAGTTACGCGCTACAAATAAATTTTAGTTTCTGCATTACAGGCAATGGCGGTGAAAATTCAAAAACAAATTGCTGTATCCAAGCTAATTTTAGTTTCTGCATTACAGGCAATGCTGATAAAAGTACAAAAATAAATCGACGTATCCAGTTCAAAGCGTGTACCTGTACTCTGTCATTTTCAAATACCTTATATTTTTCTACGGATAAAAATTGCTCGTAATCAACGTTATCGTCTCTGAATGTGTGAACAGGTTCAGGATTGCATGAGAATCTGTTTGTCTGTGATTGTTCGGAATCTAAGTCACGTACTCTCTGTAAATTACATAAATTATACTGGCTCTGTGAGTGTGACAAATGTTCGCAATGTGCCGTATGCTGTGACGTGTTAGTGACTGAAACATTTCTCATTTTTGTCACTTTAATACGTTCGTCAATTTGGTTGATCTGTTGTTCAACTTTTTATCAATTTCCGTATCCAGAGTGTGTGAAAGTTATGGTGACTTTAAATTAAACTCGTGGCGTATCTGTATTGCGTTTTCTGAACATTGGTCAGTGACTGCATTAATTTCATCTCTAAGTGATTCTGTTATGTCTGCATGTCTATTACCTAATTCTTGTGCAACAGATCTAATTTCATCACTACTGTTACTAGCACAAGCCTTAATTTCGTTACGTAATTGTTCTTTAGTATCATGACGTTGCACGGTAACAGCTGTAACCTGTTCACAAAGTTGTTTGTTCTGTTCATTAACGTTGTCGTGTTTTTCGTTCGGCTGCTTAAACTTTCATTAAATTGTTTGATCGACCTGTCATATTTTTCATTAAGTCGTTTGCACGATTCATTAAGTTTGTCGCATTTTTCATTAACTCGTTTGAGATTTTCATTAAGCTGTTTGTTCTGTTCACTAAGTTGTTTGTGATTGAAGTCTTGTCTTTCACTCTGTTGTGTGGAGTTTTCATTAAGCTGATGTTTGAGATTTCCATTATTTTCATTAAGTTGTTTGAAATTTGCACTATGTTGTAGCAATAGTGCCATAATTTGATCCAACCCAATATTATCTACTCTATTCTCTGTGCTGTTTGATGGCGTACATGCAATTGTCACGTTTTGTGTAAGCATTTGGTCATTCTGTGATTCTCAAAAAGGTTTCCCAATCGGATGTGCACTGTTAGTCACTACCTCGGAATCAAATAAATCTGTCCTATTTTGAGTATACTGTTCATTTTCGTTAAGAAAATTCATCTGTTCACTATGCAAATTTTGCAAACCGGGTGTGTTAAACTGGGCAGCGTTCATTGTAAGAGAACGTACCGCGTCATCAGTTGTCTTTAAATTAACAGAGGACACAACTGAGTTTGTTTGCTCATCATTAGCATTAAAATCATTACTAGTGATCAGTACGCACTGATTGCCTGTAAATGGAGAATTGTCATCATTACACTGAGTGTCGCAAATATTATCGGTCAAATTATTAGAGTCGGTTATTTCGCTCATTACACATCGCGATGTACTGTTAACAGTTTTTCGCGGCATTTTCACTAATCAAAATTAAGCACAAATGAAACAAGGACAATGCAAAATGCAACAAACACAATTACAACAAAGAGCAACAAATTGCCGATGATCTGTGAAAGAAAGAGTGACAAATTAGTAAATGCGCTGCGCCAGATGCAAACTACGTTTAAGTAAATAAGAGCAGATATATGACTACTTATCAGAAGATTCACAAAGAAATACGATCCTGGCCGGATGTCGCCAAGTGTAACCTCCCCACAGAATTTTTATATGAAACCATGAACCATGAACCAAGCGTAAACTCCCCACAAAATTAATAATTAAATGAATTTTTCTAATATTGTAACCTCTGAACAAAATTAGTTCCCATTTATGATGTCTATGCTGAAATGCATTCACATTTAAAGTAACCTCAAAATTGAATTCGTAAATCCAAAAATAATAATAAAAACCAAATTAGTAACCTGATAAATTTTATGAGGACAGCAGCGCTGCCCTTCGGCCCTGTATTCTGAATAAAAAAGCAAAAATTCTTACCTCAATAAAAACTGCAAATATATCTGCTCTTACAAAATAATTTTCGACACAGCTTCATGCAATGCTGGCGTACATTTTTTTTGATTCTTGGAAGGAATGATCATGCATTGGAAATATTCTTTAAATTGAAATGAATGCTTTTCTTTAAAAAAGTTACTTTATATTGTAAAAATTATTATTGGGGCATTTTTTTTGGAACAAATTAAATGACAATTAACATACATTATTAGATATGCGCAAGGCTGCTTCTTTACCTTCTACAATAATACCCATCCTGCAGAGTCCTGACCAGAGTCCCGAGCAGAGCTGACAGCCGACACGCGCCGACTCCCGCCGACTCACACAGACTACTCAAGACTACTACTGTCGACTCGTGCAGACAAGCGCAGACTAGCGACAAGCAACAACTAACGACATACTACTCTCTGGTCAGAGACTCTGCCATGCCTCTCCCATCGCCGGCAAAGCATACGTCTTACACTGTAAATAAGTGTGTGTGTGTGTGTCTAAGTACAATCTAACTTCTGCACCATTTCAGTGCAGTAATGTGTTCATTGTAAATAAGTATTATAGTAGTTCTATTATATGTTTATTACCTTATAAACAAAAACTTTTTTTTAATTTTAAATTCACTGCATTAGTGTTTGTAAAATGATTCTTTCATATAGTGTTCATTTAAAAATGGCGATCATTCCACTTGGGACCTGTGGAAGGTACATTAGCTTATTTGTTTTGAAAGGGTACAGTACCGCCCGACGTTGAAAATAGGTACAACTTACTTCATTATTTTTGTCAGAACAACACATTTCTTGTGTAAAAAATAACTCAATTTCAATTAATACAGCGAAGCCGGATACAAGTGTGGGAAGGAATGACAATTTATTTATTTAATTGATCACATGTGCACTCCCACAAAATAAATCCCTACATCCAGTTTGGTGAGATCTGTGAAATGAATGAATGTATGGTCGTCTGCTAACCGCAGATAGTGAATGTGAATATATGATCATCTTTGAGACGATCCTTTGGCCACCTTTGGTGGGACCAAAGAGATGAAATTTACCTGAGCTTTGAGCGCCTGAAATGTGACTGACCAATACGGTAGCAAGGTGCTCCCCCACTTCGACAGAGGTGTGAGAGGACCTAGAGAACGGCCATGTTTCAGCACTCTGCCGCTGGATCTTGTGCTGTTAAGACCTGTTTAGTTGTGCTCCGTGATGACGAAAGAGTGGAGACATGGTATGCATGTGGAATATTTAAGAGTAGTTTGAAATAATAATTTCTCTATCTCAGGAACTTTTGTGGGGAGAATTAAATGTCAGGCAGGTAATATTAATGGGATTGTAGTAATCTTCGGAAGTGACCAACGGTCACAATGAAACCACGTGTAGCACTAAGTTGAAATACTTCCGTGTGCTTAAGTTAAGCTGAATTACTAGCGTGTGTACAATAAGTTGAAATATTTAAGAAATAGCGTGTGTACCATAAGCTGAGATATTTAAGAAATGGCGTGTACAGGACTTGAAATTAGAGACGAGTACTTCCACGTGGTGAGTACTGTGTGAGTCTCAATCTGTGTATGAGACAAAGGATAAAGAGAAGTACTCGTCCATGGTATCAGTTGAGGACTCGCGTGTGTGATGAATACGTTCTTAATATTACTTTGCGTGATATGATTCCGTGTGACGCTAGATTCAAACTCTGAGAGAGAAGCAAGGTGAGTCGGCCGTCTATCCAGCAACGCCACTTGGCTTGCATTGCACAGGAAGACGTGCATACATCTCCAGAGTTCATAGTAGGAAAGTAGAATTACAAAGTGGGGCAGTGTCGTGTGAAACTGGGATAAATATTAATTGAAGTGGGAAAGCTGAAAGTGATAGTGTTGTGACTATTTAGTGTTTTATATTTCTTATTGCAGTGTGATGTGTGTCATGTAATTTGGGTATGTGTGGTTTGCATGGGAGAGTAGCAAGGTAGTTTCAAAAGATTTGTGGGTTATGCTGTTCCTTCTGTACCGCTCGGTCTGGAGGATAGTTTCGTGATGATGATTGTGAGAGTCGAAGTGTGAGAGATAATAAAAGATCCACCATCCTATCCAGAAAGTGCACTGTAGCGTTAAATAAATTACGAGACCATAATTTAGAGATTCACCTATGTAAAGCCATGCCCACTGGGCGGAATTTCTCATGTGTTATTGTTGTAGGTTATAGAATTTGTGTGTTTAAGTTAGAGAATTTATCGGAATAAATAAGATAGTGAAAAGAAAAAGATTGGTGGACTGTCCCTTCGAATTGTATGTTGCCATGATGTCCCGAATTTATAATGTGTGCGCCATTCATATTCAGTGCGGTGGCCACGTGTAAACAAAAGCCGTTAAATAAAAGACAAAAAGTAAATGTGGTATTGCCAGTGCGTAGTGTACAGTCAGAGTTCTGTAAATTACTGATAGTCAGATGCGTGTTTCCGTTGCGTGTTATTCATACAGGAGGATAATTTGTAACTAAATAGTAAGATACGAGAGTTCATGTTACTCGATAAATTAAGAATGAATCCACTCGCTTGGCAGACCACTCATCTTGCAGGCCTGAGTGCTTGATGCCACAGTATGAGCAAGGCATGTGGGTGCCTCTCAGTTTCACTTGTAAATATTTGTCATGTATTATTGTTTTTCTGACATGTTCTACATCCTGGAGGACCTCCTCACCACGGATCAATTGGAATGGAAGTATATCTAATCTAATCGACGCGTATCAGGTCGAATGGAGTCCTGTGGTATAGCCATCCATGCTGCATTCACCTGGTTCCCAAGTTCATCTGTGGTGGGTGGCATGGGTCACAGCGCTGCACCCGTCGTTTCACTATGTACCACACGTTTTCGATTGGCCACGAGTCTGGTGAGCTGACGGGCCATGGCAATAGGCTGACATACTGTAACACCAACAAGGCACGTGTTCGTGCAACAACATGTGGTCGTGCATTGTCTTGCAGAAAAATGGCGTCTGAGGTGTTGTGCTGCAAGGATACGGCTATGGGTTGCAGGATGTCATACACGTAGGTCACGCTGGTCGTAGTGCCCTCTACACGCAGCAACTGTGATTTGTGGCTGTATCCAATAGCACTCCACTCTGCAACGCTCTGAGTTGGTGCTGTATGTCTTGTGCGAAAGCAGTCACTGTGATGCCGCTCCCCTTGTCTGCCGTGAACCAAAATGCGGCCATAATTTTCAAACAAACAGAAATTGGGTTCGTCCATAAACGCTATCTGATGCCATTCCTGTCCCCAGTGACGTCGTTCCATACACCATTGCTATTTACTACGTTTCTGCACCTTCGTCAAAGGTAGGTGGAGAGGTGGGCGATGAGCACGTGACCCAAGGCGTGATAAACGGCGACGGACTGTCAACCCTGATAGTGTACACTGATCCACTGTTGCGCCAGCGCCGAGAAGGACGCAGATCTGTCCTGCAATGCCATTCAGATGACGTATCTTCTCGGGGGATAGTTTGGGTGGTGCGGCCTGACACATCTCTTAAAGTTCTACGGCCTTCCGTGAATCATTCGGTCGACACCTGTTGCAATACCGAAACACTTAGTCCCACACTAGCAGCAATTTCCCCGCATGGATGCATCATATTCTCTCATGCCAATAATGCGCCCTCTTTCAGAATCACTGATCTGACGGTACGGTTCGCGCATACGTCAACGAGGCGTCTTGTACGTCTGCTTAAGTCACACTGGTCCTTTACCTACGGTTTATAGCGACAACGAGAGCCGCAGGTATGTTTACCGGTAGGCGATGCTGCGCCGCGAAATCCATGTTGACCTTTAATGGGCCAAACGACATGGTTCAAATGCTAATCATTTCTGCAGAACATACTAATGTACACGTCCTGTGAATATGAACGTTCTATCCTTAGTCGTTCAAGGTGTTCTGCTTTTTCTCAACATGAGTGCATTTTAAAAAGCACTTGTACCTTCGCAGTTCTAGCTCTACACAACACTTAAATAACCACACAACTTACACACCGGTAGAATGACAATAAAGTTTGCTCGGAGAGATCTTAACATCTTTGTTGTCGGTTTCTGTTGACAAACGTAAGTACACAGCCAAAAAAATTAGGAACCGCAGGAGACATCAGGTAAATACATTGCAGCACTGCCTCTAGGTAATGGCCTCATTTCGACAGGGAAGAGAGGTCTCAAGTTTTGTCAGTTATGCCACATCCAGTCACTCATTAACGTTAGACCCGTAGAGCTGCCACATTGTGCTGATGTTGATAAGTTTCACCCACTGTTAGAGGTGGGAAAAACCGCCATTTTAAAACCGATACCCGTATTTTAGTTTTTAATAATCGGTATTTGTTTGGTACCTGTTATAACAGGTATTGTTATGTTTTATTGGTCAGTTATAAAACCGATATATCAATTTGCCAAAGCAGCTATACTAAAATTTTTGGTTTTTAAAAAAAATTTCATTAAAAAAAGTTTTACAGGGATTTTTGTGGCTTCTCAAAGACTGGTGTCGTCTTTCAATCATATTCTTTCTGATGAAATGAGTCAACTTACTGATGGACACATAACAGAACGAGTATTTATGAACAGACTGAATTATAAATATTGGCGAGTGGATACATTCGTTATTGAAATTGTAGCTAACGTCATGTAACTGTCCCAGTTAAATATTGTGTTTTGCGCACTATCTAAACCGTTCATTTGAATTTTTCGGAAGAAGATTTTAGGTTTTGTCAGTAAAGAAATCAATTGTATTCAAATTACCATTAAAAAAATGATATACATTTGTCTGAAACCGGATTTTTCATTCCAAATAATTAAAGATAAAGATCGTTACTAAGTTTACACATAATGTTATTATTTGTCTGATTTTTCTGTGAAGTAATAAAAGTGAAAAAAATTACGGCAACAGTAATAAAAATCTTAATAGTTCATTCATAGTTTGCAATAGAAATAGAAAGTAGCTGACGTGCTGCTTGCGTCTCCATAATATGCCTTTGTCCGCTTGCATCCCTTGGAAACAAATAACTTCACACTTGAAATGGTGTTCTGGAACCTAGTATTCACCCTTCAGCGCTGACTATTCGTAATGCCCAAACAGTGGTATGATCCTCGCATACAACATGAGTTCTGAGCAGAGATTTAAAAACTCAGAATCGCTGAGAGTGAGAGCTCGAGGCTAGAAAATATTTTTACAAATCTTCAGATTTTACTTGCTTAAATTGTCAAACGTTTTTACAAAGTCTTGTTACTTTATTTTTCTGTAACATTCTATACAGACTGATTCTTATTAACATTAAAAAAAAAAAACCGAAGCGACGTAGACTGAGGCAAATAATTTGATATAAAACACATGGGGCCGCAAATGTCCGGAAATACATCCCCCCTCCCCCCCAAAAAAAAGTTGAACATGTGACATCACCAAATGACGTACCTCGCCATATTTGCAGCGATTACTGTTGTCGATTCTACCCTCGCCTATAGGCGACAATGCTACACATCGCTCCGCTAGGCTATTATTTTTTTGAACACCTTTTGTAAATGTGATCTGTTGTAAATGAAGGAAGTTGCAAAATTATCGTTCTCGCTGTAGCGAGGCTAAAGCTTTTCTTATTTTGCTTTTCTTTCTTTTTGTCCCTTCTTTTTTTGTTTACGGGCTTCATTTAGTATAGAAGACGTAGGTTATTTACTAGTAGCGATGAAGCTCGGAAGCTTATAATCATTTACTTGTGACGCAATACGCTATTTTTTGTTGGACTGAACTTTTCAGTAAAACAGCGGGGACCGCGAGACAGCTGAATGAAATAATAAATATTACCTTAGTGTAAACACAAATTGTCTAACCAAATGAGAAAAGATACTTCCTGCCACAAGCACGATTCGAACCCTGAGCCTAACGCTCTATAGTCATGCATGTAGGCCTGGAACCATACCAATTTGGGTACTTGACTTGGATTGTGAAGATCAAGCGCAACAGACTAATGAGCTCAACCACTGTATGCGGGGCTAGGTACGTCATCTGGTGATGTCACATATTATCCACTTTTCGGGTGTTTCCTGACGTTTGCGACCCCATGTATCTTACATTAAATTATTTGTCTCATCGTCATCTTCGTCGCTTCGGGGGTTTTTTAAACGCTAATAAGAATCAACCTGTATGTGCACCTAGATGAAACATTCCAGGGTTTACACTTTAGGAGGATTATACATAACCGAATTCGATAGTAAGAATAATCTAAACATGGAAGTGGTGATACTTTTTCTTTATCATAAAGCTCAGTATATGTCTCCTTACATTTTGTATTTTTCCATTTTCAGAAAGTACTGTTACTGTTTGGACATAAAGCTGATGCAGAGTACGTCTCAGGTCGAGGGCCTAAGCTCCACAGAGCAGAACGCAAGCATCTGTTGTGCGACGGACTACAAATGACGAAGCTGTGTTACTTACATTCCATAAGGTTTATGCATTACAAGCAGAGAAATGTGGCGTTGCCCAGGTAATTACTCGTACTTGTAGCTGTGCGTCCAGGCACGTGCCACGCAGCTTCCAGCCTTGTACTTAATGTTTATTACATCATATCGTCTAAACTATGTCCGCCCCAGGCAGCAGAATGGTTTGCCGGCACGGTAGCTCAGCGTGTTCGGCCAGAGGGCTGCGTGCCCTATGTAATAAAAAAAAACTTAGTCAAGGAATCAACGATCAACTTTAACGGATGTCTTGTGACGTCCGCCCAGACCAAACGCAACGAACTATATCGAACAAAATGACAAAAAAAAAAAAATTGTCAGCGTGACGGATTGTCAATTCTCTGGGCCAGGGTTCGATTCCCGGCTGGGTCGCGGAATTTTCTCCGCCCAGGGACTGGGTGTTGTGCTGTCCCCATCATCATCCTGTCATCCTCATCGACTGCAGGCTGCCGAAGTGCCATCAAATTGAAAGACCGGCGCCCGGCGAACGATCTGCCAGACGGGGAGTGGGGGGTGGGGAGGGGGGGGGGGGGGGGTTGGGGGCCTAGCCATACCATTAAAAAATTCTGGAGTATGAGTCTTACATTGATACAATTTTGTACGTAGATTCAACGGCACATGTGGATACTATTGTTGCGAATTGAGTTAGTAGCAACGAAGTAACAAATTTACACGTCATGCACGATGCGGCAATTTTCCACACTTCTTACTATTTATGACGGCATTTCTTATGAACTATCTGTCGTACAATTACTGAATATTGTAGGTCCATTAAGCGATATAGGTAGTTACTACCTCCGACATTTATAGCGAAAAGAGTTAGTAGTACAGAAGTAATAGATGATGCGGCAATTTTTCACGTATCTCATTGTTAATTAAGTCATATCTCCTAAACTACACGTTGTACAATGAAATAATTTTGCAGTTACATTCAATGCTATATGTGCATGCTGTATGCAAAATGCGCCGCGAATACAGTTAGTAGTAAAGAAATAATAAATTATAACGTTATGCCTCACGCGGCGCTTCTACTAAATGAACAGCGAAAAAGCAGTAATCGACAAACTTTTGTCCATTCATCATTTTTAAGGAGCTGCCAGCGAGAAAAAACTTCGTTAAGGTTTGAAATTATGTGTAAAGTTTGTTGCAAGTCGCTAAGTGCTCTCCTTTTCAAATACTGGGTGAATCAAGTCAGTAATTCACTTTTCGCGTCCTACTATACTTTTTTATCCCCATCGCCACCCCATTCGTAGGTAGGTGGCTCTTATACCTACAGCTATTCGTGCCTGATAGCAAAGTATATGTATACCAAGTTTGGTTGGAATTAGTCCATTGGTTTAGGAGGAGATGTGGAACGTACATAGATACATAAACATACTTGCATACATTTTTATAATATGTACGGAATCTCTAAAAATTGATTAAAAAATAATCTCATATCCAACTGACACTGGAAGTGCGTAATGAGAACACGGAAATATTTATAACGATATGATATGTTCTACACTATGTGATCAAAATTATCCGGACACTTGGCTGAAAATGACAAGTTCGTGACTTCCTCCATCGGTAACGCTGGAATTCAGTATGGTGTTGGTCCACCCTTAGCCTTAATGACAGCTTCCTCTCTTGCAGGCATACGTTCAGTCAGGTGCTGGAAGATTTCTTAGGGAATGGCAGCCCATTCTTCACGGAGTGCTGCGCTAAGGAGAGGTATCGATGTCGCTCGGTCAGGCCTGGCACGAAGTCGGCGTTCCAAAACATACCAAAGGTGATCTGTAGGATTCAGATCAGGACTCTGTGCAGTCCAGTCCATTGGAGGGATGTTATTGTCGTATAATCATTCCGCCACAGGCCGTGCATTATGAATAGGTGCTCGATCGTGTTGAAAGATGCAATCACCATCCCCGAATTGCTCTCCGATAGTGGGAAGCAAAAAGGTGCCTAAAACATAAATGTAGGGCTGTGCTGTGATAGTGCCACGCAAAACAACGAGGGGTGCAAGCCCCCTCCATGAAAAACACGACAACACCATAACACTACAGCCTCCGAATTTTACAGTTGGCACTACACACGCTGGCAGATGACGTTCACCGGGCATTCGCCTTAACCACACCTTGCCATTGGATCGCAACAATGTGTACCGTAATTCGTCTCTCCAGATAACGTTTTTCCACTTTTCAGTCGTCCAATGTTTACGCTTCTTACACCAAGCGAGACGTCGTTTCGCATTTACCGGGGTGATGAGTGGCTTATGAGCAGCCGCTAAACCATGAAATCCAAGTTTTATCACCTCCCGCCTAACTGTAATAGTACTTCCAGTGGATTCAGATGCAATTTGGAAATCCTGCGTGATGGTCTGGATAGATGTCTGCCTATTACACATTACGAACCTCTTCAACTATCGGTGGTCTCTGTCAGTCAACAGACTAGGTCGGCCTGTACGCTTTTGTGCTTTACGTGTCCCTTCACGTTTCCACTTCACTATCACATCGGGAGCAGTGGACCTAGGCATGTTAAGGAGTGTGGAAATCTCGCGTACAGACGTATGTCACAAGTGACACCCAATCACCTCACCACGTTCGAAGTCCGTGAGTTCCGCGGAGCGCTTCATTTTGCTCTCTCACTATGTCTAATGAGGTCGCTGATATCGAGTACCTGGCAGTAGGTGGCAGCACAATGCACCTAATATGAAATACGTATGTTTTTGGGGGTGTCCCGATACTTTTGATCACATTGTGTATATACTGACTGCAAACTTATCGTAATTCGGTTCTGTGTTGTTAATCCCATTTAGCTTTTCAATACTGTTTAAGTATCATCGTTACTTTCATCATCTTCTTCCTCTTCTTAAGGCTGTGAATTGTTGGTGCAACGACTCTTTATTTTCTGAGCTGCCCTCTTCCTTTCCTGATAATTTTGCCACATTGTGATCGACAAAACATCTTCCTCAGTCGTCTTTCTTGGTTTGACTGCAGTAAGCATGCTCTGATAGATGTAGGTTGCAGAGTTGCCATTCACTGATGAAGAAGCTTACACAGATTAGACAACCGTGATGGGCTACATCAAACCAGTCTTCGGACTGAAGACCACACTAACAATCTGCATGTTAAAAAGTTATTGTATCTAAACAAATTTCCTATAACTTTGCATTCCTTTTAGGGTTTTATGACCTCTTTCAAGCCAGTTTCATTGGATTTTCCTTGCGTGCAGCTACTCATTGCTAGAGTTCTGGAACGTCACATTTCCATCGTTCCAAAGGTTTTTTGTCTGTATTCGGACTGCGATATGGAAGGTGACATATCCTGCGACATTTTTCCGAAGTGCAGTAATTGTGGAGAATACTAAGAATAAGTTTGGTAAAGTAGATGAAATTAATTTCCGTATGCATAGTCTGGTACACTATAACTGCTATTTACCCCACCGGAAGGGTGTAACTGCATATGTTTGTTATTGCTAGTGTGGTATTATTACTGTAAGGCAGCTGAGATGTCCATGTTTTTTCACTGTCACGTAGAAGGATGCCACCCTCGAGAATAAATATTTTCATACCACTTCTTTTCGGTTAACTAATCTCCGGAATTAAAATTATCTTCCGTAAAACTACGTTGTTTCTCTGGTAATAGCTCGTTATCTGCAGTCAACTTTGCCGTCTCGTCATCGCACTGCGTTTGAGAAACTTCACAGATTAAGTACATAACGGAAGTTAAAATAATATTTGATTTCTTAAGAGAACCTGTTACGTTCATGTATTTTACGAATAATTCAGGCGGATATTTGTCTCTGATGCTTGACGTTTCCGTGTTTGAATACGGGGTGCGATTTACTCATATCCATTTAAACATATCTTACTGTGCATAGCACATAAAAGGGAATGTGGAATAGACCGCTGTCACAGGTTCCACGAACGGCGGACAGAATGCGGCACTAACAGTGTGCAGACGGTGCAGCTCTCTAGTTCGCGATGAGTGCTGCCACCTGTCTACCAAACAATACATTAGCAGCACTCCGCTGACACAGAACGTTCTGCCAGCGGGAAATTTAAGATCCGGTATTACTTATAAATACATTCTCTGTTTTGACCAAACTTTTCAGACAATGAAGAATAAAACTGTATATCGATGGACGTGAGTTTGACGATCAGAGTTTATTAATTAACAATAAGTACCAAAGTGTCTGGATAACGATAGACAGAAAAGGATATTTTCGTATTAAGTGAGTTCTCAATTAATTTTCAAGACCTCACTTGGTTTTCTGAAGTTTTATGTGATATCAGAAGAGGAAGATACGGTCACAGTCTAATGCCGCATTGACAGAAGCGTTATAAGAGACAGAGCTCTTAAGAATACAGGAGAACTAATCTTGCAATAAAAGTACCCAATTCATATCCATAAGTGTCATGATCTAACCATGTCCCACGCAAGTCTTTGCATCGCTCCTGTCGAACCTTTGAATAGGCTAAACTGCTGTGCTCTGAAAAGATTAAATAACGTCTCGATATTCCAAGTCTAGTTCTCTATTTTTTTTTCTCTGAATAAAACGAATACAAGAAGATAAATTTCTGAAAAATACGCACTATTCAGAACAATAGTAAGAAATAATTGGTTTTAGCAGAGCTAGGAAACGAGAGACAAACAACTGGAAAAATTACACCGGAAGTGCGAATACCGAAGATAACATACAGACGAAACAAACGGTAGCTTGGAAGGAAGAGATCCAGTACTATTCACGTACTCAGAAGAATTTTGTGGCGGTAGCCGAAGGAAGAAGCCGAATTGATAGAAATAGAAATACATTGATCAGTACTGAATGTCCCCCAATGACTTCCAACTTTATCTAGCAGATAACAGACTAACAGGTTGATAAAAGAAGATTATTTCAAACACAATTACAACATTTCAGTGCTGGTTATCTTCGCTTGTCACTTCTCGTTCGTAGACGCAGTCTCTCTAAACACAGTGCTGTGAGCTAGCTATCGTTGGCATTGAACAGAAAGCGTTCAATACCGGTCGATACCACTTAATTACTAGTTATTCAACTACCGGAAGGGACTCTTCCTACCGATTAATCGTTGCTTCCATTTTTGTCTTAACATAGCAAATGACGACAGCATTGAACCAACAGGAAATGAGATTTCAGCTCTTCCGAATTCTAACGAGAGCCTTTGAAATCCGGAAGCGACACTTCTTCTTCAGTAAGTTCTCAGCTGCCCTCAACAGAAATAAAAATTTTTGGTAATATTTCGGATCAACAGCCAAAGCCTCTGAGGTACATGTGGTAGTCAGACATGTGGAATGTTCAGTTACGGTGACTGATACTGCGATAAATGAAAACTATAAAACCAATTAGTTGACAGCGACTGCTTCGAGGTCTACATAAATACTCCGCAAGTCTCCTTACAGGGCCGTGTGGCCAATTCACCCGCCCCCTTGCTTATGTCTTTGAGCCGTAAATGCTTGTAGGTCTCCGTGTGAGCCCAAGTCTCACTAACTTATCCTTTGTGGTCTTTTCACGGGGTACGTGTATGAGGGAGCAGTATTTTGGTTTTTAGGAACGTACGCTCTCGGAATTTTAACGGCAAACTACACAGCAAAGAAAGAAGGAAGGAAGATTGGGTTTAACATCCCGTCGGCATCGAGGTCATTAGGGACGGAGCAGAAGCTCGGATTGTGTCAAGGATGGGGAAAGAAATCGGCAGTGTCCTTTCAAAGAACCATCTCGGCATTCGCCTGGAGCAATTTAGGGAAATCACGAAAAACCTAGATCTGGATGGCCGGATGCAGGTTTGAACCGTTGTTCTCCCTAATGCGAGTCCAGTGTGCTAACTAACCACTGCGACAACACTGCGATATACCTCACCTTTTTTGCGGCATCTGCTACTGGACTTGGATGGGCATTACCAAAACCATGATGGATCGCGTTCCTCTTTTGGATCTTCTCTGTTTCCTCTGCCAATGGTACTTGCTAAGGTCGAAGACGTGAGAAGCAATACTCAAGTGCCGATCGAACTAGGGTTTTGTAAGCCACCTCCTCCATCATGAGAATTCTTCAGTTAAATCTCAACCCGCCATTTGCATTCGTACTATTAATTTGACATTGCCTGCTTTAACTATGGACCTTGTCAAGGTGGATTGGGTTATGTGCCTCTACGATGCAATAGACATGCCATACGTATAACCACATCGAAGGGATATTATGGAGAGGTCATAGAAACATATGGTTCCTGTAGAGGGGCAGCAGCCTCTTCAGGTGTTTCAGGGGCAACAGTATTAATGATCGATCTGTGCTTGAAACAATAGCCAGTATGACCTGAAAGACTGAAAATAACAGGAAACTACAGTCGCTTTATTTCCTCGAGAGCAAACAGCACTACTGTATGACTCAATAATGATGGCATCCTCTTGAGTAAAGTATTCCAGTGACAAGATAGCCGCGCATTCGGATCTCCGGGCAGCAACTACTCAGGAGAATGTCGTCATGAGGAAAAACAAAACTGGAATTCTACATGTAGGAGAGAGAGAGTAGAATGTTAGAGATCCCTTAAGAGAAATGGATAAGTTGAAGACAAATATAGCGGGAATTGCTAATTGCATTGCAGGACGAACAGGACCTCTGGCCAGGCAGTACAGGGTTACAAATACATAAGCAAATATGGGTAATGCAGAGCTAGAGCTAATAATCAATAAGAAAACAGGAATACGGTTAAATACGTCACAGTGAACGCATTATCGTAGCCAAGACAGACACAAAGCCGATATCCACCACGGTAGTACATGTTTTTACTCCAACGCTCTCTGGAAATGCCAACGAAATTGAAAGAATATATGATGAGACATAAATTATTCAGGTAGTTAATGGAGTCGAACATTTCATTTTGATGGGGACTGGAAGTTGTTACCAGAAAAATGTCAAGGAAAAATAGTAGCACAATATGTTCCCAAAGCAGGCAGGAAAGTATAATACGCTGTCATCATAAACTAACATATCTCCGTTACGAATTTATGTATTTGATGAGACACAAAGGACTTACAGACATTGACTATGAACGGATGTTAATTCAAATCAACAGGGAAAGTAGAAAATCAGTGCCAGACTGGGATTCGACCCCAGGTCTCCTGCTTAACAGGCAGATGCGTTGCCCACTGCGTCATCCGGACACAACTGCGCAGACTACCATAGCACGCCTCCTGCCAGACCAAATTCTCATCTTGTCCACATTACTCGCGGCATTTTACCGACTCCCATAGGGGCTCGAGCATGGTGTCCATCTTCACTGAAGAGATCTCTGGCCATCTTCGTTTCAAAAGTGACAGGTACATTTCACTATAGTGGCATTATACTATAAGACGTTGTAAATCTGTTAAGTGCATGGGTGAGGAAAAAGGGAGGAAATTACGTAATCAGTGTAATTTCAAATTAATACGCAAATAAAAAACAATTCTTTGAACAGCTTACCATCCATCCACGCTCTTTTTTTTTTTTTTTTTTTTTGTTTCGATATACGGGTAAGGACTTCATGTTGGAGTTTTCAAAAGCTCTGGGCCTAGCAGATTTGCCGATCAGCATTAAAGGCAGTTACTGATTACCAGCAGTGTTGCTACACGCTGATAAAGCCACACCTTTTTGCTCTTTTTAAAACCAGGAGCATGGTTTTCTGCTTTTGATGCCAGGCTTTTTGTTGGCAATGCCCTAAAATTGAGGCCAGTATCGTCAGCGTTATAAATTTGTTGGGGACAATACTTTCCCTCTCTTATCATTTAAAAAAAAATGGTTCAAATGGCTCTGAGCACTATGCGACTCAACTTCTGAGGTCATCAGTCGCCTAGAACTTAGAACTAATTAAACCTAACTAACCTAAGGACATCACACACATCCATGCCCGAGGCAGGATTCGAACCTGCGACCGTAGCGGTCACGCGGTTCCAGACTGAAGCGCCTTTAACCGCACGGCCACACCGGCCGGCATCTTTTTTTTTTCAAACTCACCCAAGTATTCCTTCGCTGCATCACGGTCAGAAGAAAGCTTCTATCCAGTAATTGTTAGCTGACGGATTTCATGACGTTTTTTGAATCTGTCCAACCAACCCGTAATCGCACTAAAAGACTCATCATCATTCATTAACTTGCTCAGGTAAACAGCCTTCTCCTGAACCAATGCTCCACTCAGAGGAATTCCCCTTTCTCTTTCCTGCGTAAACCAAAGGAAAAGAGCTTCATACATTTTATCGTACTGGGACTCTTTCAAAGTCTGCCGAATTTCGATTGTTTTTCCCGAAGAAGTTGCACAGGACTGATCAAGCTTCTCTCGGTTCGTCTTCCAATCACAAATGGTTGCTTTACCGACACCCAGTTCGGTTGCCAGTTTAGATACATTCTCACCATTGTCTATCCGCTTCAAAGCACTCAGTTTTTCTTTGAGAGTTAACGTTGTACGTTTCCATTTACTCGTGACGAAAATACGTACACCAGTACACCTGAACGAATACAGTGCAACTATTACGCGTGCCAGCGATCGATAACTAACGTAACCAAGCGCTTTGCGAGCCAACTTGCAGTGCACTCACCTCAGACACTACAAAGGTCTCAACAGTGCACAACAACAAGGGCAGGGAGTGAGAGTGAGCCATTTCTCCTACACTTGTTCCCATTTGTTACCAAGGTGTACCTACTTATCTGCTTGGTATACTTCATTCTAGAAACTCGTCACCGTAATTCCGGCTAATCCGAACAAATCGGTAATCCGAACAAGCTCCGGTCCCAATTAGTTCGGATTAACGGGACTCTACTGTATTGCTAAAAATGTAAAACATATTTATAAACTCTTCATACCTGTCATTGGTGAATAGGTAGACTGGCTTTAGTACTGCTTGATGTAACTTGATGTTACACGGCTTACCTGTAAAAAAACAAACGGAACTTGGGTTTAAATACTGCACTGATAAATGTATTACGTACAATATTCAACAGGAAACAGCCTGTAGTCTTGAAATATGTATAATGCAAACACGTTGTTGTCGTTTTTGTTATTGTGACCTTCAGGCAGAAGCTAATGTGATGCAGCTCTGCATGCTAGATTATCCCGTGAAAGTTTCTTCATCTCCGCTTAACTACTGCGAACTACACCCGCTTGACCTTGGTTACTGTAGCCTGGCCACAGTCTCTCTCTACAGTCTTTGTCTTCCACGCTTCCCTCCAAAATTCATACCTCAGGTTGTATTTTATCAAAGTATCCCTTCATTTAGTCAAGTTGTGCAATAAAGCTCTTTAATCTCCAATTCGATTCAGTACGTGTTCATTAGTTACTGTACCTCCCCGTCTAATGTTTCAAAAACCTCTACTTACTTCTTGTCTGTACTGGCTAACCTCTGCGTTCCACATCCATGCAAGGCTAAACATCATGCAAATATTTTGAGAAAAGAATCTGTAACACTCAAATTCGTATTTGATACTGACATATTTGTCTTTTTCAGAATTTTTTCTTTTTTTTGCGTTGAAAATCTGAGTTTATATCCTCTTTACTCCTGCCGTCATCAGTTATTTTACCCCACTAATAGAAGGAAGCGTCTACTAGTGTCTCACTTCCAATTCTGTTAGCTTCATATGATATATTCAATTACGTTTCGGGACTGCAACCGGATTACGTCGACTTCTTGCCTCGACATTTCGGCTCACAACCATTCAGTTACCTTCAGGTGAGCGTTTTGCACTGGACATTGCTAAATCACATCTCTAACTTCATACTAAAAATTGGCGCGGAGACGTATGCGCAAAGACTGCCGCTACGTGAACGAACGACCTATGTGGAGTTTCGCTCCCTCTTCGAATATTGTGCGCAGGTGCATGCATAATGGCCGCTCGCGAAGGTAAAATTTGTCCTCCAAAAGTCACTCATTAAAACCTATAGGGCACTTCCTGTTGACGTAGAATCATGAAATTTTGCAAGAAGTAAGGTTTCAAAGTTCAAGTAAAGGAAAATAAAATCAGAAAATTCTTAATTTGTAATTATATCACACGAAAAAAATTCTTTGGTCACTTGTTATCAAAACTTGAAATTAAAACATTTTCGAAAGACTTTGAATCCCTGGGGCCGATAGAATACTTGTATGAATATCGATAAAAGGAAAAAATGATCGAGGGTCTCGATTCCCGGAACGGATGAACTGTCTATACACATAATTAGCTTTGTTCCGAAGCCTTAATGCGGGAGTCCTATACGCACCTTGCCAACTTTAGAACTATTTAGGCTTTTTTACACTTGGCTTTTTGGAGACAAAGTTATTGAATGAACAGAACAATGTGGCGCATATACTGTACTATTCCACCAAAGTTTTAAAACCTGATGACTCTCAACATTTATTTCTACTTTCGCTATCTGACGTAATGAAACCTTTAAATAAATTGCTACCCCGTTTCACTGATGTAAAAGATACTATCAAAATCACATTTAAGTACCTGGCAGAGGGTTCACCGAACCACCTTCACAACAGTTCTCTATTAATCCAATCTCGTACAGCGTGCGGAAAAAACGAATACCTATATCTTTGCGAGCGATCTTTGATTTCCCTTATTTTATTATGACGACCGTTACTCCGTATGTAGGTCGGCGTCAAAAAAAAAATATTTTCGCATTCGGAGGAGAAAGTCGGTGACTGAAATTTCGTGAGAAAATTTCTCCGCAACGAAAAACGCCTTTGTTTTAATGATGTCCACCCCAAATCCTGTATCATTTCAGTGACACTCTCTTCCCTATTTCGTGATAATACAAAACGTGATGCCCTCCTTTGAACTTTTTTATGTATTCCGAGAATCCTATCTGGTAAGGATCCCACACCGCGCAGCTGCATTCTAAAAGAGGACGGACAAGCGTAGTATAGGCAGTCTCTTTAGTAGATCTATTACATTTTATAAGTGTCTTGCCAATAAAACGCAGATTTTGGTTAGCCGCCCCCACAACATTTTCTATGTGTTCTTCCAATTTAAGTTTTTCGTAATTGTAATTCCTATGTATTTAGTTGAATGTATGGCCTTCAGATTTGACTGATCTATCGTGTAACCAAGTTTAAGGGATTCCTTTTAGCACTCATATGGATGATTCACACTTTTCGTTATTTAGGGTCAATTGCCAATTTTTGCACCATACAGATGTCTTTTCTAAATCTTTTGCAATTTGCTTTGATCATCTAACGACTTTGCTAGTCAATAAACGACAGCATCAATTGCAAACAATTTAAGACGGCTGCTCAGATGGCCCCCTAAATCGTTTGTATAGATACGGAGCAGCATAGGGCCTATAACACTACCTTGGAGAACGCTGGAAATGACTTCTGTTTTACTCAATGACTTTCCGTCAGTTACTACGAATTGTGACCTATATGACAGGAATTCACAAATCCAGTCACATAACTGAGACGATATTCCACAAGCACGCAATTTCACTACAAGCCGCTTGTGAGGCACAGTGTCAAAGCTTTCTGAAAATCTAGAAAGACGGAATCAAATTGAATTCTCTTGTCAAAGGCACTCATCACTTCGTGTGAGTAAAGAGCTAGTTGTGTTTCACAAGAACGATGTTTTCCAAATTCTTGTTGACTGTGTGTCAATAGACCGTATTCTTCTAAGTAATTCATAATGTTAGAAAACAGTATTGTAAGAGGTTCATTAGGGGTTCATTACTATTCGCTAGCGCACTTGACCAGATGTAATTTCGATGGACTGCTCACGCGCTGCCTGCGATATGGAATATCTATGCTACAGTAGAATCGCAGGTCAGAGCAGTGTTGGCAGTAAGTCGAGTTTAGTAGCTCGCGAAGAGCAGTCGTGTTTTGTAGCTCGCACAGAGCACTTGAGTTCTGGAGTTCGGACAGAGCAGTGTCGCGGTTGACTTGTGTTGGGCCGGTCGTGCAGAACGATGGCGGTGACTGAGGGATGTGCTATAAGGTAAAAGAAAAAAATATATTGTTGTTCTTTGTTGCCGCGCGCATATGTTAATTGCCACAACTGATATAACCACAATTGTAATATTAAAGTCCCATGTAATTCCTTGCAGAAATGTTGCAATAATAACCTTTGTTCTGTAGAAAACTTTTACCAGTCATTTATCTGAGTTTAAAGATTTTACGAATTTTTTCTGTGCATACTCATACTGATTAAGCAAAAGAAAATCAGTTGTTTTCCTGGAAATGAAAGTCTAGTGGCCAGCATTGCACTGGGCTGTGCCAAAAATTTCTTATAGGAGCATATATGTAGATAGCGTTATCCGGCGACATTATTGTGAGGTAAGAATTTTTCAGTTTATTAGGGATGATTCCACAGGGCCATGACGCAGCGCTGTTGACGTCAAAACTTATTGATCTCGATATGCAGTCAGTCTTTAATGGAAGGTCGCATTAAAATTTGAAATTTCATTATTGGAAAAAATTTATCTATTGGGAACTTAAACGAGATTTTTCTGTTGGGAGGTTACACTAAATGTGAATATTATAATTATTTTTCTTTTGGGAGGCTACACTATATGTTCCAAAATCCTGCTGCATATCGACTTTAATGATGTGGACCTGTAGTGTAGTGGATTATCCTGTTGCCTTTCTTCAATATTGGTGTGATCTGAGCGACAGTCTTTAGGTACGTATGGTTTCGTCGAGCGAGTGGTTGTGCATGATTGTTAAGTATGGAGCTATTGCATCAGCATACTCTGCACGGAACCTAATCGGTATACAGTCTGTACCGGAAGACTTGCTTTTGTTAAGGGATTTAAGTTGTTTCACTACTCCGAGGGTATCTACTTCTACGTGACCCATGTTGGCAGTTGTTCTTGATTCGGACTCTGGAATATTTACTTCGTCCTTTTTGGTGAAGGAATTTCGGAAGGCTGTGTTTAGTAACTCTGCGTTGGCAGCTCTGCCGTCGATAGTATTTCCATTACTATGGCGCAGAGAAGGCATTGATTCTGTCATGCCGTTCGCATACTTCACATACAACCAGAATCTCTTTGGACTTTCTGTCAGGTTTTGAGACGAAATTTCGTTATGGAAACTATTATAAGCATCTAGTATTGAAGTCCGCGCTAAATTTCGAGCTTCTGTAGAAGATTGGCAATGTTGGAGATTTTTCATTCGTTTAAATTTGTCGTGTTTTTTTCGTTGTTTCAGCAACTGTGTTCTGACCCGTATAAAAAGACAAACACCTATCAGAAAATGTTGCAATTCGACGGCGGCAGTATTGTGGCGTATCGAGGCAGTGGTTTATCATTCTATGATATTACTGCTCTTGTTGGTTGCTATACCACGACTGTCATGTGAATAACGAATGGGTGTGTTCTGGTGGGCCATAACGTCATACAGGATCCCAACAGTGCCACACGAGTACCGCCCGAGAGGACAGACTAATCACTCGGTCCGCCGCACAGTGTAGCACAGCCACGTCACGCACCTTGAGTCAAAAATGGGCAAGTTTCCAGCAAGACAAGGGCCCACACGGACAATGAGACGGCGTCTGGAGCACCACGGACTCACCACAGCACGGTAACTGTTGTTGCGGCGTCCCTTCATGCGGCAGTGTCCAGCGACTACACTGGACACATCTGTGGCACCACAGTTGTCGGTTCCCGCGTACAGTACCCATGTATGGCGGCCGGCTGTGAGGATGAGAGACGTTGGTGGACTTCGTTCATCATCCATACTTTCCCATCTGTGGTTTGCACCGCCGGTGGTTTGGACAGCGAGTGTTATGTTTATGATGATGTGTTAATGCCAATGGCTGTGCGCTATCTTCTAGGTCTCTGTGAAGTTATCTGTCAACTAGATACTGCAAGACCGCAGGATCTCGTGCCGTCCTGACCCACCTCAATACACTGCTTCCCTAGCCAGCACGTTCTATAGGTCTCCCACCAACTGAAAACATCCGCTCACTGGTTGCTCAGAGACTGGCATCCCACTGCTTACCAGACACAGTGATTGATGAACTCTGACGTATAGGTGGAGCTGCAGTTCGAATCGATGCCCATCTGCCTGAGATGGCTTTTCTTTGTACTAAACTTTTCACAGTTTACATCCAGAAATGACCTACAAATTTAATCATATGTACTTTGTACTATACTTTATAAGCACAATAAGTAAAATTTCGTTGCTTATTATCCACCCCCCCCCCTGGTGTTGCTATTTTAATAGCTAGCAGTCTATAACAGATAAAGGAGATAGTCTATAAGAAACAACAACAGTGTAGCAGGCATCGCACAAGGCAAAAGAGGCTCCCTATGAAGAGCAATTCTTCAAGCACCCCAAAATATAACCTTGAAAACAGAAAAAGATTAATGAAAAGCTATGTCTGCAGCATCGCTCTGATTCAGTGCGAAATATGGACACGAGGAAGAAAGAAAGAAAAAATATTAGAAGCCTTTGAAATATAGTGTTACAGCAGACGGTTGAAGATCCGACGGATTCCAACGAGTGAACGATAAAAAAAATCTGATGAAGATTATACACTGTTCAAAAGAATCAGGGGAACATGACTTTGGGCACTAGGCATACTCCACTGGGCAATACTCGAGGAACAAAGCTGTAACATTACATAATGTCATGTAAGAGGCTTCCGAGCATTCTAGTAAAGCCTACCTGTCATCTCATGTTCCGTCTACAATCGATAACGCTCTTGTCCTTGTTCTGTCTTTCCACTTGGACTTCTGAAGATGGAGATAATCCCGAAACGTGTCTTGCGTACTTCATGATGAATAAAGTCATTCTTCCTTGTATGACTTTTTATGCGACCTAGCCAGCTTAACTAGACATCTACGAATATTTAAATAACTGAGGACTACGTATGTTAGCAAATTATACCCTGACCATTCACAAATTAAGTACGCAACAAAAGATCATCTTATCCTCATTAATTTGCATTACAAGAACTGAAAAGTCCAACAGGTGTTGGGAAGCAATCGTTCATCCCGTCATCCTGTGTGTTTTTTATTGGACTGTGAGAGCTTAAAAAATGTACATGCCCTCCCTGAGCATGTATCAACGCCTGACACACCAATTTGGCTTGCTCCGTTTGTCTGCGGTGGTATTCATTCTCATTCTTCAATGAGAGCCTGTAAGGGTACTTAAAATTCTGTGGTGGGACAGGACGGCTACGAACATGTCTGCCAAGCATGTCCTACACATGCTCGGTGCTATTTAGGTCGGGACTCACCGCTGTCCATTTCATTAGTTTAGTGTCCATGTTTTGAAAGACATCCCAGGTGACGCCCGCAGCATAGGCTCTGGAATTATCTTGCATGGGCAGGAATTCAGAACCACCACCAACGCAGCAGACACCACATGATCCATCAGGATCTGTTCGATGTACAGCCTGGCAGTAAGGCGACTACGAACAACGACAAGATCCAAACGGCAGTCAGCACTGAAGCCTGCCCACCTTACCACAGAACGTTGGCCGAATCTGTCGATTTTCTGAACATCATTTGGTAGGTACCGCTCACCAAGGCGTCTCCACACACGAACATGACTGTCACCTTGCGTCAGAAGAAATCTAGACTGGTTTCTTAGGAAAAGGTTTCGCCAATGACGAAGTCAGCAGTTGACATCAGAAAGGCAGAACTGAGGCGAGCTGCTAGATTATGATGTAGCAAGCGGAGTACTCGAACAGGATATCGTGGTAGTAAGGTCGTTTCTCGTAACCTGTTCCTCACAGTGGCCCTTTTGAGATCGTCGTGCAGTGCCCCGCCGATAGCCGTACGACGTCCTACTGCAGAGATAGCTATATAATCGTCTTCACGTAGTGTATCAGCAACCTTATCCAACGTCACCGCGTACTGCCCTGTCTCTCTGTAGCATCTCGACAACCTGTGGATGGCGCGTGGAGAGGAGTTCACATCTGCACAGCAACACGAAGGAAAGTCCAGTCTTCTTGGATCAAACAGACAGCCTTTGCAAGATTTCGTAATGTATGTGCTTGGTTGCACACAACGTCCACAAATGACAAACACCTTCCGTGTACACCACTAGGGAACACTGGGAACCGGAACTCACTTTCTCCTGAGCGATCATTGATGATACTGTAGCGCGTAACACAGCCGATACATCGTCAATGACTTTAGTCACGTTGAAAGCGAAGGTCTCAGGCTTTGCAATAAGACCCCAGGTACCGCCTGTATAAAAATAGATTTAACACACAGGTCGTTGATACAGGTGTTCCTCTGATTCTTTTCAGAAGTATACTATAACGGACGGCACCAAAACCGCTCATCCTGCTATCAAATGACTGCCGGAGATCTTTTTGGGAGTAACAGGCGTCCGGCTCGCCACCCTCCCCCTCCTAGTGCCTGATCACAGTCTGTGCGTCACGGACTTCCAACTTCTACGTATTATATGTTGCTGATAACTTGCCGGTGGGATTGTGAAACGAAAGAACAGCTGGGACTGGTGTATCTATGAGCATCCAGGTTTAACGCTAGCTGCACGGACAAAATTTCGGAGGCTGGTCCGTGATATTTTCACAGTATCTTGGTACGAGGAACCTGTCGTTTTCGCTGGTCCTTTCACGGCAAACCTCAGTTTCGTTTCACTTTATTACCCATATTTACCTCTTTATTTGTACTGCTCTGAAATTTACCTGCACAGCAGGGCAGATGTAGACGGTATGCCCTGTGTCTGATGTTTGGAAACAAACTTGTTCCACTCATTCACGGTACTTAGCTACTGTTGACAACAGCAATGCCTACTTTATAGTTCGCGCTTAATACTGCTCGGTTCTGTCTTGGATTGATTTTCAAGCAGTTTAGCTCTACGTTAATACACTCATGTTCAGAAAGAAACAGAGCACCTTGAACGACTAGAGAAAGGACATTCATATTCACAGGACAGGTATAATTGTATGTTCTGCAAAAATTACTAGCATTCGAACCATGCCGGAATGCGGGTTCTAGGTCAACATCGATATCGCGGCGCCTACCGGTAAAATGTGCCTGCGGCTCTCGTTGTCACTGTAAACCGAAGGTAAATGGACCAATGTGGCTTGAGCAGACGTGCAGGATGCCTCGCAGACGTATGCGCGAACCATACCGCCATGGTTCTATGCTTAGAAGTAGCACATTATTGGCATGAGAGAATATGATTCATCCACCCGGGGAATCGCTGTTCGTGAGAGACGAAATGTTTCGGCAGTGCAACGGATCTGTGGAGACCGGTTTAGGGATGGCCGTTGGTGAGATGGGTCAGGCCGCACCACCCAGACCACCCCCCGACGAGATAGACACCTCATCCGAATGACATTGCAGGACAAATCTGCGTCCTCCTCGGCTCTGGTCGAACAGTGAAACAGTGTCACACATCGTACACTATCAGGGGCGACAGTCTGTCGCCGTTTATTACGATGTGGGTTATGTGCACGTCGTCCACTTCTCCGCCTACATTTGGCGAGTGAGCAGAAACATGCTAGACGGCAGTGTTGTATGGAACGACGCCACTGGGGAGAGGAATGGCATGAAACAATAATTTCTGACGAATCCAGGTTGCATTAGTTTGAAAATGATGACCGCATTTTTGTTCGCCGCAGACAGGGGGAGCGGAACCACAATGAGTTCTTTCGCAGAAGACATACAGCGCCAACTAGAGGCCTTGTGATGTGGGGTGCTACTAAGTACGACCACAAATCTTAGTTACTGCATGTCCAGGGGACAGTGACCAGTGTGACCTACGTGAATGACTTCCTGCAATCCGTAGCTATACCTCTACACTGCACAACACAAGGCACTGCAGAAAGATAACGCACGACCACGTGTTGCTGCACCAGAACGTGCCTTCTTGGTGTCACAAGATGTCAGCCTTTTTCCCCTGGCCAGCCAGATCACCAGATTTGTCACCAAATGAAAATGTGTGGGATATGGTGAAACGACAGGAGCAGCGCCGACCCAATCCCAACCACCACAGATGGACTTTGGAACCAGACGAGAGCAGCGTTGGTGGCTATAACACCGGACGCCTTTCGCGCCTTATACGCGTCAATGCTGTCACGCATGGAACAAGTCATCAGGGTCCACGCTGGATTGTGGTGCTACATTTCTGTAGAACATACTAATGCACATAACCTGTGACTATGAAGGCCCTATCTCTAGTCGTTCTAGGTGCTCTGTGTGTGTGTGTGTGTGTGTGTGTGTGTGTGTGTGGTTTTTTTTTTTTTTTTTTTTTTTTTTTTTTTTTTTTTTTTTTTTTTGCAACTGGTGGAGACTTGGTCGACCAACTTCATGTATGGGTTCACCGAAAACATGGCAGAACGGCACAAAGACCGTATGCTGAACTGTTCCCACAGCGACGGGAATCATATCACAGTACTTTTGCATCTGCACATAAGCGCCTACTAGGAACTAGATCCTTCCGTGTTAGAATGCAACATGTACTGGCTTGTGAGAGATGCCGCAACAAACGAACTGAAAGCGAATGTGTTACACGTGGTGTATGACAACTGTGCCACCATTAATCGGTGCGTTGCACCAGTTCTAAACACAAATCAGATAACTATCTTGAGACTCTTATTTGAACAACACCCCTATCATCCACAGAAGGTGTAGGCACTGCAGCCAGAATACTCATCACTAGTGGAGTTTGCAAATCGGTTCTGGCAGCAATTTACTTGTGCATCTACACTGGTGTGCAAAACATAAGGACGAGATAACTTTCGCGTCATGTGTCACTGCCAGCTAACACTGTTCAACGAAACTTAGAAAGAGGAGCTACAATACAGTGCACTATAGAAGGTAACTCAAAGAAGTAGCAATTAGGCGAACAGAAATGATATTATATTCAAAGACAGTAATTACACTGATATCACTGTGATTAATGATGGTCCCTTGAAAGAAAAAGGATCTAATGGCTCTATGCCCTATGGGACTTAACATCTGAGGTTATCAGTCCCCTACACTTAGAACTACTTAAGCCTAACTAACCTAAGCACATCACACACATCCATGCCCGAGGTAGGATTCGAACCTGTATCGGTAGTAGTAGCGCGGTTCCGGTTGAAGCGCCTAGAACCGATCGGTCACAGCGGCCGGCCAACATAACAAACGGCGGGACATAGTTTTTATTAGAGTGTATGGTCAATGTATGCTCTGCA
This sequence comes from Schistocerca nitens, assembly GCF_023898315.1. Lineage (NCBI taxonomy): Eukaryota > Metazoa > Arthropoda > Insecta > Orthoptera > Acrididae > Schistocerca > Schistocerca nitens. The sequence continues at coordinate 560,168,144 of NC_064619.1, read as the reverse complement.
ACGTGCTCTCATGTTGGCCACAGGGGTGATAATGATTTTTAAGGTAGTGCGTTCCTTTCTATCACCAGCAGTGTTGACAACTGCTGGATGAAAAAAAGGTTCAAATGGCTCTGAGCACTATGCGACTTAACTTCTGAGGTCATCAGTCGCCTAGAACTTAGAACTAATTAAACCTAACTAACCTGAGGACATCACATACATCCATGCCCGAGGCAGGATTCGAACCTGCGACCGGAGCGATCGCTCGGTTCCAGACTGTAGCGCCTAGAACCGCAGAGTTACTAAACACACCCTTCCGCAATTCCTTCACCGAAGAAGACGAAGTAACTATTCCAGAATTCGAATCAAGAACAGCTGCCAACAAGTGTAGCTTACAAGTAGAAATCCTCGGAGTAGCGAAGCAACTTAAATCGCTTAATAAAAGAAAGTCTTCCGGTCCAGACAGAATACCAGTTAGATTCCTTTCAGAGTATTCCGATACAATATCTCCATGCTTAACAGGCATACACAACCGCTCGCTCGACGAAAGATCAGTATCCGAAGACTGGAAAGTTGCACAGGTGACACCAATATTCAAGAAAGGCAGCAGGAGTAATCCACTAAGTTTATAGGTCCATATCATTAACGTCGGCATGCAGCAGGATTTTAGAACATATATTGTATTCAGGCATTATGAATTACCTCGAAGAGAACGGTCTATTGACATAAAGTCAACAAGAATTTAGAAAACATAATTTTTGTGAAACTCAACTCTTTACTCATACGAAGTGTACAGTGCTATCAGCAAGGGACTGCAAATTGATTTCCCATTTTTAGATTAAGGCTTTTGACACTGGACCTCACAGGCGGCCGTAATCAGATTGTGTGCTTATGGAATATCGTCTCGGTTATGCCTCTGGATACGTGATTTCCCGTGAAACAGGTCACAGTTCGTAGAAACTGATGGAAAGTCATCGAGTCAAACACAAGCGATTCCTGGCGTTTCCCAAGGTAGTGTTATAAGCCCTCTGCTGTTCCTTATGTATATACACAGTTCTGGAGACAATCTGAACAGCAGTCTTAGGTTTTTTGCAGATGACACTGTCGTTTATTGTCTAGTAAAGACATTATAAGACCGAAACAAATTGCAGAACGATTTAGAAAAGATATCTGTGTCGTGCGAAAATTGGAAATTGACCCTAAATAATTAAAAATGTGAAGAGCATCCACATGAGTGCTAAAGGGGTCGAACTTCGGTTATAGGTTAAATCAACCGAATCTAAAGGCCGTAATTTTAACTATGTACCGAGGAATTACAAATACGACTCACTTAAATTGGAAAGAACAAAAAGAAATTGTATTTCAAAGTAGAACAGCACGTTTTGTATTATCGAGAAATAGCGGAGTGTCACGGACATGATAGGGCACCATTAAAACAAAGGCATTTCACGTTGCAGCGGGATCTTCTCACGAAATTGTTGTTCACTCAGTCCATCAAATCTGTTATGTATGGCCGGCCAAAGTGGCCGTGCGGTTAAAGGCGCTGCAGTCTGGAACCGCAGGACCGCTACGGTCGCAGGTTCGAATCCTGCCTCGGGCATGGATGTTTGTGATGTCCGTAGGTTAGTTAGGTTTAACTAGTTCTAAGTTCTAGGGGACTAATGACCTCAGCAGTTGAGTCCCATAGTGCTCAGAGCCATTTGAACCATTTTTTTGTTATGTATGTACAGAACAAGAGCGGTCCTATTATAGTTCCCTGGGGCAATCCTGACGGTATAATCGTCTGTAATGAACACTTGGCAACCAGGACAATGTATCGGTTCTATTACTCAAGAAGTCTTCGAACCACTCACGGATCTGGTATGCTCGTACTCTCGGTAAGTCTGCAGACGGGCACCGCGTCAAACTTTTTTCGAAAATGTGGATTGGCGCTCTTTACAAACTAGCCATGTTTACAACAGTAGGAGTGTTGAACAGTATGATTAGTCCACACCCACTGGTGTGTTGATCCTATCAGCACAAGTTCAGTGTGATTATGAGGGGTGGTATTTTCAAAGATTATGTGATTGAACTTTTAAGCTTTTACCGATAAACTGGATGACGTCGTGTACAGTACGTTCCCTCAACATATCCCGAACAATTCTTAGCTGTGCTTTTGATAGTTCGTAGCCGCGCAGGATTAGCCGAGCGGTCTAGGCACTGCAGTCATGGACTGTGCGGCTGGTCCCGGCTGAGGTTCGAGTCCTCCCTCGAGCATGGGTGTGTGTGTTTGTCCTTAGGATAATTTAGGTTAAGTAATGTGTAAACTTAGGGACTGATGATCTTAGCAGTTAAGTCCCATAAGATTTAACACACATTTGAACATTTTTTGATAATTCGTAGGTTTATTTGGTTTCAGCATGAAGGGGGTCGGTGTGTGTTTTACTCGATGTTAGGAGCCGGACCGATGTACATACAGAAACGTCCTGGCAGTTTAAAACTATGTGCCGGACCGAGACTCGAACTCGGGACCAAGTGCTCTACCAGCACATAGTTTTAATCTGCCAGGAAGTTTCATAAACGTGCACACTCCGCTGCAGAGTGAAAATCTCATTCTGGAAACAACCCCAGGCTGTGGCTAAGCCATGTCTCCGCAATATCCTTTCTTCCAGGAGTGCTAGTTCTGCAAGGTTCGCAAGAGAACTTTTGTGAAGTTTGGAAGGTGGGAGACGAGATACTGGCAGAATTGAAGCTGTGAGGACGGGTCGTGAGTCGTGCTTGGGTAGCTCAGACGGTAGAGCACTTTAATCTGCGAGGAAGTTTCATATTAGTGCACACTCCGCTGCAGAGTGAAAATCTCATTCTGATGTACATACAGTTTGGGCAACAATGAGTTGGTAGCTGGTGTCTTTCTCCATTGCCGGCACGGTCAGCAGACGTTTCACTGACGGGCTTCTTCTTCTGAGAGATTGTGAAGAACCTAATTTACGAGATTACGGACGTGGTTGCTAAAATTGTCTCTCCCGAAGTACTACACCTTTCTTGAGCGTATAATGAAATCGATGATGTGCCGCTGGACAGAATGCGGTGGTTTTGCAGTCGGCATTTTGAACCGTTCTGTATTTTTTATGTACTGTACTGTACACTGACTCACTGACACAACACAGTGAATATGCTGTGATGAAAGTGTACGTGTGCCAGTAGTCTGTGTTTTGGGTTGTACATTTTGGTGGATTGGTGATACTGGCTTTTTTGAGTGTTGTGGAGGCATTTTCTCAGTAACAGAGGGAATAAATCATAATTGTATTTTTACTCTGTATCGAGCTATTGGAGAGTACTGATACCTTATATCAGAATATGAAAGCATATGCCATAACATCCTCGGTAATTTTGCCGATGGGGCTCTGGTCTGCTCTCTATATCTAGATGATGCATGTTTGACCAGTTCTGTAGAAGTGAGGAAGATAGCTGGCAAGCGACAGAAACAGAGAAAAGCATCAAAAAAATCTATGGTGGAACAGCGAAACAATGGCTGAGTTAGAAGAAAGAAGGTAACTGCCGAGTCTGGAGCACTTATAGCAGGTAAAACTGATAAAGTTTCTTAAGACACATGAGGAATTAAACGAATAGAAATACACTAGAGAAAAATAATAGATAGCACAGGAAAATCCTTTGGAAAGGGGACGGAATAAAAGTGATGCAAGAACATTTGCTGTATTAAGAAGTGGAATTTGTATCGAATTAAAAGTTTGTTATTTCCAGTCTACAGAGTTCCCAGCGAGTCAGACCAATATTTGGCACAAAAAGGAAAACGCCTCGGATATATTTCTCCTTCCCAAATTAAAGAATTTCTATTAAAGGAGGAGAGATGGTGTTACTGCGGCTCTTACGACCCATTAACGAAGCATTAACTGGGCGATAAAGACAGTTTATAGACTTTAGCGCCGCTGTAGGGGAGTCTCCGGTCTGGTGTCCGCTAATAACGGGACAGCCGGCGGCAGTTAAAAAGAGTCTCCGACGTAACACAACACAGCGAGAGTGCAACGCAGCGTGGCAGGCGGGCTCCTGGACTCGATTTAACAACTTCCGTGGATCTGGGACTCTGTTCACTGCTTTCATGTAATCAAATTATGTTTTAATGTGAGGCATACTACTGGTTGTGCGTGGTGGTGACCGATTATGGAATTCATATTTAGTGCTGCATTAAGGCGAAATTTTGAAGTCTATGAGGAAAAGAATTAGTGCCGTTTCTTACAACACATCCTCACCATGACTCCTTTCGTTTGCATTTGTCGTCGTTTTCCTCCATAAACGTGAGCTGAATTTCGTTAAAAGAAAATAATTGTGTGAAGGGAATGTCAGTAGATTCATCAATGTAAACTCCTGATCTATTAATAGCCTCTTCACACAAATCGTTGTGCCACAAAAATGTGTAAATCACGTTTCCTTCTAGAATGAGATTTTCACTCTGCAGTGGAGTGTGCGCTGATATGAAACATCCTGGCAGATTAAAACTGTGCGCCGGACCGAGACTCGAACTAGGGACCTTTGCCTTTCGCGGGCAAGTGCTCTACCATCTGAGGACCAACTACCAGCTGTGAGGACGGGTGGTGTGTCGTGCTTGGGTAGCTCAGATGCTAAAGCAGTTGCCCGCGAAAGACAAAGGCCCCGAGTTCGAGTCTCGGTCTGGCTCACAGTTTTATTCTGCCAGGAAGTTTCAGGTTTCCTTCTTCTACACAAATCTGTTTAATAAAAAGAAAAAGTAGAATTAGTTTTTTGCATCACTCAGTTACTGTAATTTATGCAAGGAGGCATACTGCGAAAGGAGAAATTGTAAAACAGTCTTTAAAATAATTTTTTGTTTAAATAACCTCTTACAGTTTGTAGAAATAAGATTATAATGGCTTAAATTATACATATTAAGGGGTATCTCGATTTAAGTTAACTATTAAGATAGATCCTTTTAAAAGCTTTAGCGCACATTTTGGTTAAGGTCATAAGAAATTCACACACGCAATTCATGTCAGAGAATCAAACAGCTAAGTTAACATATTCCGCTTGTTTCCATTTAGTGACATGTTACGGAACTGTATCTGGGTGTAACTCAACGGTAAACGGGAAATTTTCAACACACAGCTCTGTGAATTAAGAATTATAACCAGTGCCTACTTTAGATCGTCTTAAAGAAAAAGTATGCAGATGTAGATATTTTAACAACAGCATTACAATACCCAGTTATGCCCACTGATTAAATTTACTGCAAAAAAGCATTCAAGTTGTTATTAATTACTATTCCACACGTCTGGCGTGAAACGTTCCTTGGGGGGGGGGGGGGGGGTGTCTACTGGGTGTGGGCCGGCGGAGAGTTGAGTGGACTGCAGCAGCCTATTGTAGGGTTGTGTACCACTGAGGCCACGGCGGGAACGAAGCCTCTCCGTCATTTCTAGGTCCCCAGTTCAATACAATACGTATTATTCCAATAGAAAACATGGCCTTCAAACTTCCTGGCAGATGAAAATTGCGTAGCAGGCTGGGACTCTAACCTCAGACCTTCACCTTTGTTGGGCAAGTACTCTACCAAATGAGACACTTTTTTAAAACTGTCTCTTTCATTGTAGTGAAATACAATGATTACAATGTTTCAGAAATGTTGAAGATTAGCTTAACCATTACCAAAACGCCCTTCAAATTATTTACAATAAGAAAGGAATTAATAATAATAACAATACTAAAAAGACAAATCAATTTTCCATCCACCAATACGCAATATTTTGAAAAACGATTTAGGGATTCCTGCAGAACATCTTTACTCTGTGTTAATATATTGCTTTAGCTGATTTTGGGTGTAAGTTACAGAAAATTGGGACAGCTGCTACAGGATTTGATCTTTTTCGAAAATTAAGAATTTCACGTGCATACAAGAAAGTGAACATGTAATATTCATGTTCATAATACTCCCTCTGTCAGCAGAGTTCCAGGACAGATTTTATTTAAAATAGAAATTTGCACTTGGCAAATAATGATTCTCGGTCCTATCGAAGTAGTCCCTTGCCTGCAGCAGCCTATTGTAGGGTTGTGTACCACTGAGGCTACGGCGGGAACGAAGCCTCTCCGTCATTTCTAGGTCCCCAGTTAAATACAATACATATTATTCCAATAGAAAACATGGCCTTCAAACTTCCTGGCAGATGAAAATTGCGTAGCAGGCTGGGACTCTAACCTCAGACCTTCACCTTTGTTGGGCAAGTACTCTACCAAATGAGACACTTTTTTAAAACTGTCTCTTTCATTGTAGTGAAATACAATGATTACAATGTTTCAGAAATGTTGAAGATTAGCTTAACCATTACCAAAACGCCCTTCAAATTATTTACAATAAGAAAGGAATTCATAATAATAATAACAATACTAAAAAGACAAATTAATTTTGTATCCACCAATACGCAATATTTTGAAAAACGATTTAGGGATTCCTGCAGAACATCTTTATTCTGTGTTAATATATTGTTCTAGCTGATTTTAGGTGTAAGTTACAGAAAATAAAACAGTAAAATTGGGACAGCTGCTACAGGATTTGATTTTTTCAAAAATTAAGACTTTCACATGCATACAAGAAAGTGAACATGTAATATTCATGTTGATAATACTCCCTTTGTCAGCAGAGTTCCAGGACAGATTTTATTTAAAATAGAAATTTGCACTTGGCAAATAATGATTCTTGGTCCTATCGAAGTAGTCCCTTGCCTATCTACACACAGTTGCCAACGTTTTTGGAGGTCTTGAAAGCAAGCAGGGAAATTTTCAATTGTTATGCTTGTAACCTCATATGTCACAGCAGTTGGGAGTCTGCGGTATCTTGATGAAGCTTTCCTTTCAATCGCCTTTTCACCCGCGGAAACAAGAAAAAATCGCAGGGGGAGAGGTCCGGTGAATATGGCGGATGTGGGATGGCATAAACAGAATGTCTGGCCAGACACTCGCTAACAGATAAAGCAGTATGGGGTCTTGCGTTGTCATGCAGTAAGAACGAGACCTGAGAATGCCATAAATCAGAGCGGCGAGGTCGCAAACGTTTCAGGACTTCGATATAAAGAGTTTTCTTCACTGATTGATGTGGAGGAACAGTCTCAAGATGAAGTAATCCTTTGCTGTCAAAGAGTGCGATCAACATTGTCTTTGTTCTCGAAGGTTGTCTTTTTTTGAGGCTGGTGCTCCAGGATTCCGCCGTTAACCACTTGGAAGCTTCGTATGAGGGTCATGCTTCGTAGCACCAACTTTCATCCCCAACAATAATCTTTGACGGAAATGTCGGATCACGTCTGGTTCTATAGAGCAGTTCAGCAGCAATTCTTTTTTTAATTTTTTATTTATTTATTTATTGTTCCGTGGGACCACATTTAGGAGAAGTCTCCATGGTCATGGAACGAGTCAATACATGAAATTATAACACGATTGTAGAAACAGATGATATGAAATATAAGAAACATATTCAGGCGACAAGTCGTTAGTTTAAATAAAGAAAATCAAGAATGTAACACTGGAATTTGCTTAATTTTTTAGCTCTTCCAGGAGCTCCTCAACAGAATAGAAGGAGTGAGCCATGAGGAAACTCTTCAGTTTAGACTTAAAAGTGTTTGGGCTACTGCTAAGGTTTTTGAGTTCTTGTGGTAGCTTATTGAAAATGGATGCAGCAGAATACTGCACTCCTTTCTGCACAAGAGTCAAGGAAGTGCATTCCACATGCAGATTTGATTTCTGCCTAGTATTAACTGAGTGAAAGCTGCTAACTCTTGGGAATAAGCCAATATTGCTAACAACAAACGACATTAAAGAAAATACATACTGTGAGGGCAATGTCAAAATTCCCAGACTATTGAATAGGGGTCGACAAGAGGTTTCCGAACTTACACCATACATAGCTCGAACAGCCCGTTTTTGAGCCAAAAATACCCTTTTTGAATCAGAAGAATTACCCCAAAAAATAATACCATATGACATAAGCGTATGAAAATATGCGAAGTATACTACTTTTCGTGTTGAAATGTCACTTATTTCAGATACTGTTCTAATGGTAAATAAAGCGGCATTTAGTTTCTGAACAAGATCCTGAACATGGGCTTTCCACAACAGCTTACTATCTATCCATACGCCTAGGAACTTGAACTGTTCCGTCTCGCTTATAACATGCCCATTCTGTCTGATTAAAATGTCAGTTCTTGTTGAATTGTGAGTTAGAAACTGTAAAAACTGAGTCTTACTGTGATTTAGCATCAAACTATTTTCCACAAGCCACGAACTTATATCATGAACTACATTATTTGATAATGTTTCAATATTACACACAAGATCCTTCACTACCAAGGTGGTGTCATCAGCAAACAGAAATATTTTTGAATCACCTGTAATACTAGAAGGCATATCATTTATATAAATAAGAAACAGCAGTGGCCCCAGCACCGACCCTTGGGGAACGCCCCATTTAACAATGCCCCATTGGGACTGAACATCATTACCACTCTCAATATTGCAGAGGATTACCTTCTGCTTTCTGTTCTTAAAGTAGGAGGCGAAATAATTGTAAGCTACTCCCCTTACTCCATAATGTTCCAACTTCTGCAGTAATATTTTGTGGTCAACACAGTCAAAAGCCTTCGTTAAATCAAAGAAAACACCTAAAGTTCGCAACCTTTTATTTAATCCGTCCAAAACCTCACAGAGAAAAGAGACTATAGCATTTTCAGTTGTTAAGCCATTTCTAAAACCAAACTGTACATTTGACAGCAAATTATGTGAATTTAAATGCTGCAGTAACCTTGTATATACAACGCTCTCGATAACTTTAGCAAACACCGATGGCATAGAAATAGGTCTATAATTGTCAACATTATCCCTGTCTCCCTTTTTATAAAATGGCTTCACTACCGAGTACTTTAATCAGTCAGGAAACCGACCACTCCTAAAGGAAAAGTTACAGATATGGCTAAGTACTGAGCTAACATACGTGGAACAATACTTCAGTATTCTGCTAGATACCCCGTCATATCCATGAGAGTTCTTTGTCTTTAGTGATTTAATTATTAACTCAATCTCCCTCTTGTCAGTATCATGGAGGAGCATTTCAGGTAACAGTCTCGGAACACTTTTTTCTAAGAGCGCTATATGATTCCCTGTTGGGACTAGGTTTCTATTTAGTTCACCTGCTATATTCAGAAAGTGATTATTAAGTACTGTACATATATGCGACTTATCAGTACCACGGACATCCCCACTACGCACTGATTCTATATGCTCGATCTGTCTCTGCTGACCAGCCACTTTCTTTACGACTGACCATATGGTTTTAATTTTATCCTGAGACTTAGCTATTCTATCTGCATACCACATACTTTTTGCCTTCCTAATAACTTTTTGAAGCACCTTACAATACTGTTTGTAATGGGCTGCTGCATTTAGATTGTGACTGTTTCTAACGTTTTGATATAATTGCCACTTTGTTCTACAAGATATTCTTATCCCTTTAGTCAGCCACCCAGGCTGCCTGTTTGTGCTAGTACCCTGTTTTGAACGTTCTAACGGAAAGCAACTTTCAAAGAGCACGAGAAAAGTCTTGAGGAAAGCATTATATTTATCGTCTACTGTATCAGCACTATAAACATCTTGCCACTCTTGTTCCTTGATAAGGTTTAAAAAAGTCTGTACAGCAACTGGATCAGCTTTCCTAAAAAGTTGGTAACTATATTTAACATGTGTTGCAGCACAAAAATCTTTTAGACTTAAAATTTGTGCATCATGATCTGAAAGGCCATTCACCTTTTTGCTAACAGAATGCCCTTCTAATAATGACGAATGAACAAAAATATTGTCTATGGTTGTTCTACTGTTCCCTTGCACTCTCGTTGGAAAGAATACGGTTTGCATGAGATTATATGAATTAAGGAGGTCTACCAGCATCCTTTTCCTTGCACAATCACTTATACAATTAATATTGAAGTCACCACATATAACTAACTTTTTGTATTTCCTATAAAGTGAACCAAGAACCTCCTCTAGCTTTAGCAAATATGTTGTGAAATCGGGGTCTGGGGATCTATAAATAAGAACAGTAAGAAGTTTAGCTCCACTAAATTTAACCACACCTGCACAACATTCAAACACCTTTTCAGTGCAGTACTTTGAAACATCAATTGACTCAAATGGGATACCGTTTTTCACATACATGGCTACTCCCCCACACCGCAAAGAGCTCCTAGAAAAGCTGCCAGCCAACCTGTATCCTGGTAAAGGAAGCCTCTGAATTATCTCCTTATTTAAGAAGTGTTCAGATATACCAATAATTTCAGAGTCAACATCTATAAGCAGTTCACTAACTTTATCTCTAATACCTTGTATATTTTGATGAAATATACTAATTCCCTCATTAATCGGATACCCAAGCTTTGTAGAAAGTGGTTTCTTTGTTAGGGACACTTCCCTTAAGCAGGAATACCTATCAGCTGACTTCAATCTAAAAAAGGTACAGCGCTAACATCCACAACTACCGGAATTTTCCCATGAGTGATCCCACCACCCCCACCTATGCCGTCACCTATAAGTTTTGCCAACCTCCCCTTCCCATACCTGTTGAGGTGCAGGCCATGTTTAGTGAAACCCGTCCTGCTGATAGACTCCACCGACACCACTGAAATGTGACTCATGCCTTCTGTCATCAGCGCACCCCCAAGTCTCATGTTATTACGCCTGACGGCTGTATTAAGATGAGGCCGATCGTGACGCTGAAACAGTTCCACGAAATGCACATTCGTGTTGCCAGTCTCAGTGGCTTCCCTTTCTCTGTTCATCTATTAGCGTGTTAGGAACGAGTTTTGCATTAAGTTTCCATTTCTCTAAACCTTCGCATAAAATCTTATGACACACACCGCGATTCAACTTAAGTACTGCTGGTATTGCACACACAGTTACATGATGGTCTTCTTGCAATGACTACCTTATACTCTCTACGTTTGCATCGGTATGTTCTGTAGACGGGCAACCAGCTCTGGGATCTTCTTGCACTGAATCTTTGCCTTCACGAAACCTTTTGTGCCATTCGAAAATACACTCCTGGAAATTGAAATAAGAACACCGTGAATTCATTGTCCCAGGAAGGGGAAACTTTATTGACACATTCCTGGGGTCAGATACATCACATGATCACACTGACAGAACCACAGGCACATACACACAGGCAACAGAGCATGCACAATGTCGGCACTAGTACAGTGTATATCCACCTTTCGCAGCAATGCAGGCTGCTATTCTCCCATGGAGACGATCGTAGAGATGCTGGATGTAGTCCTGTGGAACGGCTTGCCATGCCATTTCCACCTGGCGCCTCAGTTGGACCAGCGTTCGTGCTGGACGTGCAGACCGCGTGAGACGACGCTTCATCAAGTCCCAAACATGCTCAATGGGGGACAGATCCGGAGATCTTGCTGGCCAGGGTAGTTGACTTACACCTTCTAGAGCACGTTGGGTGGCACGGGATACATGCGGACGTGCATTGTCCTGTTCGAACAGCAAGTTCCCTTGCCGGTCTAGGAATGGTAGAACGATGGGTTCGATGACGGTTTGGATGTACCGTGCACTATTCAGTGTCCCCTCGACGATCACCAGTGGTGTACGGCCAGTGTAGGAGATCGCTCCCCACACCATGATGCCGGGTGTTGGCCCTGTGTGCCTCGGTCGTATGCAGTCCTGATTGTGGCGCTCACCTGCACGGCGCCAAACACGCATACGACCACCATTGGCACCAAGGCAGAAGCGACTCTCATCGCTGAAGACGACACGTCTCCATTCGTCCCTCCATTCACGCCTGTCGCGACACCACTGGAGGCGGGCTGCACGATGTGGGGGCGTGAGCGGAAGACGGCCTAACGGTGTGCGGGACCGTAGCCCAGCTTCATGGAGACGGTTGCGAATGGTCCTCGCCGATACCCCAGGAGCAACAGTGTCCCTAATTTGCTGGGAAGTGGCGGTGCGGTCCCCTACGGCACTGCGTAGGATCCTACGGTCTTGGCGTGCATCCGTGCGTCGCTGCGGTCCGGTCCCAGGTCGACGGGCACGTGCACCTTCCGCCGACCACTGGCGACAACATCGATGTACTGTGGAGACCTCACGCCCCACGTGTTGAGCAATTCGGCGGTACGTCCACCCGGCCTCCCGCATGCCCACTATACGCCCTCGCTCAAAGTCCGTCAACTGCACATACGGTTCACGTCCACGCTGTCGCGGCATGCTACCAGTGTTAAAGACTGCGATGGAGCTCCGTATGCCACGGCAAACTGGCTGCCACTGACGGCGGCGGTGCACAAATGCTGCGCAGCTAGCGCCATTCGACGGCCAACACCGCGGGTCCTGGTGTGTCCGCTGTGCCGTGCGTGTGATCATTGCTTGTACAGCCCTCTCGCAGTGTCCGGAGCAAGTGTGGTGGGTCTGACACACCGGTGTCAATGTGTTCTTTTTTCCATTTCCAGGAGTGTACTTCTCGAAAGTCCCTCATCTGCCTATGGTTGCTTAATCATAGTCCACGTTCCACTAGGCGTTTTCCCAAGCATAACGCAGAACTCAATGTTCACTCTTTGCTCTCAGTTAGCATCAATCTGATGCTAATCATAACCCCGCCACCTATTGAGTTTCCACGGAAACATGACAAGGTCATTTCAAGGGCGCACACTACCAGGCAACATAAAAACATTTATTCCTTTATAGAAATGAAGACTCGGAAATTAAAAAAAAAACTGTTGTGGAACTTTTCTGACAAAGGGAGTAGGAATGTCTGTTCAGGTTTTTTATATATGAACGTCATCTGTCCGAATTTTGTTAAATAGAAAACTGTAGACATAATAAAATTAGTCGTGAGATGCGAAACATATTCTCTTTGCTAACTCTTAAACTTTAAAAATGAAATAAAAAAGGGAGAAAATAAAGAAGAAAAAGTTACACCAAATAACGCTTCGTCTCTATCACACTCTAAAATGTACTCTCACAGCAGTCTGCATTAAAGTCTATTTTCTTTGTAGCCTTACTTGGTTTTCCCAACTGTGTTGTTCCATAAGGTGATTCTGTTACCGGCTTGAGTGCGTATTCTTCATCGTCATTTTCTGTTCTTAACCTGTCTGGAAAATCACAAGCAGATATTTGTGCACTGACAGTCCTTACCTGGGTCCCATATGAGACTTCAGATCTCAATCTTGCAATGAGGAAGAGTCGATAAATTCCTGTATATCAGTGGCCTTGAGTCTGATCAGAAGAAGAGAGTCAAATATTCAACAAACCAGGCAAAGACATTGTGTTTAGCATCAGGGAAAAATTTCCAGTCTGCCAAAAATCTTGTCGGCCGTGTGGCCGAGCGGTTCTAGGCGCTTCAGTCTGGAACCACGCGACCGCTACGGTTGCAGGTTCGAATCCTGCCTCGGGCATGGATGTGTGTGATGTCCTTAGGTTAGTTAGGTTTAAGTAGTTCTAACAAGGGAACCTCCCCATCGCACCCCCCTCAGAATTAGTTATAAGTTGGTACAGTGGATAGGCCTTGAAAAGCTGAACACAGATCAATCGAGAAAACAGGAAGAAGTTGTGTGGAACTATGAAAAAATAAGCAAAATATACAAATGAGTAGTTCATGTGTAACATAGGCAACATCACAGGTGGATGTGTACCCACGAGCGCCGTGGTCCCGTGGTTAGCGTGTGCAGCTGGGGAACGAGAGGTCCTTGGTTCAAGTCTTCCCTCGAGAGAATATTTTAATTTTTTGTTTTCAGACAATTATCAAAGTTCAGGCACTCACATATAATCAACTTCGCTCTCCAAAATTCCAGGACATGTTCAGATTTGCTTGGACATATGCAGGATTTGACGGTCTACACACGGAAAAATTTGAAAACGTTAAAAACATATGTTTTGACAGAGCACAGGGAAAACTGTGCGACTGTGAAACTGTTGTATTCATTTGTTGCAGTTAATGTGACAAACTCTTATGTTTTCACACTTTTTTGGGAGTGATTATCACATCCACAAGAAAACCTAAATTGGGCAAGGTAGAAGAATCTTTTTACCCATTCACCAAGTGTACAAGTTAGGTGTGTCGACAACATATTCCTGTCATGTGACGCACATGCCGTCACCAGTGTCGTATAGAATATATCAGACGTGTTTTCCTGTGGAGGAATCGGTTGACCTATGAGCTTGCGATCAAATGTTTTCGGTTCCCATTGGAGAGGCACGTCCTTTCGTCTACTAATCGCACGGTTTTGCGGTGCGGTCGCAAAACACAGACACTAAACTTATTACAGTGAACAGAGACGTCAATGGACGAACGGACAGATCATAACTTTGCGAAAATAAAGAATGTAAAATTTTCGGTCGAGGGACGACTTGAACTAAGGACCTCTCGGTCCGCAGTAACTCACGCTAACCACGGGACCACGGCGCTCCTGGGTTCACATTGTCCTTGTTGTGGCATATCTTGCACACAGACTACTCAGTTTGTATATTTTGCTTAGTTTTTTCATAGTTCCGCACAACTTCTTCCTGTTTTCTCGATTGATCTGTGTTCAGTTTTTCAAGGCCTATCCACTGTGCCAACTTATAACTAAATCTGAGGGGGGGTGCGATGGGGAGGTTCCCTTGTAAGTTCTAGGGGACTGATGACCTCAGATGTTAAGTCCCATACTGCTCTGAGCCATTTGAACCATTTTGAACCAAAAACCTTGCGATAGGTGGAGGCGCTGTATGTCTCCTTCAAAATGGCGTCTGTAACGGAGCTGCGTTCCAAGCAGAGAACTGTCACAGAGTTTCCCTTGGCGGCAAACAGAGACTTGGTAGTGAACAAAAGCACTGAGAGTCGTTGGGCGAGGCGTTTGTCATCATCGCAACAAGGTCGCGCAAACCACTCCGATCTCACGCGTGCCAAGCGGCCGTACACAACCTTGACTCCTGCAATATCGGAACGCGCTGACACTCTCATTCGAGGCGATCCACCCAATGAAGGACGCACTCCGCGGGAAGCAGTACGCGGATAATGGGGAGGTTACTCAAAGCAAGACTTTGGCTCCAACGTCGACCTACACAGTGGTACCATGCGGGCTTACAGGCCGTCCCAGTAAGGTGGCGTAGGCCGTCACACTGAGCGGAGATTATGTACAAAAATAGGCTTTTGTAGTCAAAAGAGTGGGCAATAATGTGGGGTATAAAACGCCTCTCGTAAAAATAACTTACTGTGCTCCTAAGCTGTTGGTCTTACTGTGACATTGTTTTCATTGTGCACGGGGGACAATTTCAACGATCAGTTACTTATAAAACAGAGAGAGAAACGAGCATTGCAGTCGCTCGTATTGCGTGACTGTAGACGTGGGTGTTAGCCAGAGAGAGTGCTTTCGAGTTTTACTTGGTTATAACGTTGTTTTGTGTTGTTTCATCATCCTATGGATAACGTCAGTTAAAATAGAGACCACAACTTTAAGTATTCACCGTAGACATCATCATATCGATGATAACTTGGTGGGAACGTTAGATGTAGAAATCTGCATTTTGGCTATTCAGGGAACGTTCAGTCCAGAAAAACACTTATCCGTCTTCAGGAAATGCCTTCCACACAATGGCTTCTTCATTGGGAGAAAAAGAAAGGTGTCACAGAGTAGGTAGAATGCTGGCTTGAGATGTAAAATTCGGTATCTCAAAGAAGCAAATTATGTAGTTGTGTCCTGTGCAGATTTAGCTGGTGCGTTGTCGTGGAGCATACACATCCTCTTCGACGGTTTACCGCAACGCTCCCTACAAAGTTTCCATGGGAGACGCTACAGAGAAATTGAGCAAGGTTTGATCTTTGAGGTTTCCATAAATCGCAAATGCTAAGACAGTTTCTTCGAAAAGAACATGGCCGATTTGTCTTCCTCATTCTTCTCAAAGTGGGAGCAAGTACTGCGTCTCCAAAGACCTAGTCGTCGACGGAACGTAAGACTATAATACGTCTTGTGCGAAGAAGTTACTATGCTGCACGAAAAGCTTTACTGTTAAAATTTAGAGAAGGTGGGTTCGAATACGAGTCATGAACAACACTGCTTACTCCCACAAACGCATCAAGTGGTAGCCATGACAATACAGTTACAGAAATTATTTGCTTGCAGGTACGTCTGACAACAG
This sequence comes from Schistocerca nitens, assembly GCF_023898315.1. Classification (NCBI taxonomy): domain Eukaryota; kingdom Metazoa; phylum Arthropoda; class Insecta; order Orthoptera; family Acrididae; genus Schistocerca; species Schistocerca nitens. The sequence continues at coordinate 560,152,010 of NC_064619.1, read as the reverse complement.
CTGTTATCGATATGTTCGCGAACGGGACAGCTACATTTAAAATATGCTGTGTACAGCCTAAAAGCACCGTTTCTCAATAAACAATCTGTAATTACTAATTAGTCATTTTGACTGCACTCCCTTCCTACAGATTAATTTGTACTGTCCGCCAAAAACGTAGATCGGATGTTACAGCCGCCAAATAACGTAGAGCGACATTAAGCATACAGATAATGTTGAAGGAAGCTAGGCTACAAAATGGGTAACTTAACACTAGCATAATGACACGATTTGGGGGTAATTTTGAGTTCACGTTGTTTAAATGTTAAATCCATTGCAATGAAAAGGATTTCATTCGTTCTCCAATTCATAGTAACAAACACGAGGCGGGAAGTTACACTGCCTGAAAAAAAAGCATATACATTGAAGCGCCAAAGAAACTGGTACAGCCATGCGTATTCATATGCAGAGATATGTAAACAGGCAGAATCCTGCGCTGCGGTCGGCAACGCCTATATAAGATAACAATTATCTGGTTATTGCTGCTAAAATGGCAGGTTATCGAGATTTAAGTGAGTTTGCACTTGGTGTTCTAGTCGGCGTACGAGCGATGGGACACAGCATCTCCGAGTTAGCGATGAAGTGGGGATTTCCCCGTACTACCATTTCACGAGTGTACCGTTAATATCAGGAATCCGGTAAAACATCAAAACTCCTACATCACTGTGGCCGGAAAAAGATACTGCAAGAACGGGACCAACGACGACTGAAGAGAATCGTTCAACGTGACGGAAGTGCAACCCTTCCTCAAATTGCTGCAGATTTCAATGCTGGGCAATCAACACGTCTCAGCGTGCGAACGACTGAAAGAAACATCAGCGATATGGACTTTGGAGCCGAAGACCCATTCGTGCACGACGCAAAGCTTAGCGCTTGGCCTGGGCCCATCAAGACCGACGTTGGACTGTTGATGACTGGAAAAATGTTGCCTGGTCGGACGAGTCTCCTTTCAAATTGTATCGAGCGGACGGACATGTATGGGTGTGGAGACAACCTCATGAATCAATGGACCTTGCATTTCAGCAGGAGACTGTTCAAACCTGTCGATGCTCTGTAATTGTGTGGGGCGTATGCAGTTGGAATGACATGACACCCCTGATATGTCTACAGCAGATACGACTTTGACAGGTGACACGTACGTAAGCATCATGTCTGATCATCTGCATCCATTCATGTCCATTGTGCGTTTCGACGGACTTTGGTAATTCCAGCAAGACAATGCGACACTCCACACGTCCAGAATTGCTACAGAGTGTCTCCAGGAACACTCTTCTGAGTTTAAACACTTCCGCTGGCCACCGTACTCCCCTGAAATGAACAGTATTGAACATATCTGGGATACATGGCAGCGTGCTGTTCAGAAGAGATCTCCACGCCCTCGTACTCTTACGGATTTATGGACAGCCCTGCAGGATTTTCATGGTGTCAATTCCGTACAGCATTACTTCAAGCATTAGTCAAGTCCATGCCACGTCGTCTTGCGGCAGTTCTGCGTGCTCGCGGGGGCCCTACACCATATTAGCAGGTGCGCCAGTTTCTTTGGCTCTTCAGTGTAGAAGGCGAAGATAAAAAAAAAAGGAAGCTTCACAACTTGAGGGCTTGTGATGTTATTTCAGTGATATCAAGCTCGATTCATATTTTCAAAGAACTTCGGTATGAGCCCACTTTTTAGTTGCACCCCCGTCTGGCCCGGATGAATGCACCGATTCGGCTGGGTAGGGCGTCATAAGGCCGTCGTATTCTCTCCTGAGGGAAGCTGGCCCACAATGTTTTTAAGTGTTTCTGGGTATCCTGGATACTGGTACTGCAATGGAGTTCGTGTTGGTCCCAAAGATGCTCTATTGGGAGCAGATCTGGGGATCTTGTTGTCAGCGAGAGTTGCCGTGGGGGCTGGGGTGGCGGGCTAATTTTAGCACCAGCAGATGTCCCCCTCGAAAATAATCAACTTTTGATTCTATACTTTTTTTTGTGTGTAGATTATTTTTCGAGTTATTCTGGTTTGCTAACTTAAAATTTACACCCTGTATATATTTGTGTCCACGAATCATCATGGTATTAGATAGCATCGCTCATGCGAAACTCAACTTGCCCTTCTCCCGTATGATACCCTGCGCACCATGGATGAAGAGCAACAGGCAGATTCCTTATTGCTAGATTTCCATAAAGCGTCTGACACCGTGCCCCCTCTGCAGACTGTTAACGAAGGTATGAGTACGTAAAATAAGTTCCCATATATGCGAGTGACTCGAAGACTTTGCAATAAAACAGAGTACATTGTCCTAGAGGCGAGTGTTCATTAGAGACTAGGGTATCGTCAAATACACATAGATGATGTAACGGACAGGGTGAGCAGCAATCTGTGACTGTTTGCTGATGATGCTGTGGTGTATGGTAACGTATCGTCGTTTACTGAGTGTAGAAAGATACAAGACAACTTAAACAAAATTTATAGATGATGCGATGCGTGGCAGCTTGCTATAAATGTATGAATACAGAATTGCGAGCGTGCTGCCTGACACTGTCGTGTCGATTAAATACACTACTGGCCATTAAAATTGCTGCACCAAGAAGAAATGCAGGTGATAAACGGGTATTCATTGGACAAATATATTATACTAGAACTGACATGTGATTACATTTTTACGCCGTTTGGGTTCATAGATCCTGAGAAATCAGTACCCAGAACAACCATCTCGCCGTAATAACGGCCTTGATACGCCTGGGCATTGAGTTTGGATGGCGTGTACAGGTACAGCTGCCCATGCATCTTCAACACGATACCACAGTTCATCGAGAGTGGTGACTGGCGTATTGTTACGAGCCAGTTGCTCGCCCCACCATTGACCAGACGTTTTCAGTTGGTGAGAGATCTCGAGAATGTGCTAGCCAGGGCAGCAGTCGAACATTTTCTGTATCCAGAAAGGCCCGTACAGGACCTGCAACATGCGGTCGTGCATTATCCTGCTGAAATGTTGGGTTTCGCAGGGATCGAATGAAGGGTAGAGGCACGGGTCGTAACACATCTGAAATGTAACGTCCACTGTTCAAAGTGCAGTCAATGCGAACAAGAGGTGACCGAGACGTGTAATCAGTGGCACCCCATACCATCACGCCGGATGATACGCCAGTATGGCGATGACGAATACACGCTTCCAATGTGCGTTCACTGCGATGTCGCCAAACACGGGTGTGACCATCATGATGCTGTAAATAGAACCTGGACCTGGATTCATCCGAAAAAATGACGTTTTAACATTTGTGAACCCAGATTTGTCGTTGAGTACACCATCGCAGGCGCTCCTGTCTGTGATGCAGCGTCAAGGGTAACTGCAGCCACGGTCTCCGAGCTGATAGTCCATGCTACTGCAAACGTCGTCGAACTGTTCGTGCAGATGATTGTTGTCTTGCAAACGTCTCCATCTACTGACTCAGGGATCGAGACGTGGATGCACGATCCGTTACAGCCAAGCGGATAAAATACCTGTCATCTCGACTGCTAGTGGTACGAGGCAGTTTGGATCCAGCACGGCGTTCCGTATTATCCTCCTGAATCCACCGATTTCATATTCTGGTAACAGTCATTGGATATCGACCAACGCGAACAGCAATGTCGCGATACGATAAACCGCAATCGCGATAGGCTACAATCCGACCTTTATTAAAGTCGGATACGTGACGGTACGCATTTCTCCTCCTTACACGAGGCATCACAACAACGTTTCACCAGGCAACGCTGGTCAACTGCTGTTTGTGTATGAGAAATCGGTTGGAAACTTTCCTCATGTCAGCACGTTGTAGGTGTCGCCACCGGCGCCAACCTTGTGTGAATGCTCTGAAAAGCTAATCATTTGCATATGACAGCATCTTCTTCTGTCGGTTAAATTTCGCGTCTGCAGCACGTCATCTTCGTGGTGTAGCAATTTTAACGGCCAGTAGTGTTTGTAGGTGTAGTGTTGCAAGGCGATTGAAATGAAACGAGCACGTAGCTAAGGTAGCAGAGAAGGAGAATGGTCGACTTCTGTTTATTGGGTGAGTCTTAGGAAAGTGTGGTTCATCTGTAACGGAGACTGCATATCGGACACTAGCACGACTCATTCTTGAGTACTGCTTGAGAGTCTGCGATCCTCACAGGTCAGATTAACGGACGACATCGGAGCAATTCAGAGGCGGGCTGCTAGATTTGTTACAGGTTGGTTTGATCAACATGCGAGTATTATGGAGATGCTTCGTGAACTCAAATGGGAATCCCTGAAGCGAAGACGACGTTCTTTTCGCCAGACAGTACTGGAAAGTTTTAGGGAACTGGCATTTATAGCTAACAGCGGAACGATTTTACTGCTGGAAATCTGCATTTCGCATAAGGACCACGTAGATAAGAGAAATTAGGTCTCGTACAGAAGCAAAGAGGTAGTCGTTTTTTTCTCAGTTTATGTGTGCTTCAGGAAAAGAAATAACTAGAATTAGCCCCCTCCGTGACTTGCGGAGTATGCATGTTGACGAAATTGTATTTTGTATAGTACTGTAATTCGTACATGCTCCCCTCTCCCTGTTCCTATCCCAGTCGCGAATGGTGCACAGGAAGAACATGTTGGTAAGCCTCCATGTGATGTCGACCCTATATAATTTCCCTTAACATTTTTCTTGTTAGATACGCATAGCAGGTAGTAATACGTGCTTTCCTCTTCTCGAAATGTGCGCTCACGGAATTTTAACAATAAGCTACACCGTGACGCACAATGTCGCTGTGTTGTGACATCTTCCAATGGAGTTGGGTGCGCTTACCGAATGAACCCGTGCTGCTCTTCTTTGGATCTTCTCTGTTTCCTCTATCAATACGATAAGTGTTTGGTAAGCCCAATCAGTCACGGGTGGACTACACTGCTTGAGGAGTCTTCCAACGAATATCAGTGCGGCATCTAGCTTTCATATGATTAATTTTATGTGGTCATTCCAATTTAAATCGCTCCCTATAAGTAAGCCAAGATATTTAGGGGATATGATTGTCTTCAGGTACTGTTTGCCAATGTGTAGTAAAAAATAATGTAGCTTTCCACAGCTTTACAATCTGTTACATTTGCTCCTGCATAAAAATCAAAAATGCTTTACAGGTCTTTTCTCTAAAAGTTTCTAGTTCTGTGGCTTCTCTGTGGTCAGTGGCGTTGTATGTTAACAGCATCATGAGAGTTTCCAATATCATGTACTAGCTGATTTAAATACATTGCCAGCATTAATGCTCCTCTGAACCTTCCCAGATAGCCAAATGCTTTAATGCATTGCTTCCGGGATTCACGGTGTCGAGCCTGCCCTGAATCGTATCTAGCTCCTGAATTAATCACGAGGGCTGGTGTGTCAGCCAGCCTGGATGTGGCTTTTAGGGTTTTTTCACATCCAGTGAGGTAAATATTGGGTTGGTTCCCATGTCCCACATCAGATAGACAATATGCTAACATTCAGTAAACATTCTTATCTCTTGAACGTGAGAGTTACTCCAGACGCAAACAGATGGGCTACACAAACTTCGTCCCCGGGTAAGGGCTGGTGTCAGGAAGGGCATCCAACCGCCAACTGTTTCTGTCATTGCCAAAATCCCTATGACAAATGCTGAACCCGTAGGGGAATGAAAAACGGCAAAAGCAAGGAAGAAACGGACGAAGTGTAATGACCCTATGACAGTCCTTTGAAGTGTGCCCACAGTCACTTTTACATCTGAAGTTCGTCTTCGTTAGTAACAAGTTGTTTTTTGTTTGCTAGGATCTCTTCACTTCAACCTCAAAGCTGGTTTGACATTCCATACGCTCGTGTTTTGGAGACAATGGGGAACTGTTTCGAAAGCCTTCCAGAAATTAAGGAAAACATCAGCAATCTGAACCTACTAGCTTTTGGTTCTCGTGCAAGAATGGAGAAAGCTGGGCCTGCTTGTGATAATCGAGTAGAACAAAAGTGGTATCTGGCGTTCCGCAAGGTAGTTTCATAGGCCCTCTGCTGTTTCTGATTTACATAAATGATCTAGGTAATAATCTGAGCAGCCCCCTTAGATTGTTTGCAGATGATGCTGTAATTTAACGTCTAGTAAAATCATCAGCCGATCAATTCTAATTACAAAATGATCTAGAGAGAATTTTTCTATGGCGCGAAAAGTGGCAATTGGCACTAAACAAAGAAAAGTGGAAGGTCATCCACATGGTACTAAAAGAAATACGATAAATTTTGGGTACACGATAAATCGCACAAATCTAAGGGCTGTCAATTCGACTAAATACTTAGGAACTACAATTACGAGCAACTTAAACTGGAATGACCACATAGATAATATCGTGGGGAAGGCGAAACAAAGACTGAGCTTTGTTGGCAGAACACTTAGAAGATACGATAAACTCACTAAAGATTGTCCGTCCTCTGCTGGAATATTGCTGCACGGTATGGTATCCTTAACAGGTAGGATTGACGGAGGACATCGAAAGAGTGCAAAGAAGGGCAGCTCGTGTTATCGCGCAATAGGGGTGAGAGAGTCACTGATATGGTACGCGAGTTGGGGTGTCAGTCACTGAAACAAAGGCGGTTTTCTTTGCGGCGAAATCTATTTACGAAATTTCAATCACAAACTTTTTCTTCCGAATGCGAAAATATTTTGTTGACACCCACCTACGTACGGAGAAATGATCATCATAAGAAAATAAGAGAAATCAAAGCTCGAACGGGAAGATTTAGGTGTTCCTTTTTCCCACGCGCCATTCGAGAGTGGAATGGTAGATAAATAGTATGAAAATGGCACGATGAACCCTCTGCCAGGCACTCAAGTGTGAATTGCAGGGTAACCATGTAGATGTAGGATTCATGTTGATTCACACAGCGATGTTCGGTCTCGACTAAGGTCATACTACGCGAGCACAAAACCAGCTTTACAATTTTGCAGTACTCTGACGTCAGCGATGTAGGCCTACAGAGCGATTCATTGATGATATTACAAACTTACAGGGATGGTGGAGAAGGGTAAATGTATCAGTATGAGGTAAGAGACCATGCTCTGGAAACGATAGAGTCGAAAGTGGTATGCAAAAATCTTTGTGATGCCTCTGACATTAGAATACGTGTACTGCTACTGTTGTTGAAAATGTAGGGTAGGCAACTTTCAGAGGTGGTAGTATCGGCCAAAACAAGAAAAAAATGTCTGGTAAACATTCACTCTAAAATGCAACTTAAGCACTACTAGGATTTTTTCATCTTTGCCACTGTGATACACATCTATTCAACAGGTGCCCAAAGCTCTTAAAGTATGCATTTTAGAACCCATATTTACTAGAATATTTTTCTTCCTTTATTCCATATTACCACCCCTGAAAATTGTCCATCCTACAATTTTAACAAAACAGTACTGGTACATTATTCAACTGTCAAAGGTATCAGAATGATTTTCGCTTATAACTTTCGATTTGGTTGTTTCTCGACCAGGGTAAACTGATACATTTACCCTTCTCCATCATGGCTCAAAGTTTGTAATATCATCACGGAAACACACTGTGTAATTCTGTGCGACTGATCGGCATAAACATAATCTCTCATTATTTGGCAATTGTTAGCCTGCACTCGTTAGTCAGTTTCAAAGTTGTATTCGACAGCCTTACAAATGTTGATCCGTTTTCGTGGAAGCTGAAACAGTGGTTTAATACAAGCACAGCTCTCAACTGTAAAAGCGACCGCTCCGTGTGAATTGCACCTTGAGGGTGTCCAGGTCGCAGATTCCCGCAGGATCCGATGCACAGCCAGCCGTGTCGCGCGCCCTGGGAACAATGCTCTTAAAGGAGGCGGCGACCCCTGTGGGTATTATCGTGGCAGGGGTTAAGCAAAGCCGCGCATACTAGCTCGTGTGCTCAACGGGCGCACTGTCTCGCAAGCAAGTCACCTGATACTGCGTATCGAGTCTCTGCAGTCCAGTAGATATAACGTAAGCCCAGTCTGGAAGGTCATCAAAATCATTCGCACATCTCAGCGATCAGACCAAGGCGATAAATACGTTGTGCAGTGGCTACCCCCTTAATGTTTATTCGTATCATTAGCATCCCAGATCTGTTGACTGTGGTTAAAGTAAAATACTCATTGCCACTGAGAGGAAGACACGTATCGATTCTTCACCTGTCGCTACTTCAACGAGAAATGTGTGGGATGTCCAGTAACGATGAATTTTCTACCTACATCTGCACATCACAATTTATTTTGTCGTTCAGTTGGTGTACAGAAGAAATCAGGCATATTTCATGAAATAGTACCCTGTTCTTATAACTAAACCACATAAAAATATCGAAAATATACTAGATTTTCCTCTTGTAGAAAGAAGTAAAGAAGCTCACCTGGCGAAATATTATTCAAGTCTTAAACGAGCAAACTGCTCGATTTGGATCTCATTTAACTTCTACCAGGCAGTCATGTGACCCTGTGCCACGGATGTAAGTCATAGCAGGAAAGTGGTGTACGAGGGGCTTTCAATAAATAATGCAAAACATTTCTTTCTCGGTCAGTTTTTCGATTGAAAAAAATGCGCAATGTGATGTGGGACATCGTATAATATTCCCAGTTTAACCCCTATTGTTTCATGAAGTTCCGATAAGTGACAGCGCTACATGTAGCTTTCAAAATTGCGTTTGAAATGGAGGTGGGTACCAAGCAGAGAGCTGTCACTGAGTTTCTTTTGGCGGAAAACTAGAGGATCGCTGCTTTATATAGGCGCTTGCAAAATGTCCACGAAGACCTGGCACTGACGACCAAAAGCACGGTGAGTCTTTGGGCGAGGCGTCTGTCATCATCGTAACCACGTCACACAAACCTGCCGATCTCCCGCGTGCTACCGGCCGCACTTACACTATGTGATCAAAACTATCCGGACACCTCCATACGCGAGATTTCCACACTCCTAAACATCCCTAGGTCCACTGTTTCCGTTGTCATAGTGAAGTGGAAACGTGAAGGGACACGTACAGCACAAAAGCGTACAGGCCGACCTCGTCTGTTGACTGATAGCGACCGTTGAAGAGGGTCGTAATGTGTAATAGGCAGACATCTATCCAGACCATATAACACAGGAATTACAAATTGCATCAGGATCCACTGCAAGTACCTTGACAGTTAGGCGGGAAGTGAGAAAATTTGAATTTCACGGTCGAGCGGCTGCCCATAAGCCACACATAACGCCGGTAAATGCCAAACGACGCCTCGCTTGGTGTAAGGAGCGTAAACATTGGACCACTGAACAGTAAAAAAAACGCTGTGTGGAGTGACGAATCACGGAACACGATGTGGCGATTCGATGGCAGGGTGTGGGTATGGCGAATGCCAGGAGAACGTCATCTGCCAGCGTGTATAGTGCCAACAGTAAAATTCGGAGGCGGTGGTGTTATGGTGTGGTCGGGTTTTTCATGGAGGGGGCCTTGCACCCCTTGTTGTTTTGCGTGGCACTATCACAGCACAGGCCTACAATGATGTTTTAGGCACCTCGTTGCTTCCCACTGTTGAAGAGCAATTCGGGGATGGCGACTGCATCTTTTAACACGATCGAGCACCTTTTCATAATGCACGGCATGTTGTGGAGTGGTTACACGACAATAACATTCCTGAAATGGACTGGCCTGCACACAGTCCTAACCTGAATCCTACAGAACACCATTGCGATGTTTTGGAACGCCGACTTGGTGCCAGGCCTGACCGGCCGATATCGATACCTCTCCTCAGTGCAGCACTCCGTGAAGAATGGGCTGCCATTCGGTGTAATCGACGGATCACAATCAAGCATCTCGCTGCACAATTCGACGTCTCTGTTGATAGTGCTGATACACTCATCCATCAGTTGTAGTGCTCAAAGGGTTTCTCGCCTCCTGACAGAAGACCATCTGTGGGGCGGCGGGTGGAATTATTGTTGTTAAAAATGTTCCTATTATTTATGCTGTTGTTTATGCTGTCTTTCGCCGTTCTCAACACTGGCTCTCTAACTACAATATTGGCTACCAGAAAGTGATTAGCAAAACGTGAAGCCTGTAATTAGAATTCCTAGTGCCCACATCATCTGAGAATACACTTATAGTTACAGCTTATAGCTCTGAGGAATTAGAAGATTGTCCGGGATTTATAATCAAAAACGATTTTCTAAAAAAAAACGTTCTGTATTCTGAAAGTCACAGATGAAAACAGAAGAATCCACACAATCTAACTAACAGAGCAGTTCAGAGTCTAATGCGCTGATGCAACTATAAATGTCCAAATTAAATGTTTAAATGAATGCTCGCCATAATTTGATGATTAGGTTCATCAAACGCCACGCTAAATAATTGGTAGAATGTCTGTCCCGCGGCGGCACGTGAAAATACGACAAACGCAAACTGAAGATCGATAATTAAAGTCAACCCAGAATTAACACCTCACTCGAAAATGATTTCATGGTTACGCGTATTCCGAGTAACTTAATACGGCATCCGAGGCTGTTTGTAGCAATGATACCGACGAGACGCGACTCCCGACACAGATGACGTGCTATTCAGCGTCTGGAGAGAACTGGGGCCTTGCTTCCTCGCGCAGCGCTCTTATATATAAAGCCGTGGTGCGGACGGCTAAGGGAACGCCTGATCAAATCGGCTCTCCCGACTAGCCGCTGGGCTAGTAATGCACCACATTAAGTTATTGAATAAATTATAGCTTCTTTTGCTGATGGCCGATGAAGCTCTCAATTTAAATGTGCATTCAGCACACAGGTAAGTATTGATAATAAAATTTTGACGTGGCTAAGTTAAATAGTTTGGGCGAGAGAATTAATTTAATTACACTGCACGCAGTAGACGAGTTCTGAACTGGCCCTTTGGAGATACGCTATCGCTATAGTTTTATAGGTATTCAAATGAAACTTCTCACATCTTCATAGTTATAGCGGATCTCCAACCTACTTAAATATAAACATCCTAGCCTTATTTATTAGCCTACTTAATCTATCTTGCTTCCTTAAGTTTTAAGACAAAAACCAGAAAATCATGAATTTCCACTAAAATTTTAATTTGTGAGATCCAGAAGACTGTTTTTATTAAATAATTGTGAAAGATGAATCTAATTATAACTTTTCAACTCTCTAGCTCTTTTCTGTTGCGCCAATGATTTTTACAGAAAAACGTCCAAATTTCGAAAATGGCTAAAGTTATCGAACTGATATTCAACACACATTAATTTAGTATTACTCCTGACATGCAAGAAATGTTTTAGGTTATTTGCTTGATTTTTAAAGTATTGCACAACATTTATGACGTCAGAGCTAGTTACAGCGGACTGGCTGGCACACAATGGAAAGACTGATGTGAATTTACTACGGCATGAGTAAGCTGCTTCCCTACACATCAATAGTTTGGACGTTATGAGGTAGACAGTGACGATCTTTTGTCGGACATCGTCACGGGCGATGAAACATGGTTTCATCACTTCGTACCGGAAACAAAACGGTAATCCACAAAGCAACTCTTCTCCGAAGAAACAATTGAATGTCGCACCCTTGGCCTGTGAGGTCACTGCGTCGGTGTCCTGGGACTATGAAGGGCTTATCTGTTTGATATCCTCCCTTATGGGTTTACAGTCTGCTCTGAAGTGTAATGTGCTACCACTAGGAAATTGAAGAAACAACTTCTGCGTGTTCCTTGCTACAAAAATGCAAACGAACTTCTCCACTTCAGCCCAAGGCTTCACAGAAGTCTGCGCACTCAGGAAGTGCTCACAAGACCTTATTGAACTGTTTTTCCTTATCCACCTTACAGCCCGGGTCTCGTACCTCCCGACTACCATCTGGGCCAATGAACGATGCATTCCGCGGGAAGCAGTACGTGAATGACAGTAAGACGCAGATTCCGACGTCGACCAGGAGACTGGAACCACGCAGGCGTACTGTCGCCTCCCCCCCCCCCCCCCCCACAGTAAGGTGGCGGAAGACAGTGGCAATGAATTGTGATTTTGTAGAAAAACAGGATTTTGTGGCCAAAAGCGTGAGGAATAATATGGTGTATTGGAATCCTCAATATTGCCGACCTGCTTTCAGAAAAAGTTTTGCAATACTTATCGAACATATCTCGTACTTTGGGAGGAAAAGAATATGCTACAAGTAATGATAGTACAAGCAAATAAATGCTCCCGTCGACGATGTTTGCTTTGTCAGTTAAAGTATCTCGTTGGGAAGATAATCATCGGAAACAACGGATGAAATATGTTTGCACTTGAATGGAGACCCTCCACAACCACAAGTTGGAGACCACACTCGAACCCATCTTGGGCATTGGATTCGATGAAGGGAACAAGATTATCGTTCAGCGGTCCATCGAAGACGAAGTCATTAGAGACGGGAGCGCATACATGCTTAGTGTGGGAGAAGGAAATCGGCCGTGTCCTTTTCAAAGAAACCACCTTAAGAGGTTTGTGGAAACTACAGAGAACCAAATCTGGAGGCTGTTTTTAACAGCCGTCATCTACTATGGATTCGAGGTTGTAACGCTGTTATATGGACATCAAGGCCAATCAATGTTCAACGCTAGATTTGGTTACAACACGAGGAGTAGATTAAGTATTGTTAATCATTGAAGTTTTTCATGCCCCATTTAAAGGGGCAGCACACCTTACTGCAGAATGAATTTCGACAAACAATAGATACTCTGCACGAGTTGCGAAGTTCATCAGATTTTTAGGAGGGTAATTTTGAACTTGGTTTGACACACTTGTGTATGTGAAGGCATCTGTATTACTATACGGTTAAAATTACCCAGTTACAGTTGGAGGTTGGAGGTCGCCTATATATCTGCTTCAAGGGGCAAAACAAACATGATTTTCACTATTTTTTATAATTACTCAGGTGCGAGTATTACCGACCTATTAGTTTGATATGTTGTATTTGCAAAATACTAAAGCGAATTCTTTACAGAAGAACGGAAGAACTGGTAGAAACCGGCCTCAGGGACGATCAGTTTGGATTCTCGATAAATGTAGGGAAAAGATAGCCAATACCGATCCTACGACTTGTATTACAAGATAGTTTAAGAAAAGGCAAACCTAAGCATTTGTAGACTTAGAAAAACCTTTTGACAATGTTGACTCGAAAACTCGCCTTGGAATTCTGATGATAGCAGGGGTAAAACACAGGGAGCAAAAGGCTATGTACAACTTGTACAAAGACCAGATGGCAGTTATAAAGAGTCGAAAGGTATGAAACGGAAGCAGTGTTGAGAATGGAGTGTGACAAGATTGTAGCTCATCCCCGATGTTATTAAATCTGTACATCGAGCAAGCAGTAAATGAAACAAAAGCAAAATTTGGAGTGGGGATTAAAGTTCAGGGAGAAGAAAAAAAATTGAGATTTCTCGATAACATTGTAATCCTCTCAGAGGCAGCGAAGGAGTTGGAAGAGCAGTTGAACGGAATTGACAGTATCGTAAAAGAAGGATATAAGATGAACATCAACAAAAGCAAAACAAGGATAATGGAACGTAGTCGAATCAAATCAGACGATGTTGAGGGATTTAAATTAGGAGACGAGACAGTGAAAGTAGAAGATTAGTTTTGTTATTTCGGCAGTAAAACAACTGACGATGCCAGAAGCAGAGTTGTTGTAAAATATAGAGTGGCAATGGCAAGAAATGCGTTTGTGAAGAAAAGAGATTTTTTGAGGTCGAACATGCGTATAAGCATTAGGAACTCTTCTGTAAGTAACGAAACTTCCTGGCAGATTAAAACTGTGTGCCCGACCGAGACTCGAACTCGGGACCTTTGCTTTCGCAGGCAAGTGCTCTACCAAGCTCTGTAAGTATTTGTATGGAGTGTAGCCATGTATGGAAGTGAGACACGCATGATAAACAGTTAAGAGAAGAAGAGCACAGCAGCTTTTGAAATGTGATGCTACAAAAGAATGCGGAAGATTGGTTGGGTAGACAGCGTAACTAATGAGGGGTTGTGATTTGTGTATTGAACCGGGGACCTAGAAATGCCGGAGAGGCTTCGTCCCGCCGTAGCCCTCAGTGGTTCACAACCCCACAATAGGCCACAGCAGTCCACCCACCTCACCACCGCCGCCCCACACCGAACCCAGGGTTACTGTGCGGTTCGGCCCTCTGTGCCGCCGCCCCCGCCCCTCCTCCCAGGAATGTCTCATACCAGACGACTGTACACCAAATGTTTGCGTGATAGAGTAATTACGGTGTACGCGTATGTGGAGACAGTGTTTGCGCAGCAATCGCCGACGTAGTGTAACAGGCGGAATAAGGGGAATCAGCCCGCATTCGCCGAGGCAGAAGGAAAACCGCCTAAAAACCATCCACAGGCTGGCCGGCACAGGCTGGCAGGCGTCCGCTGGGCGGATTCGTGTCGGGGACCGGCACGCATTCCCCCTCGGGAAGCAGCGCGTTAGACCGAGTGGCTAGCCGTGCGGGCTAATGAGGCGGTACTGAAAAGAATTTGGGAGAAAAGAAATTTGTGGCACAACCTGGCTAGAAGAAGGGATCGGTTGATTAGAGACGTTCTGGTACATCAAGGGATCAACAATTTTGTACTGGTGAGAAAGGGAGGGGAGAGGCTAAAAATTGTGGAGGGAGACCCCGAGTTGAATACAGTAAGTAGATTCAGAAGAATGTAAGTTGCAGTAGTTGTGTGGAGATGAAGAGGCTTGTCCAAGGTATGGCTACATAGAGAGCTGCATGAAACCAGTCTTCAGACTAAAGACCACAACACCAACACATAATTACTAACCGAATTTAAAGTTCTAAATGCTTAATCTACCCACTAAAAAGTATAATCGTATGTTAAAGGTTTAGCATAATATGTCAATTATTAATTTTTTCTGATTTTTTAAAAGAGTAAACCGCCATTGATTGTGTGTTACTATGTTTATTTTCTGTAATATTCAGATTTCGGCTTTAATGCCATTATCGGGTACAATGCTGACGGTTGTTAGATCGATATTATGTCGTATCTGCCTTAACAAAAAAATCAATGTTCAATGTGTGTAAATTCATAAGGGACCAAACTACTGAGGACATCGGTCCCTAGACTTACACACTGCTTAAACTAACCTATACTAAGAACAACACACACACCCATGCCCGAGGGAGGACTCGAACCTCCAGCGGAAGGGACCGCGCAGTCCGTGACATGGCGCCTTAACCGCACGGCCACTCAGCGTGTCTTGCCTTAACAGATACGACGTAATAATGGTCTAACAGATTTTTGATAATGGCATAAAAGTCGAAATATAGATACTACAGAAGATAAATACAGTAATAAACAGTCTTTTAAAAAGTATTGCATGACTGGGTCTCAACACCACCGAAAACTGTTCAATTGTTAAAGTTGGAAACCGTGTGATGTCTTGATGAGAGAACTTTGCGACTCATAACAAACTTTACACATAATTTCAAATGTTTTTCACTCTTGTTTTCGATGAGCCACTGCACAAAATAATGAAAGAAGAAAAGATTGCTCTACTGCATTTTCGCTGTTCCTTCACCAATAATTCAGCATCAGGCATGACGTAAGCGAGGGGGTAAAGACCCTAATCTGGTCGGCTTAAATAAACGAATAAATAAACAGATGGATAATTAGTGGATAATATTCCCTTGGCTAATAACTGAAATGCGTGTGTTGGTAAAACTACTGGCTGCTTCCGTATCTACTAGCAATTTGTTTTCGTGATGTAAAACGCCGACTGAATGCAAGAGATCACGCGGTGTCTGCGAGAGTGGAAAATACTGACACCGGATCAATAACAATTTGCCCGGGGTCTTGTGGTTTAGCCCACGTTTTACATATGATTTGACAGGCAGGACTTGTACGGCCATGCATATTACAGTGTTCGTAAATTGCCTGCCACAATGGACATTTTGATCGACCGTGCAATACGAAACAATCAGCACAAGACGGGTAGTTAGAACGACGCTGCGGCTTATTTGAAATGGAACGAGAGCGACGTTGGGGGTGACAGGTTCATGTCCGGTCTACTGTGCTGCAGGCCGTGGTGGGAGAGGACGGCGCCATACCGGCCAAGTGTTCATTTATAGAAGCTCGCTCTCTGCTCAGGCGTACGTTCACGAGCAACAGTAATGGGACTGAGAAAACTCATTTTGAATATTAAGTCGCATCATTCTTATAGTAAAACTATTATTAAAACCGACGTTTCGACCGTATTTGCAGCGATGGTCTTCAGGTCGACTTAAACGATGGTGTCTGGAGATGGTGTTCCGTACATACTGTCCTATTTCACGTGATAACCGCAGCCATTTGCAACTTCACGCACAGCCATCTCGTATACTCGTCACATTTTCTGTGCACTCTTTAACGGTGACCATCCTTGAGAAAACACACGGCTTCCCTTTTGTTGTACAGTAGAGCGTCGATTATCCGAACGTCGGTCAACCGAACGACCGCTTAACCAAACTGTGTACTCGCTCGCACCTGTTACTCTCCCACCCTACCGTCCATCATCCCCCTCACTCCCAAACCAAGTTTCCCACAGTAGTCGCCACACTGGGCCACCTATGGCGGAACATTGCTTCTAATGGGGCCTTCAAAAGGCGCTGCTGACCGGCCAAGCCACCGGTCGCTGTGTTTCAACAATCAGCACACTTCTGTCGGCTTGGCAGCGGCAGTAGAAGTAGCGGCAGTATCAAAGCTGCTCACATCAACAGCTGCGCCAGCTTAGAGTTGAGGCGTGCCGCTCCGCGCAGTTTGAAGGATTGCGCGCCAAATTCTCGGTATGCTAAAAGAAATAGATTGCCACGAATGTGATGAAGAAGACGTTCTTGAATGGATGAATATCGATGATGCAGATCCAGGACACCAAATCATGCAGGACAACGAGATTGTAAACGTCGTCACTGATAAAGATGACGCCGCCAGCATCTCATCAATCAGTGCTCCAGGAAGTGAAGATGAAAGTATACCAACAGCTTATGAGGCATTCACTTGTTTAGATACTGCCTTGCGATGGTTTGAAGCCCAAGATGAAAGTGACCAGTTTTAGACATCTGTAATGAAAAAAGTACGTGACTTAGGTGCTCGTAAGCGTGTAGGGCTTCCTTAGACAGACGAAAATAAAGGATTTTTTTAAACGTTAATTTTGTATACTGTGTGTATTGTTCATGCAAAATGCGTATGTAATATGTATATATTTTTGTTTAATAAACTGTGCCACGTACTATATATTCCTACTGAAGTTGCCTTTGTATGTTACTTTGTAATACTAAAAGAGATGCCTATTTTTATGAATAAATTTACTGTGCAGTACTTCTTTTTGGCAAATAAACATGTACCGTTCGATTATCCGAACAAACCAGTTTTCCGAACACCCATGTCGCCCAATTACTTCGGATAATCGACGCTCTACTGTAATTATTTCCATTACTCGGATTGTACAGACCTCAGGTAGCTTAAGCCTACGAAACTATACGGAAACGAAGGCTGGAATAAATGAGCAGATGGGAAGGCTCTACTCAGAACACCCACAGTGCAAAACAGGATGGTCGGGAGTACCATGGTACCTGCGGCACCGTCATAAAGATAGGAAACACCACGACGAGGAAGCCCACGTAGCTACAGACTCCGGAGGCGAAACATTGCAGTAGTACCCCACCTACTGCTATGCTTATTGCGGCCCCCGTGTAACGGAAACTTGCGTCGTCAGCAGTCGCGGCCATGACCGGCCAAAGTCAGGTCTGACACGGCAGGCTGTCGGGGTTGGCTGATTGCAGGTCACTCACGAGGAGAACACGGCAAGTGCGATCACTCGATTTCCCAGAAACTTCGCTCAGTGGAAGAGGAGTCAAGCTTTGTTTATCTGCAGATTCTAATGGAATTGGTGTGACTACCTCACTTTTATGTACCAAGTGTAACTGCAGATACAAGATGTCTTATTACGCATTCCGCCATAACCTTTTCTAATTGTCATAAATATTGTAAGTACTCCATGTAAAAAAAATTGACTTGTTTATTTTGATCAATGTAAATGCCAGTCAGGTATGTAAGCACGGAGAAATTTAATAATCTTTGCCCAACGTATTGCTCTCTTTGTATTTAACGATCTATGGACTACCAGTGGGAAAAGTAAGGGAGTTGCTGGGGAGTAGGTTGCTGAGAGAAGTTGTGTATGGCCGCATGTGCGTATAGTTGGACGAGTGTTGCCTATTATGTTTAAAGAACAATGCTCAAAAGCATCTTTTTATAATTGTGAACCACAAAGAAAAGGTGTTATTTAAAATTTGTGAAATGATTTCAAGAACATATTTGGAAATTTATGGTAAGGTCCTATGGGACCAAACTGCTGAGGTCATAGGTTCCTAGGCCTACACACTACTTAATCTAACTGAAACTAACTTATGCTAAGGACAACACACACACACACACACACACACACACACATACACATACACACACACACACACCCATGCCCGAGGGAGGACTCGAACCTCCGACGGAGGGAGCTCGCGAGAAGTGGCAATATACCTTAGACCGCGCGGCTCAAGAATATATCAAGAAAGTGAAAATTGTAACATCTTCATTGTTTTGATTAGATTTGATACAAGATCAAACCCGTAAACTCATGAAAATCCAAAAAATTTGTCAATATTCTACGGCAAAGCGAGAAAGAAAACTCGTAGACGTCAACAACAAGATACAACGAAGAAGAATTTTACCAGCTAAGTACCAATTTATTGATTAATTTTGATTAATCACCATTTCAACTTTGCACCCTGTTTGCTCAGAGCGCTATTACGAAGAACGAACGATATGTCTTGAAAACCAGCAGAGACAGGCTTTAAATAACTAATTTGAATCAGTAATTATAGGGTGAGGAATCAGAAGATACACGACGACCGTTTCTGAGAAAACGACGTACATAGTTTTCGACGTTATATACCTTTTAGCGTATAGTTCCTTGAGCTAAAACAGTGGCACAAAGAATAGCATCGCGGTTTCACACTTCTGCGCCCCGTGTTCGAAACTGTACCATAGTTTTTATTTTTGTTTTTCATTTATCTACCCACGTCCATAGAATATTACTACTCGTGTGTGTGTGTGTGTGTGTGTGTGTGTGTGTGTGTGTGCATGACTAAGAAAATTATTTGAAATTGTTTTCGGTGAAAATCCTGTAGTGTATTTTGATTCATCATCAACTGCAAGCGCCAGTTTTCGGTAAAGTGATCCGTTATGCCTGGTCAGGCGGCGAAATTATTATCAATGTATGAAATCTTCAGCAGTGTTAACGACTTTTCTTCCCCGAGTGAGACATACGAAGAAATGTCACTGTGACAAACCTGCCTTGGCGCTATGCTCATGGTATTCGGAATTTTTGTTTCAAATGTTTCTACGATCAGTATCATCCAAGAGAATGCACCATATCTTCCTGAAGATAAACGTAAGAATAAAGTGTAAGAATTAATATATGAATTGCTATAAGAATGAAATTTAAGAATATGAGAATTTAAAAATGTTATAATCCCTGAAAATACGATTTACAAATATATAACAAATGTATAATATTGTGAAACCCAGCTGTAATTTTACAATTAATTTAAAGCTCTTCATCATCATCTTCTCTCCAAGGATTAGGCTGTTGCCTGTTATGAACTCACAAACAAAATCATTCTCATCTTTCTCGAAGTCTCCCAATATCTCTTTTCCCATTCGGGTTGTAGTTCAGGGTCTTCTGGGGAATTATGTGACATGGCGTTCTCATTAAGAGTTGTCTCCAATCTTCACTATATTTTAGAATTTTTTTCATTCATGCTGAAAATATTTAATTCTGTTCTAATATCTTCGTTTCTAATCATATCTCTTCTTGTGCAGCTCTTTGTTTTTCTTATGAACCTCATCTCTGCTGTTTGAATTTTATTTTTATTTATTTATGTTTATTTTTTCTGTGGTAATTCAGATTTCAGTTCCTTATGATAACACAGGAACTGCCATTACTCTACAGAATTTCATGATGGTTTCTTTTTGTACTTTATGGTCCAATGTTTTGGTAATGGTACCACAGAAAGCTTGGAATCAGTATTTTATTTTCAATATAAGAGTCAAAATCAAAACTTATAGTACAGCTTAAATAAGAGTTATGGGACACTTCTTCTAAAACTGAATTATCCAAAACAATATTTGATGTGACTGGATATTTTCTTCGGAATGCAGAACGATGATGATCTCCAAAGATTAGTATACCAGCTGAATGAAATTTTCAGGAAATACAACTTCAAAATTTATAGCAACAAAAACAAAATAAAATATAACACCCTTGATAAGAACCATACGTGTAGTGAACTTGTACAGACATGAGTAGGTAAACGAGAAAATAAAATAAAGACAATAATTGGATTTCGAACAAGGGGCGCAAACTGCTTCAGTTGAACTAACCGCGTGCTAAAACGCATATAAATTATGGCGGAAACTTTGGCCGTCGTTTTTTGAGAAACTGTAGAGTATCTACGGATAAGCAGAGACACGTACGCGTTCGCTTGTTTTGACCCCTCTTCCACTGAGCGAAATTTCAAGGAAATCGAGTGATGGCTCTAGTCGTGTTCTCCGTGAGAGTCCCGCCCGAACGTGACAGGTGACGGGCGCTGACGTGCAGGGACCGAACGCCGGGACAGCAGCTGGCTACTGCCGACTGATGCTGGTGAACCTTCTAGTGGGTCAGTGGATAGGAATGCGACACTTTGCTCACCAGCCGGCGGCTGGATCCCGTCGGCAGGTGGTCCTGCGAGGATGACGGCAGAGCGGTGGCGGCTTGCCGGTGGAAACCGACTCTGTCACGGCTTGAAACTTCCTTATTTAAATTAGTGTGTCTGTACTTAAATTGCTGAATGACAGAGACCCACAATATCCTGATGCAACGCAATCTGACTGCTCAAAAATCTGACTTCAAATAATTAATTCAAAAGAATGGCCCTGACTAAAAAGAAATCTTAACAATAACCTATACATTTCATTAAGCACTTTCCTCACAAAAATCTTTATTACGCCAACTACTGCAATACAGCGAGCGTCAGTACTGCCAGCTAAATAAAAGATTCTAACTACTAAAGCCACTAACTACTAATAGGCGTGTGGTTACCAAAGGAAAGACTACGTTGCAAACCAAATAATGTATTTTTACCTTAATAATGTGATATCCAGTCTAAACACGAATATAAATCGTTATTGACATGTAATACAAAGGAATATAAACATGAATAATATTCAGTCTCCAAGTCGAACATGTACAGATCGTTAGCCTACGCTAACACTTCAGACCTCTATCCTCCATCAATGCTAACTTCTCACACCTAACATCCATCGCTGCTGGCTGTTCACCTGCAATTGCCCAACAGTACTTCTATCACTGCTGGCGACTAACTTCCAACTGCCCAACACTACTGGCGATAAACTTCCAACGAGTCCGACCAGCCACAGAGTCTCTTACATAGAAAGCGCAGTCAGAGATCTAATGCAAAGCGCAACACAGTGCTGCCAACATAGAAGCAGCCCACTTACAGGCTGACTACGCGACGAGTCGCTGTTTCGAGGCTGCGCAGCCTAAATGGACGACCAGTATTTATTAGCGCTAAAATATTTCTGTTGTGGTGTTATGGTTGTAGCAGTCACGTACGTCTCGTGCCGAAGAATCCCTGGTTATGGTAACCGTCCGAGCAGTGACCGTCAGGCAGACGCCAGAGCCCGCTCAGTGCGTGACGCGGTACTCGATCAGCGAATTGCTGTCGTCCGCTTTACAACGTGGAGCTCATCTGCCTAGGCTCGTGTCGTTACGAACTATAGTGAATGTAGACTCTTGAGCAAGTTATTTAGTTGAATACAATATATATAAAAATTAATCTACCTGGATTTCTCGATTAGCAGATCGAAGACAAATTTTACTTTCTCAGCTGGTTCTGGAGCAATGTTTTTTAGCTCAGATTGATACAGTTTCCCTTCTTCCGCATGTCTGGGTATTTATTCATCAATACAGGACTACCCTGTCGAAAGGAGCAGAAGTCACACGAAAATTCTTCCCCCATATCGCTATGAAGACCGAATTATTCGTCGTCAGTGAGAAGTGTCCGAGATGAGACAGCTTTGCCATGGTCTGTACTAAATCCTTAAGTGAATCTCATTCTTGGTCGGTGCTCTGTTTCACCTTTTCATGTGCAGTGGATGAGGTTAGTCTTCGCAGTAAATGCGCTTTGCTCCACAGAGAAGTCAGAGGGAAAGAGACTTTTTTCGAGGCTGGCAGTGCAGCCCGTGTGACAGATGGCTCCGCGGCTGTTGCGTCCCCAGAGAGTAGACAGCGGCGGCGAGCTTTTCCCGACTTGTGCAGAGCGGGAGAGGGAGAGAGAGAGAGAGAGAGAGAGAGATATGGGAGCTTCCAACGCTGGACCTGGGCCCTCTCTGTCAGCGTTATCACGGCCATAAGCTCAGCTGCTATCTGCCGCGTTACACTGCCTTATCTCAGGCGCTTCTGCTGCGACGCTGGCGTGGCGTAAGTTCCTCATTGTGTCCGTGCACGGCGCACTCTTGCAGGCGGAATGTGTAGAGGTTTCCACAATAAACTTCTCTGTGTTCTGGGGTTTGTGGTATTTTGGACGGCCAATGCGGGGACCACTAACACATATGGAAGAACAAACAGCCTCGATTTGCAAAACTGGATTTTTTATTTTATTAATCCTCCAATGACGCGTTTGGTCTTACAAAAGGCATCTTCAGATTTGTCTAAGAGAAAGAATACAACCTTTCATATAAATGGCGTAGCCTCGATTTAGCAAATTTGCACTAACAAGAAAAGATAAAACAATTTAAAATACGGTATTAGCATACAAATGTCCTAGCAGGAAACCATCGTGGTCAGAATATGAAAAAAAGGGAAAAAAAGACGTTGTGCGGTGTCCTATAAGAGAAGAGTAAAGCCGGTTACTTGCCTTGGAATATTTGGTTCGCTGGTGGTTGGTTGGGGGAAGAGACCAAACAGCGAAGCTTTCGGTCTCATAGGATAGGGAAGGATGCGGAAGGAATTCGGCCGTGCCCTTTCAAAGGAACCATCCCGGCATTTGCCTGGAGCGATTTAGGGAAATCACGGAAAACCTAAATCAGGATGGCAGGATGCGGGATTGAACCGACGTCCTTCCGAATGCGAGTCCAGTGTGCTAACCACTGCACCACCTCGCTCGGTTTGGAATACTTCTTGACTGTTTTCAAGGTGATGTGTTTTATATAGGACATTGCGTGAGGACTCTGTAAAAAGAAAAATGCCGAGGGCAACTACCCGCTGATACTTTCATGTGATTTTAGGTGCGGTTTGCGTGTACTTAGCATCTACTGTATCAGTAAGTGTGTTTTACATATTTTAAAATTTTCTTTGAGTGTGTGCATTACACTGTTTATTGGTTTCTGAACATTTTAACGACCATAAGCCGATATATTTTACTGTCGTCTTACAAGACACCGCACAAAGATTTTTCAAATTCTGACCATGGCAATATCCTGCGTGGACTTCTGTATGAGCAGCAGACTTATGTCCCTAACACCATATTTTGCCAGTTAAGTTGTTTTATTTCTCCTTGCTAGTCCAATTTTAGTAATTCGCGGTCTTGACTTTTGTATGAAAAGTTGTATTTTTTTCTCATAGGACAATCTGAAGAATCCTTACATAAGGCGACACGCGTCATTGCAGGATAAACAAATTTAAAAAAATCCAGTTTTGCAACCGAGAGTGTTTCTTCTTTCTTATTGTTATCAGTGATTACTGTATCACCTCTATGGATTGGGGAAAACAGCACGCACCAATATACATCTACGTCTACATCTACATGGATACTGTGCAAATCACATTTAAGTGCCTGATAGAGGGTTCATCGAACCACCTTCACAGTTCTCTAATATTCCAGTATCTTATAGCGCGCGGAAAAAACGAGCACCTATATCTTTCCGTACGAGCTCTGATTTCCCTTATTTCATCTAAAATGGTTCAAATGGCTCTAAGCACTATGGGACTTAACATCTGAGGTCATCAGTCCCCTAGACTCAGAACTACGTAAACCTAACTAACCTAAGGACATCACACACGTCCATGCCAGAGGCAGGATTCGAATCTGCGACCGTAACAGCAGCGCGGTTCCGGACTGATGCGACTAGAACCGCTCGGCCACTAGGTCAGCCTTATTTTATCATGGTGATCGTTTCTCTCTATGTAGGTCGGAGTGAACAAAATATTTTCGTAATCGAAGGAGAAAGCTGGTGATTGGAATTTCGTGAGAATATTCCTCCGCGACGAAAAACGTCTTTGTTTTAATGATATCCATCCCACATCCTGTACCATTTCAGTGACACTCTCTCCCCTACTTCGTGGTAATACAAAACTTGCTGCCCTTCTTTGAACTTTGTCGGTGTACTCCGCCAATCCTATCTGCTAAGGATCCCACACCACGCAGCAGTATTCTAAAAGAGGACGGACGAGCGTAGTGTAGGCACTCTCATTAGTACATCTGTTATATTTTCCAAGAGTCCTGCCCATAAAACGTAGCCTTTGGTTAGTCTTCCCGACAACGTTTTCTACGTGTTCCTTCCAACGTAAGTTGTTCCTAATTGTAACTTCTAGGTGTTTAATTGAATTTACAACGTTTAGATTTGACTGATTTATCGTGTAACCGAAGTTTTACGAATTCCTTTAGCACTCACGTGCATGACCTCACCCTTTACGTTATTTACGGTCAATTGGGAATTTTCGCACCATTCAGATATCTTTTCTAAGTCGTTTTGCAACTTGATTTGATCTTCTGATGTCTTTACTAGTCGATAAACAGCAGCATCATCTGCAAGCAACCTAAGACGGCTACTCAGATTGTCTCCCAAATTGTATACATCGATAAGGAACGGCAAAGGGCCTATAACACTACCTTGGGGAAAGCTAGCAATCACGTCCACCAATTACTACGAACTGTGACCTATCTGACAAGAAATCACGAACCCAGTCACATAACTGGGACGATATTCCATAGGCACTCAATTTCACTAAAAGCCACTTGTGTGGTACAATGTAGCACCGGTTGAAGGTGAAGAGGGAAGCGTCGCAGATCGTAATAAAGGCAAACAGTAATTGTCGACACCTCTCAACATCGTAGCGTGAGTAGAGTTATCTAAAACTAAAAAATCTGCCCGCCATAATCCTTCCTCTGAAACTAGAGGTAAGTTCAATCGATATTTCTTTAAAATTTAAATGCATCAACTATAAATACAAACTATCTTGAAAAAACAAACAGGGCCTCAGATGAGACAGACGTAACCCTTCGAACAACGGAGCTACAGGCACAACAGATACTGCCGCGTTCAAGCTGTGACTCATGGCACTTATAAACGCAAGAGACGTGACACATTATGACTCATGGTCAGAATTTTATACGGGTTATAAGAAAATGGTTCGGTCATGTTTTCAGAACACTGTTATTACGCAGAGAAGAGTATGTCACGTGAACATGAGTACAGAATGACTTTATTTGCATGTTAGAACATATTTTAGTGCAACTGTATTGTTCACTGTGGAAGCATTGTTTCACCGTGCTCGTATTTGGAAATTTTTACTCCATCACGTAGGAGCTGACACGAAAACTCATGCAACTGTTGAAGCACGCTATGAGCAAACATTTTACGTCTGTGTTTGGTCTGGGATTGTTAGTGACTGTTTGTTAGGTCCTAACGTTCTTCCACCCAAGCTCAATAGATGACCTTAAAATGCTTCCTTAGAGAATACCACAACTTGTACAAGATGTGCCCTTATCAGTGTGCCGAAATATGTACCTCATACACTATGGAACTGCTCCTTGCTTCAGTGTTAATACGCGTCGTATACTAAATAACAAATTCTGTGACAGATGGATAGGAAGAACTGAACCAATTTTCTGGCCTCCACCCACTGGACTTTTGCACTGTACATTCACATTAATGTCACCATCCGTCAAAAAACTGAATAACCACCTTTTAAGTGCGGACTGATGCGTGACGTGCAGGAACAGAGTGAGTGAGGCTCTGGAAGGTACCGACAGGGATGAAGAGACATAGTGCTACGGCCAGCAGCGCTGGGTTTCTCTGTTGGGGATCCGTGACGCGAGCAGCCCGATCGAGGTGGTCCCAAAGATTCTAGACTGGGTTAAAATCAGGGGAGTTTGGTGGTCAGGGGAGAACGGTGAACTACACTCATACTTTTAAATTAAGGATAATTGCAGAATGTGGTGCCACAAACTGGCGCCAATAGCATAGGCACTTAGGGAACACACACGACACAGATCTGTAAGTCCACGGTATTGGTGATAAGTTGAGAAAACCGTCCCGAAACACATGTGCTACAAAACGCCACTGTTTCCTGCGCATGTACCCCGACATCAGTATGGGGTATGATCACCATGCACACGTACACAGGCCGCACAACGGGTTGGCATACTCTGGATCAGGTGGTCGAGCAGCTGCTGGGGTATAGCCTCCCATTCTTGCGCCAGTGCCTGTCGCAGCTCCTGAAGTGTCGTAGGGGTTTGTATACGTGCAGCGATACGTCGACCGAGAGCATTCCAGACGTGCTCGATCGGGTTTAGGTCTGGAGAACAGGCAGACCACTCCATTCGCCTGATATCTTCTGTTTCAAGGTACTCTTCCACGATGGCAGTTCGGTGGGGCAGTGCGTTATCATCCATCAGGAGGAAGGTGGGATGCACTGCACCTCTGAAAAGGCGGACATGCCGATGCAAAATGACGTCCCGATACACCTGACCTGTTACAGTTTGTCTGTCAATGACATGCAGGGGTGTACGTGCACCAGTCATAATCCCACCCCACACCATCAAACCACGACCCCCATACAGGTCCGCCGGCCGGTGTGGCCGAGCGGTTCTAGGCGCTTCAGACTGGAACCGCGCGACCGTTACGGGCATGGATGTGTGTGATGTCCTTAGGTTAGTTAGGTTTAAGTAGGTCTAAGTTCTAGGGGACTGATGACCTCAGATGTTAAGTCCCATAGTGCTTAGACCCATTTTGAATTCATACAGGTCCCTTTCAAGGACATTAAGGGGTTGGAATCTGGTTCCTAGTTCACGCCAGATGAAAACTCAGCAAGAATAACTGTTCAGACTATACCTGTACTCGTCCGAAAACATAACCTGGAATCACTGTTCCAATGACCATGTACCGTGTTCTTTACACCAGCCTTTACGGGCTCTCCTGTGACCAGGGGTCAGTGGAATGCACCTTGCAGGTCTCCGGGCGAATAAACCATGTCTGTTCAGTCATCTGTAGACTGTGTGTCTGAAGACAACTGTTCCAGTGTCTGCGGTATGGTGCCAAGCAAGGCTACCTGCAGTACTCCGTAGCTGTCTGCGGGCACTTATGGTGAGAAATCGGTCTTCTTGTGGTGTTGTACACTGTGGACGTCCCGTACTGTAGCGCCTGGACACGTTTCCTGTCTGCTGGAATCGTTACTATAATCTTGAGATCACGCATTGTGGCACACGGAGGGCCCGTGCTACGACCTGCTGTGTTTGACCAGCTTCCACTCGCCCTAGTATTCTACCCCTCATAACGTCATCAATATGTGTTCTTTGAACCATTTTCAACACACAGTCATCATTAGCACGTCTGGAAACGTCTGCACACTTACTCGCTGCACCATACTCTGACATGCACCAACTCACCTCTGCGTATGTGGACTGTTGACAGCGCCACCGTGTGAGGACTGCAGGTCAAATGCACTGCATGGTCATACCCCGAGATTTAAACCCAAAAACCGCCCACCAAAGCGTTGTTTTACCATGTATCGCGATTATCCTTAGTTTATGAGCATGAGTGTAATTCTGGTGCTGTTATAAACCACGCACGTACACTGCAAGTTGTGTGACATGTTGCATTATCCTGCTGGTAGATGCCATCTTGCCGTGAAAAACAAACTGCATATAGGGGTGGACATGGTGCATTCTTGTGCTGATCCACTGCGCCGTAAAGAATGACGCGATCGGCCAGGAAATTCCACAAAAACATTCCCAAGACAATACCGCTTTTATGGCCTGGACCCTACCAACGCTTGCTGTAAAGTGTTTGACTGCAGACATTTCAAGCCGATGGAGCATAAGATTAATTGACAAGGTAACCTGTCGCCACTGAGTGAGTGTCCATCTGCGGCAATGGCGTGCAAATTCCAGCCGTCGGCGACGATGAACAGCAGCCAGCATGGGTGCACGAACCAGGCACCGGCTGCAGAGACCCATATGCAACAACATTCGCTGAACGATAATTCAGGAGACACTGTTGGTAGCCCCTTGATTCATCTGGGCGGTCGTTGTTCAACAGTTGCAAGTCTATTCCCGAGTACAGTCGTTCATCCTTATCATCTATGGCCCGTGGTACACCACAGTTGCCCCGACGCCGGTTTTGGATAGCACCATTTTGCCGTGCACAGTATACTTCAACCACGGTGGCACGCGAACAGTTCACAGACATAGCCGTTTTGGAAGTGCTTCTACCCTTGGCCCGAAAGCCAATGATCGTGCTGTTTTGGGCGTCAGATAAATCGCTCCGTTTCCGCATTTGACAACTACTGCACTGTTTCCGTGTCCCCGGACACGCTTATGTACCCTCCATTGCTAGTACTACCACCTACCATCTGTGAGTGGTTATTGTACGCTGACGTCGAACGCATGCGGTAGTCACACTAATATGACTGGACTCTGTATTTGTGGGGGCATCTGACAGCTCAACCCGCTTCAAGAAGCAGAGAGCCTTTGGTCCTTTACTGTGGAACGTTTGTGTTCAAAAATGTTCAAATGTGTGTGAAATCTTATGGGACTTAACTGCTAAGTTCATCAGTCCCTAAGCTTACACACTACATAACCCTAAATTATCCTAAGCACAAACACACACACCCATGCCCGAGGGAGGACTCGAACCTCCGCCGGGACCAGCCGCAGAGTCCATGACCGCAGCGCCTGGACCGCTCTGCTAATCCCTCGCGGCGGAAGGTTGTGGAACCACACGTAATATTCCAGTGCTACTTCAGCCAATCTGGGATTCAGTGCACTGGCGGGTTGATGTTAACTGAGAGTATTACGAAAATTTCATGTAACATAGAGTGTCGTACTATATGCCAGTATGTTCAATTAACGTGTGTTTTCCCGTGATCGAAGTGCTACGAACTATAAAAGAAAAATCTCTAATATGCAAAATTGTCATTATTATATATTTTTTCTCCTAGAAGGAAAATTCATAAAGTAAATTAGAAATGTCGCCCCCGTTAAGAGTTTTGCGCAAGACTGGAGCATCGTTAGAAGAGTACATGTTCCGTGTTTCCTGCACACACAGTTCGGCTGCGGTATGGATAACTGGTGCAACGCAGTGTAGGAGTGCACACACAGTTCGGCTGCGGTATGGATAACTGGTGCAACGCAGTGTAGGAGTGAAATGGTAGGGAAGTTAGAGACGTACTTCAGATTTTAAGTACGCAGGACAAAACGATTAATGAGGACAAAACGTCTAAATTAGTACACAAATTCCCAGTAAAATTCTGTCGGTATATGGACCAAATGCAATGTCACGTCCATTCGTAGTGAAATGGTGCCAACATTTTGATCGAGGACACACAGGCGTGGGTGAATCTGATCGGGAAGTCCAGATCTTGCAAAATATGATTCTCGTCCTTTCGGCTACTTGAAAGGACACCTGC
This sequence comes from Schistocerca nitens, assembly GCF_023898315.1. Lineage (NCBI taxonomy): Eukaryota > Metazoa > Arthropoda > Insecta > Orthoptera > Acrididae > Schistocerca > Schistocerca nitens. Next base: position 560,122,267 of record NC_064619.1, on the reverse strand, counting down.
GGGAAAGAGATATTCTAACGAGGACGACATTCACACAGTGGATCTCGAATGGCTCCATGACAAAGGTGAGGTAGTCAATTGCCGAGGAACTGAACGATTGGTAGAACATTCCGACTGCTGATTGTAGAGAACTGGTGACTATGCTGAGAAATAGCGTCAGGCAGCTATCTTACTTTGTACTGTAGTGCAGCACTAAATAAAAGTTACTTAACCTGCCATAATAATATGTAACTTACTTCATTAAGTCCTCTAGTACGTGTGAATAGTGTGTCCTTAAAGTTTGGCTGAGCCTTCTCGGTACACGTCATGTTTCCGTGTAAAGGCAAGGAAGACATCACAGTCGTGAGACATATTCTGGCAGAAATAAACCATAAGAGTTGCTTGAACGGTGAATGTAGAGGAGTGCTGTGGAATGGATTGCGACAGGACTCCGTAATTTGGCAGTGACATGCGAGCCCTTACACAGCTGTGCCTGCCACAAAGAGGGGCTGGACTAATCAGCCGAAACTTAGAGATAAAGAGACCTACACTATGATCTCAAGCCATATTACCTAAAATGGAAGTCATCTTCACATTGCTGAAATAGTATTCAGTGCGGGACGAATAAAAGTGGCAAAAGTTTGCATCCGGTTTTGAATCATTGTACTGAGGAGTGGCCTTTTAATGCGAAAATATTCAGGATTCTCAGAGATGCTTGTTGGGAATGGCTAAGAGAGACAGGAAAACGAACACATGCAGGAAGGAACAGAATGGAGTGGCAGGCATAATTATGACTATAATGAAATCGGAATGAAGGTGGGTGAGACATGCAATTACTCAAATGAATGATTGACAGCAGGATCACAAGTACTGAGAAACATGGAGATGACGTTGTACTGAAAGGCTGTAGACTGTGAGGTGTCGGTTGAGTTGTTTAGAGTACACCTAAGATGCTACAGATCTGATCCTCTATGACCTACAGGGAAGAGAAGCTCTCCATACGATCATGCAAATATAAGAGGAAACATCTCACGCAACGGGCAATGTCTTATGAAATGAAAATTGCTAGGGATGACGCATTTAAGGATGAAAATATGGGTACCACATCTCACACAGATATATTAATAAAGGGATCCAACACACAACAAAAGGAAAGTAAGAGTCGCCTTAACAATTTGGTTTACTGCCATGAGACACCAAATAAAATGATCTACCCGCTGAATCAAACATTTAATGAATGGACAACAGCCTTGGCACAGTTAGGTGGACACTTGAATGCATAACATGAATCTATATAGTGGGTATGGCCAATGTGGTCAATGTTTACGAAAATGGTTAGCCGTTTGAAGAAAGATCCTTCAGAAAAGCATGAACGAACACCAATGATTTCAGCAAGATGCAGGATGGGTGCAACTAATTGAATACTGCATCTGTGCAATGAAACTCTGATGCCAACTAACTAGCTTCACTTCCTCCTTAGCTCTGTTGTTGCGTTGACATGTTTACATCTTTTAGGTGGAGTGAGTATGGAATATGGCTGCGGTAGCGGCTGGAAATTCTGGGTCCAGCTCAGCCTCTGTACTTTGCTCTAAATCGGAGACATCTATCTCTGTGAATGTCTTAAACAGCTGTGTACACTGAAGTGCATTCTCGACGGCATCCCTGGAGTAAGTGTCTTCTTTAGTCTCTCTACCGCACGTGTGTTCTGACATTACTCTACGAAACTTTGCTGGTTCTGCCAGCGATGGATTCTCGCCAGCGATTGCAGCAGAGTTACGAGTTTCGATAAATATTAATTTTATAAACAAGTTTAACAATTTCCTACTTTCGCAGATTCTGTCGCGGTGACGTTGTAAGGTGTGATACAATCAGAAAATGTCTGCCCCTACATAACAGACTTACAGCCATGACCAACCAAAAGCTTTACATGTATGAATGCATGGGAACTCGCCCCTCCTACCGAAATAATGAGACAGTCACAGAACCTCTTACTAGGATTTGAACAAACATTCCTGCATGACACGGCTGCGCTCATTGCCTGATCCCATGCTCTGGAGCTATTTTCACATGCTCTTCAGATCTTATCTAGCTAAAAAGAATTCATTTCCGCTTCTAGCACAATACAGTTTCATGGTACACTGCCAGGCCTCTTTGACGTTCTTGCTGTGTAGACACAGCAGACTGCCATTCGCCGCGTGGAGTGGCCGTGCGGTTTGAGGCGCCATGTCACGGATTACACGGCCCCTCCCACTGGAGGTTCGAGTCCTCCCTCGGGCATGGGTGTGTGTGTTGCTCTTAGCATAAGTTAGTTTAAGTTAGTTCAAGTAGTGTGTAAATCTAGGGACCGATGACCTCAGCAGTTTGGTCCCTTAGGAATTCACACACATTTAAACATTTTTGACTGACATTCCGTGTTGCATGTCTGCCTGCAGATAGCGTTCAGCGCCAAACAACTTTACGACACTCTAGTTCTCTAAGGTTAGTTTGCCTATAAGCTAAAGCACCCTCAAGACTGCAAAATAACAGGTTTCCATCACCATATTAAAAGGAAAAGAGATGATGTAATTAACAGTGCAGTCATTGACAGTAGGGAATATTGTCTGTAGTATTCAAGCAGCGTTAAAGAATTGGCTGTGCTGACTATTGGGATTTGGATATTAAGTTATAAAATAGGTTACATGAAAGTGTGGTCATTAAATGCCACATAACAAGAAATTGTAAAGCCTGCACAAGGGAATTGGTGCATGTAACTGGAGACTATATGCCATTTAAAACTCTAGGGGTGACCCTTCTCCAGCAGTAGATGTCAATTAAATGATCCTGTCATTGATGGTAATAGCTCCGTTGCCATTCAAGCTGAAAATTCTGTTGGAGTGAAATGATAGTTTGGCAACGATGGCCGGGAGTCCCACCTAGGGACGTTCTGTCACCAAGTTGCAAGTATCCTCAGCTGGTGCCACAATGGGCGAATTGCATCTTGACGATGATGAGAACGAAATACGCAGTCCTCGAATGAAGAAAGTCACTGACCTGGCTGGGGAGTGAACCCAAGCCTGCTCCATGGCTGTCAGATACGCTGACCACTCATCTAAAAGGGCGAATGTTTGTTAGTATTACCATCAGAAACAAATACTCAAATATCTCAGATAAAAATCTCCAGCTTTCTTTTGTTTTGTTTTTTGGTCATCAGTCTTTTGGTTGGTTTGATGCGGCCCGCCACGAATTCCTCTCCTATGGTAACCTCTTCCTCTCAGATTAGCACTTGTAACCTACTTCCTCAAAATTTGCTGGATGTATTCCAGTCTCTGTTTTCCTCTACAGTTTTTGTCCTCTACAGCTCCCTCTAGTACCATGGAAGTCATTCCCTCAAGTATTAAGAGATGCACTATCATCCTCTCCCTTCTCCTTATCAGTGTTTTTACACATTACTTTCCTCTTCGATTCTGCGCAGAACCTCCTCAATCCTTACTTCATAAGTCCACCTAATCTTCAACATTCGTCTGTAGCACCACATCTCAAATGCTACGATTCTCTTCTGTTCCGATTTTCTTACAGTCCATTTTTCACTACCATACAATGCTGTATCCCAGACTTATATTCTCAGAAATTTCTTCCTCAAATTAAGGCCATATTTGATATTAGTAGACTTCTCTTGGCCAGGAATGCTCTTTTTGCCATTGCTAGTCTGCTTTTGATGTCTTCGTTACTCTGTCTGTCATTGGTTATTTTACTGCCTAGGTAGCAGAATTCCTTAACTTCATCTACTTCGTGACCATCAATCCTGATGTTAAGTTTCTCTCTGTTCTCATTCCTGCAACTTCTCATTACCTTCGTCTTTCTTCGATTTACACTCAACCCATACTCTGTACCCATTAGACTGTTCATTCCGTTCAGCAGATCATGTAATTCTTCTTCACTTTCATACGGGATAGCAATGTCATCAGTGAATCATAACATTGATATCCTTTCACCTTGAATTTTAATTCCACTCCTGAACCTCTCTTTTATTTCCATCATTGCTTCCTCGATGTACAGATTGAACAATAGGGGCGAAACGCTACATCCTTGTCTTACATCCTTTTGAATCCGAGGTGATTGTGCTATAATTCTCGCACTTGTCAGCTCTTTCGTCTTCGGAATTGTGTAGATGGTGCTTTTCCGAAAGTCAGATGGTATGTCGCCTGACTCATACATGCAACACACCAACGTGAGTAGTCGTTATGTTCCCACTTGACCCAATGATTTTACAAATTCTGATGGAATGTTATCTGTCCCCTCTGCCTTATTTTCTTATTTTATCGTAAGTCCTCCAAAGCTCTTTTAAATTCTGATTCTAATACTGGATCCCCTATCTCTTCTAAATCGACTCCTGTTTCTTCTTCTATCACATCAGACAAATCTTCCCCCTCATAGAGACTTTCAATGTATTCTTTCCACCTATCCGCTCTCCTCTCATCTGCGTTTAGAAGTGGAATTCCCTTTGCACTCTTAATGTTATCACCCTTGCTTTTAATGTCACCGAAGATTGTTTTGACTTTCCTGTATATTGAGTCTGTTCTCCCGACAATCATTTCTTTTTCGATGTCTTCACATTTTTCCTGCAGCCATTTCGGCTTAGCTTCCCTTCACTTCCCATTTATTTCATTCCTCAGCGACTTGTATTTCTGCATTCCTGAGTTTCGCGGAACATTTTTGTACTTCCTTCTTTCATCTATCAGTTGAAGTATTTCTTCTGTTACCCATGGTTTCTTGGCAGTTATCTTCTTTGTACCTATCTTTTCCTTCCCAGCTTCTGTGATGGCCGTTTTTAGAGACATCCATACCTCTTCAACTATACTGCCTACTGAGCTATTCCTTATTGCTGTATCTATAGCTTTAGAGAACTTCAACCGTATCTTGTCATTCCTTAGTACTTCCTCATCCCACTTCTTTGCGTATTGATTCTTCCTGACTAATCTCTTAAGTTTCAGCCTACTCCTCATCACTACTGTATCGTGATCTGACTTTATATCTGCTCCTGATTTCATAATCTCTACCTGACCATGATGTAATCTAACTGAAATCTCCCCGTATCACCCGGCCTTTTCCAAGTATACCTCCTCCTCTTGTGATTCCTGAAGAGAGTATTCGCTATTGCTAACTGAAACTTGTTACAGAACTCAATTAGTGTTTTTCGTCTCTCATTCCTTGGCCCAAGCTCATATTATCCTTTAACCTTTTCTTCTACTCCTTCCCCTACAACTGCATTCCAGTCTCCCATGACTATTATATTTTCATATCCCTTTACATACTGTATTGCCCTTTCAGTATCCTCATACACATTCTATATCTCTTCATCTTCAACTGTCGACGTCGGCATGTATACCTGACCTATCGTTCAGGATTGCATGTTCTGTCAATCTTACATGTGAACTATCAACAGATGAAGCTGTTAATGAACAGTTCGCCAGTTTTATTTCCAGGAATTCATTATATTTTTATTCAACAGAATATTTAATACACTATATTCAAACTGTGGGTTCTATAGTTCTATCTGGCTGTTAGATCAAATACAAGAGAAACTGAAATTTAAGTCGCTAAGGTAAATACTATTCAGGCCTGACACCTACAAGCAGTCGTAACTGACTCCATTGATTCTGGCCCGATTGCATTCACCACGTTAATTCTCGTTTTTCTCTTTTATAATTTACTTAAATCAAATTAAGGAACAAAATGTATTAATAATTCAGGCAATTATAAAATCCTGTGCAGTCATAACAGCACAGTAAGAGCACAATGCTGCTTACAGGTGCTGTATTCGTCAAAATTATTACATTGTAAACATTGTCAGAGAAATGTATTCCGCATTTGGTATTTTTTAATCTGACGAAAGACAGACTATGACACAAGTGTTGAGAAGGAAGAAAAGAAATTCACATTGTCAGTAATATGGTATAGTGGATGTCAGACGTAGTGCTTATATGATTGTGACTATAGCAACATATATAAACGAAGAATTTTTGTAAATGATAAAGACAAATATTCGGTCGATCACTCAAGCTGCAGTACCTAGAAGTGAATCTTTACGAAATTATAGAAGTACTGGTAGTTATAGTTTCCAATAATTTTTGCATTTTCACTTCGATTGATTTGACAAAAAACCAGGTGCATAAATGATTCAGTCACCGCATGTAAAGTTCTTGTTTGGTCTATCTAAGGATTTTTCCTTGTCTTTGAACAGACTTTCACTTCTAGCGTAACTGTATTTAGGTAAAAAATGACGACACTCGCCGTCATTTCGCTTAACTTAAAACTGTAGGCCACTTATAAGTTAGTTGATAAGCTTGGTCACAGGTGTAAGGAAGGATTATGTGCAGCAAAGTACAGCTTTGTTTCAACAAGTCTTCAACTTAACTTTATCAATTTTTTATCCCTATGACAATAAAGCATAACTGCGTGTTGTGATGGATCGTCTAAAGCGCTTCAAGGATAGAGGAATTTAATTATTACTTGCTGTCATCGAACGCTACAGCAAGACCAACAGCACACATTATAACTATCACTTTGGAAAATAAACACACTAATTGGCGACCACAATGTCGATAAATTATCATCTCTGTCGTCCATCCTGGAGTCGCGTAACTATTTTCTGTCTACGCGTCGGTTACAGGCAGCGGACGCCACTCACGAAATTGCGGTCTCGTGGCCTGATAAAACGCGTCAGTTAATCGGAAACCTGAGCTAAGCAGTTGGGGGATGGGAACTACGGTAGACCGGCAGCGCTGTGACCCACATTAGCAAAGCACTGGTCGGGGAGGCTGGAGCGAGGGGCTGAAGCAGAGAGGGAGGGAGGAGGGGGGGAAGGGTTGGGAAGCGGCGTCGTGTGTAGCGTAATTGCGTTAAACTGTGGCGGCATCCACCGGCTGCGCTCGGCAATCTTGCCGTCCCTGTCGTAACTTGAGGCCGTGTGTTTTTGATCACATGAGAGCCAGTCCCAAAAGGCACGCTTGCTGTGCGACGCAGCTTTCTAGTGTCCCCTGTGTTGGCGAACATTTCTACGAAATAGAAGGAAATAATGTAACGTAGCCTGACTGTTGGTAAGTACGATTCTTGCAACGTATGTGCTCCAACTTTCAAACAGAGGCAACACATGCAGTTGTCTTGTAAGTAGGCTGTTTAGGTTTTTATGTTGGTAACGTCACCTAGCGCTCTGTATGAAAATCACTGACTGTGCTGGGTGCAGTCTGTGGCTGGTTGGCATTGTTGGAATATTCGCCATTGTAGTGTTGGGCAGTTATATATATATATATATATATATATATATATATATATATATATATATATATATACTGACTATCAGTAGTTAGCGCCTTCAGAAATTTGGATCTTTTATTTAGCTGGCAGTAGTAGCTTCCGCTGTATTGCAGTAGTTCGAGTAACGAAGATTTTTGTGAGGTAAGTGATTCATGAAAGGTATAGGTTATTGTTAGTCAGGGCCATTCTTTTGTAGGGATTTTTTTGAAAGTCAAATTGCGTTGCGCTAAAAATATTGTTTTGTCAGAATAGGTAAAGAGCGAAATGTCTGAATACGTTCAGTTCTGCTCAGCTGTTTGAAAATCAAATAACTTATGGGGTTTATCAGCACAGTCATTCATAAATTTTTCTAAGGGGACGTTTCAGTCTGTTGGCAGCTATCCACAGCAACCACTGTCGCGTACTTCATAGAAATGGATATATACGAGTAACATAGGTTATTGAACACTGTTTTCAGCCATGATGGACTGTGAAACCCAAATACACAGATTTCTGATCTATGTTCGCATTTTCAACTGTTTTGAGTATTTTTCTTATTGTTGACTGTTTCACTTTATTCCACTTCTCAAGCATAATTTGCATTAAATTATGCTTGAGAAGTGGAATAAAGTGCAGCATCGCATTCTAATTGCTAACCGTGGCTTTTGGCTAATCTACTATGAGTAAGACAATAGGTATAAACGTTTCAAAGAGGGTCGAAAAGACTTTGAAGACGACAACCGCCCCGTACGCCCTGGCACATCAATTACTTACCATAATGTGGAAGAAGAAAACAAAATGATTGCTGATGACGTCGGCATGCCCTTCAGCTGATGCCAAGTAATTTTTCCGGATGTTTCGGGCATGAAAAGTGTAGCAGCAGAGTTTATTCCGAAATCGTTGAATTTCCACCAAAACTACTCAGCGGTTATTGAATGAAGTCGGCCGGCCGGGGTGGCCGTGCGGTTCTAGGCGCTACAGTCTCGAACCGCGCGACCGCTACGGTCGCAGGTTGGAATCCTGCCTCGGGCATGGATGTGTGTGATGTCCTTAGTTAGGTTTAAGTAGTTCTAAGTTCTAGGGGACTGATGACCATAGAAGTTAAGTCCCATAGTGCTCAGAGCCATTTGAACCATTTGAACCAATGAAGTCGACAACGATCCAGAACTTCTAACGAAGGTTATAATATGTGACGAAACGTGGGAATCTGGATATGACGTCGAAACCAAGACCCAATCGTCCCAATGGAAACTGCCTGAAGAGCCTAGACCTAACATTTGGACGAGTTCGATCATATGCGAAAGCTGTTCTCTCTGTTTTCTTATATTACAATGGGACAGTGCATCATAAATTCATGCATTATGGTTGTATGGTCAGTAGGGAATACTGCTTGGATGTTATGCGCCGTTTGTGAGGAGTCTGAAGAAAACGACCAGAATTGTGAAAAAACCACTGGTGGAAATTGCATACGATAATGCTCCTACTTACACAGTTCTTGTTCGTGATTTTTTTGGCAAAAAGTAAAGCCGTTATGTTGCCTCAGCCACTAATTCGCCGGACATGCCCCCAGCGACTTCTTTCTATTCCCGAGGTTGAAGAAAACCATTAAAGGACATCGTTCTACTACTATTGATGTACGAAAATTTACCGTTCTACACATGCAATGTACTCCTGAATTCGTCTTTGTCATTACTTCGATGTTTGACTTTCAGCTCACAATATTCTTCAGCAAAAACGGAACGTGAGTTCCAGAAGTGCTTCCAAGATCGGAAATAGCGCTGGAACACCTGTATTATATCTAAGGAGGATTTCTGTGAAGGGGACAAAGTTGATGTTGATGTTTTGATCACACCTTGTACCTTTCTTACTTTACTTTGTAATTTTTTGATTCCTTGCTAAACTAAGGAAGTTGTTTGACCTTGTAAGGCACTTCTTTTCCTCTCAATCTCTTCGTCCTTGTCGCTTTTGTGTCCATGCTGTCGCCGGCCGAAGTGGCCGTGCGGTTAAAGGCGCTGCAGTCTGGAACCGCAAGACCGCTACGGTCGCAGGTTCGAATCCTGCCTCGGGCATGGATGTTTGTGATGTCCTTAGGTTAGTTAGGTTTAACTAGTTCTAAGTTCTAGGGGACTAATGACCTCAGCAGTTGAGTCCCATAGTGCTCAGAGCCATTTGAACCATTTTTTTGTCCATGCTGTCAAGCCTTCTCGAGAGAGATCCTCGGCAAAACTATGATCGTTAAGTACGGTTCTCAGTGTTCTTTTATTTAAATGATTTCTTTTTCAAGCATGTCAATTTCGTTCATGAACTTCTATTAGCCAATTATTTCAGTTCTTCATCGAGAAATGGAACTTCAGAATTCCATTTTGTAACCCTTGTAAGCTTCCATCCCCTTCTTTCTGTATTTCGATGGTATTAACAGAAACCTCATAGGGCACCATTTCAAGAGTCCTCAGATAATCACCATTAGTTCTTTCACAGCCTGTCGCAGAATACTATTATTCCATCTGGCTAAAGTGTGCTCATGTTAAAATGCGCCTCATCACAGGGTGTATTCGTCTCACAAACACGTACTGATACTGTCATCTCTGATGTTATTCCGAAGAGCCCTATCCGCTTGTCCCGCAAGCGCCTGCGGTGTGCGAGTGAAAGCGCTAATACGCTTCGCGAACGTCGGCGGAAGTTGCCGAAGATTACCAATGCTAATGACAGCCGCTTGAGCGCATGTACACATGGCTGGGACAATCGCAAGAGCCACGCGGATTTCACGCGCCAACACAAATTTCCGCAGAGGCTGCGAATTTACAGTGTGCAAACGCGCTATGCGCTTCGCTTTGCACGAGATTTGGGCGAAATTTATGCGAATGACGAATAACGAATACACATGTAAATTACTATTCGTTATTTGTGAATAACAAACATTATTTGAAACACTATTCACTTAAACGAATAAAAACAATTATTCACCATCTGTGAATAAAAACTGTTAAGGATAATATATAAATTAGAAATCCAGTTCTGTTTCATTCATTACATGAAGATACTTTTCGTTTCTTTTTAATTATTTCTCAGATCAGCTCTTTTTTATGTCTCATCAGAAGCTTTATTTGATGTACGGAAATTTACCGTTCTACACATGCAGGGTACTGCTCAATTCGTCTTAGTCATTACTTTGATGTGTGACTTTCAGCAAAAGTTGAGATATCATCAATTCTGCTATCGTTTTTGGCAAGTGATTCCTTGTGATTCCTCTTTAACTTCGCTTCTCAAATCGCATTCTTAATCAAATCTTCTTTTTACGTCATAATGTCGTTCGAAACTCATGACCGAGTTCTTTAAAATTTCTTTGGCTGTTGTATGTCTGAAGTTTGTTGTAAGCCTCCCTTGGTCATGATCAGCAATAGAGGTCAACTACTTATTTTTAAATCCTGGATAAGACTTTGCTGCAATAACTGCAGTTGGTATAGAAATGTGAAAAACGTTTTACAGCCGTTTCTTGACATTTTTCTGATACACAACTTGCAAGTTTGTTGCAAAATTACGAACTCTTTTTTATACTCGAACCCAGTGTCTCCTCAAAGATTTTTGAATCTCAAACCTCTACATAACTGCGTTAATGTATGTTGAATCGAAATAGTATTCCATATTCTAACGGCAAACTCACTCAGAGTTAAACCTAAAACATTTTAGATGACTGGATGTCCAGCAGCAATATATAAACGTTTTAGGAGACTTTAGATTAAAGGTCTGGTCATGTTAATCGTTGGGACCACTAAGTTCTTACTTGGTTCGCTCATTTTGTAACACTACAATCACGAATTGTGTAACTATACTAGAGAGACAAGCATATCCGATTGTGTTAGCAACATAAGAAAGGTTTTGGAGATTAGCGTTTTTGAAACTTCCTGGCAGATATCATATCAGCATACACTCCGCTGCAGAGTGAAAATCTCATTCTGGATTAGCGTTTTTGTCGGCTGCATTCTTATCGTTTGCTGCTTACGCAGAGTTCTTGCGCCATGTTAGCAATGGGACATATTGGAAGGCGCAGACAGAGGTGTAGGGAGCCGAGTTGGTAGTGAAGTAAGGCTCTAAAGCACTAGGCAAGCCGTCTGCGGCAGTCAATTAAAAAAGAATCGTGCATTGTAGCCCGCGTAATGGGCTGCTGCTACAGTCAGCTGGCTGCGCGCTGCCAATTGTGAGCAGGCTGTCCCTTGGAGAACTTACGTGGCTGCCTTCAGTGTCCTTGCACTTGTCGAAACAATCAGACGTTCCTTGCTTCCTCAAACAAATTTCTTGATGAATTTCGATAGCTTGCAGGATTTGGGAGAATTTCCAGTTCTGGAGAGACGTGCAATACGTCTTCAAATTTATGGTCGTCTCTTTCTGGCACATTATTTTGTAAAGCACAGCATGCATTTATTACTACAATTGTATCCATTGGACGTTGAGAAATTCTCAGTTCTCCATTTATTTGCCAGAGTGTATTCTATAAATCGCCAAGTCCGAGACAGCAGGTTTTTAAACGTTTTTTTAATTGTTTGTTAAACTCCTTCCTCCATAAGGACGCATTAAATTTTTAGATATACCGAATGCTGCCCGACAATGACGCACGGCCCCCATACTCCCTTGTTTGATATGGGGCTTTTCTTCGACATTTGTAAATTTTTAGTAACTAAATTTTCCTGTAAAATTGGTTGCATGAAAATAGATGAGTCATGCTCCAACATCTATGTAAGTGAACTGACAATCCGCAGTTCATAAAGGAAGTAAACCGACGGAAAAATAATTTTCGTAATTATAGTTAAGTACGTTTGCTATGAGAAAAAAGGCATAACATATTCCAAGTCCGTCTCGCTCGGCTGATCGCTGATCGGTCACGACTGACCATCAGCTGGTTGACTAAATTGGCTGCTTAACATTGCAGCTGCCTAGTGCATTATACCCAAACTGCTGGTGCCGTCCACCCATAGGCACATCTACGTTTCATTCGTTACGCTGTAAATCAAGTAAAGCTGTGCTCAACTTGAAGGATGGTTTCAGCACTACAATACTCTACTAGGCATGGTGATGTGCCTTTGACTTCCTCGCGCTCTGAACATATTCACCTCGTTCCAGGGGAATCTACATTTTATCACGTAGTCTGAAATATGGTGCGATCTGACTTGGCATTATCGTCATTTTTTTCGGTGAAAGAAGCGATAAGAACAGAGAAAATTGTAGGAGCAACCGGGGACCGAGACCAAAGCCTACGTTTTGTAGTCTGGACCAAGCCACTGAGCCACAAAGGCACATTTCTGGACAAACCAGTAACAAATTATTTACAAAACAGCAACTGCACTGAACCAAGGGAACAAATACTAATTTTGTACAAGACATAATCAAATAAAATACAGTGGTAATATATCTCATTCGTTATTTAATTTATAGATAATTTATTGGCTGATAAATGTGTTTGAATGTACTACTCATCCGAATAATTATCCAGGTAGAAATCTGTTCGAATAATAACCATCTCTTTTCACCACTACACCGTTCGCTTCCTTTCTCCTTCTGTTCACTTCATCAAATGTAAAGAGCCCTAATAGTTCACTTGCTTGATTTACTCAAGAAAGCCTACAGCTTAGCTGGTTTGAAGTGCTTAAGTTAATTATAAACGAAGTTCACAGTTACAGTCTACTCTCACACTGTCAACGTAAATCTTTTTAATCGGTTCTTACCAAAATATGTCTAAATGTCAGTGCGATTTTAGCAGATGACCGAAAGCGAGCATTAATGCATCAGCTATTATTTCATGAAAATACACCAATCTAGAGCTGAAACAACGACCTTCAATAACATTCAATATTCGGTTATCACTTTAATTTTCGTTATAGTGTGGTGGCACTTGGTGAATCTCAGTTATACAGTGCACACCTTCGACTTCGCAAACATAGAAAATTAGACAGTTAAAAAGAAATTCTAATTCAAAATGCATTTGAACGCTTGCCGCGGCCGTTGGTCCTGCTACGTTGCGTCGAAGTGTAAGTAGGCTGTTTAGGTTTTTATGTTGGTAACGCCACGTAGCGCTCTGTATGAAAATCACTGGCTGTGCTGTGTGCAGTCTGTGGCATTGTTGGAATATTCGCTATTGTAGTGTTGGGCAGTTGGATGTGAACAGCGTGTAGCGTTGGGCAGTTGGAAGTGAGCCGCCAGCAGTGGTGGATGTGGGGAGAGAGATGCCAGAGTTTTGAGAGGTTACTATGAGCGGACGATCTGGACTTGCGTCTGTCAGAAAAAGGAAATTTGTAAAACTGGATGTCACGAAGTGATATATATAATGACTTTTGAACACTATTAAGGTAAATACATTGTTTGTTCTCTATCAAAATCTTTCCTTTGCTAACTATACCTATCAGTAGTTAATGCCTTCAGTCGTTAGAATCTTTTATTTAGCTGGCAGTATTGGCGCTCGCTGTATTGCAGTAGTTAGAATAACGAAGATTTTTGTGAGGTAAGTGATTCATGAAAGGTATAAGTTATTGTTAGTCAGGGCTATTGTTTTGTAGGGATTATTGAAAGCCAGATTGTGTTACGCTAAAAAAAAAATACTGTGTGTCAGTTTAGTGATGATCAGAATAAGTAAAGAGAGAACTGTCTGAGTACGTTCAGTTTTGCTCAGCTGTTTGAAAATAGAATAACGTAAGAGTTTTTCCAGCACTGCCATTCTTTACTTACAAAGGGGAAGTTTCAGAGGCTGTATAGGTACAGTCTGTTTCCTTACCGGCAGGGCAAGGCCACGCGGCTGTTGGCCGTCACTCAGTGAGTGCGTGTCGCGTTATAGCGAGTGAGTGAACTGCCAGCCGCGTATTTCCGCTTGCGCGTGCATAGCGAGTGACGTAGACGAGTGCTATTAACGCGGATTCGCCACGCAGAAGCAGTGCTCTAGTATTGTTCCATTAATGTCGAAAATGGCAGGTTTTGACTTGGTTCAAAGTGAATATTAAACTGTACCACCGGTTGCGTAATTCATTTCAAGAGTTGGAGGAAGGCAAGCGCATAACCTCTCGTACTATTATGTCTAGTAAAGTACTGCAGTGTTCAGCATTTGGGTCGAGGACAAATAGAACACCACTCAAGAGAATTTCAAAGCCACATTTGAAAACTGAATTTAAACGTATTGTGCGTTTGGTACATTATGGAAATAGTCAGCAGCTCAGAGAAAGAAGATAAGTTTTTGACGATTGCTACGCCGCTAGAGGTGAGCCATCACGACAATTTAATTGACGCCAGTCAACCTGCAGATGATCATATTCGCTCTGTGGGACGAAGTACATCGCTGTACCCTGGACGATGTTGCTTCCCAACGTGCTGTAGCTGTGTCCCGTCGCCGTACATAGGCACTAGCCGCCTAATTCGCGACAATGTGCGACAAACCATCTATAGAGATAAAGTCGCCACAGATGAAAATCCTCCACGGGCGAAAATCACCGACATGTCAGCAAATCTCTTTGACTTCATCGTCGACAGCCAGCCAGTCCGGGCACTCAGGGGCTTCTTTTTCTGCAATGTCGAATGCTTATCTTCGGCAGCTAGAGGATACGATGTTGTGTGATACGAAAGCGATTGTGTTGAAAGTCGCAGGAACACGTATTACAAGATTAACTATCAATGACGGAGTGCAGCTCCCCGAATTTGCCGTTTTAACGGATTTAGTCATACAGCTACCTCCGGATGTGATTTTTTTGCAGGCATCTCAAGCAATCGTAGACTGCGTAAGATTAGAGATCCAGATTGAGGAAACGATTCCAACAAGAACACATACGCAAGGTTGTTGAACATGTTGTTACCCTCCGTCATCATCGAGATGAATTCCAGTCGTGAATCTAGGTGCTAAATTTAACTGTGAAGCTTTTGTCGTTTGCGGGAAGATACTCAGGACCACAAAAGAAATCTGCAAACCATAGACGATCATAAGCTTTGCAGTTAGTCAAGGAGAACTTTAGACCACTAACTGTCACGAGCATCTGCGCCTAGTCCTTAAGGGTGTGTGCGTGGGGACAGCCGAACTACTCCAGGAAGGGCTGCTTTGTGCCGTCGACGAAGAATCGTGGTACGTTACCAATAGAAACAACGCAGGGGAGGAACCTCCTATCGAACTGCCGGTAGGACCTGGCCTGATAAAGATACTGCGTCGTCGAATGTTAGAGCCGGCCGCGGTGGTGTAGCGGTTCTAGGCGCTCAGTCCGGAACCGCGCGACTGCTACGGTCGCAGGTTCGAATCCTGCCTCGGGCATGGATGTGTGTGATGTCCTTAGGTTAGTTAGGTTTAAGTAGTTCTAAGTTCTAGGGGACTGATGACCACAGCTGTTAAGTCCCATAGTGCTCAGAGCCATTTTTTTCGTCGAATGTTAGTCGTTCTGCATCAATTTGCAGGTGCTTTCAAATCGGGAGTAGAGAGAAGAGAGACTAAGTAGCCTGTAGCAAAACATCGTATCAATACTGGGGAGCATCCACCCGACACTCGTTTAGTGTGTGTATGTGTGTGTGTGTGTGTGTGTGTGTGTGTGTGTGTGTCTGGAGCTTACGGATACTCAACGGCGAAGTTAAGAGCAACCGTTCTCGTATAGGATATCACAGGCTGAGCAACAGATAATCCTAGATGTGGAGAAGAGCTTACGGACATTCAGCGGCGAAGTTATGAGCAACTGCTCTCGTGTTGGGTGTCACCGTCTGAACAACAGTTAATCCAAGAAGAAGTGGAGAAAATGCTGCACGATGACAGCACTGAACCTTCAGAGACTCCTTGGTCCTCCCTTGTGGCCCTTGTGAAGAAGGTTTGCACGTGGCACTTTTGCATGGACTACCGACGAATGAACAAAACCGCGAAAAAACGTGTCTGCCCATTGCTGCACACTGGTTACACCCTAGACTGCTATTACATGGAGATAGGCTACGGGAAATCGAGGAGGACAAGACTGATGGGAAAAGGCTGCTTTCATAGTTCCTGGCGGCCTCCATGAATTCAAATTTATGTCGTCTGGACAGAGTAACGCTCCAGTCACCTTTGAATGTACGAAGGACAACTTGCTTCGACACTAAACGGACTACGTGTCTTTGCTGTCTGGATGACATTGCCGTTTCTTAGAAGACATTTGAAGAACATTCAAGCTGCCTGACAACCGTGCTGAAGCGTGAACTGCAGGCGTGAACTGAATTGAAAAAGTGCCTCTTTGGGTCCCAAGAAATAAAAATGTTGGGCACATTGCAACAGGTTTCGAGCATTTTTCGCTGGTCGTCAGGGGTTTATGCATATGGATGTTACTTTAAGATCAATGTCTTAGTCAAAATTAACAAAAAACTTTTTTATCATTTTTATATTGCTTCGTTGGCTATAGGGGTATTTGGGATTGGGGGTGGGGGGGTGGAGGAGAGCAGTGGCTGACCAGAAATCAATGTCCAGCGTTGTCTTCTGCAGGTGTGATGCCGTGTGCTGTTGTTGTGATTGATATCTCAACGATTTTGACGTACCAAACCTTCATCTGCGTCGTTGGTGCACTGGCAAAGCTGTTGTTGACTGTTCCTCTATCGCACTGCATATTTTAGCACACTTTTACTGTAGAAGCATTTCTCCACAGACGTAAAGAGTATATACATCAAACGCAATATGGCGACCTTGCAGCGAGTGGGTGAGAATGGATTATCGTTTCTTTCAGTGCTATTCGCGATACTGACATAAATAGGAGGCTTATTCACAATATAAAACCGCCAGATACAGATCTAGATGCGTTTGATGCTTATAAAACTACCTGCAGCCGTTGCAACAAATTACGTAGATCAAGCTAGCAGAAATTTCAGAAGTCGATTTAAAGAACATATATACTGCTACAGAATAGAAAAATTTAACAAATCAGCAGTAACAAAAAACATTAAACACGCAGGCCTCACTTTGAAAATCGAAGAAAACTTCGAAATTTTGCAGAAAATCGAAAAAATAAAAGAACAGATTTCTTGGAAGAAATGGAAATCTGCATTAGTAATAAAAAAAATAGTAATAACATTCTTAACGAGATAGCTGAATTAAAAAATTTAAAATTCTTCAGTCGTCTCAAACCAGCACTAATGTAGTTGATTTAAGAAGTGCCAGTGTGAAACAAGCGACTATCAGACTGTCGGTGTCGCGAACACCGCTAAAGCAACGACAGTGGATAGTCATTCAAACGCAAAGGCCGCCATATTGTATTTGATATACAGTATACTGCTTACGTCTGTGGAGAAACGTTTGTGCAGCGAAAGTGCGTCAAAAAGCAGTGTTAAAATAAGCAGTGCAATTTCGTAATTTTGAACAACAGCTCTGCTAGTGGACCAAACACACAGATGAAGATTGGGACGTCAAAATCGCTGAGTTATCAGTCAGTCACACCACAGCGGCAGAAGGTAACACTGAATAGCCACCACAGCAGCAAAGCGAGTGATCAAAACAGCCGTAGACTAATTTGGACAAAAATATTTTAACATATGTGTGCATAAACCCCTGATGATTAGCGAAACACGCTCGAAACGCGTTGCAATGTTTTAAATTACACATAAAATAAATAAAAGTGACTGATAACAGAAAAAGAAAAATAATTTTTCCACACTGTTGCGGTTCCTAAACTTAGCCAGCACGGCTACGATTAATTAAGAATGTCTTGAGCACCTAGTGAATGGTGATGGAGACCATCCCGATCCACAGACAACAAGAACAGTCACATGATTCCCGACTCCTTGGCACATCCATGGAATGAGAAGTTTTCTCGGTACGTGCTTGTATATTGGTGATTCATAAAGAACTTTTGTACAAAGGCACATCCCTTACAAGAACTACTGCACAGGGACTCCAAATTTTCATGGAACGAGGTTCCAAAAACACCTAGCCTGTTCTTAAGAACACGTTGTTACCTTCTCCAGTCCTAGCACTGTATGAAAGAATAGCTTCACACCAACACTAGAGGTTATGAGATAGGGGCAGTTCTAATACGAATTCAGGAACGTGCTGGAAAAGTGACAGCTTATGCTTACAGAGAATTTCACAAGAGGAACTATACACTTGTGAGAATACCTTGCTGTTGTTTTGGGCCGCATTTACTTGGCAATCCATTTGCTGTTGCGACAGACCACCATTCTTTATGCTCTCTGATTAACCTGAAGGATCGGTTGTATCACTGGCGAGATGAGCAATGAGGCTTTAGAGTACGACGTCACAGTCGTATAAAAAAACCAACGCAAACACAAGTACTCTGTTTTTCAACAAATCCTTTGGCGGAACACTGCAGCGTGGACGAAATCCCATGCAACGCTGCAGTAATTGACGTTACTGCTGAACACAGAGAAGATCCAGCATTACTGAAACCTGTAGAAGAATGAGGGACCGATCGAAGGAAATTGCCAGTTCATAAAGAGAACATTGTATAAGAGGAACTATGATCCGGTGGGGTGGAAATGGTTGATTATCTTCCCAGCTCATCTTCGCTAGCTACTCTGAAATGTTTCCAGGATACAGTAACATCTAATCACCTGGGATTCGTGAAGACTCTCGACAGAATCAGATGTAAGTATCACTGACCATTTGATTCTTTAGACACCATGTGACCCATTTTGAGTCCCAGCGGCAGAACTATGTGTGACAATTACCTTCACAGCATCTGCTACCTAATTATCGTGCTCCACCACCATTCCACCAAAATGGAATCGATCTCTTGGGAGGTTTCAGAAGTCGACAGACTGGAAACGATGGATAATAGTCTGCACTGCCTACCTCACTCGTTAAGCTGTCACCAAAGCTTTGCAAACTGCAGAAGTCCTGGATGACAACTGACCACCACTGACAGACGAATAGCCTCACAGTACGCTTTAATAAGACGTTGGCAGATGTTCTTTCGACATATGGTGTTGTCGAACAGAGAGATTGGGATACTGATACGGCCTGACAAAACTGCAATCGTCTAGTCACAGCTGTGTGTTCCTTGATTGCTTGGGGAGACGGTCGATCGGAACTACAACATACGAAATGGTCCGGAAATGCATACTTTCTGAGATTAGTCCAGTAAACATGGGTCCGGAAATGCATACTTTCTGTGATAAACACGTGTTTACAGGAGGTTTTCAACGTAGCGTCCGTTAATGACAATGCACCCCTCTGCCGTCCAGCGAAAGGAATGACACACGCTTTGAAGTACAACCGGTTATTGTTGTACCTGCTGGTGGCACACATTGAAAACGTGACCCTGTACTGTAAACACATCTTTAATTGGCGTGACGTAGACACGTAGAACAATTCCTTCACATGTCCTCAAAACCAAAAGTTTACTGGATGTAGGGGATGGAGGTCTGGGGAACGAGCAGGTGTGCCCCCCCCCTCCCCCGCCCGCCAATCAAGTTGTCCTGAAACGTCATGCCTGCGTCAGATGTTCACGCACGTTGTGACGAAAGTGTGCTGGTGCACCATCATGCATGAATCACATTTTTATTCGTTGTTGCAATGGCACAGCCTCCAACAAGGTATGAAATATATTATAGATAATGCGCCTCAGTTAACCTTTGTGGTAGCAAGTATGGCCCTTTTAATCTGTCGCCAAGTACGCCTGCCAATACGTTGATTGAGAATTGGTGTTGATGCCTTCTTTCCTGAATTGCTTGGAGATTGACATCTGCTCATACATGCTGGTTATGAAAATTCACAACACCATTTCTTGTGAACCCTGTCTCATCGGCAAATAAAATCTTGGATGTGAACAGTGGATCTGCGACACACTTCTGCAACAGCCATTGACTGAACCGCCGTCTGCCACAATGATGCTGTGGCCTTAGGGCTTGAACGTGCTGCATATGATACGGGTATACCAATTGTTCATGAAATATCACCCCCGCTCCCCTCCCCCCCAGATAAGAGAGTGAGACAAGCCTTATGTTGCTGCTAATCGTCATACACTGGTCCTAGGGGTTTCTTCCATGGAACGTAGCACACGCCCCTCCATGCCAGGCATGCGGTCTGTGCGGGCCCTTTCACTGTCAGTCTTCCGTGGTGCAAGGGTGCCTGTGTCCCTCAGACGCTGGAATAGTCTGCCGAACAGCTTATCAGAAGGCACTTTGCGCTGTGGATATTTTTCAGCGTAGAGGCACGGGTTCGCAGGCTACGTCCATTTGCTAAACCATAGCCGAATATCATATCCACCGTTTCACTTGTCGAGTGTCCGCCCCTGGTAGCTGAGTGGTCACCGCGACGGAATGTCATACCTGACGGCCCGTGTTCGATTCCCGGCTGGGTCGGAGATTTTCTCCGCTCAGGGACTGGGTGTTGGGTTGACATCATCATTTCACCTTCATCGACACGCGAGTCGCCGAAGTGGCGTCAAATCGAGAGACCTGCACCAGGCGAACGGTCTACCCGACGGGAGACCCTAGCCAGACGGCATTTATTTGTCGAGTTGGTTCAAATGGTTCAAATGGCTCTGAGCACTATGGGACTTAACTGCTGTGGTCATCAGTCCCCTAGAACTTAGAACTACTTAAACCTAACTAACCTAAGGACATCACACACATCCATGCCCGAGGCAGGATTCGAAAATGCGACCGTAGCGGTCGCGCGGTTCCAGACTTTAGCCCCTAGAACCGCTCGGTCACTTCGACCGGTCTTGTCGAGTTCAAATGGCTTTAAGAACTATGGGACTTAACATCTGTGGTCATCATTCCCCTAGACTTAGAACTACTTAAAACTAAATAACCTAAGGACATCACACACATCCATGCTCGAGGCAGGATTCGAACCTGCGACCGTAGCAGCAGCGCGGTTCCGGACTGAAGCGCCGAGAACCGCTCGGCCACAGCGGCCGGTCACTTGTCGAATAGTAGGCTTTCTTTGCTAACAAGTGGTGGAAGAGAGTAAATGTAAATGTTCTACACCATTTGTACGTACAAATAGCGCAATATGAGTGAGTACTTAAGTGAAGCTCCGTTTGGAAGCAGATAAAACACCGTGATACGTAACTATGGTAGACAGTACTGCACAATTAGGCACACAAACACAACAAAAACTAACGTAGCCTACAACACGACTCGCACCACAGAGCTGAATGCAGACCACCTAATAGTAGGTAGACTACTGTAACACGCCATAATGTCCTGCCGACACATTTGACGGCGCGTCAATGCAACGACTGTCCTAATATCCGCAACCAAGCGTCGCGCAGCCCTTCCTATAACCACGCGTTTATATCGGAAAGTTTGCGTTTCCGGACTGAAGTTTATTGGACCTTTTATTTCTTTTGGGTTCTTGGTTGATCCGGAGGAGGGAACCATACAGCGAGGTGTCGGTCTCATCGGATTAGAGAAGGACTGGGATGGAAGTCGGCCCTCTTTCTAAGGAACCAACCCGGCATTTGCCTGAAGTGATTTAGAGAAATCACGGAATACCCAAATCGGGATAGCCGGACTCGGATTTGAAGCGTCGTCCTCCCGAATGCGAGTCCAGCGTACTAACCGCTACGCCACTACGCTCGGTCTTGTTTCGATGAGTACTACCACCTCACAAAGTATTCAACACTTTTTTTTAACACTCTTAAGCACAAATGATCTGCAATCTGCTACAGTTTGCTGACGATGCTGTCGTGTATGGAAGGTTGTCATCGTTGAATGTCTGTACGACGATGCACGATGATCTGGAAAAAAATTCTAGCTGGCGTGGCGAATGGCACTGGCTCTGGGTGTGAAAAAATGTAAGTTAATGCAGATGAATAGGAAAAACAATCCTATGATATTCCAATACAGCATTACTAGTGTTCTCCTTGACACATTCACGTCAGCTACACATTTAGGCGTAACGCGATATTAAATGGAACGCGCATGATAGGCTAGTAGTAGGGAAGGTGAATGGTCGACTTCAATTTATTGGGAGAATTTTAGGAAAGTGTGGTTCATCTGTGAAGGCGACCGCGTATGGAACACTAGTGTGACACATTCTCGAGTATTGCTCCAGAGTCTGAAATTCCTACCAGCTCGAATTAAAGGAAAACGTCGAAGCAGGTCACAGGCAGTCTGCTGGATTTTGTACGTGTATGTTCTTTGGGAACTCAAATGGGAATCCCTGGACGCAAGACGATGTTCTTTTCGAGGAACACTATTGAGAAAATTTAGGGAGAACCGACATCTGATGTTGACTGCAGAACGCTTTTACTGCCACCAACGTACATTTCACGTACGGATCACGAGGACAATAGAAATTAAGGCTCGTACGGAGGTATATAGACAGTCGGTTTTCCCTCGCTCTGTTGGCAATTCGAGCACAAGTAGTAGTACGAAGTACTCACCTCCAGACAACGTACGGTGACTTGTGGAGTACGTATGTAGACACGTTGTTATTCGTAATAATTCTGCTTCCTGTGGTAAGTGTTACACTTGATTGACGACTGTGATTTTGGATTTGGAATTGATTGTAGTTACAACTTGACAATACTAAAACGTTCAAATGGTTATCACTATTCTAACAAGTCTATGCAGTATTTTAAGTTCTAGTACATAACTGCAAAGTCACTGATATTTCAGTTATAGGGCAGTAACACTCTCATTTACAAATGGTTCAAATGCCTCTGAGCACTATGGGACTTAACATCTGAGGTTATCAGTCTCCTAGAACTTAGAACTACTTAAACCCAACTAACCTAAGGATATCACACACATCCATGCCCGAGGCAGGATTCGAACCTGCGACCGTAGCGTCTCATTTACATACAGAGATTATAAATTACTTGAAAGTTGCGTTTAGAGCAAGAACAGAGTAGAAGATGTATTAGTTTGATTTATCTTAGCATAAAAATGAAACAAAACGATACTACATTTAAAGAAATGTGAGGAATTGCTTCAAACAGTAAAACATTAGAAACCCAAGACTGAACAAACAAATGTACAGCGAAATGAGCTACAGAGACAGCGATCGAACATTGCGAAACAGTCCGAGTAATGAACTAACAGAATACATTGTTCATGTGGAGGAAGTGGAAAAATGCTATATAAACAGGAATATAAGCACACAGTGACACGCACCGGTCTTAATTACAGACCATTCAGTGGGTAATTTGCGCTGTAATGAACTGTGTAGCACGTCAAAGCACTGTATAATTTGTTCTGTTGTGTAGAAGTGACGACCCAGTATTATCGTTGCAATAGATACGTGAATATCAGTAATTCATAAAGCTGGTTAATCGGTGGGCATCACTTCGTTCTAATTGCAGTGACACAGCTGTCGAGTTTGGCCCGCTGCAACTAACTGCGTTTGTATATCGTTTTACAGCGAGGTTCGAGGGATTGGGTAGGGGGGGGGGGGGACGTGGTGAGGGGGGGACGATGGACGACGACAGCTGTTGGCAGTAGAGATGGGCAAACTGAAACACGTAACTGTTTCGAAACAAATGAAACAGTACAATGTAATGTTTCGATACGCTGTTTCGAAACAGTGAAACAATTTGTGTTTTGTAATCTAATAAACCTACACATTTTATCACCTTGAATGTCTACTGTATACGTATGTCCATATAAACACAAATGAGGTGCGAGAGCACTAATTATGTCGCAGAAAGTATGAAACTATCACTTAGGCGTCTTGGCAGTTTCGTATTTCCTGCATCAAATGCACTGCTTTCGTGTCGTGTGACTTTCATACTTTTCAATTGGCTGAGGACAGCCAGAGCTGAAGACAGAAGAACCACCAAGAACGGAACTGGAGGTGGGAGCAAACTGCAGAAACAACGGATATGCTACTGGGGTTCCCACATTCCATTAGTATGGGTAATATACCCATCCTGCTTCTTTCCATGCGCACAAAGGGAATCATTGAGGATAATAGGCACAGTCACTATAGACTCACAAATAACGCCAAATAATTCGAATAAATAACAAAATATAACAAAAAAAGTTTGTCTTTCAAGGTGTTTCGAACCGTTACTATACATTCACCATGCTTCCTAGTCCTTCCCGTTCACCATTACACTATCAGTGATATGTCAAACTGATGCTTGCAATTATACCTACATCAAATTTATGTATATGTCTAATAACTGTCACTCTACGCCTTTTTTATTCAAAATGTTGCAGGCTTACTTGCGTTTCTTAATATGATTACAGTACATGAACAGAGAAGAATATGTTATAAAAAAGTGTAATTTAACTGAATGATTTTCACATATTTATTATTCTGAATGTGAATAGTATGCGTTGTTTTGTTGTTTAGTTAGTGTTTATAAAGCAGATGTTACGCCATTTCGGAATAGGATAGTCAGCTAGAAACGAAGCTTTATTTTCGGACATCTTAAGCTTCATGCTATTGCTTGTCAAAAAGATTTCGACACTCTTGAAAGTGTTTCACGAAGTGTTATGCTGTGTTTCAGTACCTGTGCCGAGCCCGAATCTCGTCCGACACAGAGCGGAATGGAACATCACTGTTTCGATACAATCAGTCCGTTCCAAGCACAGGTGGACTGAAACAGCCTTATTTTGAAACAACGATACAGTTTTTGTGAATGGCTCGAGATCGAGACAAGGGCGGAATGAAACACCGCTGTTTCGAAACAGTGAACCACAGCCGTTCCGAAACACTGAAACAGTTCCACGTATCGATACACTGTATCGAAACATAGAAACAGTGGCCAAGTCTAGTTGGCAGTACTGCCAGTGAAGAGGTACTCATCAGACCTCGCTAAGAGTGCTTTGTGAAACTTTCAGAACAAATGATGCGCAGTGGTGTTAGAAATCATAAGTCTGTTGAGTAAGGGGGCTCTGTTCGGGAGAACAGATGTAATTCTAGTACACTGGTGCCCAAAAAGCACATAAAATTGGAGCAAGAGTAAGCTAGAAACAGTAAAGGCGAGCAATCGGTATAAATGGCCATCAAGATTTCCCAGAAGGATCAGTACGCAATCTGTATAAGAAAAGAGTATACCCTGCTTCAAATAGGCATTTGGTTGTAAACATGAATTGAAAAAACTGATTTTGTGATATCTACAAAGGAGAGGCCACAAGGTCGGGATCACAGATTTCTTTCGAACTTTGTACACCTTTAGTAGGCCATTAAAACAACGTAATGTGCAACTAGTAAGGTGTACTACTATGGTAATCCTGAGAAAATCGCAAGAGAAGTTTTACGCGTCTATTATGTGGCTTACGTATCTGTGAGTAGGTACCAATCCTTAGAGTTAATGCTGGTCAAATGGTTAGCGTTCGAACTCTGTAAGACAACCGTGTATGAGGCGACGGTTCGGCTCCCGCTCAGCCTTAATTTTTAATCAATAGTAGCGGAAGAAAGAGAAATTTTTCAAAGTGTGAACGAGGTGTGTTTTCCCGTATAAACTCTGAACATTCCCTGTAAATGCGTAACAACTGCATTCATTCGATGTAGAAGATGCCGTTTCAATTTATGTTTTCGATGTCTGTATGACAAATACCATCCAGCAACGTGTGATGTCGAGAGCACATCCCACGAGTAATTGTACATTGCTCTTGTGGTCTGGCACATTGCGACTTATTATATTACTGAATAACGTCATTCGCATAATTATTTATCGAGGTTTGACGTGGGCCTTCCAAGCCTCTCTCGTCCTTGAAAAGTTAATTAAAAATAGTAAATAGTCAAAAAACATATTACATTAACTACATATTCGTGAAAATGTGGGTGTTTTTTTTTCATTATATTACCTCTCAAATGTGTATAAATTAAATAATGTGACCAGTGATGAAAAAAATATAGATTAAAAAATAAGAGTTTGCAGGATTCAAACCGTTGCCTTATCCACGACCCATTTGCTATGTGCGAACGCCAACCACTTGACCACACTGACTTCTTACAGCCGGTCAAATCGCACAGATACATCACTTTCACAGTAGACGTGTAAAATTTCTCATGGGATTTTCTCGGAATTGCCAGGGTAGAGCATCATACTACCTGGGACAGCAGGTAGCATCAAATCGCGGCGGAAAATTTAAGTTGCTTTAGTACTGGAAGGGGGGGGGGGGGGGGGAAGGAGGGAGGTAGTTGATAGTAGCTACTGAATAAGAGCAATTTTAATTTAAGACATAGTTTATTCTCACTTCACAGATGTGTAAATACGTACCAATACGATTAATTAAATATGTTTCAATCGTGTAGTACACTTTTACTATACGTTTCTGTGCAAAACATAAACATCTGACGTAGAAATTTACGCGACGTAAGTCTAGCAGGTGGCTTTGTCAGCGGTCTACAATGGACTGGCTGCCGGTTAAGCACGTAACAAACGGTTAACTAGTAACGACACTGTCTGAATGAAATATTAACAGTACCAGCCCAAATTAAAATCCAATACTGCCCTATAAAATCGTGTGAGGAAACTGATACGGCATTTTTATGAGTTGTGACATCTTAGTCGTACTAGATTTTAACGTTTTAATTATCACTTCGAAAAAATAAAATTACGTAATTAATTTTTAATGGATTTCCGGTATACGCCTGCTGTTCTGGTAAACAATCAAATCCACGCGACACGATATCGTAGACCACAGTTAGAGGAACCAAAATAACGGAGCCTCCCCCACTGATGATTTACGCCAGCCCTTGCCGACAGTATTCGTGTCCGTATAATATCGTAGGTACTTGAGTTCTACATAGTGCGAGTAAAGGAAAATAACTACAACAACGAAAAGAAATCCATGTCTTCTCAAGGATGGTCGGCGCTACCGAATGCACAGAAAATGATGAATATACGAACTGGTTGTGCGTGAATCCCTAGCGGAGGAAGGTCTGAAGCCATTTTAAAATTGCAAATAGCAAAGTTATGGCTGAACAGCAACAGTTTTCGTTTTGCCTGCGAAAGAACCAGCTGGCAAAAAGCTCTGGCGACTCCTGTATATAAGAAGGCTAAAAAAATGAATCCGCAAAATTACAGACCCATATCCTTAACATATCTTTGCTACAAAATTGTAGAACATCTTCTGATTTCGAATATAATAAATTTACTAGAGACTGCCGAAAAGTTTATGCCCACTAATCACCATGGCTTTAGAAAGCGTCGCTCCTGTGAAACGCAGCTCACTCTTTTCTCACATGATATACTGCAAACTGAGGATGAAGGGAAACAGACAGAATCCATATTTTTAGATTTCCGAAAATCGTTTGAGACGGTATCCCATCGCAGACTTTTAGTGAATATATGAACAGTTAGTTAGTTAGTTACGTGTTCCATTGATCAGTAGCACGGAAAAACCGTTATGACGTGGAACGTGTCAAATGCACAAGAAATACGCACAGGAAACAAGTTTTTTTTTACATTATAGTGTTATACCTAAATATTTCTGTTATCTATCCCATTCCCCTAAGTGGCACAAAATGCATATATTATATCTCCAGATTTATTTACTCATATTCAAGAATTCATCTGTGTTATAGAAGGAGCTGTCAAGGAGGTATTATTTCAATTTGTTTTTGAAACTATTACTGCTGTCTGTCAGACATTTTATTTCGTCTGGTAATTTATCAAAAACTTTTATAGCAGCATATTTTAACCCTTTCTGTGCCAAAGATAGGTTAAGTAGTGTAGGTCTTTCTTTTTTCTGGTATTGTAATCATGAATGTCGCTGTTGATTTTAAACTGGTCCACGTTGTTGAGAAAAAATTTCATTACTGAGTAAATGTACTGTGAAGCAGTTGTAAGAATTTCTAACCTTTTAAACAGATGCCTACAAGATGTGCGACTATGAACCCCACACACTACTCTACTTTCTTTTGAGCAGTGAATACATTTTGCCTAAGTATTGAGTTGGCCCAGCATATTATTCCGTATGATATCAGAGAGTGGAAGTATGCAAAGTATGTTAGCTTACTAATTTCTAGGTCCTAAAAATTGGCAATTATTCTGATTGCAAAAGTTGCTGAACCTAGTCGTTTTAGGAGTTCCAAAATATGAATTTTCCAATTAAGATTCTCATCTATATGTACACCCAAAAACTTTGTATGCTCTACACTAGCTATTGACTTCTTTTGATGTGTTATGTTTATTGAAGGAATTATACTTTTTGCAGCAGAAAATTGGATGTACTGTGTTTTTTCAAAGTTCAGAGCAAACCCATTCGCAGAAAACCAATTAATAACTTTTCAAAAGGACCTTATTTGTATCATTTCTATCGGACTTTCTTTTACTGGATTAATAATTATGCTTGTATCAACAGCAAACCGTGTCACTTCAGCATCTTGTTTCACATAAGAAGGGAGGTCATTCACATATATCAAAAACAGGAGGGGACCCATGATCGAATCTTGTGGAACACCTAATGTAATTTCACCCCAGTTGGATGAAGTGGCAAATTCCTTTGAATCACTTCAAGCATATAAAGAGACGTTTTGCTTCCTGTTCTGTAGACGTGACTTAAACCACTCATATGCTGTTCAATTTATACCATAGAATTGTAATTTCTCTAACATAATGTCATGGTTCACACAATCAAATGCTTTGGATAAGTCACAGTATATTCCTACTGGTGACACTTTACAATTTAAAGATTCTATTATGTGGGCAGTGAAACTGTATATTTCTGTCTCAGTGGAACAGCATTTCTGAAATCTGAACTGTGATCTACTAAGTATCCCATTACTGTTAAAATGGCTAACCACTCTTGAGTACATTACTTTCTCAAAGATTTTTGAAAATGCTGTAAGGAAGGATAATGTCCGGTAATTATTGACATCTGTGGTTTCCCCCTTTTGGTAGAGAGGCCTGACAATGGCATATTTTAGCCTGCCAGGAAAAATACCCTGAGTCAGTGATGCATTACATATGTGACTCAAAACATTAGCTGTAATTGCTCCACATTGTATTAATAATTTGTAAGAGATGTCATCTGCTCCAACAGAACATTTATTTTTCATACGAAATAGCTTACCAGATATGTGAGCGGCGCGAAGACTTCCTAAGTAACACAACCCATTATGTTGTCCTCGACGGCAAGCGTTATCAGAGACAAGGTATCGTCAGTAGTGCTCCAGGGAAGTGTGATAGGACCGCTTTTGTTCTCTATATATATAAATGATTTGGCGGACGGGGTGGACAGCAGTCTGCGGCTGTTTGCTGATGTTGCTGCGGTTTGCGCTAAGGAGTCTAAATTGAGTGAATGTAGGAGGACACAGGATGACTTAGACACAATTTTTACTTGTTGTATTATTGGCAGCTGGCTCTAAATGTATAAAAATGTAAGGTAATGCAGATGAGTCAAAAAACAAACCAGTAATTTTCGGATTCAGCTAGATGGTGTTCTGTTTGACACAATCAAATCATTTAAATATCTGGGGGTAACGTTGCAAAACGATATGAAATTGAAAGAACAAATGTTTTGTGGTGGGGAAGAGGAATGGTCAACTTCGATTTATTGGCAGAATTTTAGGAAAGTGTGGTTCATCTGTAAAGGAGACAGTATATAGGACGCTAGTGACACCTATGCTTGAGTGCTGCTCGAGTGTTTGGGATCCATACCAAGTCGGATTCAAGGAAGAAAGTCGGGTTAAAGGAAGTCATCGAAGATTTGTTAGTAGCAGGCTCGAACAACACGCAGGTGTTACGGGATGCTTCGGGAACTCCAATGGGAATCCCTAGAGGGAAGGCGACGTCCCTTCCGAGGAGCACTATTGAGAAAATTTAGAAACCAGCATTGAAACTGACTGCAGAACGATCCTTCTGCCTCTCTCTTATAGAGGCCTTGAATGCACTCTTTTCACCTATTCCCTCTCTCCTCTGAATTTAACACTGGAAATCACACTGCATTCTAAACGTCACGACCATTTTTCAATTTAGCAGATGGTTGTGTTGACTTTTCTGTATGCTGAGTCCTTCCGACGATTTCTTCACATTTTTCCCTCAGCCATTTAGCCTTGCCTTCAATGCACCTTCTGGTTCTTTTATTCCTAAGTG
The DNA here is from genome assembly GCF_023898315.1 of Schistocerca nitens. NCBI lineage: Eukaryota > Metazoa > Arthropoda > Insecta > Orthoptera > Acrididae > Schistocerca > Schistocerca nitens. The sequence goes on along the minus strand of NC_064619.1, from coordinate 560,092,082 downwards.
ATTTATATCGCTGTATTCTTGTATTTCCCTGAACAATTTTGTACTTCCTTATTTAGTCAATCAGCTGCAGTATTTCTTCCGTTACCCAAGACTTCTTCGCAGCTACCTTCCTTGTACCTATGACTGTCTGTCCAAAATCTGTGATTTCCGTCTGTATAGCTGTCCACTCTTCATCAACTGAATTATCTTCTGAGCACACGTTATCGCAGTACCAACATCATCAGTGAAATTCAAACACGTCTCATCTCTCCTCATTACTTCAGTATCCCACTACTATCCACAATGATTCTTCCGGATCATTCTCTTAAACTCCAGTCTACTCTTTATTACTAAATCGTGATCTGAGTCTCTACCTCCGCATGGATGTGCCTTGCAGTGCAATATCTGATATCGAAAACTCCGTCTGACCATGATGATCCAGCTGGAGTCAACACATGTCTCTTGGTCTTTCCCAAGAATACCTCACGCTCTTGTGATTCTTAAACAGAGTATTCGCAATTGCCACCTGAATTTATTGCAGATCTCAATTAGTCTTTCTCCTCTGTCTTTCCTACTGTGAAGCTCATGTTCTCTCGTAACTCTTTCTTCCACTCCTTCTCTTACAACCGTACTCCATTTCCCCACGATTATTAGATTTTCATATCTATTTACGGACTGAATTACTCGTTCAGTATGGTCATATACTTTCTCTACCTCTTCATCTTCTGCTGCGACGTCGGCATGTATACCTGAACTATTGCTGTCGGTGTTGGTTCGCTGTCGAATCTGATGAGAAGAACCCCGTCACTGGAATGTTCACAATGCCTCACTCTCTGGCCTACTTTCCTATTCATAACGAATCCTACACCCATTATACCATTTCCTGTTGCTATTGATGTTACCCTATATTCGTCTGATGAGAAATTCTTACCTTCTTTCCACTTCACTTCACTTGGTTCAAATGGCTCTGAGCACTATGGAACTTAACTTCTGAGGTCATCAGTCCCGTAGAACTTAGAACTACTTAAACCTAACTAACCTAAGGACATCACACACATCCATGCCCGAGGCAGGATTCGAACCTGCGACCGTAGCGGTCGCGCGGTTCCAGACTGTAGCGCCTAGAACCGCTCATCCGCTTGTTCGTTATTCAGTCTTTTTCTCATGGTCACCTCCCGCTTGGCAGTCCCCTCCGGAGATCTGAGTTGGAATTAAACCGGAGACTTTTGCCGGAGGAGAGATCATCACGACACTTTTTCAATGACAAGCCATATGTCCTGTGGACACACTTTTAGTGTCTTTAGTGCAGTGGTTTCGATTTCGTTTTGCATCCTCATACCGCTGCTCATTGCTGGTTCTTGCATTTTTTAGGGAGAGTTTCCCGCTCCAAGGACAAGACAGTTGCCCGTACGTCTGTCAGTTCCTTATCCCTCTTCGAAAAGGCCGTCGGCAGAACGAGGATGACTTTCTACGCCGGGAGCATTCGGCCACCATTGCTATTAATTTTTACTCAAAATTTCACCAGTGGTTACGTTCGAACCCGGTACCCATGACGTTATGATTGCTAGTCGAAATCTTTTGAAGTGCAGTGTTGCATAAGAGTTGATATAAACTTAACCATTATCAAACCATCCTTCAAATTTTTACGTTAAACAAGGAATTATTATTTTTAATTAAAGAAACGAAACAATAAAATAAGGGACAATGTCAGCCACCATTCGTATCCACAGCATGTCCTGATTTTAACTTAGCCTTGCAGAACGTTTCTACTGAGTTGTATTGATGTGTCTTTGAACTACTTTTAGATGTGAAACAGAGAGCAGAATTTTAACAAGTGCCACACGATGGGTCACATTTTTTTTTTAATGATTGCTCTTGTAAGCTTGTATCCATACCTCTTTTTCTGCTCTGTATACTTGATAATTTTATGTAATTCTTACTTAGTATACACGTGCAATTCAATTACGTTACCAGCTCCCAGATCATTAATGACGTAGCTCATGTACTGTCCCGTTAACCAACGAATGGCATTGTTTTCCAACATGGGAAAGTACCGAGCCTGTGGCCTGCAGAGCATTTTGGTACAAAATGCTCTTGTAAGAAAATCTAGCTGATCTCTAAGCCATCTCCAGTATTGTTTACTGATAAGATATATAAATAAATGTATTACTGTATTCACAAGATTACATTTCTGACAACAGTATGCTTGGCTAAATCCGATTGCACTCAGCCTTTCATTTGTCCACCCGTGTTGATATTTTTCCATAAAGCATCTCATTCCAAATGTTGGTATCTCCTTTCTATTTTGCTTTTCCTTGATGTTTCTTTTCTGTAAAGTATTACGTCTGCGGCCGTTAAGTGTTGGAGCCTGTAACACGGGTATGATCTGTATCCGTTCTTACTTAACATGCGGGAAGGTCCTTATCGACAGTACGCCTATTCTAGAGGCCTTTTGCATTTCTTTTTGTCGAGTGCGTTGGTTGTCTACTCAGAGCTGAGGTTCATGCTAGATGTGTCATCCCATATGTTGTATCGCCCCCTAATCCTGGGTATGGTTGCAGGTACTGTTCTAGAGAATATTATTCTAGGTTGTCTGTTATCCATCATTCTTGGTACGTAATTAGCCCAATTCAGCGTACACTTCTTTATCTCTTCGACGATGTTACGGTGTTTTTACAAAGTCTGTAGTTCTTCGTTTTTATTGTTCTCCATTCCATGATATTTTCATCGATAATAGGTCCAAAACATTTCTTAATATTTTACTGTCGGATATTAAATTGCTTATATTTATTTCTAAACATTGAAGAATCACATTAAGTTAATGCTAATATTAGACATTGATATAAGTGAATTTCGATGTTAGCGCTAAGTGATCTGTTTATTGAGGTATTGATACAACTGCAATGTGTCCTGTTAACTGCTGTTAGATGGGCACATTTTAATACATACGTCCTGTTGTCTTTACCAAAGAGATCCCTTAAGCAATTGAGGCGGTAAACTAGCTGTATCTACTGCTTTCCATACACAAAAATCCACACCAAACACTTTAACGATAATCGAAAGCTTCATAATGCAAACTCCTTGGTTCTCTAACGTAAATTTACACACATTAAAAGTTGGTTCTGAAGCAATCTGAAGATAGCTTTGACTACAGCGCACGATTTCTTTAATTCTCTATTTCTTTAATTCTCTATTTCTTTAAAGATAAAACATTTTACACATATTCACCGAAAGAAATGTTGTCAGTATATCAATTACGTTTTCACGTTTAATTTTCTATTTTTGAGGCAATCTCTGAAGCTACAATTACACAGAATGTAAACAGTATAAGCTGCCAAGAAATCCTGTTAGTAGAACACAAGTATTTGATTTAAAATGTCTAGTTACTTGTTTGTCCATTTCCTAAGGTTGTCCCAGGAAAAAAGAAACAGTTCATCTAGGGACAATATTTTTGGACATGTAGACACCGTATAGCACACTCGGAGGAGACATAACTTGTGTAAACATTATACACAGTAGATAGCGACAGTTCATTAAGCAGGATCAAAAAACTACAGGGCGCCTGCCCCCCCCCCCCCCCCAACACAGGTGCACTTATGTAAGCAATCGGTTTGTCTTATTTACTGCTGCGCGTATTGCCATCGCGAGCGTGAATCGCAAGTGCATGGGCAACTACGACCAGCGCGATTTACTCATCATAAGACGCCAATATTCGATTGCCATCGAGTTACCTGTGCAGACGTTATTGCAACTCTATTAAACGTTAGGAAGGGAAAGAATTTCCTTTCGCTGAACTGTGCTATATTCATCTGATTTATGACTAGGTAAAAGGTGTTTCGGGGGCAGCTGTACGAATATATCCGGAACGCTTCCCACAACGAGGACTTGGTGCTTGACCGACATGCGTTGCTGTTCACCAAATGTTTGTATCATCACAATTTCATTCAACAACCAACCAATTTCATTCTTCCTTGATATACGTCAGAGGACCATACTTCCACCTTGCGACGAATATATCCCAGAATAAGCCCCTTTTGTTCCTCATTTAAACATGGGCCGTCGTGCTCTCACATTGGCTACAAGATAATCACAACTGAGCAAGGACTAACTACACCACAGAGATCGGCTAGTAGGCACAGATTATCGAACCGAAACTGTTCTCAAGTTAGCAGGCGTGTAAAGCATGAGAAGTTGACAAATATAACAGGTAAATTTCAACTTTCGAGAAAGAATAAGCAGGGCAAGGGAGATACTTAGAGTTGTCTATCACAAACAAAAATAACCAACTTTCAGTAGCTATAGGAAAAACGCCACAATAGACACAATATTACACCAATGATCGAACCATCCACAGTCTCAAAAACAAAAAGCTCTTAAATTCACACTCCACAGATTAACTACAGTACCAATGAAATGAAATGAAGTCCCATGCTTCTTTACAGAGCGTAGGGGAACGATGCGGGAAACCCGCACCGCCTTACTAGGCAAGGTCCTAATGGAGGTGGTTTGCCGTTGCCTTCCTCCGACCGTAATGGGGATGAATGATGATGATGAAGACGACACAACAACACCCAGTCATCTCGAGGCAGGAAAAATCCCTGACCCCGCCGGGAATCGAACCCGGGACCCCGTGCTCGGGAAGCGAGAACGCTACCGCGAGACCACGAAGGGCGGACACAATACCAATAGGCAAACACAATTACGTTAAGGAGACACACATAATCACACAAATATCTAATAACTATGGATACGAAGGGTCTCTTGTTATAAATTTGAATAAAAATAAAAAATATTTGAGGACAAAAAAAATTAAAGAAGGTAAACATGTGAAGCAGAATAGCACATAAATCCAGGGACACACAACAATCACCAGAAACGTACACTCCAACAATACCACTACTATAAAAATTGAACAACATTAAAGCTAAGACAAGCGTGCGAAAAAGTAATAACTTCATATAGAAATGTTTAAAGGACGGTATTATCACGTACACAAGGTATAAAAGGGCAGTGCATTGCCGGAGCTGTCACTTGTACTCAGGTGATTCATGTGGAAAGGTTTCTGATTTCATTATGGCCACACGACGGGAATTAGCAGACTCTGAGCGCGGAATGGCAGTTGGGGCTAGATGCATAGTACATTCCATTTCGGAAATAGTTAGGGAATTCGGGATTCCGAGATCCATATTATCAAAAGTATGCCATGAATATCAAATTTAAGGCGTCACCTCTCACCACGCCACGGACAACGTAATGGCCAACGGCCTTCACTTAACGAGCGAGAGCAGTGGTGATTGCATTGAGTTGTCAGTGCTAACAGACAAGCAATAGTGCTTGAAATAACCCCAGGAATCAATGTCGGACGTACGACGTATCCGTTAGGACAGCTCGGCGAAATTTGCCGTTAATGGGCTATGACGCAGACGATCGACGCGAGTGTCTTTGCTAGTAGCACGATATCGCCTGCAGCGCCTCTCCTGGGCTCGTGATATTATCGGCTGGACCCTATACGACTGGGAAATTGTGGCCTCATCAGATGAGTACCGATTTCAGATGGAAAGAGCTGATGGTAGGGTTCGAGTGTGGCGTAGAGGCCATGAAGCCATGGACCGAAGTTGTCAACAAGGCACTGTGCAAGCTGGCAGAGCCCCGTTAATGGTGTGGGCCTTGTTGGCATGGGATGGGCTGGGTCCTCCGTTCCAGCTGAACCGAACGTTGACTGGAAATGGGTATGTTCGGCTACCTGCAGATCATTTGCAGCCATTCGTGAACTTCATGCTATGGATGACGATGCTTCATGTCGCTAGGCCACAATTGTTTGCGACTGGTTTGAAGAAAATCCTGGACAATTCGAGCGAACGATTTGGTTACCTAGATCGTCCGACGTGAATCCCATCGAACATATACGGGACACAATAGAGAGGTCAGTTCGTGCACAAAACGCTGTACCAGCAATACTTTCGCAATTATGGGCGACTATAGAGGCAGCATAGCTCAGTATTTCTACAAGGGCCTTCCAACAACTTTCGTCCACGCCACATCGAGTTTCTCCACTGTGGCGGCCAAAAGGAGGTCCGATACGATATTAAGAGGTATCTCATCACTTTAGTCACCTCAGAGCAAATAAAAAATACACCTTTTACCGATGTGTGATGTTCCATATTTAGGACAGACCAGCTGAACATTCACAAAAGGTACGAAGAGCATAAAAGAGCATGGAATTACGTCAGCAGCTATTCAGAATTCACAGAACACCTCCAGCAAGAAAACCACTACCCTGCCACAACAGAGGCAGACATGAAAATAAACAGATTCAGTAACAAAAAACATCTCCTAACACTACAAGAAAAGTTCCAAATTACAAATACCATCACAGAAAAGAAACACAGACTAGCATTAATAACTAAACGTTGTTTACTACTGTAATAAGACATAGAGTACTTAAGTAACAACATCTCTAGCCACCACAAAAACAGTATGACATAAAACATGCAACATATTCATGATCACCATAATAAAGACACAGACACACACACACACACACACACACACACACACACACACACACAGACACACCATTCACTCAGAGGAATAGGAGACGCTACCACAATCAAAAAACAAAGAAAGTCGATAGCACTACGCGTTATGAAAACAAAACACATAAGATGTAATTCGATGCGCGCAACATGAAAACGAAAATACATTAGGTCTCCGTGAAGTTCACTGTACTAGAAACGAACAGCTTCATGTAGAAGAACGTTACGGAAGCAGAAGGAAATAAAAGTAAAATTGGGTGATAGCAATAACAACTTAAAACTCTTTAATAATAGTAGCTTAAAACATGCGAACAGTTTATAATCTTTACAAACAAAATTGTAAGAAAAACGATATTGTTACACTGATCAGTGCAGATCCTTTGAAATGAAGTAAAATGCTATTGGTCAAAATAAGATTATTATTACAGTCACAAAAAGTAGAATACATCCTATACTACACTATGTGATCAAAAGTATCCGGACACCTGGCTGAAAATGATTTACAAGTTCATGGCGCCCTCTATCGCTAATGTTGGAATTCAGTATGGTGTTGGCCCACAATAAGCCTTGGTGACAGCTTCCACTCTCGCAGGCATACGTTCAAACAGGTGCTGGAAAGTTTCTGGGAGAATGGCAGCTCATTCTTCACAGAGTGCTGCACTGAGGAAAGGTATCGATGTTGGTCGGTGAGGCCTGGCAGCAAGTCGGCATTCCAAAACATGCCCAAGGTGTTCTATAGGATTCAGGTCAGGACTCTGTGCAGGCCAGTCCATCACAAGGATGTTACTGTCGTGTAACCACTCCGCCACAGGCCGTGCACTATCAACAGGTGGTCGATCGTATTGTTAGGTCCACTCGCCATCCCCGAATTGCTCTTCAACAGTGGGAAGCAAGAAGGTACGTAAAACACCATTGTTGGCCTGTGCTGTGATAGTGCCACGCAAAACAACAAAGGGTGCAAGCCCCCTCCATGGAAAAACACGACCACACCATAACACCACCGCCTTCGAATTTTACTCTTGGCATTACACACGCTGTCAGATGACGTTTACCGGGCATTCGCCATACCCACACCCTGCCATCGGATCGCCACATTGTGTACCGTGATTAGTCACACCACACAACTTTTTCCACTGTTCAGTCGTCCAATGTTTACGCTCCTTACACCAAGCGAGGCGTCGTTAGGCATTTACCGGCGTGATGTGTGGCTTATGAGCAGCCGCTCGACCATGAAAGCCAAGTTTTCTCACCTTCTGCCTAACATAGTACTTGCAGTGGATGCTGATGCAGTTTGCAATTACTGTGTGATGGTCTGGACAGATGTCTGCCTATTAGACATTACGACCTTCTTCAACTGTTGGCGGTCTGTCAGTCAACAGACGAGGTCGGCCTGTACGCTTTTGTGCTGTACGTGTCCCTTCACGTTTCCACTTCACTATCTCAGCGGAAACAGTGGACCTATGGAAATTTAGGAGTGTGGGAAGCTCGCGTGTAAACGTATGACACAAGTGACACCCAGTCACCTGACCAAGTTCGAAGTCCGTGAGTTCCGCGGAGCGCCCCACACTGCTCTCTCACGATGTCTAATGACTACTGAGATCGTTGATATGGAGCACCTGGCTGTAGGTGGCAGCAAAATGCACCTAATATGAAAAACGTATGTTTTTGGAGGTGTCCAGATACTTTTGATCACATAGTACACTTGTAAAAAAACTAGTGCGGTGTCCCGTCAGCTGGTGCAGCAACGCCTGTAGAAGCACCTGGGCCAACAATGTCTGTCTTCAAAGCCTTACTTGTCTTGATCCATTACAGACTTCTTAAGAAATATGTTTTAAGGAAAATGTTTCGTTAAAAATGGCACTAGAGTGTCATAGTAGAAAACAACAGGGGATATTCTAAAGATGACAAAAACTATCAAGACGTAAGAAGAGTAGCCTGAAGTACAAGATAGTGGCGATGATGGGGATGACGAGCATGGAAAAGATGAAGATGAAAAATATGATAAAAACGAATATTGGCCTTCCAAAGTAAAGCTGAAGTATAAGACTTATTTCTAATTTTGCATAGTAAAACAGTGGCTGAGGCATGTTTAACCCACGAAGAAAGAATGGAGATCAATTCTCTGCAATACGCAGGAAGCGTCAAACGTGCAGAAATGGCTTCAGTCACCGATATAGAGGTATCGATAGCGTTTTGGCCATGTCGGCAAGGTGGTGTGCATCCAAGTACTGCACAACCAAAATATGTACTCAACAGATAATAAACGCAAAATATGTGACGTTCATTTAAAGTACAGATTCGGAGACTGTACCGAAACGAGTCGGGCTACTAAATTCAGTTTTGCAGATGGACTTCTTTCTGGTAATAAATACGTTTCAGTATCAATTTGGACACACGATAAGCAAATTTTTTACTTAAGTGGCATTCCAAGTCGGGAAATAAGATACAGGAACATGAGTAGTTCAGCCGATGCAGAAATTCCAAAATTTAGGACGTCAGGAAAGCTATGAACTAGTACAGGTGTAGAACAGGTTTGACCCATACGGTTTAAGAGAATGCTCCCTGAATATTTCACCCCTTCAGAACCATGACGATCCCCAAAACAACCGTGGTACAGAAAGACAATATACGGAATATGATGTGTGTAGCACTTCATCGATATAACGTGAAAAATTACGGCTTTTTTGGAAGATATTTGTCGAGAATCACTTCAAAAATATTGTTTTCCATTACAAGGACGCTAAACACGTCAAATATTTCCCCCAAATAAGACATTCGAAAAATGTCTTTATTGGGAATGAGCGTGCAATATTTTCGTATGCTCAATGATAACCTGAATGAGCGTGTCCCGACTAGACTCTGACCTGCAATATTATCTTTTAGCTGAAGAAACGAAACCACTGTGCCACTCTGAAACTGCAACTTCAATTGACAAATTACAATACGGGGCATCCTATAGAGCTGCCACAGCGTTGCAAGTGCAGAAGGCAGGCTCCAGCAGCTGCACCACAGCAGGTAGCCATACGCCCCCACAGCTTTATCGCGGCGACAGTACCCGCTCTGTGGTGTAAAATTCACCTCCAGCTACAGCTGCCTTAGTGGGCTGTATAAACTTTACGCGTTTCCGGTCCTGTAAAGAGCCTCACTTTCCGGTCCTGTAAAGAGCCTCACTGAGACGTGCTCTGGAATAGCTGTCTCAATAAAGGGTGTATTGGCACTAACTTCGGACGGGAAGTTACACAACACGCTACGTGCTGACTGCTTGGTGCTATAGTTCTTTCCAGGTCCCGTGTGACCACAAAAACAGAACAGGAAGATACCGCTGTCAACTATACATCTCAGAAAATTCAGAACGTGACGCTGACCTACGACGTATGTTCAATAAGTAATGTAACACAATTTCTTTGTCTGAAAGTAGGTTGGTTTTATTCAGCATTCCAATACACCATATTATTCCCCTCTATTAGCTACATAACCCTATTTTTCAACTTAATCTCCGTTCAATGCGACGGCCTTACCCCACCTTACTGGGAGGGCCATTATGCACACATAATACCACTCTACTGGTCGCCCTCCGTGCCAACGTCTTGCTGCAGCAATAACCGATATGTACTGCTCCCCCGCAGTGCATCCTTCTTTGGGCCGTGCAGATAGAACATCGAAGGTGCGAGGTCAGGGCTGTAGGTGGATGAGGAAGAACAGTCCAACGAAGTTTTGTGGGAGCTCCTCTTAGGTGCGCTAACTGAAGTGAGGCATTGCAGTATCATGGAGAAGGAGAAGTTCGTTTGCATTTTTGTAGTGGCGAACACGCTGAAGTTGAAACTTCCTGGCAGAGTAAAACTGTGTGCCCAACCGAAACTCGAACTCGGGACGTTTGCCTTTCGCGGGCAAGTGCTCTACCATCTGAGCTACCGAAGCACGACTCACGCCCGGCCTCACAGCTTTACTTCTGCCAGTGTCGCGTCTCCTACCTTCCAAACTTTACAGAAGCTCTCCTGCGAACCTTGCAGAACTAGCACTCCTGAAAGAAAGGATACTGTGGAGACATGGCTTAGCTACAGCCTGGGGGACGTTTCCAGAATGAGATTTTCACTCTGCAGCGGAGTGTGCGCTGATATGAAACTTCCTGGCAGATTAAAACTGTGTGCCCGACCGAGACTCGAACTCGGGACGTTTGCCTTTCGTGGGCAAGTGCTCTACCATCTGAGCCACCGAAGCACGACTCACGCCCGGTCTCACAGCTTTACTTCTGCCAGTGTCTCGTCTCCTACCTTCCAAACTTTACAGAAGCTCTCCTGCGAACCTTACAGAACTAGCACTCCTGAAAGAAAGGATACTGTGGAGACATGGCTTAGCCACAGCCTGGGGGACGTTTCCAGAATGAGATTTTCACTCTGCAGCGGAGTGTGCGCTGATATGAATCTTCCTGGCAGATTAAAACTGTGTGCCCGACCGAGACTCGAACTCGGGACGTTTGCCTTTCGCGGGCAAGTGCTCTACCATCTGAGCTACCGAAGCACGACTCACGCCTGGTCTCACAGCTTTACTTCTGCCAGTGTCGCGTCTCCTACCTTCCAAACTTTACAGAAGCTCTCCTGCGAACCTTGCAGAACTAGCACTCCTGAAAGAAAGGATACTGTGGAGACATGGCTTAGCTACAGCCTGGGGGACGTTTCCAGAATGAGATTTTCACTCTGCAGCGGAGTGTGCGCTGATATGAAACTTCCTGGCAGATTAAAACTGTGTGCCCGACCGAGACTCGAACTCGGGACGTTTGCCTTTCGTGGGCAAGTGCTCTACCATCTGAGCCACCGAAGCACGACTCACGCCCGGTCTCACAGCTTTACTTCTGCCAGTGTCTCGTCTCCTACCTTCCAAACTTTACAGAAGCTCTCCTGCGAACCTTGCAGAACTAGCACTCCTGAAAGAAAGGATACTGTGGAGACATGGCTTAGCCACAGCCTGGGGGACGTTTCCAGAGTGAGATTTTCACTCTGCAGCGGAGTATGCGCTGTTATGAATCTTCCTGGCAGATTAAAACTGTGTGCCCGACCGAGACTCGAACTCGGGACGTTTGCCTTTCGCGGGCAAGTGCTCTACCATCTGAGCCACCGAAGCACGACTCACGCCCGGCCTCACAGCTTTACTTCTGCCAGTGTCTCGTCTCCTACCTTCCAAACTTTACAGAAGCTCTCCTGCGAACCTTGCAGAACTAGCACTCCTGAAAGAAAGGATACTGTGGAGACATGGCTTAGCCACAGCCTGGGGGACGTTTCCAGAATGAGATTTTCACTCTGCAGCGGAGTGTGTGCTGATATGAAACTTCCTGGCAGATTAAAACTGTGTGCCCGACCGAGACTCGAACTTGGGACGTTTGCCTTTCGCGGGCAAGTGCTCTACCATCTGAGCTACCGAAGCACGACTCACGCCCGGTCTCACAGCTTTACTTCTGCCAGTGTCTCGTCTCCTACCTTCCAAACTTTACAGAAGCTCTCCTGCGAACCTTGCAGAACTAGCACTCCTGAAAGAAAGGATACTGTGGAGACATGGCTTAGCCACAGCCTGGGGGACGTTTCCAGAATGAGATTTTCACTCTGCAGCGGAGTGTGCGCTGATATGAAACTTCATGGCAGATTAAAACTGTGTGCCCGACCGAGACTCGAACTCGGGACGTTTGCCTTTCGCGGGCAAGTGCTCTACCATCTGAGCCACCGAAGCACGACTCACGCCCGGTCTCACAGCTTTACTTCTGCCAGTGTCTCGTCTCCTACCTTCCAAACTTTACAGAAGCTCTCCTGCGAACCTTCTGAACTAGCACTCCTGAAAGAAAGGATACTGTGGAGACATGGCTTAGACACAGCCTGGGGGACGTTTCCAGAATGAGATTTTCACTCTGCAGCGGAGTGTGCGGTGATATGAAACTTCCTGGCAGATTAAAACTGTGTGCCCGACCGAGACTCGAACTCGGGACGTTTGCCTTTCGCGGGCAAGTGCTCTACCATCTGAGCCACCGAAGCATGACTCACGCCCGGTCTCACAGCTTTACTTCTGCCAGTGTCTCGTCTCCTACCTTCCAAACTTTGCAGAAGCTCTCCTGCGAACCTTGCAGAACTAGCACTCCTGAAAGAAAGGATACTGTGGAGACATGGCTTAGCCACAGCCTGGGGGACGTTTCCAGAGTGAGATTTTCACTCTGCAGCGGAGTGTGCGCTGATATGAAACTTCCTGGCAGATGAAAACTGTGTGTCCGACCGAGACTCGAACTGGAGTCTCCAACTCGAGTTCGAGTCTCGGTCGGGCACACAGTTTTAATCTGCCAGGAAGTTTCATATCAGCGCACACTCCGCTGCAGAGTGAAAATCTCATTCTGGAAACGCTGAAGTTATTTCTTCAATTTCCTGAGGAGAGCACAATGCACTTCAGAGTTGATCGTTGCAACATCAAACAGGATAATCCAGAGTCCCAGAAGACTTTACCAGCTAAGGGTGCTGCTCTGAACTATTTTTTTCAGAGGAGAGGTGGTGTGGCGCAATTCCATTGACTGCCGTTTCGTTTGCAGTTTATCTACATCTACATCTACATCTACATGACTACTCTGCAATTCACATTTAAGTGCTTGGCAGAGGGTTCATCGAACCACAATCATACTATATCTCTACCATTCTACTCCCGAACAGCGCGCGGGAAAAACGAACACCTAAACCTTTCTGTTCGAGCTCTGATTTCTCTTATTTTATTTTGATGATCATTCCTACCTATGTAGGTCGAGCTTAACAAAATATTTTCGCATTCGGAAGAGAAAGTTAGTGACTGAAATTTCGTAAATAGATCTCGCCGCGACGAAAAAGTCTTTGCTGTAATGACTTCCATCCCAATTCGCGTATCATATCTGCCACACTCTCCCCTATTACGTGATAATACAAAACGAGCTGCCCTTTTTTGCACCCTTTCTATTTCCTCCGTCAATTCCACCTGGTAAGGATCCCGCAGCAATATTCTAACAGAGGACAAACGAGTGTAGTGTAAGCTGTCTCTTTAGTGGACTTGTTGCATCTTCTAAGTGTCCTGCCAATGAAACGCAACCTTTGGCTCGCCTTCCCCACAATATTATCTATGTGGTCTTTCCAACTGAAGTTGTTCGCAATTTTAACACCCAGGTACTTAGTTGAATTGACAGCCTTTAGAATTGTACTATTTATCGAGTAATCGAATTCCAACGGATTTCTTTTGGAACTCATGTGGATCACCTCACACTTTTCGTTATTTAGCGTCAACTGCCACCTGCCACACCATACAGCAATCTTTTCTAAATCGCTTTGCAACTGATACTGGTCTTCGGATGACCTTACTAGACGGTAAATTACAGCATCATCTGCGAACAACCTAAGAGAACTGCTCAGATTGTCACCCAGGTCATTTATATAGATCAGGAACAGCAGAGGTCCCAGGACGCTTCCCTGGGGAACACCTGATATCACTTCAGTTTTACTCGATGATTTGCCGTCTATTACTACGAACTGCGATCTTCCTGACAGGAAATCATGAATCCAGTCGCACAACTGAGACGATACCCCATAGGCCCGCAACTTGATTAGAAGTCGCTTGTGAGGAACGGTGTCAAAAGCTTTCCGGAAATCTAGAAATACGGAATCAACTTGAGATCCCCTGTCGATAGCGGCCATTACTTCGTGCGAATGAAGAGCTACCTGCGTTGCACAAGAACGATGTTTTATGAAACCATGCTGATTACGTATCAATAGATCGTTCCCTTCGAGGTGATTCATAATGTTTGAATACAGTATATGCTCCAAAACCCTACTGCAAACCGACGTCAATGATATAGGTCTGTAGTTAGATGGATTACTCCTACTACCCTTCTTAAACACTGGTGCGACCTGCGCAATTTTCCAATCTGTAGGTACAGATCTATCGGTGAGCGAGCGGTTGTATATGAGTGCTAAGTAGGGAGCTATTGTATCAGCTTAATCTGAAAGGAACCTAATCGGTATACAATCTGGACCTGAAGACTTGCTCGTATCCAGCGATTTGAGTTGCTTCGCAACCCCTAAGGTATCTACTTCTAAGAAAGTCATGCTAGCAGCTGTTCGTGTTTCAAATTATGGAATATTCCATTCGTCTTCCCTGGTGAAGGAATTTCGGAAAACTGCGTTCAATAACTCCGCTTTAGCGGCACAGTCGTCGGTAACAGTACCATCGGCACTGCGCAGCGAAGGTATTGACTGCGTCTTGCCGCTTGTGTACTTTACATACGACCAGAATTTCTTCGGATTTTCTACCAAATTTCGAGACGCTGGGCGCTGCCATGAACGATTACACTGCTGCCAATAAGATGCAAGAATCCCCTCCTCGGAGCTCCAGTGGCGGGTGTACTGAAGTTCGAATAGTCATGCAATGACCCCATTTTGTGTGTGTGCCAGTTGAATAACATTTACGGATTTTCATACTTGTCAATATCAATGGAATTCTCCAACAGCTGTGTAACTAAGATGTTGTTTTGTTTTATTTTGAGTTTCGGCATTCCAAGATGCCATCTTCAGACACCATGTGCATCTCATACTGGTCAGGATTCAACATTTCAGACACTGTATTGAAGAGTGACAGATTTTTAAATCTTGTTGTAGCTGTATGTATTTCTGCATTCAGATCTACTGTTAGCAACTGACACTGCAACTACAGCAACAAAGTGATCTATTTTTTTGCTATTTGATATTAGATGCAAAATAAATTATTATCTGAATTCTCTGATCATGAAAGGCTCCTGTTCCTCGTTTCTGTATCCACTAAAGAAGTACACAGCGTCCAAAGGAAGGCATAACAGTAGAAATGGTGCATCATTGCATTTGAAATTCTTTGGCTTGTTTTGATTTGTGTTCACAAATGTGGTGTAGAGTGAGAAGTATATAAATGCATATAAGGCTATTTTTCGATTTGTCTTGTCTTGTTTTCCTTATATTCACAGTGTGCCACTTCGTAGTATACCATTGTAATCTCACCAGGAAGAGAATTAAGCGAATCTGACAAAAGAAAAAAAAAACTGACGTTGACTGTTAGAACTCGAAGGTGAGCCCCCAGGGCTCGAAGTGCACTAAAATAAAATCATGATTGTGAAAGATGGCGGTTTTCCTTATTTTGGAATATTATTTTTCAACTCGTTCAAGTGTTTGTGTGGACTCACCTACTTCTATAAAATCAAGTCACCTTTACGCATTGCCTGCCAAAAGACTGTGTTCAGAGAGCTCAGGTTAATGTGGAGTAGTGGTATGAATGTAGCAAGTTTTACTATTCGACAAATTAGGTTGATCTGCTTTGAGAAAATGTGAGGAAGAGCGGGGAGGTTGGGGAGAGAGGAACTGGAAGCAGTTGTTGCCCATCACTTCGAAACCTGGAACATAGGCCTGCCCGCAAGCAGGTGCTAGACCAGCAGCTGAAGGGTGTCGAATGGGTTGCCTGACGGCAGGCGCCTAGGAATTGGTCATGTATTGTCTCTGCACAGCGCATTTTTAAAGTGCTCCACAAATGTGAGCGACTGTCACCGAGTGTGATGCCGCACTGGGGAAAGGGCTAGGGGAGTCTTAGAGGGTCACTTTCGCATTTTATTCGTGCATGTGTCACTGTCACACCCCTTTGCGTTTATGTCGCAGCAGTGAATGGTTCTGAACGGTCCTAGTGGTTCACCCCCCCCCCCCTCCCCTTCCACTCTACACCTGACCAAACATTGCAGTTCTGCCACACTCCGAAGAGGCCGGATCATGTTTAAATAGATTTCAGCATCTGATGTCTTTACGGAATGGTTGAGTTGTCCAGGGAAGTGTCAGCAGTGTCAAAGGTTGCCAGGAAGGTCCTTCTATTGCACATTGCATTGTAAACTGTTGTTTTCGACCGCGAAATGTGAGCAAATGATCGCCCTTTGGGAAGTGGTAGTTTTTCTGAAGCCCTTTATGCTACTTCCTGAAGCCTTTTCGTATCTATTCTGAGAAGTGGTGTGTAGAAATATTTTTTTCCAGATATCCATAATAAAACCGCGTGATTTAACGCTGGAGTCGAAGTTCTTAACTCCTTCGCAGAGGTGCCAGGAGTAGGAGCAGGAATAAGATGTGTGATGACCATCCCATCGCGTCCTGCAGAGTCAGAGGTTGTCAAGGACATCCTGCTGTTACTCATTGCACTGCGAACTGTCAGTTTCAACCGAGAAATGTATGGAACTCAACGTCCCGGTAAAAAATGTATTTTCATTGACGCTCTTTATGCCACCTCCAGAGGCTCTTTCGTGTCGATTCTGAGCGGGGATGCATCTGAAATGTCTTCCTAGGCCAGCCATAAGAAACCCGCGTAATTTCTACGCGAAGTGTCGCAGTTCTGACCTCCATCACAGAGACGGGACTATGACAAAGTTCCCATCGTGTGACTCGTCCATGTTGATGTTGGGCAGAATTGTTTTGGACTCTGGTGCCAACGTGACATCATTAACACACTTTACAGGTCACATGAACATCTGAGCTGTGGAGATTTTTTCGCATATGTTGACACCTTGCTGTTTGAAGCATGGTTGATACCGAGGGTGAATCCACAGGGCGCCACGCTTTCGCGCCATTACAGAGGAAAGCTGTAGAAAACTTTGAGCCGCAAAATGAGAAAATGAAAGGGTTTCAAGCCTGTGGCTCTTTAACTCTTTTACATATAGTGTATAAGGCAAATAACAAGACTCGGATGTAATTGGCACAAATTAGACAACTTCAGACGTACACGCTTTCATAAAAATTTTATTTACCTTTAACACTTACAGAAGGAGCTAGCCACGGACTAGGGGTAGCGTCTCTGGTTAGTAGTACGAAAAAGTAAACGGTCCAGCATTAGAACCCTTGCACCTCTTAAATTTTGGATAAAAACCATCAGGAGGACGGCCAAACACTTCTGGCATGAGAAGTCACCCCCAATTCAAGCTTGGCAAAGAGGGCAGACGAGCAGACAGAGTTTCAGGGCACTCTTGCACTTGGGGTGGGGAACTGCCTCTAAATATGGAAGAACCACCAATGATCAATGGCATGGGGGTGCAGTAAGCAATGGAAACCACTGCGTTGAAGACACATAATGTGTATCCACAAGATATGTGGCCTGTAATTGAAAAAGTGTGGTGATGATCTCTCCATTGGCAAAAGAATTCGTGCTAGCCCCCATCCAGATATCAGGGAGGGGACGGCGAAGAAGGAGGTGACCATGAGAAAAAGTCTGAATAATCAATGAAAAAATAACGTTCTACGAGCTGCGGGGTGGAGTGTCAGAAGTTTGAATGTGGTAAGGAAGCTATAAAATTTGAAAAGGGATATGCTAAGACTCGGTCTAGATATAGAGGGTGTCGCAGTGGCCCCTCATTGTTAGAGGGCCCGCACAACCGACAGGCAAGATGGGTTGTCGACCCCCTTTCAGGAGTGCGGAGAGAAATATCGCCAGCGGACAGAAACAATAACAGACTTTCCAACTAAACATGAAACTACTTCGCCAGACAACATGTGGCAGTGTTCCACCAATCGGAACTCATCTGACTCATATAGCACTCTGCCGGCCTGGCTTTATAAGCACGCCTAGATCGTCAGATCGGCAGTGTTTACCAACCACTAGGAACAGCTCCGGCCGGTACTTACGCCGGCCCTAGCATTGTATTCACTCGCCGTAGCATTGTAGTAGCACGTTGTATTTTGTATTTTTTAGTGTAGATTTTGGTCAATATTTTCTTCCATTGTCTTGTTTCCTTATCTGGTTTGCCACCACAAGAGTTGTGGGGCTTTGCTCTGTTTGTTCTTGTGTTTAACACTTAGGTATGCAAAGAAGGGGTTTTCTTTAATTATAATAAAGTGTGTTCAAATTGACTGTTCGTTTTTTCTTGCTGACCGCAGGACATTACACTGGGGGTCAGTGAAGTGAAATGGAAAGAATACAAGGATTTCTTGTGAGATGAGTACAGGGTATTATCAACAGCGGTAGAAAATGGTATAATGGGAGTAGGATTCGTTATGAATAGGAAGGTAGGACACAGAGGAGTTACTCTGAACAGTTCAGTGACAGGGTGGTAGTCATCAATATCGAAAGCAAATCAACACCGACTGCGATAGTTCAGGTGTACATGCCGACATCGCAAGAGGAAGATGAGGAGATAGAAAAAGTGTATGAGGATACTGAACTGGCAATTCCGCAAGTAAAGTGAGATGAAAATCTAATAGTAATGGAGGACTGGAACGCGGTTGTAGGGGTACGAATAGAAGAAAGGGTTTCGGGAGAATATGGGCTTGGTACTACGAATGACAGAAGAGACAGATTAATTGATATCTGCAATAGGTTTCAGCTAGTAATTGCTAACACTCTGTTCAAAAATCACAAGACACAAGAGGAGGAGGTGTACTTAGAAAAGGCCGAGAGATACGGGAGGATTGCAGTTATTTTACGTCATGGTCAGCTACAGGGTCCGAAATCAGATATAGACTCAGATCACAATTTAGTAATGATGAAGAATAGACTAACGGTTAAGAGACTAGTCACGAAGAATCAATGCGCAAAGAAGTATGGTACGGAAGCACAAAGGAATGAATAGGTACGCTTGAAGTTTTCTGAGGCTATATGTACTGCGATAAGGAATAGCATAATAGGCAGTTCAGTTGAAGAAGAATGGGCATCCCAAAAAGGCGCAATCATAAAAGTTGGAAAGAAAACCGTCGGTACAAAGAGGGTAACTGCGAAGAAATCATGGGTAACAGAGGAAATACTTCAGTTGATAGATGAAACAAGGAACTACAAAAATAATCAAGGAAATTCAGGAATACAAAAATATAAGTCACTTGGGAATGAAATAAACGGGAAGAACAGGGAGCTAATGCGAAATCACTGCATGAGAAATGTGAAGAAATCTAAAATGAAATGATTGTCGGAAAGACTGACACAGCATATAGGAAAGTCAAAACAACCTTCAACAAAACTAAAAGCACAGACGGTAACATGAAGATCGCAGTGGGAATAGCACTGTTAAATGCAGAGGACAGAGCGGATAGGTGGAATGAGTACATTGAAGGCCTCTATGAGGGGCAGGATTTGTCTGATGCATGATAGAGGAAGAAATACAAATGGAGATAGAAGTGACAGAATATCGAGTATTAGAATCAGAATATAAAAGATCTCTGGAAGTCTTAAAATAAAAAAATGCAGAAGGGATAGATCAGAATTTCTACAATCATTGGGGGAAGTGGCAACAAAACGATTATTTATGTTGGTGTGTAGAATGTATGAGTCTGCCGATATACCGTACAACTTTTGAAAAAACATCATCCACACAATTCCGAAGATTGCAAGAGCCGACAAGTGCGAGAATATCACACAATCAGCCTTACAGTTCAAACATCCAGATTGCTGACGAGAATAATAAACGGAAGAATGGAACAGAGTGTTGAGGATATGGTAGACAGTAGTTTGGCTTTAGGAAAGGTAAAGGTACCAGAGAAGCAGTTCCTACGTCGCGGCTGACAATGGAAGCAAGACTAAAGGAAAAATCAAGACACGTTCATAGGATTTGTCGGTCTGGCAAAAGCGTTCTACAATATAAACTGGTGGAAGATGTTCGAAATTCTGATGAAAATAGACGTAAGCTATAGGGAAAGAGGGTGATGTACAATATGTACAAGAACGAAGAGAGAATAATAAAAGTGAAGAGCAAGAACGATGTGCTCTGGTAAAAAGGCCGTAAGACAAGGATGTAGTCTTTCACCCCTACGGTTCAATGTATACATCGAGGAAGCAATGATGAAAATAAAAGGAAGTTTCCTGGGTGGCATTAAAACTCAAGGTGAAAGGATATCAATGGTAAGATTCGCCGATGACGCTTCTATCCTGAGTGAAAGTGAAGAAGAATTATACGATCTGGAATGGAATGAACAGTCTAATAAGTACAAAATGGACTGAGAGTAAATAGAAGGAAGACGAAAGTAATGAAAAGTAGTATAAATGAGAACTGTGAGAAACCAGATATCAGGATTGGTGATCACGAAGCAGATGAAGTTAAGACATTCTGCCGCCTAGGCAGCAAAATAACGCATGACGGATGGAGCAAGGAGGACATAACCGGCACTGGCAAAAAGGCATTCCTGGCGAAGAAAAGTCTGCTAGTATGAAACATAGGCCTTAATATGAGGAAGAAATTTGTGAGAATGTACAGTCGTGGACAAAACGAGCGAGACCCCTCGCCTTTTCGTTATGCTGATCCGCACGGCTTTAAAGTCTGCTACACAGCATAACAGGCAAGGCGACGAAGTGCTACCAACATACTATGCGCAGGCGTGAAATTGACAAACTATCTGAACTTTTTTAGACTGTATTCCATAATTTGTAAGACTATATTAATGCTGATTAGTGTGTTAAATACAACACGTAAATATAAGACAGAACTGAAAGAACAAACGCTAATTGGTATGAACTGGACAAATAAAAATGAATTTCAACTTATCGAGATGACTTAACTGTTTCAGTAAGACAAAGAACCCCAGATCGTTACGAAGCAGCAAAATATTATCCGCATTCGGCCGCGAAACGGTCTGTGTCAACGTTCAGACCAGTCATACTGGATTACCGTTGCTGACCTACCATGAAAGTGTGCAAATTTAGCAATGCGTGAAGATTCATAACGAAATTCAGTTAAAAATCATTCAGTGCCACGCTTAAGTCAATTCCATTATTGACAGAAGCGGAAAAAGTAGGCAGTAACATGTATGAAATTCTACAAGAGTGTCATATTGACATGCACAGGGCGCCAGTACAGAATAAAGGTAGCGATAAAACGTATTGGGTGCGCGAGAATTTCTTAAAATTGCTTTACTGATATTCTACCTGCCTCCATAGAGATTAGAACCGAAAACAAACCAGACCTTCCTTTCACTATGCTAGCAGACAACCTAGGCAAACAGCCCTCTATTATTACCCCAGACATGAACAAGCAGGCAATTTCGAAATGAAAATCTGCAGTTTCTGTTGCATAGAGCTTTCTGGACTCAAAAACATGAATTTTCTTCCTTTATGTCACCGCTTATGTGACAATCATTCGGGATGTTTATCGAAATAACAAATTACTGTTATTAGAGAGTAAATTTTGTAGGATAATTCTGCACCACCCCAGGAAATAAACGGCTACATAGCTGCCAAACGTATTCTGCATTGTTTCGAATTCTCCACTAGACTCGCCACAGCCAGAAAACGTTCATTAGCAGAAGTGTTTCTTAAGCTAGCTAGCAATGAGAATGTTCGTACTTCTAAAACGCGGTGGCATTAATACTGGGATGTGAATTACCACGTGTATAGGCAAATACATTCTATTTGCATTCCTGTAAACGTGATTTGGATCGAAAACGTAGCTACGACTAATATGCTTATGTATCGACAGCAACTAGAACATTTCGAATAAAGAGTAGCGGGTGTTATTTATGCGGCCCTCATCTTCAGTGTTTTCGTTGTTAGGATTTCGTCACCTAAACCGGTAAAAACGGAACCCTACTAGTCTCACTTTCTTGACCGTCTATCGGTCTACCCAACCCTTAAAACCCGTTTACCTCCAGAACGGGTGGACATAATAAGCGGAAATGTATCGCACTTCTTGCTGTAACCGGTCCCATGCTGGTGTAAAAAAGTGAGCTTCTATGTCAACGCAATCAAAAGATACGACGGTTTATGTAAAGAAAATTTACGCGAAAGGTCAAAAAATGGCTTCAAGAACTATGCGACCTAACTGCTTAGGTCATCAGCCCCTAGACCTAGAACTACTTAAACCTAGCTAGCCTAAGGGCATCACAGACATCTATGCCCGAGGTAGAATTCCAACCTGCGACTGAAGCAGCCGTGCGGTTCGTCACTGAAGCGCCTGGAACCGCTCGGCCACCGCAACGCGGCGAAACCCTACTCACCTCATGTATAATGATAATATATACTGTCTAGTGAGGATAAACTGTATTCGCCAGCAACTCAGATCGTTTGCTCACGGAACTTTTACGAAGCTACATTCAAACTTTGTCGAAGTCGTCTGCAATATCCATTACAAACACCCTAGGAACTTCGTATGCGATATCCACTTCTGAAGACGCTGGCAGATACTGCAGTACTATAACAAGTAGGTGGGAATTTATTGTTATTGGTCCACGCATGACACTTTATTTCAATATCAATTTAACGCGCCTAGGTGTTTGTATATGCCTGAAACTATTGAACAAAAAGTAAATAAACAACAAACGAGCCGGCCGCGGTGGTCTCGCGGTTCTAGGCGCGCAGTCCGGAACCGTGCGACTGCTACGGTCGCTGGTTCGAATCCTGCCTGGGGCATGGATGTGTGTGATGTCCTTAGGTTAGTTAGGTTTAAGTAGTTCTAAGTTCTAGGGGACTTATGACCACAGCAGTTGAGTCCCATAGTGCTCAGAGGCATTTGAACCATTTTGAAACAGCAAACAACTTCGATGTTGAAATCAAATGAAAGTCACATGTCGTAATTAAAACATAATTTCGTCGTTACATCTACATGACTACATCAACAGGATTTCTTGGCAATCCGGACTTACGTGCCTGGCAGAAGGTTAGGGTTATTTCTCTACCGTCCCACTCATTAACAGTGTGCGGGAAAAAGGACCACTTAAATCTTTTCTTGCGAGCCTTGAATTACATTATTACTATGGTTTCTTCCTGTGTTCCCGAGGAAATACCCCGATCTTGCTGAAACTTCGCTCAGTGAAAGCGGGGACAAAATAAGCGAACACGTGTCTCGGCTTATCTGCTTACACTCTACCGCTTCTGAGAAAACGACGGTCAAAGTTTTCAATGCGCTGTTACTATAGTGTAGACACCTCTTAGCGGGTAAGCATTCAACTGGAGCGGTGGCTCTGCGGCTACCATAGCGATTTCTGAACTTTGCGCTGCGAGTTCGAAACCCGGTTTTTCCTTTTTTTTTCCCCTCACTCTCTGAATTATCTACGAATGTTTATTCCAATTTATGTTGAAACACTGTTGTCGTTATTCGTCAGTTAATTTACTGTGTAAAGAAATAAGTTAAAAAGGGAACACACAGTGCGTAGTGGGGCGATCACTCTGTTGTAGAAATAATTCAGAAGCCAAGATCGCTTAAATATTGTTTACTGGATAACCGGTTTCAACACACTAAAGGTGCCATCATCGGATCTGAATGTAGATTAACATTTATAAAATATTTGGTTATAACGATACATGAGGCAGCCCAGATGATGTTAGATCAGCTTGTCTCATTCGTTTATTACTTTTTAATTCATTAATTACACATAAAGTTAATTGGCGAATAATGACAACATTATTTCAACATAACTTAGAAAAAAACATTCGTAGATAATTCTGATAGAGAGGCAGGAAAATAAAATAATTAAAAAACCCAATATGGTATCGAACACGGGAATCAGTGTTAAGAAGGAACGACGGTAGCCACCGCTTCAATTGCGTTCTCGGCTGCAGAAGGTATCTACACTAGAGCAACAGCGCGTTGATAACTTTGACCGTCGTTTTCTCGGAAACGGTAGAGTGTCTGCAGATAAGCCGAAACACATGTTCGCTTATTTTGTCCTCTCCTTCACTGAGCAAAGTTTCGGGACAATCAGCCTATGACATTTGGCGAGTTCCCCTCGCTCGTCGAGTCGCTTCTTACGCCCGGCGAGAATTATGTATGCCTCCGAGTAAACTGCGCCACCTGGAAACACGGCGAGCGGGGATAAACACGTTTTCCTTCTTATAAGGCAACCTTCTACAGATAATATTCACGAAGTGTTCTTCAGGTTGCCTCAGATATTTCAGAAATGTTTCTTGCCTCAGGCCTGCCGCATATGCAAAACGTAAACATTTCATTTCATGTAATATTTATCAGGATAGGACATGACAAGAGTGGACCAGTCACTCCTGAGAAAAATTAGAGATTTTAAGTTGCTCCACTATGTAATGACTCGGGTATGGGCTTGCGATCTCTCTTTTATGCCATCGATTTCCGTGTTATACATACTTGGCCACTGCGTTGTGGCTGCCATCGTGGAGGAGGCAGTCTGTTTCCTGCCAGCGCTGTTTCCGCAGCCAATATTAACCGCGACGAATCATTCAGTCAACGCTAAATGGCCCATCTGGCTGAGGCAGACAAGGGCGCTATAATACTCCATGCAGAGGGATCTTCAAATGCCGACATAGCGAGAACTATGGGTCTTCACAAGTCGACGGTAGCCAGGTGGATCAGACGAAAGGAAGAGAGTGGTAACTTGAATGGGAGGCCTCATGGCCGTCGCCGCAAAACAACGCAAGCTCAGGATCAGCAGATACGCCGTTTCAGTGAGAACCACCCATTTGTCAACGCACGACAAATCAGCAAATTCATGAAGCTTGGAATGAGTTACTTGAATCTCCTAGTTCTGTGGCTCGAGTTGTGGGCTCAATGCCCAACAGACTTCCAGCTGTTGTGGAAGCCAAAGGAGGCTATACGCGATTTTTTTTACAGACTTATGTTTTATATAATTTCAAGGAAACGCAATAAGTGGAATGGGGACAAACAAATTAATTCACAGCAAGATATGTAATATTTAATTTGATAAGAGAAGAAATACTCACCTTATATATTCATTCAGTCTCTATAAAATACGTGACACACGTGTGTATGCAAGAAGGGTACAAAACAGTTCAGCACAAAATAAAAATGTTGAGGAGAAGCTCCCCGATGAAGACGTAATTGCAGAACAAAGGTTGGGCTAGAAGGAGAGGTAAGGAGGCCCGAAAAAGCAGAACAAAATCAAATACCCAATAGACTTTGAGTAGTTGTCGCAGCAAAGGGCGGTTGGTATATGCGATTCGGAGCAACTGTACAAGAATAGTTTTATTTACTGATTTTAGAGGCTTTATTTTGTGACGGCTAAACAGTGCTGCATCATGAGACCCGCTATTTTTCCACATGTGGCTAAACATCAGAGCTGAAAAAATTTTGAGAGGTACCGAAGTTCTCTGGAAGAGTAAAGTGTTTTAGACAAGAAGATGATTTTTAGTTCATTTCATTTTAACCATTCACACTATGCTTCGACATTCTAATCTTTGATTTCATTTTATTATTACGTATCTTTCCTTCAGTGAAAGTCAACGGTAGTAAGTTTCAAGATATGAAGAATAACTGGAAGTTTTTAATTTGTGGAATAGCGTATTTAACAGTTCATATTTTCAACAAATCTGTAGTTATAGGACATATTAAGAAGCAAGTAAAAATGGCACTGTGGAAAGATCAGGTTGGCCTCTAAAGGGTAACGACGGTAAAATAGCAAATACTAAACAATGGGTAAAACTATTGTTGATGGTGAGTAGCCGTAATCGATATGTCACTTTTCCGTAATTGTATTTCTGAAGTTTATCGTCAATCCTAGGACTGACATCGATACTCTGTTTTACGTAAAGAATACAACCTTCAAAATTTATTTAGCAGCGCAGAATATTAAATCACAGTTTATAGATCAGGAACCTAATCCAACTGCCTTTAATTTTATTCTCACGGATGACTTTGGGACAGTAAATAACAAGAGAAATAACAAAACTCTCAGAATCAATATATAGAATTCAAGTGTCCAGTGGATTCAAAAGTTTGCTATAATAGCGATTAATTGCTTTTACAGACTCCTTCATGCCTACATTTTCTATCAGACAATGTTTGAAACTAGGACTAAGAAGGTAAACAATTTTTCCACAAATTGTCAAATTGGAAGTCGGAGAGACAGTTACACAAATTACGATGACAACAAACGTTTTTCAAGTAAACTGATCACAGGAGGAATCCAACGCATTTATTGTGAGTTACATGCACAGTATGTAAACTGGCAGCGCCACCAACACACAATACCACTAACAAGGGAACATCCCCATCGCACCGCCCTCAGATTTAGTTATAAGTTGATACAGGGGATAGGCCTTGAAAAACTGAACACAGATCAATCGAGAAAACAGGAAGAAGTTGTGTGGAAGTATGAAAAAAATAAGCAAAATATACAAACTGAGTAGTCCATGCGCAAGATAGGCAACATCAAGGATAGGGTGAGCTCAGGAGCGCCGTGATCCCGTGGTTAGCGCACGCAGCTGCGGAACGAGAGGTCCTTCCGTCAAATTTTCCCAGGAGTGAAAAGTTTAATTTTTATTTTCAGACAATTATTATCTGTCCGACCGTCTGTCCGATGCGAGGTAACCGCGCCGTAGTATGATGACGCTACACCTAAAAAACATCGAAAGACATGACGTCAGTCGACTATAGCGCACGGAAGAGAGAGTATTCCTGCTAATGAGGCTCCCTGGCTGGCAGTTAACTGTTCGCTACTTTGGACGAGAGTGCATTAAATACGTGCGATGCATTGCGTGGGCAATATGAATCCAGCAAATATAGCTCGTGACTCCAATAACAATGTCAATGAATATTTTCCGAACTGTAAGGCATCGGAAAGTTCCTTAAGGGATCGAACGATTGTCGAACATTTGTATGATTATTTCCTACATTTGTTGAATAACAGTACGTGTGGTGATGATTGTCTGAAAATAAAAAAAATCAAACAACTAACCCGAGGGAAGCCTTAAACCAACGACCTCTCGTTCTGCAGCTCCTCACGCTAACCACGCGACCACTGCGCTCCCGTGCTCAAGCTATCCTTGATGTTGCTTATCATGCACACGGACTACTCAGTTTGTTTGGTTTGAATATTTTTTTCATAGGTCCACACAACTTCTTCCTGTTTTTCGAATGATCTGTGTTCAGTTTTCAAGGCCTATCCACTGTGTCAACTTATAACTAAATCTGAGGAGGGTGCGATGGGAAGGTTCCCTTGTTAGCTATGAAACAACTGTAGCAAAACGGAGCATCCTCGTTATCCATGTGATGGATAAGACGACTAATTCGCAACATAAATGTCAATGTAAGCATCAGTTTCTGTTGGAACGTGCTTCCCGGACCAAATAACATACATTTCCTACGTCTTCAATGCGAATCATGTAGCAAATGTAATTTAAAGGACATAAAAATATCGAGTGAATTTACTAAAATAATTATGAACCACTTGAATTTGCATTCAACAGGCAATGTTCAGAAGTCTGGTGTAGGAGTACTGCATGCTCTAATTCGAAACAACAAAAATCAACAGAGTAACTATTATTGAACGTCATCAGGTCACTCATCGAGCATTCCTATGCAGTACTGTTACTGGTGACGTGTTATGATGCCTTTATCGTTAACTTCCTAAGAAGAAATGAAAGTCTGAGCCCCACCAAAAGACGTAAACTCGAGGAGAGAGTTGCGTGAACATATTATTTTACATCTGATAAATCCAAAAGTGTGTTTTGGGCTACGAATTCTGCCCCCAGGGTGTGTGCAACACAGCTGGAATTTGTTGCCAACAACTGAGTCACCTTTCGGTCACAGTGTAAGAAAATCGAGCAACAAAACTACATCACCTGTGCTACTGCATGATAACGCACTATGTTGATTTGAGAAACAAAACTATCCAGGAGATTGATAGGAAAGTCGTCTCTCAGGCACATTTGTATTGATAGGGAAGTCCTCTCTCAAGCACTTGTCCCTCATGTCATATATTTGTAAAATTTTACCTTTCCCACTCTAGATCGATCAACCGTCAAGGCAATTCATTTCTAGACGAAAATACTTTTAAAACTACTCTGGTTTATTGACATCGTTAGAACAAGTAGGTTTCTACAGGCGTAGAATTTGTAAACAACTTTACCATTGTCATATCGTTTTAGATATCGTGAAAGAAAATTCTGCTGCTAATTAATTTCTCTTTGATAATTACTGTTGCGTTTAGTAAACTAATGGAAAATGCAATTAAAATATTCACTGTACTAATACAAACTAAAGTCAGCTTAATACAGAAACATCACGACGGCAGTCTATCTTAATAAAGCATTAAGTTTCTGTGAGACAATTGGGCTTATTTTAACACGGTATTAGTAGGATATTACAGACTTTACACTTAGAAAAGATCTGTATTTATTTCATTTCCTGTACCATTCGTAAGTGTTATGAAAATGGGGCTTTTCATAGATAAAATTATGTATTCACAACAACAAAAAAATGTCGGCAGAAAACAAAAGTGGCATTATGAATCTGGCAGTACCGTAAGGTTTTCACTCTGACACTAAGAGTTACTGAAAGTAGCAAGAAGAATTTTGCTCGAGCGTTGTCTTACGATTCCCTTATTAAGTTTTTATCTGCCTGCTTGTAGCTGTGCTACAAAAGAATTAAAAATCTGGCTTTCAGCAAGTCTCGAAAGGCGAACAAAAGCAGCTTGCACCTGGTTATTAAGCATGTTACCTGGGGACTGGTTTTTTCTTAAAGCGGGAAGACATCCTTTTGTGGTTCAATTGGCAAATGTCAGTCAGACGTGTGACGTTAGTCTAAGCGTTTCGGTGTGTTGAATTTGTACCAATGATTTTTCTACACGTTTTTTCTGTCCCAAATAGAGTTGAAGTCTCCCATTAGTATTTTCACGTCATCTTGGTGAATTTTGCTCATGGTATTTTCGAGTGTGTTTAAGAATTTTTCAACATTGTCGATGTTTTTCTTATTTTCGATGTTGGTGGGTTCAAATGGTTCAAATGGCTCTGAGCACTATGGGACTTAACTGCTGTGGTCATCAGTCCCCTAGAACTTAGAACTAGTTAAACCTAACTAACCTAAGGACATCGCACACATCCATGCCCGAGGCAGGATGCGAACCTGCGACCGTAGCGGTCGCGCGGTTCCAGACTGTAGCGCCTAGAACCTCTCGAACACTCCGGCCGTCGATGTTGGTGGGGACACGTGCATTGATGAGTGTATATGTTTTACTGGGGCTCTGAATGACCATAGTCATAAGTCGCTTGTTCACGGGCCAGCCGCGGTGGCCGAGCGGTTCTTGGCTCTTCAGTCTGGAACCGCGCGACTGCTACGGTCGCAGGTTCGAATCCAGCCTTGGGCATGAACTTGTGTGATGTCCTTAGATTAGCTAGGTATAAGTAGTTCTAAGTTCTAGGAGACTGATGACCTCCACTGTTAAGTTCCATAGTGCTCAGAGCCATTGGAACCTTTTGATTGTCGATCGGTGTGAATTCTTTGGCAGAGTTGATAGATCGGTGTTCGAGAAATGCAATGCCGAAGATTGGTACGCCTTTCGTTACCTTTTGTTGTATTCTGCTCTTGAAGATGCAATGGTTTCCCTAATACACGGTTTCATTGTCAGTTAGTCGTGGTTCTTGAAGTGCAAGGATGAGAATTTTTTGTCGGTCCATTTCTTTTGTGAGATTAATTATTTTTCGTGTTTGGATCAAGGTATCGATGTTTACTTTTAAATGCATGTTTTTTGCTTGTAGGGAAATTTACCAGAGATCTTCGATATTCTCTGTCGTGCTAACCTGGACTCCCCAGAATCCGAAAATCCAACTGCCGCCTGTCGACAGCCGGGTTGTGTACCACCTGGGATAAAGTTGACTTTGCTTGCATAGTTTACGTTTGCTTGTGTTTCATTGGTTGTGCTTGGGTGATACCAGGACCGGACAGGACCAGAGGGTGTTGAAGCCTTTGAAAGCAAATATTTTCAGCCAAGCTCATTGAGCTAACACGGTGACCAGAGTAACGGTGATTTTCACTCAGACGTGTCTGGATTTTGCGTTCAACGGATTGAGTAGCCGTTCAGGATTGTGTTAGTATTTGGTTCACCCCTAGTATTTGATTTCCTCGGTACCACCCATATGGGGGAGGGTTTCCACTATCCGCCACACGCGATTATTATTATTATTATTATTATTATTGTCATTATGTCTCAGCAAATCCCATATGGTGTATCTTCCCACCACTGAAATAGATGTGTATTGTTCGATTCAGTATTTCCATCACATAAATGTGGTTTATAATTACGTTACATTGCTACTAGTAGACATATTTCTCACTTTTTCTTAGACAGTTGCTACCTGTTACACCATCATAGGAATTTATGTGCGAAGCATTGTTGAAATACAGACGTTCAAATTATCCGATTTCTGTAATTTCATTTCGATACCAGATCGTTCTAATCGGATTCAGCCAGGTAGTCTTAATGTGGATATCCGACCACGACTGTCATCATATGATAGACTGTGTAAACCACATTCTTTATCGGACTGTTGAATATAGATCACTTATCTATGACAGGACCTGAATTCTTAAACACTGTGGAAAATAATAATCCGATGTGCTTATTACAAATACGTTATTCCAATATAAATATGTGAACTAACGAGATAACAGTTTATTTACAGGAGCAGAACTAATGTTCAAATGTTCAAATGTGTGTGAAATCGTATGGGACTTAACTGCTAAGGTCATCAGTACCTAAGCTTACACACTACTTAACCTAAATCATCCTAAGGACAAACACACACACCCATGCCCGAGGGAGGACTCGAACCTCCGCCGGGATCAGCCACGCAGCTCATGACTGCAGCGCCCCTGA
Organism: Schistocerca nitens; assembly: GCF_023898315.1. NCBI lineage: Eukaryota > Metazoa > Arthropoda > Insecta > Orthoptera > Acrididae > Schistocerca > Schistocerca nitens. Next base: position 560,061,034 of record NC_064619.1, on the reverse strand, counting down.
CCGCTCGGCTAATCCCGCGCGGCTACTAAAAGTATACTCGTCCACAAAACCCATGTGGACAATTATCTGATAATCGGTCAAGCTTTGCTTTGTCGCAGCTCTTTAGGATACAAGTCCATTTACTTTCAGGCTCTTACATACAATTCTTGCAATGCAAGGTAATTGAAAAAACTCATCCACTCGACGCCAACTGAGGAACTGACTGGTGCATGTGTTGTTCAACACACAGTAGTTGTCACCCTCACTGGAATCAATGAGTGTGTGCGTGTGTGTGTGTGTGTGTGTGTGTGTGTGTGTGTGTGTGTGTGTGAGTGAGTTTTCGTGTTAATGCACAATCTGAATCAATACTATTAACATCAGACAGACAACCGGGCATCAAATATGACTGTAAAGTATGTTAATGCGATGGGAAGTTACAAACTGAATTTTCACCTAACCCACGTCCTGCATATTACGTTAAGTAAGATGTATTAACTCCATAGTATCGTTAGCAGAGAGTGCGCTCTTGTCGAGGCCTGCGACAAGCGCAGCGATCAGCACTGCCCAATGCCGCCGCGATTTGTTTATGTTGGCTGAGCGTGGACACTGCAGCAGACGCTTCGCCATAAACAGAAAGAAATCACCTTGGCTCTGACTGCAGTGAGCGGATATCACTGCCTGCGTGTTCTTATAGTAACCAACGTGAGACTCTACTCGCAGGTGCCATGGAGCAATTGCAACGGGTATCATGTCATTAGTCATGAGAATATTAACCAGTGATGAAATGTCCACTCTATTTGAATCCTAAGAAAATAGGAACCTTCTCACAAAGGAATGTTAGTTCACATATTTATATTGGAATAACGTATTTGTAATAAGCACATCGGATTATTATTTTCCACAGTGTTTAAGAATTCAGGTCCTGTCATAGATAAGTGATCTATATTCAACAGTCCGATAAAGAATGTGGTTTACACAGTCTATCATATGATGACAGTCGTGGTCGGATATCCACATTAAGACTACCTGGCTGAATCCGATTAGAACGATCTGGTATCGAAATGAAATTACAGAAATCGGATAATTTGAACGTCTGTATTTCAACAATGCTTCGCACATAAATTCCTATGATGGAGTAACAGGTAGCAACTGTCTAAGAAAAAGTGAGAAATATGTCTACTAGTAGCAATGTAACGTAATTATAAACCACATTTATGTGATGGAAATACTGAATCGAACAATACACATCTATTTCAGTGGTGGGAAGATACACCATATGGGATTTGCTGAGACATAATGACAATAATAATAATAATAATAATAATAATCGCGTGTGGCGGATAGTGGAAACCCTCCCCCATATGGGTGGTACCGAGGAAATCAAATACTAGGGGTGAACCAAATACTAACACAATCCTGAACGGCTACTCAATCCGTTGAACGCAAAATCCAGACACGTCTGAGTGAAAATCACCGTTACTCTGGTCACCGTGTTAGCTCAATGAGCTTGGCTGAAAATATTTGCTTTCAAAGGCTTCAACACCCTCTGGTCCTGTCCGGTCCTGGTATCACCCAAGCACAACCAATGAAACACAAGCAAACGTAAACTATGCAAGCAAAGTCAACTTTATCCCAGGTGGTACACAACCCGGCTGTCGACAGGCGGCAGTTGGATTTTCGGATTCTGGGGAGTCCAGGTTAGCACGACAGAGAATATCGAAGATCTCTGGTAAATTTCCCTACAAGCAAAAAACATGCATTTAAAAGTAAACATCGATACCTTGATCCAAACACGAAAAATAATTAATCTCACAAAAGAAATGGACCGACAAAAAATTCTCATCCTTGCACTTCAAGAACCACGACTAACTGACAATGAAACCGTGCCTTAGGGAAACCATTGCATCTTCAAGAGCAGAATACAACAAAAGGTAACGAAAGGCGTACCAATCTTCGGCATTGCATTTCTCGAACACCGATCTATCAACTCTGTCAAAGAAATCACACCGATCGACAATCAAAAGGTTCCAATGGCTCTGAGCACTATGGAACTTAACAGTGGAGGTCATCAGTCTCCTAGAACTTAGAACTACTTATACCTAGCTAATCTAAGGACATCACACAAATTCATGCCCAAGGCTGGATTCGAACCTGCGACCGTAGCAGTCGCGCGGTTCCGGACTGAAGAGCCAAGAACCGCTCGGCCACCGCGGCTGGCCCGTCAACAAGCGACTTATGACTATGGTCATTCAGAGCCCCAGTAAAACATATACACTCATCAATGCACGTGTCCCCACCAACATCGACGGCCGGAGTGTTCGAGAGGTTCTAGGCGCTACAGTCTGGAACCGCGCGACCGCTACGGTCGCAGGTTCGCATCCTGCCTCGGGCATGGATGTGTGCGATGTCCTTAGGTTAGTTAGGTTTAACTAGTTCTAAGTTCTAGGGGACTGATGACCACAGCAGTTAAGTCCCATAGTGCTCAGAGCCATTTGAACCATTTGAACCCACCAACATCGAAAATAAGAAAAACACCGACAATGTTGAAAAATTCTTAAACACACTCGAAAATACCATGAGCAAAATTCACCAAGATGACGTGAAAATACTAATGGGAGACTTCAACTCTATTTGGGACAGAAAAAACGTGTAGAAAAATCATTGGTACAAATTCAACACACCGAAACGCTTAGACTAACGTCACACGTCTGACTGACATTTGCCAATTGAACCACAAAAGGATGTCTTCCCGCTTTAAGAAAAAACCAGTCCCCAGGTAACATGCTTAATAACCAGGTGCAAGCTGCTTTTGTTCGCCTTTCGAGACTTGCTGAAAGCCAGATTTTTAATTCTTTTGTAGCACAGCTACAAGCAGGCAGATAAAAACTTAATAAGGGAATCGTAAGACAACGCTCGAGCAAAATTCTTCTTGCTACTTTCAGTAACTCTTAGTGTCAGAGTGAAAACCTTACGGTACTGCCAGATTCATAATGCCACTTTTGTTTTCTGCCGACATTTTTTTGTTGTTGTGAATACATAATTTTATCTATGAAAAGCCCCATTTTCATAACACTTACGAATGGTACAGGAAATGAAATAAATACAGATCTTTTCTAAGTGTAAAGTCTGTAATATCCTACTAATTCGTGTTAAAATAAGCCCAATTGTCTCACAGAAACTTAATGCTTTATTAAGATAGACTGCCGTCGTGATGTTTCTGTATTAAGCTGACTTTAGTTTGTATTAGTACAGTGAATATTTTAATTGCATTTTCCATTAGTTTACTAAACGCAACAGTAATTATCAAAGAGAAATTAATTAGCAGCAGAATTTTCTTTCACGATATCTAAAACGATATGACAATGGTAAAGTTGTTTACAAATTCTACGCCTGTAGAAACCTACTTGTTCTAACGATGTCAATAAACCAGAGTAGTTTTAAAAGTATTTTCGTCTAGAAATGAATTGCCTTGACGGTTGATCGATCTAGAGTGGGAAAGGTAAAATTTTACAAATATATGACGAGAGGGACAAGTGCTTGAGAGAGGACTTCGCTATCAATACAAATGTGCCTGAGAGACGACTTTCCTATCAATCTCCTGGATAGTTTTGTTTCTCAAATCAACATAGTGCGTTATCATGCAGTAGCACAGGTGATGTAGTTTTGTTGCTCGATTTTCTTACACTGTGACCGAAAGGTGTCTCAGTTGTTGGCAACAAATTCCAGCTGTGTTGCACACACCCTGGGGGCAGAATTCGTAGCCCAAAACACACTTTTGGATTTATCAGATGTAAAATAATATGTTCACGCAACTCTTTCCTCGAGTTTACGTCTTTTGGTGGGGCTCAGACTTTCATTTCTTCTTAGGAAGTTAACGATAAAGGCATCATAACACGTCACCAGTAACAGTACTGCATAGGAATGCTCGATGAGTGACCTGATGACGTTCAATAATAGTTACTCTGTTGATTTTTGTTGTTTCGAATTAGAGCATACAGTACTCCTACACCAGACTTCTGAACATTGCCTGTTGAATGCAAATTCAAGTGGTTCATAATTATTTTAGTAAATTCACTCGATATTTTTATGTCCTTTAAATTACATTTGCTACATGATTCGCATTGAAGACGTAGGAAATGTATGTTATTTGGTCCGGGAAGCACGTTTCAACAGAAACTGATGCTTACATTGACATTTATGTTGCGAATTAGTCGTCTTATCCATCACATGGATAACGAGGATGCTCCGTTTTGCTACAGTTGTTTCATAGCTAACAAGGGAACCTCCCCATCGCACCCTCCTCAGATTTAGTTATAAGTTGACACAGTGGATAGGCCTTGAAAACTGAACACAGATCATTCGAAAAACAGGAAGAAGTTGTGTGGACCTATGAAAAAAATATTCAAACCAAACAAACTGAGTAGTCCGTGTGCATGATAAGCAACATCAAGGATAGCTTGAGCACGGGAGCGCAGTGGTCGCGTGGTTAGCGTGAGGAGCTGCAGAACGAGAGGTCGTTGGTTTAAGGCTTCCCTCGGGTTAGTTGTCTGATTTTTTTTATTTTCAGACAATCATCACCACACGTACTGTTATTCAACAAATGTAGGAAATAATCATACAAATGTTCGACAATCGTTCGATCCCTTAAGGAACTTTCCGATGCCTTACAGTTCGGAAAATATTCATTGACATTGTTATTGGAGTCACGAGCTATATTTGCTGGATTCATATTGCCCACGCAATGCATCGCACGTATTTAATGCACTCTCGTCCAAAGTAGCGAACAGTTAACTGCCAGCCAGGGAGCCTCATTAGCAGGAATACTCTCTCTTCCGTGCGCTATAGTCGACTGACGTCATGTCTTTCGATGTTTTTTAGGTGTAGCGTCATCATACTACGGCGCGGTTACCTCGCATCGGACGGACGGACGGACAGATAATAATTGTCTGAAAATAAAAATTAAACTTTTCACTCCTGGGAAAATTTGACGGAATGACCTCTCGTTCCGCAGCTGCGTGCGCTAACCACGGGATCACGGCGCTCCTGAGCTCACCCTATCCTTGATGTTGCCTATCTTGCGCATGGACTACTCAGTTTGTATATTTTGCTTATTTTTTTCATACTTCCACACAACTTCTTCCTGTTTTCTCGATTGATCTGTGTTCAGTTTTTCAAGGCCTATCCCCTGTATCAACTTATAACTAAATCTGAGGGCGGTGCGATGGGGATGTTCCCTTGTTAGTGGTATTGTGTGTTGGTGGCGTTGCCAGTTTACATACTGTGCATTTAACTCACAATAAATGCGTTGGATGCCTCCTGTGATCAGTTTACTTGAAAAACGTTTGTTGTCATCGTAATTTATGTAACTGGCTCTCCGACTTCCAATTTGACAATTTGTGGAAAAATTGTTTACCTCGTTAGTCCTAGTTTCAAACATTGTCTGTCTGACGGAAAACGTAGGCATGAAGGGGTCTGTAAAAAGCAATTAATCGCTATTATAGCAAACTTTTGAATTCACATGATACTTGAATTCTCTATATTGATTCTGAGAGTTTTCTTATTTCTCTTGTTATTTACTGTCTCAATGTCATCCGTGAAAATAAAATTAAAGGCAGTTGGATTAGGTTCCTGATCTATAAACTGTGATTTAATATTCTGCGCTGCTAAATAAATTTTGAAGGTTGTATTCTTTACGTAAAACAGAGTATCGGTGTCAGTCCTAGGATTGACGATAAACTTCAGAAATACAATTACGGAAAAGTGACATATCGATTATGGCTCCTCACCATCAACAATAGTTGTTACCCATAGTTTCATATTTGCTATTTTATCGTCGTTACCCTTTAGAGACCAACCTGATCATTCCACAATGCCATTTTTGACTCGCTTCTTAATATGTCCTATAACTACAGATTTGTCAAAAATATTAACTGTTAAATACGCTTTCCACAAATTAGAAACTTCCAGTTATTCTTCATATCTTGAAACTTACTACCGTTGACTTTCACTGGAGAAAAGATACATAATAATAAAATGAAATCAAAGATTAGAATGTCAAATCATAGTGTGAATGGTTAAAATGAAATGAACTAAAAATCATCTCCTTGTCTAAAAGACGTTATTCTTCCAGAGAACTTCGGCACCTCAAAATTTTTTACACCTCTGATGTTCAGCCACATGTGGACAAATAGCGGGTCCCATGATGCAGCACTGTTTAGCCGTCACAAAATGAAGCCTCAAAAATCAGTCCACATTCCATTTACTGCGTTTCCTTGAAATTATATAAAATATACGTCTGTAAGTAAAAAAAAAAAGACGAAGAAGAAAGAAACAAAGCTTGAAACAGCTGATTGGTGAAGCCTCCTTTGGCTTCCACAACAGCTCGAAGTCTGTTGGGCATTGAGCCCACAACTCGAGCCACATAACTAGGAGATTCAAGTAACTCATTCCAAGCGTCATGAATCACATCAGAAAGCTGTCGGCGAGTCGACGGTGACTGCCCTTTTCTCGTATTACTCTGACCATTTCTGCCCAGATATTCTCAATGGGATTCGTGTCAGCTCCTTTAGGTGGCCATTCCGTTACAGTAATATTACTATGGTCGTCGACCCGCCTCTTAACCACACGTGCCATATGAATAGACGAGCGATCTTGTTGGAACATGATCTGATCATCGCCAAATCTTGCTGCCACAGCAGGCAACATCACGTTCTCCAGAATTGATATGTAATTGCGCGCATCGAATCTTCCTTCCACTTCCCACAGGAGCCCACACCCTTCGGCCGATATCCACGCCCATACCGTTACCGACTACAAATGGCTCTGAGCACTGTGGGACTTAACATCTGTGGTCATCAGTCCCCTAGAACGTAGAACTACTTAAACCTAACTAACCTAAGGACATCACACACATCCATGCGCGAGGCAGGATTCGAACCTGCGACCGTAGCGGTCACGCGGTTCCAGACTGAAGCGCCTCGAACCGCACGGCCACACCGGCCGGCACCGACAACCTGCCACTCCTTCGGCAACTGTAAATATATTTTCGATTATACCTAGCACATTTAGGCCGGTAAACTAGTACTTTTCCCGATGATGCCGTAGAGAAAACTTTTTGGTGCGTGAAAATCACTCGCCTCCAAAACTGGAGAGGTTTGTCGCCATTTTCAGTAGCAAAAGCAAGGCAAGCTTCTCTTTGGGAAACAGTCAATGTCTCTTTCACAGCAGCGCTTCTTGCTCTCAGTCCACCTTCCCTTACACGAGGAGTGACTGTCTTACTGCTAACATTGAGACCCAAAGTTTGCTGAATTTGTCGTGCGTTGACAAATGGGTGGTTCTCACTGAAACGGCGTATCTGCTGATCCTGAGCTGCTGTTGTTTTGCGGCGACGGCCATGAGGCCTCCCATTCAAGTTACCACTCTCTTCCTTTCGTCTGATCCACCTGGCTACCGTCGACTTGTGAAGACCCATAGTTCTTGCTATGTCGGCATTTGAAGATCCCTCTGCATGGAGTTCTATTATAGCGCCCTTGTCTGCCTCAGCCAGATGGGCCATTTAGCGTTGACTGAATGATTCGTCGCGGTTAATATTGGCTGCGGAAACAGCGCTGGCAGGAAACAGACTGCCTCCTCCACGATGGCAGCCACAACGCAGTGGCCAAGTATGTATAACACGGAAATCGATGGCATAAAAGAGAGATCGCAAGCCCATACCCGTGTCATTACATAGTGGAGCAACTTAAAATCTCTAATTTTTCTCAGAAGGGCCTGGTCCACTCTTGTCATGTCTTATCCTGATAAATATTACATGAAATGAAATGTTTACGTTTTGCATATGCGGCAGGCCTGACGCAAGAAACATTTCTGAAATATCTGAGGCAACCTGAAGAACACTTCATGAATTTTATCTGTAGAGGGTTGCCTTATAAGAAGGAAAACGTGTTTATCCCCGCTCGCCGTGTTTCCAGGTGGCGCAGTTCACTCGGAGGCATACATAATTCTCGCCGGGCGTAAGAAGCGACTCGACGAGCGAGGGGAACTCGCCAAGTGTCATAGGCTGATTGTCCCGAAACTTTGCTCACAAGGGGAGGCCGCCAAATGTGAAATTCAGATTCGATTCATACTGCGCATAATAAAAGCTCATGGCCAGAGGTGTAATGTGGCAAAGCACCAAGATGCACTTCTCAGCTGTTGTCGAGAAAATCGACAGTTAGAAGAAACCGTTGCGGTGAAATACTCTCTACGATTAATAATTTTCTACAGCGTCGTGGCGCAGCGGTAAGCGCTCGAGTTCGTAATCCGAAGGTCGCCGGATCGAATCTCACGCCATGCAACATTTTATTATTATTATTATTTTTTTGTAATTCAAATATATATATATATATATATATATATATATATATATATATATATATATATATATATATATATATATAAACTATTAATGAATTGCTTATGCATGTTGGTGAAGGCGGATCGCTCTCCAATTGTACCGCCTCCATTTTACCGTTTGTTTAACAGGGTGTACCAAAGCTCTCACGTCCGCACTGATTTTCGACGGTGTTATAAGTTGTGCTAGGGACCGCATCTACCTTCTTTCGAAGTTAGCAGGCAACTACGCTGTTATGTGGCGGCTCGTTTCGGCCCATTCAACATCTGTCCTTCAAGTGTAACGAGCGATTAACGGAGTTTATATTTCATACCTGCCACAGCAAATTTGTGTTCGTGGGGTTTCTATTCTAATTCGAACGTTTGACTTACGCTATACGTATTCGTTTCGGAATATCGTTTCTACGTCTTCCGCTAACTATACGTGGTTAACATTATGAAGACAATTAATAACATTTGTGAAATACAAATTTGTTTGCGGAAAACATAATGATGTTCGAAGTCGCCAGTTTTTCCACGACAAACGACTTTCAACAACTTATTATATGCATAATTGTTGCAACCTGTTGCCGGGAATTATATATATATATATATATATATATATATATATATATATATATATATATGTGTGTGTGTGTGTGTGTGTGTGTGTGTTTATACACACATTTGAATTACAAAAAACAAATACTAAAAAAAAAAAAAGTTGCATGGAGCGAGATTCGATCCGCCGACCTTCGGATTACGAACTCGAGCGCTTACCGCTGCGCCACGACGCTGTAGAAAATTATGAATCGTAGAGAGTATTTCACCGCAGCGGTTTCTTCTAACTGTCGATTTTCTCGACAACGGCTGAGAAGTGCATCTTGGTGCTTTGCCACATTACACCTCTGGCCATGAGCTTTTATTATGCGCAGTATGAATCGAATCTGAATTTCACAATTGGCGGCCTCCCCTTGTCAGTGAAGGAGAGGACAAAATAAGCGAACTTGTGTTTCGGCTTATCTGCAGACACTCGACCGTTTCCGAGAAAACGACGGCCAAAGTTATCAACGCGCTGTTGCTCTAGTGTAGCTACCTTCTGCCGCCGAGAACGCAATTGAAGCGGTGGCTCAGTGGCTACCGTCGTTCCTTCTTAGCATTGATTCCCGTGTTCGAGACCATATTGGGTTTTTTAATTATTTTATTTTCCTGCCTCTCTATCAGAATTATCTTCGAATGTTTTTTTTCTAATTTATGTTGAAATAATGTTGTCATTACTCGACAATTAACTTTATGTGTAATTAATGAATTAAAAAAATAATAAACGAATGAGACAAGCTGATATAAAATCATCTCGTCTGCCTCATGTATCGTTATATCCAAATGGTTTATCAATGTTAATCTACATTTAGATCCGATAATGGCACCTTTAGTGTGTTGAAACCGGTTATCCAGTAGACAGTATTTAAGCGATCTTGGCTTCTGAATTATTTCTACAACAGAGTGATCGCCCCACTACGCACTGTGTGTTCCCTTTTTAACTTATTTCTTTACACAGTAAATTAACTGACGAATAACGACAACAGTGTTTCATCATAAATTGGAATAAACATTCGTAGATAATTCAGAGAGTGAGGGGGGAAAAAAGGAAAAACCGGGTTTCGAACTCGCAGCGCAAAGTTCCGAAGTCGCTATGGTAGCCGCAGAGCCACCGCTTCAGTTGCATCCTTAACCGCTAAGCGGTATCTACACTATAGCAACAACGCATTGAACACTTTGACCGTCGTTTTCTCAGAAGCGGTAGAGTTTAAGCTTATTTTGTCCCCTCTTTCAATGAGCGTAGTTAAAAGCAAGATCGGGGTCTGACACTTGGCGTGCCCCCTCGTAAATTGCGTGCGTTGGGATTCAGTAGACAGAATGCGTCCACTTTCCTCGACTACTCATTGACATGTTTGGAAACTTTCTTTGTTGTAGTTGCACTTTGCATTATGAGGGCTGGTTTTCCTGATGAGGATCTACTTATGGACTTTGCTCCTAATTTACGTTACTGTGTAGTAGACCTACTGCAACTACTTAAACCGGAAACGTTTGTTTGTTTGGATACTCCGCTTCTTAGTTGCTACATTTCGCTAAAATATTTTCCTTTTTTTCAAAACGGCAAGTTAAGATGACCACTGCAACATGGTAAGATCAGTAACAATTTAATACTTTGAAACAGTTATGTGTGGTGTACGAGGAGTCTACTGTTGTTGACTGAGGAATACATTAAACACGAAAGCTGCGTCCAATAACAATAATTAACTTTCGGTTACATGACAAAACACAAGTCGAAGCACTGTCAGTTCATCTCAGTACCCAGTAAAACTTAAACTGGAAAGATCGAAAACATACTTTTGTGGGGAAGGCAAACGAATGACTGCGTTTTATTGGCCGCACACTAAGAATACGCAACAGGCCAACTGAAAACACTGCCTACACTACGTTTGTCCGTCCACTGCTATAATATCCTTGACAGACGTGATTGACTGTGCACGCAAAAACGTCCAAGGAACGGTAGCACGCTTTGTAATGTCACGAAATAGGGGAGAGAGGATCCCAGATTTGATAATCGAGTTGGGGTAACATTCATGAAAACATATGCGTTTTTCGTTGCCACGAGATCTTTTCACGAAATTTCAATCACCACCATATGTTCTGAATGCCAAAACATTATTTCCTAGGGTACTTACACAAGAAGAAACCATAGTAATAATGTAATTCAAGGCTCGCAAGAAAAGATTTAAGTAGTCCCTTTTCCCGCACACTGTTAATGAGTGGGACGGTAGAGAAATAATCCGAACCTTCTGCCAGGCACGTAAGTCCGGATTGCAAAGAAATCCTGTTGATGTAGTCATGTAGATGTAACAACGAAATTATGTTGTAATTACGACATGTGACTTTCACTTGATCTGAACATCGAAGTTGTTTACTGTTTATTTACTTTTTGTTCATTAATTCCAGCCATATACGAACACCTAGGCGCGTTAAAGTGATATTGAAATAAAGTGTCATGCATGGACCAATAACAATAAGTTCCCACCTACTTGTTATAGTACTGCATTATCTGCCAGCGTATTCAGAAGTGGATATCGCATACGAAGTTCCTAGGGTGTTTGTAATGGATATTGCAGACGACTTCGACAAAGTTTGAATGTAGCTTCGTAAAAGTTCCGTGATCAAACGATCTGAGTTGCTGGAGAATACAGTTTATCCTCACTAGACAGTATATATTATCATTATACATGAGGTGAGTAGGGTTTCGCCGCGTTGCGGTGGCCGAGCGGTTCCAGGCGCTTCAGTGACGAACCACACGGCTGCTTCAGTCGCAGGTTGGAATTCTACCTCGGGCATAGATGTCTGTGATGCCCTTAGGCTAGCTAGGTTTAAGTAGTTCTAGGTCTAGGGGCTGATGACCTAAGCAGTTAGGTCGCATAGTTCTTGAAGCCATTTTTTGACCTTTCGCGTAAATTTTCTTTACATAAACCGTCGTATCTTTTGATTGCGTTGACATAGAAGCTCACTTTTTTACACCAGCAAGGGACCGGTTACAGCAAGAAGTGCGATACATTTCCGCTTATTATGTCCACCCGTTCTGGAGGTAAACGGGTTTTAAGGGTTGGGTAGACCGATAGACGGTCAAGAAAGTGAGACTAGTAGGGTTCCGTTTTTACCGGTTTAGGTGACGAAATCCTAACAACGAAAACACTGAAGATGAGGGCCGCATAAATAACACCCGCTACTCTTTATTCGAAATGTTCTAGTTGCTGTCGATACATAAGCATATTAGTCGTAGCTACGTTTTCGATCCAAATCACGTTTACAGGAATGCAAATAGAATGTATTTGCCTATACACGTGGTAATTCACATCCCAGTATTAATGCCACCGCGTTTTAGAAGTACGAACATTCTCATTGCTAGCTAGCTTAAGAAACACTTCTGCTAATGAACGTTTTCTGGCTGTGGCGAGTCTAGTGGAGAATTCGAAACAATGCAGAATACGTTTGGCAGCTATGTAGCCGTTTATTTCCTGGGGTGGTGCAGAATTATCCTACAAAATTTACTCTCTAATAACAGTAATTTGTTATTTCGATAATCATCCCGAATGATTGTCGCATAAGTGGTGACATAAAGGAAGAAAATTCATGTTTTTGAGTCCAGAAAGCTCTATGCAACAGAAACTGCAGATTTTTATTGCGAAATTGCCGGCTTGTTCATGTCTGGGGTAATAATAGAGGGCTGTTTGCCTAGGTTGTCTGCTAGCATAGTGAAAGGAAGGTCTGGTTTGTTTTCGGTTCTAATCTCAATGGAGGCAGGTAGAATATCAGTAAAGCAATTTTAAGAAATTCTCGCGCACCCAATACGATTTATCGCTACCTTTATTCTGTACTGGCGCTCTGTGGATGTCAATATGACACTCTTGTAGAATTTCATACATGATACTGCCTCCTTTTTCCGCTTCTGTCAATAATGGAATTGACTTAAGTGTGGCACTGAATGATGTTTAAGTGAATTTCGTTATGAATCTTCACGCATTGCTAAATTTGCACACTTTCATGGTAGGTCAGCGATGGAAATCCAGTATGACTGGTCTGAACGTTGACACAGACCGTTTCGCGGGCGAATGCGGATAATATTTTGCTAATTCGTAACGGTCTGGGGTTCTTTGTCTGTTATCTGGATAAGCTGAAATTCATTTTTATTCGTCCGTTTCATACAAATTAGCGTTTCTTCTTTCAGTTCTGTCCTATGTTTACGTGTTGTATTTAACACACTAATCAGCATTAATATAGTCTTACAAATTATGGAATACAGTCTAAAAAAGTTCAGATAGTTTGTCAATTTCACGCCTGCGCATAGTATGTTGGTAGCACTTCGTCGCCTTGCCTGTTATGCTGTGTAGCAGACTTTAAAGCCGTGCGGATCAGCATAACGAAAAGGCGAGGGGTCTCGCTCGTTTTGTCCACGACTGTACGTTTGAAGCACAGCATAGTGTGGTAGCGAATCATGTACAGTGGGACAACCGGAAAAAACGAGAATCAAAGCGTTTGAGATGTGTTACTACAGAAGACTGTTGAAGATTAGATGGACTGATAAGGAGGTTCTCCGCAGGATGGAAGAGGAAAGGAATATATGCAAAACACTGACAAGAAGAAGGAACAGGATGGTAGGACGTCAGTTAAGACATCAGGAAGTAACTTCCATGGCCCTAGAGGGAGTTGTAGAGGAAGACAGATACTGGAATACGTCCACACGTCCAGCAAATAATCGAGAACATAGGTTGCAAGTGCTGCTCCGAGATGAGGAGGTTATCGAAGGAAAGGAATTAGTGGTGGGGCCGCATCAAACCAGCCATGAGACTAATGACTCAAAAAGAAAAAAGAGCTACATCCACCCAGTTTGGCCTGACTCCATCAGCCAGCAACCGTATAGCTGCTGTATACGAATAAGTAAATTATTTTAATCACCTTCTGATGTAAAACAGAATCAAGAGTTTGGGTTGTCTAATGCATTCCCTGCAGAATGACTGGGGAAATTGCTGTGATGGACGCTCACCCGTATGATTGATGTTAAGTACCTTCATATACATTTCGGATCCGTGAACCACGATTGTCTGAGGGCAATAGGTGGCGATGAACAGTATTGGCTGGCCCTGTGTCGTCGTGTTTCTGTCCAGTTTTCTTTCCACATGTTCTACGACCTTGCTTCAAAAAGTGGGCAATGGCCGGATGCACTGACACCAGCGAGCAAGGATGTGTTTGTTGTGTGTTGCCTTTTACGAGGCATCGTCCTTGTGAAGGGCGAAACCTCTCAAGGTTCGATACACCGTTTCCATAGCAACCAGTCGCTAAGCAGCTGCAGGCGGCTGCGACCGACAAACCTCTCTTTGTACCTGGTGCATTACGCAAGGCTCCCAGAACACTGCCGCCGTGGGGTAACAGGCGCGCTCTGTCCTGTTGTGTCGCGGCCGCGTCGCACTCGCTATGAACTGCAGACAGACAGAGAGACAGATACGTCCTCTTCCTCCGTTTCGCTCTCCTAACCGAGCGGAGATGACGCAACACTGGAGCAGGCTGTACAGGTACTCGTACTCACGTTCATTATACAGCTTTTATAGCGCAACTCCTCTGCCTCTCATCAAATACGAATAGAGCTTTCGGGAGACTCACTTGTAATCACTAATACACATGCTTCATAGACTTACGGCCTTTAGATGAGCATTTACTTGTTGACGGGAAGTGATTCCACAAAGGAATCGCCACCGTAACCGAGATCGCTAACACATGCCTGTGCGGTGGCGCTCGATTCGGAGGTAAGTCGGTTCGAATCCTCGTAGTGGAAAATTTTCACTGCCAGTATTCGGCTGAATGGGAATGGCTTAGGGATGGATCTGGATGTTATGTAGGTTGGTTGGACCGAGGGAAGGATCGTTGGTAGGATGACCTCATTTCCGGGTGCGCTGACAGATAGTTGAAGCCCTGATATAGAACATGGTTAAGGTGCTCCAGTCTGGGGACATTTTGCGTGATGAGGGGGAGTGTACTCCTTTGCGGTTTGTTGTTGGAAGTTGTGGGAGGATTAGGGGTGCGCGAGGAGACGGCCTGCTTGTGGGCTGGGTTTGTGGGACAACGCCTGTCTGTGAAGGCCTTTGTCAGACCTCCAGCATACTGGGCAAGGGAACTGTCGACATTGCAGGTGTGTCGTCCGCGAGTGGCCAGGCTGTATGTTCGTGATTTTTTGGTGTGGAAGGGGCACGAAATCTCAAACTGCAGGTACTTTTGGCGGTTAACGGGCTTGATATGGATGTACAAGAGTCAAGAGGGAGTAAAGAGTGGACGATTAAGAATGGCGTTCTCGGATTAAAAAGGGCTTAAGACAGGACTGTAATCTTTCGCCTGTACATCGAAGAAGCAATGATGGAAATAAAAGAAAAGTTCAGGAGTTGAATTAAAACTCATGGTTAAAGGATGTCAGTGATATGATTCACTAATGCTATCCTGAGTGAAAGTGAAGAAGAATTTCATGATCTGCTGAATGAAACGAAGGCAACAGCCTTGCCGCAGTGGCTACACCAGTTCCCGTGAGATCACCGAAGTTAAGCGCTGTCGGGCGTGGTCGGCACTTGGATGGGTGACCATCCAGGCCGCCATGCGCTGTTGCCAATTGAGGAGCTACTCGACCGAATAGTAGCGCCCCTCCTATCCGCATTCTCCATGCGGATGACACGGCGGTCGGATAGTCCCGGCAGGCCACTCGTGGCCTGACGACGGAGTGTTGAATGAAACGAACAGTGTAATGAGTATAGAATATGGATTGAGAGCAAGTCGAAGAAAGACAAAGTAATGAGAAGTTGCAGGAATGAGAACAGAGAGAAACTTAATATCAGGATTGATGATCACAAAGTAGATGAAGTTAAAGAATTCTACTACCTAGGCAGCAGAATAACCAATGACGGACGGAGCAAGGAGAACGTCAAATGCAGACTAGTACTGGCAAAAAGGGCATTCCTGGTGAAGAGAAGTCTACTAGTATCTAACATAAGCCTGAATTTCTACAGACGAATGTTGAAAATTAGGTGGATTGATAAGGTAATTAATGAAGAGATCTGCGCAGAATCTGTTAATACATAGGGAATGACTTCCATGGAACTAGAGGGAGCTGTGAGGGGCAAAAACTGTAGAGGAAGACAGAGATTGGAGTACATCCGGCAAGTAATTCAGAACGTTGGTTGCAAGTGCTACTCTGAGATGAAGAGGTTGGCGCAGAGGAGAAATTCGTGGTGGGCAGCATCAGACCAGCCAGAAGATTAATGACTAAAAATAAAAAAGTGGATAGAGTTATGGATGGAACTATCCGAGAGACTGAGGTCAACGTCCAGGAAGGTGGCACCTTGAGGTAAGGAGGAATGGGTGAAGTGGATAAGTAAGAAGTCAGAAGGTGCTGAGGCTGTGGGGGTATGAGGATGGGGTGTCTTCGCCCTGTGTCCAGATCATGAAGACACCGTCAATGAACCTGAACCAGACAAGGGTTTGGTTTCCCCTGGCCGGCTCATAAACAAAGTGGTACATGAGGTTGCCATGTGGGTGCTCGCCTGGAGGAGAGTTGTTGGCATAAAGTTGCTGATGATTAGTCTTCGAGCCAATGTCCTGGATTAAATTCCAAACCAGTGTCTCACGAATTGAGGGCATTTGACGCTGTTGGTGGGCGATCCGTCAGATCGGGATATTAAGCTCGGCGACCTCCTTGGTGCTATTAGAGAAGAGTAGGGTGCATGCCGGTACCAGGTTTCACCCTCTCCCTTCTTTCGTAACAACATAAACCAAACACTAAAATGTACACGCCTTCATCATAGTTATGCACAGGACGCAGATAGTCATTTGACAATTCGTAATAGGTCGTAGGAAGGCAAGTGTAAGGTACTTCCTTTAGGACTTTGCCTAGAACGAATATGCTGAATACTTGTTTCTGTTCCTCTGCGCTAATTTCCTGCATGTGCACTACTTTGGCTTTGGGTGGAAAGGAACAACAAAAAGCAGTTGTCGGAAGGAAGCGTCGACTATTTGCGCTGTACCTGGTACACCAACATTATAACTGTCCTCAGGTTCACAGCCTGTTGCAACACTTCCACGCCGGCCGCGGTGGTCTCGCGGTTCTAGGCGCGCAGTCCGGAACCGTGCGACTGCTACGGTCGCAGGTTCGAATCCTGCCTCGGGCATGGATGTGTGTGATGTCCTTAGGTTAGTTAGGTTTAAGTAGTTCTAAGTTCTAGGGGACTGATGACCACAGCAGTTGAGTCCCATAGTGCTCAGAGCCATTTGAACCAACACTTCCACAAGGGACCGCGGCAGAGCAGATAGAAATGTCGCTGTGTTCTATAGTATTTCTGTTACAAAATGATGCGCCCTTCGAGGGCTAATCATAAAGTTTTGCCGGCCGTGGTGACCAAACGGTTAAAGGCACTACAGTCTGGAACCGCGCGGCCGCTACGGTCGCAGGTTCGAATCCTGCCTTGGGCATGGATGTGTGTGATGTCCTTAGGTTAGTTAGGTTTAAGTAGTTCTAAGTTCTAGGGGACTGATGACCTTAGAAGTTAAGTCCCATAGTGCTCAGAGCCATTTGAACCATAAAGTTTTGATTATCATTTAGAAATAAATCAAGCTGCGCCCACAAAACTTGGCAATGGAGTTAGGCCTTCCCTACATATACCCCTTCAGTGCGACAGTTTCGAACCACGGGTGACATGACGGAAACCTTGGTTGTAGAAGTCTGCATTTTGGCTTCCAGGAAACAACCCCACTCGAAAATCATCTTGCCATTAGTGTGAAAATTCCTGGCACGTAATGGTTTAGTCAACGGAGGACAGAGGAAGAAATCACTGGGTGACGTCTTAGGAGAATGCGGGTGAGTGAGGCAATTCGCCATAGTAGTGACAGAACTTTAAAACCTTTTACCTCACGGTCGTAATGGTATATCCAGCACTCTTTCAAAGTGATTAGAGGACTAGAGAAATCATACGACAAATCCGCAACAATTCTGATGATGCCTCAGTTCGGCAATATCTTTTCTTATGGTACTCGTAAACCAGCGGTTGGCGTTCTTTGTCACGTTATAAATGTTGTGCAAGATGCTGAGAGCTCATGGATGACTTATGTTCATTTTTTACTCTATCACATATTTTCTAAAACATTTTGAAAAAACAGCGATCAATTTCACAACTGCACTTAGAAAAAGAGTCTAGATCGCACAAGTCACATTTATTGATGACCAATTTCAGTCCAAAGGTGGACCATCTTCAGACTGTACTCTGGAACATAGAGCAATGCAGATATAGAGGGACAAATAGGAAAATGTAATAATTTTAATAAAAATAAAACGAAATTATAGCCATAGTTGATGTGTGGAGACGGATCCACAGATCAAGAACTGCAGAAGTCTCCAGATGCTGTCAACTGCTGCTTAACTATGGCCTACATTGGACAGGCAGGTCTTCGGACAATAGGATCCCCACTTCTCATACGACTCTTCCTTCTTCACACTTCATTCTTCGTCATTCATACGTGTCTGACCACATAAGAAGCGCCTACGCCACCTTTCCGCTGTATCATATGGTGGTGCTTTCTTGCCGCTTACTTCCACCAACTCAGCATTGACTGATGCAGCTTTGTTCTCTTCAAATGCGCAAAACGCAATCGCGCACGATACAAGGCTTTATCAATACAAAATTGTTAAGGCTTTCGTGGCCACTTGTTGACATACTGCCTATTGGCTTCTGTCTCGGGTTCTTCGGCCGACGTTCATCTAATGATTTTATTGACGTTTCGCCAGCACGAGTGGCTGGCATTGTTAAAGCTTCACCTTCCATTGCCAGTGGTGAAATGGAGCCGAGCTCGCGGCCGCAGACTATATGTACCTGGCGCGCCAACGTCCGAGGGCTTCTCTGCGGTCATTTCCGGTGCGGTTCTCCTCTTGCTACCTGCGACGGTCGTTCGCTGCAGTACGGGAAGCCAGGATTCGTTTACCTTAAGGCTTATCTCTTTCTTGTTGAAACTGTTAGCGTGTTTTTGTATTTCTACAGCTTCTCTGAACAAGCGCGTGTGATAATGCTTCTCTACAGCCAGAACTTCTGCGTCGGCGAATTTTAATACGTGGTCGGTCTCACTCAGTGCGTGCTCTGCCACGGCCGATTTCTCCACCTGCCCCAGCCAGCAATGTCGCTTATGTTCTTTGTTCCTGGTATTGATTGATCGTCCCGTCATTCTGACATAAACTTTTCCGCTTGCGCATGGTATACGGTATATTCCCGACGTTGCAAGTGAGTCCCTTTTCTCCTTTGCCGATCTAAGACACTCTTTGATCTTCCTTGTCGGTCTGTATATGACCTGAAGCAAAATAAGCAGTACCTTAGCCTTGACGACTGCTCAGTTTGCATATTTTGCTTATTTTTTCATAGTTCCACACAACTTCTTCCTGTTTTCTCAATTGATCTGTGTTTAGTTTTTCAAACCTATCCACTGTGCCAACTTATAACTAAATCTGAGGGGGATGCGATGGGGATGTTCCCTTGTTAGTGCTGCTGTTTAAAGTTAAGTTGAAATTTTACAGCATTTCCGAGTCATTCTATTTGTTAATTAAAAATCGGCTTCCTTTTTATAATCTTACTGCTTCTTTATTATTTAAACATTTTACTAGACCTAATGGCATAGATCTCAACGGGTATTCTTATTCAATGTCAATTTTAATTATTTGAATATTATTGTGGAACCTTGTAAGCCCGTCTACCATGTCTGTTTGATGAGGTTTCAAATCTTTGCTCTTCTTTGGTCACTTGTATTTTAGTATAAGAATTTCTTGGCAGTGGCCTATTATGTGGTCGGTTCAGTTTTATGAAGTTTTGGTAATTTTTGTGGAGGTTTAAATTTTGTTTGAAGTTTGTATCATTAGTCTTTTATATTACGGTCTTGCAAACAGTGATTGCCTGCGACGTTTTCTATCGTCATTAATTATTGTTCAGTGTTCATATCAATTCTTTAATGAAATTCTTAATTGGATTTAATGAATTCATTGTCTGCAAAATAAATTTGTATGTTGTACGAGTGAATCAACTGTGCCAAATCCCCATTGATCTAGTTTGGTCTAGCCCTTCCTCTTTTTTCTTCCTGTCCAAATTAGGGGATCGTATTTTCACATTTCATGTGATAATTATTTAGGCAATGAAAGAGTTAACTGTTGGGCTGAAATGAATTAAGTTTGACTAGCGTCACTGAAGTTTATTCGGCAGTGAAGTTCAATGTAAAAGGCCCTATTTTCCTCTTCGCGAAATAGTTTGGTAGCAGTACGTATTGAAAAGTCATAAAGTCGTTAGATAGTATTGTATTCCTAGCTGCTCAGTATTTTCGGTGGTATGTTGTACTCAAAATTTGCGAAGTTATATTGTGCATCCTTTAAATTCAGTGTGCCTGTGTGTGTGTGTGTGTGTGTGTGTGTGTGTTTGTGTGTGTGTTTGTGACTATGTTAATTTATCTGTTACGTAAACGCATTATTATAAATCATTGACCACACCCTCGTCAACCTTGTTAAACCACATTTTGTCGATTTCCTTCATTTAAACAATACTGACGTGAGGGTGCAGTATTCGTAGTACATGTTTGATTTTTAATTATTTTTTTAACCTAACCGTGGGTGTCAATTAGCTTACAGTCAATGTGCGCTACTAGAAAGACCTTTTTGTCTATCCAAATCCGACGGCTCCATTGCAACAATTAGAAGAAATAAAGCAACACGAAAAAGAGAGTACAAATAGCCAGGGAGTAAGTGAACTGGTATCAGCAGAAACATAGAAGATTAAAACTCTGGTTAAAAACTGAATTTTTTAATATAGCGCTTTACGGCTATGTGTGATGGCCGATGGAAAAAGTGTCTCGCAGCTTCAATGTATGGCATATAAGACACGTGTACGTTTAGAATGACTGGTCAGAAAGTCTTTCGTACTAGTGGTAGAGAAGAACATCCAGGTATGCATCCTAACGAAGATGACACGCCAGCCGATGTGGCCGAGTGGTTCAGTCTGGAACCGCGCGACCGCTACGGTCGCAGGTTCGAATCCTGCCTCGTGCATGGATGTGTGTAATGTCCTTAGATTAGTTAGGTTTAAGTAGTACTAAGTTCTAGGAGACTGATGACTTCAGATGTTAAGTGCCATACTGCTCAGAGCCATTTTGAAGATGACACGAGTGGATAGGTCGCTTAATAGACTACAGCCAGTTCCATCTAAATACTCTTTACCAGAATTACATGCGAAGAAAGCCCAAGGGAAGCTGACATTTTTGAAACAAGCGATACGTTATGGGAAAGGTCAATAATTACACATGTCAATAATTGTGCGGAATGGAGTCAGCTCGTAACAGCTCAAGATAGCGAGCTGCCAACCAGTTGAAAGCCTGATGTTGCAGAAGAAGCGAACGCGTTTCAGGAGCTCATAAGTGGCAAATATGGGGTGTCTTGAAGTATAGCTTTCCGCGTTAATTCATTTGTTTTTAACATAGCGTATATTATGGCGCCTTTCCTTTTTCCCATGTACTCTCTGAAACATATCGCCTTCCCTTGACACACCTTGAAACTGGTTCCGCAGGATAGAGCGGATCAGGTTATGATTGTGGAAGGGGGGGGGGGCGTAACCAATTACTGTCAGTTGCACAAAAGACACAAACTTTTATTTTCCTAAGAACCACTTAATTACAAATTGACTTAAAAGGATCAAAATAAAACAATATAGCTGAAGGCCTAGTTAAGAAAACTTGAGATACCTCCTGGGCTGAAGGCCCAAAACACACCTAATACAAGAACGGCTGAACGCCTGAACACAAATAAAAAAAATGCTTTAAAGAATACACGCGGCTGAAGGCCTTACTTAATATTTCGCGTAAATACTCGGCAGAAGGCCACACACATGACATTGAACAACTCAGGGTTTAAGGCCTGGATAACAAGAATTTCAGATAGAACAAACTTTCAAAATTTAGTTTTTAAACAAATCAATCTTCAAATTTTAATTTAAGTCGGCTGAGGGCCTTATTTTAAAATTAAAACGAACTAAATTAATAGATGGCTGAAGGCCTCGCACAGTACTTCAGACTAAAATGAAAATCACAGTCTAAAATCAACAGAACAGTGGTGCCCAGAAGTGCTCCAAGGGTCGGCCTGAGAAGGTGGCCTTAACGTAAGGTGGGGTGAGACAGGCAGCCAAGAGTAAGTTAAATAATGAGATGGCAACCCGACCCAGGGACGACTGAAGGACCGACCAACAAACTAATCAATTCCCTTCCACCCGACCAACGGTACGTCAGCGGAAAATATCAGCCGCACTACATCTTAAAAATTGGTGTCTAAAAACAGCCAAGGCACAACAACCACTCTTAAGAAAAAAATATGAACGAACAACTAAAAGACTGTCGAACTATACGCTGTACCGGACAGCATCAACACGGCGAGGAAAAACACACTGCCGGAAGACTACGTTAACGACCAGGGTAGGTAAATGGGGCGTTAACGGCCACAAGGCGGAAAATACCACTGCTGCGCGTCACTGATAAGTAGCAACCAACTTAATAGTTAAAGACCACACTGGAAGATGGCTGCAAAATTTCGCCAACTCCAACACATCATACATTGCTGCTAGCCGGAGGGCCCAGGAAGCAACAACCGACCATTAACGAAGAGAAGTCACAGTAGTTGAGGTTTCATAACCGGTTAACTTATCGCTCAACTTCAGCGTCCAGGTTCGGTGGGCAACGATCTTTGTAGCTCTCGTAGCTAGCGCCTCACAATCTGACAGCGCATGCACGCCGCCTTTGGTCCCGGCCTGACCCCGTACAGCGGAGACTTCCTCACTGCTCTGTCCCAACCGACCCACTGCCTCAATCCAGCACGCAGACAGCATTAAACTAACTGCTCGATCAAACCACACAAGCTACACATGGTTCCACGAAAACACTTGTAAGAGGTCCATGATTAAGGAATTTGTTGCTAGCGCACTCGAGCAGATGTAATTTCGATCGATTGCTCACGCGCTGCTTGCGATATGTAAGCTATAAGAGAATCTCAGACCAAAGAGCAGTACGAGAAAGTAGTAGCTAACAGTCGTGTGTATCGAGTTGGCTGGGCCGGTCGTGGGGAGCCATGGCGGAGCCTGAGCGTTGTAGTATAAGGTAAAAGCAGCCTCGCGCATAAGTAGTGTTGTTATATCAAGTCCATGTAAATGTTTTTAAAAAAATCTCTTAATAATAATCTTTCTTATAAAAATTAACTTTTGATAATCATTCATCTCAATTTAAAGAATTTACTAATTTCTCCAATCCATGGGCATCCCGATTATTGTAAAGAAAAATCAGTTGTTTCTTTTCACACATGACAAATCTATCGGCCAGCATTGCACTGCGCTGTGCCAAAAAAATTTCTTATAGGAGCAGATATATATGCGTTATCCGGCGACTTTATTGACGTAAGAATTTTCAATTTATTCAGAATGATCTTTCAGGGCCATGACGCAGCACTGCTGACGTCCAAAATTTACCAGTTTAAATTCACAGTCAGTTATTGAAAGGTTATAAGTGAGCCACAATTTTATTGAGAGATTAGTCACATTGTATTATTGGTAGGTTACGTAATTTATCTGTTGGTAGGTTACGCAGAATGTGAATGATATACATAATTATATTTTTACTGTTGGGAGGTTATTATATTTTTTATCTGTTGGGAGGTTACACATGTGGTGTCACCGCCAGACACCACACTTGCTAGGTGGTAGCCTTTAAATCGGCCGCGGTCGTTAGTATATGTCGGACCCGCGTGTCGCCACTATCAGTCATTGCAGACCGAGCGCCTCCACACGGCAGGTCTACAGAGACTTCCTAGCACTCGCCCCAGTTGTACAACCGACTTTGCTAGCGATGGTTCACTGACAAAATACGCTCTCATTTGCCGAGACGATAGTTTAACATAGCCTTCAGCTACGTCATTTGCTACGACCTAGCAAGGCGCCATTATCAGTTACTACTGATATTATGAATCATGTTCCGTCAGGACCGACGTTCTTCATTAATGGATTAAAGTGAAGTATTCCACCAGCTACGTTCTTTTTTCTAAATTCTAATTTCCTTGTACTGTTCCAGACCTCACGCCAGCCTGCGTGAGCTAAAACGCGTGCCTTTCGGCCTCCTCTAGTAACACGGTGTTGGCTCTCCTGCCAACCAAAACAACACACTTCCACATACAATACTAAAACCAGTCACTGTGGAACAACTAGGAGGAATCACAAGTCGACACACACAGAGAACGCGAAAGCGGTCGCAACCAAATACACGTCGTGCGATGAGACGACCGACCGAACGACTAACCAAGATCGTCCCCACTGAAGTCATGTGTGCCTGCAACGGTCAGGCGAGACATGGCTGTCCGGGCTTCACTGCTGCTCCGTCCCCACTGACGACCGAAAATACTATGGTCGTGGCAAAGATAGTACGACAGTACTCTTATCGATAAGCGCTGCTGCTGCCACTCATGGGCAGGCAAGCCAGCAACTTAGTGACGCCAGTAAATCGAATAAGATACGAGACCGCCGAGACAAGATGTCAAGCAATAACGGCACTAACACGAGCCGCGTAATCAAAGGATTCACGAAAGGGCTGTTTGCTGTCTCCATACTTCGTTTATTGTTTAAGATTTTATAAAAAGTACTGAGCCCAATTTCTTTCCGACGACTGTACGTTGCACGAAGCTCGCTCCGGACGGATTCGATGAATGGTGAAGTCGCGTTCAGAATGAACCAGGCTTCGTTCACCTACGAGTTTTCGTGCGTTTCGCACCGCTGTTTTGTGTATCCCTATCTACTGACTCGCTCTGAGCTTAAAACTGCGGTGTTCTAGCAGTGCTGGGCCATTACATTGACTATGAATCTCGGAAAATCGGCTATGAAGACGTTGTTCACGGTCCGGAAAGTGTTCGGAAATGAAATCTATGGAAAGCTCCTGTTTTGAGATGTCAGAATTGCTTTAAAGGCGGCCGGGAGTGAGTGGAAGATGAATCCCACACAGGACACCCGTCCACGTTCAAGAATGCGCCCAATGTGTAATTTACGATGGATGCGTCCTACTCAGGCCGGCGCGTAGGTGCTCGAATGATCGTACACCACCTAGGAATTAATAAAATGACTGAAAACAGTGAAGGGAAGGGCCAAGCAAGGGAGGCCACGCATTGCCACCAATTGGCAGCTGCATCATGACACACGTGCTTACTGGTCAGCGGCTATTTTTTTTTTTTTTGGTCATCAGTCTACTGACTGATTTGATGCGGCCCGCCACGAATTCCTTTCCTGTGCTAACCTCTTCATCTCAGAGTAGCACTTGCAACCTACGTTCTCAATTAGTTGCTTGACGTATTCCAATCTCTGTCTTCCTCTACAGTTTTTGTCCTCCACAGCTCCCTCTAGTACCATGGAAGTCATTCCCTCATGTCTTAGCAGATGTCCTATCATCCTGTCCCTTCTCCTTATCAGTGTTTTCCGCATATTCCTTTCTTCTCCGATTCTGCATAGAACCTCCGCATTCCTTACCTTATCAGTCCACCTAATTTTCAACATTCGTCTATAGCACCACATCTCAAATGCTTCGATTCTCTTCTGTTCCGGTTTTCCCACAGTCCATGTTTCACTACCATACAATGCTGTACTCCAGACGTACGAAATTTCTTCCTCAAATTAAGGCCGGTATATGATATTAGTAGACTTCTCTTGGCCATAAATGCCTTTTTTGCCATAGCGAGTCTGCTTTTGATGTCCTCCTTGCTCCGTCCGTCATTGGTTATTTTACTGCCTAGGTAGCAGAATTGCTTAATTTCATTGACTTCGTGACCATCAATCCTGGCGTTAAGTTTCTCGCTGTTCTTATTTCTACTACTTCTCATTACCTTCGTCTTTCTCCGATTTACTCTCAAAACATACTGTGTACTCATTAGACTGTTCATTCCGTTCAGCAGATCATTTAATTCTTCTTCACTTTCACTCAGGATAGCAATGTTATCAGCGAATCGTATCATTGATATCCTTTCACCTTGTATTTTAATTCCACTCCTGAACCTTTCTTTTATTTCCATCATTGCTTCCTCGATGTACAGATTGAAGAGTAGGGGCGAAAGGCTACAGCCTTGTCTTACACCCTTCTTAATACGAGCACTTCGTTCTTGATCGTCCACTCTTATTATTCCCTCTTGGTTGTTGTAGATATTGTATATGACCCGTCTCTCCCTATAGCTTACCCCTACTTTTTTCAGAATCTCGAACAGCTTGCACCATTTTATATTCTCGAACGCTTTTTCCTGGTCGACAAATCCTATGAAAGTGTCTTGATTTTTCTTTAGCCTTGCTTCCATTATTAGCCGTAACGTCAAAATTGCCTCTCTCGTCCCTTTACTTGTCCTAAAGCCAAACTGATCGTCACGTAGCGCATTCTCAATTTTCTTTTCCATTCTTCTGTATATTATTCTCGTAAGCAGCTTCGATGCATGAGCTGTTAAGCTGATTGTGCGATAAGTCTCGCGGCTATATACACGGGTAAGAATGGTACTGCAATGCTTCCCCAGCCCCCGCCCCCTGTCCACCTCTGGCCGTGGGGACTGCTCCCTGTCCCCCGAGCGAAGACAGACCTCAAAGGACATCGCCATGATAGCGTAGCATAGCTCTTCCGGAAAAGGACTTCCAGGGCGCCTTCCAGGAGTGGAAAACTAGTTGACAAGTGCGTCGACGCACAAGGGTGCTGCTCTGAAGAATTTGTTAGTAGCGCTATTTCCATGATTTCTTTTAGCAGATTGGAGTCATTACTGTTGATACCAACTCTGTGGGATCGACAGACTCACTGGAACATCCTGTGAGACAAGGATTACCAGCTTACAAAAGTTTATTAGCACCTTTGACTACTTCAACCTAGATGACATGCAACTCGTTCTTTGAGACATGCAACTCGTTCTTTGACTCAGAGAAAAACCCAGTGATTATCAACAAGCAACCTCGGCCAGAGTAAAACAAATACTTAAGGGGACCAAACTGCGTTTTATCTTTCCAAGCTGCATTTTGACTACTAGGGCCTGCCATCTTACTACGTTTTGCAGGCCGTAGTGCTCTACACAGGCTTAAGCCAGCACCCATGGTCACCACTGTGCAGCAGAATTATGTTATGCAGTTGTTGAAGCCATAGGCACTGATGCCCACGCAGCACCACTGGAGATTGGGCTGCGACGAGTTCTTTTTGTCTGCTCTTTGGTATTACCTTTTTCACTTACAGTAATTACAATTATCTTCCAAAAATTAATGAATCTGGGAAGTAGGAAATTACAAATTTATTGCGCAATTTAAGGGGAATAAAAAGAAAACTGAAAAGAGTAAGTGTAGATGTCCGTTCAGCAACATCACTCGGGGAAGGGAGCTTGGTATTGAACTTAAAGTCTAGCGTCCCCGTGATGTGCTACCCATATTAGTATTACCTGCATGAACATCACTCCTTGGAAAAAATCTATTTGTTCAGTCCAAGTCGATCTAATCTATGTTGTTAGCTTCTTTGTTAGCTTACTGTGTGAGTTAATGTTTGTTAGGTTACGTAACAACTACTATTACTAGGTTGTTTAGTAAACAAATTTTGCGTCGCTTTGGAAAAATATCCTGCCTCGATGTTATCTAATTAAGTTAGATACATATCTTACGAGGCTGCGGAAAGAAATAAAAGGTCTCAACCAACTTGCCGGCCGCGGTGGTCTCGCGGTTCTAGGCGCGCAGTCCGGAACCGTGCGACTGCTACGGTCGCGGGTTCGAATCCTGTCTCGGGCATGGATGTGTGTGATGTCCTTAGGTTAGTTAGGTTTAAGTAGTTCTAAGTTCTAGGGGACTGATGACCCCAGCAGTTGAGTCCCATAGTGCTCAGAGCCATTTGAACCATTTGAATCAACCACCTTAATTGTTAATATTGCGAAAACATATTTGTATAGTGAAACTAGATTTTCAGTAGTGCATTTCTTAATTTTGTATGTATTGCGTAATATCTATGATCTGTCACTGTTGTATATTAATACTGTTTAAATTACTGCTTCCTTACTTCATATTACATTTATGTTACATTCATTTTATGACATTTACAATGATGTGTTCATTTATATTAGGCCTACTACTTAACAATGATATGCGCAGGTGTAACTTGGATTATAGTACAATTATCATCCAGTACTTTTCCAATTACTTCTACTTTTAATTGCATGCATGCATAATGAGACATAAATTGCGATGTTTGACTAATGTTCATGTTACGTGTTGTACATGTTTCATGTATTTTATGTTGTGTATTTTGTGTGCCTCTTACGTCAGTGTTGTCTCTGTCACTCATTTCATTGGCAGTGTTAGAGCTACTCGAACTATCTATGTCGGCCTGTTTTTGTCTTCTGCGAGTTCTGTATTGACGAGTCTGGTTTTGAAAAGTTGTTAGCGATTGAATTCAACTGAGTCCTTGTATCTGGGTTCATGAGTACTTCTTATAGTCCCATTATGTGTTCTATGCTGTTAGGTACGTGCCTGTATGTAATGCATTTCAAAAGAAACTTCACCGCATATGTACAGATTTATTTCGGAAAGGAGACCAAAGAATAGAGGACAGTTACAAATTTAACTTGTTTTAATGCTACTCATTCGTGCCCAATTAGCTAAATTCCTTCAGCAATCACCTGTTTTCGACCCTCTGTCGTGAAATCCTCTAACCAACCTGTTCGGGATTGTAAGTAACGTCCTTCCGGGATGATGTATACGTTGTTCCCTGTAAAATTTTGAAGACACTATTCTTGTACACCGCATTGGCCTTTCCTACTTTAGGTACTTCCGACCACGGAGAGAAAATTCACATGCAGCGTGTCACCCCAGTTATCTGTTATTGTGTGAGACCTTCCTTGGTTTGGTAAACCAGTTAAGTTACAAAGCTAACTGGAACATCTCAGATTCTCTTAGCCTGTTCCCAAAATTACCTTGAAATTTGCTTGTAAAACCCGCAGAATTCCTGTGGACACACAGAGGCGGTCAAATGTAGAAAAGAAAAACAAAACACGCTACTTGTTTCCTCTTGATACTGAATGCTCATTATCCCATATAATATAACTGTAGTATTACAGTGCTTGCACAAACTTATTTGCGTTACTTTTCAGCTCGTGAAATACTCATAACGGGATATATACTGAGATATAGCTATGCACATTGTCACTTAATTTTCCCATATTTGTGGTAGGTCTGCCGATGAAACAATAAAGATTGTCCTGTCACCAGGGGAGGCAACTTCCAATCCTGTCCTTTGTATTTACAGGCGAGCGGCATTGGTGAATCTTTAACGAGTTCGATCGTATTTACGATTGCCACCACTTAGCACTCCCACCCTCTGCGGACGCACACGCTGCGAACGGTCAATAGCGGCGAGGATTTTACTGCCGCTTCACTCTACGGCAAGCGCGCGGTCCTCCAAGCGACAATCTGAGCGGATGCACTTTGTCAGACGGAAGTGGCTGGCTCTGGAAGACGTGTGTGCTCCTTCTCAAAAAGCCGTCTTCCAATGTTAGTTTCACGTCACTAACGAGGTACGCGTCGAAACCGCGAGGTCCAACAGCTATATATTGATATCTCATCGGTCCTTACCAACAGTGCGCGTCTTCTGTCACAGTAAGGCAGATATTAGAGGTAAGTACATTGTCGCGTACATATCAACCTAGTTTAACTTACTGTAGAATTACATGGAACTGGTACAGCTTCCATTATAAAGTCAGAATTGAAAGACGTATATCACAGAAAGATTTGCAGTCCGTCTTCAGGCCACAAGTGGCCCATCGGGACCATCCGACCGCCGTGTTATCCTCAGTTGAGGATGCGGATAGGAGGGGCGTGTGGTCAGCACACCGCTCTCCCGGTCGTTATGATGGTTTTCTTTGACCGGAGCCGCTACTATTCGGTCACTCCTCAATTGGCATCACGAGGCTGATTGCACCCCGAAAAATGGCAACAGCGAATGGCGGATGGATGGTCACCCATCCAAGTGCCGGCCGCTCCCGACAGCGCTTAATTTCGGTGAACTCACGGGAACCGGTGTATCCACTGCGGCAAGGCCGTTGCCTCACAGCAAGATTTCATGTCACCAAAACTATTGACATCATTAATTAAATATATAGGTTTACTATCAATAATCTTCCGGGTGTTCTGTCGAGTTGTTTCCATTTTATCCACAATATTTCGATCAACGATCCAGCCGTCTTGTTTAGGTGCTGCGAGTCTCTAGTCCGGACAGCGAACGCACGTAAGGATAGATCTGAACCAGCAAGAATCAGGCAGCTCCCACGAGTCCAGCAAAGGTTTTATGCAACGGAAACGCTTACTGTTTTAATGGAGATTATTTGTTTATTGATCACAAAATAAAACTGGACAACATTTCTAAGAAAAACAGATGCAGTTCCTTGATACATGACTAGAGTGGGAACGTAAGAAGTGAAACACCTACAGGCGTCCTTATTTTGTTTATTGCGTACCTACCAATTTCGGCGTTTCAACGCGCCATCTTCAGTTCATGCTAAAGGGGTTATCACCATCCATATAATATACGCTGCATAAGTGCTTTAGGTAGACTGCAACTATGATGTCAGCACTCCAACCATCAACTGCCAACTTGGCGCCGAAACTGGTAGCTACACAATAAATAAGATCATAAGGACGGCCGTAGGCGTTTAATTTTCTTGCAATAGTGAACGGCCATGATCCCAAAAACCTCCAGTCAGAAGGATGGACATACAAAATGCGTGGGAAAATCTCACTAGTAGGAGGTGAACAAATAGATGTAATCGTACTGGATTTGAATGATAATCACGGAATTTAATGTCTTGGGTTAGCTGCGCGAACGGTTACAGGATTCTGCTGTATACAGCCCATGTTCCGATCCCGCCTAAACTTCACGAAGCTCTAGAAACCCCGTGTCACTGATACAGCTTACCAGTTGCGCTGGACCGCAACTGCATGATGTCCTTTTGCCTCTGCCGCTCATCTGCGCGAGGTTTTGTATATCCGGAGCGTGGGCGAAAGATCCTTAATGAAAGCCAAGAATGAGACAACTTCACTCCGATAGTGCTACTCCATAGTTCTCTAAACGCTTCTTCATTCCAGAGCTCGGTATCACAATTCCGAGCATTTCCTTCACCAATCCGAGGACTCGCTCCACAGCTTCCACCCAATCAGTTAAACAGTAATGCTACTCTCTCGCCTACGGTAGTTATTTAGAATAACCCAATCCGCAAACCCTCCAGCGCACGAGAAACACGCGTCCAGACTTCTCCCAGGCTCGGAGCCAAAGCTTGGCCTTCCGCCCCCACACAGCAGAAACTGACGCATCGTCCAAACTGGTTTTTCGTGCAACGTAGAGAGATGTATTCTCAATAAATCGTTTTTCAGCCAGCTCTCCAGGAATATGCCCTCTCAGCAAATAACTGCCTTCGTGTCTCTACGCCGGCCGAAGTGGCCGTGCGGTTAAAGGCGCTGCAGCCTGGAACCGCAAGACCGCTACGGTCGCAGGTTCGAATCCTGCCTCGGGCATGGATGTTCGTGATGTCCTTAGGTTAGTTAGGTTTAACTAGTTCTAAGTTCTAGGGGACTAATGACCTCAGCAGTTGAGTCCCATAGTGCTCAGAGCCATTTGAACCATTTTTTCGTGTCTCTACGGCTGGAGTGCGGTCTCTCAGAAGCATTAAATGGTCGACTGAACTGTAATCATTCTTCTCCTCTGCCTTTCTGGCGAGTTCTCCATCTCCACAGATGCAATTCTCTTCTATGACCAAGGCGACCAGCTCATAGCGTTCGCTCTGGAACCAGGTAAGCGCTCCGGCCAGAAAGTAAACCGCCGAGAAAAAAATAGTAACCTGAAAAGATTTTGATCCGATAGCGGTGTATGCCAAATGGGGATAATGTAGATGTAATGATAATGGCTTCAACGTTGATCGCCAAATCTGTCTCTACCCTTTAAGAGATAAGCCCACAGCCAGAAGGCACAGTGTGGAGCAAACTTGTGAAGCAAGTAGGTAACCATGCCACAGAGGCGAATTCGTGCTTCTTACAGTCAAGTGAGCCTATGAAAGGGGTCACATTGTAGCCTTCTGACTGAAGGGATGGTACTTCCGGAGAACGGCCACAAAACTTGCTTCAGTTGCGCAGCGATGGTGTCAGTGTCACGTGAACATTCTCAAACTGTGCACGTAGCACAGACACCCTCCAGGATCGTCGTATAGTAAGGGCATCAGTGGCAAAACGTAAAGTTTTCACAGCCATAATGAGAGGGCTGGTGAGCTGAGATGTGTTAACACGAACTGTCGCGAACCAGTTTTTAGCAGTGGGACTACGGACAAGAACACTTCTAGCCCGTATTCCACTTACGCCACAGCATCGACCTGCACGGCTGGGCTGGTGCCGTCGAGGAGGACTTGGAAGATGGAATAGTGCGCCATGGTCATCAGCGATTAAAGCAGATTCTGCCTGCATGCAGGTGATGGTTGTTTGCGCGTGCGATGTAGAACTGGTGAGAGCTGTCTCGTAGAGTGCATTCGTCCAAGACACATTAGTCTCACCCCATGTCTTATGGTCTGTGGTGCGATCAGCTACAACTCTCGTTCACATTTGGCGTTTCTGGAGGGACGCTAACCAGCGCCCAGGGCGTGTAGGACATTGTCGTCCTCGCAACGGGAAGGAAATTTGTTGCTCCAGCAGGATAATGCTCGGTCACACACTGCCCATGAAACTCAACGTGCTCTAAAGACGCACAACAACTTCCGTGGCCAGCACTTCTCTCTAATCGTGCACTTGTGGGGTAGGATGGGATGACAAGTGACTTGTACGACTCATCAACTAACAACTCTTACAGAACTACGTGAATAGTTCGAGCAGCCGTGGCGTAACGTATCCTAGGACAGTATTCGCCATCCATAGGATCGATTTGATGCCGGATTCAGCAGCTACAGTGCCGCTTGTGAAGGCTACATACTAAAGAGTGTTTCAGCATGGGTCTATATTTGGTACCTCAGAAGCGCTTGCACTTCTGATCTGTAAATGTAATCATTTCGTGTACCCCATATGCACTGTTGCAACAACAACTCTTGAGTAAATTGTAAACTTCTAAAAATTTGTACTAATTTTTTCCAGCAGGATATTTGACGTTTCATGTCCGCCGACTCAAACGCCAGTTTCTGTCTCCCCTCTGAGGCCGCTTCCAAGTAACCGGACGCCATCTTCCCCATTCCACTCATTCCCAGAGCTCACATGGAGACACAAAGTCTAGCACGCAGGTAAGGTTGCTAAAAACATCCACTATATGCACTTGGTCTAAATTCAAGTAGAATGGTTAAATGAAGTAAAACGACGGATGAACCACACTACCACTCGTCTATCTCCATAAATCTGTTTACTCGTAAGCATGAGTTAATTATTTCCAAATTTAACATATTGGTATTAAGAAATGAATTGATATGAAAAAACAGCAGCCCAGTCTCGGGCCGACGCCTCTCAAGCTCGCAGCACGTGAAGAAGGCTCTTGGATCGGTCGTCGAAAAATTGTGCATAAAACAGAAAAAACAAGTTCGCATTACACCCGGAAGCTCACTATCAATCAGTCGCGCCGAGAAAACCTGAGAGATTGCAAGTTTACAGTTACCAGTCACTTTAAAGCTACAGTATCAACTGATATGAATGATAGTCATAGTCCAGCGTAAGTAAGAATGTTCGCTAGTAAAATTATTGCCATCATTGATGAAGTATACTGAAGGAGAAAGAATACCAGCTAATGTAAACTATCTTAATCGAATGACTTTACTTAATGGAAAAAGAAAATGAGTTACAAAGGGCAGAAATGATAAACGACAAATATATCAAAACAAACTAGTACCTATCAACAACAAAGTCATACAGCCAGAAAAAAAATAAAAATCGTTTGCTTTGTCTAGGGGATTGAGGAAGACGGATGGGTGGATAGAAAAATAAATAAGCAGAAGAGCAAGAATGACGTGAAGTGCTTTTGAAGAACTTAGTAATTTTTGAAAATCAGACTTCCAATGCGTCTGCAATGAATCTTTTAAATCGGTGTGTTAGCGGTCTGGATTTACGGCAGGTATGAAATAATGATGCGAAACGAAGCAGAAATCTTACAAAACACTCTATCAATTGACTCTTGAGCGTTTGGTCGTAAGTCTGAGACCATTTCCTGGTGGGAGTAATAAAGGGGAGAGAGCAGAACGTGTTCCTCTCCCAGTAGCTGCGTACCGTAGGTCGCTGAAGGACCGAAGCGTTCCTAAAGCCTGGAAAGAAGTGAAAGTTATATCCGTTTTCAATAAGGGACGTCGAACAACCGCACAAAGCTATACACGTACTTGTCTGATGTCAGTCTGTTGAAGAATTTTGGAATGTGTTGTACTTTCGCGTATTACGAAAATTTGTCAGAACGAATATCTCCACTGTTGGAATGAACATGAGTTTCGATAATAAACGAAACCCAGCTTGCTCTGTTTGTCCACGAAACCCAGAAACCAGGGGATACCGGCGCCCAGGTAGGTGCCGCCTTCCTTGACTTCCGATGGTGTTGGATACAGTTCTGCTCTGCCACCTGCTGAACAAAATACGAGCGTGTGGAATGCTACGTCACCTGTGTGATTGAACTAAAGAGTTTCTACGAAACAGAAAACAATACATCATTCTCAACGGAGAGATCTCCACCCGGAAAAGTAACTTTAGGCGTGCCCCAAGGAGGTCTTATATATATATATATATATATATATATATATATATATATATATATATATATAACTTACTGGATAACATCGGAAATTCCACGAGGCTTTTCGCAGACGATGCTGTTGTATTCAGAGAAGTCGCGGCGCTAGAAAACTGTAGCGAAATGCAGGGAAGCCTGCAGAGGATAGACATTTAATGCAAGAATTGGCAGCTGGTTCTCATCATAAACAAATGTAATGCACATGAAAGACCCATTATTGTAAAATTACATGATTGCAGAACAATCTCTGACAGCAGTCACATCCGTAAAATACACTCCTGGAAATGGAAAAAAGAACACATTGACACCGGTGTGTCAGACCCATCATACTTGCTCCGGACACTGCGAGAGGGCTGTACAAGCAATGATCACACGCACGGCACAGCGGACACACCAGGAACCGCGGTGTTGGCCGTCGAATGGCGCTAGCTGCGCAGCATTTGTGCACCGCCGCCGTCAGTGTCAGCCAGTTTGCCGTGGCATACGGAGCTCCATCGCAGTCTTTAACACTGGTAGCATGCCGCGACAGCGTGGACGTGAACCGTATGTGCAGTTGACGGACTTTGAGCGAGGGCGTATAGTGGGCATGCGCGAGGCTGGGTGGACGTACCGCCGAATTGCTCAACACGTGGGGCGTGAGGTCTCCACAGTACATCGATGTTGTCGCCAGTGGTCGGCGGAAGGTGCACGTGCCCGTCGACCTGGGACCGGACCGCAGCGACGCACGGATGCACGCCAAGACCGTAGGATCCTACGCAGTGCCGTAGGGGACCGCACCGCCACTTCCCAGCAAATTAGGGACACTGTTGCTCCTGGGGTATCGGCGAGGACCATTCGCAACCGTCTCCATGAAGCTGGGCTACGGTCCCGCACACCGTTAGGCCGTCTTCCGCTCACGCCCCAACATCGTGCAGCCCGCCTCCAGTGGTGTCGCGACAGGCGTGAATGGAGGTACGAATGGAGACGTGTCGTTTTCAGCGATGAGAGTCGCTTCTGCCTTGGTGCCAATGATGGTCGTATGCGTGTTTGGCGCCGTGCAGGTGAGCGCCACAATCAGGACTGCATACGACCGAGGCACACAGGGCCAACACCCGGCATCATGGTGTGGGGAGCGATCTCCTACACTGGCCGTACGCCACTGGTGATCGTCGAGGGGACACTGAATAGTGCACGGTACATCCAAACCGTCATCGAACCCATCGTTCTACCATTCCTAGACCGGCAAGGGAACTTGCTGTTCCAACAGGACAATGCACGTCCGCATGTATCCCGTGCCACCCAACGTGCTCTAGAAGGTGTAAGTCAACTACCCTGGCCAGCAAGATCTCCGGATCTGTCCCCCATTGAGCATGTTTGGGACTGGATGAAGCGTCGTCTCACGCGATCTGCACGTCCAGCACGAACGCTGGTCCAACTGAGGCGCCAGGTGGAAATGGCATGGCAAGCCGTTCCACAGGACTACATCCAGCATCTCTACGATCGTCTCCATGGGAGAATAGCAGCCTGCATTGCTGCGAAAGGTGGATATACACTGTACTAGTGCCGACATTGTGCATGCTCTGTTGCCTGTGTCTATGTGCCTGTGGTTCTGTCAGTGTGATCATGTGCTGTATCTGACCCCAGGAATGTGTCAATAAAGTTTCCCCTTCCTGGGACAATGAATTCACGGTGTTCTTATTTCAATTTCCAGGAGTGTATTTAGGAGTCTGCGTAAGGAGGGATTTAAAGTGGAACGACCTCATAAACTAACCACAGGGAAGACAGATGTCAAAGTGAGATTGATTGGAAGAATCCTCAGGAAATGTAGCCCATCCACAAAGGAGGTAGCTTACAATAATCTCCTTCGATCAGTACTTCAATATTACTCGCCACTCTGGGATTTTTTTTTTTTTGGAAATTTGTGGTAAGGTCTTGTGGGACCAAACTGCTACTTGATCTAACTTAAACTAAATTACGCTAAGGACAACCCACACACCCATGCCCCAGGGCGGATTCGAACCTCTTACGGGGGAAGCCGCGCCAGTCTGGGGTCTGTAGATAGGATTGATAGAGGAAATAGAGAAAATCGAAAGAAGAGCAGCTTGTTTCGTTACAGGTTTATTCAATAAGCACTAAAACGTTACGGAGATCGTTAGGGAACTCCAGTGGCAAACGCTGCAAAATAGACTTAAGCATCACGGTGTGGTTTACTGGAGAGGAGAGCGTACGTTTCTCGAAGAGTCAATCAGTATATTACCTCCTCCTTAAGTGTACAAAAGAGAGAGATTTGTGCCCGTAAGGAGACTTACCAGCAGTCCTTCTTCCGGCGAACTAGTCACGATTGAGTCTTGTCTGTGCAGTAAAGGCGGATAGGCGGCGATCTGTGGCGGACATGACGACAGAGTACAGTGTTGGTGCAGGCAGATGTGTTCCGGATCACACCGTTCAGAGCATATAGTCGAACGTCGGATTCCGCAGCAGACGACCGCTATACGTTCCCATCTTGACCCAAAGACATCGTCAATTACGACTGCAGTGCGCACAGGATCACAGAGACCACACTGTGGACCAAAGGAAACACGTCATGTGGTCGGGTGTATCATGTTTCTTGTTACATCTGCTCCATGGTCGTATCCATATACGCCGTCATCCAGGCGAACGGATACCTGAAACTTGTCACGAACGAAATCTGGTGTGAGGCGGTATTATGATATCAAGGGAAATCGCCCGGGCTTCTCTGGGACCTGTAATACTAACCGAAAACATCATCATAGCTGTAGACTACGTAAGGATTATGGACGGCGGAGGCCGAGCAGTTCTAGGCGCTTCAGTCCGTAACCACGCGACTGCTACGGTCGCAGGTTCGAATCCTGCCTCGGGCATGGATGTGTGTGATGTCCTTAGGTTAGTTAGGTTCAACTAGTTCTGAGTTCTAGGGGACTAATGGCCTCAGGAGTTGAGCCCCATAGTGCTCAGAGCCATTTGAACCATTTGAAGAAAGTTGTGCATAATAATATGATTTATTGTTAAAATTGAGAGCGTACTTTCCTAAATTATTCATACAAATGCTGCTTTCTCCTACATATTACTCGCGATAGTACCACGACGGTAAAATTAGATTTGAGGACACAGAGGCTTACGATCAGTCGTTTTCCCACGCACCATTTCGCGACTGGAAACGTATGGAAGCAAGTGAGACGTACACAAAGTACCTTCGATCACGCACCGTAAAGTGATTTAGTTGTAGATGTAAGGACGGAACGTGCGATGCGTTGTCTTCGTTAGTAGCACTGACAAAGTATATACGAGGTGTGGCTAGAAAAAAACCGGACTAGTACTGGTGAAACAATAAAACGAATGCAATAAGGCTGAAAGTCGCGTGGCCTGTCACGTGACTCTCGCTCCGCCTACTGCTCGAGTTTCATCTGCCTCCTGCACTCAGTCTGCCCGCGGCGTCTGTTTTAAGTAGTTGACGTTTTGTCTGTGCGTCGGAAAATGTTGAGTGTACAGAAAGAACAGCGTGTTAACATCAAATTTTGTTTCAAACTAGGAAAATCTGCAAGTGAAACGTTTGTAATGTTACAACAAGTGTACGGCGATGATTGTTTATCGCGAACACAAGTGTTTGAGTGGTTTAAACGATTTAAAGATGGCCGCGAAGACACCAGTGATGACACTCGCACTGGCAGACCATTGTCAGCAAAAACTGATGCAAACATTGAAAATATCGGTAAACTTGTTCAACAAGATCGCCGTTTAACAATCAGAGCAGTGTCTGAGTTAACAGGAGTTGACAAGGAAAGTGTCGAACAAGTTTGCCGATTTTTTCAATGTTTGCATCAGTTTTTGCTGACAATGGTCTGCCAGTGCGAGTGTCATCACTGGTGTCTTCGCGGCCATCTTTAAATCGTTTAAACCACTCAAACACTTGTGTTCGCGATAAACAATCATCGCCGTACACTTGTTGTAACATTACAAACGTTTCACTTGCAGATTTTCCGTTTGAAACAAAATTTGATGTTAACACGCTGTTCTTTCTGTACACTCAACATTTTCCGACGCACAGACAAAAGTCAACTACTTAAAACAGACGCCACGGGCAGACTGAGTGCAGGAGGCAGATGAAACTCGAGCAGTAGGCGGAGCGAGAGTCACGTGACAGGCCACGCGACTTCCAGCCTTATTGCATTCGTTTTATTGTTTCACCAGTACTAGTCCGGTTTTTTTCTAGCCACACCTCGTAATGCGATAGTCTTTCATATAAGCACATCAGCCGTCTAGCATCCAGCAGACGGGAGATTCTGGCGGGATTTCATACACGCGCACATCCGTCATAGAGCAATGAGAGCCTCAGTTCTTTGCTGAGGACAGTCTCATTCCACTCTCTCGCAGTCCGATGTGACATTTCACATCGCCGTTAATTGCAGTAGGTGACGGTGAGTGCGTGACGGTGACAGGTTATACGACTCGCGCGGGACAGCAAATTACCGCTCTGTCAGCCTGCTGACAATGACGCGGCTAAGCACTGGCGCACGTACCGGGGTCATTGAATTCGCTTGGGCGTGTTGAAAGGATACTGTAATCCCCGTTTCAGATCGTGCCCTGCGACCGTGAGGTTTTCCGCGTACCCCTAGGTCTGACAAGCTTACGTGATGGAC
Organism: Schistocerca nitens; assembly: GCF_023898315.1. Lineage (NCBI taxonomy): Eukaryota > Metazoa > Arthropoda > Insecta > Orthoptera > Acrididae > Schistocerca > Schistocerca nitens. The sequence continues at coordinate 560,021,657 of NC_064619.1, read as the reverse complement.
AGTGTCCCATATGGATAGTGGCCGTACCTGTCAAAATAGAATATTGCGCTTCCCTTTTGTCTAGTTGAGGAGACTAACGCTTATCGAATACTATAGAGAGGTATATTCTATAGCCCATCGGTTATCACAGAACTCCGCTGCGCACCAGCCGACAACAAGCGCTTTGTTTCCAAGAAGTGCAAGTATGTTTACAGCGATCTGCCGAACGGTTCTAGGCGCTACAGTCTGGAACCGCGCGACCGCTACGGTCGCAGGTTCGAATCCTGCCTCGGGCATGGATGTGTGTGATGTCCTTAGGTTAGTTAGGTTTAAGTAGTTCTAAGTTCTAGGGGACTGATGACCTTAGAAGTTAAGTCCCATAGTGCTCAGAGCCATTTGAACCATTTTACAGCGATCTAGGAGGCAGTGACGTTGAGAATTCAGTAGAGAAACAGTGGGCACAAACTAATTTATGTATGAAAGAGAAAATCGAATAACAGTGGCATGCACTAAAACACTAGTAAATAATGCGATTCACACTACATAAGCAAGGTATGGAGATCATTCTGCACTACATTAAAGAGATGTCACATCAGCTGGTAACTGAAAAAATAGTGATTGACGTTAGCGTGGCATTTCATGACATCCCCACTCAGAAATGATTAGCAGGTACAGAACAGGCTCATATTATATTAAAAATTCTGGAAATGAAAAAAAAAAACAACAAAGGCAGTCATCTGGAATATCTGTATATAAGCGAATTCTGTTCCGTTACTCACCACCACCAAATAATGCTGTAATTCCATAGCGTATATTAGTTCTTTTTCCACTCCAATATTATGGCTAGTAAGGATGCTCCAGCAGTTTTACGTACACTGCTGGAGTATTAAAACGTGTAATGTAGTCATTAATCATTGTTTTCCATCCTGAATCTTTGCTGGTGCACGTACTAGACTGAACCATTATCGTATTTGAAATTTCTTGGCAGGTTAACACTGTGCTGCTTGCAAGATTCGAGGATCGAGTCCCGCCTGGTACTAAAATATTTTTTTTTTTTTTTTGAAACACAGCCAGTAAGTACACAAAGTCAGTTGAAGGGAACTTATCGTAACTTTGAAAGTGGATAATTTTGGAGATGAGTTAAAAATCGTACTAGAAAGAAAATATTTGTCATTTCAAAATGAATATTCCCCCTACGATGCAGATATAAATGTTTTTACTGTCACATATATACGTCCACCGCAGTGTCTGCATCCGATATGCTGACATTTAAGCGCATATTTGTTTCAAAAATACACTTTTCAGTGGTTGTCACAGATAAGGTCTAGGTAAGGATTCATGTGCGCATATCTCGGATATGTAGTGATGTTTGAGAACAGCCGCCGGCCGCGGTGGTCTCGCGGTTCTAGGCGCGCAGTCCGGAACCGCGCGACTGCTACGGTCGCAGGTTCGAATCCTGCCTCGGGCATGGGTGTGTGTGATATCCTTAGGTTAGTTAGGTTTAAGTAGTTCTAAGTTCTAGGGGACTTATGACCTAAGATGTTGAGTCCCATAGTGCTCAGAGCCATTTGAACCATTTTTTTGAGAACAGCCATCATTCGCGTAGAATCCTGCCTCGGGCATGGATGTGTGTGATGTCCTTAGGTTAGTTAGGTTTAAATAGTTCTAAGTTCTAGGGGACTGATGACCTCAGATGTTAAGTCCCATAGTGCTCAGAGCCATTTGAACCTTTTGTTATTTGGAGCTGAGCTATGCCAGGATCGGCAGAATATTTTTGAACCACATTCCAATAAGTACAGTCACGACACTCTCTGTATGCGGAAGCTGTTACCGATTTATGTAAAATGGTGTTCTGGGGTGGGTGGGGGGGGGTTGGGGGGGGGGGAAGGAAAGGTATTACTGATAACAGCTGTGTCGTGATATTTGGCCTACTTAACGGCGACGAGTGGACATGTTTACCGGACCAGGATTCGAGCCCAGGATCACCTGCTTACTGAGAAGGTGCCTTAATCACTGCGCCATCCGGAACACAGCGTTATCACAGCTGCGCTACCTCGACACGCCTCACGGCCGACCCACATTTCCACCGAGCGCCAACTATCCGCAGTTCGTGTCCATTTCCTCATCCTCGCTACTCTTAGATTACAACAGGAAGTCGGACGTACTTGTGCACCCACACTGAAAAAAAAAGGTTCAAATGGCTCTGAGCACTATGGTACTTAGCTGCTGAGGTCATCCGTCCCCTAAAACTTAGAACTATTTAAACCAAACTAACCTAAGGGCATCACACACATCCATGCCAGAGGCAGGATTTGGACCTGCGACCGTAGCGGTCGCGCGGTTCCAGACTGAAGCGCCTACAACCGCTCAGCCACCCCGGCCGGCCCCACACTGAAGAAGGCGGATCCATTGCCATCTATGCGAATGAGTTATATGAATGCGTGGTGCCTGTTCTGATGTAGTTAAGGGCAATATTACAGAAATTAAAGGGGTTGTAGATGAAGGTGAGACGAAGATACGGTACTGCGAGAAGAATTTGGCAGAGCACTGAAAGACTTAAGTCGAAGCAGTCACATGCGACATAAGGACAATGTTTGTTTTTGATTATTTTCTACTCAATTAACGATATAGTTGTTTTGTGTTCAAAGCATTAGGAAGTTACCAAGAGACATAAAGTATCGTAAAATACATGTAAAAACATCTGAATCAGACTGATTCAGTGACTTAAGTTGTAACTCATTCGTGACGAAATACTTAGGAATATGTCTGTACTGGCAGCTTATTCGCCTGAAAGCAAGCGATTATAAATACATTTCATACACGAGAAGCATATATTTCTGTTGTCTATTGTTATCATTGGCACTTTCATTCATATTTAAAAATGTTTTATAAAGTCCAATGATTCATCGTTTCTTGCGCTTTGCTCGACTTTCTATCACACGAATATTTTTGTAAATGTAATTACGTTTGCTTTAATAGCGAATGTGTCGAAGTCTCTTCCCGTTTGTGGGTCAGGTTTAGCAACAGTTGTGGAATTGGTTTCTTCTGTGTTGTGAAAGAGTTTCATTGCTTTTGACGATTAATTAGGGCGTCTCTATGGTTCACCCTGAAACTACAGTTGCGATGACTTATTTGATATGTTAAGTAAACGTTCCACATTCGGCTGAAAATGTAGTAGCGAGCAAAACGCTGCTTCGTTAGGTAGATATACGACGTCTTTCTGCAAAAGGCCAGGTCTTCTGGTATTCACTAGCAATTTTTTGTCATTAAAGAAAAACATTGTTCAGTAAACTGCTCTGCGTTACAAGAGAAACGTAATCAGACTGTCGAGTAATTCATCGTTTCGCATCTCCCAGCGTCCTTATGAAACTAAATAATCGCATAATTTTTAGTTATTACATACATATTATACATTTATTGCTATGGTAAAATCTATGTTACATATCAACATAAATGTTAGTATTCTCACTGCTCGATATCGTATTCAGAAGTGTCATGTGCTGATCGTTTGGGGTAATGCTATCGCTGAGTTAGCAAAAAAGAGACGGAGTGTTGGGACTGTTATGTTAGACTGTGATTAAACGTAATCAGATGTGTGTTCTAGGACACCAACCACGATTTTATGCTGGCGAATAAATATTTCCAGGCGATTTTCATTTTAGGGCCCTAAGGCTATGACCACACGAGACCACACGAGGCTATTTTTCACGTACGTTTAGATGGAATTTCACACCTACCATTGTCTGTTGGATGCGGCTGCCACACGATGCGTTTTCGCACGCTGCGCGCCCGCGGACTTCTGCCCTCACGCGACGCAATCCTCTGGGGTGCATTCGATTTGCGTTTTTTTCGCCCTGGGTGCTCGTCACACGTGCGGGAAACGCGCTTCGTTTTGATCGTCTGGGGAAGCGACCTTCCAGGAAGAACTGCGGTACAGAATCTGTTTCCTGAACAGCTGCGGAGTGCAGAGACTGGTAATTTACAGGAAGTCCACACCCACCACAGCAGTGCAGTTTTATGTGCCAACTAATTCCGCAGATGAAGAGATTGTTGTATGATGAGATAAAATAAACTATTCACATAGTTACGGGAGACGAAAACTGAATAGACATAAAGGACTGGAATACGATAGTAGGAAGAGGAAGGAATAGCAGGTGAATATGGACTGGGGGAAAGGAATGAAAGAGGAAGCTGCCTGGTAGAACTTTGCACAGCGCATGGTTTAATCATTGCTAACACTGGCTTTAAGAATGATGAGAGAAGGTTGTATTCCTTGAAGAGACCTGGAGACACCGGAAGGTTCAGATTGATTATATAATGGTAGGACAGAGATTTCGTAACCAGTTTCAAATCGAAAAACATTTCCAGGGGCAAATTATTGGTTATTATTAAAACTGGATAAGTGGCAAAATGGTAGGAAATGAAAGAGATGGGACCTAGGTAAACTGAAAGAAGCAGTGGCTGTTGAGAGTTCAGAGGGAGCATTAGGGAACGATTGACAAGAATGGGGGAAAGGAATACAATAGAGCAATGGAAAACTTTGAGAGATGAAATAGCGTAGGCAGCAGAGGATCAAATAGGTAAAAAGACGAGGCTTAGCAGAAATCCTTGGGTAACACAAGAGATAGTGAATTTAAATAATGAAAGGAGAAAAAAATAAAAATGCAGTAAATGAAGAAGCCGAAAGGGTGTATAAACCTTTAAAAAATTAAACTGACAGGAAGTGCAAAATGGCTAAGCAGGAATAACTAGAGGACAAATATAGTGATTTACAGGGTGACAATTATTGAACTATATGAGAAAAACGTAAATTAGTTGCAAACCACGGCGCGCAAACACTTTATTCAACATGTAAAGGTCACTACAGATATTCGGATTTAAGTTATGGCTTGTTCAACATACTTGCCACTATTGGCAATCAAGAAAAGGGAAATTCTGCATGACCCGCTGAACTGTCGGACCATCGGTGCTGTCGATGACCTCTTGAATGGCTGTTTTCAGCTCAGCAGTGGTTCTGTGATTATCACTGTACACTCTGCCTTTCATATAGTGCCACAAAAAGGGGGCGCGTGTGTCAGTGCTCCGCCAGACATCGAACACTCTCCTGCTTCGATGGGGTCGAGCTCCGTCTTGCATGAACCTCACCTTGTCGAAATCAGGGCCACTTTGGATAATGGAGATGAAATCATCTTCCAGAATGTTCATGTACGGTTCGGTAGTCAACGTGCCATTAAGGAATACCGCACCGATTGTTCCGTGACTGGAGATTGCACGCCACACAGTCACCCACCGAATGTGAAGAGACTTCTCGATCGCGAAACGTGGATTCTCAGTCTGCGCCAGTTTCGCTTATTGACGAACCTAATGAAAGTGTGCTGCGTCGCTAAACCAAACCAAATATACATCAAAGTCCTGTTCCTCAATTCTGTGGACAATAAATAGTGTTGTAGAAACACAACCGCTGTTCCATGGCCCTGGTGCTTAATGCCCGATGGGTTTGAACTTTGTGTGGGAACAGATGCAGGTCTTCAACAACAATTTGTCGCAGTGTCTCCCGGTTGATTCCTACCTGCTATGCAGCTCGTTTGATCGATTTCCTTTTGCTGGTTTGAAACACACCGCGTGTCTTCTCGATGTTTTCAGGCGTTTTCACCCTTTTTGGACGACCGACGTTGCCAACACTGTCATCTCGAACACTATCTGTTCTCTCAAACTTGATTGTTAGCAACTTTTCCGGTTGTATTCGGCTTGAACTCGATCATACACATCCTCTGAGCCGCAGCTGGGCTGTTACAGGGTGTTTCAAAAATGACCGGTATATTTGAAACGGCAATAAAAACTAAACGAGCAGCGATAGAAATACGCCGTTTGTTGCAATATGCTTGGGACAACAGTACATTTTCAGGCAGACAAACTTTCGAAATTACAGTAGTTACAATTTTCAACAACAGATGGCGCTGCGGTCTGGGAAACTCTATAGTACGATATTTTCCACATATCCACCATGCGTAGCAATAATATGGCGTAGTCTCTGAATAAAATTACCCGAAACCTTTGACAACGTGTCTGGCGGAATGGCTTCACATGCAGATGAGATGTACTGCTTCAGCTGTTCAATTGTTTCTGGATTCTGGCGGTACACCTGGTCTTTCAAGTGTCCCCACAGAAAGAAGTCACAGGGGTTCATGTCTGGCGAATAGGGAGGCCAATCCACGCCGCCTCCTGTATGTTTCGGATAGCCCAAAGCAATCACACGATCATCGAAATATTCATTCAGGAAATTAAAGACGTCGGCCGTGCGATGTGGCCGGGCACCATCTTGCATAAACCACGAGGTGTTCGCAGTGTCGTCTAAGGCAGTTTGTACCGCCACAAATTCACGAAGAATGTCCAGATAGCGTGATGCAGTAATCGTTTCGGATCTGAAAAATGGGCCAATGATTCCTTTGGAAAACGTGGCGGCCCAGACCAGTACTTTTTGAGGATGCAGGGCCGATGGGACTGCAACATGGGGCTTTTCGGTTCCCCATATGCGCCAGTTCTGTTTATTGACGAAGCCGTCCAGGTAAAAATAAGCTTCGTCAGTAAACCAAATGCTGCCCACATGCATATCGCCGTCATCAATCCTGTGCACTATATCGTTAGCGAATGTCTCTCGTGCAGCAATGGTAGCGGCGCTGAGGGGTTGCCGCGTTTGAATTTTGTATGGATAGAGGTGTAAACTCTGGCGCATGAGACGATACGTGGACGTTGGCGTCATTTGGACCGCAGCTGCAACACGGCGAACGGAAACCCGAGGCCGCTGTTGGATCACCTGCTGCACTAGCTGCGCGTTGCCCTCTGTGGTTGCCGTACGCGGTCGCCCTACCTTTCCAGCACGTTCATCCGTCACGTTCCCAGTCCGTTGAAATTTTTCAAACAGATCCTTTATTGTATCGCTTTTCGGTCCTTTGGTTACATTAAACCTCCGTTGAAAACTTCGTCTTGTTGCAACAACACTGTGTTCTAGGCGGTGGAATTCCAACACCAGAAAAATCCTCTGTTCTAAGGAATAAACCATGTTGTCTACAGCACACTTGCACGTTGTGAACAGCACACGCTTACAGCAGAAAGACGACGTACAGAATGGCGCACCCACAGACTGCGTTGTCTTCTATATCTTTCACATCACGTGCAGCGCCATCTGTTGTTGAAAATTGTAACTACTGTAATTTCGAAAGTTTGTCCGCCTGAAAATGTACTTTTGTCCCAAGCATATTGCAACAAACGGTGTATTTCTATCGCTGCTCGTTTAGTTTTTCAAATGGCTCTGAGCACTATGGGACTCAACTGCTGAGGTCATTAGTCCCCTAGAACTTAGAACTAGTTAAACCTAACTAACCTAAGGACATCACAAACATCCATGCCCGAGGCAGGATTCGAACCTGCGCCCGTAGCGGTCTTGCGGTTCCAGACTGCAGCGCCTTTAACCGCACGGCCACTTCGGCCGGCCGTTTAGTTTTTATTGTCGTTTCAAATATACCGGTCATTTTTGAAACACCCTGTATTACTCGCTTAGTAGGCTTTCACAAGCCCTATACGCTCAGGCACGCTGTACCGTGACGTTTTGGCGTGCAAATGGTAGACAACAACAATACTCGTGCGCATGCGCATACTTATTCGCATCATTCCCCGCAGCCAACCATGAACGTTCTAACGCAAACCGTTCAGAAGTTATGACGCTTTTATTTCATATAGTTGTCACCCTGTAGAAGCATGTTTGACCAGGGGAACGATAGATACTGCCCATAGGAAAATTAAAAAGGCCTGCGGAGAAAAGAGAAGCAGCTGCATGAATATCGCGATCTCAGATGGAAAACCAGTCTTAAGTAAAGAAAAGAAAACTGGAAGTAGTATGTAGAGCGTCTGCACAAGGAAGATGTAGTTAATGGCAATTTTATAGAAATCAAAGCGGACGTAGATGACGGTGAGATGGAGATACGATACTGCGAGAAGAATTTGACAGAGCACCGAAAGAGTTAAGTCGAAACAAGGCCTCGAGTGTAGGAAACATTTCGTTGGCACTACTGATAGCCTTTGGAGAGGCAGTCACGGCAAAACTCTTCCATCTGGTGAGCAAGATTAATGAGACACGCGAAACACCCTCATACTTCATTAACAATGTAATAATTCCGATTCTAAAGAGAGCAGGTGCTGAAGATTGTGAATATTATCGAACTATCTGTTTAATAAGCGAGGTTGCAAAACACTAACACGAATTCTTTACAGAAGAATGGAGAAACTGGTAGGAGCCGACCTCGGGAAAGACCAGTTTGGATTCTGTAGAAACGTAAGAACACGCGAGGCAAAACTGACCCTACGACAGATCCTACAAGATACATTAGAGAAAGGAAAATCAACGTTTATAGTTTTTGTAGACCTAGAGAAAGCTTTTGACAATGCTGGCTGGTATATTGTCTTTGAAATTCTGAGGGAAGTAGGGGTAAAATGCGGAGAGCAAAAGGCTATTTAAAACTTGTACAGAAACCAGCCGGCAGTCATAAGAATCGTAGGTTATGGAAGGGATACAGTGGCTGAGAATGGAGTGAGACAGGGCTGTAGCCTATCTCCTATGGTATTCAATCTGTACACTGAGCATGCAATGAAGGAAATAGAAATACGGAGTAGGAATTAAAGTTCAGTGTGAAGTAATAAAAACTTTGAGGTTTGCCGAAGATATGGTAACTCTGTCACAGACAGCAAAGGACTTTGAAGAGAATTTGAACAGAATGGACAGTGTCTTGAAAGGAGGATATAAGATGGACATCAGCAAAAGTAAAAGGAGAATAATGGAATTTAGTCGAATAAAATAAGGTGATGCTGGGTGAATTTGATTAAGAAACGAGACACTGACGGTGTGTTTTGCTGCCTGGGTAACAAAATAACTGATGATGGCTGAATTAGAGAGGATATAAAAGATAGACTGCAAATGACAAGACACGTGTTTCTGAAGAAGAGGAATTTAACATCGAATATAGATTTAAGTGTTAGGAAGTCTATTCTGAAAGTATTCTTATGTAGTATTGCCATGTATGGAAATGAAACGTGGACGAAAAACAGTTTAGACAAGAAAATAGATTTTTGAAATGTGGTGCTACAAAAGAATGCTGAAGACTAAATGGGTAGATCACGTAGCTAATGATGAGATACTGAATGGAATTGGCGAGCAAAGAAATATGTGGTACAACCTGACTAGAAGGAGAGATCAGTTAGTAGGGCTCATTCTGAGACACCATCGGGCCACCATTTTAGTAGTGGAGTTACGGGTTTAGGGTAAAAAGCGTAGAGGAAGACAAAGATATGAATACAGTAAACACATTCAGCAAGATGTAGGTTGCAGCAGTTACTCGGAGGTGAAGAGGCTTGCACAGAATAGAGTAGCACGGAGAGCTGCATCAAACCAGTCTCTTGACTGGAGAGCACAAAAACCACACTAATTACTGTACTTCGTATTGTGTAACACGTTTAGTGAACAATTAACACTCTCCACACATGTCTGCGCCATGTGTCGCCTCTGACTTGACAAGCCCGCTGGGGAAGAGTGTGTATAACTTTGTGAACAGTCTGTGTGAAGGTGTTACTTAAGACACAGCAGGATAGAGGGACTGTGGGCTCGGGAGCTTGCTGTTTGCAGACAGCCTCTACCATCCTCGCATTAATCTCATTGTAGCCGTCTTGTTTTACCTTATAAAATGTCAAAATAGAGCGTCTGGACAGTGAAGTAATGGTTACGGAAGCGTAGAAATACCCAGGCTGTACAACACACGGGACGAACAGTACAAAAACAGAGGTAAAAGGAGAGAATGGTGGCGAGCTGCTACAGCGGCCGTTTAGGGAGAAAAGTGAGTTGGAATGGACGCAAAACAAAAGTCAGATCTTGGTGGGCACTGACAGTAAATATTTTTAAACAGCGAACACTGAAGTCTATTCGCAAACAGTATGTCAAGAAGCCAATGGTTAGAAAAAAAAGGCAGCCTTCATTCGAGGATGTTAGCGAGACGTTCTTGACATTGTACGGGTTGTCGAGGGGAACAGAAGTAATCAACAAAATAATCTGGTTCAAATGGCTCTGAGCACTATGGGACTTAACATCTGAGGTCATCAGTCCCCTAGAACTTAGAACCACTAAGGACATCACACACATCCATGCCCAGACTGAAGCGCCTAGAACCGGCCAAACCGGCCGGCCAAAATATTCTCTTATACTTCTGTCGCTGTTAGTTAATTTTGTCCCATATGCAGTAATACTACCCCTTATGCATGTCAGTGTATCATCAGAACTGTAGCCGTCACTTTGTCTCACAAAACTGTGAATTGCACGACACGATTGCACGCGTAATAGCATTCGCCAGAGTAACATCGATTGGACGATGGAAATTCTCCATTTGTTAGATGAAATGCCAAATTACAGAACGCCGTGCTTGCGATAGCGTGTAGTTAAGGAATTTTTGTTTATTAATCAGATTTTTTGTGGGGTATGATCTCATTAAGTTGTCACTTTTGCAGAAGCCTGATCAGTCACAAACTTGTAACAGCTTTTCAGTCCACAAGGATCATCTGGAAGCGGGGTATCTAGCAAATTCAAAGGTTGATTGTAATATTTTTACCTAATTCATTTGCTTTGAATAAATTAGTCTCCTTGACGAGCAAATGCCTCTACTGCCATGAGTCTGAAACAATAACGGAACTGCAGAAAAACCCATGGCTGAACAACATACGGGACGAAATTACAAAAACAGATAAAAAGAGAATCGTGGCATTTTATCTGCTATTGTCATTAGTACAATAGAAAAGTACTTTTTATAACAGTAATATTCGCTGTCGTATCTCAGAGTTTAACTATTCTTACGTATTTCCCTTCTACAGGGTGTTTCAAAAATGACCGGTATATTTGAAACGGCAATAAAAACTAAACGAGCAGCGATAGAAATACACCGTTTGTTGCAATATGCTTGGGACAACAGTACATTTTCAGGCGGACAAACTTTCGAAATTACAGTAGTTACAAATTTCAACAACAGATGGCGCTGCAAGTGATGTGAAAGATATAGACGACAACGCAGTCTGTGGGTGCGCCATTCTGTACGTCGTCTTTCTGCTGTAAGCGTGTGCTGTTCACAACGTGCAAGTGTGCTGTGGACAACATGGTTTATTCCTTAGAACAGAGGATTTTTCTGGTGTTGGAATTCCACCGCCTAGAACACAGTGTTGTTGCAACAAGACCAAGTTTTCAACGGAGGTTTAATGTAACCAAAGGACCGAAAAGCGATACAATAAAGGATCTGTTTGCAAAATTTCAACGGACTGGGAACGTGACGGATGAACGTGCTGGAAAGGTAGGGCGACCGCGTACGGCAACCACAGAGGGCAACGCGCAGCTAGTGCAGCAGGTGATCCAACAGCGGCCTCGGGTTTCCGTTCGCCGTGTTGCAGTTGCGGTCCAAATGACGCCAACGTCCACGTATCGTCTCATGCGCCAGAGTTTACACCTCTATCCATACAAAATTCAAACGCGGCAACCCCTCAGCGCCGGCCGAAGTGGCCGTGCGGTTAAAGGCGCTGCAGTCTGGAACCGCATGACCGCTACGGTCGCAGGTTCGAATCCTGCCGCGGGCATGGATGTTTGTGATGTCCTAAGGTTAGTTAGGTTTAACTAGTTCTAAGTTCTAGGGGACTAATGACCTCAGCAGTTGAGTCCCATAGTGCTCAGAGCCATTTGAACCAACCCCTCAGCGCCGCTACCATTGCTGCACGAGAGACATTCGCTAACGATATAGTGCACAGGATTGATGACGGCGATATGCATGTGGGCAGCATTTGGTTTACTGACGAAGCTTATTTTTACCTGGACGGCTTCGTCAATAAACAGAACTGGCGCATATGGGGAACCGAAAAGCCCCATGTTGCAGTCCCATCGTCCCTGCATCCTCAAAAAGTACTGGTCTGGGCCGCCATTTCTTCCAAAGGAATCATTGGCCCATTTTTCAGATCCGAAACGATTACTGCATCACGCTATCTGGACATTCTTCGTGAATTTGTGGCGGTACAAACTGCCTTAGACGACACTGCGAACACCTCGTGGTTTATGCAAGATGGTGCCCGGCCACATCGCACGGCCGACGTCTTTAATTTCCGGAATGAATATTTCGATGATCGTGTGATTGCTTTGGGCTATCCGAAACATACAGGAGGCGGCGTGGATTGGCCTCCCTATTCGCCAGACATGAACCCCTGCGACTTCTTTCTGTGGGGACACGTGAAAGACCAGGTGTACCGCCAGAATCCAGAAACAATTGAACAGCTGAAGCAGTACATCTCATATTCATGTGAAGCCATTCCGCCAGACACGTTGTCAAAGGTTTCGGGTAATTTCATTCAGAGACTACGCCATATTATTGCCACGCATGGTGGATATGTGGAAAATATGGTACTATAGAGTTTCCCAGACCGAAGCGCCATCTGTTGTTGACAATTGTAACTACTGTAATTTCGAAAGTTTGTCTGCCTGAAAATGTACTGTTGTCCCAAGCATATTGCAACAAACGGTGTATTTCTATCGCTGCTCGTTTAGTTTTTATTGCCGTTTCAAATATACCGGTCATGTTTGAAACACCATGTATGAATCCCACGCAGTGAGGGAAGTTTGCTGTTTTCTATTACTGGCCGCTGATATTGTGCCACTCTTCTGTGGCGTTGGTTTTGTATATTCCTCTTTTAGCACCTGCCATATGAATTTGTATAATGCCAGCGATTGTAGATCGGCCGAGAAGACACTCGAAATGTAGAGAACGCATCGAATTCAGTCCCTAGAAACCTGTAAAATTTGATTTGATCTCTCAGAAATGGTTGGTGAAAGTCTGCGGATTTTCTTTTTATTTATATTTTGCACGACCCTGTTCGGGAGATTCTTTTCATTTTCAAGTGCGTTTTTTGTGAGCTATAACATTTATTCGCGAAGTTTCCCATGTGTGAGGCGCTATACTGTTCTGTTGTCTCTACTGTAATGTATAAAAACACGTGAAAGTTTCAATTAAGTGTCGACCTATATATATAGAGTTAGTGGTGAAATTCTATATAATGATCGATCATTAATGAAAAATTGTACGTGTTTTTATAGATCATACAGTGCCTGAGGATAACGACGTATTCGCAATGCAACGATGGCATTCTTGTTTAGTGAAATTCTGCTCGTAGTTGATAGTAAGAATAAGTGGGCACTCGTAAACGTTACCGCAGCTTGCATCTACGGGATTTCCTTGGGCTTCTTGCTGCGTGAGAAACGCGCCCTTGCGGCCAACACTGACAGAGCCAAGCGTGTAGCGTGAATTTCAGCGTAAACGTGCGTGAAAATCACGCTCGTGTGGCCGTAGCCTAATAGCGGTAGCTCATCCAATTCAAATTTTATAAAAACTTGACCTTAGATCTCAGGTTGCAAACTTTATTGAAACTTTTGTCAGAAAAGGGATACGTGGCTCTATTAATATTGTCTGCCATGTCCAAACATGAAAAGCAAAGGTCTCAATACCCTTTATTGGAGCACGCCGGAAGTTTCTTCTACGTCTTTCGAAGACTCCGCATCCCCATCAAAGATACGAGTAACATGCTGTGTCCTCACTACCAAGAAACGCTGAGTCCAGTCTCAAATGTGATTTCAGTCTTCCTTGAAACGGCGCATTGACGTGTATTTCATAGTGAGCAGAATGCTGGAGTAAGGAACTGCAACTAACGCTACTCCGGTGGTTGTGCTAAACCGCTAGAAGGCATTCGAAAACCTCTAAAATTTTCCGTACTGAATGTACTGAAGTTTTGTACTGATTTGAGCAACAATGAAGAAGGTATGAATAATACAATTTACGTTACCATAGCACTCTGCAAGTAAATTAATCATCACACCCGATTGCAGAATGCTGTTTTCGTCTCCCTGCGGGGAACCAGTGCTTTACCTCTGCCATTTTGAGTGGTGGGAGTCCAGAAAGCAGGTTGAATTTACAATTAAAACAATGTAATGAAATGAATACCCTTAGCTGAATACAGGAGTCGATACATGTCAACGGGGACAGTTGAAAATGTGTGCTCCGATAGGGACTCGAACCTGGGATCTCCTGCTCACATGGCATACGCTCTATCCAACTCTTTTTTTTTTTTTTTTTTTTTAATATCATTTTGTTCACTTTTGTTCGTTGCATCTGCTCGGGGCGGACGTCGTAATACAGCCGTTTAGGTTCGTTGTTGATCGATTAACTCAGTTTTTTTATTACAGAGAGCTGCTAACCCTCTGACCGAACACGAGAGAAAATCCCTGACCCTATCCAACTGAGCCACCGAAGACACACAGAACAGTGCGCCCGCAGGGACTTATCTCTGGCACGCCTTCCGTGAGACCCACATTCCCAACTTATTGTCCCGCACTACATTGGTGGTGCCCCTGCCCATTACACGCGTTACTAGCGGCTGTGCCGATTCCCGTAAAAGTTCGAGCAATGTGCGTGCATCCGTACACTAGATGGTCAAATGGGCGGTGAGCCTTAACTATGTATATACCAAGATGGTATCTGTTCTTTTTGGACATGTCCGAAAGAACAGATACCATTTTCATATATATACAGGGTGGTGGTGGGGGGGTCCATTGATAGTGACCGGGCCAAATATCTCACGAAATAAGCATCAAACGAAAAAACTACAAAGAACGAAACTCGTCTAGCTTGAGGGGGGAAACCAGATGGCGCTATGGTTGCGCCGCTGGATGGCGCTGCAATAGGTCAAACGGAGATCAACTGCGCTTTTTTAAATAGAAACCGCATTTTTATTACATATTCGTGTAGTACGTAAAGAAATATGAATGTTTTAGCTGGACCACTTTTCTCGCTTTGTGATAGATGGCGCTGTAATAGTCACAAACTATAAGTACGTGGTATCACATAACATTCCGCCAGTGCGGTCGGTATTTGCTTCGTGATAAATTACCCGTGTTAAAATGAACCGTTTACCAATTGCGGAAAAGGCCGATATCGTGTTGATGTATGGCTATTGTGATCAAAATGCCCAACGGGCGTGTGCTATGTATGCTGCTCGGTATCCTGGACGACATCATCCAAGTGTCCGGACCGTTCGCCGTATAGTTACGTTATTTAAGGAACAAGAAGTGTTCAGCCACATGTGAAACGTCAACCCTAAATGATGATGCCCAAGTAGGTGTTTTAGCTGCTGTCGCGCATAATCCGCACATCAGTAGCAGACAAATTGCACGAGAATCGGGAATCTGAAAAACGTCGGTGTTGAGAATGCTACAACATCGATTGCACCCGTGCCATATTTCTATGCACCAGGAAATGCATGGCGACGAGTTTGAACGTCGTGTACAGTTCTGCCACTGGGCATAAGAGAAATTACGGGACGATGACAGATGTTTTGCACGCGTTCTATTTAGCGACGGAGCGTCATTCACCAACAGCGGTAACGTAAACTGGCATAATATGCACTATTGGGCAACCGAAAATCCACGATGGCTGCGGCAAGTGGAACTTCAGCGACCTTGGAGGGTTAATGTATGTTGTGGCATTCTGGGAGGAAGGATAATTGGCCCCCATTTTATCGATGGCAGTCTAAATGGTGCAATGTATGCTGATTTCCTACGTAATGTTCTACCGATGTTACTACAAGGTGTTTCACTGCATGGCAGAATGGCGACGTACTTCCAACATGATGGATGTCCGGCACGTAGCTCGTGTGTGGTTGAAGCGGTACTGAATAGCATATTTCATGACAGGTTCATTGGTCGGCGAAGCACCATACCAAGGCCCGCACGTTCAACGGATCTGACGTCCCCGGATTTCTTTCTGTGGGGAAAGTTGAAGGATATTTGCTATCGTGATCCACCGACAACGCCTGACAACATGCGTCAGCGCATTGTCAATGCATGTGCGAACATTACGGAAGGCGAACTAGTTACTCGCTGTTGAGAGGAATGTCGTTACACGTATTGCCAAATGCATTGAGGTTGACGCACATCATTTTGAGCATTTATTGGATTAATGTGGCATTTACAGGTAATCACGCTGTAACAGCATGCGCTCTCATAAATGATAAGTTGACAAAGGTACGTGTATTCCCTCGGAACAACCGAAATAAAATGTTCAAACGCACCTACGTTCTGTATTTTAATTTAAAAAACCTACCTGTTGCCAACTGTTCGTCTAAAATTGTGAGCCGTATGTTTGTGACTATTACAGCGCCATCTATCACAAAGCGAAAAAAGTGGTCCAACTAAAACATTCATATTTCTTTACGTACTACACGAACATGTAATAAAAAATGGGGGTTCCTATTTTTAAAAAAACGCAGTTGATATCCGTTTGACCTATGGCAGCGCCATCTAGAGGGCCAACCATAGCGCCATCTGGTTTCCCCCTTCAAGCTAGACAAGTTTCGTTCTTTATAGTTTTTTTTTTTTTTCGTTTGACGCTTATTTCGTGAGGTATTTGACCCGGTCACGATCAATGATCCACCCTGTATATAAAGAACGCAGGTGACACAGGGTCTCAGCCTTGTCACCCTGCGGGAACTGCGGGCGTCCTCTGGCACCGCCACCGTGGCGTGCTTTCGCCGCCGCCGCTGCTGCTGCTGTTGTTGTTGACCCCCAGCCGCCCTCTGCCCTCTCACGCCGCTGCCTCCATCACTTCCACCCCTCGCCACGCGACAGGCCGCCCCGGAAGCAGGCAGCCTGTCAGTCACAGCCACGCGATCGATAGCGCAGACTCGGTTAATTACGCCGTGATAAAGAGTCCCTGCTGCTCGCACAATTCTTTATGAAAACTGCCACCTGGTGTTTATATGAAAGCTCAATGAAATGCGCAGAAAAACGACTCAGCAAGTGACTAGCACGCAAAATTTAGATCTGTGGAGCTTGAAGTGAGATGTGTGGATACAGCTGTTACATCTCGCTTTTTACATACGATTTACAAGCATATATAACGTGAAAAAAGCTACAGAATGCAATCAACCTAACATTGATTCACATTACATAGCGTCAACACTGGTTACTTTATAAGTCTGAGGCTTTAAAAGACTCTCTACGACAAAAACGACCGGTAAACCTATCATTGGCTGAGCCATTATCAAAGCCTGCCTGAAGATCGTAACGAGACATCCTCCTCTAGCATTACTTCTCCTCAACGGTAGTTACCGAAACGAGCATTATTTTTCGAAATTTGAACAGGTCAGTATTATCTCAGCTGCTTGTCTTAAAACTTTCTTATAATTTTATACACAGTGTGTTATACTTCAAGCTAAAATTAATGAGAAAGGAATTACTTTATCAGACTTCAAGAAGAATATAATAATTCCAATCCCAAGGAAAGCAGGTGTTGACAGATGTGAATATTACCGAACCATCAGTTTAATAAGCCACAGCTGAAAAATCCTAACACAAATCCCTTACAGACGAATGGAAAAACTGGTAGAAGCCGACCTCGGCGAAATCAGTTTGGATTCCGTAGAAATGGCACACATGAGGCAATACTGACCCTACGACTTATCTTAGAAGATAGATTAAGGAAAGGCAAACCTACGTTTATAGCATTTGCAGACTTTGAGAAAGCTTTTGACAATGTTGACTGGAATACTCTCTTTCAAATTCTGAAGGTGGCAGGGGTAAAATACAGGGAGCGAAAGGCTATTTACAATTCGTACGGAAACCAGATGGCAGTTATAAGAGTCGAGGGGCATGACAGGGAAGCAGTGGTTGGGAAGGGAGTGAGACAGGGTTGTAACTACCCCGATGTTATTCAATCCGTAAAAGATAAATTTGGAGTAGGAATTAAAATCCACGGAGAACAAATAAAAACTTTGCGGTTGTCGTGTTTCCAAGTTACTGCTATGTTAGTGACAATTTGTGAACAGTGACCAAGAGAGCCACGGAAATGGTAACACCGCAACACATCACAACGAGACTGCCACGCCAGAAGAACAAAGTGAGTGACCATTACAAAACAGTTTCGCGCGAACATCAGTCAAGCTTCCAAAGTGACATCGTCTCTTACTAAGTTTTCTCTTCTTCCACAGGATGACCACAGAATTTAAAAAAAGACTATGTAACATCAGTATGACCTTATTGTAAAGTTGTTTTGTAATGCCATTTAGCTTGAAGATAAGGTTTAACCCTCGAAACATATCGCTAAATAAATAATACAATGGTTGACAAATTTTGTGACTGGTAGCGTCAATTTAAAAAAAAACCCTTACAGTGAAAATTTTACGAGTAAAAATTATCGCTTTTTTAACAGACTATATAAAAACGAAAAATTTCATCGCTGCTGCTACGGCTAACAGACATTTGGGTTTTTTACTCGGTTATTATAAAGAGATGAAAAACACGTGTTGCAAGCGAGATCAAATAAATAGCGAAAAATACCTGTTACTCAGAACTAAAATCTCGGTATCGGTTTTAATCGGCCGAATTTTCCCGTCCGTAAGCACATGTCGTTCACCCCCTGTTATGTATGATAGGCAGTGGTGCACCACAGTTGCTTCGGCGCCGGTTTTGGATAGCACCATTATACCATCCATAGTTTACTTTAACTAACGCGGCACGCGAACTGTTTACAAACTTAGCCATTTTGGAAATGCTTCCATCCTTGGCCCGAATGCCAATCATAATGGCCTTTTGGACGTCAGATAAATAGCTCCGTTTCCGCATTACGACAACGTCTGCCGTTTTCCGCGTTCCTCCACCCCCCCTCCCCCCCCACTCTTCCTCCTTACACACTTTATATACCCTCCACCACTAGTGCTGCCACATTATGCCTGTGAGTGGATATTCTACATCTACATCTACATGGACAGTCTGCAAATTACATTTAAGTGCCTGACAGAGGGTTCATCGAACCACCTTCATAATTCTCTATTATTCCAATCTCGTATGGCGCGCGGAAAGAATGAAAACCTATATATTTCCGTACGAGCTCTGATTTCCTTTATTTTACCGTGGTGACCCTTCCCTCCTTCATAGGTCGGTGTCAACAAAATATTTTGGCATTCGGAGGAGAAAGTTGGTGGTTGGAATTTCGTGAGAAGATTCCGTCGCAACGAAGAACGCCTTTCTTTAGATTTCCAGCTCAAATCCTGTATCATTTCTGTGACACTCTCTCCCATATTTCGCGATAATACAAAACGTGCTGCCTTTCTTTGAACTTTTTCCACGTACTCCGTCAGTCCTATCTGGTAAGCATCCCACACCGCACAGAAGTATTCAAAAAGAGGACGGACGAGCGTAGTGTAGGCAGTCTTCTTAGTAGGTCTGTTACATTTTGTAAGTGTCCTGCCAATAAAACGCAGTCTTTGGTTAGCCTTCCCCACAACGTATTCTATGTGTTCCTTCCAATTTAATTTGTTCGTAATCGTAGTACCTAGGTATTTAGTTGAATTTACGGCTTGTAGATTGGACTGATCTATCGTGTAACTGAAGTTTAACGAGTTCCTTTTAGCACTCGCGTGGATGACCTCACGCTTTTCGTTATTTAGGGTCAACTGCCACTTTTCACACCATTCCGATATTTATTCTAAATCGTTCTGCAGTTTGTTTTGATGTTCTGATGAGTTTATTAGTCAATAAAACGATATCGTCATCTGCAAACAACTGTAAACGGCTGCTCAGATTGTCTCCCAAATCGTTTACATAGATAAGCAACAGCAAAGAGCCTATAACACTACCTTGGGGAACACCAGAAATCGCTTCTGTTTTACTCGATGACTTTCCGTGAATTACTACGAACTGTGACCTCTCTGACAGGAAATCACAAGTCCAGTCACATAACTGAGACAATATTCCATAAGCACGCAATTTCACTACGAGCTGCTTGTTTGGTACAGTGTCAAAAGCCTTCCGGAAATCAAGAAATACGGAATCGATCTGAAATCCCTTGTCAATAGCCCTTAACACTTCATATGAATGAAGAGCTAGTTGTATTTTAAAGGAACGATGTTTTATAAACCCATGTTGACTGTGTGTCAATAGACTGTTTTCTTGGAGGTAATTCGTAATGTTCGAACACAATATATGTTCTAAAATCCTGCTGCATATCGACCTTAACGATATGGGCCTGTAATTTAGTGGATTACTCCTACTACCTTTCTTGAATATTGGTGTGACATGTGCAAGTTTGCAGTCTTTGGGTACGGATCTTTTGTCGAGCGAACGGTTGTATATGAATGTTAAGTATGGAGCTAATGCATCAGCATACTCTGAAAGGAAGCTAACTGGTATACAGTCTGGACCAGGAGACTTGCTTTTAATAAGTCATTTACGTTGCTTCACTACTCCGAGGATATATACTTCTACGTTATTCATGTTGGCAGCTGTTCTCGATTAGAATTCTGGAATATTTACTTCGTCTTGTTTTGTAAAGGCATTTCGGAAGGCTGTGTTTAGTAACTCTGCTTTGGTAGCACTGTCTTCGATAGTATCTCCATTGCTATCGCGCAGAGAGGGCATTGAGTGTTTCTTGCCGCTAACATACATCACATACGACCAGAATCTCTTTGGATTTTCTGCCACGTGACGAGACAAAGTTTCGTTGTGGAAACTGTTATAGGCATCTCACACTGAATACTGACGTCGAACATAGGCGGTGGTCACATTAATGTGACTGGAAGATGTAAATATAAATATACTGGAGTTGTAGATATGACGATCTACGGGGGAGGGTGTTTCGACTTTTGTAAACAAAACGTCAAATTACAGGAAGACGTTAGCATAGTGTGACGGGCGCCGGTAGCCAAGGTCTGTGGGCGACTGCGCGAGGCGAGCGGAGCCTCCACCTGCCCCTTAATGGCCAGCCTGAAACCCGGTTAGCGCGCGCAAATTGGCCGCGGGAACAGCTCTGCTCCGGTCACCTCACTTCTCCCCGGACAGGTCGCGACTGGCGGCTGGGGCGACGAGTCCCGCGGGATCACGCAGTCATATGACTAGGCAGCCACCAGTGTCCAAGCTGCTGCCGTGAAACGGCAACTAGCAGGTCGTTAGTCACGCCTGTACGCCTCTACTCCAGAACACGGAATGTGTGCCGCTGTGGTCACGTAACTGACAAGTAGGTCGCTAAACAACACCGAGGCGCTGTGCTACTGTGCTGCGAAAGCTGCAGGTGTCAGTGGCAGGTGTAGGAATGGGCTTGCTGGCACGACTGGATGCCGCCCATCCCGTTTTCCTTCCCTGAGTCAGGCGGTGATCAAAGGTGGAGCGAGAGGGAGAGGGGAGGAAGAGGGAAAGAGGGAGGGAGGAGGGGCGTCATGAGTGTCACGAGCCATCCCAAAAAGACAAAAACACTGTACTCGCCACAGATGTAAACAAATCATTATGATTGTGTTGAAACTTTTTGTTTACGGGGTGTACAAATTCTAGGGATTTATCGATGAGAGGATAGGGAACAAAAAAAAAGAGGTGTAATGGTTTCCATGATAAAGACGTATTATTCACTCATACACTGTTGCAGAGACTGCGGTCTAATACGAGCTATACCATCAACATCTACATCTACATCCATACTTCGCAAGCCACCTGACGGTGTGTGGCGGAGGGTACCTTGAGTACCTCTATCGGTTCTCTCTTCTATTCCAGTCTCGTAAGGTTCGTGGAAAGAAAGATTGTCGGTATGCCTCTGTGTGGGCTCTAATCTCTCTGATTTTATCCTTATGGTATCTTTGCGAGATATACGTAGCGGGGAGCTATGTACTGCTTGACTCCTCGGTAAAGGTATGTTCTCGAAACTTCAACAAAAGCCCGTACCGAGCTACTGAGCGTCTCTCTTGCAGAGTCTTCGACTGCAGTTTATCTATCATCTCCGTAACTCATTCGCGATTACTAAATGATGCTGTAACGAAGCGCGCTGCTCTCCGTTGGATCTTTTCTATCTCTTCTATCAACCTTACCTGGTACGGATCTCACACCGGGGAGCAGTATTCAAGCAGTGGGCGAACAAGTGTGCTGTAACCTACTTCCATTGTTTTCGGACTGCATTTCCTTAGGATTCTTCCAGTGAATCTCAGTCCGGCATCTGCTTTACCGACGATTAATTTTATATAGTCATTTCATTTTATATTACTCCTAATGCCTACTCCCAGATAATTTATTGAATTAACTGCTTCCAGTTGCTGACCTGCTATATTGTAGCTAAATAATAAAGGATCTTTCTTTCTATGTATTCGCAGAACACTACACTTGTCTACATTGAGATTTAATTGCCATTTCCTGCACCATGCGTCAATTCTTTGCAGATCCTCCTGCATTTCAGTACAATTTTCCGTTGTTACAACCTCTCGATATACTACAGCAACATCCGCAAAATGCCTCAGTGAACTTCCGATGTTATCCACAAGGTCATTTATATATATTGTGAATAGCAACAGTCCTCCGACACTCTCCTGCTGCACACCTGAAATCACTCTTACTTCGGAAGACTTCTCTACACTGAGAATAACATGCTGCGTTGTGTTATCTAGGAACTCTTCAATCCAGTCACGCAATTGGTCTGATAGTCCATATGCTCTTAGTTTGTTCTTTAAATGACTGGGGGGAACTGTACCAAACGCCTTGCAGCCACAGGTACAGTGCATGTCGCAAATGGTTTCCATGTGCCTCAACGCATGATTCTACGCGTCGTATCATGTTCTGTCTCTCACCTTCACATCGGCCAGGTTGCTCCGAACAGTGTCAAAGGCAACATGACTAGGCTGCCACAGTGTCTCTACATCTAGAATGGGCTGTGCATGCAAGATACTTTTGAGATGGTCCCATAACCAGAAATCGCACGGTTTGAGATCCGATAAACGAGCAGGCCATTTAACTGGTCCCCCTTGTCCGCCCTATCGTCCAGGAAAGACACTACCGAGAAGCCTCCAGACGTTAACGGAGAAGTGGGCTGCACCACCATCATGTAGCAGCCACATAACCCTTCGAATCATCAATGGCACTGCTTCCAGCGGTGGAGGCAAAGCTACCCGGAGGAAACGCCTATAGTTCCGGCATGTTAGGCGACATGGAAGAAAGACTGGTCCCAAAATAGGTTCGCCAATTATGCTCGCCCTCACATTCCGGCTGCACCGATGCTGATGGGGGTTGTGCATACTATCCAGCAGATGTCTGTTATGAAAGCTGAAGATAGCACTCCGCTTAAAGGTGGCCTCATCTGTGAATAGGATGGATGACACTAATCCCAGAATCGTGGATGGCCGCGAGGGATTAGCCGAGCGGTCTAATGCGCTACAGTCATGGACTGTGCAGCTGGTCCCGGCGGAGGTTGGAGTCCTCCCTCGGGCATGGGTGTGTGTGTTTCTCCTTAGAGTGATTTAGGTTAAGTAGTGTGTAAGCTTAGGGACTCATGACCTTAGCAGTTAAGTCCCATAAGATTTCATACACACAATCGTGGTTGCCTGTTGAAGAAACTAATGACAAAATGCTCCCGATGTGGAAAGACTGTAGCTAGTAGGCCCTGCTCACGCCGTAAGTGATAAGGATAGTAACAAATGTCATGGAGAATGTTCCACACTGTCGTCTGGCTTACCCTGTACTGGCGAACAAACTGCCTGGTACTGACACGACGGTCGCTTTCCACAGTGTTAATCACATGTTCCTCCAAATCTGGTGTCCGAAGATTCCGGGTACGTCCTTCATGATTTCCTGCTCCGGCGAAACACTGTTGCAAACATTGAATGTTGTGATCGGCGGAGATATGTCTCCTGATATAACCTTTTTGCCCGCCGCCCGTTGCCATTGTGTACAACCCTGTATCACATCTACTACAAGTTGACATCAACAAGAGAAGTGATTCGGACACCACATTACCAATTACTATGCCAAGAGAGGGCGCTAGGGCATAACGTATGATGAACAGTACCACCCTCTAGGAGGAAACCATGCATACCTTGACTATGGCTGCATGCTACACCGCGTATTAGATCGCAGTCTCTGTAGCAAATTATGATTGTATAAATGCTCCCTAGCATGGAAATAATGCATATCCGCATATAAGCTCATTAGATCTTTTTTGTTCTCTATCCCTCATCGATCAATCCCTATGGTTTGTACACGGTAGAAAAAATCACCATGTATTTTATTTTTATTGTTGTTAAAATTATAAGAAAAGAATGCACTTCATGAACAACTGTTGTCAACGGATTGAAATTTCATCGGAGTGAAAAAGATCATAAACGGTTTCATTTCCAAGAGAAGGAATAGAAGAGAGACTAATAGCTATAGAGGCGTTAGCGTGAACTGCACGAAGAGCCGCTTATTTGACAAATTATGTATGAGAAAATAAGGCAGAATGTTGGCCAATACACAGGGGAAGTCCAAACTGGGTACAGACGCAAAAGATCCTGTACAGATAACTTTTTCAGTTTGAATCAGGTAGTGGAGTTATTTATAGCACTAGGCACGAAGTTGCACACTGCCTTTTTTGATTTAGCAAAACCGTATGATAAGATTCCTAGAACAAAACTTTGGGAAGCTTTGAAAGGTATGGACATGCATGGCCATCTTTCACATATTATTATTACACTGTAGAGAGTTAATAAGGTACAGATTAAAAGAAAGAGTTATCAGAATCTATTAACGTCAGAAAACGGCTGAGATAAGGTTGCAATGTGTCAGCCATCTTCTTCACTTCATATGTGCCTCTCTGAAGATGGAAGACCAAGTGTGGAGGAATGGAAACCTTTCTAAATGATGGAAAGAAGTTGTTAACTTTTCTGATGATCAAGCCGTTCTAGCACAAGATGAATACGATCTTGAGTTCACGATACCACATTTATTTCAGGAATGTGGAAAATAAGGATTACATATGACTATAACAAATACTGCCTTGGCAGGGAACAGTGACACTAAATTTTAAACCCGCCGGGTTAGCCGAGCGCGCTAACCCGCTGCTTCCTGGACTCGGGTGGGTGCGCCGGCCCCGGATCGAATCCTCCCGGCGGATTAACGACGAGGATATGGCTTTTAGTCGGTTTTCCACATCCCTCTAGGTGAATACCGGGCTGGTCCCCACGTCCCGCCTCAGTTACACAGCTTGCAGACATCTGAACACTTTCGCACTATTCCATGGATTACACTAGTCGCAGACAGTTAGGGTACACTAATTCCTCCCCGGGGGCTACGGGGTGGCGGCAGGAAGGGCATCCGGCCACCTCTTAAACTAACATTGCCACATCCGATTAACCATGCCGAACCTGCGTATCCGCGGGAAAAACGACACAAGCAAAACAAAAGAAACCAGAAGAAAATGACACTAGATTTGAAGAACACATCAATGGCAAAGCAGCTGTGAGAGAGTAGGAAAATTTAAATATCTAGCCGCATGTATTTGGAAAACTGGAATGGGTAATTCAGAAATAAGATGGCGTACTTAATAGATCAAAGCAGAAAAGTAGTAGGTGTATCAATTCTTTTCGGTGGGAGAAGAAAATTTCTAACAACTTTAAGAAAATATTGGATAGGCTAATGGTTGAATCTGTCCTATGCTGTGGATCAAAAGTACCTATTTTAAATGTTGGCCTCAAAGGGAGATAGCTGCGGAAATGCATTATATATGAAGGCGTTCCAGAACATCAATAATCGACAGAAAAACTAATGATGAAATAAGAGCTAGAATTAGGAAAAAAAACAGTGATAGACCTGAAACAAAATCGTTAAAGTGGTACGGACATTTGTTGAGAATGCCAGTTCATTGGTGTTCAAAGAAAATTTTTGATCGAAACCACATGGCAAATGTGGCACACAACAACGTTCTAACTAAGACGACATCAGAGAAATAATAGAGCATCGCGGTGTACGCAGAGAGAACAGAGGTTTAACGAAAGATAACAGGAATGCAGTTTAATAATAATATAATCATAGGCACCTGTTGCACATTTAAAGTCGATGTAGTGGTAAGTTACAATTTGAGTGGCGGGGGGGGGGGAGGGGGGGCTAGACAGCGACTGGCTGTAAACCCACCCACAGAACCGAACGCTACATCCTCCCTTGAATGCTGCAGATTCATTGGAAGAATCTTCAGGGTGTGCAGTTTTCCAACGATAGATGTAGCTTACAAAATCCTCGTTCGACTAATACTTGAATATTGCTCGTCATTCTGGAATCTCTACCAGGTGGGAATGATAGAAGAAACAGAGAAGTCGAAAAAATTGTAGCGCTTATCGTCACCGCTTCATTCACTGAGCGCGAAAGCTTCATTGAGGTGCTCACCGACCTCCAATGGCAGACACTACACGAGAGGCGTTGTGCATATTGTGTGGTTTACTGTTAAAGTTCCGAGAGCGTACTTTCCTCGAAAAGCCTGCCAATATATTGCGTCCTTCTATGAGTAAATAGCGAACAGACAATGAAAGTAAAATTAAAGAGATTCGAGCTTCAACGGAGGCTTACCGGCAATAGTTGCTCCCGCGGGCAATTCGCGAGTGGAACAGGAAATGATGGAAAGCACATTGGTAAAAAAAGTACCCTCCACCATACACCATCAGGTGGGTTGAGAAATATAGATCGAAAGGCAACTGATTCTATACACATTTCGCAGAGTATCTTCAGTGCTAGGCAGTTGTTTGTCTCAAGCAACCTGGTAACCTTCTAGCTGTCTCCCAAGATACAATATCACTGGGTGGAGAATCTACCAGAACTTTGACGTGATCTAATCAACAGCAAAGCTTGGTGGCAGGATCGGTTAGCGAAGGCTTCGTGGTTGGCGGACAAAGGGACTCTGTCGTCTGGACACAGTTTTCCCTCTTGCTGCTATGTGGACATACCGATCTGTTTCAGGACATGAAAAGAAAGCCGATGTCAATCTCTTATGAATTCTATGAAAGACACAATAATGTTAATTAGTATACTTCGATATTTTTGGAAACCACTGTATAAACTCGTGTATCAACATTCGTCACAGACTGTAATACCGCCACACATTAGACAAGCATAATCAACGACCAATCATGCGGAAACGTGTATCAGCTCCTCGAAAGAAAAAAAAAATTATTCCAGGATTAACTTTCGTTATTGGACGTCACTAGCACACCCAAAAAATCCTCCTCATTACAGTTCAGATTAATGTAACGTACGTGTAACTATAATGCAACTGATAATGGCAGCTTGCCGAAGAAACGCGTCGTGCTAATAAATATTAATAAAAAGTGATTGAGGCAGTAAAAATAATTAAATAAACATTATTAAAACCGAACGTCTGGGATACTGTATCTGTTATCACTATTGTTAATATTATTATTACGTGCTGGTAGTGTACTGTGCTTGAAGACTCTAATCTAGCCACTTGTAATAAATGCATAAATAAACTGTCATCGATAATAAGTGAGTGTAATTACAAAATTGATTATGAACTATAACGGTATAAAAGTATGACATTTCAGTTCGGCATAGGAGTGTGCAGAAATGTGAGCCGTCCAGATGCGTTAAAACAGTGCTCCGCCATTGCCAATGCCAGGCGGAGGTCCTGTTTCGAGTCATCCTCCAGCAGACAACTTAACTCGTCAGAAATGATAGACATAGTATGCTTGTAGGTACTTACAAAGACCCATCGTACAGACGATATAAGAGGCAGGAGACAGTAGTCGGCCAAGCATGCAGGAAGCCATTAAGACACGCACCTGGAAACAAAAGACATTGATAAACTGTTGGTGGATTAACTGGGTTGTTGTGCAACTTACAATGAAAAATAGATTAAATGCGAACACACGGTTGTTTAAAATTTGTTGGTACTAATCCCGCAAGTAAGCTGTTTAGGTTTTTATATTGGTAACGCCACGTAGCGCTCTGTATGAAAATCACTGGCTGTGCTGTGTGCAGACGTCCCCTTAGAAAAATTATAAATGACTGTGCTTAAACTGACACACAATATTTTTAGCGCAACGCGATCTGACTTTCAATAATCCCTACAAAAGAATGGTCCTGACTAGCAATAAGCTATACCTTTCATGAATCACTTACCTCACAAAAATCTTCGTTACTCGAACTACTGCAATACAGCGAGCGCCAATACTGCCAGCTAAATAAAAGATTCTAACTACTGAAGGCACTAACTACTGATTGGCATTGTTAGCAAATGAAAGATTTTGATAGGGAACAAACAATGTATTTACCTTAATAGTGTTCAAAAGTCATTATATATATATATATATATATATATATATATATATATATATATATATCAGTTCATAACATCCAGTCTTAAAAAATTACTGTCTCTGATGGACACATGTCCAGATCATCCGCTCTCAAAACTCTGCCATCTCTCTCCGCTCATCCATCACTGCTGGCGGCTCACTTCCAACTGCGCAACGCTACGCGCTGTTCACATCCAACTGCCCAACGCTACAATAGCAAAATCCAACAATGCAAACCAGCCACAGACTGGACACACCACAGCCAGTGATTTTCATACAGAGCGCTGCGTGGCGTTACCAATATAAAAACCTAAACAGCTTACTTACAACTGGAATGTGTAGATCGTTGTAATGCTAGATAAGGATCAAAACACGGATAGCTCAATGTCTCTTAAATGTCAATGTCAACAAGGCGCTTGTGCGAACAGTAGAAGTATATCGACCTACCATCCCCGTCAGACGCATGTGTGATATTCCACAACCGAAAAGCATCTGGAAATGAAATTGATTTGCCGTCTCGGAAGGGGATGGAGCATCGATGTTGTTCCCCGGGCCGTCCATGAGTTGTCTGGGACGAAATTATACATAAAAAAATGTGTGTGTGTGTGTGTGTGTGTTTATAGGCTAGGGGCGCTCAACGCTAAAGAGGACAGCAAGGCTTCAAGTGAGATTCACACCGGACATAAACGGAATAGAAGGTGACGTCACAGTCGAATGGTGGTCTGTTCACTTCGCTTACCCCAGTACCAAAGGGTCAGAGTAAAGCTATGATATACTACACGTGATACAAAATGTTGGGATTAGCGTATTGAGGGCCTAGCAGTGATACTGTTTAGCCAAAGAAAAAATTCGTAACAGATGTTAAAGTTTGTATAGTAAATAGCTGAGAAGGGAAACAACAGTGAAAGTGAAGTTTAAATATTTCAGAAGTTAGACATTTATTTCCAGAAGAAAATATATACATACGAACACAAGTTAGTTCGTTAGTTTCATGTTCCATGTATCATTTGTACAATCAATCGTAATGGCGCACAATGAGTCATCTAACGTATAGAACACGTACTCATATGTAAACATGCCTGCATGCCAAACAATTACTATAGTGGAAGTTGTCAACGAAAACTTTTTCACTTGCTTTCCACATTTAACGTTGATGTTTGTCACACATTTTATATCTTCGAATATGTGATCAAGAATTTTGGCCGTAGCGTTGTGCACCCCATTTTGTGCTACGGACAGCCTTAATCTGTGGTAAAGAAAGACGTTTTTTCGTCTGGTATTGTAACTACATTCTTGTACATCATTGTTCCTGTTGAACTGCAGTAGATTATCTACAACTTGTGGTGTCACCGCTAGACACCACACTTGCAAGGTGGTAACTTAAATCGGCCGCGGTCCTGTAGTACATGTCGGACCCGCGTGTCGCCACTGTGTAATCGCAAACCTAGCGCCACCACATGGCAGGTCACAAGACACGGACATGACCTCGCCCCAGTTGTACGGACGACATAGCTTGCGACCAGACCTACCAAGTCTTCCTCTCATTTGCCGAGAGACTGATAGAATAGCCTTCAGCTTATTCCATAGCTACTACCTAGCAAGGCGCCATTTGTCTCAGTGCTTATAGCTTACTACTATTCAAGAGATGTATTCTAACAAGAGAATAAAGTTAAGTATATTATTCCAGCTACGTACTGTTCTTCTTATTCATTAATAAGTCTCATGTTCCAGTACTTCACGCCCGTCTGCGTTAGTTTAGCGTGCACTTTCAGCCACTTCATTCTACAAGGTGTTGGCCCAGCTGCCGACACATCACATGGCGACGAGGGAAAGTGTTTTTTCTGCTTTGGACTGATTTGTTCTTTTTCCCTTTTTGTGCTCTGATTTGCTTGTGTCATGGCTTCGCCACAATCTCCAGATGTACTGTCCGAATTTTTTCGCTTGCAGAATCAGCAGACGCAGGCGTTATTGGAAGCCCTTGGACAGCTCGTCCAGGGTCAACGTGCGCTGCTAACCGATGCGGCAGCCGCCGCTTCATCGCTACCGCAGCCACACAACGCTGTCGCACCGCCATTTAGGCCCTTTGAGGCCGAGTGCGAAACCTGGACTGAGTGGGCCAGCCAGTTCCAGTTTCATCTCGCCGCGTACAGAATACAAGGTAAAGAGCGGCAGCCGTTTTTGCTTTCTTGTGTCGGTGTGTCTACCTACCGTGTGATAGTGAAATTGTTTCCCCGACGCGACGTAGCAACTCTGACCTACGAGGAAATTTTGTCGGCTTTAGATGCCTATTTCAAAGAAACAGTAAATGTAGTTGCAAAACGGTATACGTTCTTTCGTACAAAACGTACGGCCGGTCAGACTAATAGGGAGTGGGTTGCAACTTTGCAAGGCCTTACTAGAGACTGCGCGTTTGCCTGTGAATGTGGCCTCCCATATTCCGATACAATGGTGCGTGATGCAATAGCACAGAACGTTTCTGATGTTCGAATACGGGAACAGATTTTGAAACTCGTAAATCCCTCCCTTCAACAAGTGATAGACATCTTGGATAGGCAAGACACGCTTGACTTTGCTCAGGACTCATTTGAAACTTCGCCAGCAGTGTGTCACATTAATCAGCCCGCCGGGCCCGCTGCACGGGACGCTAAGCGGCCCTCGCGCCCGTCGCAGCCTCGCTCGCAAACACGTGCGCCGCGTAAGCAAGCAACTGCAGTGAAATCATGCCCGCGGTGTGCAACTAGACATTCGCGTGAAAATTGCCCGTCACGCCAAGCTATTTGCTTTTACTGTCAAAAGAAGGGACATGTTCAAAGTGTTTGCCAGAAGAAGCTTAGATCAGACAATCGCAATACTTCCAGGCCTTTTGCTTCGCGCCGGAATCGCACCCAGGACAATCAGGCTCGTGGACCTTCGCCCATGGACATTAATGTAGTTCATTCCCACCCGTCCAGTGACACTTTAGCTAACAGTGACTGTGTTCGTCCCACCCAAAGTGTGTGTCGACGTCGCAGGAAATCCCGTAACGTCGCAAGTGCTTCTGTACCTGTATCAGTTCAAATTGCACGTGACAGTCGCTCTTGTCGTCAGCAGGACAATAAACTTTTTGTGGACTTAGACTTTGAAGGCAAAGTGATCCCATTCCAGCTCGATACCGGAGCTGCAGTTTCATTGCTCAATCACGACACGTACAAACAACTGGGCAAACCGCCATTGCGTGCCGCAAATGTTAAGTTAACTAGTTACTCAGGACAGCCGATCCCTGTGTTAGGACAGTGCAGCCTTCTTGCAACATACAAGGGACAAACAAAACTTGTATCATTTTACGTTCTTCGTTCTTCTAGTGCAGTGAACTTGTTTGGTTTCGATTTGTTTCAATTGTTTAATTTGTCTATAGTAAATCAGGTCCTATCAGTGAATCAGACTGAGCCTTCCGCCAGTGTTTCTAGTCTTTGTGAAGAATTTGCAGACATTTTTGCACCGGGCCTTGGTTGCGCTAAGAACTATGCTGCACATTTGGAATTGAAAGACAACGCGCAACCGAAATTTTTCAGAGCGCGCAATGTTCCCCACGCATTGCGTGATGAGGTCGCAAGAACATTGGCCGATTTAGAATCTCAAGGTGTAATTGAACGTGTGCAGGCTTCTCTCTGGGCCTCACCCTTAGTAATTTTGCCAAAACCTTCCGGAAAATTGAGACTTTGTGTGGACTTCAAGGCAACTGTGAATCCACAACTTGTGACTGCTACTTTTCCTTTGCCCCGCCCGGAAGATCTTTTTGACAAACTGTGCCCGGGAAAATATTTTTCAAAATTGGACCTAGCAGATGCGTACTTGCAGATACCTGTGGACGAAGACTCCCAGCGCGTCTTGGTGGTAAACACGCATCTTGGCTTGTATCGCTTCAAAAGACTGCCATTCGGGTGTGCATCCGCCCCTGCATTGTTTCAGCAATATTTACAAACTATTTGTGCGTCGGTCCTTACTGCTGCTAACTATCTGGACGATATTGTGATCTCCGGACAGACAGCCGCCGAACATTTGCAAAATCTCCGAACATTATTTCACGTATTGCGTCAGAATGGTCTTCGCTTGAGAAAGGACAAATGTGTGTTCTTTGCTCGGGACTTACCCTACCTGGGGCATGTCATAAATGCCCAAGGTATACATCCGAGTCCAGAGCACCTCCGTGCCATACAGGACTTACCTGCTCCGCAAGATTTGAAACAGCTACAGAGTGTGTTGGGTAAAATAAATTATTATCATAAATTTTTGCGCAATGCTTCTTCCATTTCAGCTCCGCTTCATCGCTTACGCCGTAAAGGTGTTCCGTTCGTCTGGACGACGGAATGCGAACGCGCCTTTCGCCAGTTGAAATCGGCGTTACTTTCCCATACTTGCCTTCCGCCATTCGATCCCCGAAAACCCCTTTTGTTGATGGTAGATGCTTCGGAATTCGGGATCGGTGCTGTGCTTGCGCACAAGGATGGCTCGCATGATCGCCCTATTGCCTTTGCGTCCAAATTGCTCTCCTCTGCGCAAAGAAATTATTCACAAATAGAGAAAGAAGCTTTAGCTCTCGTGTTTGGTGTTACCAAGTTCCATGACTTCTTGTATGGTCGTCACTTTACAATCATCACGGACCACAAACCTTTGACATCGCTTTTTCATCCGAACAAGCCTGTACCTCCACGTACAGCGCAGAAATTCATTCGCTGGTCTCTTTTTCTCTCGCAGTACCGCTACGATATCTTGTATCGGTCCACTGCTAAGCACGGAAACGCTGATGCGTTGTCCCGTTTGCCTGTTGCTGAGGATAAAGCATTCGATTCTTCCGAACTGGCTTGCATGTACATTGATTCGGAAACCGATGACGTGGTCGCATCGTTTCCGATTGATTTTCGTCGTGTAGCTACAGCCACAGCTGCTGATCCTGTCCTTGCTACTGTTTTGCGTTTTGTTGCTACGCAATGGCCCTTGTCGAGGTCACGGATCGAAGATCCTTTGGTTCGCCGTTTTTTTGCTCACAAGGAGAGACTTTTTGTACGACGTGGTGTTTTGTTGTTGCGTTCCGATAATGATCAATCCCGAGTCGTGGTCCCACGATCGTTACAGTCCTCTGTCTTAAAGCTTCTCCACCAAGGACATTGGGGTATAGTGCGTACGAAACAACTTGCTCGTCAGCACTGTACTTGGTTCGGAATCGATGCTGCGATTACAACTATGTGCTCCTCTTGCGTGGCGTGTGCCGAACAACAATCCGCACCGCCGCGGAAATTCTTTGCATGGCCGAAAGCCACTTCCCCTTGGCAACGCTTGCACATCGATTTTGCTGGTCCATTCTGGAATGCTCGATGGTTGGTTGTGGTCGATGCTTTCAGTAATTTTCCTTTTGTTGTCCGGATGTCTTCCACGACGTCTTCTGCCACGATCCAAGCCTTGTCTGCTATCTTTTGCATTGAAGGTCTTCCGCAGACTATTGTTTCCGACAATGGCCCACAATTCCTGTCCGCGGAATTTCAGTCATTCTGCAAGGCCAATGGTATTCAACATCTGACGTCCGCGCCGTTTTCGCCTCAGTCAAACGGTGCCGCTGAACGATTGGTCCGGACTTTCAAGTCACAGATGTTGAAATTGAAAGAATCGCATTCTCGGGAGGACGCTTTGTTACTCTTTTTGTCATCGTATCGCTCTCAGCCCCGCGATGGTCGCTCGCCGGCTGAATTGCTCCATGGTCGATCTCATCGCACCCTGATGTCTTTGCTGCATCCGCCACATCAGGTTCCTGTGCAGCGGCAGACTCCTGCTTTTGTTCCTGGCGACGTTGTCTATTATCGCAACTATCGCGGTTCACAGCGTTGGCTCGCAGGGCGCATTCTTCGCTGCCTCGGCCGCGCGATGTATGTGGTTTTGGGGGCCTCTGGTGAGGTGCGTCGGCATCTCAATCAGCTGCGCCTCTGTCGTCGCCTGGGTTCTGCCGCTCCCCGTCTGCTTTCAGCGACGGAGCCGTCAGGTCAGCGCCTTGGGGACCCATCTACTGGCTCGCCTCATCCCCAGGTGTTGCCGACGCTGCCTTCCATTTTGCCCCATGGCGTCGCGCCGCCGCCGCAGCCGCCGCCGGCGCCGCCCGCAGTGGACGCGTCGCTGCAACCGCCTGGCGCCTCCCTGGGTCACGCGCCGCCGCTCGCTTCCCGTGACCAGCCGTCCTCCGCCATGGACCTCTTGCCCGCTCCGGACCAGATGTCGTCTTCGCCCGTCGGGTGCTCCGACCACATGGAGGTCGACCCTTCTGTCTCATTACGTGCGCATACACCTCATGTTGACGTGCACCCTGGACTAGGTTTTCAGGCGTTTCCTGGCTCCCCTCGGACCGAATGGCCGGGTGCGGGTGGCACAGCCTCGCCTGTTGTTAGGCTCCCCACCTCATCGCATACGTCCACATGGGGTCCTCCCCACGGCGGGCGGAAGCCTTATCTCACGACCGTTCGCCGATTTGCGGGGGAGGAATGTGGTGTCACCGCTAGACACCACACTTGCAAGGTGGTAACTTAAATCGGCCGCGGTCCTGTAGTACATGTCGGACCCGCGTGTCGCCACTGTGTAATCGCAAACCTAGCGCCACCACATGGCAGGTCACAAGACACGGACATGACCTCGCCCCAGTTGTACGGACGACATAGCTTGCGACCAGACCTACCAAGTCTTCCTCTCATTTGCCGAGAGACTGATAGAATAGCCTTCAGCTTATTCCATAGCTACTACCTAGCAAGGCGCCATTTGTATCAGTGCTTATAGCTTACTACTATTCAAGAGATGTATTCTAACAAGAGAATAAAGTTAAGTATATTATTCCAGCTATGTACTGTTCTTCTTATTCATTAATAAGTCTCATGTTCCAGTACTTCACGCCCGTCTGCGTTAGTTTAGCGTGCACTTTCAGCCACTTCATTCTACAAGGTGTTGGCCCAGCTGCCGACACATCACAACTAACTTCACGAGGGAATAAATATACTGTGACGCTATATTCAGAATTCGTAACAGGTATCTATAAGTTGATGGTGGCTAACCAATTCTTATTATTCTCACAGCACATTTTTGAGCAATGTATAATTAGTTCTTAAAGGTGAGTTACCTTAGAACATTATTCCATACGCAAAATACGCTGACTTGTATCTTGACATGATTTACAATGATTCTAAGTGCAACTATGGCTGAGAAAAGTTGTTTTGGAAGTTCCAAAATGTGCTTTTTCCCAGTTTATGTTCTCATCAATATGGACCCCCAAAAATTTTCAAATTTGGAAATTTTTAAGTGTGGAAATTTTTAAGTTTGGAATATATAACGCAATACACGTTAAATCTTTTTTTATTCATTGTGTTTTTCTTTCTTTGGAAAAGCTAAATTACAACTGAAGCAACTTTATTTTTCTTCTTCAATACAGGTAATTTTTTCACTATTAAAATGTTATTTAATGAGAACTGTTTCATCAACTTATATTCGTATTTGTGAGCAATGTAGCCTTTCCCTTGTATTCTAAAATCTAAATCACTCTTCCATTTCAAATACCTGGTAATCGAAGATTCGTACGAAAAATATGCGAGTTCTCATAGAACCTCTGCATTATTTCACGAAAAGAAAGCAAATAATAAATTAAAGGCTAAGAAGACATGGAAGCATATAATAATCCGCTATTATATCATGAGTGAGTGTGGCGAGAAGAAGTTGATTTCCAGTGTTGACAGACGACGCCACCGTCCCCCCTCCCGCCCCTCTTCCACTTCCTTCCCGAAAGTCCTTGCTTGGAGGTCACGTTCTGTTGACGGTCTGTTGAAATGCGTAGTGGAATGCTTTGGTGTTCCTTACTGTATCGTCAAGTGTGAAACGACTTAAGTGCCGACGAACTTCCTCTCCGTTATTTGATTTACTGGCTTGAAGTTGTTAAGATGTCGCGTACCGTCATCTCCAGGCTTATATTGTTCCCGAATGTGCTCACTACCTATCGGCACGCCTTTTTCCATGTGTAGCAGCGATTAACGAAGGTGACCTAAGCCTGACTCAGATCATCGCGTTGAGGGACTCACTTGCAACGTCTGTACAAAAGAGTTTGTGTCGGTGTCTGGAAAGATACTAAACGACCAGCGCTTTATTTGAAGGACCCATCCCTGTATTCAGTTGGGCTGATTTACAGAAATCATGATCGTAATGAGGATGGGTAAACAGCGCTTTTAATCCTGCTCTTCCCGAAAACCATTCCAGTGCATGTTCTTTTAAGACACCCACGTATTTCCATCAGCTGAAAAGTTGTCATCAAATGATCTTTGCTTAAAATATGAACGTCAAGGATAATGTAAATTCTGGACTTACACTATGTGATCAAAAGTATCCGGACACCTGGTTGAAAATGACTTAAAAGTTCTTGGCGCCCTCAATCGGTAATGCTTGAATTCAATATGGCGTTGGCCCACCCTTATCCTTAATGACAGCTTCCACTCTCGCAGTCATACGTTCAGTCAGGTGCTGGAAGGTTTCTCGGGGAATGGCAGCCCATTCTTCAGGAAGTGCTGCACTGAGGAGAGGTACCGATGTCGGTCGGTGAGCCCTGGCACGAAGTCGGCGTTCCAAAACATCCCAAACGTATTCGATATGATTCAAGTCAAGACTCTGTGCAGGCCAGTCCATTACAGGGATGTTACTGTCGTGTAACCACTGCGCCACAGGCCGTGCATTATGAATAGGTGCCCGATCGTGTTGAAAGATGCAATTACCATCCCCGATTTGCTCTTAAGTGGGAAGCAAGAAGATGCTTAAAGCATCAATGTAGGCCTGTGATGTAACTGTGCCACGCAAAACAATGGGTGCAAGCCCCCTCCATGAAATACACGACCACACCATAACACCACCGACTCCGAATTGTACTGCTGGCACTACACACGCTGGCAGGTGACGTTCACTGGGCATTCGCCATACCACACCCTGCCATCGGATGGCCACAT
This sequence comes from Schistocerca nitens, assembly GCF_023898315.1. Taxonomy (NCBI): domain Eukaryota; kingdom Metazoa; phylum Arthropoda; class Insecta; order Orthoptera; family Acrididae; genus Schistocerca; species Schistocerca nitens. The sequence goes on along the minus strand of NC_064619.1, from coordinate 559,984,494 downwards.
TGTGTACCGTGATTTGTCACTCCACACAGCGTTTTTCCACCGTTCAATCGTCACATGTTTACACTCCTTATACCAAGCGAGGCGTCGTTTGGCATTTACCGGCGTGATGTGTGACTTATGAGTAGCCACTAGACCATGAAATCCGTGTTTTCTCACCTCCCGCCTAACTGTCATAGTGCTAGCAGTGGATCCTGATGCAGTTTTGAATTCCTGTGTGATGGTCTGGATAGATGTCTGCCTATTACACATTACGACGCTCTTCAAGTGTCGGCGGTCTGTCAGTCAACAGACGAGGTTGGCCCGTACGCTTTTGTGCTGTACGTGTCCCTTCACTAGCACGTCGGAAGCAGTCGACCTAAGCATGTTTAGGAGTGTGGAAATCTCGCCTACAGAGGTATGACACAAGTGACAACCAATCACCTGACCACGTGACTTCCGTGGAGCGTCTCATTCTGCTCTCTCACTTTGTCTAATGAATACTGAGGTCGGTGATATGGAGTACCTGGCAATAGGTGGCAGTACAATGCACACAATGTGAGAAACGTGTTTTTGGGGTATCCGGATACTTTTGATCATATAGTGTATGTCTTTTTTCTTTCATAAGATACGAGGCAAAGAAATAATTTTCCTTACTAATTTAATGTGCATTTTCTAACGACTCCCGAGGTTTATTCAGTACAGAGTCAACAGATACCCACTGCTCAACAAATAATTCACTATACTGTATTGCTGACAGAAGCATCTGCAGACACCTAAACGCAGGCAGCCCTGTGACCTGAATGACCTTTATAGGTAATGCCCTAACTCTGTATCAGTTTCGCTTTCGCTGCGCAGCCAACAGGACGCGAACCGGTACATTATGTGGTTTGCCTTCAGCTTCATTATAGTTTTTGCTTTCCCTTGAATGAGCGCCTTATTAGAAATGTGGTATCACATGTGAACATTATAGCAGCAGCTTCCACGAGGACTGTTTACTGCGTAACTGAGTGTTGCGTATACCTTGCACTTGCGTGTGGTAGCTGTCGTACACTGATGCCTAGGAGACAATATCCATCAAGGTTAACATCTGTAGACACATTGCGATACTCGTCTTTTCCGTCAGTGGCACTGTGTAACTGTCGAGATACATCGCTAGTTGAATGCATCAGACGTTGAGACAATGGGAGAAATCATGTCAACCTTTATTTTTATTTATTCATTTATTTGATGCGTTATCACTCTTCCGACTGGTTTGATGCGATACGCCACGAATTCGTAAGCTCCTCATCTCAGAGCAACCCTTCCACCCTACGTCCTCAGTTATTTGTTGGACGTACTCAAATCTCTGTTTCCCCTATACTTTTTAGCCTCTAGATTTCCCTTTAGTACTATGGAGGTTATTCCCTGATGTAACCTATGTGTTTTCCATGCGTTCCTTTCTTTGCCGATTCTTCGAAGAACCTCCCCATTTTTTATTTGATCAGTCTACCCAATTCTCAATATTATTCAGTAGTACCACATTTTAAACGCTTCGATTCTCTGTTATTCCGGTTTTCCCACTGTCAGTGATTCACTACCATACAATGCCGTGTTCCAAACGTACATCCTCAGATATATCTTTCTCAATTTCAGGCCCTTGTTGGATACCAGTAGACTTCTCTTTGCCAGGGAAGTCCTCATTGCCTGTGCTAGTCTGCTTTTTTTACCCTCTTGCTTCGTCCGCCATGGGTAATTTTGCTTCAAAGTAGCAGAATCCCTTAACTTCGTCTACTTCGTGATCACCAATTCTGATATTAAACTTCTCGCTACTCTCATTTCTTTTACACTGTTACACCTCATTGCCTTTGTCTTCTTCAGGTTTACTCTTAATCCTTATTTTGTACTCATTACACGGTGCATTCCATTCAATAAACCCTGTAATTCTTCATTTTCACTGATGCTAGCAATGTCATCTGCGAATACTACCAATGGATTTTAATTACACTCTTGAACTTTTATTTCCCTATTGTCTCCTCCATGTATACGTTGAACAGTAGGGGGGAGAGACACTACATCCCTCTCTTAATACGAGCACCTCTTTCATGGTCTTCCAGTCTTATTTTTCCGTCTTTGTTCTTGTACATACTGTATATTACCAGCCTTCCCCTACAACTTACTCCTATGTTTTGTCAAAATTTCGAACATCTAACACCATTTTACACTGTCGAACGCTTTTTACAGTTCGATGAATACTATGGGCGTGTCTCGATTTTCCTTCAGACTTGCTTCCGTTATAGAGAACAACGTCAGAAATGCTTCTCTGGAGTCTTTACTTTTCTAAAGCCAAACTGCTCGTCATCTAAGAGATCTTTCTTTTACATTCTTTTGTATATTATACTTGTCAACAACTTGAATGCGATAGTTTTCGCACTTACTCGCTCTTGTTATCTTCAGACTTCCACGGCTGACATTTTTCCGGGAGTCTGAAGGCACGCGCCGGTTCCATGGATTCTGCACACCAGCCTGAATTGTCGCTTTGTTGCCACTTGCCTCAATGACTTCAGAAATTTCGATGGAATGTTATCCATCACCTCTGCTTTATTTGTTCTCAAGTCATCCAGTGCTCTTTTAAATTCTGACTCCAATATGGGATCCATACCAACTCCAGTTTCTTCTTGTATCATGTCATCAGATAAGTCGTCCCCCTCATAGAGACCTTCATTGTAATCTTTGCACCTACCTACTCCCTCTTCTGCGTTTAAAAGTGGAATTCTCAATGCACTCTCACTGTTACTACCTTTCCTTTTAATTTCACTGAGGACTGTTTTGATTTTTTGTGTAAGCGGACTCAGTCTTCCTGTCGAACATATCTTTCTCCATTTCTTCAAATATTTCCTGAAACCGTTTCGCCATGGCTGCCCTGCACTTACTTTCTGTTTCATTCCTAATCGATTTATATTGCCTTAATCCTGTTTTCCTCTCTCAACATTTTTGTACTTTCTTCTTTTATAGATAAATTTAAGTATTTCATCTGTTACCCAAAGTTTCTTCGCAGTTACCTTCCTTGTACCAGTGTTTGCCTCTCCAGTATTAGTCACTCCTCTTCAACTTAACTGCCAGCTCTGGTGCTCCTTATCGCAGTATCGATATCCTTAGCGAACTTCAAACGCGTCTCATCATTCCTCAGCACTTCCGTATCCCACTTCCTTCCACATTAATTCTTTCAGATGCTTCTATTAAACTTCAGTCTACTCTCCGTCATTATTAAATTGTGATCTGAGTCTATATCTGCACTTCGGTATTCCTTACAATCTAATATCTGATTTCTGAAGCTCTGTCTGACAATGATAAAATCCATATGGAACCTTCCCATATCTCCGGGTCTTTTCCAAGTTTACCTCACCGTCTTGTGATTTTTGAACAGAGTATTCGCAATTACCACCTGAAATTTATTGTAACTCAGTAAGTCTTTCTCCTCTCTTATTCCGTCTGCCAAACCCATATTTAATCGTAACCCTTTCTTCTATCCTTTCCCCCACAACAGCGTTCCTGGCCCCCACGATTATTAGATTTTCCTCTTCCTTTACATACTGAATTATCCGTTCATTATCCTCATATAGTTTGTATATCTCTTGATCTGCTGCTTGCGACATTGGCACGTATACCTGAACTATGTTGTTGGCATTAGTTTGCTGTAGAATCTGATGGGAACAATCCTATAAGTTAACTGTTCACAGTAGCTCACCCTCTGCACTACTTACCGATCAAAACCGAATCCTATTCCGGTTATTCCATTTTCTGCCACTGTTGATATTATCGTTAATCGACTGATCAGAAATTCTTTCCATTTCGCTTCACTGACCGACACTGTATCTAGATTGAGCTTTTTCATTTCCCTTTTCACATTTTCTCGCCTTCTTAGTACGTTCAAACTTTTGACATTCCACACTCCGACTTGTAAAATGTTACCTCGTTGTTGGTTATTCCATCTCCTTATCATGATGCCCGCTTCTTTTGCAGCCCCTTCCCGGAGATACAAATGGGCGAATCTTTTGCCGATGGAGAGATCATCATGACACTTTTTCAGTTATGGGCCACTGGTCATGTGAATACACATTGTCTGTCTCTCCTCCGTAGCGTAGTGTAGCGTTTCCTGTGCCTTCTGCATCCTCATTCCGTTGATCATTGCTGATTCTCCCGCCTTTTGAGGACAGTTTCCTACACCAAGGGCAGTACAAATCGAACCCTAGTCAACGAATTGACAGTTCATGCACTTACCCAATAGGCTACGAAACTGATTTGCCGCTCAAAAATCGATCAAACTCTACGCTTAGAGAACGTAAGCGCCATTTGCCAGTTTTTATGTCCTATTTCGCCGACCATATCACTGCTGTGGATGAGTTACTTCCATATATCGATGAATAAAACGTTTTTGAGTATTTATCATAAAATGGCCATGCCTCTTTGTGTGCTAACATTTGCAGAAAGCCTCGTTTCGATATCTGGATCCGTTTAGCGAATACGGAGATTATGACCACATGATTCCCAATATGCAGAGTCAAGAATGGGCCCGCTACGCTACCGTCTGACGGATGTAAACACCAATATCTCGAAAACGAAATGAGATATCGCTCTGCTCTAACATAAAATTTCTATGTCTTACCTACATATCATACCCTGCAACGGTTGGGCTAAAATCAACCACACAATGAGTTTATGCAATGCGTTTTTACTCCCGCAAACTCTTTAAAATTTTGTGCAGTGCTTTACTTAATTTGATGCATAGTATCTATGACATATAACGAAAAGAAATTCAGTCCTTTACCAAGCAAAGATATCAAACCGTAGGATGTGCAAAAATCAGTTTTTCGCTTAATAGTTTTCTTAAAATCGGGTGATAAGCATTTCACAGTAGCCAGTAAGTCTGCATGGACAGGACTGGGCTCACAGCGTGAGACCCTCCAACAGATGTACATATCAATAACTCGAGAACAAAATGATATGCCGTTCTGCTCTCAGTTTTGCATAAAAATTCAAGAACTTAGCTACATTTAATACTAACAATATTTGGGCTAAAATTAATCACATGCAAAGTTTACACACTGTGTTTCTAGCTCTGCAAACTATTTAAAATTTCGTGCTACGCTTTACTTACGTTGATACAGCACAGTAACTATGATGAAAAACGAAAAGAAATTCAGCGCTTTATGGAATGAAGATATCAGACTCTAAGATTTGCAATAACCAATTTTTTTCACCAAATAGTTTTCGTAAAATCGGATGATAACTATTTCATGTTAGCCAGAAGGTCATCTCCCAGCACAGGTATCAGCATTAGGTAGAGCATAGCTACAACAAAGCTGCTCACAACATAAAATGTAGAGAGCAGGTCTGCAGCAGACTAAGGGTTGGATTTTATAATTAACAGTTTAACATTGGGAGGAATGTCCGCCTCCGCAGCGTAGTGTAGCGTTACCGCCTACCACGCAGAGGGCCCGGGTTAGATTCCCGGCGGGGGACTGGGTGTTGTGTGTCCATGATCATTTTTTTTGTGGCGGCCTTCGTAGCGACAACACTTCGCTGTAGAAACTGCCTACGAAGTCACCGCCACACTTTTAATAGCGGGCCGACCGGTCAGCTGGAACAGTGAACAGAAAGATGAAAACCCAAACACTCGGATTAAATGAAAGTCGGTACTTATCTTTATTAACGACGATACAGAAAACAGTGGTGAACATGGTCTACAGAAATCTGTCTAGTTCGAGTCGGAGCGGCTTGGTCAGCGTCGGCTGACGACAAACAACAACTCTGCTGCGATGAACACACAACTGACTAGCAGGTACACAATTCGGTGGCGAGTATACAACTGAGCGGCGAATCCAGAACTGTCCTAGCGCTCGCGACTCCAGCGCTTAAGAAGCCAGAAGCCAGCGGTGGCGCGCGCAGACTTGCGGCGATTTCCTGTATCGCTGGCGCTGCTTATGCGGACGGCGTCCGGACTTTGATGCTGCCAACCTTTTTGGCAGCGGACTCGGTTGGCATTACTGGCTAGGATATAACAATTTTCATCCTCATTGACTCGCGAGTCGGCGATGTGGCGTCACCTAAAAAGGACTTCCAATACGGCGGCCGAAGTCCCCCGAATGGGGCCTCCCGGCCAACAATCCCATACGATCATTTCCATTTCCATTGGGAGGAATAAAATAAAATAAAAAAAAATGTTGCCAGCAGTGGGATTAAAACCAGATCTAATGAGTTGCCGGTGTATGCACTAAACCACTCAGCTACAGTGCCATCACAACAACTTCTCTACTTAAATCTATCATTCTCTATGCTTGCACAATACTTACATCATTGGTCAAAGAAAAATACTGACCTTGTGCTGTGAGCAATGTAGCAATCACACTACCGGCAGGGATGACGTCACAATCAGAGCATTTGCAGTCGAATACGGACAGCTGTGTCCCTTCTTTGAGTTGGTCGTAGCACGAACAACCATAGTTTTAGTACTCGACATTGGTTTCTAATTATTGTGGAAAGAGCGCTACAAAATATGTTTTCGTCCATTTTACTTTCACACCTGCACGCCTTCGAAGAGAACTGGCATAATTTTAGTGTGATATTCACAGTGCATGTAGAAGCAATAATACGTTCCTTGATTCTTCCTGTAGCGTGTGCTATCAGTAAAGCTCTGCGTGAAGCACAATGAATCTCTTGTACCTTATACGTTTATATCGATATTTTTGGGTAAGCTAATAACGACAGTGGTTTGACTTGCAGTGTTTGGAGTTTCCTAAGAGTCTGCTAGCAGCAACAAGCCTGTGAAGGTTTCCAAGGACAGTGGGGAGTACTAACTTGGAAAGACGGATTTGGTGGTGGCTGTGTGAGAGGTCGCTTCCTTTGTGGCAATACCATTGCTTGTTTGGAGCATTTACATGCGGAACGCAGTGTATAATTCCACCACGAAAGTTCTTCGTTGTGTACCTGCTGTGGAACCGTTGTGGCAGTTATTGTCATCATGCAGTGGAAGTTAATGGTGAACTCCCCTCTGTTGTATTACTCAGTTGGCCCAAAAGCGAGTGAATATAGTACTGGTGTGCACCAATTTTGTTAGTGCTCATGGCAACTCGGTTGCCACCGTCATTTATGTGTTCCTTAACTCGAATTCCAAAGGGAGTATTGGCAGTAACTTATATATTTTTGGTGATTCAAATTTATTTGCAACTATTACATCACCTGAACGGTATGTTGCCGTAAACGGCTTTCGTGTTGCATGAGTTCTGAGTCGCGTGAGCTGACACTCAGTTTAAATGTACCACAACACTAATTTTGAAAAATGTACAGGTTGAGTCCAAAAGGACATAACAACTTTTAAATTATATAAAGGTTTATTGAGATAACTTACAGAATCGGTAGATGTGTCATTTTGTAGCAAACAAATTCAAGATTGACTCTCGTAGTGCATCAGTACCTCATTCATCCACCAGGAGCACCAGCGTAGAGCGCAGTTAAAATGGCTACTTTCACTGATGTGCAGTGCGCTTGCTGTGTATTTCGGTTTGATGAAGCGAACTCTACAACAACTCTTTGGCGTAGATCGATTAAGACGACCGAAATGGGATGGGCTACTCCCAGCAAGATGGTGCACCACCTCATTTCCTCATGGAAGATGGTGGTTTCCTCTGCAACTGCTTCCCATATTGGTGGATTGGTTGTGAAGGGTCAATCGCATGGCCACATCGCTCCCCAGATTTGGCACCACTGAATTTCTTTCTCTGGGGTGTCATTAAGGATCGTGTGTTTGTTCCTCCTCTACCAAACAATTTAGCTGACCTAAAAAAACTGAACTTATGCTGTCATTGCAGAAGTTACATTCTATTAGCTGTAACGAGTGTGGTAAGAAATTGATTACCAATAGGATGTTTGCTACATCAAAAATGGTAGTCACATCGCACCAAAACGACACTTGTCACTTTTAGTTGAAACTTGAGGTTCTTTGCTACAAAATGACATATCTACCAGTTCTGTAAGGCATCGCAATAAATTTCTATATCATTCCAAAGCTGTAAGATCCTTTTTGACTCACTCTGTATTCATGTTGATGAAGTGCGGTAGACCTGCAAAACTGAGACCTCCTAAATTTTATGTACTTGTTTTTAGATGTTACGGTATGGTGCCAATATTGTTTTTTTTTTCTGCTTTAGAGTTTTAAAACGGAATTGTCCAATTGCTCCTTTAAACATGGTAAGAAGGCGTGTTGGGACCTATGCCAGTCGTAACACGCAGCTACATCTTTGTACCATCTTCTGCACAAAGGTTTCAGGATGAGGCCTTGATGTACTTCGTCGGTCACTGGCCGGCAGGTTTGGTATAAATTATGGGTTGTAATTCGGCCAGTGTCACTGCACTTCTGTCTGTATTAAGCGTTTAACCTGATTATTGGCGTCTTTAAATTATTTGGTTAATAACGATTTCTGATCCAATTATAGCACTTTTAAATAATTGTAATGTCAAATTGTATACTTTAATAATTCGCGCTTTTTAATAAATTTTAATTTTAACTTAATGGTTTTATAGTGCTGCTTTTGTTTGGGTGTTACATTGGCGCCTGTAAGCCTTTTTATATTTATAGTATTTGATGTATCATAGACTGTTTAATAAACGTTTCATGGGTGCGTGACTGAAGTTACCAACGTGTGCCACGTGTAAATTGTCTGTGGTAAAATAAATGGTAAAATTTTTCTGTAGAGTATGGATTCAGCCACTTACACTGCTTGATCCATCCCCGTGTCCCAACCATCTCAGTACTATCCTCCGCTGATGACCCCCTCTGTAACGATCTAGTTCCTACAAAACCAACCTGTAATGACAGAGCTTCTGTTTGTCTCCTGTATTATGCCCTCCTCGTAAGGGCTCCAGATGAACAATACGCAAGATGCGATCGAAAAAGAATTTTTAAGCCGCCTGTCTCTGGGGTGAATTCATATCTTTCGGATTCCTCCAAGTCTGGTAACCGTTACAAAGAATTTTTCTGTCGTTATAGTTTAAATCGCTATGGATGAATTCTGCTGGATACTTTAAGGTTGTTAATGATCGCCTCTATTGTAATCGACCAATAACGCGCATGTCTTTCCATTTCAGAAAAATACCTTACATTCATTTATGTAAAGGTTTACCTGCAAGTCCTTGTACCGGACGTTGAGCCTATGCATGACCACCAGCGTTTAGCTACGATATTAAGGCGTTGCGATTGTGATGGTGGTAATAAAGTATTCCATGTTCCGAGAGGTGGTGTTATTGACCAAAACAATACAGGAACATCGAGTACACCTGGGTTCTAAAACGAAAAGCTTAAGAGTTATGAGCATGTGTTCATCTTAATTTCTGTGAAACGTCTCTTTTATTGCAAGCTCTTTGCCATTACGAATGACCTACAGAATGCAGTAAATAAATGAGGACACATTCCCTTGTCATTGTCCATGGTACAGTGCATGCAGTAGATGTTTGTTAGTGTAAACCATATTCACAGTTTTGGGAAAGTGCAGTGGATGTCTTAGTTCAAATGGAAACATTTTGTCTTGATTAGTTTGTAACATGATTTTACAATGTAATTTTATCTTAGCGTTTACCAGCGTAATGGAAGCCTATTGTTTCACATAGGAAATGGCAGACGTGATCGTCCATAAGCTAGACAGTAACACAAGTTCATGTGTGCCATTTTCTGTTATGTTGGTAAGTGCAAAGATAAAACTACAACGTAAAATCATTTTACAAACTTATTAAAATACAAACTGTTTGCATTGGAACTAATATATGCGCTGCACTTACCCAAAACTGCAGGCAAGGTTTTTAGTAACAACAGTTACAGACGTTTACTGCAAGTCGTATTCATGGACAATAACTGGGGATGTGTCCTCATTTGTTTCGTGCATTCTGTAGGCTGTTTGTAATGCCAGAGAGGATGCAGTAGAAGAGAAGTGGTCATAGCTCTTACAGCACGCATTTTAAAGCCCATGTTTAACGAACTTTTCGTCTACTTTTTGTCGATAGTGCCACCTCTCAAAATGTGAAATTCCTTTTTTCTTTAATATCCTGTATTCAACAGCATCATTCACGAACTACCTCCCAGAGCTTCGAAGTTCTCCACGAAATCATTCAGAAATATTGTGAACAGTAAGTGCCCTACAAAACTCTTATGTGGCACTGCCAGAGCTAAATTTACATTTGGCGATTTCAATCAAATAAAAACGTCGCGCTGGCTTTCTTCTGGCAGAATCTCGATCCACACACTCAACTGGTCAGATACTTCACAAGTCCGTGTTATGTTCAGTAGGGAACACTGTGGAAGGCAATCGAGTGCCTTTCTGAAGTCAATGAAGAGGGTATCAATAGGGGGCCATTATATTCTTTCTGGATCTCATAGACGAATATAGCGAGTTGCTGTTCACAAGATCGCTGTTTGCGGAATTCGTGTTGATTCCTACAGACGAAACTTTTATGTGGGAAATTTTCATAATATATTAGCACAAATTGTGTCCATAATTTTACAGCCCATACAGCGGTGATATATGCTTACAATGACGCAGACCATCTGAAGCCAATGGTAGCAACACTCCTACAGTCATTTTTTTCCGTTTTCCGTAGTTTCTTAGTTCCTTCAAAATTCATGGAGGCATGTTCTGTGTTTGCTATAAATGAATGTCAGTTTTTTTTCCATACACGTTTCACTTATTTTCTTTATAAAGCATCTTCAGTGACCTACACTTACCCAAAACTGCGGGCAAGTTTTTCAGTAACAACACTAACAGATGTCTACTGCAAGCCGTATCCATGGACAATAACGGGGGTGGGGGGAATGTGTCCTCATTTTTTACTGCATTCTGTGTGTGTTTGCTGCAAAAGTTTTTTTCTAGCCTAAAAATACAAGAGTTAAACATGAGAAAATATAACATACTAATATACCTGTAACTACTATATTATGCAGTTTTATATATATGAGAGTTGGAACTCTAATAGTGGCAACTATTTATTTACAGCTCGTACAAAATACGTACGTGTTTCGAAGTTTTACTGACCTGCCCAAAGTAGTCACCAGCATAGTGCATAATCCGTTGCCTGTGATGTGGAAGTCGTAGGATATTCTTAGCAGTGCGAGTTTTGTTGGTCGTAGGTTGTGTTCCAAAAATGAGCAGCATAGAGACAGAAGCGATGACACTTTCTGCAGGACCTGACCATCATTTTGCAGGACAATGCTCAATCAGGTACAGTGCAAGCTGTTATTGATTTGCTTGACTGATCGGGCTACTAAGTGCTATGCTACCTAGTGCACTCCCCTGACTTAAGCCCTCATAAGTTAAACTCGTTTCTAAACTGAAGGAAACACTTCACGGCATTCGCTTCAGAACTGCTACAAATTCGTCGGGCAATAGACCGCGCCGCTCGAAATGTCAATACAACTGGCACTGCTAAGAGTATCCTACGGCTTCCACATCGCTGACAACGGGTTATACACAATGCTGGTGACTACTTTGAACGTCAGTAAAAATTTGAAACACGTATCTATTTTTTACGAACAGTAATTAAATAGTTGTCACTATGAAAGTTCCAACCCTCGTATCTAAAACAAGCCACTGAAGATGTTTCATAAACAAAAAAGCGAGAGGTGTATGGCAAGAAACACACTGCCTTTCATTTAATTGCAAAGACAGAACATATCTCAATGAACATCTGAAGATGGTATAATTCGGTCGAAACCGTTCATAAAAGTTAAATAAAGTGACCATGACCGTTTTGTTGATAAAATAATGTGTCTTCAATTATGTTCATATGTCAGACAAGCTTCCCTTTAAACGGGAACGAGCTGCTTTATTTCTATTCACTTCGAAAGCTTCCTCACTCCACTGACATACAACAAAAGGCTGAAATAAGAAGAGAAAGTTCTTTCGCATAATCAATATTGAATTGTACAACTAACTGCTTCATTAAGTTGTTTCTTTTATTTCGCGGAGAGATTAATGTTTTTGTAATTACGCTATCACTTCTTCATAGAAAAATGCGATTTGTGAAGCCGCGGTTGAACAGCAATGTCTCTACAGGAAACGTCTTGGTGGCCCAGGTGCAAACAGAGACGCTGGGAGTCGCGGCATTACATCAGGCACGAAAGGTCAGAGAAAGCAGTCTCTGGGAACGCCCGCGGCTTTTTACTGCGGCCGTGACGCGGCGGCTGCACGCTGGCTTCTGTAGTCGGACCGCCAGCCACTGACCTAACGTTACAGGAATCGCTCCGTACACCATGGAAACAAGTGACCTGCGTAAGACGACGTGTGCGATAGATACAGGAAACAGCGAACAGTTACATAACTGTCATATTTACACTGACTCAAAAATATCGCAACAATAATAATTAATGTAGGGTAATGAAATTTCGAGAATAAATTTGTCTAGGTAACATATGCATTGTGTTGTACAGGTGCTGGATTTCAGTTTGCGGGCTGGAGTTCCATACCTGTTGCACTTGGTCGGTCAGTACAGGAACAAAATGGTTCAAATGGCTCTGAGCACTATGGGACTTAACATCTGAGGTCATCAGTCCTCTAGAACTTAGAAGTACTTAAACCTAACTAACCTAAGGGCATCAAACACATCAATACCCGAGACAGGATTCGAACCTGCGACCGTAGCGGTCGCGCGGTTCCAGACTGTAGCGCCTAGAACCGCTCGGCCACTCCGACCGGCTGTACAGGAACAGTTAATGCTGTTTCTGGATGACGTCGGAGTTGTCGTGCGATGATGTCCCATATGTGCTCGATTGGAGACAGATCTGGTGATTGACAGGCTCAGGAAACATGTCAGCACTCTGTAGAACATGTTGGGTTACAACAGCGGTTTGGGGGAGAGCATTATCCTGCTGGAAAACAGTTCCTTAAACGCTCTTCATGAATGGCAGCACAACAGGTCGAAACAGTAGATTGACTTACAATCTTGTAGTCACGGTGTGTAGCATAACCACGAGGGTGCTCCTGCTGCCTGCTTCATACGAAATGGCACCCCACACCATAACTCAAGGTGCATGTCCAATGTGTCATGCACGCTGACAGGTTGGTTACAGGATCTCAACTGTCCTCCTCCTAACCAACACACGGCCATATCTGCCACCGAGGCACAACCAGCTTTCGTCGGAAAACACAACAGACCTCCACCCTGCCCTCCAACGAGATCTCGCTTAACACCACTGAAGTCGTAAATGGTGGTGGTTTGGGGTCAGTGGAACGCACGCTAAAGGGTGTCTATCTCGGAGCTGTGTTTGAAGTAACCGGTTTATAACAGCTGGTTGTGCCATTGTGGTGCGAACTACTGCTCATATTTCTGCTGCAGATGTAGTATGATACACTCATGCTCATAAATTAAGGATAATGCTGATACATGGCGAAACAACGCCCTATTGGGTGGTTTGACGGTTTAAATCACCTCGGGGTATGACCATGCGGTGCATTTGACCCGCGGTCGTCGCACGCTGGCGCTGGAAGCAGTCCACATACGCAGAGGTGTGTTTTTGCATGTCAGAGTACGGTGCAGCGAGTAAGTGTGCAGACGTTTTCAGACTTGCTAATGGTGACTGTGTGTTGAAAATGGCTCAAAGAACACATATTGATGACGTTATGAGGGGCAGAATAGTATGGCGACTGGAGGTTGGTCAAACACAGCAGGTCGTAGCACGGAACCTCCGTGTGCCACAAAGTGTGATCTCAAGATTATGGCAACGATTCCAGCAGACAGGAAACGTGTCCAGGCGCTACAGTACGGGACGTCCACAGTGTACAACACCACAAGAAGACCGATATCTCACCATCAACGACCGCAGACGGCTACGGAGTACTGCAGGTAGCCTCGCTTGGAATCTTACTGCAGCCACTGGAACAGTTGTCTCCAGACACAAAGTCTACTGACGACTGAACAGACATGTTTTATTCGCCCGGAGACCTGCAAGGTGCATTCCGCTGACTCCTGGTCACAGGAGAGACCGTAAAGCCCGGTGTCAAGAACACAGTACATGGTCATTGGAACAGTGGTCCCAGGTTATGTTCACGGACGAGCCCAGGTATAGTCAGAACAGTGATTCTTGCCGGGTTTTCATCTGGCGTGAACCAGGAACTAGATACCAACCCCTTAATATCCTTGAAAGGGACCTGTTTAGAGGTGGTTTGATGGTGTGGGGTGGGATTATGATTGGTGCACGTACGCCCCTGCATGTCTTTGACAGAGGAACTGTAACAGATCAGGTGTATCGGGACGTCATTTTGCACCAGTATGTCCGCCTTTTCAGGGGTGAAGTGAGTCCCACCTTCCTCCTGAGGGATGATAATATACGGCCCCACCGAGCTGCCATCGTGGAGAACAGCCTTGAAACAGAAGATATCAGGTGAATGGAGTGGCCTGCCTGTTCTCCCGACCTAAACCCCATCGAGCACGTCTGAGATGTTCTCGTTCGACTTATCGCTGCACGTCTTCAAACCCCTAGGACACATCAGGAGCTCCGACAGGTACTGGTGCAAGAATGGGAGGCTATACCCCAGCAGCTGCTCGACCACCTGATCCAGAGTATGCCAACCCGTTGTGTGGCCTGTGTACGTGTGTATGGTGATCATATCCTATATTGTCGGGGTACATGCGCAGGAAAGAGTGGCGTTTTGTAGCACATGTGTTTCGGGACGGTCTTCTCAACTTATCACCAATAGCGAAGACTTAGAGATCTGTTTCGTGTGTGTTCTCTATGTGCCTAAGCTATTAGCGCCAGTTTTGTGTAGTGCCACGTTGTGTGGCACCACATTCAGCTATTATCCTTAATTTATGAGCATGAGTGTAGATGAGAACACTTTGGTCCTCCCTGCCGGTAGTGCCACGTGGCCATTCGGAGTTCGTCCCACTTGGGACCGTCCATTTCTGTGACCAGCAGTCGTGTACAGTGTGTACATTCTGGCCAAGTCTTTCTGCAATATCGCCGAAGGAACATGTAGCTTCTAGTAGCCCTATTAGACGACCTCATTCAAACTCGCTGAGGAGTTGATAATGACGTCTTTGTAGCCTTAGTCATTGTTGACTAACATCAACTCACAATGTCCAGTCTCAAAGGTAACTAACGCGACGACCGTTAGAGCGTGTATTTAAAGCAACGCTCATTTGCACCCTCCTAGTGGCGTTACTAGAGTCACTCTGATGCGACTTGCTCTAAATTCGAATATAAATCGTCTTTCAGATGTAGAAACACGCCTACCAACTTTCGTTTATGTCGCATATCTCCTTCCTTTTTCCGTCAGTGTATTTCCGCGCCCGGAATGGTGTAATTATCATACTTTAAAAAGATCCTCTGATGTGGAATGTTAATTCAGCAGGCAGCAATGCAGCAGGTAGTCCATACCTTGTACCTTGCTAAACTCGTATAGAATATGTGCCTCAACCGGGAGGAGGAACCACTTCAGCATGTCTGTCTAACAGCGCGGCAGTCGCACCCTCACACTATTCCAAGTGCGCCACACGGGATAGCGGACCTCACTGCCGGACGTTGGCTCTTCGCTTGGGAAGGCGTCTAGGTTATCCAATTCTTTCTCTACCTTGCGGAAGTGATGCCGGTGCAGGATTTTGTGCACGAACTGACCTCTCCATCACGCCCCATAAGATTTATGTCCAGGGATCTGGGTGGCCAAATAACTCGCTCCAATTATCTGGAATGTCTACATCTACATCCATACTCCGCAAGCCACCTGACGGTGTGTGGCGGAGGGTACTTTGAGTACCTCTATCGGTTCTCCCTTCTATTCCAGTCTCGTATTGTTCGTGGAAAGAAGGACATCTACATCTACATATATACTCCGCAAGCCACCCAACGGTGTGTGGCGGAGGGCACTTTACGTGCCACTGTCATTACCTCCCTTTTCTGTTCTAGTCGCGTATGGTTCGCGGGAAGAATGACTGTCTGAAAGCCTCCGTGCGCGCTCGAATCTCTCTAATTTTACATTCGTGATCTCCTCGGGAGGTATAAGTAGGGGGAAGCAATATATTCGATACCTCATCCAGAAACGCACTCTCTCGAAACCTGGCGAGCAAGCTACACCGCGATGCAGAGCGCCTCTCTTGCAGAGTCTGCCACTTGAGTTTGCTAAAGATCTCCGTAACGCTATCACGGTTACCAAATAACCCTGTGACGAAACGCGCCGCTCTTCTTTGGATCTTCTCTATCTCCTCCGTCAACCCGATCTGGTACGGATCCCACACTGATGAGCAATACTCAAGTATAGGTCGAACGAGTGTTTTGTAAGCCACCTCCTTTGTTGATGGACTACATTTTCTAAGGACTCTCCCAATGAATCTCAACCTGGTACCCGCCTTACCAACAATTAATTTTATATGATCATTCCACTTCAAATCGTTCCGCACGCATACTCCCAGATATTTTACAGAAGTAACTGCTACCAGTGTTTGTTCTTTATCATATAATCATACAATAAAGGTTCCTTCTTTCTATGTATTCGCAATACATTACATTTGTCTATGTTAAGGGTCAGTTGCCACTCCCTGCACCAAGTGCCTATCCGCTGCAGATCTTCCTGCATTTCGCAACAATTTTCTAATGCTGCAACTTCTCTGTATACTACAGCATCATCCGCGAAAAGCCGCATGGAACTTCCGACACTATCTACTAGGTCACTGCCGGACGGCACTGTAACCTACTTCCTTTGTTTTCGGATTGCATTTCCTTAGGATTCTTCCTTCAATCACGAACAATTGTGGCTCGTGACACGGCACAGTGTCATTCATAAAAATTCCATCGTTCGTGAGGAAGTCCAAGAATGGCTGCAAATGGTCTCCAAATAACCGAACATAGCCATTGTCGGTATGCCTCTATGTGGGCTCTAATCTCTCTGATTTTATAATCATGGTCTCTTCGCGAGTTATACGTAGGAGGGAGCAATATACTCCTTGACTCTTCGGTGAAGGTATGTTCTCGAAACTTCAACAAAAGCCCGTACCGAGCTACTGAGCGTCCCTCCTGCAGAGTCTTCCACTGGAGTTTATCTATCATCTCCGTAACGCTTTCGCGATTACTAAATGATCCTGTAACGAAGCGCGCTGCTCTCCGTTGGATCTTCTCTATCTCTTCTATCAACCCTATCTGGTACGGATCCCACACTGCAGAGCAGCATTCAAGCAGCGGGCCAACAAGCGTACTGTAACCTACTTCCTTTGTTTTCGGATTGCATTTCCTTAGGATTCTTCCTTCAATCGCGAACAATTGTGGCTCGTGACACGGCACAGTGTCATTCATAAAAATTCCATCGTTCGTGAGGAAGTCCAAGAATGGCTGCAAATGGTCTCCAAATAACCGAACATAGCCATTGTCGGTATGCCTCTGTGTGGGCTCTAATCTCTCTGATTTTATAATCATGGTCTCTTCGCGAGTTATACGTAGGAGGGAGCAATATACTGCTTGACTCTTCGGTGAAGGTATGTTCTCGAAACTTCAACAAAAGCCCGTACCGAGCTACTGAGCGTCCCTCCTGCAGAGTCTTCCACTGGAGTTTATCTATCATCTCCGTAACGCTTTCGCGATTACTAAATGATCCTGTAACGAAGCGCGCTGCTCTCCGTTGGATCTTCTCTATCTCTTCTGTCAACCCTATCTGGTACGGATCCCACACTGCAGAGCAGTATTCAAGCAGCGGGCCAACAAGCGTACTGTAACCTACTTCCTTTGTTTTCGGATTGCATTTCCTTAGGATTCTTCCTTCAATCGCGAACAATTGTGGCTCGTGACACGGCACAGTGTCATTCATAAAAATGCCATCGTTCGTGAGGAAGTCCAAGAATGACTGCAAATGGTCTCCAAATTACCGAACATAACCATTTCCAATCAATGATCGGTTCAACTGGACAAGAGAACGCAGTCCAAACACAGCCTACACCACTATGGAGCCACCACCAGCTTGCACAGTCACTTGTTGACAACTTGGGTCCATGGCTTAGTGGGGTCTGCGCCACACTCGAATCCTACCATCAGCTCTTACCAACTGAAATAGGGAATAATTCGACCAGGCCACGTTTTACAGTCGACTACGATCCAATCGATATGGTATGAACCCAGGAGAGGAACAGCAGGCGATGTCCTGCGGTTGGCAGAGGCACTCGCGTCGGCCGTCTGCTGCCATAGCTCATTAACACCGAACTGCGCTGCACTGTCCTAACGGATGAATTGATCTTAAGTCCCACATTGATTTCATTCAGTGTTGCTTTTCTGTTAGCATACAATTATACGCAAATGCCGCAGCTCTCGGTCGTTAAGTGAAGGCTATCAGCCACTGCATTGTCCATCGTGAGATCCAATGCCTGAATTTTGGTATTCTCAGCGCAATCTTGACACTGTGGATTTCAGAATATCGAATTGCCTGACGGTTACCGAAATTTAATTTACCATGCGTCTAGTTCCAACTACAGTTCCGCGTTCAAAGTTTGTTAATTCCGGTCTGGCAGCAATACTCACATCGGGAACCATTTCACGTGATGTGCAAGTGACAGCTTCGCCAATGCACTGCTCTTTTATAATGCTATACCACGACTTTTGTCACCTCAGTGTAAATGCAGATGCTAGCCAAGCCCTAAGGTTCCCTTGTTGTATTTGATCACGAACAGCACCTGTGCAATATCATCAATACATTGCAAGAGTCAGTCGCGGTCTGAATAGTGTTCTGTGTACTTGTGAGTGCGTTATGTCATAACTAAGTGAATTCGAAAGTCTGCAAATTGCTGTCGCTCGTATGGTGAATGCTTTCGTAACCAAGATGGCCGAAGTATTCGGTGTTTCCAGAGACACCGTATTGGAGATTTATGTTGCATACAGGGTAAGCGGCAAAACATGATCCGCTAAGTTTTCAGCGCTGTGGAGGGAGTGTATTGTGTGATCGTGACAGGCGCTCATTGAAGAGGACTGTGACGAAAAATAAGAGGACGACAACTGCAAAAGGCGTTGCAGGATTGAACGTTGGATTCACGTACCATATTAGCACCAGAACAAGAAGGAAGCTCCCTAAGCTAGGAATGCAGGGCGAGCTAACATCCCAAAACCACTCATCTGCAACGCAAATGCCCATGGCAGGAGAACGTGCTGCGAAGCCATAAAACCTGGACTATGGAGCATTGGAAGAAAGTCATTCAGCCGGATGAGTCTTGTTGCACACTGTTTCCAAGTTCTGACCGAGTTTACGTCCCAAGAGCGATACATGGCAGGGGTTAGATAATGATTTGGGCATCCAAATCGTGGTATTACATGACCCCCATGGTTACTCTGCAAGGTCGCATTAGTGCCAACGTTTATGTGACCATTTTGGCTGATCAGGTGCATCCTCCCATGGAACAATGTATGGTCCCCAATGGTGTTACTGTGTTCAAAGACGACAGGCCCTTATTCACACAGTTCGCATCGTCCAGGACTGGTTTTCTGAGCACGAGAATGAACTGTATCATTCCTGCCCACTACACCCATGAGGTATGAATATTACTTTGTGGTCTACTTTGGACAGAGGGGTGCGCGACCGCTTTCGAGCTCTATCATCGTTACCTGAAGATGCCACTATTATGCAGGAAGAATGGTATAATAATCCCTTGAGAACCATACAGGACCTGTATTTATCCATTCAAATACGACTGGAAGCTATTGCGAATGTCAACAGATTTCCTACACCGTATAAGACACCGTAATGTGTTGTGCTTTTCGTGTTTCCACATTTTTCTCCATCTCCTGTATCTCTCAGAACCGCGAAACTTGAGCGGACGCTGCTGTATCTTAAGCGTATATGCGCTGACTGCTGTGATTTTGTTTCACTGGTCGTTTGTGTACACATAGCACAGTAACTGGCGCCAGAATCTTTTCCTGAGGTAATCCATAATTCTGTGTCTTCCGTCTACAGTTAGTCCCATAGAGGCTAACGTACAACTGTTACAGACGGAAAGTGGCTAAGAAAACCTCTGAATATAATTGCTATTACTTTTCATTCTAATTCCAGCTAATTATCTGGAGTCGCTTACGCACACTCCCAGAAGTGTAACTTATTGGGACGGCCATCAATCAATTAGCGCAGAAAACTATGAATTCGTCACTTTTAGATTAGTTTACTCCAGTCCAGAAGCAGAGGAACTAGGGGTATTTTACACCGTGGTAAGTATCACTTGCATCTCCATCATAAGTTTGTTTGAAATTACTGCAGCTGTCCACAGACGGGGTGGCGCGCGGGCGTGCGCGCACGCGCACACACACACACACACACACACACACACACATACACATGTGTCGCGAGACTGAATGCCTCCTGGTGGTGTTGCGGGATCGCGACGTGGTGGGACGCAGATCGGTAGATATGGTGCACATGTACAAACAAACAAATTATTACAATTTATTCAAGAGAAAGACCTTCACAAATGGAGCACATCAATAACGCGTTGATCCACTTCAGGCCTTTAGGCAAACAGTTATTCGGCTTGGTATTGATTGATGGAGCTGTTGGATGTCCTGCTGGGGAACATACCGCCAAATTATGTCCAATTGGCGCGTTATATCGTCAATATTTTGAGCTGGATGGAGGGTTCTGCCGATAATGCTCCAAACCTCCTGCGACCTCACTGGGTGACGTAGGATTTGGCAAGCACGAAGACAAGGCGTACAAACTCCCACCGTGTGCTGGCGGGCACGACGGCTGCTGTGGCCGAGCGGTTCTAGGTGTGTGTGATGTCCTTAGGTTAGTTAGGTTTAAGTAGTTCTAAGTTCTAGGGGACTGACGACCTCAGATGTTAAGTCTCATAGTGCTCAGAGCTATTTGAACCATTCGCTAGTGGGCATTATTTTGCTGAAATGTAAACCCAGGATGGCTTGCTACGAAGGGCAACAAAACGATACGTAGAATATCGACGGCATACCGCTGCGCTGTAAGGGTGCCATAGATGACAATCAAAGGAGTCTTGCTATAAGTGAAATAGCACCTCAGACCACCAATCCCAGTTGTCGGGTCGTATGGCGAGCGACAGCCAGGTTGGTATCCGACTGCTGTCTGGGGGCCTCGAGACACGCCTTCGGCCTCGAAACTCATTGACTGCTGTATAATTGTCTTCAGTGAAGTGCCCCGCTTCGAACTGAGCCTCAATGACAAGCGAAGGCGTATATGGTATGTGGAGACGACCCGGACAGCGATGGGATACCAGCCCAACTGTCGCCCGCCGTAGTGTCCGACAATGAGTAGTGATCGTCCGGTGTGCCATTTCACTCCATAGCATGACCCGTTTGGTTCTCATTCAAGGCATCCTTACAGCACAGCGGACCATCGACTATATTCTGTGCCCCGTTTTGTTGCCCTTCAAGGCAAGCTATCCTGTGCTTACATTTCAGCATGACAATGACCGCTTGCACACGGCGAGAGTTTTTACTGCTTGCCATGGTGCTTGCTAAACCCCACCTTGGCCGGAAAGGTCGCTCGGATCTCTCCCCAATCGAGAACGTTTGGAGCATTATGGGCAGGGTCTCCCAACTAGCTCGGGATTTTGACGATCTAACGTGTCATTTGGCAGAATAGGGAACGATATCCCTCAGGAGGAAATCCAGTAACTCTGTCAATCAGTGCCAAGCTGAAGAACTGCTTGCATAAGGGCCAGATGTGGACCAGCGCGTTATTGACATACTCAGTTTCTGCAGCTCTTTCTCTTGAAAAAAGAAAAATCATTTTTCTGAAATTGTAATAATTTGTTTCTACATTCGCATTACATATACCGGTTGCCGTCCCATTCGGATAATTCCTTCGTGTTGCGTCTTTTATTTTATTTATTTATTTGTTTATTTTGTCTTAGATTTGTAAGCGGAGTAGTCAGATGAGACGATACGAGCCGGAAGCGGGGAAATCCACCGACGTATCCGGCATTGACAAGAGACAGATTGTTACGTCATGGAGCTTGGTAACGAACATCTCCGAAACGACGAAGGTCGACAGTTCTTCGTGTCCTGCTATTGTGAGTATCTGTGGAAAGTGCAGGACGATGGAATCATGGATAGATGACACGTTGCTGAACTTCCAGGACCCACCACAGAACACGGAGCTCGGATGTTCTCGAACCGCCGTTGATTATCTTACGATTTATTGACATTTAAAGAGAGATACCATTATTTGGATTCCGTAGAAATGTTGGAACACGTGAGGCAATACTAACCTTACCACTTATCTTAGAAGAAAGATTAAGAAAAGGCAAACCTACGTTTCTAGCATTTGTAGACTTAGAGAAAGCTTTTGACAACGTTAACTGGAATACTCTCTTTCAAATTCTGAAGTTGACAGCGGTAAAATACAGGGAGCGAAAGGCTATTTACAATTTGTACAGAAACCAGATGGCAGTTATAAGAGTCGAGGGGCATGAAAGGGAAGCAGTGGTTGGGAAAGGAGTGAGACAGGGTTGTAGTCTCTCCCCGATGTTATTCAATCTGTATATTGAGCAAGCAGTAAAGCAAACAAAAGAAGAATTCGGAGTAGGTATTAAAATTCATGGAGAAGAAATAAAAACTTTGAGGTTCCCCGATGACATTGTAATTCTGTCAGAGACAGCAAAGGACTTGGAAGAGCAGTTGAACGGAATGGACAGTGTCTTGAAAGGAGGATATAAGATGAACATCAACAAAAGCAAAACGAGGATAATGGAATGTAGTCAAATTAAATCGGGTGATGCTGAGGGGATTAGATTAGGAAAAGAGACACTTAAAGTAGTAAAGGAGTTTTGCTATTTAGGGAGTAAAATAACTGATGATGGTCGAAGTAGAGAGGATATAAAATGTTGACTGGCAATGGCAAGGAAATAGTTTCTGAAGAAGAGAAATTTGTTAACATCGAGTATAGATTTAAGTGTCAGGAAGGCGTTTCCGAAAGTATTTGTATGGAGTGTAGCCATGTATGGAAGTGAAACATGGACGATAACTAGTTTGGACAAGAAGAGAATAGAAGCTTTCGAAATGTGGTGCTACAGAAGAATGCTGAAGATAAGGTGGGTAGATCACGTAACTAATGAGGAGGTATTGAATAGGATTGGGGAGAAGAGATGTTTGTGGCACAACTTGACTAGAAGAAGGGATCGGTTGGTAGGACATGTTTTGAGGCATCAAGGGATCACAAATTTAGCATTGGAGGGCAGAGTGGAGGGTAAAAATCGTAGAGGGAGACCAAGAGTTGAATACACTAAGCAGATTCAGAAGGATGTAGGTTGCAGTAGGTACTGGGAGATGAAGAAGCTTGCACAGGATAGAGTAGCATGGAGAGCTGCATCAAACCAGTCTCAGGACTGAAGACCACAACAACAACAAACCATTATTTGCACCATGAAGAGATTGTGTCACGTCATTCTAAGTTACCTTATGATGACGTTTTTCTACACGCAACAACGCCGTCGGCGAACACTCACAGCGTGTCTGACAGCAACTGATGAATGGTTTACTTATAGTGGGAAAAAGCGTTCCTATTACGCTTCCTTGGGAATGTTGTTGAACGTTCGCCGTCCAGTGCAGTGTAGTGTGTTTTATTATTAAAAACACAGTACGTTAACTGCGAAGATACTCCATAATGGCCTATCTTGATTTTTAGTACACAGTGTGGTGCAGTGACGGACGCGTTTCGCAAATCAAACGGGATAGAATCAGCCTATTCACCTGCAAGTGAAGACATCAAAGCAGTTCAGAGGCGGGCTGCTAAATTTGTTACCGGTAGGCTCGACCAACACGTCAATGTTGTGCAGATGCTTCGGGAACTCAAATGCGAATCCACGGAGGGGAGGCGACGTTCTTTTCGAGAAACAGTTCTGTAAAAATTTAGAGAACCGGCATTTGAAGCTGACAGCCGAACGATTCTACTGCCGCCAGCATACATTGCCCTTAAGGACGACGAAGATAGGATACGATAAATTAGGGCTCATACGGAGGCATCCAGACAGACGTTTTTCCCTCGCTCTATTTGCGAGTGGAACAGGAGGGGAAATGACAAGTGGTGGTACAGGGTACCCTCCACCACGCACCGTGCCGTGGTTTGCGGAGTATCTATGTAGATGTAGATGTGGATGTAGATGTACTACTAGCTTGATACTGCGTGTAGAAGTGCTACTAGCCTGATGCTGCGTGTGAACGAAGCAAGCAGAATTTCAAACGAGAGGTCTTTTTATGCTATGTGTAACGGTTGTAAATACACTTTGGCCATTAAAATTACAACTCCACGAAGAATAGCAAGTAACGAAAATTTACTTTTTGTGCGTATGCAGTTCAAATGGTTCAAATGGCTCTGAACACTATGGGATTTAACATCTGAGGTCATCAATCCCCTAGAACTTAGAACTACTTAAACCTAACCTAAGGACATCACACACATCCATGCCCGAGGCAGGATTCGAACCTGTGACTGCAGCGGTCGTGCGGTTCCAGACTGAAGCGCCTAGAACCGCTCGGCCACACCGGCCGTCTGCATATGCAGTATAGTGGGAAAAATACATACTTAAAGTTGCACGTGGTTGGGAGATACACAATGTGTGAAATTCTGCACGCAGTGGTACTACAGAGCATGCAAAATTACTGAGTGGTTATAATTAAAGTGCAGATACTCACAGAAGTGTATTGTGGCTGAAATTATCGTATGGCAGCGAAATTCGGTAGATATTCTAATGCGTTAATGCGCAACAGATCTACGATGGAAATTAAATTATTTCCAATTCTGGCCACCAGGCGCAAATCTAACTCTGTGAATGCAAGAGAGATATACAGAAATGTTCCGATGTAGAATGGTTAGGAACAGAATGTGGGCAGAAAAGGTGAAACAATTGAGAAAGCCATAATTATGATTTTATTATTAACTGATACTTATATAATTTGTTCGATATGGGCACCGGAGACGTCAACGATGCTGTGCAGCGCAGGATTTGCGCCTGGTGGCCAAAACTGGAACTAATTTTTCTCTGGCGTTAATCGGTTCTCTGTTAAAGCACTAGCCTATCTATGAAGTTTCGCCATACGGTAATTACAGCCCACACTGGACCTCTGTGAGTAGTTGCGCTTTAATTATAACAACCCCGTACTTGGCACCTAGTTGTGCAGGCGGCGTTGTAAGGGAGGGGAGAACGGAAGCGGCGCTGGCTTCCTTGCGGACGGGACAGCGTGGAAGATGAGATGTAGTTCTGCAACTTAACGCCTTCACACGAACACCTATCTCGCAGAGCTTGTAAGCTACGGCTACCGAGTCTGCAAACGATGATATTAACAGGTTATGGAGCTACGGCAAATAATTCGGAAAGTCAGCCACCTACCGGGTAAAAACAATGAGTACAGGATTCCGCTCAAATTGCAACAGAAGGAGCGATTTATTTTCTCCTGTCTCGTACATCCTTTTTTCTGTCTCTGCTTATCTTATTAAACTTAGCTTCTTTTTCCAAAATACAGCGGGGTTTACACAATTTCACCCTATTAACACGCTAAACACTTGCGACAGACTCTTGAAACAGTCGGCTATTAATCAAATAACTGAGGACAAATAAGGCCAATAGCTTAGAAAAAGCTCAAACTCGGCATAAAAATAAAAAAGGGGCTCTATCTTCTGTGTTATTGTCATTTCACAAGCTATCAATGGCCCTTCAATGAATTACATTATTTCGCTGAAAAAAATCTGTATCAGTCATATACCGCAGTAAATAAGAAATCTTTGTATGGTAGCTTTGTGGCAAAATATCCTTTGCTTTGCATGCAGTCATCTTCCAAAAATTCATTTCGGTATCTCAAACCATGTATGCGATGTGAGTGACGCTACGAATGTTTCACTTCCATTCTATCGTTTGCACACACGATCGGAGGTGAATACATGACATGCAAGCCATTTTCTTGCGAATGGCGATGGATATCTTGTCTCAAGTTCAAAGAAAAATTCAATATGTTAACTCCATTTCGTATGCAGCAATTTGTGGTCTAACATGCGCCAAATACAAACTCATAGGACCCCTCTCTTTTATTGCAAATGATTCGAATGATGCACTATACCCTACTAAATATAGAAATATCGTAATAGCTGTCACCGTTAACGAAATGATAAGCAGTTAATCGTGGAGCTAATAACTGAAACATCATTTTTTTCCAAATTGTTTTTTAAAATTGTTTGAGAAAGGTTGCAGTGCAACCTGGGTGCAGGCCTTTCCCGCAGTGTAGCCGAGATGTAGCCGTAGTGGACAATTCTCGAAGCTCAGTGGGCGACAGGGAACTGAGGTGGCCGCCCCTTGGGAACAGACGGGTGGACTCGCCCAGCCCTGACAAGGAAAATGCGTTTCTCTGCGCGGGCCAAGTAATTTTGCACGCGCTCTACTTCCGGCAGCAATACATGGCTGAGCTCGGATGAGAGGCACTGCTGCACCATTACATGTTGCGTCAACTCTATGCCAGGGCTGACCATAGCGCCTGTGGATTGGTGGACTGCCAGTTGCTCAGCAACCCATCACCAGATATCTATATGAGTGAGAGATGCTATCCGGGGCAGCAGACAAACACTATTTGAAGCGAGTTGTGTCAGGATAGTGCACCCAACGTGCAGTATTTTGTTATCTTGTTGAAAATATGACAGCGACCTCACTGCTCGGAAACAGCCACCAGCATGTGAGGAATGTAACTATTGCTGCACAGATTATCAGCTATCTGAACAAAAGGTGATTGTGCTGAATATCCAGTGGCACCCTGAGAGCCAGTTCAAGGACCGAGATACACAAGCAGCTGGTTGGGGGTGTAATCTGAGAGTGGCCCCAGAGACGCTGAAATATTGTCGTCATCTGCACTTCTGTTCCACATGTGTGTAAGTCATCCGAGCTTCAGCAGTCGTTTGTGTAAGCTGCCTGCCACTAACGCGAATTCAACACGCAGAAAACCAAATAACCGATTCTATACTAGGACAGAATCGAACACAATCGTGCAAATTTTAAACTGGTAAGTGTTCCCACTGCTAAGGGATAGTACAGCTGAAAGTTCATTCTCATCGAAATAAAAATCCAGTTAAATTCATATAGTTAAAAATGACCCAGCTAACTTTCAAGACTAAGAGAAAGTAATATGTTTCTTGTGATGGCACCCGTATACCTTTGGACCCGCCGTCACAGTGAGACAGCATTCCTTGAGGAAGAATCCAATGACGATATGCTTTTTATAAGGAAAGGGTCAAATCATCAGAATGTCGTGAAAGGAAATGATGAAGTGAGAAATGTTAGTTTTAAGTATACCAATTTGTCTCAATTTATATTGTTTAAATTGAGATTCTATTCATTCACAATTAGTTTTATCAAAAGCGTAGATAGCAATACGCCTACAAGAATGCTTCAGATCACCAGCATCATAATAGTCAGATTTATGAAAACTGTATCTGTGCAGAAGGCACCTGAGTGATCCCTGGAGGACTGTAAATTAAGATGTTTCAGATGGTTCAAATGGCTCTGAGCACTATGGGACTTAACTGCTGAGGTCATCAGTCCCCTAGAACTTAGAACTACTTAAACTCAACTAACCCAAGGACATCACACACATCCATGCCCGAGGCAGGATTCGAACCTGCTACCGTAGCTGTCGCGCGGTTCCAGACTGTAGCGCCTAGAACCGCTCGGCCACTCCGGCCGGCTTCACTTCACTGACCCCTCCCCATTCCCGCCAACATCTAGACCGAGCCTTTGTATTTTACTTTTCAAACTTCTGACATTCCTTGCTACGCCTCGCAGAATGTTATCCGCTTGTTCGTTATTCAGTCTTTTTCTCATGGTCACCTCCCGCTTGGCCTCCCGGCCGCCGTAAATTAAGATGCAAATCACTTTCCAAAGTCTGTGTTGATCAGATAAGGCGCCTATAATGGTTAGCATTATCTCTAGTCCCCGAATGACCGTCTCTCACACTGCACAAAATTTCTGTAAGAGGAGAGGAAATTGCAAGGTCTGCCACAGTAACAACTGAATATCTCCCCCACTCTTCCTTGATGCAGAGAACGCCTGCAGAATTTTCTCATCCAGCATTTGTTGTATCCTGTGTTAAGAATCTAACAGTCGGCAGTATACTAGCCCTGCTGTATCTGGGAGTATCTGTTCAGGGGAACTTAGCGATGGACTTCCTTTCCTGCTCCCGTGATCATGACTGCTTCGTGGCGAGCTAGGGGCTTTGTTCAAGTCTCTCAGGATCTCACGTGGCTCACACTGCTTTCAAAGGCACTTCCGTAGCACTCTGGCTTAAGCCACTGCCCGTGAGAATTTCTGGTGGGAATTCAAACCACTTCCGAAGACTTGCAGGTGGCATCGCCACAGTCCACGAACCGAAGAGAACAGGAGTTAATATGCCAGAATTAACACGTCCTGCTTCTCCACTCAGAAGGTTTGCGGGAATACAAAATTAGTATACATATTGTAGCTTAATGACATTTGGCAACCAGCGACATCACAACGCCCAAGGACATAATTTGTATGTAGGATAGTAGCGAAAACCGACAGGGGTGCGAGTGTATGAGATCACCAAGCAGAAGTATTACCGAGCGAGTTGGCACAGTGGTTAGCACAATGGACTCGCATTCGGAAGGACGACGGTTCAAACCCGCATCCGGCCAGCCTGGTGTAAGTTTTCCATGATCTTCTTAAATCGTTTCGCACAGATGCCGGAGTGGTTCTTTGGAAGGGGATGGCCGATTTCCTTCCCCAAACTTCCCTATTCCGATGGGACCGATGACCTCGCTGTTTCGCTACGGTCGCAGGTTCGAATCCTGCCTCGGCCATGGATGTTTGTGATGTCCTTAGATTTCTTAGCTTTAAGTAGTTCTAAGTTCTAGGGGACTGATGACCTCAGAAGTTAAGCCCCATAGTGCTCAGAGCCATTTGAACCATTTTTGAACGTAGCTGTTTCGTAGCTCTCCCCCAAATCAACCAACCAACCAAAAGTGTTCCAGTTGCCAATTATGTGGGCACTTAATTATATTAAAGTCAGTGGTGAATCGTAACCACACACTATCTTGCAAATGGGTCGTTTGTGAACCCTAGTTTATTGGAACGTTTTTGCCTCTCTTATCGTATACTTTCACACTTGTCAGTTTCCGCTATTAATCGTTATCCACTCAGTACAGATTAAAACAAATTTTTTAATAATTTTTAAAGCTAAGTAAATAATAAATTTCATGTGGCACACAGCTTTGTGCAAATATTTTCGTCCGACACCATTTGAGTGAGTGGTATGTCTGTTTCAGTGGGAGCCATCAAGAATGAACGAACACAGGTCCACAGCATGAAAAGCTTGAAGGCTACCATTCAGCTACAGAGGGGGATTGTTATAGTCCTGACATGCGTAAAATGATTGTGATTGGATTTTTTTAAATTCCGGACATTTCAACAATTACACCGCCATTGCTCATCACTGCAAAATACCGAGCATTTCATCAATAATCAGCGATGAGGAATAACCTGTTTATGTCCAGACAATTACGAGCCCTAACCAGCTGTGGCTCCTCCCTCCACCCTTCCCCACTCCACAGCAGACAGTTACATCCAAACAATGTTGTGTTGATTCCGGACAACAGTGTTTAATTGGTCTTCCAGAATGCACTTGCTCCGTGATTGTGTATTATTCTGTGTCCGCTTGTTCAGTAGTTTTGTGAAGTTGCTCTATACTTTTACTGTCTTCATAACGACGAACCGACACAGGAGCATACCACATTGGCTTCCTGCGCAGATTCCTGTCGAAACGGCGCGACACCGTTTGGAATATGGGCAGCGAGAACACAACAGGTGCATTTTTAATGCAAGTCATTTCCAAGAGTAAAGAAATACAGTGCTGAAAGAAATGGAATGAAGTTGCTTGTTAGTTATTCTTGTAACTAGCCGTTTTGTACTATTACGAGCAAAAGTAGAAATCGTTGTGTTATTGCTGAATGCAAAAATGTTTCATGAAGAAGTAAGAGGAGGCGCTTGGCATAATGTACGAATGACAGCACAGCGGTTTTTATACACTTGCGCCGGAGCTGTTAAATACCTGCTAAACAGAGAACAGGAAGGAAATTCAACTGATCAATAACACAGCCGAAGTTTTGAACACAAGGTTTCCTAAGGATGACAAGGCACCTTTTCGAAGTGACTATGGCCTTAATTTTCAAAGAGAGAATGAAATGCTGAAATACCTCCTCAAAATTTATTCTAACAAGCGTTGTGGAAAAAAGCAATGCCTGCTGCTATTCCAGAAGGGTTTCATAATTCACAACGACATAGAGAATATGGGAGCTTCCTCCTTATTGAGTTAAAGGCTAAACTGTTTGCAGAACTTCTTTTCTAAAATTCGTTGTCTGGGCGCATTTTACAACACTACAACACCTTTAGAGGAGAAAAATAAGATGGGGCTTCTAACACTGACTGGAAATACAAAAAATATCCTGTTAGCAAATACATACGTTATGGAAGGCAATAGTTGTGGTGTCACCGCCAGACACCACACTTGCTAGGAGGTAGCCTTTAAATCGGCCGCAGTCCGGTAGTATACGTCGGACCCGCGTGTCGCCACTGTCAGTGATTGCAGACCGAGTGCCACCACACGGCAGGTCTAAAGAGACGTCCTGGCACTCGCCCCAGTTGCACAGCCGACTTTGCCAGATATGGATCACTGACAAATACGCTCTCATTAGCCGAGACGATAGTTAGCATAGCCTTCAGCTACGTCATTTGCTACGACCTAGCAAGGCGCCATAATCCTTTGCTATATATATTGTGATGCCTGTACCGTCGGACCAATGTTCACCAATTGTGGATTAAAGTTATGTATTACAGCAACTGCGTCCGTTTTCTACGTTCTCATTTCCTTGTAATGTTCCAGACCTCACGCCAGCCTGCGTGAGCTTAAAGCGTGCCTTTCGGCTTCCTCTCATAGTGACTTGGCTGTCTTGCCAAGTCACAACACTAGTGAGCTGCCGTCACATGTTTCTCCAACAGAAGAAACTGAACAGGACTTCATAAAGTTCATCAGAAACGAGCTGTGGATTAACGTAACTAGAAATACAACTAATTTGGAATGCACTATTTTCAGCAATCAAGAACTAGATGTTTGC
The DNA here is from genome assembly GCF_023898315.1 of Schistocerca nitens. Taxonomy (NCBI): domain Eukaryota; kingdom Metazoa; phylum Arthropoda; class Insecta; order Orthoptera; family Acrididae; genus Schistocerca; species Schistocerca nitens. Next base: position 559,953,406 of record NC_064619.1, on the reverse strand, counting down.
AGTTTCCCATTAATGAGTTAGCAATCAGTGATGACTGCGAATCCCAAGATGCATTGAAATATCTCGTCGGCTACATAACATGTAGGTGCAAGAACAGCGTTCAGTCTCAGAGAAACTTCTTCCGGGTTCAGATGACATCACCGATAATGACCGACTCTCCGTAATCTCCAAAGGTGAGCTCACTTCTCGCTCAATTGACTGGTTTAACAAAATAAGAGTTTCAAGCGGTATTTTGCACATGTTTCTCTTCACAGGACATCTACAACTGTTATTCAATGTCAATGACAAAGTCCGATACAGATGTAAAAATTATTTATTTCTAAAAAGTGAAGCACTACACTACTCTATGCGAGCTATTTGAATCCTTGATGGCATTGCAGAAATTATGTCAATTTACTTTGGGTTGACCTTACTGGTTGATTTGCTACGTATTAACATGCAGACACGGTAATCTGTGATTAGGTCCTCGCTGGTTCATGAGTGACGTTAGCTTTCAGAGCAGCAGATGACAGTGTGGTTTCCTAGACCTGTTTTTGGCGGACACATTAATCTAAATTTTGACCGTCAGATGGCGTGAGCAGTCCACTCGCTAACGTTATAGGTACACAGCTGCTACCGCCCGTCTAGTTTTTGACTTCGAGTTGTGTGTCCTACTGGTCTGATGGGTGTCTATGAAGCATCGGTGAGTTGCAAGCTTTACTCTGGGAGTTACCTAGTTTTCCTCACACACCTGCAGGTGCATAGTCTATACAACTCCTTTTTTGCACGTTTCATTGTTCGAAAGACCGCCCATCTCTCTTCATGCGGATCCATATGGCGCGCGACTAAGCCGAGACTGGTGTAAATTTTTTAATGGGGTAATTAGGATGTCGGGATGTTAATTCTTTATATATTTTATTCCATTTGACGGTGGTTTCCGTTCTTTCCTTTATTCTTTTAGGGATATTCTCTTGCGTGTCATGTACCAGGGATGCACTATTTTAACAAGTGTTAACCTATTTTAACTTCACTTATGCATTCTATACGGACTCTCATTTTAATGTACGTGAATTTTTTTTTTCGAAGAAATTCTGTTGGTTCTGTTTAGCCTTGATAAGATAAACCATATGAATAGGTATTATTACTCTTTTAAAATTTTACTGGTGCACCTAAAGATGGCACATATGTCCTGAAACCTGTAGTGCTTCCCATTTTTAGAAATAATTTTTACAGCTTTTTTCTTCACACTGTTCACCATGTTTACCATTATTCTTGTGGTGTACTATCACTCTTTTCCAACTAGCTATAGACATTTTTTCGAAAAATGTGCTTTTAAAGACGTAAATATTGTGGCTTCACTATGTTTTTCCTCCCGTTTGGAAATGAGGAAGCAGAAGGGAACACATAGTGAAGTCACAATTTTTACGTCCTTAAAAGCACACTATTCAATCCACACAAAAGGTAAAATAGAAAACTTAAACTTGACATGAAGGAAAATCTTCAGTGGATTGTGGCGTCTCCCAGAGATATAGTGCGTATTTATGAACGCAGTAAGATGTTCTCGATCTTAATATTCTTTGAAGGTGTGTCATAAAACTGGTATTTCTTATAATTTTAGATCTAAGCGATGATTAATAATTGGTTTCAGCGCTTACAAAACTCATGTGGCTGATACTCAACTCTCGCTGTAGAATAGTATTCCCGATGACAACATAAGCGTTGGCCGATAGCGACACAGCCCCACTGAGTGACCTAGCTGAATGTTTCTAGTTGCCTTGGAAACAGCTGACGAAAATTTGCCACCAAGAAAAGCTAAGGTTATGAAAGCTTAAGTCGTCTTCTGCAAGCAAAGAAGTGGAAGTAGCATGATATTTAAAAAGTAACGAATACAGTCGAGTCTCGATCATCAGGCTCGCGTTCTATTCGTCTGGCTCGTGTTAGAAGTGTGCACTGTATTACAAAGTGTATTGGCGAACCTCTCTCCCGACAAGTATTTTCTCCCGCTTCATTGAGATGCGTGAGGTATAAATGCATTTGGAAAGGGCCATGTCCAGTCGGAAAGTGGACCACGCCTTTGCTTGGATCGATATGTCTCATTCCTAACTGTTCCCTGATGTTGAGGAATAAGGTACGAACTCTCCAGGCTTTTTCACTGCTATCTCATTCCCGTTGCTAGGTATCTGACCGCCACCTCTTTAAATGGCTTTGTCTCTTAATCCTTTCCCTGATGGTAGTTATCTTGTCCAGTCTTCCAATTCTGTGGCAGTACACTGCGGGCCGAAACCTGATAGTGGCCGGCCGGGGTGGCCGAGCGGTTCTAGGCGCTACAGTGTGGAACCGCGCGACCACTACGGTCGCAGGTTCGAATCCTGCCTCGGGCATGGATGTATGTGACGTTCTTAGGTTAGTTAGGTTTAAGTAGTTCTAAGTTCTAGGGGACTGATGACCTCAGCAGTTAAGTCCCATAGTGCTCAGAGCCATTTGAACCATTTTCTTTCGAATTCTGTGGCAGTATGCTGCGGGCCGAAACCTGATAGTGTAGTCTCCTGCATAGATTCTCAAGACCATAAACAGAGCTTCAAGTGATGTGGTCCTGAAAGCCCCCGATAGCCTGAGCAGCACAGTTACTTGCCTCGCCTGACAGCTGTTCTGTTAGTAAGAAAGCTCTGGCGGTGTGCCCATGTTTTGCCTGTAAAGTGTACGATCGATTTAGATATGGCGCAGTGATACTAGCGTGGTGTGACAAGTGGTAATCTAATGTGTTTAGAGTTTACTCTGGCTAGTTTGAGTAATAGTCTTTCCGCGCTGTCGGAAATACACTGCTGGCCACCGTAAATGCAACACCAAGAAAGACAAGCGGTAGCACAACAAAATTTATTTTGTAGATAACATTTTGACCAAGTATCAAATGATTACGTTTAAAGACGTCTGTGACATGTGGTTCCTGCCAGAATCAGTAGCCAGAGTAGCCGCCATTGTTGGAGATCACCGCTGCCACACGTCTCGGCATTGAGTCAAAGAGACGTTGGATGTGTTCCTGGGGTACAGCAGCCCAAGCAGCTTCCACGCGTTGCCAAAGATCATCTGGTGTGGCCGCTGGGGATGTAATTTGGGTCACTCGTTGAGCAAACATGGACCACATGTTTTCTATCGGCGAAAGATCCGGAGAGCGAGCCGGCCAGGGAAGCACTTCAATCTGGTTATTGACGAAGAACCTTTGGAAAATACGTGCCACGTGTGGTCGCGCATTATCCTGTTGAAATATGGCTGTGGCCGAGCCCTGAAGGCAAGGAAGGACAACTGGCTCCAGCACCTCGGATATGTAGCGCCGGCTATTTAAAGTACCGGCAATGCGTACTAGAGGCGTGCGAGAGTAATATCCAATACCGGCCCATACCATAATACCCGGTGCAAGACCAGTGTGGCAGTTCATAATGCAGCTGTCCAGCATCCTCTCTCCACGGTGTCTCCACACTCGAATCCGACCATCGTGGTGCTGCAGACAGAAGCGTGCCTCGTCAGTAAAGACAACGTCATTCCATTCTGCCGTCCACATCCGTCTGTCATCACACATTGGCGACGGAGACGTCTGTGGTTCTGCGTCAATGGTAGACGAAGCAATGGTCTTGCGGACAGACGACTCTGCTGTAAACGGCGTCGAATGGTACGCGCAGACGTTGGATGATGCGTTACAGACGCAATGTGCTGTGCTATGGTTCGGGATGTCACTGAGTGATCCGTCACTGCCATGCGCACAATTTGCCTATCAGCACGTGCAGTGGTGCACCGAGGTGAATGCGATCGACCACGTCGGTCCGTCGTACCCTCCTGCATCCAACGGTCACATATCCGCATTACAGTTGTTTGGCTTCGTCCAATACGACTAGCGATTTCTCTGTATGATAATCCACAATCTCGGTAAGCCACTATCCTTCCTCTGTCGAACTCGGATACTTGATCAAACGATGTTCGCTGTTGTCTACGAGGCATAACTGATCGTCTTGTGAAACAACCACAAGGTAAACACACGTGCCGAACGTACACTCGTCGAAATCGCCAAGCCTTAAATGGCGCTATGAGGTGGCGCCACAGGCGCGCGTGATGTGCGTCTGCGCTGAAATTCTAATCGGTTGCATATCTCATCGCTGCAAACCCATGGTGTAAATTTCACTTGATTCGGATGCTTCCTTCAGGGTGTTACATTTACGGTGGCCAGCAGTGTATTTGTATGTGGTTATGAAAGTTAAGGCCGTCTGACTGGCCACAGTGGTAACACCAGTTCCCATCAGATCACCGAAGTTAAGCGCTGTCGGGCTTGGCTGGAAATTGGTTGGGTGACCGTCGGGGTCTGTTGAGCGCTGTTGGCAAGCGGGTGCACTCACTCAGCCCTTGTGACGCCAACTGAGGAGCTACATGCCTGATAAGTAGCACTCTCGTCACGAAAACTGCCAACGGCGGGCAGAGGGGTGCGCTGACCGCGCACCTCTTAATATCTGCATCCTAACGGCTAAGGTTGACACGGCGGTCGATCGGTACCTTTGGGCCTTCTGAGGTCTTTTCGGTCGGAGTTTTAGTTTTTATTTATGAAAATAAGGCTGTTCTTCAATATGTACGTAATTTACAGTCTGTCTTTTAATATTATGTGGAGTGTTTGTTGTTGCCTGCTATGTTTATTATTTTTACATGAGTCGTTTACCTGTTTTAATACATTGTTTGATTCACTTTCTACGTGCGCTCTTGAGTCAGCTGTTACTACCGCCAGTAAATCGTCTGCATACGCAACGACTGCGGACATCCATAACGATTTTCTTGACAACCCTGTGATGCCCCGCACGCCACTCCGCTATTCTGAATTTGAGATAGTCAGGGAGACTGATGTCGGTTGCGCTGCAATGCTAAGCATCTGCGGTTGCAGTTTTAATGGTCAGCAGTGTATTAACGGGCTCTCCGTGACTGGGATCGCCTGTACCTGCTGCCGCAGCCGTCTGAGAGGCTGGGCCGTCGCAAGGCCGTTGCGGCACCGGCAGCGGCCGTTGTGGAGGTCTCCCGGTTACCGTTATCCGAGGCCGGCAGTGGTCACCACGCCCGCGCCTCAGAGTCCGACCGCGGCACGACTGCCACGTCTCGCAGAGGAGGAACTGGAATGCTGTCAGATCACTCGGAGACCATCGCCGAAATGTTACGGACGGTGGTCATAAAGTTTCAATTATCACCTCGAGAAAATAACTTTAGGTAGCTGTAAAATTGTTTTGGTTGGTAAAGGTGCAATAAGTCACAAGTACTTTCCAATGTTTTATTTTAGGGCCATTCCTGGTTTCGGGCTACCACGCCTATCTTCAGATAGCTAATATTTTCAGTCACATAGATGGTCTGGTCGACAGCATATTGTCTGCTCCCATACTGCACAAGAATATTTGAGTATTTAGTGCCACTTTATAAGTTGTCTCATTAATAAAAACATGCTAAAGTGCATGCATTTATTTACACACAATGCGAAATAGTTGATTTCACTTACCTAAGTTCCAGTACATATCGACTTGTTTTGTTGTGTTCGATATGGTTTTCCTGGTCAATGTATATGTTGTTAAATTCCACACAACACGTATATTGTAAATAAATTAATCTCAGTATTGAGCATCACACATATGCTATACACTTCATTTTTTTATTTACAATGCGAAGTTTATCATCCACTTCCTCCATTTGCTATTGGGTGTAAGCCGGCCGCGGTGGTCTCGCGGTTCTAGGCGCGCAGTCCGGAACCGCGTGACTGCTACGGTCGCAGCTTCGAATCCTGCCTCGGGCATGGATGTGTGTGATGTCCTTATGTTAGTTAGGTTTAAGTAGTTCTAAGTTCTAGGGGACTGATGACCGCAGATGTTAAGTCCCATAGTGCTCAGAGCCATTTTTTGCTATTGGGTGTAAACAGGGCAAAGATGATGTGTGCTAGGAATAAAATTCAACATGTCAATAACACAAAAATGGCTGCATTCTGAGACTAATTGTTTTAGCATGTATTTTTTTGTAGCTGTCAGCGGAGATTTTGATGAAACACTTGAAAGCCAACTGATTGCATACTATAAATTAGACTTATGTGCATATATATATATATATATATATATATATATATATATATATATATATATATACAAATGCGCTACTCCCGTCCTACCCTCAAACTTTTTAATTTGTATTTACTGCAACTGTAATGACAATCAAATTACATATATATTATTTGATTGTCATTTTATATTTATATAACTTTTTAATTATATATATATATATATATATATATATATATATATATATATATATATATATAATGACAATCAAATAATATATATATATATATATATATATATTTTATTTGATTGTCATTATACTTGCAGTAAATACAAATTAAAAAGTTGGAGGGTAGGACAGGAGTAGCGCATTTGTTCATCATGTATATCATAAATTGTATAAATATACTTTAACATGATGAACGATTGTGTTGCTCTCTTCCCACCCTCCAACTTTTTAATTTGTTTTTCTGTCACTAACTTATAAACTGTAATGACAATCAAATGTTTGTACATATATGAATGCGCGTGCATATATGTCTAATTTATAGTACGCAATCAGTTGACTTTAAAGTATTTCGTCAACAGTTCCGCTGACAGTTACAAAAGAAGACATACTAAAAAGTATTACTTATTGTCCTTTAACCATAATCTTGGGTATTAATAAGCCCCTCGGCTTTATTTAGTCCTTTATTACTGGATCACAACCGGTTTCATGGCACTAAAAGCCACCTCTTCAAGTGAACATCTGTATAACAATAAATCCGGTAGAAATAACAACCATAAGACTACAATGGTATGGTAAATTATTTTAAGATTTAAAAGAAAATTTGAAAAAAGTATTAAAAACTTTTAGATGAGAATATCGAAATGTTATTACTCACATGAATAAAACATTAGAGCGGAAAAGCTCGGAACCTTTTTACCCAACATTCGTTGTCTGTCGAAACAAACACCGCTGAAAACGGTACGTCATAGATTAAAAACTGCCAAATTCCAATATAGTGGATGGGTCTAAAAAAAATCGTACCATAGTGATCTACTGGTAAGGAGAAAATAAATGAAAACTATTAAGACTTAATTTTGGGCCAGAATAAAAAACCAAGAAGTGGTTGTCACACAATGGAGGGATGTTCTACCTAGACAAAATCATCAAGTAAATAGCTGTTGGCGGAAAAGCAGAATGCTTCTCCGATTTAAACGGAGCCTCGTACAGGGGGCGCGGCCGCGTGCTCTTCCATACGGACGGCAACAAAATAAACAGCTTGCCTATGGACGCCTCGCGCATGCGCTGATGATGCACGGGCTCCATCGAATGATTCGTGGTCTTTAGGTGATTTCACTAATGGCGAATGTGTATGGTGTATGGGTTGTTATTCCTTGCGGATTTATTGTTATACAGATTTTAACCTGTAGATGTGGGTTTTGGTGCCACGAAACCGGTTGCGATCCAGTAAATAAAGGACCAAATACAGCTGAAGCGTTTATTAATACTCATGATTAATACTCATAGCTGTGGTTGCCCCACCTACAAGTTTGCCTGCTTTAATGAAAAGTTTACTCGCAGAATTTAACCATTTTTCTATTATTAACATGTTGCATTTTGCACATCGCTCATATCGTCTTAGCCCTGTTTACACCCTTTGTCAATAGAAAATGAATGCTGATCTTCGTATCGTAAGTAAACACATGAAGTCAATAGCACATGTGTGAGGCTAAACAGTGACATTAAGAATAAAATGAAGTGTGCCATAGTAACTTATTTATAACATGTGTGCCTTTGCTATTCGACATCATATACATCGATCTGGAAAACCACATGGAACACAACAAAACAAACCGGTATCTACTGGAACTTATGAAAGTGAACAAAACTATTTTGCATTATGTCTAAATAAATGTATGCACCCTGGCATCCTTTTATTAATGAAACAACTTATAAAGCGGCACTAAATACTCAAATATTCTTGCCCAGTGTGGGAGCAGACAATACGCTGTTGATCAAAGCATGTAAGTAATTTGAAGTATTAGCCATCTGAAGATGGGCATGGTAGCCCGAAACTAGTTATGGCACTAAAACAAAACATTTAAAAAGTATTTATGGCTGCTTGCGTTATTCACCAACTATCATTAACGGTAGCGGAGTTCACGAGATCAAACATGGACCAGATAACATTAATTATTTTTTAAATTTGTTTGGAGGTACATATCTGCAGTCGCGGAACACTTTGCAGCAACGCCTATGCCGTAAGTAAGTATAACTTACATGGGCATCTTTCCAAGAAAGGTGACTGTGTTTTCGCGAAACCCTGCTGGATAATTTAAGGGACGGGAAGTGAGGGAGGCCAGTGTGATAATTCTACTAATGTCGTCGTCGAGCTGTTTGTTGAGTAGAGATAATAAGACAGGCTGCTGGAAAAAAAGCAACACCCTCAAGGACTTTGTCCAGTGGTACGAGTGTGTAATGTGTGCATACTGAGGAGTTGGTTGTAGTGTTAGTGATTCATTTGTCCCTGATATCAGCATCACATGGCGCTCAGGATGTCAGTCCATGCACTTTGTTTTGACTCTGCACGCAGTAACTGTGCTGAGTGTAGAGGTTAACGGTGTTTGTAACATTCATTCTAGGGTACAACCACGCCTCATCAACGAATACGTCCTCCTGTTGAACAGCTTCAGCCATTTCAGCGGGGTCGCACTGTGGGCCTACAGGAAGCAGGATGGACGTAGCAACGGAATGCTGGACGTGTTGAACACAATGTATCGGTGGTGTGTCGCTTCTTCCAACAGCGGTCTCTGGGATGTTCCCACCTCTGTACAAGATTCCAGCTGGTCTTTGTAACAAAAAACTGGGTGAAGGGACCAACAACGAACTTCAAGGGATGTCATGTGACGTCCGCTACGACCAACTGCAACAAACAATAACGAACAAAAAAAGACGGTTAAGGCAACCGTTCTGGAGAAGTGAAAAATTCGGAGTCCCGGTATCGCACAAATTTTCAAAAAAATGGTTCAAATAGCTCTGAGCACTATACGACTTAACTTCTGAGGTCATCAGTCGCTTAGAACTTAGAACTAATTAAACCTAACTAACCTAAGGACATCACACACATCCATGTCCGAGGCAGGATTCGAACCTGCGACCGTAGCGGTCGCTCGGTTCCAGACTGTAACGCCTAGAACCGCACGGCCACTACGGCCGGCCACAAATTTTCAACTCTCGCCGTTGCACAGCTGCAATGTCCTTTGCGGCTGGAATTTGTCATTTCCTTCCAATCTCCTTCCCGTCCCGTTTCCTTTCCATTCTTTCATTCCAGTCATTCATGTAAAGTCCCAGCTGCTTCATAGAGAGTTGTCTCTGTTCCGTCGGACATGTCCATCAGAGCAGACGAGACCTGTATCTATGAGGAAAGTGTACAAGCGGAACATAGACGAGTTATTCAAACGTCGATACGATCGTAAATGGGGAAATGCACTGCCTTGAACGACTTTGATAAACTTCGATTGTTATTGGGGGCACCTGGGAACGTGCGTCTCGGAGAAGATGGTCAGCTGTTCACGTGCTCGTGTCGTGATCATGTATGGACTGTGGTTGAACGACGGTGAAACGTTGAGTAGACGTCACGTTGTAGGACTTCCACGTCCCATCGCAGAGCTTGGAGGTCGGAGACTTACATGTTCCGAAAAGCAGGATATGTGACGATTCATACCTGTGAACCCGTGTCTATGGCCCTCTGAGTCTCGTGGATTCATGAGGTTGTCTCCAAACATGTACACATCTGTCCGCTCGCTACAGTCTGAAATGAGACCCTTGCGACCAGGCAGCATATTTTCAGTCATCAATAGTCCAATGTCAGTGTCGATGGGCCCAGGCGAGGCGTAAAGCTTTGTGTCGTGCAGTCATCAAGGGTACACGGTACACGAATGGGTCTTCGGCTCCGAAAGCCCATATATGTTTCGTTGAATGGATCGCACGCTAACACTTCTTGATGCTCCAGCATTGAAATCAACAGCAATTTTCGGAAGGGTTGCACTTCCGTCACTTTGAACGATTCTCTTCAGTCGTCGTTGGTCCCGCTCTTGTAGGATCTTTTTCCGGCCGCAGCGATGTCGGAGATTTGATGGTTTACCGAATTCTTGATATTCACGGTACAACCGTGAAATGGTCTTACGGGAAAATCCTCCATCTCTACCTCGGAGATGCTGTGCCCATCGCTCATGCGCCGACTGTAACACCACGAACACCACGTTCAAACTCACCTAAATCTTGGTAACCTGCCATTGTAGCAGCAGTAACCGATCTAACAACTGTGCCAGATACTTGTTTACTATAGGCGTTGCCTACCGCAGCTCCGTATTCCACATATCTCTGTATTTGAATACGCATGCCTATAACAGTTTCTTTGGCGCTTCAGTGTATATGCCTTAACTAAAATAAAAAAATAATACGAGCCATCACCCTGTTACGCGAGCTTTGATGGGTATAAAGCTGGTATTTTCAAATACTGCAGACAATAAAACCAATTACCAAATACAGAACGAGCCACCGAATATCTCGGAATATAATCAAATTTCAGATTTTAAATGTCAGTGGAAAACAAGAGCTTCCCAGTAGAAAGTACACATCATGTTGTTACCGAGATTTTGCACTGAAATATAAATTCTGGTCAGTTGTTCAGTGACTAACCATTTATACAGCTATGAATTCAGTTAACATTACAATTTTGTACCAATCATTTGTAGAGAAGAAACATTTCTCTGACCTGCAACTAGGCGTGCACAATGTAATAAATTAATTTGATGTGCTAAGCCAAAGATCCATTTGTGCCATGGATTAACGTATGTTTAAAATCCTTGTCGTATTTTCGTTATTCAGTTTCAAAAATAATTCAGGCACGTATAACATCCTGAATAACGTGGTTCCTCCTGTGCCCACCTTCGTGTAAGGACGCATTTTCTTGTTACTTACGCTTTTACGAGTAAAAAAATAAATAAATAAATAAATAAATAAAAATACTAACAGTATTATAATGCATTTAAGTGTTTATTTCATAGTAGTCGATAGGATGTGGATGTGGAAAGGGTCCTTCCGGATGCCATGAAGGGTACAGGGTGCACCCATCTGCAGGTGGTCGCTCATGTCGGCACCAATGATGTGTGTCGCTATGGATCGGAGGAAATCCTCTCTGGCGTCCGGCGGCTATCTGATTTGGTGAAGACTGCCAGTCTCGCTAGCGGCATGAAAGCTCACCATCTGCAGCATCGTCGACAGGACTGACTGCGGACCTTTGGTACAGGTGGAGGGTCTGAATCAGAGGCTGAGACGGTTCTGCGACCGTGTGGACTGCAGATTCCTCGACTTGCGCCATAGGGTGGTCGGGTTTCGGGTTCCGCTGGATAGGTCAGGAGTCCACTACACGCAACAAGCGGCTACACGGGTAGCAGGGGTTGTGTGGCGTGGGCTGGGCGATTTTTTAGGTTATATGGCCTCGGGCAAGTACAGAAAGGGCAACAGCCTCAACGGGTGCGGGGCAAAGTCAGGACATGCGGGGACCAAGCAGCAATCGGTATTGTAATTGTAAACTGTCGAAGCTGCGTTGGTAAAGTACCGGAACTTCAAGCGCTGATAGAAAGCACCGAAGTTGAAATCGTTATAGGTACAGAAAGCTGGCTGAAGCCAGAGATAAATTCTGCCGAAATTTTTACAAAGGTACAGATGGTGTTTAGAAAGGATAGATTGCATGCAAACAGTGGTGGAGTGTTCGTCGCTGTTAGTAGTAGTTTATCCTGTAGTGAAGTAGAAGTGGATAGTTCCTGTGAATTATTATGGGTGGAGGTTACACTCAACAACCGAGCTAGGTTAATAATTGGCTCCTTTTACCGATCTCCCGACTCAGCAGCATTAGTGGCAGAACAACTGAGAGAAAATTTGGAATACATTTCACATAAATTTTCTCAGCATGTTATAGTCTTAGGTGGAGATTTCAATTTACCAGATATAGACTGGGACACTCAGATGTTTAGGACGGGTGGTAGGGACAGAGCATCGAGTGACATTATACTGAGTGCACTATCCGAAAATTACCTCGAGCAATTAAACAGAGAACCGACTCGTGGAGATAACATCTTGGCCCTACTGATAACAAACAGACCCGAACTTCTCGACTCTGTATGTGCAGAACAGGGAATCAGTGATCATAAGGCCGTTGCAGCATCCCTGAATATGGAAGTTAATAGGAATATAAAAAAAGGGAGGAAGGTTTATCTGTTTAGCAAGAGTAATAGAAGGCAGATTTCAGACTACCTAACAGATCAAAACAAAAATTTCTGTTCCGACACTGACAATGTGGAGTGTTTATGGAAAAAGTTCAAGGCAATCGTAAAATGCGTTTTAGACAGGTACGTGCCGAGTAAAACTGTGAGGGACGGGAAAAACCCACCGCGGTACAACAACAAAGTTAGGAAGCTACTGCGAAAGCAAAGAGAGCTTCACTCCAAGTTTAAACGCAGCCAAAACCTCTCAGACAAACAGAAGCTAAACGATGTCAAAGTTAGCGTAAGGAGGGCTATGCGAGAAGCGTTCAGTGAATTCGAAAGTAAAATTCTATGTACCGACTTGACAGAAAATCCTAGGAAGTTCTGGTCTTACGTTAAATCAGTAAGTGGCTCGAAACAGCATATCCAGACACTCCGGGATGATGATGGCATTGAAACAGAGGATGACACGCGTAAAGCTGAAATACTAAACACCTTTTTCCAAAGCTGTTTCACAGAGGAAGACCGCACTGCAGTTCCTTCTCTAAATACTTGCACAAACGAAAAAATGGCTGACATCGAAATAAGTTTACAAGGAGTAGAAAAGCAACTGGAATCACTCAACAGAGGAAAGTCCACTGGACCTGACGGGATACCAATTCGATTCTACACACAGTACGCGAAAGAACTTGCCCCCCTTCTAACAGCCGTGTACCGCAAGTCTCTAGAGGAACGGAAGGTTCCAAATGATTGGAAAAGAGCACAGGTAGTCCCAGTCTTCAAGAAGGCTCGTCGAGCAGATGCGCAAAACTATAGACCTATATCTCTGACGTCGATCTGTTGTAGAATTTTAGAACATGTTTTTTGCTCGAGTATCATGTCTTTTTTGGAAACCCAGAATCTACTATGTAGGAATCAACATGGATTCCGGAAACAGCGATCGTGTGAGACCCAACTCGCTTTATTTGTTCATGAGACCCAGAAAATATTAGATACAGGCTCCCAGGTAGATGCTATTTTTCTTGACTTCCGGAAGGCGTTCGATACAGTTCCGCACTGTCGCCTGATAAACAAAGTAAGAGCCTACGGAATATCAGACCAGCAGTGTGGCTGGGTTGAAGAGTTTTTAGCAAACAGAACACAGCATGTTGTTATCAATGGAGAGACGTCTACAGACGTTAAAGTAACTTCTGACGTGCCACAGGGGAGTGTTATGGGACCATTGCTTTTCACAATATATATAAATGACCTAGTAGGTAGTGTCGGAAGTTCCATGCGGCTTTTCGCGGATGATGCTGTAGTATACAGAGAAGTTGCAGCATTAGAAAATTATAGCGAAATGCAGGAAGATCTGCAGCGGATAGGCACTTGGTGCAGGGAATGAAACTGACCCTTAACATAGAGAAATGTAATGTATTGCGAATACATAGAAAGAAGGATCCTTTATTGTATGATTATATGATAAAGAACAAACACTGGTAGCAGTTACTTCTGTAAAATATCTGGGAGTATGCGTGCGGAACGATTTGAAGTGGAATGATCATATAAAATTAATTGTTGGTAAGGCGGGTACCAGGTTGAGATTCATTGGGAGAGTCCTTAGAAAATGTAGTCCATCAACAAAGGAGGTGGCTTACAAAACACTCGTTCGACCTATACTTGAGTATTGCTCATCAGTGTGGGATCCGTACCAGATCGGGTTGACGGAGGAGGTAGAGAAGATCCAAAGAAGAGCGGCGCGTTTCGTCACAGGGTTATTTGGTAACCGTGATACCGTTACGGAGATGTTTAACAAACTCAAGTGGCAGACTGCAAGAGAGGCGCTCTGCATCGCGGTGTAGCTTGCTCGCCAGTTTTCGAGAGAGTGCGTTTCTGGATGAGGTATCGAATGTATTGCTTCCCCCTACTTATACCTCCCGAGGAGATCACGAATGTAAAATCAGAGAGATTCGAGCGCGCACGGAGGCTTTCAGACAGTCATTCTTCCCGCGAACCATACGCGACTGGAACAGGAATGGGAGGTAATGACAGTGGCACGTAAAGTGCCCTCCGCCACACACCGTTGGGTGGCTTGCGGAGTATAAATGTAGATGTAGATGTAGATCCTGTTACTAATGGTATGTCCAGAATTTATCATAGTTTCAGTTTTTAATTACGTTGTGAAGCGACTGGTTTGTGATGTGTCGATTTTTGCGTTATCCGCGTGCCATGAAATACAGATTTCCATTCTTTACCAGTCGACCATTGCCGTCTACCTTTCTTGTCACGAAGTCCGATCAATGTTTTTGTGTAATGCAAAACATTTTGTCGCATTACACTTCATATCATCACGGTCCGCTCTCACAAAGCTTATTTGCTCCCCAACAACGACTCTGAACTTGACTGCTACGAAATTTGAAGGCAACAGTAGGTCTGAAATTAATTACAATTGATCTCTTTGTACAACATCTTTCTTTCTTATGCTTCTGGTGGTGTCCTTGTGATGCATCCCGACTCCGAACAATTTCTTTTTGGAGGAATTAATACATTCATTTCTTCTGAGTCACATTTTTTCCTTGATTTTGAACGGGGTACATTACAAGAAGGAGGGAAGGAAGATTGGGTTTAGGATCCCGCGACATCGAGGTCATTAGGGACGGAACACAAGCTCGGAGTGTGTCAAGGATAGGGAAGGAAATCGGCCGTGCCGTCTGAAAGGAACCATCCCCGCATTTGGCTGGAGTGATTTACGGAAACACGGAAAACCTAAATCTGGATGGTCGCACGCGGGATTGAACCGTCGTTCCCCCGAACGCGTCTCCAGTGTGCTAACCACTGCGCCGCCTCAGTTACATTACAAGGAGCAATGACTGTAGCCCTGTCTAGCCTTCTGAAAAAGAGAGGGTGGTTTATCAGAGACCACTGTGGTGTTGCCTAAACAGGGATCGTCGGGAGGGTTCAAAAAATGGCTGTGAACACTATGGGACTTAACATCTATGGTTATCAGTCCCCTAGAACTTAGAACTACTTAAACCTAACTAACCTCTGGACATCACACAACACTCAGTCATCACGAGGCAGAGAAAATCCCTGACCCCGCCGGGAATCGAACCCGGGAACCCGGGCGCGGCAAGCGAGAACGCTACCGCACGACCACGAGCTGCGGACTCGTCGGGAGGGGGTGGAATAATTTTCTGGAGCAGGGAGTAGTTATTCCTAATAATCTGCAAGACGACCAAATTCTGCAGTGGACTCCGAGATGCTACTTCGAAGAGCTGCGGACTCGTCGGGAGGGGGTGGAATAATTTTCTGGAGCAGGGAGTAGTTATTCCTAATAATCTGCAAGACGACCAAATTCTGCAGTGGACTCCGAGATGCTACTTCGAATTCCAAGCAGGCGATACCTTGAGGCGCGCAAGGGTCGCAGATCTACCCGCCCTTGCAGAGTTTGCGCTGCTTTCGTCACTCCCCTCACCCCCACCCCCCCTCCCCTAACCAATGAGCTTGATAGCCAGGCTACGACTGGCCGCCAGCCGTGTTAGGTTGGCCATGGGGTCCTCTTTCTGCCACTTCGTAATAGCACCGGAGCGGGTGTCGCCGCCATATTCGTGTATGTGTGCATCCTTCCTGCGCTTGCTGGCAGCAGTGGGCCGAGAAACTCGTGTTAGTACTGCCTTTGCTTGTCGAGATGTAGATGTAGATTTTAAGTAAACCAAAGGAAGAATTGGATATTTTTCTTTTGCCTTTATCCCATACCTACACAGAATCGGTATGATTATTATCGGATTTCGCATTGTTAACGTTAGAGGATGGTCAAATATCCTACCTGTCGCCACTCTGTGACCCTCCAGGACGGAATTTATGTACCCCAGTTGTCTGCGTGTAGTGATATCCTTGTGAAAGTGTATGAACACTTTCTAAGCGTTTGCGAATCGTGTAACTGAGGCGTGTCGTGGGGTATCAACCCGCTATTCACCTATTCAGATGTGGAAAACCACCTAAAAACCATATCCAAGCTGGCCAGCATACCGGCCCTCGTCGTTAATCCGTCTACCCGAATGCCTGAAGCGGCGTGCTAACACATGTGGCTGTCGGGTAAAAGAACAAATGGATATTAGGGCTTAACGCAACGTCTCCTACAAGGTCTGTAGAGAAGGAACACAAGCTACTATTTAGAAAGGATGATGAAGTATCATTCTTGCATTTACCTTAAAGTATATAGGAAAACCACAGGAAACATCGTGATTGGACGCTTTTTAAGGCCAGTCCTCCGGAATGCAAGTGCAGTGTCTTACCACTGCGACCATCTCGCGCCAGAAATCAACTGTGACCCATGGCGTAGACTCTTGTTCCTTTTTCCACTTTCACACCTCTTATGAATTTATTTCCATTTTTTACTCCGTTCTTCTTGATCTTCCACTTTCATTACTGGCACTTGGGATTCGCAAACGTTGTGGGGTACTCGTCCATATCTGAACCCTATCTCATTCTTCTCAGGATTTTAAAAATCTTATTCGACATTAAACTTTCAAAGGTTTGTCAAAATAGGCTGTCAACTCAACCGTTATTTTTTATTGTTTCCACTTCTGTTACTTAGTGTAAAACGGCATACTTACGCTTTCGGCATATTTATCTACTCTGACGCAATACTGATTTTCGTCCAGTACCTCTTCAGTTTTTTTTCTAATTCTGTATATTATACATGTGAGCGATTTGTATCATTGGACGACAGATGGTTGCCACAATTATTTTCTGGTTCATTACTCATTAGCGTACTGGAGTGTGTCGATAAGATTATAGTAAAATGTATTCTGTCAATAAGAAACAAAAGTACAGTACACATGAGCGTCAGGTCGGGCAAGAACGTAATCTCGGGTTACCTCGAGAAGTAACTCGCGCGTCAATCCGCATTTTCAGAAATACTGAAAAACAATATTAGTGACTACTGGAAACCAAAACAGCAGTACTATTACAAATTTATTGTCTCATGACCTGTTTCGTTCTCACAACATCATCAAGTTTCTGATCTGTCCCAGTATGCACAATGATATAATTTTTCCGATTGTCATATGACAACCGGATTATACATATCGTGATATTGGCATATCTCGAAAACCAAATGATGTTCTAAGAACGAAACCGATCGTGTGACAATAAATTTTTAATAATACAGTTGCGGTGGTTTTTATTAATCAATATTTGTGTCAATCTGCTGTGGTGCTCAACATGATCACAACTGATTAATGAAAAACAATAGCTCTTTGTTCTATACAGTGTGCAGAGTTGCAGTCGAATACGTTCTCTCCGAGGTATTCTCGTGGGAAATATAGCACACGTAAAGGTCAAGCAATCAGCCTGGCTGTGGCAACTCAATCTAGCTGTCAAACATCCCTTTGACAACAGCATGCTAGCCGTTTCGTTAGATTCAGGAACTGTAACAAAGTGTTTGCGGTTGCTGCTTGTATTTTCAGGCAAGTATTAACACGTGTTCGGAAGTATTCACACAAAGAACGACTTCGCTTTCACTGAATGGCTCCTATGCAAATGCGACAGCCTACTAACTGTGGTCGACACACCGTTCAAGATAACAGGAAGTCTCTTGTTGAAAGCTGCGTAAAGTATTTCACCCTATACAAATCTATTCATATAGCCAACTCGGACGGAGAAAAAACTATGAGAGATACAAGCACATGAAACTCAGCTACTGTACGTTCATAGCATCATTAAGTTTGCGGGATTGCAAGTCGAAGAAGAGACGTGTTCCGAAAAAATCGAGATGACGATGCTATTGGACAGAAAAAGTGTTCTGATACTGCAACAAGAAAGAAAGATCCGTTTCGGCTATACAGAAAGTTGTAGGAACATATTAAACAACAGCGCAGAGCACCTTCAGCATTTATGTCAAACTGGCTGTGTAGAAAGAGAGGATTGGCCGTGGGAAACTTGTTCCGAGACAACAGATAATTTTTATCAATGACTTGCTGAATATTGCGTTTCCTGAAATTTCTGAATTTTTATCGATGAATCGTTGAATATTGCACCTCCTGAAATTTCTGAGCAACCGTCGGAGAGCTACAGGTCGTAGGTGTGTTCTACGCTTCTCACAATTATGTTCAGAGGTCTGGCATAAAATTCCATGATTCTCAGAAAGAAGAAAAATTATGGATTCCGTTGATGGTTCAAATGGCTCTAAGCACTAAGGGGCTTAACAACTGAGATCGTCAGTCCGGTAGACTTAGAACCACGTAAACCTAACTAACCTAAGGACGTCACTCACATCCATACCCGAGGCAGGATTCGAACATGCGACCGTAACAGCAATGCGTTTCCGGACTGAAGCACCTAGAACTGCTCGGCTACAGCAGCCGGCAATACCGTTGATACATTATATAGTACAATTTATCAGGTAACGTTGTGGTTGCTTGTAAGAAATGTACACTGATCAACCAGAACAGTACGACCATCTGCCTAATAGCCGGTGTATCCACCTTTGACAGGGATAACAGCGGCGACACGTCGTGGAACAGAAGCAGTGAGGTCTTTGGTACGTCGCTGGAATGAGCTGGCACCACTTGTGCACACACAAGTCACCTAATTCTTGTGAATCCAGAAGAGGGAGGGGGATGAGCTCTTGACGCCACATTCAGTCACTTCCCAGATCGATCGGATTCAGATTTGGCGAATTGGAGGGGGCAGCACATCAACTGGAACTCACCACTGTATACCTCGAACCACTCCACCACACTGCTGGCCTTGTGAGCAGGCCTATTATCTTGCTGAAAAATGCTACTGCCGTCGGGAAACATGATCGTCATGAACGGGTGTACGTGGTCTGCAACCAGTGTACGATACTCCTTAGCCGTCGTGATGCATTGCACGAGCTGCTGTGGACTCATGGATACTCTCATGAATACACTCCTGGAAATGGAAAAAAGAACACATTGACACCGGTGTGTCAGACCCACCATACTTGCTCCGGACACTGCGAGAGGGCTGTACAAGCAATGATCACACGCACGGCACAGCGGACACACCAGGAACCGCGGTGTTGGCCGTCGAATGGCGCTAGCTGCGCAGCATTTGTGCACCGCCGCCGTCAGTGTCAGCCAGTTTTCCGTGGCATACGGAGCTCCATCGCAGTCTTTAACACTGGTAGCATGCCGCGACAGCGTGGACGTGAACCGTATGTGCAGTTGACGGACTTTGAGCGAGGGCGTATAGTGGGCATGCGGGAGGCCGGGTGGACGTACCGCCGAATTGCTCAACACGTGGGGCGTGAGGTCTCCACAGTACATCGATGTTGTCGCCAGTGGTCGGCGGAAGGTGCACGTGCCCGTCGACCTGGGACCGGACCGCAGCGACGCACGGATGCACGCCAAGACCGTAGGATCCTACGCAGTGCCGTAGGGGACCGCACCGCCACTTCCCAGCAAATTAGGGACACTGTTGCTCCTGGGGTATCGGCGAGGACCATTCGCAACCGTCTCCATGAAGCTGGGCTACGGTCCCGCACACCGTTAGGCCGTCTTCCGCTCACGCCCCAACATCGTGCAGCCCGCCTCCAGTGGTGTCGCGACAGGCGTGAATGGAGGGACGAATGGAGACGTGTCGTCTTCAGCGATGAGAGTCGCTTCTGCCTTGGTGCCAATGATGGTCGTATGCGCGTTTGGCGCCGTGCAGGTGAGCGCCACAATCAGGACTGCATACGACCGAGGCACACAGGGCCAACACTCGGCATCATGGTGTGGGGAGCGATCTCCTACACTGGCCGTACACCACTGGTGATCGTCGAGGGGACACTGAATAGTGCACGGTACATCCAAACCGTCATCGAACCCATCGTTCTACCATTCCTAGACCGGCAAGGGAACTTGCTGTTCCAACAGGACAATGCACGTCCGCATGTATCCCGTGCCACCCAACGTGCTCTAGAAGGTGTAAGTCAACTACCCTGGCCAGCAAGATCTGCGGATCTGTCCCCCATTGAGCATGTTTGGGACTGGATGAAGCGTCGTCTCACGCGGTCTGCACGTCCAGCACGAACGCTGGTCCAACTGAGGCGCCAGGTGGAAATGGCATGGCAAGCCGTTCCACAGGACTACATCCAGCATCTCTACGATCGTCTCCATGGGAGAATAGCAGCCTGCATTGCTGCGAAAGGTGGATATACACTGTACTAGTGCCGACATTGTGCATGCTCTGTTGCCTGTGTCTATGTGCCTGTGGTTCTGTCAGTGTGATCATGTGATGTATCTGACCCCAGGAATGTGTCAATAAAGTTTCCCCTTCCTGGGACAATGAATTCACGGTGTTCTTATTTCAATTTCTAGTAGTGTATTCCCCAGATCATAATGAAGCCGCCGCCAGCTTGTCTCCGTCCTGCAGGACAGGCGTCAACGAGCTGTTCCCTGGGCAAGATGAAGAAGGTACTGGGATTCATCAGACAATGCAACGTTCTGCCACTGCTCCAACGTCCAGGGCCGATGGTGACGTGCCCATTTCAGTCGTGGTTGCCAATGTTAGCATTGGCACATGCATGGGTCGTCGTCTACAGATGCTAGGAATGTTCGGTGCACTGTGCGTTCAGATACTCTTGTACTCTGCGCAGCATTAAAGTATGTTAGTTCCACCACAGATCGCCGCCTGTCCTGTTTTGCCAGTCTGCTCAGCCTGCGACATCCATCTGTAATGAGGGGTGGCCGTCAAGCCTATAACATCTTGACGTGGTTTCATTTTGGTTCCGCCACGTGTTGAAGACAGTGACCAAAGCACTACACGAACACGCGACAAGTCGTGTAGTTTCCGAAATGCTCGTGCCGAGCCTCCGGGCTATCACAATCTGACCTCGGTCAAACTCAGCTGTATCGCGTGTCTTCCCCATTGTACACGCCGACAGCACGCTCGCTGATACTACACGCACAGTGCTTGTGTCTGACTAGCAGTCACTTATCGCCAGGTAACGATGCTATCGCTGGACGGGTTTATATCGATAGCAGGTCGTTGGACATAATGTTGTGGCTGATCAGTGTATTGTTTTCGGCAGAGATGCTAAAATTCTGAATTATGGTATGGTAAAACTAAGACGAGAATAATATAGAAGATACATTTGGTACTTGCATCAAACTAGAAGTCACGCTCCGCAATTGAATATCTATAGTTTATTTAATGTTAAAGTCCACCTTGGCATTGTTTCAAAATATCAGACCAACAATAAAAGACTAGAAAATTTCAGTTTAATAGACTGTCGACGCCAAGTTCATTAGCGACAGACCGAAAAGTCGGATGGGACATTCACTGTAATTTATTTGAACAAGCAAAGTTGATAAAGCACAGTACGCTATACCACCGTTAGGGCTGCCACATTTGCAAAGTGAAAAGCTGGGTACTAACAGATTTGGCTGATCAAAAGTGGGGAGTCTTCAAACAAAAGGCAGCTCTTAACATATCAGCTGTGCAGTTCTACAGAGAAGTTCATAACTTTCCATCCTGCTCCAAAGTTAATCTAGAAAGGTAGGGTCATGAGGGCTACGAGACAAAAAGTACGGACGATCCCTACAAAACCGGGACGGGTGGCAACCTTAATCCTATAGTCTATTACACTCAATTAAAATGCAGAACCTCCACTGCCATTGAATTTAGTCTCCTCAGTCCACAAAAATTACTTTTTTCCTTGTTCATTATGCCTTCAAGAAATCTTCAAATGATACAGTAACCGTTGCCAGTAATTAAATTTTCTATTTAATACTATGGACGTGTGAACAAGGTGAAATCGATCTACAGGTGAGTATCTTGAATTTGGTTCACCGGCATCAAATTTCAAAAAAAATTTAAGTGATGACTGAATGTTTTGTTGCATTTAACAGAATTACGTAGAATTAACATCCCACTTTAGTTATTTCAAGGTGTATATTATTGCGGACACCCGTCACATTTTATTATACAACCGTCACATTTTATTATAAGCACTGAATCAATTCGTCAATGAAGCAATTTATTCGTTTTATAAACTTAAAGTAGCCTTCTTCCCAGCTCTGTTGGCGACTTAAAACCAAAACTGTAACCCGAAGAAGAAGTTTCACCTCGTTACATGCCTAGAAACAAGATTACAAACGTGTTTAACTCTAATTATAGCTCCACGAATCTAATTTTCTCAGTGATGGATGTAGCATAAAATTCCCACTTTGTGTATACTCGTAAAATGAAAAAAAGAATGCAATACATACAACAATTTTTTAAAATAAAGTACGTTCATTCAAGCCACTACTGGTTTCAATTAGCGTCAGAGAGCGCCAGTATTCAATATATGGTAGGAGAAATATTTTTAATACAAATTTACGCGCATTATAGAATAACAAGTGCAAAGCCCATTCGCAGTGAGAATACTCATGGACTCTTTGAACTGATTTTACACCGTCTACAGTTATGTCATCAAAGCACTATTTTAAAGCAAGTTTCCGAACTTTTTGTCACACAGTAATTGGAATATCTGTTGAGAACCAGACTTTTCATCGAGCCTGAACACTTTTTACATCGCCTATATCATGAAGTGCATGAATGCCCATTGAATATTTCTTATGTATTGGTGTAAACGGAGCTTACCTCCAACGCATAACTTCAAATGTACGAACGAAAAAGTGAGCTATATGATGATGAGGTAGTCCTCTCGAAGCCGTAAATAGCACTAATAAAGGCTATTTAATGTGACCTGTACTTTGACTGTAAAACGAGGCAGGCAAAAGCTTTCCAAGTTGAGAGAGAATATAGTAAATGCTGGTTCAGCTGGCTACAGGTCTTAACAGTACAGCATGTGCTCGCAGTTTGTTGCAGAAATAGAAGTGGGTCATGAAATTACGCCTGCAACTTCTCTGTCAAATTAATTTCTGTTGTGAGGTCGCTGTAACAAAATCTGCTTTGTCGATGTTTAACTTTTGATAGTCACGTGCACATCTGTACGGCCATTACCCAGGGGCGACCTATCACTGATCCATCGAGACCAACGACTGTATCTCTGGCCAGCTACTCAGCTAGGTGTCGCAGTGTTCAGCACACTAGACTCGCATTCGGATGAAACAGCGGTTCAGATCTCCGTATGTCCATTCAGGTTTAGTCTTTCCCTTACAGGAAGTGCCAACCAGGTTCGTTCACTTATCAACATGGTCGATTTCTCTCCCTCCGAACTTCTACTCCGTCTCTGATGACCTTGTCGTCGACGAGACGTTAAATCCTAGTCTTCCTTTCTGTCTCTAAGCCTGCTGCCATTTGTAACAGCGTTCGAGCATAGTCAGAATTTTCATGTCAAATCGCTGATGGTTCTCAACTGAGTGACACCGTTTTGCCTGAAGCAAACAATTAGAGTTAAAATCATACATATGACCTGTATTTCAGTGTTCATAATTTTGGAGCAATTTGTGAGTCTCGAAACAATTAAAACATACTTGTCGTTGGAGTGTTGTCATTCAAAAGGGATAGTAGTTACGGTAATGATTTAAATTTTGTTCCAGCATACAGACTGGAAACACGATTGTAAAATTTATAATGTTAATACCATTGCTGGTTTTGAAATTTATAATTTATAGGGCTGTGGAAAAAAATTAATCAATAAAAGATAAAATACGCACTAACGACATTTTACTCATTAGCGATAGTGAGTATTATCAATCTAAAGGTTAAAGAAGGTTATTACTAAACAGTTCCTACATTTCACAAAAGCAAGTTCTTCACAGTCATCAACAACAATGTATTTCAATCCAGTGTCAAACACCGTTTGAAAAATGTTGTCAAATTTAAAATTCGTTAAAGCTTTATGATCAGACTTTTCCGGAAATTCGGAAAATAACTTCATTCTTTTTATTACGAAATGCTTTGTCAAGTTTCTTTCGTTTGAGTAAATCTTCTTGAAGTTTCAAAAACCCATGAATCCATCGGACATAGTTGAAAGTGATTCAAATTTTATCGTTACCCCCTAGAAGTCATCATTTAATTGAAAACAGATTCCGCCTTGTATCTGCTCCTACAGTTATCAGTGAGCAGAGCTCTTTAATACTTTCCACAAAGACGTATGAAAAGAATGTTCCAACATGATCTTTAGTCGTCTTTCCACTTGAATTTGAGATAGATTTTGTGCAATTGGTCGTTTAACTCTGCGTCCAAGCTTACCTCCTGGGAACTATCCATATTCGGAAATAACACATACTGTATAGATGGAGATGTGAGTATTGTGTCTACAATGCAACGCTCCTGGTGTTGTTGTTCTCGACTGCAGAACTTACACAGTAATTTACTCCAAAACAACGCGTTTGTTGCAATATTTTAAAAATAAAACATACATTATACTTTCTTTAACAAGTCCCTCGATAATTGTTGATTTTAGTTATTCCATTAAATACCTGGATTTTTACTATTTTCCGTAGAACATATGAAACTAGTGATCTTTTAATTAAACTCAACATCCAAATACAGTAATTCTTCCATTGATTCACATTTTCTTGTACACATAACATCTGAAACTGTATTATTGCATACAAGTATATCTTTCCACCACTTTTGCTCAGCCACCACGATAGCTGTGCTTCCACTGAGTTACAACAAAAGCTCCCACAGTAACTCTTGCTAGGAAATAAATCAAACATAATCTTACATACAGAGGTAGTATAGTACGATTCTTCTGAGGTGACAAATAATTATAATTCTTGCTTTTAGTTTCTTTTGTCTGAACTTTACAATAGTTTTAGTTCATAGAAATTAATTTTTTGAAATGTTATAGCCATTCAGTAACTTTATTCCATGTATTTAGAAAAGGTAAATAAGAGAGTTACAAATTGCTGATTTTTGGATGCTACACGATCACTTGCATAATCACTATTATTTTGTGCAGTTTATACTCCAAAAGTATACAATAACTTGTCTGAATTTTGGGTACGAAAATAATAGCCGATAGCCAATGCAGCCTGGACCTTAAACATATTACACCAGATTAATTGAAAGGTAGGATAAGGCTCGTAAGGCCATTTTCTGTCACCCTTTTAGGACAGATGAAGGCAACCAGAAATGAATTACAGTCGTTTTCGGACTCGGAGCTTTGAAATCAACGGGATAAGCCTCATATGGACACGGAACACTTGGCCCAGGAAAAAATCTGCGTTATCAGTGAAAAACCATGTGCAGAGAAAAGTGAAAGATGTAACGAATGTTAAAGTTTAGGGTCTCGTCTACGTCGAGGTAATTCTAGGCAAAGAATATATTCAGTTGGCAAGGATATCTGAGACTATAGATCGTCTTTTATTCTTTGAGACGGGGAGGGGGGGGGGGGGGGGGGAGGGATGCGCCCCTACATTTAGTTACAGTGATGTTAGTATCTGATTCCCAACCCCACAGAATACGGGGTCAGTGTTCGAACTATTAAGTGTTGCGTGTGAAGAATGAGCGGGATGCTTGAAAGTCAAAATGGAGATAACTGAGACCTAGTTTCGGACAAAGACAACGTGACCTTTCCTAATAGCTACATTCTAAGCTATCCTGTGCAAAGTTTACTTTCCCAAGAAATAAATCTACAAGCAGGGAATATGGTTCCCCCAGAAAGATTGGTATTTTGGTATCCTGTCGGGCACGAAGGCTAAACCAGTTCGCAGAGAGGCTTTAAATGGAGCCAGTAGCTGATGAGTTGAGTTCCCTCAGAGATAGGCTTGTACGTGTCGTCACTGTCAGATATCAGTGTTGAGTACCGTATGAGGTGCACGCAATGCTTCCAGATCGATACGAGTACGGGAATAGGCCGTTCAATATTGCAGCGCAGGACACTGAGAAGGGTCACGTCCAACCAGAATCGTATTGTGCCAGTCCCTCCGAAGGAAAGTCTGCAAGCACGGAAAGATCCCTAGAAAATGTACTCATTCGCGAAAACGTCGCTATTCACTGAAATGGGATTTGAAAACTTTTTTATTGGGTGTTGGAGAGGGAGGAGGGGAAGACGAGGTGATTTCTCATTCCATATCCACGACTCACTGGTGTGCGAAACTTAACGGCGAAAGTAACTTTCGATTGATGTGTTACTAGCAAGTTACATTTGAGCCATCAGTCTTCTGACTCGTTTCATGCGGCCCGCCATGAATTCCTGTACTGTGCCAGTCTGTTCATCTCAGAGTATCACTTGCAACCAACGTCCTCAATCATTTGCTGGATGTATTCCAGTCTCTGTCTTCCTCTACTGTTCTTGCCCTCTACAGCTTCCTCTAGTACCGCGAAAGTCATTCCCTGATGTCTTAATCCTCTCCCTTCTCCTCGTCAGATTTTTCTACACATTCCTTTCCGCTCCGATTCTGCGCAGAATCTCCTCATTCCTTACCTTATCAGTCCACCTAATTTTCAACATTCTTCTGCAGCGCCATATCGCAAATACTTCGATCTTCTTCTGTTCCTCTTTTCTCACAGTCCATCTTCCACTACCATACAATGCTGCGCTCCAAACGTATATTCTCAGCAATTTCTACCTCAAATTAAGGCCTACGTTTGATACTAGTAAATTTGTCTTGGCCAGGAATGTCCTTTTTTCCAATGCTAGTCTGCTTTTGATGTCCTCCTTGCTCCGTCCGTCATTGGTTATTTTGCTGCTTAGGCAGAAGAATTCCTGAACTTCATCTACTTCTGGATGTTAAGCTGCTTGCTGTTCCAATTTCTGCTGCTTCTCATTACTTTTGTCTTTCTTGATTAGCTCTAAATCCATATTCTGTACTCATTAGACTGTTCATTCCATTCGGCAGATTATGAAATTCTTCTTCACTTTCACTCAGGATAGCAATGTTATCCGCGAATCATATCACTGATATCCTTTCATCTTGAATTTTAATTCCACTCCTGAACCTTTCTTTTATTTCCATCATTGCTTGTTCGACGTACAGATTGAACAGTAGGGGCGAAAGACTACATCCTTGTCCTACACCCATTTTAATCCGAGCAATTCGTTCGTAATCGTCCACTCTTATTATTCCCTCTTGGCTCTTGTACATATATATTACCCTCTCTCCCAATAGCTCATCCCTATTTTCCTCAGAATCTCGAACATCTTGCACCATTTTAAATTGTCGATCGCTCATTCCAGGTCGACAAATGCTATGAACGTGTCTTAATTTGCTTCCATTATCAACCGCAACGTCAGAATTGCCTCTCTGGTGCCTTTACCTTTTCTAAAGCCGAAATGATCATCTGATCTGATCGTATGAGATGCTTTCTGCTCATATGGTGTCTTCCCACGTTTCTCAATTTGAGGATCTGAAGAGTGAAAACGTTAGCTATATGTGCTGCCAATATGGTCGGTAAGATGGAATCATCTTCCCTCCCCTTTCACAGTTTATATTTCACGCAAGGAGCATGAAGAGAGAGTGGATTAAGTGGGTAAGAGAAAGATAGACAATTTATGATTTTATATATGCTTATGTATTTAATCTGATCAGATAAGAGCTTGCAGACCCCTATTACATGGGATCAACATTTCATACACTCTTTGTACAATTATATCTTCCTCGCGTAATTCGCTTATTGAATAGGAAACAGAGCGTTTTAACAATAATATTAAGTGCGAATACATGTAGGCTGAAAGAAAGATTTTTGTTTTCGTACAAAGTACGTATGAACTTAGTGGCCTCAGAGCTAACACTGAGAACGGGGAACGCTTGTTTGCTACCAGTGACAGTGCAGATAGATTGCTTGCGGCGTCGTCTGTCCACGTCATTAGTCACGCTTTCGCAGGGTCAGCGAGAAGGGCCTGCGACTTCCAGTGGCGTCGGACCTGCTGTATAATTCTGCTGCAGTTCACAAAAATAGTCACGGATTCCAGCTAGGAAAACTGAATGACGCAGGTATTTGACGTCCTACATTAATTACGGTGTCAGCTCAGCTTTTGCGGAACTTTGTGGCTCTTCACTACTGATTGTATTTACGTAGCTTTTCGTTGTAATTAGATGTGTTGAATATTTATAAATACCGGCCGGGTATAACAGCAACAAGACCTGACAAATGACCGTGCATTACCGGACACACGGATGTTGACCTACTCGTCAGATCACTGAAACAGCAAAATAGTGTCTAGAACCAAAATACTTCCCGAAAAATTTCCCGTATCACTATCTGAATGTGGTGCTTCTACCACAGATTACGCAGAAAACAGTTGACGAGTTAAACTTGGAAAGTAGTAATGCTGCAGACAGTACAAGCAAAATTTTGCATTTGTATACCACAACCAAATAAACGGGCAACTGGAAAGCTAAAATGTTAAATCTTTAAATGATGCTCCAGAGTTTATCGATTTCTGTAGCTTTTAGAATTCTGAACCAAACCTGGTATCATTAAGTGGTCAAAATAACGGCAGCAGGAGCAGCCATAATCATTAAAACCACTGTACACAAATCGTCCTACCTAATACAGAGACTTCAGTCCGTCAGTCTTTCTTTTCTTTTTTAATTGATATAGCTGCGTAACGATTGAATCATTTTCTTACTTTTATCTTCAAGAACGCACAAATTTTCGTCATCTCGGCACGATCTGGACTGAACAGTGGCGGAATAACACGGAAACAGGTGACATGTACGGAACGCCAGTAACACACGACTTAGTACCCTTGCAGTAAAAACAGTAGCGGCACTAGTAGCAGTAGTTTCATTTATGCGTCAAACACTTTTACAAGACAATAAAGTAATGTCTGTATTCTACAGTGATTGCATAGTTTGATGCAGTGTACCTTTGGACATTCATGGATGTTCGAAGGAACAGGCACTGCTGACGATTGACAGCCATATTAAATTACGAAATGCATTCGTAAATTGCGAATACGGTCGTGCAACAGCTAAATGATTTATTAGTAACATTTGAAAATTTGTACCAGACTGGGACTCGAACCCGGGTTTCCCGCTTCATGCAAACGGACGCTTTATTCGCGTCGCATATCCGACTTAGACCTCCAGTGTCCTAGCGTCTACGTCCCATAGTGCTCGCTCACAAATCGTGTGATTCCAGCACAGAGAGGAACATTATTTTATCTTCAGATTGCCTTGCTTTGGAAGGAAATAAGGAAGAAAGGTTGGGGTTTAATGTCCCGTCAACAAAAAAAAAAATGGTTCAAATGGCTCTGAGCACTATGGGACTTAACATCTATGGTCATCAGTCCCCTAGAACTTAGAACTACTTAAACCTAACTAACCTAAGGACAGCACACAACACTCAGCCATCACGAGGCAGAGAAAATCCCTGACCCCGCCGGGAATCGAACCCGGGAACCCGGGCGTGGGAAGCGAGAACGCTACCGCACGACCACGAGATGCGGGCTCCCGTCAACATCGAGCCATTAGAGGCAGAGCACAAGCTCGAGCTGTACCAAGGATAGGGAAGGAAATAGCCCGGCCGGCCGAAGTGGCCGTGCGGTTAAAGGCGCTGCGGTCTGGAACCGCAAGACCGCTACGGTCGCAGGTTCGAATCCTGCCTCGGGCATGGATGTTTGTGATGTCCTTAGGTTAGTTAGGTTTAACTAGTTCTAAGTTCTAGGGGACTAATGACCTCAGCAGTTGAGTCCCATAGTGCTCAGAGCCATTTGAACCATTTTTTTGAAATAGCCCGTGCACTTTCAAAGGAACCCTCCGGACATCTGCCTAGAGGTCTTGCTTTGGCATAAAATACAATGGAGCAGTGTTTGTATCTTACAGTGTTTGTCCCGTTCGACGCAATGTTCCTTCGGACCAACTGGTAGTCAGCATGAACACTTGCAATCGGCGCAGTATAGTTACGTTGGTGCGTAATTCTTTTACATTTCACATTCCAATGTGTAGTGATCTTCGTGGTACTGGGGTGCACATATGCAGTGTGAAGCGACTTGTAACAGTGGTGGATAATATGTTGTAAAAATTCAAAAGCATAAGATCCGATGATGACAGCATAGCTCTGTCGAAACCGGTCATCCAATAAATTGATTTTCCAGCTATACTGACTTGTATAGTTTACATTCGTTACCATACGTTGCAGCTCACCCACTGACTAATAATGCCAGGAACGTACTTCACAGTAAAGCAGTAGATTACATTTTTCTTTGAAATATATTCTGTAGATGTATCGGATAGTTATAATTAAAGTTCAGATATTCACATAGCTGGAGTGTGGGTTGCAATTATGGTATGGCAGCGAAAAGTGGTAGATATTCCAATGCGTGTTATGCAGAACCGATTTACGCTCGAAAAAAATTAGTTCCAATTTTGACCACCGGGTGCAAACATGACATAGAAATGTTTCCAAATGTAATGGATTAGGAACGGGACCAGGAAAGAGAAGGTCAAAAAAGTGAGAAAGGCATATTGTTGATTTTATTATTAACAGCCGATTACATAGTCTGCTCGATATGAGCACTGGAGACGTCGACGAGATGCTGTACAGCGCCAAATTTGCACCTGATGGCGAAAATTAAAACTAATTTTTCCCAGCGAAAATCGGTTGCCCATAAACCCCTTAGCATATCTATCAAATGGTTCAAATGGCTCTGAGCACTATGCGACTTAACTTCTGAGGTCATCAGTCGCCTAGAATTTAGAAGTAATTAAACCTAACTAACCTAAGGACATCACACACATCCATGCCCGAGGCAGGATTCGAACCTGCTACCGTAGCGGTCGCTCGGTTCCAGACTGTAGCTCCTAGAACGCACGGCCACTCCGGCCGGCTAACATATCTATCAAGTCTGTATTTTAAACGCAAAGCTATCACTGTTTTGATAACTATTTTGTACCGCAAAGAATATAAGTACTTCTTTCAATACAGGGTGTACCATAATTAACGGCGTAAACTCACGATGCTGAAAGCACATAATACTAAAAGTAAAGAAGTCCAGTAAACATGGGCTCAAAAAATGTATACCTAGAAAACTATGGGCATATCTTCATCTTCGATACTGTGAAACAGATCTCTTCTGCTGAAAGCTCATTGTTTTCCATATTTTGAGCGGTGGTATGGAACCAAACAAGAAGAAAATTGCCAGTAAACATGCGCTCCAAAACACATATGTTGAAGGGTATGAGCCTTTTTCATGTTCTTTTCTGCGAAATGCATCTCTTCTACTGAAAATGTGCTCATAGCTCTTAAGGTATGCATTTTAGATCCCATGTTTACGGTAATCTTGTACTTCTAGTATTGTGAACTTTAAGCTGTATGCGTTTACGCTGTTAATTATGACACATCCCATACTGCTCAAACCTGCGTAAGTACACATTATGGACATAAGCTTCTTCATGTACGAATCACGACTTATGCAAAACTCAGTCATTGGTTTTTAACTTTAAAGATCAGCCGTCTTGGTTTTTAACGCCAAAGAATACGTCACAGAACCATATACTCAAAAATTTTAAGTGATTTAAATACAAGTATGTGTACTATCTCATGGCCATAACGTAAGTTGATAATAACATTAACAGCGACGTTCCAATTTTTCATATTCATTTTTTTGTTTCATTATTAGTAATATTTGCCGTAGGAGATTTGGCACGATTTCGAGATGCTTCTTTCAGTGGAGGGCGATCGACCCGTTGGGGATTAATTCCGATGACGTAAAGTTCCCGTGACGCGCGAAGAACAGTCGTCAGCTCTCGCTCGATCTCTGCGTCGCTCAAGCAACAAAGAAAACGCAAACACTTTCCGGTTTTACATTATATAGTCATTACAGCACAAATTCTTAACATCCAAACATAACGTGTTATGACTGCATACTTTACCAGATATCGTGCAGGCGGAAAAATCCGTAGAAGTACAAAACAAATACTGTCACATTACAATACGTGATGGCAGGGTGCGGCCTCTCCGGACACTGCTGAGACCGGGTAAACCAACAGAACATCCACAACTGGGATCGTCTTGTCGCAAATAACAGAAGGATGACACGGCCCTCACAAGGTCGTCGCCGATACGCGTTGCGCTACCAATTACGAGGGCGTGCTGAAAAGTGGTCTGTCCGACTTTTTGTACGAAAACTCTTAAAGCTTTTTAAATAAAACAAACGTTGTTACCACACTGTACCTTTATTCTTCATGTCTATGTATTTGCAGCTGTCTGCCTGCAGAGGGCTTCGAACTGTAGCTTGTAATACGACGGTCTGTAACGTAACTATGTCGGTGCGTGAGAACAGTGTCCTGTAATCGAGTTTCGAATTCGAAGAGTTCATCCACCCTGTCCTTCAGCATGACATTGCCAGATCACTGCCATCGATCATCCTGCATGCAGTCCCGACTTGGCTCCATTCGACTTTCATCTGTTTCCAAAACTTAAAGAACACCTTCGAGGACTACACTTTCATTAAGATGAAGCGGTACAAGCAGAGGTGAGGTTATAGGTCCTACAAAAAATTAAACATTCATAATGACGGTTTCAACGAACTGGTCTGTCATTGGGAGAAATGTGTTCATTGCCACGGTGACTACGTTGAGAAATAAATACGTAGACATGAAGAATAAAGACGGAGCATGTTAATATCGTTTCTTTTATTTAAAAAAGCTTTAAGAGTTTTTACATAAGGAATTCGAGGGTATTACTATTCAGCACGCACTCATACTAGCCAGACGTATGAAGTCCAATATTCCCTACTTTTCGTAAGTCCATCCTGTTGACTGTAAGTCTGGGGGACTGCGGCCGATCACTACTGTAAGAAAATGAAACACCTACAGCCGTGCCGGCCGGGGTGGCCAAGCGGTTCTAGGCACTACAGTCTGGAACCGCGCGCCAGCTACGATTGCAGGTTCGAATCCTGCATCGGGCATGGATGTGTGTGATGTCCTTAGGTTAGTTAGGTTTAAGTAGTTCTAAGTTATAGGGGACTGATGACCTCAGAAGCTAAGTCCCATAGTGCTCAGGGCATTTGAACCATTTTGAACCTACAGCCGTCCTTATGATATCACTCATTATGTAGCTACCAGTTTCGGCACTTCAATGCACTCAGCAATAGTTGATGCTGAAGGGGTCATCACTATCCATATATACGATGCATCAGTGGCCAACATAACTGGTCCATGCAGACTATCTGTAACCAGTTACGTTGGCCACTGATGCGTCGTATATATGGATCGTGATAACCACTTCAGCATCAACTAAGGCCTGAAGATGGTGCATTGAAGCGCCGAAACTGGTAATTAAACAATAAATGGTATCATAAAGACGGCTGTGTGTGTTTCATTTTCTTACAATATTCCCTACCTCTCTCCTGACACTGACCACCACTATGGTCCCAATCTAAGAAAACTAACGTCACTTGTGTTTTGAGAACGTTACAAATGTAATGTATTGAACCACTCCCTTTCCAGCTAGATTAGTCTACACCTTGATGCAGGTCGCTGCAACACAACCTAAACGTCGGTTTATTGTAGTATTTTTAGTATATTATAAGGTGATGCGGCAGTACATTCAAGAAAATTTTAACGAGATTCTTCGCTTTAGCTTTTGAGCCCACCGTTAGCAGAGGAGTAACGACGTTTTTCGATGACAGTATCTGCAGTGCCACTCTGACACCCTCCGGATAGTTCTGTTCGACAAACCACTGAGCAGGAATCCGAACAGGTCCGCCGAGTTGGTTTCTCAGAGTGTTCGTGGAACACGATTTCGGCTGACCAGTTGACAGAGTATTCTGAGGTATCGATAGTTCCGATGCTACAGCGTAAGTGCACGCTCGTAGGTTGGCACTACGAGAGCAGACGAATTACGCCAACCACAGCGCCCTCTAGCCGACGCTGTGGAGCTCAACGAGCTCCGCTCTGTTTTCTGCCCATTTCATCAAGAGCAGACGGCCTGGAAACATCGCTTGAACTTCAGTGTGTTGGCTTGCTATTGAGACTTTGTATTACTTACGACGGGAATACGGCTTCGCACCTACGTGCGCAAAGTTATGTAACCATTTATTAACTTGTTTTTGCGTATAGTAAATATCTTTAATTTTACACGGAATACCGAAGTACTTTACCTCTCCTGCTCCTATTCGCTGCCTTAATTCGGCCTATTTTGCAGATCACAGGAGTAGACCTACGCGCCGCCTTCCAGGCGGGATACAAAATATTCAGCAGTGCTTTTACCAGCGATGTGGCTTCCGTGGTTTTACTGTTCCCGGGACTGTTGCACACTACTGACAAGGGAACATCCCCATCGCACCCCCCTCAGATTTAATTATAAGTTGGCACAGTGGATAGGCCTTGAAAAACTGAACACAGTTCAATCGAGAAAACAGGAAGAAGTTGTGTGGAACTATGAAAAAAATAAGCAAAATATACAAACTGAGTAGTCCATGCGAAGATAGGTAACATCAAGGATGGTCAGTGTTCAGAAGCGCCGTGGTCCCGTGGTTAGCGTGAGCAACTGCGAATCGAGAGGTCCTTGGTTCAAGTCTTCCTTCGAGCGTAAAACTTTATTTTTTATTTTCAGACAATTATCAAAGTTCAGGCACTAACACATAATCAACATCGCTTTCCAAAATTCCAGGACATGTTCAGATTTGCTTGGACATATGCATTTGACGGTTGATGTCGCCTATCTTCGCATGGACTACTCAGTTTGTATATTTTGCTTGTTTTTTCATAGTTCCACACAACTTCTTCCTGTTTTCTCTATTGATCTGTGTTCAGTTTTTCAAGGCCTATCCACTGTACCAACTTAAAACTAAATCTGAGGGGGGTGCGATGGGGAGGTTCCCTTGTGAGTTCCACTCACTGATCTCATCGGGCATCCCCACTCTTCACTGATAAATGTTCATACTGCCAGTCACCCGGAAGAACGCCCGCCACATCGCCAAAATACTTTAATAAAGTAGTGATATGAAGCCAATAAGCCAGAAACGAATATGAGGCTGTATCTTATCTCGCCTAAGTACATTATGATGATCTCTTGTTGCAGATCACCAGTGTAATTACTTAATATCAACTACGTTTTGAGTCTGTGTATAGTGTGGAGCGGAAGAGTAACTGTCACTTACCGGAAATCAAGTAACTGTGTAAAGACAACCCCTGAAGCAAATGGTTCAAATGGCTCTGAGCACTATGGGACTTAACTGCTGTGGATATCAGTCCCCTAGAACTTAGAACTACTTAAACCTAACCAAAGGACATCACACACATCCATGCCCGAGGCAGGATTCGAACCTGCGACCGTAGCGGTCGCGCGGTTCCAGACTGTAGCGCCTAGAACCGCTCGGTCACCCCGGCCGGCCCTGAAGCAAATTAATGTACCTAAAACAAAAATTAATGGAATTTATACGCATTTATTTTGTTTGAGATTATGTTCTATGTTTGACGTAGGAACACTGGAGAAAAAATAACCCCCAGGACGTACATGCTAATACTGTATAACATCGCCTCTTCCCTCGACTATGGCACAGTTCGACGAGGAGGAGTGGCAACAAATTTTGTCACAATTACCATTTCCAGGTGAAGCCATTCATTGACGATTAGATTCCGCAGAGTTACCAAGTTAGGTCAGATGCTGATTGCTACGTATCATCCAATGATTCAGTGCTCGGAATCTTCTCAGACATTTTTGTGGTATTGAGATCGGATCGTTCATCGGGCAAGTCGAACCAGGAACCAGAAACGAATGCGTGCAACGCTGTAAACACGGCTTCTTTGACTTCATTTCAACAAACTCTCTATCAAATTTCTCGAGAAATGAGCGATTGTTTGAGGTACTGGATATACCAAAGAATACGTAAATCGAAGTTACAACTCCAGTCAGGCTTCATCAATATAGTGCATGATTTAGAACTTAAAAACGTGTCTAGCAATGAGACTGCGTATCAACAAAACCACCTACATTTTGCAGACGGCATTGTAGCGTTTGCCTCTATATAGTATATAAAACTCAATAACAAATGAAGGAAGTTAATTTCATATGTTTGAAAGTACTCTTGAAAATAATAACATAAAATAAAGTATATTCAACATCTTGAAAAGAAGACAGTACAATTTATTAATGCTGTCATAGAACCACTGGTAGAAGCATACCTTGAGGAAGATTTATTTGTAAATATAGGAACACTCGAGGCAATAATGACTCTACAACTTACTTTAGAACATAGACGGAAGAATGAGAAACCTACATTTATATCACGCATATGTTTAGAGAAAGCTTTTAACAATGTTGGTTGGAATACACTCTTTTACATGCTGATCCACGTGGACACTGCCCATGAAGTCCAAAAGGCATAATTCTGTTGCAGGATGATGCCCGTCCACATGTTCCCAAGGTTGCTTCAACTATGCTGAAGAAGTTCCGCAGGTAAACTCTTCTACATTTACATACATACTCAGCAAGCCACCGTACGGTCTTGGCGGAGGGTACCCTGTACTACTACCAGTCATTCCCTTTCCTGTTCCACTCGAAAACACAGCAAAGGAAAACCGACTATCTATATGCCTCCCCATGAGCCCTAATTTCTCGTATCGTATCTTCGTGGTCCCTACGCGCAATGTATGTTGGCGGCAGTAGAATAGTGTGGCAGTCAGCTTCAAGTACCGGTTTCTATAAATTTTCTCAATAGCGTTTCTCAAAAAGAACGTCGTCTTCCCTCCAGGGATTCCCATTTGAGTTCCTGAAGCATCTCCGTAATACTTATGTGTTGTTAAAACCTTCCGGTAACAAATCTAGCAAGCCGCCTCTGAATTGCTTGGATGTGTTTCTTATGCCGTATTGTATTGTATGGAACCGGGGACCTAG
The DNA here is from genome assembly GCF_023898315.1 of Schistocerca nitens. NCBI lineage: Eukaryota > Metazoa > Arthropoda > Insecta > Orthoptera > Acrididae > Schistocerca > Schistocerca nitens. The sequence goes on along the minus strand of NC_064619.1, from coordinate 559,916,426 downwards.
AAACGACGGAGAGGCGTCGTTCCTGCAGTAGCCCTCAGTGGTTCACAACCCCACAACAGGCTACAGCAGTCCACTCACCCCACCCCCGCCCCACACCGAACCCAGGGCTATCGTGCGGTTCGGCCCCCAGTAGACCGCCTCGGGAACGTCTCACACCAGACGAGTGTAACCCCAGTGTTTGTGTGGTAGAGTAATTATGGTGTACGCGTAAGTGGAGAACTTGTTTGCGCACCAATCGCCGAGATAGTGTAACTGAGGTGGAATAAGGGGAACCAGACCGCATTCGCGGAGGCAGATGGGAAACCGCCTTGAAAGCCATCCACAGACAGGCCGGCACAACGGACCTCGACATTAATCCGCCAGGTGGATTCGTGCCGGGGACCGGCACGCCTTCCCTCCCGGAAAGCAGTGCGTTAGATCGCAAGGCTAACCGGGCGGGCTGATGTCTTCCTTACACATCCTCCATGCAGTCCAGGTCTCTTTCCATGCAGTTTCCTTATTTTTGAAGCCCTGAAGAAAGATGTTTGCGGTCGTCAATTTGCTCCGAACAAAGAAGTGCTCACTTGGGTAGAATCGTGATTCCGCAGGCAAACGCAAACATTTTTCCTTGAAGGAACTGACCGTCTTGTGTCACAGTGGGACGAATGTATAAACAGTTACGGTAATTACTTTGGAAGTAATAAACAGTTTACCTACTTTTTTCCGTCTCGTTTTCATTTGATTGCCCGTTATAGATACAAATGACAAGGGCAGGTGGCGGACAATGAAACAAGCAAATACTGGTAATCCTAATAAACATAGGTCCGGAAACCAATCCGTTGCCCGATAAGCCCACCTTCCTAGCTACCCGTCTTACAACTCGTGTGCACTTTCGTTTCTTGCAGCAAAAAATAATCGACCATTCGGATGGTGTTCCCTCTGGTGAACGGACGTGTATGTGGTACATGCATGATGGATCACCAGCAGCCGGCAGGAGGGGCCGGGCGGTTCTAGGCGCTACAGTCTGGAGCCGAGCGACCGCTACGGTCGTAGGTTCGAATCCTGCCTCGGGCATGGATGTGCGTGATAACCTTAGATTAGTTAGGTTTAATTAGTTATGAGTTCTAGGCGACTAATGACCTCAGAAGTTAAGTCGCATAGCGCTCAGAGCCATTTGAACCATTTGATCACCGGCAAACATTCATGTAGCACGAATCTTCAGCAAGTGAATCTGGCATGCCTCACCCCGACTTCTTGTGTGTGGAGATATTTAAAGGTTTCGGTGTATTCCAGCCCTGTTACTAGTGTTGATGAACATTGGGAACGCATTGTGCTTGAGTGCCAATGCATTCGGGCCACACCTGGGTATTTAGAACGTGTACGAGCATCAATGAACAGACGGGCTAAGAAGAGAAAGGAAGATTATAAATTAACGTCTCGTCGACAACAAGGTTATTAGAGCACAAGCTTTTATTACGAAACAGTAGGGAAGGAAATCAGCCGCATCCTTTCAAAAGGAACCATCCCAGAGTTTTCCCACAGCTATTTAGGAGAGATGTGCTGAAGCTTGGCTTCACGCAAACAGTGGTCATGTGTGATGTTTGTTGTAATGTGTTCTCCAGTGCATATCTGCAGTATGAATTCATGGGAACTCTGTTATAAGGTATTCATCTAATCAGTCGTAATACATCGAAATTGGTGAAACTATCGGTTTCCGGACCTATGTTTATTACGATTATTACCTAATTTCATTGGCCTCTACTTTCCCCCCTTAGCTGTACCTTCTATAAATCTCTGTATTTGTTGAACCCTAGGGTGGTTAAAGGTCACAATAGACAGCTTGCAGTTAACTGGCGTAGGATCGATTACTAACCGACAATTTGCCAGTGGTCAAAAAAACATACTAAGTATATCAGTCGTGGGAGGTGCGAGCCTAGAGCTGTTCGGCTAGCTTACTAGAGAGGGAGGTGAGCCTCACCCGGATCGAATCCGCGCGGCGGATTGACGACCGCAGACTGGTATACCGGCCAGCCTATTAGCGGTATTCCACATTCGTTTAGGCAAACGCTGGGCTGGTCCCAAAATTCCGCGCCAGAGAATACGACACAAACAAAATACGATAACACAAAGAATAAATCTTATAATTAAATGTTTCTCTGAGACATTTAAGTTTCTTTTTATTACCTACGATAATGATCGAAGCGGACAAAATGAATTAAACTTTGTGCTGTGGTCGGGACTCGAACCCGGGTCTTCTTGCTGGCTAGGCAGAAATGTTAACCATTACACCACCTGCCAAGCAAGCTAGAAGACCCGGGTTCGACTCCCAGCCGCAGCACAAATTTTAATTCGTTTCGTCTGCTTCGATCATCATCGTAGATAGTAATAAGAGACTTAAATATCTCAGGGAAACATTTAATTATAAGATCTATAAGATCACCAATGGTACAAGGACGTCCCATTACGTCCAGTGCTGGGGTGCTTGCCAATATCGGAGAGCCCTGGCAGTTATGACAATATGTAAGGGAGAAATGATTTGATATTTGTTTTGGTGAGCGCACTCAGTTTAGGTAGTTCGTGCAGCAATGTTGACCAACGTACTGCGGTGGTGTAAAGATTAGCATTTCTGCCTAGCAAGCAAGAAAACCCGGGTTCGAGTCATGGCAACAGCACAAATTTTAATTCATTTCGTTTGCTTCGAGCATTACAAAGAATAAAGTTTACACGATTCGTAGGCAGATGGCACAGACGAAATTCCTCCCTTAGGTGACTAGGCGGCTGTGACAAAAGGAATGACATCGGGCCACAAAATTAAATAACGAAATACTATTTGCCAAATCCTGAAAAAGCGCACCTCGTACTAGACGCGATAAACGCCACTGGGTAAAAAAAAATAAATAAAGGGGGAGACGCTAGCCTAGCTGAAATATGTCATCCGAAGGAATCTCAAACCTACTAAGAGATGGCAATGGCGCTTTTATCATAGAGTACACACATCATATCATCTTCATAGAGATGAAAACTGTCGGCCACAATTTCGTAAGAATAGGAAATTGCTCCAACGTTTGACTCGGCGAGAAGCCGTAAAAATCCGTTTTTTTTCTTTTACAGTATATGTGGTGTCACCGCCAGACACCACACTTGCTAGGTGGTAGCCTTTAAATCGGCCGCGGTCCATTAGTATACGTCGGACCCACGTGTCGCCACTGTCAGTGATTGCAGACCGAGCGCCACCACACGACAGGTCTAGAGAGACGTCCTAGCACTCGCCCCAGTTGTACAGCCGACTTTGCTAGCGAAGCTACACTGACCAATACGCTCTCATTTGCCGAGACGATAGTTAGCTTAGCCTTCAGCTACGTCATTTGCTACGACCTAGCAAGGCGCCATTACCAGTTTATATTCAGTGTAATAATGTCTAAACAAGAGCGATGTTCTCCAATTGTGGATTAAAGTGAAGTATTCCAAGAACTACGTTCTTTTCTTTATAGGATAATTACTTTACCTTGTTCCAGACCTCACGCCAATCTGCGTGAGCTTAACGCGTGCCTTTCTGCTACCTCCGAGTGGCTTGGCTGTCTTGCTACGCCACTACAGTATATATTTCTGCTTATAAATAAGGCTACATTTACAGTTTCATACGTTACGGCTTTTTCTTGGGGTGTCGATGGCAACCATTTAAATGAAGTGTAGTGCCTCAGTAAGGTGCACCGCTTTTGGGCCTCCTGATACCAGATCCTCTTGAGCGACGATACTGAGGAGAAGGAAATGGATCACAGTCTGTTCAACACCATACGCACGGGACACATCTTAGTTATCGCAGAGTCCTCATTTTATCATGGCAGTTTTACTTCGGCCAATGTCCACGCGAAGACAATTAAGCGATCACCTTGTTGGCCATGAGTTGAGGAGCTACTCGACCGAATAGTAGCGGCTCCGGTCAAAGAAAACCATCTTAACGACTGGGAGAGCGGTGTGCTGACCACGCGCCCCTCCTATCAGCATCCTCAGCTCAGGATGACACGGCGGTCGGATGGTCCCGATGGGCCACTTGTAGCCTGAAGACGGAGTGCTTTTGTAGGCCAGGACATGCTATTTCCCGGAGGTAGCTCCACTTTTGATGGTATCCAATCACTTATAGCTCTTTCCTGTCACCGCTGATGCCTCACATCTGCCTTTGACTTCACTAACGGGTAGGTACCTGAGATGAAGCGCTGCCTGCTACGTCGAACAACAGGTTCACGCCCATGAAGTGGGTGTCATTCATCACAGATGAATTTGCTCCTTTCGGATTTCGCTGCTACTATCCGTCAGATATCGTTTGGAGGTACCCCGGCCAAACCTGGATCTTCTCGACTGGGGTTGGTGTAGAACATTCTGTAACCTGGCTGCAAGGCTGGTAAAGAGCAATATCAACAGTTTCGAGTAGCAACAATGGTATAACACAGGGGAAGCACAATCTCCTGTCGAGTTGCACAAGGTTAGACCGAGGTCCGAAGTACATGTGGGCTTCCTCGCCGGCTAGTGCCTTTGATTTCTTTTAAGATATTTCGTGCTGCGACCTTCATTCTGCCACTGTAACAATGTTCCTTGAATGTCAGGCTCCTATCAAGAATCACCCCGAGGTTATTTAGGGGCAGGGAGTGAGACATTAAACCTGTAGTTGACATATCTGTTAAGGAGATGGAAAGCGCTGACAACCGTTATGCTTGGATCTGGCTTTAGGCTGTTGGCCTCGTAATACTTTCTCATGTCGTCAAGAGAATAGGAAAGCTGTCTTTCAACGCCTTCAAATGTCGTATGCTGGGTAGAGAGGGCCAGATCAATGACGTAAAATACTTGTTACTTGGATGGTGGTTGGTGTACAAGTTAAATAGTGTGGAAGCAAGAATTCTTCCTTGGGAAAGTCCATTTTGTGGTGTCACCTCCAGACACCACACTTGCTAGGTGGTAGCCTTTTAAATCGGCCGCGGTCCATTAGTATACGTCGGACTCGCGTGTCGCCACTGTCAGTAATTGCAGACCGAGCGTCACCACACGGCAGGTCTAGATAGACGTCCTGGCACTCGCCCCAGTTGTACAGCCGACTTTGCAAGGAAAGGTTCACTGACAAATACGCTCTCATTTGCCGAGACGATAGTTAGCATAGCCTTCAGCTACATTTGCTACGACCTAGCAAGGCGCCGTATTCAATTGATATTGAGATTCTATTAATGTATCATCAAGAGCGATGTTCTACAAATGTGGATTAAAGTTAAGTATTCCAGAAGCTACGTACTTTTCTTTATAGCATTCATTACGTATCCTGTTTCAGACCTCACGCCAGCCTGCGTGAGTTTAAGCGCGTGCCTTTCGGCTTCCTCTCATTGTGTCTAGGCTGTCTTGTCTAGACACAACACATTTTATGTTTTGCGCCATACACTCTGGTTTTTTGAAAACTAACATAGAATGTTCTGTTGCTGAGCAGCTCTGCAGTGATCTTCATAAAGTCATAAGCTTTGGTTGTGTTGTACACCTTTGGGAGAAATTTCCTGATGGTTACCTTTTCGTAGGGCGCACTCAGATCAACAAATGCAACACCGGTGACAAAATGTTTCTCGAAGCTGTCCTCGATGTGCTGGGTATAATTCAGTAGCTGCCCTGATAAAGACCGCCCAGGTCGGAAGCCGGCTTGTTCTCTAGTAAGGTATCTTCTATGAGCGGGGTGCGCCGGACTAGAAGAATTCGAGATAACTTGAACGGACGGAAAAGTAAAAATACTGGCCGAAAATTTTTAGGATCGTCTGTTGATTTTTCCGGGCTTGATCACAGCAGCAACAAGCGTTTGTCTCCAGAGCTTCAGAATATTAAAGGTTTCCAGGTAGTGTTGAACACTTGGTGGAGCCAGGGCGTTTTACCAATTCTAATTGTTCTCTATGTTATATATGTATATCGTCTACCGCAAAGCAGCTTTGTTAACTTTCAGAGCTCGAATACCATTAATGACGTCTTATGCTGTGGTGGGGCGGCTGATGCTGTCAATTCCTGATTTTATATCGCAGGTTGTCATATTAATAGCATTCAGACGCTTCCTGCACTACTTCCCATGAAGTAGAAGTTTATGGGTGATTACGTTTGCAGCGACGTTGCTAAATCGTACAGGTTCATGAAGTCGTTGCATAATTTCTTTATTGGGGACCAGGCCTTCTTGCTGATGTGAGTGAAGGTGAATGTGTCATCAACTCACACCCTTTCAGCTCTGAGAGTGGAAGATACTCTCTGCAATAATGTGTCGCCCAACACCTTCGTTACGTTGAAGAAAGGGTCTTCCTCAAAGCTGCGACGATAATCGGCATATACGTGCGCAACATCATCTTGTAATTCTGGTATGTAGCTGGTTCTGCAGCTCTTTGGGATGTTCTGACACGCAGATTTAAGCAGGTGCTTGATGAATGCGTCATAGTTGTTTGGACTAGTATATGTTTCCAACACTTTGTCTTCGACCATTATGGTGAAAACGTCCCACTTGGCCTTTTTAAAGTTGTATCTGCGTCTGGAGAGTGTGAATTTAGATTGTAAAATTTGTTTTGAGTGGTGCACACAACCGGTCTGTGTTGTGTGGAGGGTATTGTTTGAAGAACCCGCATCTTTATTATTTGACTGACGCCACAGCTGACAAGAAGGAGATCTGGGGTTGTGCCCTTCTTCCATCGACAGCAATAGAATGTCTTTAGTTAATATGTCCATAGATGAGTTCGAGTTGCTGGCACTCTGCCCATAGCTCAACTTCAAGAACATCGTTGTTGCGTGCCCTGTATCACCAATCAATGTGATGGCTGTTGAACTTGACGGTAATGGCTCTGTTTTTCTGCTTGTGATGATTTCCTTGAGGGTTGGAAAGAACTTAACGGCAGGGGATTGTGGACAGAAGTCACTTGTCAAGGTTCACAGTGAGGAATTCGATGTCGTCATCGTCCGTTCATCTGTTAGACAAGCAGATTTTGTCACTAGCCTTGGTTTGCAGAATACTGCACTTCCATACTTTGAGTGAGGTCTCTCATTAACTAGTCCCATGCCGTCAAGTCTTGGTCGGCAGTTGCTCGTAGCATAGTCGGTTTCTTGTGTGCATAAAATATTTCAGCAATGTTTATGACATAGGTTAGATGATAAAAGTGATTTGGTTGTTGAAAATTCCTCGATGTTGATTGAGATTATTGTTAAGGGTGGTCTTGAAAAGGATCTATTCTGTAAACCTTTGGTTGTCATCGTAGCGAGAGGTTTGGCCAGTCCGACGGCACTGTTACCGGGGACGCTGGGTGGTCTTTTTCGTAGTAAGAACACCACACCTCTCTTGTCCCTCATACGTTACGTATCACACAGAATTGAATAGCCTGCAGACGGGATGTTACTACTAATTATTTCCTGTGTGTGCAGTTGTATATTAACACAAAGTGTCTTTCTTTTGTTACTTGTTAATCTACTGTTTACACGGGAGCACACTCCTCCCAGTTTCTAATGAAATAATGTTGTCGAATTCAGGGAGTTTTGAACTGGTTCACACTGAAAAGATTTCCCTAGGAGCGTCTAATGTCAAACCGTAGATACGAGATAAATTCACGCGACAATGAAAGAGAAAAGTAATTTTTGAGAACTTTTCTCGTGGAGAACAACGGGTTTTCTTAGAAATTTAAAATGAACATAAACAGTCTCGAGCGCAAGGAACCTTTATTTTTGTGGTTACCGGTTTCGGTTAGTTAGTGACCTCATACCATGACGGTAGATGGGTGGCGGAGAACGGAGCAGGCGTTACGAACTCCACAGGTAACCACAAAAATAAAGATGCGTTGCACTCGAGATTTCTTATGTTCATTAAAAAAAAATTAATTTCACTTCTCTGCGTTCTAGTCATTAAACAAGCTAATTAAATGGTTAGCGGTCGTTTACAACCACCAAAATGCCTTACTTTTTCATTTCTCTAACCCATTCTTTAAAAGTTTTGGAGCACTTGCGACAGGGAGTCATAAGTAAAATTGCCATCTCTCATGTGAAAAATTTTATCTTCACATTCAATGCACGCTCTTTTCTCAGAATCAACATGTGCCTGCCGCTTTATGAAAGTATTGTATGGCAGAATTGCCAGGGAGACCCCATACAGGGGTTGTTCTGCCACTTCATAATGGACATTCTAAGAAATCAGATGATACATTAAACAAAATTTAAAAAGAATCCAATAGTAACAGCGAAGACAGTCAGGAACATAAAAGTCTTTGACGCAATGCGACTCTCAGTAACAGTTTGGTAGCAAACCATTGGCATTGCACAGTATTTATCTACCGGTATATAACTGTAGTAATTACACTGCTTTACTAGATTTCTCTCACCTTCTATGTTTCTCTATCTAGGGATGAATAAAAATTGGTAGCGTTAAAGACGTGACAATGGGTATAACACACTTAGTTAACAGGAAAGGGACGTAGGAAAATAGCTACTGATTTACGCGGGCTGTAGTCATTTCATAAAGGTGGATGAACTATCGCTGCTAATGGATTGACGTGTATGAAAGGTGGAAATCAAATATTAACAGAGTGTGCGTAAAAGATGTGAATCATGGTGATGGATATATGATAATTAGTTTCACAACTTTCTTTGAGAACTCTCAACATTCAGTAGTTTCCCAGTCACTCATAGTACACATTCCTAACAACGCGTTTTACTGTGCACGAACTGATTAAGAGAACGCGATCATAGAAGTGAATAGGACCAAGTGAAGTGAGTTCTGCTAATAAATAAAGTCCAATTCCCGGAAATTAATTAAGTTGTGATGACAGTTTACTGGTAGAGGTCTTATAGTTTTCATACCTAAGTTGTTGTTTGTTGTTGTCTTCAGTCCTGAGACTGGTTTGATGCAGCTCTCCATACTACTCTATCCTGTGCAAGCTTAGTCATCTCCCAGTAATTACTGCAACCTACATCCTTCTGAATTTGCTTAGTGTATTCATCTCTTGGTCTCCCTCTACGATTTTTACCCTCCACGCTGCCCTCCAATGCTTAATTTTCTGATCCCTTGATGCCTCAGAACATGTCCTACCAACCGGTCCCTTCTTCTTGTCAAATTGTGCCACAAACTCCTCTTCTCCCCAATTCTATTCAATACCTCCTCATTAGTTATGTGATCTACCCATCTAATTTTCAGCGTTCTTCTGGAGCACCACATTTCGAAAGCTTCTATTCTCTTCTTGTTCATGTTTCACTTCTATACATGGCTGCACTCCATACAAATACTTTCAGAAACGACTTCCTCACAATTAAAACTATACCCGATGTTAATAAATTTCTCTTCTTCAGAAACGCTTTCCTTGTCACTGCCAGTCAACATTTTATATTCTCTGTACTTCGACCACCATCAGTTATTTTGCTCCCCAAATAGCAAAACTCCTTTACTACTTTAAGTGTCTCATTTCCTAATCTAATTCCCTCAGCATCAACCGACTTAATTCGACTACATTCCATTATCCTCGTTTTGCTTTTGTTGATGTTCATCTTATATCCTCCTTTCAAGACACTGTCCATTCCGTTCAACAGCTCTTCCAAGTCCTTTGCTGTCTCTGACAGAATTACAATATCATTGGCAAACCTCAACGTTTTTATTTCTTCTCCATGGATTTTAACACCTACTCCGAATTTTTCTTTTGTTTCCTTTACTGCTTGCTCAATATACAGATTGAATAACATCGGGGACAGGCTACAACCCTGTCTCACTCCCTTCCCAACCGCTTCTTCCCTTTCATGCCCCCCATCTGGTTACTGTACAAATTGTAAATAGCTTTTCGCTCCCTGTATTTTACTCCTACCACCTTTAGAATTTGAAAGAGAGTATTCCAGTCAACATTGTCAAAAGTTTTCTCTAAGTCTACAAATGCCAGAAATGTAGGTTTGCCTTTCCTTAATCTAGCTTCTAAGATATGTCGTAGGGTCAGTATTGCCTCACGTGTTACAACATATCTGCGGAATCCAAACTGATCTTCCCCGAGGTCGGCTTCTACCAGTTTTTCCATTCGTCTGTAAAGAATTCGCGTTAGTATTTTGCAGCTGTGACTTATTAAACTGGTAGTTCGGTAATTTTCACATCTGTCAACACCTGCTTTCTTTGGGATTGGAATTATTATATTCTTCTTGAAGTCTGAGGGTATTTCGCCTGTCTCATACATCTTGCTCACCAGATGGTAGAGTTTTGTCAGGACTGGCTCTCCCAAGGCTGTCAGTAGTTCTAATGGAATGTTGTCTACTCCCGGGACCTTGTTTTGACTCAGGTCTTTTAGTGCTCTGTCAAACACTTCACGCAGTATCGTATCTCCCATTTCATCTTCATCTACATCCTCTTCCATTTCCATAATATTGTGCTCAAGTACATCGCCCTTGTATAGACCCTCTATATACACCATCCACCTTTCTGCTTTCCCTTCTTTGCTTAGAACTGGGTTTCCATCTGAGCTCTTGATATTCATACAAGCGGCTCTCTTTTCTCCATAGGTCTCTTTAATTTTCCTGTAGGCAGTATTTATCTTACCCCTAGTGAGATAAGCCTTTACAGCCTTACATTTGTTCTCTAGCCATCCCTGCTTAGCCATTTTGCACTTCCTGCCAATCTCATTTTTGAGACGTTTGTATTCCTTTTTGCCTGCTTCATTTACTGCATTTTTATATTTTCTCCTTTCATCAATTAAATTCAATGTTTCTTCTGTTACCCAAGCATTTCTACTAGCCCTCGTCTTTTTACCTACTTGATCCTCTGCTGCCTTCACTACTTCATCCCTCAGAGCTACTCATTCTTCTTCTACTGTATTTCTTTCCCCTATTCCTGTCAATTGTTCCCTTATGCTCTCCCTGAAACTCTCTACAACCTCTGGTTCTTTCAGTTTATCCAGGCCCCATCTCCTTAAATTCTCACCTTTTTGCAGTTTCTTCAGTTTTGATCTACAGTTCATAACCAATAGATTGTGGTCAGAGTACACATCTACCCCTGGAAATGTCTTACAATTTAAAACCTGGTTCCTAAATCTCTGTCTTACCATTATATAATCTATCTGATACCTATTAGTATCTCCAGGATTCTTCCAGGTATACAACCTTCTTTTATGATTCTTGAACCAAGTGTTAGCTATGATTAAGTTATGCTCTGTGCAAAATTCTACCAGACGGCTTCCTCTTTCATTTCTCTCTCCCCAATCCATATTCACCCACTATGTTTCCTTCTCTCCCTTTTCCTACTCTCGAATTCCAGTCACCCATGACTATTAAATTTTCGTCTCCCTTCACTACCTGAATAATTTCTTTTATCTCATCATACATTTTATCAGTTTCTTCATCATCTGAAGACCCAGTTGGCATATAAACTTGTACTACTGTAGTAGGCATGGGCTTCGTGTCTATCTTGGCCACAATAATGCGTTCACTATGCTGTTGGTAGTAGCTTACCCGCACTCCTATTTTTTTATTCATTATTAAACCTACTCCTGCATTACCCCTATTTGATTTTGTATTTATAACCCTGTATTCACCTGACCAAAAGTCTTGTTCCTCCTGCCACCGAACTTCACTAATTCCCACTATATCTAACTTTAGCCTATCCATTTCCCTTTTTAAATTTTCTAACCTACCTGCCCGATTAAAGATCTGACATTCCACGCTCCGATCCGTAGAACGCCGGTTTTCTTTCTCGTGATACCGACGTCCTCCTGAGTAGTCCCCGCCCGGAGATCCGAATGGGGGACTATTTTACCTCCGGAATATTTTACCCAAGAGGACGCCATCATCATTTAACCATACAGTAAAGCTGCATGCCCTCGGGAAAAATTACGGCCGTAGTTTCCCCTTGCTTTCAGCCGTTCGCATTACCAGCACAGCAAGGCCGTTTTGGTTAGTGTTACAGGGCCAGATCAGTCAATGATCCAGACTGTTGTCCCTGCAACTACTGAAAAGCTGCTGATCTCTTCAGGAACCACACGTTTGTCTGGCCTCTCAACAGATACCCCCCCGTTGTGGTTGCACCTACGGTACGGCCATCTGTACAGCTGAGGCACGCAAGCCTCCCCACCAACGGCAAGGTCCATGGTTCATGGGGGTAGGATACCTAAGTTACGTCTACATATTTACTCTGCCGTTCGCACCCAGTGCCTGGCAGAGTGTTTATCGAACCACTTTAGACTGTTACCCTACCGTTCCAATCTCGAAAAGCGCTCCGTGTGAGCTTTAATTTTTTTATTTTATTACGATGTTCATATTGACAGTCTTTATTTAGATGTGTGATTTATCGTTTAGCCGAAATTTAACGAATTCCTTTCAGAACTCATGTGGATGATTTCACACTTTTCATTCTTTAGAATCAAATGCTACTTTTCGCATTATACACGTATCTTATCTAAATCATTTTGCAGCTGGTTTTGATCTTCTGACGACTTTACTAGACCGTAAATGACAGAATCATTTGAAAACAATCTAAGACGGTTGCTTAGATTGTCTCATAAATCGTTTATGTAGATAATGAACAGCAGAGCGCCTATAACACTTCCGTAGGGAACACCAGATATCACTTCTGTATTACTCGATGACTTTCCGCCAATTACCCCGAACTCTGACATTCCTGGCAGGAAATCATAAGTTGTTAGTTCGCGAGCTAGCGGATGGACTCGAATTAGGGAGGTTCAAGATCAAATCTCTGTCCTACCACGCAGATTTAAGTTCTCTGCCTAATCACGTAAGGTGGCTGACTAGGCGCTTAGGTTCAACAAGGACTTGGCTGATTTACTGCTACAACCTTGTCGTATCCGACCATGGACAATGGCCTCTGATGATCCTAACTGGCTTCCGTTCATCAGATGTGTGCATGTCTGTAACAACGTGACCGAATGCTGAGCTTCTAAAGCAAGTAATGCAATAAAAATTTCGCGATGGTTGATTCAGTATACTAGTGAGATTTAGATAGAGGTAATGGCATTTTGTAATTCATAGTGATAGCGCTTAAGTTCATATCGTTATTTTCCCAAGTGGATGTTGTAAGACAGGAAGAGAAGGAAACGGCAACGGATTTGGTGATGGCAGAGTGTGTACGAGGGAGTGAGAGAAAGAGAGAGAGAGAGAGAGAGGGAGAGAGAGGGAGAGAGAGAGAGTGTGGAGGGGGGGGGGAGGGAGACAGCAGATAGCATCACGATTACAGGTTGATGGTGTGGCGAAAGTGCCGACGCAAAGTGCCTCCTTTTCCTTTCTTCTTCGAGAATGAAGCTGTCAGATGTTATTTAGAAAGGAACAGCTTACAGGAGTCGGAAGCGGAAGCTGTACATCTTACTGCTGTGCTCCTTCTGCTGCAGTTTTGTTGTTCATTATTTCATCTAGCGAAAATACATTTAACTCCTCTGAGTAGCTTTAGTTTTTTTTTTTATAAAGAACCGGCTTTTTGCTCCTCGCGGAATTGAACACAAGGGGCGTGTGCTTAGCTGTTTTTCATATTCAATTCTCAGCTCTATTAAGAGTATATTTTCTGCAAATTTATTGCGTGCAATAGTAACAGGTAACAATAAACAAATAATAACTAGAACAGAATACCTACGTTTGCAGTTCCTGTCACATATGCGCCGCGCCCGTAAACTCAACATGTTAAATGAATTCCGCATAACTTATAACAGATGTTCTGGACTACAATCATATTTGCTTTTAGTAAATACTCTCAGTAAATTTCTTTCGACCTATTTTACAATATCATAATCCACAAATAAGAGTCTGTCACTTCCGAATCAAGGTATCACGTGTATTCAAACACAAGTGTCGCACAACTGATTTAGACTCTACAGGCAAGTTTTCGTGGTATCGCCATTATTTGTTTCAAAAGTTATTTCACGCTATCATGAAAACTTGTCATAATCTGCTTCCCTGCACAGCTTTGTACACTGCGCGGTAATTGGTATTTCTGTTCGTAACTGCAGATTCGTTCTGAGATATAAAAAGAGACATTACCTCACACTGACGTTTTACAGTCCCCCTTTCCTTCGCTTTCTTGGTCCTCATACAGCAATATTAATTATTGCATGTACTACGTAATCGCAATTCCATGCTTAAGTACGAACTACAGTAAGGAAGGCAAAAACATTCCAAAGGAGAAAGTCACCTCTATTTCAAATTAATGCAATAAGGACTAAGCAATGGTTGATATAGTATACTAATCGAGATTTAGATATATGTGGGACGTTCAGTCGGTGAAAACGGAACCCTTACAGAATTATTTTGTTGATCGTCTGTCTGTCCGACTGTTAAGAACCCTTTTACTCAGTAACGGGCGGAGGTATCAAGTTGAAATTTGTGCCCTATTCAAAGGTCAACGGTCACTTGGTCGTACTTTTAAGCCAATGCAATCAAAAGTTTCGGTTATTTATTTAGCATATTTTGATACTCGCAAACTCACTCATTAAAGCCTGTAGGGTACATCCAGTTCAAATAGAATTATGAAATTTGGCAAGCAGCAAGGTTTCACAGTAGAAGTAAAGAAAAAATTATATCACACGAAAAAAATTTTTTTTCTTTTGCTATCCGACTTCAGATTTAAAACTGAAACATTCTCCAAAGTCTTGGAATTCCCGGGATTGATATCCTTTCAGTATAAATTTTAATAAGAGGAAAAAATCGCCGAGATTCTAGATTCCGGCGATGGATGAAGTGTCTATATATAAACAATTTTGTATGGAATCCCAGTATTTTGTGTTTTGTTCTGCTCCCTAGCTCCACTAAATCACAGTTCAAATGGTTCAAAAGGCTCTGAGCACTATGGGAGGTCATCAGTCCCCTAGAACTTTGAACTACTTAAACCTAACTAACCTAAGGGTATCACACACGTCCATGCCCGAGGCAGGATTCGAACCTGCGACCGTAGCGGTCACGCGGTTCCAGACTGAAGCGCCTAGAACCGCTCGGCCACACCGGCCAGCTAAATCACAGATGTCAATCAAAGTAGACAAATGGCGTTTTGATATTTTTCTACGATTCGAATACTTTTTGCGAATGGAGGCCTGTGCTACGTTGAAATGTTTCTTTGTTAAATGGGGCACCAAAAGGTGGAACACAACCTGCTAAAGGCAGGTATACGGTTCAAGTCCCGTTACGAAACACAATGTCTTATACAAATTTTCTCAATTTTAGTTGTTTAGCGGTGTTAGTACTGTATTTATGAGGTGGAGATGCGGGACCAGTCTGGTATATGGCTGAAGGAAGTTACGAAGGGGTGATACATGTCACTTACGTCAACATTTATACCCATACTCAGCAAGCCACCATACGCTCCATGGCGGATGGTACCTTGTGCTGCTGCTAATCATTCCCTTTCTTCTTCCACTCGCAAATGGAGCGGAGGAAAACAACTATATATATATATATACTTCCACACGAGCGCTAATTTCTCTTATCTTGTCTTCTCGCTCGTTTCGTGAAATGTACATTGGTGGTAGTAGGATATTTCTGCTGTCAGTCAATTCCGGTTTACTTAACTATCTCAACAGTGTTTCGCGGAAAGAAAGTGTTCTTCCCTTCAGTGATTCCCGTTGCGGTTCACATTTCCTTAATACCTGCGTGTTGCTCGAACCTACCGGTAATTAATTTAGAAACACGCTTCTGAATTGCCTTGTGTCATCATTTAATCCGCCCTGATGGGGATCCTAGACATGCGATCCGTACGCAGGAAGAGTCACAAAAGTATTCTGTACGCGGTCTCGTCTATACATGAGCTACACTTTACTATAATTCTTGCAATAAATCAGTGCTCAGTATTCACCATGCCCACAACAGACCTCATGTGCTCGCTCAATTTCATGTCGCTTTGCAACGTTAATCCTAGATATTTGATCTAAATGTATCTGAGAGGCAGCGTACTACTGATGCTGTATTCGAACATTACAGAAACGTTTTTCCTACTCATCTGCATTAACTTACGTATTTCTACATTTAGAACAAGCTACCATTCATCACATCAAACAGAAATTGTGTCTGTCATGTTGTGTCCTCCTATGACGACTCAACGGCGGTATTTTACCGCACACAACAGCTTCACCAGCGAATAGCCACCGCGCGGGATTAGCCGAGCAGTCTGGGGCGCTGCAGTCATGGACTGTGCGGCAGGTCCCGGCGGAGATTCGAGTCCTCCCTCGGGCGTGGGTGTGTGTGTTTGTCCTTAGGATAATTTAGGTTAAGTGGTGTGTACGCTTAGGGACTGATGAACTTAGCAGTTAAGTCCCATAACATTTCACACACATTTGAACATTTTTGAGCGAATAGCCGAAGACTGCTGCTTACCCTATCCGTCCGATCGTTTATGTACGCAGAGAACAAGAGTGTCCTATACCACCCCTGATGATAGTCGTATCTCCGATGACACTTCCCGTCAAGGAAAGCGTTCAGGGTTTCTATTGTTTTAGAACTCTTTGACCCACTCACATACCCGAAAACCTATACCGTTTGCTCGGAACCTTCGTTAACAGTCTGCAGCGGAGTACCACGTCAAACGCTTTCCGAAAATCTAGGAATAAGGAATCCGCCTATTGCCTTCATCCATGATCAGCAGGATATGGTGCGAGGATAGGGCAGCGATACTTGCTAATTTGTGAACAGAAGTTTTTCTATCTCAAGAAAATTTATAATATTCGATCTTAAACTGTGTTTCAGAATTCTGCAGCACACCTACGTTAAGGATATCGGTCTGTAATTCGTTCTTTTACCCTCCTTATATACTGAAGCTACCTGCGTTTTTTTCTAGTCGCCTGGGACTTTCCGCTAGGCAGAGATTAGCTATAAATGCAAGCTAAATAGGGGCCAATGCCGAAAAGTGATCTCTGTAAAACCGAATTGTGATTCCATCTGGACCTGCAACTTACTTGTTTTCAAGTATTTCAGCAGCTTTTCAATATCGGGAATACTTATTGTTTGTCCTCCATACAGGATTTCATGCTGTGGTCAGACGAAGGTGTGCTTATGCGATCTTCTTGCTTGAATGATTTCTCAAACGCGAAATTTAAAACTACAGTTTTCATTTTGCTGTCTTCTACTGCCACCCCAGACTGGTCAACAGTGACTGAATAGAGGCCTTCGACCTGCTTGGCGATTTTACGGCAAGATCTTTCGCTAACGCATGACGATGGAAGCTGTCTGCTTTGCGCACCAACCTTATTTATAGGCACACGAATTTCTGCTAATAGATGGCTTTTGACATGTCTATGTTTTCTATGTTCTTTTATGTACCGAAAGTAATCTCTATTTACTCAGCGTTTTCCGAATTTTTAAATTAAACCACTGTGGGTCTTTTTCGTCGTTAATGCACTTACTCGGCACGTACTACTCCAGAGCGCGATTTACATTCAATGTAAACTTTAGCCCTAATTCCTCTACGTCCATCGTATTGGAATTGAATAACTCTCATCCATTGTCTACGTAGGATGCTGAAAAGTAATCTGTTTCGTCCATCATAAAAACTGTCTTAGTCTTCTTGATAGATCATTAATTTTTAGTAACAATTGTCACTATGATATCATGATCACTAATCCCTGTTTCTATACTGATGCTGTCGGCAAGGTCCCATTGATACTGCTCGTTCAGGTTACTTCTGCACTATTGATTGTATGATTGTAGACCTTCTTTGAATGATTCTACAGCTATTACTACTGAACTGAGTGGTGGTAAAAAACCTGATGATTAATTTGAGTTCAATCTAGGCTCGTTACTCGTATCCATATAACTTCGATCTCAATAGACATAACATGTTAGTGGATTGGAATGAACACACCTTCCTCTATGATGTGTAACACATCTTCTCGATATACGTTTCATGCTCCGTTAAACACCTCGGCCTTTCTACTTCGGGTTTCATCGAGCTCTCGGTTACGAGTATAATTTGAGAGCCGCAGCTTCCTTGAAGGGCAGTAAATTGAGGGATTTGATTACGAATGCTTCAGAAATTTACCGTTAAAATCTTGACATTAGAAGTGTCTCTACATTGTACGCTATCAGATTTGGCACTCTGCATATTGGTTGCCGAGCGTTCATCACAGTACGCTATTCTACTCTGCTGTCGGATTAGACTCTCTGTGTTGTGCACCTCTGACCTATCCAGGGGAATTCTACTATCCTGCAGCTCATAACACAAGGCCAGAAATCTGTAGCCATAACCGCCGCAAAATAAACGAAGCCCCTGGGTGATGGTTGATTAACGACGGTCCACACGCTCGCTCGGCGAAAAATGGGGAAGGAGGGGGGGGGGGGGGGTAGGAGGGGTAGGAGGACACACGATATCAGGATGACTGATGAGTGGGAATAGGAGTATGCAACTCACTCTCCCAGAATAACATTGCACTGTCGCAGCCACTGCGCTAATTCAACCACTAACCGTCTCCTATTTTTTTTAACTATGGGACTTAACATCTTAGGTCATCAGTCCCCTAGAACTTAGAACTAGTTAAACCTAACTAACCTAAGGACATCACACACATCCATGCCCGAGGCAGGATTCGAACCTGCGACCGTAGCATTCACGCGGTTCCGGACTGCGCGCCTAGAACCGCGAGAACACCGCGGCCGGCCGTCTCCTATTCTGATGTGAGAATCAGACGACGGAGAAATACTGGAGCCGAACAAATTGGCTCTGTGGTCAAGGCACTGGCAGCACATTCCGGCGGGACGCACTTCAAACCTTCGTCCGCCCATCAAGCTTCAGGTTTCCCCTGGCTTTACTAAAAAATTAATATCGAATGGATCATTCCAAAAGGACACGATCTCTTTCCAGTCCACCCTTAACCTTTGGCTCTAAGTGCCCAGTCATTGTCTGTACGTTATACTTAAGCCTTCCTTCCATTCTAAGTACTGATCTTCTGAGTAAACATCATATATAAAAGGCATCATAGATAGAAAGGGATGTTCCAAATGTTACTGGCAACTACAGAAATGTTATACAAAAAGGTTGTGTAATTCAGAATTTGTGTTGTTGTATAAGGGGCAGTCAAATGAAAAAGGGACAGATGGAAAAAAGTAAGTAATCATAACTACGTAGCCTTCCGCGGCCTGTGTCATGATTAAAATTCTTTGGGTGCGGTACCGCGTCATTGTATAAAGATCTTTAATTATGAATAGTAAAACCGAGGTTTCGAGCTTATTACAACGGCCTTCCTAGAGAGGTGATTTCACGACTTATTGACACCAACCGCCTGCAATGAATAGAGGCACCATTTCTCCATCGAAACCAGTCTTTCCGTGAGGAATGCCGTTATAATTCGGTCGAAACGTTGGTTTTTATTGTTTATAATTAAATAATTTTATTTAATGACACTGTATCATGCCCAGAGGAAATTTAATCATCATGACACAGGCCACGGACACGAATGTCTTTCTTCACAAATATGGGAAGGTCGTGGGGAGAGGTCGCGACTATGTGGAGAATGTGCAACGGCTTCCCACCGAAACTTCTGCAGCGTGCTCAAACCTTGCTCAAAACTACCTTGGCAACATGTGGGTGGCTCAATATGACTGTGGGATGTTCTGGCTACGCTGCGGAAGATTCACTGCTGAGCCCTTACACATCCTCCATACAGTTCAGATCTCTTCCCTTGCGATTTCCACATCTTTACTGCTCTGAAGGAAGATACTCGTAGGCATTGATATGCTTCGGCTGAAGAGATGCACGGTTGGGTGCTCAGGCAACCGTGAACATTTTTCCATGAAGGGAACGACCGGTTTTTCTCACAGTGGGATAAATGTATTAACAGTTATGGCGATTACTATTGAAATAATAAACGGTTTACTTACTTTTTTCTATTTCTCGTTTTCATTTGACTGCCAAATTATACACTATCAAAATTATCCGGACACATGGCTGAAAATGGCTTACAAGTTCATGGCGCCCTCCATCGGTAATGCTGGAATTCAATATGGTGTTGGCCCGCCCTTAGCCTTGATGACAGCTTCCACCCTCCCAGGTATACGTTCAGTCAGGTGCTGGAAGGTTTCTTGGGGAATGGCAACCCATTCTTCACGGAGTGCTGCACTGAGGAGAGGTATCGATGTAGGTTGGTGAGGCCTGGCACGACGTCGACGTTCCAAAACATCCCAAAGGTGTTCCCTAAGATTTAGGTAAGGTCTGTGCAAGCCAGCCCGTTACAGGGATGTTATTGTCGTGTAACCACTCCGCCACAGGCCGTACATTATGAACAGGTGCTCGATCGTGTTGAAAGATGCTGTCACCATCCCCGAATTGTTCTTCAACAGTGGGAAGCAAAACGGTGCTTAAAACATCAATGTAGGCCTGTGTTGTGACAGTGCCACGCAAAACAAGAGGTGTAAGCCCCCTCCATGGAAAACACGGACACAGCATAACACTACCGCCTCCGAAATTTTACTGTTGGCACTACACACGCTGGCAGATGACGTTCATCGGGGATTCACCATACCTACACCCTGCCATCGGATCGCCACATTGTCTACCGTGATTCGTCACTCCATACAGCGTTATTCCACTGTTCAATCATCCAATGTTTACGCTCATTAAACCAAGCGAGGCATCGTTTGGCATTTACCGGCGTGATGTGTGGCTTATGAGCAGCCGCACGACCATGAAATACAAGTTTTCCCACATCCCACCTAACTGTCATAGTACTTGCAATTTGGAATTCCTGTGTGATGGTCTGGGTACATGTCTGCCTATTACACGTTACGACCCTCTTCAACTGTCGGCGGTCTCTGTCAGTCAACAGACGAGGTCGGCCTGCAATCTTTTGTCCTGTACGTGTCCCTTCACGTTTCCACTTCACTAGCACATCGGAAACAGTGGACCTAGGGATGTTTAAGAGTGTGAAAATCTCGCGTACAGACGTATGGCACAAGTGACACCCAATCACCTGACCACGTTAGAGGTCCGTGAGTTCCACGGAGCGACCCATTCTGCTCTCTCACGATGTCTAATGACTACTGAGGTCACTGATATGGAGTACCTGGCAGTAGGGGGCAGCACAGTGCACCTAATATGAAAAACATACGGCCGGCCAGAGTGGCCGAGCGGTTCTAGGCGCTACAGTCTGGAACCGAGCGATCGCTACGGTCGCAGGTTCGAATCCTGCCTCGGGCATGGATGTGTGTGATGTCCATAGGTTAGTTACGTTTAAGTGGTTCTAAGTTCTAGGGGACTGATGACCTCAGCAGTTAAGTCCCATAGTGCTCAGAGCCATTTGAACCATTTTGAAAAACTTTTTTTTTTGGGTATCCGTATACTTTTTATCACTTAGTGTATATTTGTGGAAAACCTCCTGTTGTATCTTCATTTCTGATTATTTTTTAAGACAGCTTCTGCCTTTCCCGATTCTAAAATCTTCGATTAGAGAAGTTTATAATTGAATAAACGTTGCAGTTGACTACATATTCTGAGATTGATTTTGATTATTAACATTTTTGTTACTGAGGTTCTTCGAAGTCTGTTAGTTCTCTGACCCTTGATCCGTATTTTCTGCTTGTAGTAGAAAGAAAAGCCATTTACTCTCTGTGTTTGGCAAGGAAAGAGTGTATGGAGATAAGGGTGTAATGGCACAGTAAATTCGAGGCACTGAAACACGCGTTATTTTTCTCTTTTCTTTCCAAATTTATAATGTAAATTACTTTAAAAATTATCAATGTATGCACTAGTGCCACCTGTTAGTGGCTTGTGGAAATGTTTCAGTTTTTGTTTTATCAATTCAAAAATTTAACTTCATTTATTTATTGTTGTTTAATGATTCATTTTCAATTGTTTTATTAAAGATTTATATAATATACGAATAGCAGAAAGTATAGTACCACAGTCAATATTCATTTGGAAATATTTTGTTAACACTTGCGAGAGAACTACATTGAGTAGATCATAGATAATATTTGTTGTCGAACAAGGGATGAACAGTGAGTGCCCAGCAATTTGTGCGAACGACTGTGTGTACAATAGCGACCCCAGCGCAGGAGATGTAGCTCTGTGTTATGTAAATTCGCAATATGTTGAGAGGATGGAGGAAGCCAGGTTTTCAAGCACTTAAACGTTTAATGCCATGGAGTATCAGCCACAAAACTACTCTCTACGCACTGTCAGAGAGATAAAGGAAAATGCCAATATACCACTAAAATTGCGATACTTACTTCGAAAACAAGTGCGCCCGGTGACATAGGTGGAACAAACTTTATACACTGCAACTCTCTACATTTTGTGAGCAATTTTAATCTCAAAAACTAAAATACTCAGTGCGATTTCTACGTTTTAATGACTGTTTTATTCATAATGATTAAAAGAATTAATGTTGCATTAATATGAAATACTAATTCAGTTAGGGTTTATTAATGCTGCAGGTACTAAAATTCATTTTAGATGACCAAATTTTCAATTCATGAAGCAACTCGGTAGCATTTTGGATTGAAAAGTCATTCATTTCTCAGTATAGTATTAGCTGCTAAGCAGTTTCGAGAGTATGTTATTTTCAAAATTTTCAGTATTATTTCTTTGCATGTTTAATAGTGAAATTAGTGTGTATGAGTGTGTATGTGTGATTGCTTTTCTGTGGGTACGCTGTTTGTTACACAACAGCAGTGCTGGTAGTTATTATAATCGCTCACTAAACGTTCGTCAACATAGGTTATATTATATGACTTCATTGAATTATTTTATTTCAGAAGTATGCATATGAAGGTACACCGCTCGTACTACGTGTACTTCAAATTTTTGTTGTGACACTTTGGGTGTCCAATTAGCTTACGGTCGATATTTCTTAGTAAGAAAGCTGTTTTGCATTCCAGCCGATGGCCGCGTTACAAGGAGGCATCATGTAAGACTGTATGTGTTGAATCCTGCATAGTCGTCGAATATGAGGTGTCTAGGAAACCTGCTTTCTCGGATTGCTAGAACAGTTCAAACAAATCGTATTAAGGGAAGGTTTACTATCTTTTGGTTCAAAAAAACGATTTTTTTAAACGGCATTTTTGGATCCATAAAAGTGATTAGAATCCACCCCTGAAACGGTTTTTCCGAATACGGAGCGGAAATGTTTGTTATTCGCGGTTGAACAAAAAAAAAAAAATGCACCTGCCTGAAATCGTCCTTTTTCACGCACCAGTTTTTTTTTTCTTTCAGAGGACGAGTTATTGTACTTGTGCTTTGGAGGATACACACAAAATTCAAATGAAAGTTTGAACGCGTGTGTTTGGAAGTTAGCCCCCAAGGATTTGCATTCTGGTGCGAACACTGTGGAGATTGCGACTTTCCGGGAGTGAGCAGCTTCAACAAAGGCTATTCAGCAATTGTAGATCATGACAACCATGGACGTCACCCTGGGAATCTATTCGACGCAGTTCGCCAAGCATTCGGACGACCACCGGATTCAAGCGGCCGAAAACCGCTTGTCACCGGTCTTACTAGCGACTCTGGAGCAGCGCAGGATGGCCCAGATCGAGCAGAACGCCCTCTATGAGGAAGAGGAATAGCAGATTGAACGTTCGTTGCATAATATTGCATTTATATGTAGCGAGACCTTCAAACGCGTTTTTCTCGAAATGACTTTTTTTTTATCGCGTGGTATGGTAACTTGAAATCTACTGAACCGATTGCCATGATTCTTTGTTACCGACGAAGCTAACTACATTGTCTAGGGGTTGTACCACTTTTATTCCGATCAATCAACCATAAATATTTTTACTTGGCCGACAAAGTCGAAAATAGATGAAAAAACCCTATTTTTTCAAATGTCAGCCATTTTGTTTCCTATGGTCCAAATAAGCGTGGTACAACTCCTAAAGAATCTTATATACTTCGCTAACGTCAACTTAATTTTGATTTCAGACTAGCCGGCTGACCTGTGACATACCGCTCGTGGAGGTCTACATCGAAATTTTGTTTCGTTCCAACGGCACTTCCGCCTTTGCTCTTCGACATTTCCGGTCCAAATATCAATAAACATTTTGGCCAAATTTGACATTGATATCTATAACACATCCCTAGAAAAAAAATCTCAAAGAACATGCTGTTTTCGGGCCAAAGATAGTACATCTCCCCTTAATGAGTTCTTTTTACGAAAAGTACGTGACAAAACTTTGTGTTAAAAAAATGTGTCGCAACCAAAGGGCTATAGACAAAATAAGAAATCCCTTCAGTATAACAATTCCGAGTTTGAGCTACATAGACTGTACGAGCAAAGTAATGAGCTTTGACACTTCTATTTAGGTCGCTGGTCTTAAAGCTCTCGTAGAACTGGGCCGCGGCCAGTCGGGCGTGGAGCTTATGTTCTCTTGGCATAGAGGCCGTTGCTGTCGCGTTGTCGTCCTGGAGAGGGGTCGGTCAGCGTGCAGTTGGCTGACGTCTTCTTCACAGCTCCCTCCACTCTCTCTTTCCAGACTGGCGTGCCGGTACTTGACTTTACGCCGTAACAAGATGCTCCGTTAAATGGAGTTGGATTTTTATTACTGTGGCATTGGTCTATGGTGATAAGTTTCTGTTGATAGTAACTTGATCCTTGCTACAGCGTTACAGTGCGACTTTACGTGGCATACGGTACGAGGTGGTGCACTGCATTCAGAAAGGGAGGGGTTCAAATTCTAGTTTGGCCGTTCTCATTTGAATTTTCTTTGGTTTCCGTAAATTACTTGAGGTTATACCGGAAAGTTTCCTCAAGCATACCACGGGCGATTCCTTGCCATTTATGTAAACTGAGAAATTTCTCCATCTTTAACAATCTCGACGTCGACTAGGGGTGACCCCTTCCCTTCCTAAATCAGTTTCGAGGTAGAAGTGTTCCGCAAATATCCAAAGTACGGATATGAAAGTGCGCTTCATTTATTTATATTTGTGGTGGACTTAAATGAAAGCGGTGTGCTGCATACAGTAATGCAATGGTTCAATATTAATTTCGAATTGAAAGGCAATATATGCCTGCTTACAGAATGAATTCTTGTGATCAGTAAGGAGTCTGTTCACACTGGGACACCCACTACAGTTCCCTTGGAAAGGTTCTTTTGGAGACGATGTGGCAATGTCTTACTACCTCGAAATCGTGTTGCACCTTTACATCAAACACAGTACAGTTCCAGCGTGCCTGGAGAGATTTCAAACGGTCGTGTGTGACTAGGGTCCTCCGTCGGGTAGAACGTTCGCCGGGTGTAAGTCCTTCGAGTTGACGCCACTTCGGCGACTTGCGCGTCGATGGGGATGAAATGATGATGATTAGGACAACACAACACCCAATCCCTCAACGGAGAAAATCACCGACCCAGCCGGAAATCAAAACGGGGCCCTTGGGATTGACATTCTGTCGCGCTGACCACTCTGCTACCGGGGGCGGACATTTCAAAAATGGTTCAAATGGCTCTGAGGACTATGGGACTTAACTTGAGGTCATCAGTCCCCTAGAAGTTAGAACTACTTAAACCTAAGTAACCTAAGGACATCACACACATCCATGCCCGAGGCAGGATTCGAACCTGCGATCTTAGCGGTCTCGCGGTCCCAGACTGTAGCGCTAGAACCGCTCGGCCAATCCGGCCTGCGGCGAACATTTCAAATTGTATGGACCCATAATAAATGAGTATTCAGAAAATTCTACTTTCTGTTTAAAGAAAAGAAAAACGGCTTCAGAGCATGGTCGTGGATTTATCTTGTTCAGACTATTTTCGTTGTACTCGTCAGTTTGGCGGAGATGTTGCTGATCAGTTACAAATCACTGCACAGTGCGAAACATTCCTGTTTCTCTATATACCATTGCCTGAATTATAAACTAAGGAACACCGCTGGAACGGCGCTAGACGCCACATTCCCTGGCTGTCTACAAGCAGAGTCTGAATAGCTTCATCTTCCGACCCAAACAGTGTGAACAGCCACAATACAATAGCGCGTATCACCTCCAAGATAGCTGGGTGGAAGTAAACATCTGTCGCATGAGCTTAGAGGTACGACAGCGTCTTTCGTTATAGTACAAATGAACGGAAATACAATTCAAAATGAGTCAAATGTACAGCACATTTTTAACATATATTGAAACTGGTATGTCTAGTAGGATAGACCGGAACACGTTGGCCATATTTTTTTATTTGTTATACTTTAAATTTTTTTACATACCTAAATTTATGGAATTATTGTTAAATTTTAGAGCAGTCGTACTGAATCTGGATGCCAATTATTAAACTTGAGAATGAGTTAAGAAATTAAAAACAAAATTAATTACTGGACGTACGTCATGTGGGCCGATCTACCGCTACCTCGGGATAAGTTGGCCCAGAGGCTGGGGCAAGTTGACCCATGTAATCTTTTGATAAGTTAAACTGATATATAAGTTTAGGCAATAAAAATAAAACTTTAGTTATCAATAAGCATACTTTAATGTGCATAAAATCAAGTTGAATATTGAGTTATATGGTTCACATTTTGTTATGGCAACGGTAAAGCTGAAACTTCTTAGGATTTGTAGTGTCTTAATACAAACTAGTCAAATTTAATCACTGTCCATATCCAAAGAATCAGCACAGTTATAAAACTCATAAAATAATCGACAGATTTCGTTTTTCACGCATCTCTGATGAGCCCAGCACTTGAAGTTTGTGCACTGAATCCATTGTGCTCCAGGTTGACTGAAAAACGATTGAGACACCTTAGGCACAGTGGATCTTCACCTTCGTGATCATTATCATCATCATCATCATCATCGTCATCTTGCCTTGGTTTCTTCTTGCGTTTTATGCGTAATGCAGTTGATTTAGTTAATTTCATTCTATCATTGCTCGTACTTTCTTTTTGAAAAAGTGTTTTTTAGCCTGTGATTTAATTTTTCTTACCAATGCTTTCGTCTTTTCTTTTGCACCTTTAGTGTTCTTCCTCGAGGGCTTTTTTTTTCTTTTGCCTGTTGCCATACCTTTTCTGGGCACTGCTTTTTCAAAAGGTCTGACCTCTTCTGGAGTTGAAAATGGTCTTACGTTTTCCATTGCCTGGGAAATATCCTCTGATGGTAACCTTTCTTTGTACGTTGACGGAATAGCCAGAACTTGCTGAGGTGGTGGGCGTAGCGTTTATCTCAGCTCGAGTTGATGGACTGCTTCCAGTGTTTGGGTCTGGCCTATCTGAAGTGTAGCAGGGCATAAAATCATTGTCAATATTTTAGTTGAAGGGATTGATACCAGTGACCTTGAATCCACTGGTTATGTGATTGGTCGTAATTTCCTAGGGGACCAAGCTGCTGAGGTCATCGATCCTTAGGCTTACACAGTACTTAATCTAACTTAAACTAACTTACGCTAAGGACAACACACACACCCATGCCCGAAGGAGGAGTGGAACCTCCATCGGGGGGAGCCACCCGAACCGTGGCAAGATGCTCCCCTAGACCGCGCGGCTACTCCGCGCGGCACTGGTTATGTTATTGGGAGTTTGCAGCATTTGCAAGTTCTATTCGCACTATAGACGGGATGACGTAAATGGTCATATGCCGTTTATTATTGGTAACCCATGTGTCACATGCTGAGTTCACGAACTTTTTAAAAAGGTCCGTAAATACTTCTGTCAAAAGGTTGTAACTTATGGCTACAATGCGCCGGAAAAAATAGAAATATGATGCCATTATCAAGAACTTAAAGAGTCCAGATGTGAACCGTGGTTATCAATCAAAAACAAGCAAGGGAGTTCTTTTGAGCAGCAAGCGTGTAGTACAAAATGTTTCATATATTTTGCAAAGTTTGTCTCCGTCATCCATTCCGAAAAATGAGCCGCTCCATCACACCCAATCGGGCCGTCACTGATAAAATGAGGCTTGAAGTTGATCTTTGGGAAGATGAAAAATGGAGGCATACTATTACCCAAGCACTAACTGCAAAAGCGATCGTAACAAATGATTCTCTCTCAGCCGATATCACTCGCCCTATTTGGCGAAAACCTCATCGAGCGACTACACGATCAGGATGCTGGACGGTAGTTACTCTAGTTTCGTCAATGTCCCAGATGTTCTCAGAGTTCATTTCCAATCTTTTTAAAACGATGTCGAGATGATAAAAAAAAACAGTTCTACATTACGCTTGTTCAAACTGGTGCACCGGGCCAAACTAGTTGCGTGAGGGGTCCGAATGGAGAGCTGGGGACGCCTTTTCAAGAATCCTGTGAACAAATCGCTTCCCGCCATTTCGGTCTCGGTCCATGTTTGAGTATTTTATTGTTACAGGCAACAGCATATCTATACGCAAACCGCGTGACTTCTTTCGGGGAAAGACCATAATACATGTCACTTGCCGTCAGGAGGTATTGTTAAAGTATATCTACTTGTTCGGAATTAAATATCTGAAAATAAACAACTCTAGCTAAGTTACGCATAGAGGCACAGTTTTTCTTTTAACGTGTGTGTGTGTGTGTGTGTGTGTGTGTGTGTGTAAGAGAGAGAGAGAGAGAGAGAGAGAGAGAGAGAGAGATGAATTAGTACAGTGCAAATTACGACATAGAGATTGACACAATGACAATGACAGGGCTAGAGAAAAAACATTAGAAATTGAAAAATAGCTTTGCAAATATAAATAATTTTAATTAACAATATCTCATACCGTAATTTATGCGAAGGCTTCTTTTCGGCATTAAGTATTTGTAGGACTCCTCCAGGCTGAGGGTTTTGGTCCAGTGGCATGGATTGAGATTTAGTTTCAGTTTCCTGAGTTTCAATTTACTGTGTAGGCTGACAAGGGGTCTGTTTGTAGTTAGCACAGTACCTCCCCATAGCTTTTCTCGGAATCCGAGATTCCTCGCTAACAGCCCTCAGAGACCTTTCCTTTTTTCCATCAAAAACTGCTTTTAGCATCGTATCTTCAGAAATCATCGCTGTTTCACATTTTCTTTTATAATTTCTGCCCATTTTTATGTTCCTACAGATGAAATGTTTAAACCCAGATGTACTAAAAACAAGGAAGTGAACCAGATTCTGACTACTCACATCGCTATTTAAGATTATAACAAAATTTACAGGTTAGTGTTTTCTTTTAAAACGCTTTTTATCACGTGAATATGACGATCTTTTCACCTATGATATGTATCAAAATATGTTTAACTTCGAAAATTATGTTGATAATTTAATAAACTCGCCAAATTATAAATATTATTATCATTAAAAATAAACTTTTCATCGAGTTTAAAGAAAATGTATAGGACGGGGCAGGTTGGCCCGGATGAACATCGTGTTCCAGATGACCGTCGTGCCCCATCGCCTGTGAGCCGACCTGCTCTCATCGCCATGTTTACAACAAATTCGTTACAAAACCCACTGAAGCAATTTAGATTGTATGCAATATAGAAGTAATACCTAAACTGCGACCTTTAATTATACTACTCACCTGTTGCGCCTAAAGTAAGCAAAAGTTAAATAACACACGTCTAATTGGCGAGTAGAATTTTACTGAAATTTTACTGAAACACGCACAAAAACAATTAATCACTACAACTTGTTCAAATCTGCAGTGATTTACCACCAGAAGGAGGCTCCTGCTCAGACAGCATTTTGGTCTGAAGATGACCACAGTCGTGGACGAAACCGGTTACTAGAATAAATAAATTTGCGATCAAGACTGATTTTAATAGTAACTATTAGTAAATCCATAAGGGATTGTGAAGTGATTGTGAAGAAAAAAAATCGCATCAAATCAGAAGAAAAAAACCACTCGTGTGTTTCAAAGTGCTACGAGCAGCCCTGCTAACACATTCTGCGCAGGGAGTTAAAAAGAATGGATTA
This sequence comes from Schistocerca nitens, assembly GCF_023898315.1. Lineage (NCBI taxonomy): Eukaryota > Metazoa > Arthropoda > Insecta > Orthoptera > Acrididae > Schistocerca > Schistocerca nitens. The sequence goes on along the minus strand of NC_064619.1, from coordinate 559,886,706 downwards.
CAATGGTCGAACAGTTCCTCGTAAGCTACCCATTTCAGTAGCCACTGCTAAGCGACGATTGACGCGGTGTAAAGGGCGCCCGCGACTGGACAGTAGATAACTTGAAACGAGTGATGGATCGCTCTATCCTCTATAGCAGTGATGGAAGGGTTTTGGTTTGAGAAATGCCTGGAAAATGTTACCTGCCAACAGTGAAATATGGAGAAAGTGGATTTACGGTATGAGGGTGTTTTTAGTGGTTAAGGTGGGTTCCCCTTATTGTGCTTTAGGAAATGCTAAATGCGGAGGAATGTGAACATATTTCACAGAACTATGTACTGCGTACAGTAGAGCGGAGACGATCATTGTCGGCTTAGGCCATGGCGATTCTTGCTCGAATTTCGTTTGTGCAGTGCGCACCTTTTGTAAACAAGCTTCCCAGTACTTAAACTGCATCACATTCTCCAGTTCTTCACCGTCGACAGTTATCTTCAAAGGAATGCCCAGTTACGATATACGCATCACTTTTGATTTCTCGATGTTGATTTCCATACCATATTTCCTTCCGGAGTCCACCATCCGGTTCATCATGTGTTGCAGTTGTCTTTGATTTTTGGCGAGCGCTACCAGGTCGTCTGCATACCTGTTGGTGTCGATGAGTCGTCCTCCTATCCTGAAGTTTCCGCATCCTATCAAAGCTTCTCTCGCCAGCCATTCTCCATACAGATTGAAAAGGCTTCGCGACAGACAGTATCATTGCCTGACTCCACTTCCTATCTCCACGGTGTTTGTTTTTCCAGAGTTTAGTCGCACCTTCACCCTTTGTCCCAGGTACAAGTCGAGGATTAGTCTCCGGTCTCTCCAGTTGATTCCTGCCTCCTTGAGGATGTTCATCAGTTTTTTTTTTCCATTTGACGCTGTCGAAAGATTCCTAGCCGGCTTCCGTGGCCGAGTGGTTCTAGGCGCTACAGTGTGGAACAGCGCGACCGCTACGGTCGCAGGTTCGAATCCTGCCTCGGGCATGGATGTGTGTGATGTCCTTAGGATAGTTAGGTTTAAGTAGTTCTAAGTTCTAGGGGACTGATGACCGCATAGTGCTCAGAGCCATTTGAACCATTTGAAAGACTCCTACCAGTCTATAAAACAAGAAGAAACTTCTTCGTTAACAGCCAAAGCTCTCTCTGACAAAATCTTCACCATGCCAATGGCATTTCTGGTTCCTTTTCCTTTCCTAAACCCAAACTGGACGTCTCCCATTACTTCTTCAATTCTACGTTCCAGCCGTCTTTTCAGTATTCTTGATATGATCTTCGCCACGTGTAAGATCAGATTAACTGTTCTGTAATCACTACATTCCTTGGCTTTTTGTTTCTTCTCAAGAGCAACCATTGTGACGCCCAAAAAGTCCTTAGGCCATTCTTCAGTTTCGTAGAATCTTTTGATGAGTTGCGTCATTGCTATCAAAACTCCACTTCTGATTTCCTTCAGCAATTCCACTGCTGTCTCGTCGTCTCCTGTAGCTTCCCTCCTGCTCATGTCCTTTATCGCCTTCTCTGCTTACCTTCTCAGTATGCTGGGCCCTTTCTCGACTTCGTCAGTTGCCTCTTCTGTCTCTATTTCGATGTCTTGCGGACGATGTTCCTTGTGGTAGAGTTCCTTTACGTATTCTTCCCATATTTTCAGCGGCGCCGCCTATCAGGAACCATTCGTCCTTTAGAGTATTCTATTCCAAAGCTCCTTACTCCTTGGTTCTCGGTCCCTCCCAACTCCTTCGTTTTCTAGTACATGAGGTCGCATCTTCTTCTTCTTTGTGATTCCTCTATTTCTTCGCACATTTCTTTCATGTACTTTTCCTTGACTTTGTCTGTTCCTCTTCTGAGGGTGTTGTTAAGTCTTTTGTATTCTCCTTCGTTAACATTTTTACACTGCTCCTACATCTTATTACTGATTCAGCGTTTCCTCGCTCTCTTTGCTTCCATCGCAACATCTCTCATTAAGATATTCCACAAAACCACTTCCATGTTTAGCCACTGCACTTACGCACTTGAATTTTCACCTCTCACATTGCTAAATTGTTGCTTACTGTACCATTGTTCTCTCTCAGCTTTTCCAGGCCCCATCATCTCTTCCTGCTTCTTCCACACTGTCGGATCATCTTCAACCTTTACTGACATCTGCAACCAAAACATTGAGATTCGAGTCGATGTCGGCAGCTGGCATAGACTTGGCATCTTTCACGCTGCCCCTAAACGTCTGTTCGACGAGTATGTAATCTGATATCTGTGAATGTCTCTTGGGATCTCCCATGTGTACAATTTATTCTTCATTTTCTTGAACAAAGTATTCATCAACACAAATTTGTTTCGCTGACAGGATTTGTCGTTTCTTCTTCCCACAATGTTTGCATCCCTACTTTGACCTACCACATTATTCCAGTCGTCCATGATTATTGTGTTTATTCTTACTTTATCTTCAGAGAGGATGATGCCTTCTATTTCATTGTATATTTTCTCCAATTCTTCGTTATCATGGTCTGACGTTGGCGTGTAGACTTCAGCTACCAGAATGTCCACTGATTCTGCACGTATTTTCACAAACATTGAAAGATCACTTTGGAACACCACTTTAGTCACACTTTCAACTGTTTGATTTCCCTTCAGTATTGCTACACCAACTTTTTCCATCGGAATAAAACATTGTGTAGTTACCTGACACTATTTCACTATCATCTGCCCACCTCACGTCACTTAAACCGATTGTGATCCCTTCACATTGTAAAAGATCCGAGCAGATGTAATTTCGATGTACTGCTCATGCGCTGCCTGCGATATGCAAGGTCTCTGACCAGAGAGCAGTGTTGTATGCAGTAGGAACTGTGTAGCTGTAGCAGTAAGTTGTTGCTAGTCTGGAGTCTGCTCTGGTCTGGTCTGTTGTATCGTGTTGGCTGGCCCGGTAGTGGTGCAGCGAAGCCGGAGCCTGAGTATTATTGTATAAGGTAAAAAGCAGCCTCGCGCATATGTAGTAATGTTATCTCAAGTCGCATGTAAATGTTTTAAAAATCTCGTAATAATAATCTTCCTCATAAAAAGTAACTTTTAACAACCATTCATTTCAATTTAAAGAATTTACTAATTTGTCCCATCCATGATCATCCCGATTGTTGCAAAAAAAAAAAAAAAAAAAAAAAAAAATCAGTTGCTTCCTTTCATAAACGAGAGATATATCGGCCAGCATTGCACTGAGCTGTGCCGGAAAAATTTATTGTAAGAGCAGATATATCCGGCGACAACATTGAGGTAAGAATTTTTCCTTTTTTTATTCAGAATGATGTTTCAGGGCCATGACGCAGCACTGCTGTCGTCCAAAATTTACCGGGTTAAATTCACAGTGAATTATTGAAAAGTCATAAGTGAGCGACAGTTTCATTGAGAGGTTAGTTACATTGTATTATTACCAGGTTACTGATTTTTTTTTTATTGGGACGTTACACTGAATGTGAACGACATAATTATAATTTTTACTGTTGAGAGGTTTAGGAATTTTTCTGTTTTGAGGTTACGCTAAATGTGAATGTGAATGAATTTTGAGCTTAGATTAAATCAGAAAGAATTTTGTGTGGAGGTTAATGTGAAAAGAAATTTTGTGGGGAGGTTACAAATCAGAAAGAATTTTGTGGGCAGGTTACACTGAATGACGATATTTATTTATATTAATGATTTTAAATTATTGTGGGGAGGTTACACTAAACGTGAATATTATTTATGTTAATATTTTCTGTTTTGAGGTTTCACTAAATTAGAATCACATTCATATTATTTATTTAAATTATTGTGGGGAGGCTACAACATTTGTTTATTTCTCTTCCCTGATTTTCCAGTTTTCCTGCTCTTCGAAGTGTTCTTATTTTCTATGTCCGAGTCCTGAAATAAAAATAGCCATACTTTTTTATGACATTCAGGAAATATAATGATGTAGTAGTCTTTCCATTTCCTTTCCAGGTCGCAGTATCACGGCCGAAAATCAAGATTATGATTGGTTTCACCCATGACTCTTCGATCTTCATCCATCTAAGGCATCATTTTCTCTGTGCATCAAGTCGATACGGTGTCTGCTGCTGCCTGGTACCAATCTACCCAGTTCGCCAACTGACCACCCCCTACAACGGGGCCGTTGGGTTGCAGGATTGCCTCTTCTGCCAGTTCCGCCGTACCGAGGATATTCATCTCCTCCTTCACTACCGTTGACGTCTTCACCGTTACCTTGGCGAGGGGCTCTCACGAGGACTGTCACCCGTACCAGGTGAACCAAGATTTTTTAACGATGTTTCACACCTCTCCCTTCATTTCTCAACCGGGCATGGGACCGGCTATGGCGGAGTCAAGTGGGATATAGTTCAAGCCGAAAGGGTGCTGTAAATCCGTCCTCTCATAGGATGTGAAAACCCACGTGGACCAGGAGCTGATGGCGTCACAGCGTAGAATTTCAGGTTCCACTACACTGCAGAGCGTGAAATCAAGAATCTGGCATCTCAGATTTTTGTCTCGTGAAGAGGAGACATCGTTTTACGTCACAAGCACAATAGAGGACCCGCCATATTGTTGTTGTTGTGGCCTTCAGTCCTGAGACTGGTTTGATGCAGCTCTCCATGCTACTCTATCCTGTGCAAGCTTCTTCATCTCCCAGTACCTACTGCAACCTACATCCTTTTGAATCTGCTTAGTGTATTCATCTCTCGGTCTCCCTCTACGATTTTTACCCTCCACGCTGCCCTCCAGTACTAAATTGGTGATTCCTTGATGCCTCAGAACATGTCCTACTAACCGATCCCTTCTTCTAGTCAAGTTGTGCCACAGACTTCTCTTCTCCCCAATCCTATTCAATACCTCCTCATTAGTTATGTGACCTACCCATCTAATCTTTAGCAATCTTGTGTAGCACCACATTTCGAAAGCTTCTATTCTCTTCTTATCCATACTATTTATCGTCCATGTTTCACTTCCATACATGGCTAGACTCCATACAAATACTTTCAGAAACGACTTTCTGACACTTAATCTATACTCGATGTTAACAAATTTCTCTTCTTCAGAAATGCTTTCCTTTCCACTGCCAGTCTACATTTTATATCCTCTCTACTTCGACCGTCATCAGTTATTTTGCTCCCCAAATAGCAAAACTCCTTTACTACTTTAAGTGTTTCATTTCCTAATCTAATTCCCTCAGCATCACCCGACTTAATTCGACTACATACCATTATTCTCGTTTTGCTTTTCTTGATGTTCATCTTATATCCTCCTTTCAAGACATTGTCCATTTCGTTCAACTGCTCTTCAAAGTCCTTTGCTGTCTCTGATAGAATCACAATGTCATCGGCGAACCTCAAAGTTTTTATTTCTTCCCCATGGATTTTAATACCTACTCCGAATTTTTCTTTTGTTTCCTTCACTGCTTGCTCAATATACAGAATGAATAACATCGGGGAGAGACTACAACCCTGTCTCACTCCCTTCCCAACGACTGCTTACCTTTCATGCCCCTCGACTCTTATAACTGCCATCTGGTTTCTGTACAAATTGTAAATAGCCTTTCGCTCCCTGTATTTTACCCCTGCCGCTTTCAGAATGGCGTTAAAAATCGTATTTGGTGGGTTTTCTTTCTCATAGAGTACGTGGTCCGAATATTAGCGGTTTCAAAGTATCGGCAAATTGAGGGTCTCTCGAAAAGACGTTTTTTTTCCTACGATGTATTATAATAAAAGAGCAGCAATGTACATACTGGTAGGTAAGGCTTCCTGTCGTTGATGTTTTCAGTGCTATAACTCACGTACTACGAAAGTATACCGTTTCAATGCTACGGCAAAATGAAGATTTATCAAAGGCACATCTTTTTGGTACAATTTCTATATTAAATATCAAGTAATGAAATTTGTACGGAGTGTATGCAGTAAACAGAGATAGTGTGGCAATGTCGAAGTTGGAGAGAAGCTGATTGCCTAGTGAGTTCTAAGTAGAACTCCTTCCAAATATTTTTTTCTGAATTTTTGTTTCATAAAAGATTCTGGAGCTTTTTTATTCATTTAATGGAAGTATCATCTCGGAAGTCTAAGTTATTTATTATGAATAAAGTATTTTCTCCAATTCTTGTTGTGAACGCCAACGATTGGTCTGCTTCCCAACTGGACAGAAATCTTAACGTCATGCCAACTTATGTTTGAAAGTAAACACAATTTACACACCGGAAATTATTGCTATAAAGAAACTGCCTGTAAAATACATATGCCTGTCTCTGGGTTTATGGGCTGGATCACGTTTGTATTTCGCCAGTAACAACAAAAATCTCCTCTTCCATTCCAATGAAATTACGAAACGAATATCGATCTTGAAATCTGTGTGCTGAAGTACGTTATTTCAGAGTGTTGGTGATCAATGAAACATCAAGAAGGTGGATATTGTGAATGCGCAAACTGACATTAGATGCTATATCCTAACTACATTCATGCTCATAAGTTAAGGATAATGATGATTCATGGTGAAACAACGCTCTGGTGGGCGGTTTGCGGGTTTAAATCATCTCGGGGTACGACCACGAGGTGGATTTGACCTGCGGTCGTCGCACGGTGGCGCTGGCAGCAGTCCACATACGCAGAGGTGTTTTGGTGTATGTCAGAGTACGGTGGAGCGAGTAAGTGTGCAGACGTTTTCAGGCGTGCTAACGGTGACTGTGTGTAGAAAATGGCTCAAAGAACACATATTGATGACGTTATGAAGGGTAGAATACTAGGGCGACTGGAGGCTGGTCAAACACAGCAGGTTTTAGCATGGGCCCTCGGTGCGCCACAATGTGTGATCTCAAGATTATGGCAACGATTACAGCAGACAGGAAGCTTGTCCAGGCGCTACAGTACGGGACGTCCACAGTGTACAACACCACAAGAAGACCGATTTCTCACCATCAATGCCCGCATACGGCCACGGAGTACTGCAGGTAGCCTTGCTTGGCACCTTACCGCAGACACTGGAACAGCTGTCTCCAGACACACTGTCTGCAGACGACTGAACAGACATGGTTTTTTTCGCCCAGAGACCTGCAAGGTGCATTCCACTGACCCCTGGTCACAGCAGAACCCGTAAAGCCTGGTGTCAAGAACACAGTACATGGTCATTGAACAGTGGTCCCAGGTTATGTTCACGGACGAGTCCAGGTATAGTCTGAACAGTGATTCTCGCCGGGTTTTCATTTGGCCTGAACCAGAAACCAGAAACCAGATACCAACCCCTTAATGTCCCTGTAAGGGACCTGTATGGAGGTTGCGGTTTGATGGTGTGGGGTGGGATTATGATTGCTGCACGTACACCCCTGCATGTCTCTGACAGAGGAACTATGACAGTTCAGGTATATCGGGACGTTATTTTGCACCAGTATGTCCACCTGTTCAGGGGTGCAGTGGCTCCCACCTTCCTCCTGATGGATGATAACGCACGGCGCCACCGAGCTGCGATCGTGGAGGAGCACCTTGAAACAGAAGATATCAGGCGAATGGAGTGGCATGCCTGTTCTCCAGACCTAAACCCCATCGAGCACGTCTAGGAAGTTCTCGGTCGACGTATCGCTGCACGTCTTCAAACCCCTGCGACACTTCAGGAGCTCCGACAGACACGGGTGCAAGAATGGGAGGCTATACCGCAGCAGCTCCTCGACCACCTGATCGAGAGTATGCCAACCCGTTGTGCGGCCTGTGTACGTGTGCATGGTAATCATATCCCATATTGATGTCGGGATACAGGCGCAGGAAACAGTGGCGTTTTCTAGCAAATTTGTTTCGGGACGGTTTTCTCAACTTATCACCAATACCGTGGACTTACAGATGTGTGTCGTGTGTCTTCCCTACGTGCCTATGCTATTAGCGCCAGTTGTGTGTAGTGCCAAGTTGTGTGGCACCACATTCTGCCGTTATCCTTAATTTATGAGTATGAGTGTATATCAAATTTAAAACCGAAAAGTGGGACATAAATTCGACTGAGTTAACGAATAACTTCTGCTAGTAGATTAGATCGTTGTACAGCTTTATGTAATGTTCACGTACCAGCAATTCGCTGATCAAGCTGTCGCTGAGTGATTTTTTCTGCCCTTCTTTGAGAATTGCTAAGACAGTCAGTGCAGCTGTTTTACCCGCATACGTTTTCGTATAGAAACTGTGTGGCCTGCGAGCCAAATAAAGCCGACAACGGCCGCTGGAGAGTGCTGAGAGAGAAAAAATGCCAACCAGCTCGTTCCGTGTGTCGATGGCTATCTCTCTCGTAACGTCAACGTTAGTTGCCTCGTCCCGTGCGAGGACGGCTGAATTCGTCATAACGATGCGCACTAGAGTGGAAACTAACCGTAACATTCTTTTTCAGAAGGTCAGTAACTGCCGAAGAGTGTATGAACGCGGTACACACTTGAGTCGTACCCACAATTCGCCCATGTTAAGGACATCATGAATTTTGCTTACAATACATAGCTAGAGCATCGCCACAATATTACGTAGTCGTGTAAGCGTATTGTGTTCCAAAATAGCGTGCAGACGAAGGACGTGTAAGTTACGTCTCCCTATGTTGTTCTGGTATAGCGTCGCTCCACTATGTAACACGTAAAATCGCATAGAAAGGAATGTAATGTATAAAGACGTGCCCTAATAACAAAGGTATGATTTAGTGTGATTCTAGTATCATGAAAATTACTTTAGATCCAAATCAGTATACTGTTGCTGTAGAACAATACACTAGTATCGGTTTTCCTAGAGTTGCTGTATATTCTACTGATGAAGTAATTTAATCATTGTATCGTAAAATGAAACAAAGAATTCTTGGCTCAGGTTCCTGAAGCGAATTACGGATGATGTACCTGGAAGCTACTAACGAATATTGTTCAAAAATAATTTTTCATATTGCGGCCTCTGGGAGCTCCTTTCTGTTGACCAAATAGGCTGTGCATTTGCTTTGGCCGTTCCAACTGTTGGAATATTAATAGCGAGATTATGTGGAGTATCGCGCCATTCCGTGCGAAAGGCAGTCCTTTGTGAAATTAACTTTCTGTTCGAAGTGCGAAATTCAATTACTGCTCTGAGAATAAATTGAAATGGAGGAGCGAATCAAACTGAATAGATTAACTTAGGCTTTCAAAGTGCATGGGGAACGTTGGCTGGTACAGTATTACCGTATTTCATTCGCTGTTCCTACCCAGCGAAAATTTTGTCCTTAGATAATACGGTTTCTTTTATCTTGTGCATGGACTGTGAAATTTGATGTTCAGTAGGCGCTTTCCTACCAAAACAAGATTCGCTAGTCTGACACTGGGGGGCTCTTTTAAATATCTGGAATACTATGAAAACTTGTAAAAATTGAAGTTTGCTAAGTGTCACCACTCTTGAACCGTCGCGAAGAATTATTTCAGATACCATCAAGAAGATCCACTTCGGAAATAATTATGTCTGACTTATTTCACGACCTGTAACAGCAGTTAGCATGACGTGTGGGTATTTAATATGTCTTTGAACTGCTTCTATGGAATTTGATATTTTTAACTTTGTCTAAAATAAAATGATATGCAGGGTTTTTAGGAAAAAGGAACTGTTTGTACCTCTCCTCCAACTTTTTAATTACTTGTTTATCTACATACTATGGAAACTATTATGTATAAATTGTTTTATTATTTCACCTATGAACAATTACTGTAATGTATTATTTCACATTTCTCTGATACGAACAGCTGCCAGTGCTGGTGTCCAATCATTGGATTCTTTTATAAAGTTATTACCTAAAATTATTATTTCATACATCACTGCATGGCTGTGATTTTCATTTCCTTTCATTTAAATTTCCTTTCTTCTTTTATAGTATCTGTTTTACCGAAGCGAAACAGAGATAATTTTTAAATTCCGATAAATTGAATGCAGCAATATTTCTCTTTCAAAAGCGTTTACAAAATTCACAGTTGTTCGTTCCAACCGCAAACAGCTCCATGAACGTTCTATCTTGTTTCCTTCTATTTTGTTTTCTAAATTACCCGTTTCGGACCGATCGTTACTCTCACATATATCTTCCTGTATTATTACATTTACTCTTTACATACGTTACTCCCAACACTCGATAATCTGTTTTGCTTGTTTTAAACTATCTTCCGCACAATTTTCCTCTCTATAGCTCTTACCAACGTCAACGCTGGCTGCCATAACCGATGTTCAGCAAACACATCCCTTCTTCTGCTAAGAATATTTCATATACCTCCTGTAACATATCATTTACATCTTATGACAACATACGTGTATTAACGACAACAAAAACACATTCACAAAATGCGGTGGAATTTCCATGGTACTAAAGTGACCTTGCACAGTTTTCAGGTGTACCATCAATGATATGTTATTCAGACAAAACAGATATTTCATTACAGTTAGCAAAAGTTTTCAGAGTACTTCTATATTAGATTAGCACGTTTTTGCCACACACCGAATTCTCTAAACAGGGAAATATTTAACTTTTGGTGTAGTCCCTTCCCATATTCCGATGACAGGTTATCATTCACTGTATTCTGCATCGCTTTCACTTTAGATTTGTTTGTTATTAATCAGCCTGTCTGTTCAAAGCTTTGTCATCTATGAAACCCAGCAATGACGTATGTTCCCATGCACTTTTTTTACTACTCTGAAATCTAGGACATAAGCTTTACTGCTTCTTCTATCCATATTTTAACAACAGTTGAAAGAGGCTAGAACCGTCCTTACAGTCCTCCAGAGACTACGGTACACTGAACTCTATCCTGTTGCTTCTGTCTCACTTGACAAGAGTATTAAAATGTTAATTTTCCGACACAATCACAACTATATTTCACATTACCGTTTCCAGCCCTCTCAAACGGCCATATTCAAATTTAAAATTTAAAAATTGTTGCCTATAAAAATTTTTGGCAGTCACAATCATCTTCATGTAGTACACAAACAGGGTGTCATACTTTGTAAAAAGTATACCCAGGCAGGCATTTGGAGGCATTAGAGCACTTACAAAATTAACAATAAAATTAATAAAGCAATGGTAAAATTAATTTAACAAGAGATGGGTGGGACTAGGGCTTGCAGCAATATGAACATCTTCAGAAAAATAATCTTTAATACAATCTCAAAAAAAAAAAAATGTCAAAAAAGTCAAAGAAACAACTGCTGAAATTAAAGTAGTAAGAAAAGAAAGTATTAACCACAAAAGCTGCCGAAGAAAATGCAGCATTTATGGCCAAGAATACACACATAAACGAAGCTTTTTTGCAAACAATATAACAGGAAGATCCAACCAGAAATTTCAAGACAATTTAATGAAAGAAATAGGCAGCTTAAATTTTTATTCCTAGAATGGAAAGAAAAACTTTTTAAACTAATGAATCCATGCACACCAAAGATATTTTCACAAGTTAAAATACACATCAGACCTTTTATCAATGACAAAGCGCCCTATCTACATAATTAATAGTGAACTGAACAAAAAGATGGAAGGGAAAGTTAGTTTTAAGAACTTCTTATAATATCACAAACAGTGTCACTTTTGCGCATAATGTCAATGATGTTTTTGTTTCTTTGAAAGTAGAAAATATGTACGTTAACACCCCCAATAAAGAAGATGTAGCCCTTGTTAAGCACATTCTATAAATTTATTAAAACATAACTGTATGTCGATATATTAGTCTTTAGAACTGGAGCAAGTAACTGAATTTGTGTTGAGACATAAGATTTTCATTTTCAGTAATAAGTGCTATTATAAGAAAAACAGTTTATATATAGGCGATAACTTGACAGCCATGATAGCGCGAGCACGTGAGCGCGCGTTCACACACACACACACACGCATATACACACACTCTATCTACATGCACACATCAAAAAAGTTTTGCATCACATCGGTTCCGAGAGTTCCGGAACCTGTACAGAAAATTGAAATAGATATCAACATAAACATCATTTCCGCACTTTTTATTGCTCATGAAAACCGTGCATTGCATGTTGTACCATCATACAGCGAGACCTTCGTCGGGGCACGCTATACACAAGTTCATCAAGGTACTGTTGGTCAAGATTGTCGCACTCCTCAACGGCGATTCGTCGTAGATCTCTCCGTCTCTCAGAGTCGTCATACACAGCCCTTTTCAATCTGTCCCAGGTATGTTCGATAGGTTTCATGTCTGCAGAACATCTGGCCACTCTAGCTGAGTGATGTCGTTATCCTAAAGGAAGTCATTCACAAGATGTGCACGATGGGGTCGCGAAATGTCCATGAAAACGAGTGCCTCGCCAATATGCTGCCGATATGGTTGCAAAATCGGTCGGAGGATAGCGCCTTCCATGTCCACCAGCGGCGCACCAGCAGGGAACCTCCACCTTGCTGCACTCGCTGGACAGTGTGTCTAAGGCGTTTAGCCTAACCGGGTTCCCTCCAAACACGTCTCTGACGATTGTCTGGTTGAAGGCATATGCGACACTCATCGGTGAAGAGAACATGATGCCAATCCTGTGCGGTCAATTCGGCATGTTGTTGGGCCCATCTGTGCCGCGCTGAATGGTGTCGTGGTTGCAAAGATGGACCTCGCCATGGACGTCGGAAGTGAAGTTGCGCATCATGCAGCCTATTGCGCACAGTTTGAATCGTAACACGACGTCCTGTGGTAGCACGAAAAGCGTTATTCAACATGGTGGCGTTGCTGTAAGGGTTCCTCCGAGCCATATTCCGTAGGTAGCGGTCATCCACTGTAGTAGTAGCCCTTGTGCAGCCTGAGCAAGGCATGTCATCGACAGTTCCTGTCTCTCTGTATCTGCCGGCCGCGGTGGCCGTGCGGTTAGGGCGCTTCAGTCCGGAACCGCGTGACTGCTACGGTTGCAGGTTCCAATCCTGCCTCGGGCATGGATGTGTGTGATGTCCTTAGGTTAGTTAGGTTTAAATAGTTCTAAGTTCTAGGGGACTGATAACCTCAGATGCTAAGTCCCATAGTGCTCAGAGCCATTTGTACCATTTTTTCTCTCTGTATCTCCTCCATGTCCGAACAACATCGCTTTGGTTCACTCCGACGCCTGGACACATCCCTTATTGAGAGACCTTCCTGGCAGAAAGTAACAATTCGGACGCGATCGAACCGCGGTATTGACCGTCTAGGCATGGTTTAACTACAGACGACACTAGCTGTGTACCTCCTTCCAGGTAGAATGACTGGAACTGATCGGCTGTCGGACCCCCTCCGTCTAATAGGCGCTGCTCATGCATGGTTGTTTACATCTTTTGGCGGATTGAATGACATCTCTGAACAGTCAAAGGGACTGTGTCTGTGATACAATATCCACAGTCAACGTCTACCTTCAGGATTTCTGGGAACTGGGGTGATGGAAAACTTCTTTTGATGTGTGTATATTAGAATTTTTTTCAAGATAATCAAAAGAAGCAGAACCCTATTTTTTAAGATATGTCGATAATTCAGTTACCCATCATCAATGCAAGGAATATGATATCATTCAGTTAGCAACGAAAATGATTGCCATATACCCAAAAATTAAATTTACGGCAGATTTTGAAGTACAAAAACCTATAACCTTTTTTGACATTTAGATATCAAGAAGTGAATGAGTACAAATTGTCGCTTATATCATTCCTACTGCTCATTTAATGTTGTCCTCTTTTATCATTTGCTCTAGATACATATTCATTATTCAGTGCTAAAGCATTCTGTTATATATCATTATTGCCTGTCTGATATGTAGTCTGACGAGAAGAGGGGAAATTCTGCATCTATCTTACACCTGTTTTTATCCGAGCAGTTCTGCCATGGTGTATTTTTACTGTTCTCTTTTGTTTCTTTTACATGTCGTAGGCCTATATTACACCTCTTCCTCTATAACTATACCTATTTTTCTCAGGATTTCAAACATCTAGCACCACACATGTTAGTGATGCTTCTCAGAGAATATATTTTGGAGCTGTCAACCTGCCACTATAGTTTAGCAGTTTGACGGCTCCAAAAAATTATCCCTGATAACCATATTTTAGAGAAGACAGAAGCAGTCTTTTGCTGTTCGATAATACTACTTTCAAGGATTTTTTTAAGAAGGCTTCCATATGCCATTTGAGAGAATATGGTCTTGAAGGGACTGTCAGATGACTTGAGGCGTTCAAAGTGTCACCATCAAGACGAGTGAGGCGAAAGCTACCAAAAGTGTTTAATCACGACTGAATAAGACGCTGTTACAAAAAAGTTGTACATATCCATCATGGAGGTTTAATTAACTAAGCACTAGGCCTATGATAATTGCCGTTGATATCGTGATTGCATGTACGACACTAATCCATGACTGGAAGCATATCATCTAATTAATTTTTTTTCTTTGAGATTGGACTGGACAGCTACTGAGACTTCTCAACGTTGGTTAGACACCTCAGAGATTGTCAGGGTTACAGGGCCGATCATAAGAACTGAACACATGTTAAGGAATTACTCACTGATATATAATTTGTAAGTATATATTCTAAATGTGGAAGAATAACTGAAGTGTTCAGATCTGCACATAAGTTAAGAAAGAAATTTCCACTCGGTGTCCAGTATACCACAAATATTTCAATAACATCCCAGAGCATCTGCACTCTGCAGTACATTTAGAAAGTAGTATTTTTCATGTTCTACTGGAAACTGTCGCCTAGGGCAGCACGGTAGGCCGCATTTGGATTGCACCTGCATGAGCACTGAGAAATGTTTTCCAGTTTTCCAATATATGATGGAAATTACTCACATTTCTGTTCAGAAGGACGGCAGCTATTTATTGTTAGCGGTCTGAAGTCGCAGACCTAATTCAGTAAATTGCCTCTAGTGCATCAGAATATTTAATGACGAAGTCAATAAAATTAATTGGTCAATTTATTCATTGAAATGAATTTTCATCGGAAACTCCTGATGAGTTGCCTAACTAGAGCACTATCGAATGCTGGAGACAGATTAATTTTCGTGTTCACCGTTCCATTACTGTAAGAAAGCTACAAGATAGAGAAAATCGGTATCAGTTCAGGACCATTACGTTCGAATGTCTACTGCGGACTTGCCATTGTGTATGAATACTAGTTCCTCCAGCGTCCATAGACCTGGCGGCATGAGAGAATTCCCAACTTGAACGCCAGGGGTCGAGCTGCCGACCCGGCCAGAGGTAGTAGGCGGCATGTTCACACCCATCCACAAGGAAAGATAGCTGCAGGAATCTTTTTGTCTCAGAGAAGGCACAACATGATGCTGTATCCGAGTTTGCAGAACCATGAAGAGACTCTGTCACAGTGCCATTCTGGTGCAGCTCTTTGTCGCTATCTAGAGCTGTAAGACTATCGTATCACAAATAAGCGTAGACTACGGTAGTTTTCCTAGTCCGTTAAGATTGTAACCGCGTTACCTGTATGTTAGGTGTATTGCATATCTATCAGGTGTTACCTGCTTTCGATCACTTTTGTGCGTATACAGTCAGTGACTTACTAGATGCCCCTAGGAAGCGGAAGTGGTGAACTATTTATAAACTGAGAGAGGATATACACTGATGAGCCGAAATATTGCGATCATCTGCTTAAAAGCTTGTTTGTCCGTGTTTGGAATGACATACATCACTGATTGTGCGTATCAGGTGCCAGGTGCCAGCATACGTCGCGATAGGCAGTGGTCATCGTGTTTTGGCTTATCAGTGTATAAACAGCCGCATAGCCTAAGGAACATTTTTGTTATACAGTTATCCTCGTGTCTTTCACTTAAAAATAGACAGTATTTACAGCAGAATTGAAACTGTCAATAATTAATTCAGGTTTTATTCTAAAATTGTTGATTTGTAAAATAAAAGAGATGGATGTTGTAGCATAATTTAAAAAATACATATTTACCTTATAGCGCTAGAAAACGCAGTTTCTTCAAAAAAAAGGAAAAATTAAAAAAAATACGATGACCTCGCTGTCTAGTCTCCTTCCCCAAACAACCCAACCCCCCCCCCCCCCCCCACACACACACATATGTTTGAAAAGGCTCTAAGCACTATGGGACTTAACATCTGAGGTCATCAGTCCCCTAGACTTAGAACTACGTAAACCTAACTAAGCTAAGGACATCACACAATCTATGCCCGAGGCAGGATTCGAACCTGCGACCGTAGCAGCCGCGCGGTTTCGGACTGAAGCGCCTAGAACCGCTCGGCCATAGCGACCGGCTACACACCTTTGAGTACCACAACTGGTGGGCGACTGTGTCAGCACTACGAACAAACGTCCAGTTGAGCGGCAAGGTGCTTCACTGTAATCTGTCGGTCACAGTGAATGAGTGTGTCCACTCGTTCCAACATTGCAGGAGTCACAGCACAGCAATATGCGGCCGGCCGGCACTCGGGACATGAGACTGGTTTGCACGACCTTGTTGAGATGATGATAAGACGCCTCGTTCAACTATTCACCATGCTTTTGTTCACTGCCAGGTCTTCGTATACGTTCTGCAGCCGCCTGTGAATACACGCGATGCTCCGGTTTTCTGCCGAAAGAAGCTCAATTACAGCTCTCTGCTTGGAACGCAGCTCCGTTACAGACACCATTTTGAAGGCTCAGTCACGTATCGGAGTTTCATGAAACACGAGGGCTGAATTTAGAATATTGATTGCCCCTCGTACACGTGATAGCGATAGACTCAAACAGCTGGCGTACACAAACTCCGTCCCGGCGATGGTGGGACAGGAAAGACATCCCGGCACCCTCTAGCACTAACACCGACAAATCTGAAAATTAACATGCCCAGCCCGTGAAGAAAAGGGATAAAGACTACTAAAAATGAGGTCCTGTTCATTGAAATAAAATGGTAGCTTGGCACTACTGGCCAGTGTTGTTTGGCCACCTTGTGCAGCTCTTTGTGATGACACCTCGGCAGCTTGGGCGTCGATCAAGATGAGCTGAAATGGTGAGGACAGTACTTGATGATAGTGTACTGAGTTCTTCTTGTTGAAAAATCTTGAACCCAAATGTCCACAGATTGTCCAAGCATCATCTGTGCTTTTCACTGAGGGCAGCGCAAGTGTCTCATCGTGCATGAGTGTGTGTGTACGTTTGTGTGTACGTGGGGGGGGGGGGGGCTGTATTTGTTTGTTCATGTGTGTGAGAGAAGCGTTACTTGGGTAAATATTAGTCGGCTTAACAGTAATTTGTCGAAGAATAGTGGTACATTAATTATAGAGTGGAGTGCCTCCTTCTGAACGAGGTTATAATTGTACACCATGGCTACTGTAGTGGTTGCAAGGCAACACTACCTTAGGAAATGCGGTGTCGCCGCTGCGACAGCGCGAGGTGAAGCAACGGTTAAGACACTCCACTCGAATTCGGGAGGACCTGGTATCAAATCTCTGCTCAACCTCACAGATTTAGGTCTTCCGTGGTTTCTTTACGTCGCTTAATGCAAACGTCTGGATAACACTTCCATTTTTCTTCCCGTTCTTTCCCGATCTGAGCTTGTGTTCATTTTTAGTCATTATGTTCTGTATGTGATCGTCGACGAGACGTAAGACCCCAATTTTAATTTTTACATTCCCGTTCCTCGGTTACGCTTCGGCTGGTCGTCGTATTCGCGGTTTGAGACACGTCGACCTATTTCTCTCCCAGGCTGGCTGTGCGAAGTTACTGAAGTCTCGAAACACGGCTTCAGGAGATGCTCTTCTCCGTGACGACGCTCTGAATGCTCCATAAGCGAAGCACTGATAATGAGACAGACGTCGCGCACTCGACAGGCGGTGTTTGGCAGACGGGCAGACGCGAACTTGGCCTTGTGATGACAAACACCTGTTCAAACAGGTGTGTGTGTGTGTGTGTGTGTGTGTGTGTGTGTGTGTGTGTGTGTGAATGAATGACGTGTCTATTACATTCCTACAGCGAACTGCCTATCGTACGTACAGTACAATAGCTATTTAAAGATTTAATAATAAATTTCTGCATCTATTGCGTTTTTAGAATGAGATTTTCACTCTGCAGCGGAGTGTGCGCTGATATGAAACTTACTGGCAGATTAAAACTGTGTGCCCGACCGAGACTCGAACTCGGGACCTTTGCCTTTCGCGGGCAAGTGCTCTACCAACTGAGCTACCGAAGCACGACTCACGCCCGGTACTCACAGCTTTACTTCTGCCAGTACCTCGTCTCCTACCTTCCAAACTTTACAGAAGCTCTGTAAAGTTTGGAAGGTAGGAGACGAGGTACTGGCAGAAGTAAAGCTGTGAGTACCGGGCGTGAGTCGTGCTTCGGTAGCTCAGTTGGTAGAGCACTTGCCCGCGAAAGGCAAAGGTCCCGAGTTCGAGTCTCGGTCGGGCACACAGTTTTAATCTGCCAGTAAGTTTCATATTGCGTTTTTTCTCACGCATAGCACGAGGCGTTTTAGGAACTTATTCCTATTATCAAGTGCTAGTATTTACGATGATATTTTATGTGATGTCTGTGTGCGTGTTGTTCTGCATCTCTTGCCCTCCTGTCTTTCTTTTTCTTTTTTTTTTTTGTGGTGGGTTTACTAGACTCAGAAACTGTAAATCTTGTGTTTTCTCTGCACTGTTCCTCATCTGTAAGCGGGAGACGATGCTGTAAAATGTGTTCAAATCCTTCCGATTTTAGTTCAAAATGGTTCAAATGGCTCTGAGCACTATGGGACTTAACTCCTGAGTTCATCAGTCCCCTAGAACTTAGAACTACTTAAACTTAACTAATCCAAGGACATCATACACATCCATGCCCGAGGCAGGATTCGAACCTGAGACCGTAGCACCAGCGCGGTTCCGGACTGAAGCGGCTAGAACCAATAGGCCACAGCGGCCGGCAAAGTTCGGTCTATCTCGCAGTTCACCTCATTCAGCCACATAGCAACATCATCAATTTCTGCTCTTCCTGAAAGCTTGCGGAACATATCAGTGTTCGAAAATATGAGCAACTGATGATTCCGAATTTATTAGCTCGTCACCGTCGCTTAGTAATGGATCCTATTCTGCATCAATGGATGGTCTTACTTTTCTCCATCTCTTTATTATGGTAGCGCTCTTTTCTTTATCCAACGCTTCAGCTGCCTGGAAAACAGCATCACGTAAGTTGACTGCTTTCCGCACCTTTAGCACGGTCTCGGTAGAGTCGTTTGCGCATTCTTTCTGCAAGGAGACAAGATGGACATGTCGATAATAGCATTTAACTGATTCCAAAATTCCGTGGTCCATGGGTTGAATCAGGGCTGTCACATCGGATGGAAGAGAAAGGGCTTGTATACATCAGATTTAAGAGTCACATGCGAAGGGCGACAGGGAGTATGGTCATAGCTTTCAGTGGAAACTTTTTCATCTTCAGCTCTTTTGTCACTGCTGGTACAAATGTTTCTTAGAACCACCGATAGAATAGTTCTCTCGCCATCCACGCTTGCTTCCGGGCGCAATATTGCACTGGTAGTGTATTTATCCAATTGTGTCGGAAACAGTATGGATGTTGGGATTTCCCAGTCATCACGAACGGTAGTTTCTCACTGCCATTTGCGTTACAACTCACCAATAATGTTATGCACAGTTTTTGTTGCTTGTATCCACACTCATCCTTTTCGTTCTTGCCAGCTAATGTTTTTAAAGGACGGTTTCATCAGATTTGTACAAAGCATCAGAAGTTAAATCTTCTTCCTGTATGATCTTCCAAGTCTTTTTTTACAAACGCGTCTGGATCTTTTTCGTTAGCTGCGTGACTTTCCTGTGTGATTGTCAGCTGTCGAACGTCATGTCGTGCTTCCCAGCTTGATAGTCAACCTTCGCTTGCTGTAAACAAATTACTACTGCCAAGTTCTTTGTTAAATCAATTGCTTTTCATTTATTATGGGCCACTGATTAGAATCCCTATATTGTGTTGTTGGGTGAACCATCTATAAACAGCTACATCCAGTTCTTCATTCTCAGTGTTTTGAACAACCTTCCGGTTTCCCAACTCATTATCCATTTGAGTTGCGTGTTGTCGAATAACATTTTCTTCCTTTTTTAACTGAACATTGAAAATTGGACTCAGCAGCAATGGCTTTCTGCAAAGAACCTTGGTTCAACTTATCTAAAATTTCAAGTTTCTGCTTGAGGTCAAGCATAAAGTATTTTCTTTCAGAAGACTTAATACTGAGCTGTAAAGAATGCCACAACTTCAAAATAACATTGTTGAACTCTGTAATTCACTAACAATATTGTTGCCCACGATAATTCATTGTTGCGCGCCATTTCGTATGTGGGATGGATTACTGGGAGGCAAGGGTACTGATGGGCTGGATTAACGAGAGTTTAGTGCATTTGGCCGGGAGACGCAGTCTGACGTAGTTCAGCAAGTCCTTGCATTTGACGCCAATTCGTCAACTTACATGTCAGTGATGAAATGATATCACAATGTAATGATCTACTACTACAGGTCTAATTTCATCTTCAGGAATAACATCGCAATGTTAACATGTGCCTTAGAAAATAGGGGAATATAAGTTGGTAGCGACAATGAGAACACAGACACAAATATTCAGCCAATGAAACGACACATTCATTCACGAAGTATCTTTCCAAAACTTGCAAAGATAGAACTATCGGACAGTCTTATGATTCAGTAACAATCACCTGTTCAAAATGGAACACTGTCCACACACATTGGCGGCTGTTGTACGTCGTTACAGAGACGTAACGGATATTTGTAGCAGCAGACGTAATTATCACACTGAAACTACCATGTGTATTCCCAGTGCAGCAGTTTACTCGTTAGCCAGACATATTTATCGTTTCGTTGATGATGGGGGTAGCTGCAGCCGTCGAAAACGAATGGAAGTACTTCAGCGGGCTGTGTAGCGTTTGCCGCCCTCTCTGTACTTAGCGCACTTCACATCTGCCTTTTCTTACGTCACCGCACTCACTGCCGGACAGAGAGATGAGTTTATGGCTAGACGTACTCGGTTGCTGAATACAGGCGGAAGCAATTTGTACCAAGGCTGGGATTGGAACCTGAGACTCCTGATCAGCCTGTATCTATTATCACAGATAAAGCTGAGATATGTCTCTGGAACATACATACTGAAGCGACAAAAAAACTGGTATAGGCATGCGCATTCAAATACAGAGATATGTAAACAGGCAGAATGCGGCGCTGCGGTCGGCAACGCCTATATAAGACAAGTGTCTGGCGCAATTGTTAGATCAGTTACCGCAGCTACAATGGCAGGTTATCAAGATTTAAGTGAGTTTGAACGACCGGCCGGGGTGACCGAGCGGTTCTAGGCGCTACAGTCTGGAGCCGCGCGACCGCTACGGTTGCAGGTTCGAATCCTACCTCGGGCATGGATCTGTGTGATATCCTTAGGTTAGTTAGATTTAAGTAGTTCTAAGTTCTAGGGGACTGATGACCTCAGAAGTAAAGTCCCACAGTGCTCAGTGCCATTTGAACCATTTTTGAGTTTGAACGTGGTGTTATAGTCGGCATACGAGCGATGGGACACAGTATCTCCGACGTAGCGATGAAGTGATGATTTTCCCGTACGACCATTTCACGAGTATACATCGCTGCGGCCGGAAAAAGATCCTGCAAGAAGGGGACCAGCAACGATTGAAGAGAATCGTTCAACGTGACAGAAGTGTAACCCTTCTGCAAATTGGTGCAGATTTCAATGCTGGGCCATCAACAAGTGTCAGCGTGCAAAACGTTCAACTATACATCATCGACATGGGATTTCAGGGCCGACTGCGCGACACAAACTTTACGTCTCGCCTGGGCCCCGTCAACACCGATATTGGACTGTTGATGATTGGAAACATGTTGCGTGGTCGGAAGAGTCTCGTTTCAGATTGTATAGAGTGGGTGGACGTGCACGGATATGGAGACAACTTTATGAATCCATAGTCCCTGCATGTCAGCAGGGGACTGTTCAAGCTGGTGGAGGTTCTTCAGTGGTGTGGGGCATGTGCAGTTGGAGTGATATGGGACCCCTGATACGTCTAGAAACGACTCTGACAGGTGACACGTACGTAAGCATCCTGTCTGATCACCTGCATCCATTAATGTCCATTGTACGTTCCGACGAACTTGGGCAATTGCAGCAGAACAATGCGACACCCCATACGTCCAGAATTACTGCAGAATGGCCACAGGAACACTCTTCTGAGATTAAACGCTTCCTCTACGCATCAAACTCCACAGACATGATCATTATTGAGCATATCTCGTGTGCCTTGCTACGTGCTGTTCAGATGAGATCTCCGCCCCCACTTACTCTTATGCGTTTATGGACAGCCCGCAGTATTCATGGTGTTACTTCCATCCAGTACTACTTCAGGCATTAGTCGAGTCCATGCCCCGTCGTGTTGGGAATTTATGTGTGCTTGCGGGGGCCGTACACGATATTAGCAAGTGCACAAGTTTCTTTGCCTCTTCAGCGTAATTTCATATGATTAATATATCACCCACGCCTGGGGTAAAGGTGGGATTATCCTCATTTCCTTCAATGCTAATGGTATTCTAATGTTGGAGAGCTTTTGCAGTACTTATACGAGCTTCGAAGGGGAACACAGATGGGCTGAGCGTGACTTGGTGTTTGCCGCAATGCCAGGATGGCAGTTGGTTAGCACAATTGTCTAGTGAGCAGGACCCCAGGTTCGAATATCGGCCTTTGTAAAAAATTTAATTCGGTGCTTGACCTGTATTCATTACCATAGATAGAGTTGAGAATATGTCTCTGGCACATATAATTTCATATGATTAACACAGCACTCAGAGGCATCAACGCATCTATTCCAGAGTGCGCATTTAAAGAGATCAGTCTGCTTTATGTCCAAGTTGTTCACCAGAAAACGATCAACAATCGAGCGCTTTCACATTCGGAGTTTATTGTTCCAGCATTACATGACTAATCATGTCCACGCTTCCTGTCGGAGATTTGAATGTTTACAGCTTTAAGTTTTTCATTACACACACTAACAGCTTAAGGAAAGATAAATGGTTTTTTTAAGAAAGCACAAACATACTACTAAATCAGTTAAGCATCAGGGATGTAAATAAAACACTTTAGTGTCTGTCAGACGACACTCACAGACTCATAAACAACGTGGGATTACTGCATTGCTGAAGAATATTAAGAGAAGGACAAAAGAAAAAAAATTAGCAGTATAAAATTTTTCCCACATGGTGCAGGGTAAACTCGAGTTATACTGAACTATTCATTAACCGAAGCACATCAGTGGATATCCTCACCGTCATATTTGAATAATTTTTTGCAGTCCAGTGCGGCATTGCTGTGGTCCTATACAGAGTGATACATCTACACCGATGAAAAGTCGAAAATATTCCTGCACCACCTCAGCGCACTTCAGTACCGTTCCTCTGCAAGGCATACCGCATTGAACGTATGGAGTGGCTTTCTTGCATTGATCGCTATTTTCACATAAACCGTTGTGACATTTCGCGTTCGTTCGAGAATGTCTCCCTGTGTCTGCGTTGATTCCAACACAATTCTTAAGTATAACGCAGAGCTGGTTGGGAGTAATGGGACGCACTTAAGGGAATCTCAATGATTGTGGCAGACCAAATTTTGGCCCTCACACACCGGCAATAATAATAATAATCGCGTGTTTACCATTTAAGCTAGCAGAAAATAGGGCTATGGATTGGCCGTAGTGGAGGTGGGCGTCATATAGTTTGTAGACAATCAATGAAAAATATCGGACTACCTGTCACTATTTTCATGTGAGCAGCTGAAATAATCTCACCGGCCAGCCTTCTGAAGTTCTGAAGCGATGTATGATGTTTTTGTTTTGTATTTTTTAAATTTTTCCTTTTTTTTTTTTTTGAAGAAACTGCGTTTTCTAGCGCTATAAGGTAAATATGTATTTTTTAAATTATGCTACAACATCCATCTCTTTTATTTTACAAATCAACAATTTTAGAATAAAACCTGAATTAATTATTGACAGTTTCAATTCTGCTGTAAATACTGTCTATTTTTAAGTGAAAGACACGAGGATAACTGTATAACAAAAATGTTCCTTAGGCTATGCGGCTGTTTATACACTGATAAGCCAAAACACGATGACCACTGCCTATCGCGACGTATGCTGGCATCTGGTGGCGTTGCGTATGTAAGCTGAGCAGACACGGACGGGAGTCACCCTAGCAAAGATATGGGCTGAAAATCATGATGGTGATATTTAGTTCGTGGGGTGCTCACTGCGCGGTCATCAGCGCGTGTACAATGTCCCAATTTTTGTACACAGACCAATCTAGCCACTGTCACTACTGATGATGAAATGATAATGACAACACAGACACCCAGTCCCTGGGCAGAGAAAATTCCCATCCCGGCCGGGAATCGAGCCCAGGACCCCGTGATCCATACGCAGCAACGCTAGCGACTAGACCACGAGCAGCGAACTGGCTGCAAATGGGGAAACCCATTGAGATACGGTACTCTGACAACGGGCACATTATTATTATGCAGAGTCTGTGAACGTGTATCTCGAAAATGGCGAAGATGGTCGAATGTTCACGTGCTACTGTCGTAAGCATCCACGGAAAGAGGTAGAAGGACAGTGGAACTATCGCTAGGTGCTAAATGGTTGGACGTCCAGGACTCTTCACAGAACTTGGTGTTCGTACGCTTGTCTGCTCTTTAAAGTAGGATAGATGATAATCTGTGGCATGGCTACCTAAGGAGTACAATGCTGGCGCACGCACAAGTGTTTCGGAGCACACCGTTCCGTTAAGCAGCAGACCACCCCTACGTGTTTACAAGTTGACCCAACGACATCGTCAATTACGATTGCAATGGACGCGGGATCATCGGGATTCTACCATCAATCAATGGAAACAAGACGGCTCTTCAGGTGACTCACAGTTTTGCTACAGTAGGTACACAAACGCAGTTATATAGACGAACGGCGGCTCTAAACGTGCAGCCTGCCACGGACGCAGGCTGGTGGGAGCAGTATTATGCTATGGGAGATATTCTGCTGGTCTTGTATGGGGCCTGTGGTAGTAATCGAAGACACGCTTATAGCTGCGAGCCACCTGCACCCCTTTATGTATGATGTCTTCCCCAGCGACGATGTCATCTTTCGGCGGTATGATTGTCCGTGTCTCGGAGCCAGAACGGTACTACAGTGGTTTGAGGAGCATTGTAGTGAACTCACGTTGATGACTCGGCGACTAAATTCGCCAGATGTAAATCCTATGGAACCCATCTGGGTCGCTATCGGACGCCATCAACACGTAGGCAAATAGCGGCCTATGCGTAGACATCTAATTCCACATGCCTCCAAAAACTTAGCCGCGCGGGATTAGCCGAGCGGTCTTAGGCGCTGCAGTCATGGCCTGTGCGGCTGGTCCCGGCGGAGGTTCGAGTCCCCCTCGGGCGTGGGTGTGTGTGTTTGTCCTTAGGATAATTTAGGTTAAGTAGTGTGTAAGCTTATGGACTGATGACCTTAGCAGTTAAGTCCCATAAGATTTCACACACTTTCGAACTTTCCAAAAACTTACCAACAAATTGTCGGATCCCTGATACGCACAATCAGTGATGTATGTCATTCCAAACACGGAAAAACAAGCTTTTAAGCAGATGATCGCAATATTTCGGCTCATCAGTGTATATCCTCTCTCAGTTTATAAATAGTTCACCACTTCCGCTTTCTAGGGGCATCTAGTAAGTCATTGACTGTATACGCACAGAAGTGATCGAAAGCAGGTAACACCTGGTAGATATGCAATACACCTAACATACAGGTAACGCGGTTACAATCTTAACGGACTAGGAAAACTACCGTAGTCTACGCTTATTTGTGATACGATAGTCGTACAGCTCTAGATAGCGACAAAGAGCTGCACCAGAATGGCACTGTGACAGAGTCTCTTCATGGTTCTGCAAACTCGGATACAGCACCATGTTGTGGCTTCTCTGAGACAAAAAGATTCCTGCAGCTATCTTTCCTTGTGGATGGGTGTGAACATGCCGCCTACTACCTCTGGCCGGGTGGGCAGCTCGACCCCTGGCGTTCAAGTTGGGAATTCTCTCATGCCGCCAGGTCTATGGACGCTGGAGGAACTAGTATTCATACACAATGGCATGTCCGCAGCAGACATTCGAACGTAATGGGAGTTGGCCGTGCCCTTTCAAAGGAACCATCCTGGCATTTGCCTGGAGCGATTTAGGGAAATCACGGAAAACCTAAATCAGGACGGCCGGACGCGGGATTGAACCGTCGTCCTCCAGAATGCGAGTCCAGTGTGCTGTATGTGTGTGTGTGAGTGTATCCGTCCGCTGGGTTCCTTGCCGCCCAACAGAAGACCACGAACAGTAATGAAGGACAATCTGTGCGGAACTGCTTACGCCTTTCGAGGCTGATCTATCCATGCAGTGGCGCCACACCATCTCTCTTCCAAAGAAAAAGTTCAAAGCTGTATCATCATCCAGTAAAATCACAGCGACAGTTTCCCTAGACTCCGAAAGGATTATTCTGTCTGATGTCCTCCCTCATGATGCTGCGACCAACTCTGAACTGTATTGTTCAACCCTCAGGAAACTGAAGAAACGTCTTCAGTGTGTCCGTCGCCACAAAATGCAAACGAACTACTTCTACATGACAACATAGTACTTCACACAACTTTGGGCACCCGAGAGGAGCTCGTAAAACGTCACTGGTATGGTCTTCTTCATCTACTGTACAGCGTGATCTCGCACCTTCGGAAATTCATCTGTCTAGCCCGATGAAGGAAACAGTCTACGAGAAGCTGTACGTGGATGAAGGGGAAGTTATTGATGCACGAAGACATTGGCTCGACGTCGCCCAGTAGAGTGGTACCATGTGGGCATACAGTCTCCTCCCCAGTGAAAGGCCGTAGCATTGAGCGGAGATTCTGCAGTGGGGTAGCGAAAGGCCGTCACATAGACCGGAGATTATGTTGAAAAACAGGGTTTTGTAGCTAAAAGGGTGTGGAATAGTACTGTGTATTCGAGTACTGCATAAAGCCAACCGGTTTACAGAAAACAGTATTGCATTGAAACTTCCTGGCAGGAGAGCTTCTGTGAAGTTTGGATGGTAGGAGGCGAGATACTGGCAGAAGTAGAGCTGTGAGGGCAGGGCGTGAGTCGTGCTTGGGTAGCTGAGATGGTA
Source organism: Schistocerca nitens (assembly GCF_023898315.1). Taxonomy (NCBI): domain Eukaryota; kingdom Metazoa; phylum Arthropoda; class Insecta; order Orthoptera; family Acrididae; genus Schistocerca; species Schistocerca nitens. The sequence goes on along the minus strand of NC_064619.1, from coordinate 559,859,549 downwards.
GAGCACTTTCCCGCGAGAGGGAAAGGTCCCGAGTTCAAGTCTCGGTCCGGCACACAGTTTTAATCTGCCAGGAAGTTTCATATCAGCGCACATTCCGCTGCAGAGTGAAAATCTCATTCCAGTATTGCATTACATATTGAACGCTCCTCGTAAAAGAGTGAGAACGTTTTGTTAAATGTTCACATATGGCGTAACTGAGGTGCCACGTGGGTACCAGCCTGGTGTTCACCTTGTGGGGAAACGGGAAAAAATGCACTCAGGCTGACCAGCACACCGGCCCACGTCGTTAATCCTTTGGGTAGCTCCCCTGGATCCCGAAATCTGCGTGCTAACGCGCGTAGTGTCCTGGCGGCAGGTTATGGGGAGACACTGTGCTAAGATTTTATTTTATCAGTGTCGTATACAAAGCAAGCAAATGTCGAAGGACCAGTACTATTTATGATACCCAGAGAGATTCGCGTCACGGGATATCTCCTGATAACCTGTCGGACCTCTTTCCCGGCATAGTGTAGCAGCTAGTCGCTGGAAGTACCCTTCAGAAATATTGAGACATGCTTCCTCTATAGCTATCCACAACAGCGAAGTGTTGCCGGTGTAGGATGTTGGACACGAACTATACTTGTCTTTATGTCCCATAAATGTTCGATGGGATTCATGTCCGGCTATCTGGATAGTCAAATCGTTTGCTGGAATTGACCAAAACGTTTTGAGATGGCTTATTGCCGTCCAGAAAAATTCCATCTTAGTCTGGGAACATGAAGTGCAAGACTGTCTGCAAATGGTCTCCGAGCAGTCGAACATAAGCATTCCAGTCAACGATCGGTTGTATTTGACCAGACGACCCAGTCCATTGCACATTAACACAGCCCACAACATTCTGTAACCATCACCAGCTTGGACAGTGCCTTACTGACAACGTGGGTCCATGTATCGTCGGCTCTGTGCCGCATTAGAACCCTACCTGCAGCTCTTACCAGGTCACGGTTTTCCGGTCGTCTAGCATCCAACCGTTACAGTCATTAACCCGGGACAGATGCTGCATGTGATTTCGTGATGTTAGCAAAGGCACTTAATGTCGCTCGTCTGCTGCCATAGCCCGTCAACACCAAATTTCGCCGCAGTGTCCTCATGGATATGTTCGTCGTACGTCCCACATTGATTTCTACGGTTATTTCACGCAGTGATGCTTGTCTGTTAGCACTGACACTGGCACTCAACGTCGGTCGTCTGCTGCCATAGCCCGTCAACGCCAAATTTCGCCGCATTGTCCTAATGGATACATTCGTTGTACGTCCCACATTGATTTGTTCAAATGTTCAAATGTGTCTGTTCATCAGTACTGGTAACATTTTCATACTCTGCTCTTCGGAATCCCAAAGGGGTACGCAGGTTGTGAGCCATCCTGAAATGTCCAACACATAATACAGACGTGCCAAAGCTTGCCACCTAAAATGTAAACAAAATTCATTGCGACATGTACACTGCCAATAGAGTGTACATGACATTTTGTAAACGCAAGAGTACAGTAACGTTCTGAATAAAGATTGTTATTTACAGCTAATGTCTGCGTTGGCGTTTTTTTATGGCAACTGGGACCATATCAGAAATTACCCGGACGACCTACGCCTCGCCTTCCTTGTTCCTACCAATCACGAAAGGATTGATGAATTAGCAATAACATTCTACGGGAACAAAATAAATTATTCAGCTGCTGTAATTGTACTTGAAGAACTGTGGTATTATAAACCAAATCTTAATGAGTTAATACGGCAATTTAGGGAAGCATATAGAGAGTTTGTGTTTATGCCTAATGGAATAAGATGTGCACATAGGTACTACGATTTTAGGCAGGGACGTTACAGGCCTTTGTGGTATAACTACTAGAGCCTCAATAAATAAAATCTCAAAAGTCATACCTCAGACACAGTCCCTAAGCTTACACACTACTTAACCTAAATTATCCTAAGGACAAACACACACACCCATGCCCGAGGGAGGACTCGAACCTCCACATTGATTTCTACGCTTTTTCACGCATTGATGCTTGTCTGTTAGCACTGGCAACTCTAGGCGAACGCCGCGGCTTCGGTCGTTAAGTGAAGGCCGTCGGCCACTGCGTTGTGAGAGGTAATACCTGAATGTATTCTCGGCACACGTCTTAACACTGTGGATTTGGGAATTTTGAATTCTCTAACCATTTCGGAAATGGAATGTTGCAAGAGTCTAGCTCCAACCATCATTCCGCGTTCAGAGTCCGTTGATTACCGTAGTGCGGCCACAGCCACATCGGAAACCTTTCCACATGAATCACCTGAGATCAAATGACAGCTCTACCAATGTACTGCCCTTTTATACCTTGTGTACACGATACTATTGCCGTCTTTATATGTGGATGTCACTGTCCCACGGCTTTTGTCACTTCAGTGCGTAATTAAAGTGCAGCTACTCATTGAGTTCCAATGTGGGCTGCAATTATCGTGTGAAAGTGACAATGTGTAGATATTCCAAGCTTTAATGCGGAACCGATTTACGCTGGAAAAAATTAGTTCTAATTTGCGCACTAGATGCAAATCTGGCGCTGTAGATGCAAGAAAGACGTATAGTCATGTTTCCATATGAAGTGTATTAGGAACGGGACGAGGACAGAAAAGGTGAAACAATTGAGAAAGGCATAGTGTTGAGTTTATTATTAACTGCTGGTTACACTAATTGTTCCATATGAGCACCGGATACATCGACGAGATGCCGTACAGCGCCAGATATGAACCTGATGGCCTAAATTAACATAAATCGATTCCGCTGTAACGCATTAGCATATCTACCAAGATTCTCTGCAATATGATGATTGCTGCCCACACTGGACATCCACGAGTAGCTGCACATCAATAATAACCATCCGATAGGCTCCACACAGAGTTTAACATTTTTCTCAGGAATATATTAATTCGACCTTGGTCAGATACGTCCGTGAGTAACACTCAGCACTGTCTAGTAGCATCGCTTTCCTAAAAGGAGATATGGATTTCATCGATGCCACAAAGCACCGAGAGTCTTCGTTCAGAGAATGAAGTCGGTGGAACGGGCAGATGTGACAAACTGGATTTTGGGAATGCCTTGGTAGAGAGGTTTCGCAATGCACCTCCCACCATATGCGGATGTTGTTGCATATGCTGTACGTGTACCCATTTATTTAGTAAAACCAAGTTTATCAAATGGTTCCTGCAAATAGGAACAAAAATACACAAAGTGAACATTCACGAACACGCTGTACGTATTTTTAGGCAGCATCATGTATGAAAACATTGACCGCTGCCCATCGCAAGAGTGAATACCGCGTGATAGGGATGGCGCTTATCGCTGAAACTACCAGTTTTCGGTATTAAAAAAAAAAATCACCTGTCATTTCTTAATCCTCTACTCAAAAATTTTGTAATCAGCAATCATACCACTATTTGGGCATTACGAATAGTTAGTGCTGAAGGGCGGAAACTGTGGTTGAAGAACTTTGTTTTTGCCGGCCACTGTGGCCGAGCGGTGCTAGGCGCCTCAGTCCGGAACCGCGCGCCTGCTACGGTCGCAGGTTCGAATCCTGCCTCGGGCATGGATGTGTGCAATATCCTATGGTTAGTTAGGTTTAAGTAGTTCTAAGTTCTAGGGGACTGATGACCTCAGAGGTTAAGTCCCATAGTGCTCAGAGCCATTTGAACCATCTGAACTTAGTAAAATATTTGCAAACTACGGGTAGTGCCACTCCGCAATGCGACGGATGCCTGGCAACGAGAACGAAGAACTACCGTACAGGAGGTGTGGGCAAGTGTCACCCACTGCACGACACGCGTACCTTAGGCCACGACACGTGACAATGCTGTACCAGTTCTTATGTAATGTGTTTGACGCTATTTTCTGCCGGCATTGTTACTGAAATACACTCCTGGAAATTGAAATAAGAACACCGTGAATTCATTGTCCCAGGAAGGGGAAACTTTATTGACACAGTCCTGGGGTCAGATACATCACATGATCACACTGACAGAACCACAGGCACATAGACACAGGCAACAGAGCATGCACAATGTCGGCACTAGTACAGTGTATATCCACCTTTCGCAGCAATGCAGGCTGCTATTCTCCCATGGAGACGATCGTAGAGATGCTGGATGTAGTCCTGTGGAACGGCTTGCCATGCCATTTCCACCTGGCGCCTCAGTTGGACCAGCGTTCGTGCTGGACGTGCAGACCGCGTGAGACGACGCTTCATCCAGTCCCAAACATGCTCAATGGGGGACTGATCCGGAGATCTTGCTGGCCAGGGTAGTTGACTTACACCTTCTAGAGCACGTTGGGTGGCACGGGATACATGCGGACGTGCATTGTCCTGTTGGAACAGCAAGTTCCCTTGCCGGTCTAGGAATGGTAGAACGATGGGTTCGATGACGGTTTGGATGTACCGTGCACTATTCAGTGTCCCCTCGACGATCACCAGTGGTGTACGGCCAGTGTAGGAGATCGCTCCCCACACCATGATGCCGGGTGTTGGCCCTGTGTGCCTCGGTCGTATGCAGTCCTGATTGTGGCGCTCACCTGCACGGCGCCAAACACGCATACGACCATCATTGGCACCAAGGCAGAAGCGACTCTCATCGCTGAAGACGATACGTCTCCATTCGTCCCTCCATTCACGCCTGTCGCGACACCACTGGAGGCGGGCTGCACGATGTTGGGGCGTGAGCGGAAGACGGCCTAACGGTGTGCGGGACCGTAGCCCAGCTTCATGGAGACGGTTGCGAATGGTCCTCGCCGATACCCCAGGAGCAACAGTGTCCCTAATTTGCTGGGAAGTGGCGGTGCGGTCCCCTACGGCACTGCGTAGGATCCTACGGTCTTGGCGTGCATCCGTGCGTCGCTGCGGTCCGGTCCCAGGTCGACGGGCACGTGCACCTTCCGCCGACCACTGGCGACAACATCGATGTACTGTGGAGACCTCACGCCCCACGTGTTGAGCAATTCGGCGGTACGTCCACCCGGCCTCCCGCATGCCCATTATACGCCCTCGCTCAAAGTCCGTCAACTGCACATACGGTTCACGTCCACGCTGTCGCGGCATGCTACCAGTGTTAAAGACTGCGATGGAGCTCCGTATGCCACGGCAAACTGGCTGACACTGACGGCGGCGGTGCACAAATGCTGCGCAGCTAGCGCCATTCGACGGCCAACACCGCGGTTCCTGGTGTGTCCGCTGTGCCGTGCGTGTGATCATTGCTTGTACAGCCCTCTCGCAGTGTCCGGAGCAAGTATGGTGGGTCTGACACACCGGTGTCAATGTGTTCTTTTTTCCATTTCCAGGAGTGTAGCACTGATCGCTTTTCCCGTTGTCTATAATAACGCAGTATTTCAAGGCAATGCAAATTTCGTGAATAAAAATTACTCCTTTTTTAAAACAGGTTTATTAAAAAATTTTGGCGTTGCTGTTACGGCTAACTGATATTTCGGTTTCTTACTAGACCAAGAGAATATCAAAAAATACCGGCTGTTCAGCGCTGGTTTTAACCAGTCAACTTTTCCCATACCTACAGCGTAGTGGCGTTGCGGGCAGGTAACGCGGTAGGGGAAGTATGTGAGCGAAATGAGGAGGAATGGGGAAACACTAGCGACAATACAGGTCGCAAATGGGGGAAAATCGTCTGACGTAGCGACACTGACAGAGGGCCGAATACTGTGGGCTGGAAACGAGCATCCAGTAAACAGCAAAGCTGGTCTGCTGTTCGCGTGCTACTGTCGTGAACATCTACGCACAGTGCGTGAATGACGATGAAACCACGGTAGTGTGGTGTTTTAGTTTCGCTGTTCTAGATAAGCATTTTTTTATTGTAGATATTTTATGTCAAACCATACGCTCTTTCCATTTTATTAGCTCTTGCGTCTATTGAAAATTTTTCTACTCCATTCAGCTGTGTAGTTTCTCCAAGACATTTAAATTTACGAACTCGCTATATTTTATTTATTTGTTTCTATGTATATTAGTGCTTTTTTAACATTTGTTATGATTTTTTTAAATTTCAGTTGAAATTTCTGGATCCGATCTATTCCCTTTTTCCCAGAGACTTAATCTGGTATCAGCTTCCCTCATTTTTTTTCTGAAAATACTGCAAAATCGTCTACATTTCCATTTATTTTACTTCCAGAATTACTAGTTTAATTTGCTGATATATATATTTTTTTTGGTGCAGTTTTTTCCAAAACGCAGTTAGACAGTACAGGTCGTTCCCCGCCTAGCGTAAACGTAAACTCCGTCCACATGTCCCGGATGGCACGCTGGTACCGACCGACCGACCGCCATGTCAGTCTCCGACAATGACCTCATTGGATGTGGTATAGAGGGGCGTGGAGTCAGCACGTCGCTCGCCCAGCCGTTGTCGGTTTTGCTGAAGGCGTTACTACTTGGACAAGCAGCTCTTCAGTTGCCATCACGAGGCTGACTGCACCCAGTTCCATTCGCCCTACCAAGGAAAAATCCCCGGCAGTATAGGGAGTCGAACCTTCTTCATGGGAGTCATCCGCGTCCACCATCCTGCTAAGGCCTAAAGCTAGGTTTTTTTTCAGATTGTTAAGATACTGAACCCACAAAATTAACTTTAGATTTGGAATTGATTAGAGTTTCACGAACTAAGTTTGCTAAATTTGCTTTGAACAACAAATTCTCTACTGTAATGAGTTCATGTATTGTTTCTCTGTTTAACGAATCAAATTCTTTCCTGAAATCAATAAATGGTATTATTATATATTTTGTGGTTAACACTCTGTGCCGAATTATTGGTTTTAAATTAAAAATTTATTGTATGCTGCACTGGAGTATCTTTTCTCTGAATTAATATGTGTGCTGTATGTCTGTCTTTGGAAATTTGACCATGTTGATTGTCTTCAAACAGGATATTGGCAAAGTGACAGTAATCGATCGGTCTTTACACCGAATGGCAGATAGACATTCTGTGATGGGTTGCCAGTTTAGAGAATGTGGAGAACTAATGTACCCTAACATACACGCACAAGCACACACACACAGTAAAAAACAAAGAAACAAGAAAAGGCTAAGGAATTATCCGAATGTGACGGAAATCACTCGTGCTGTAAGAGATGGCACTCCAGACCATCACTCCTGGTTGTCGGGCTGAATGGCGGGCGACAGCCAGCTTAGTGTCGCACTGCTGTCCAGCACGCCCCCACAAACGTCATCGCCCTGGAATTTCATTGACTGGATTATAATTGTCTCCAGTGATGAGTCCTGTTTCGACTTGAGCTCCGATGACCAGCGCAGACGTGTTTGAAATTGACTAGGTCAGCTCTCTTTCATAGCAGGACTCCTTTGATTGTCATCTGCGGCACCCTTGCAACATAGCGGTATCTCGACGGCATCCTACTCCCCCCCTCCCCGCCCCCCCCCCCACTCGTTTTGTTGCCCTTCAAGACAAGCCATGGTGGGCTTACATTTCAGCAGGATAATGCCAGCCCGCCCACAGAGAGTCTCTACTGCCTGTGTTCGTGCTTTGGATGCCTTTCCTTGGCCACAAAGGCCACCGGACCTCTCTCCAATTGAGAGCAGTTAGAGTGTTATGTGTAGATTCTTCCAACGATCTCGGGATTTTGACGATCTAATGTGCCTGTTGGACAGAATTTGGCACGATGTCCATCCGGACATCCAGCAGACCTATCAGTCAACGCCACGCTGAATAACTGTTAGTATAAGGGACAGAGGTGGACCAACGCTTTATTGACGTGCTCAACTTATGAAGGTCTTTCTCTTGAATAAATCATCCATTTTTTTTGAAATACTAATCATTTACTTATCTGTACATGTACATTACATCTACGGATTTCCGTCCTGTGCCGATAATTTCTTCGCGGTTGATCATCTTTTTTTCTAAGACTATACTTAAAAAGAAGATTTTTTTTATGTTTTGATAATTCTATGACAGGTTTTTAGTCATTTTGGATTTTATAACGCTTGTTGCGACGTATTAATTCGCTCAGTTCAGTTGGGGCGTGTTGAGTGCACACCACTGAAACATAAATTCGAAGTAGGGAGCAGCTGATTAGGTCCTTCCAGTTGAGTCACCAGCTCTGACACGTTGTAGCCCGGGCGAGTGAACCCTGCCGGCAGGATCGGGTGAAAGGTGAGCCCTCAGTGGCTGGCACCTGTGCCATTACGGCAGAAGGACACAAGGCAAGCGAGTCGTGTGGCTTACTGCTAAACATGCCAGCCTTTGAAACTGGATTTCACTGCTGTGCTCCAGTGTGGTGCTCCAGAGACGCAGTAGCAGTACAGGCAGAATCGAAGCCGTGAGAACGAAAGCCCCAAACACGATGTCGGAACGGAAAGAAATAATTTCCTTCTCGCAAGCAGCATTTCAGCAGTAAGAGGGGACAGAGCGACTGTTGCTAGATATTCCTCAAAATTTATAAGGAAATGGTGTAAAGTATTACGACAGAATAATAAATTTCAGTAAGATTTTAATTTGACCATTACCGTTCTCTGAAATAAATGGAAAATAAAATCTTCGTTCTCTCATAATGTCACCGTATCCGGGATGCTTAACTAATGTAGTATGTACTGAAGCATACGACCGCAAAAATTACAGTCCGTATGAGCTCAAATACGTCTTAGCAGGTGCATTGCCGCATGTTATTATTGGCTCACAGTCGATTCTATTACGCCAAAAAATTCCTGTAACTAACACACTTTTAACTGCACACACTGAAATAGTAGAGGATCAAGGCTCAAGAATGAAGTAGAGCAAAAGAAGAGGCGGGCCCGTCAATATGAAACGTCCCCTTAAAGAAATTATGAATGATAGTGCTGGAAAAACTCTTATGTTATTTGATTTTCAAACAGGTGAGCAAAACTCAACGTACTCAGACAGTTCTCTCTTTACTTATTCTGATCATCACCAAACTGACACACAATATTTTTAGCGCAACGCCATCTGACTTTCAATAATCCCTACAAAAGAATAGCCCTGACTAACAATAACTTATACCTTTCATGAATCACTTACCTCACAAAAATATTCATTACTCGAACTGCTGCAATACAGCGAGCGCCAATGCTGCCAACTAAATAAAAGATTCTAACTACTCGAAGCATTAACTACTGATAGGCATAGTTAGCAAATAAAAGATTTTGATAGAGAACAAACAATGTATTTCCCTTAATAGTGTTCAAAAGTTATCATATATATATATATATATATATATATATATATATATATATATATATATATATATTCAAGACATCCATCTTTAAAATTTCCTTTTTCTGGCGGACACACGTCCAGATCGTTCGCTTATAGTAACCTCTCAAAACTCTGGCATCACTCTCCCCACATCCACCACTGCTGGCGGCTCACCTCCAACTGCGCAACACTACGCGCTGTTCCCATCCAACTGCCCAACACTACACTAGCGAATATTCCAACAATGCCAACCAGCCACAGACTGCACACAGCACAGACAGTGATTTTCATAACTAGCGCTACGTGGCGTTACCAACATAAAAACCTAAACTGCCTACTAACAAATACGAAAGGAGGCGTGGAGTATTGTGTAAAGCAGAATGGCTCGGTCAGGAGAGCTCAGTAACCTCGAAGTGGTCTCGTTATTGGGTATCAGCTAACTTGTAACACATCCAGCAAGGACGTTTCAATCCGTCTCAAACTAGGCAAGACCACTGGTGCTGATGCGCTTGTGGATTGGAAACGTGAGGGAACAACTACAGTTAAATCTAGACCAGACAGAGCGCTTGTACCGATGGACAGGGGTCATCGAACATTGCGTAATATGGGTGTAATAAATCGCATTAAATCAACGGTAGGAACCACTTGTGAGGTACATAGTACAATGACTGTGCGTAGTGAGTGAAAGGAACAGGGTGCATTGGTCGAAAAACTCCTCATAACACACATACACTCCTGGAAATGGAAAAAAGAACACATTGACACCGGTGTGTCAGACCCACCATACTTGCTCCGGACACTGCGAGAGGGCTGTACAAGCAATGATCACACGCACGGCACAGCGGACACACCAGGAACCGCGGTGTTGGCCGTCGAATGGCGCTAGCTGCGCAGCATTTGTGCACCGCCGCCGTCGGTGTCAGCCAGTTTGCCGTGGCATACGGAGCTCCATCGCAGTCTTTAACACTGGTAGCATGCCGCGACAGCGTGGACGTGAACCGTATGTGCAGTTGACGGACTTTGAGCGAGGGCGTATAGTGGGCATGCGGGAGGCCGGGTGGACGTACCGCCGAATTGCTCAACACGTGGGGCGTGAGGTCTCCACAGTACATCGATGTTGTCGCCAGTGGTCGGCGGAAGGTGCACGTGCCCGTCGACCTGGGACCGGACCGCAGCGACGCACGGATGCACGCCAAGACCGTAGGATCCTACGCAGTGCCGTAGGGGACCGCACCGCCACTTCCCAGCAAATTAGGGACACTGTTGCTCCTGGGGTATCGGCGAGGACCATTCGCAACCGTCTCCATGAAGCTGGGCTACGGTCCCGCACACCGTTAGGCCGCCTTCCGCTCACGCCCCAACATCGTGCAGCCCGCCTCCAGTGGTGTCGCGACAGGCGTGAATGGAGGGACGAATGGAGACGTGTCGTCTTCAGCGATGAGAGTCGCTTCTGCCTTGGTGCCAATGATGGTCGTATGCGTGTTTGGCGCCGTGCAGGTGAGCGCCACAATCAGGACTGCATACGACCGAGGCACACAGGGCCAACACCCGGCATCATGGTGTGGGGAGCGATCTCCTACACTGGCCGTACACCACTGGTGATCGTCGAGGGGACACTGAATAGTGCACGGTACATCCAAACCGTCATCGAACCCATCGTTCTACCATTCCTAGACCGGCAAGGGAACTTGCTGTTCCAACAGGACAATGCACGCCCGCATGTATCCCGTGCCACCCAACGTGCTCTACAAGGTGTAAGTCAACTACCCTGGCCAGCAAGATCTCCGGATCTGTCCCCCATTGAGCATGTTTGGGACTGGATGAAGCGTCGTCTCACGCGGTGTGCACGTCCAGCACGAACGCTGGTCCAACTGAGGCGCCAGGTGGAAATGGCATGGCAAGCCGTTCCACAGGACTACATCCAGCATCTCTACGATCGTCTCCATGGGAGAATAGCAGCCTGCATTGCTGCGAAAGGTGGATATACACTGTACTAGTGCCGACATTGTGCATGCTCTGTTGCCTGTGTCTATGTGCCTGTGGTTCTGTCAGTGTGATCATGTGATGTATCTGACCCCAGGAATGTGTCAATCAAGTTTCCCCTTCCTGGGACAATGAATTCACGGTGTTCTTATTTCAATTTCCAGGAGTGTATTTCTGTACTCAGTAATAAGTGACGATTCAGGCGGTGTAAAGGGCGACGCCAATGGACACTGGACGAATATGAACGAGTGATTTGTAGTGATTAATGACACTACACGCCGTCGCAATCTGAGGGAAGGTTTGGGCTTGGAAAACGTCTGAAGAACGTTAACTGCCATCACTTGAAGTGCCGACAGTGAGGTACGGAGGAAGTGGTTTTACGGTATGGGTGTGTTTTTCGTGATCACTATGTGTTCCCCTTATCGCGCTTAATAAAACACTAAATGCAGAAGGATATGAACACATTTTACAGCATTGTCTCCCGCTTACAGTAGATGATAATGATGATGATGTCTGGTGTGTGGGGTGCCCAACTGCGCGGTTATCAGCGCCCGCACAAATTCCCAACCATTGCTCAGCCCAGTTTCCCCACTTTCATGAATGATGATGAAATGATGAGGACAACACAAACACCCAGTCATCTCGAGGCAGGGGAAAATTCCTGACCACGCCGGGAATCGAAGCCGGGACCCGTGCTCGGGAAGCGAGAACGCGACTGCGAGACCACGAGCTGCGGACCTTACAGTAGAGGAACAGTGCGGAGACGATGACTGTTTGCATCAAAATAACAGTACAGTCTGTCATAAAGCGGTATCTGTGAGGCAATGGTTTGTGGGCAAAAAGTTCTTGAAAGGGACTAGCCTGCCCAGAGTCCTGACCTCTACCCAACAGGACACTTTTGTGATGAATGAGAATGTCGATTTCTCTCCTCACTGCAGAGTTCAACATCACTGCCTGCTCACGTTTCGGCTCTTGAGGAACAATGAGCTAGTTTTCCTCTACACATTTTCAGACACCTCATCGAATGTGTCCCCAGCAGAGTTCAAACCGTCATAGACGCAAAGGGTGGCCAGATGTCCACTAAAATAGGTGTCTGTATACTTTTGATCAAATAAGTGTAGTATCCTTACAATGCCCGCCCGGTTAGCCGTGGCCGCTCGGGATTAGCTGAGCGGTCAAGGGCACTGCAGACATGGACTGTGTGGCTGGTCCCAGCAGAGGTTGGAGTCCTCCCTCGGGCATGGGTGTGTGTGATTGTCATAAGGATAATTTAGGTTAAGTAGTGTGTAAACTTAGGGACTGATGACCTTCGCATTTAAGTCCCATAAGATTTCACGAATCCGCCTGGAGGATTAATGTCGAGGTCCGGTGTGCCGGCCAGCCTGTGGATGGTTTTTAAGGCGGTTTTCCGTCTGCCTCGGTGAATGCGGGCTGTATCCCCTTATTGCGCAAACACTGTCTCCACGTATTTACGCGTACACCATAATTACTCTACCACACAAACATTTGGGGTTACACTCAGCTGGTGTGAGACATTCCTAGGGGGTTCCACTGGAGGCCGTTTTTTTGTTTTTTACAGATACCTAAATTTGAAAGACAAGTAGCTTGGGTATCAAGGCATCGAAGTAACCAGTGCTGTACTCAAGAAGGCTGTAAATTGACAGATAGCTGTCTTTCTTAGCCTAATTGAAGTCGGTGAATGATCTTAGTTTATGGCATCCAGTGGATACTGGTTCTAGAAGCCATGGATGTACTCTTAAGAAACTAACAACAACGTACGTTAAAAAAAAAAGCTACAGTGTATGAACAATTCCATCTTCCAGATACGTACTTTCGTATAATATATAAAAGAAAAACGCTAACACCATCCTAAAATTACAAAACTTTGTGCTCTTTGTAGATTGTTATAAAACAAATACCTAAAATTATTTGAAAATGAACTCAATTTATATAGCAAATATCGACATCTTACAATCATGCTGATGAGGTCCCATACTCCGAGGAGGGTAGGGATCGATGCGGGAGAATCTTACAAAACAATAAATAAAACTCGCAGAAGTGGGATGATTTAATGGTGTAACTGAGTATTTATTATTAAAATGAAAACTTTAGTTGTGTCAGCAGATTGACATTCAGAGTATTGTCGGGCAACGACGATACGCTTTATTTAATTCAGATGTCTTTAGATGGAAGCCCAGACGTTACCAAAATAAAAAGTACATTTTGTACCTAGCAAATGAAGAGTCCAGGGGAGAAACCTGATAAGTCATAATTCTTATTTTTTTCAGGAGACGAAATTTAAAGTTTCAAGACTCATAAAATTTTAATTTTTCAAATTATATTCTTCATTTTTGTTTTAGACCTTAATATATCCTTCAGAGAAAGAGTACTGCTGAAATTATACACATCTGAATAGGATTTACAATAATATGATGCATTTTTATTAGGAAGGCAGGTCGTACAAAGGAAAAGTATGACAAGTCCATAATATATTGCAGGTAACTACAAGATTTCAGATTCATGTTACAACAAATTATCTCCTATAATAATTTAATAATCTTCTATAAAAGGTCCTGTGCTTTTTCGATGGTGGATTAATGCAAAAGACAATCAAAATACACTTTCACTTCACTACGGCAAAATCTTTTGAAGTCTTGTAAATCTATGTATTTCTCAGCAGATATTTTAAGATCACCTGCAATAAATGAGAATCCCTTAATTTAAATAGCTATATGCCTAATACTAAAAAAATACTTATTTCAATAAATAAATAAAACCTTTCAAACCATATTGCTGTGAAAGAATTACTATACCTTCATATTTAGAAGAGGGTAGGCTGAACTCGCCTTCTTTCAGGCTGGAATCTTGCCCTTTCTTTCCACGAAGAAGTAATGAAGCTTGCTCATATGCTCCATTGTAGCTTCCTCTATAACGAACCAGTACTGCATGGTGTCGTGTGATGTCCAGTTCTCTTATTGGCCTGTACTGGAAAGGGAGTTTCTTCTTGTATATTGTATTATCCAGATGCTCTGTCCAGCAGTTGATTATCTCTGCTTGCATTATCTCTGCTTGCTCCTCAACATCAATGATGACAAAAGGCGGTGTGTGCGTGAATTCTCAAAAACCTGACACCAGTCCTTTGGAATTTGACATTCTTGAGTTTGGTCCTCATACCAATATTTTTATCACATTCGAGGTACGAATGACCTCTTGTAGGGAATGTCATCTTTACATAGTCCAATTGTTTTTCTGTATGGACCAAATGGCGAAGGAATCTGACCACAGTGGCATTCTTGTTTAGCCCTCCGCAGGAGTCACAGAAGATCACCAGATGTCAGACTTCTGGATTTAGAAAATTGTGCACAAAATTATGAAGGAACGATGAAACTTCGTCTGCTCCTTTTCAGCCCGTGCTCTCTGGATACGTGTAAAAATAGCCGTCCTCTGTTGACAAAACATGAACATTGAATATAAATACATAAAGCTGTCGTTTATAAAAAGAACTTCATTTGTCTTTATGTTTGGATAAGGAATGTTTTTGCTATAGTCCATCATAATTGCAACCTTTGATGGATTTTTTTTGACATTCCATCTTTGCCTTTTTTTCCTGTCATAGAACACTTTTTGTATTCTGAGCTCATGGGCTATTTCATTGGATCGAAGCTCGGAATGAAGCCTTACTTTATTTTCATCAGATGATGTTAAAGTCAGTTCCTTCTCCAAATTTCCTTCTTGGCTAGATACTCATCGCAGGAGTCACAAGTATCAGATCGTGGATATCCAAAACTTATATTGAAATTTGAATTGAATATAGTGCGGTATGTTTCATACGACACGTTCTGATCCTGAAACTTCTCCTTGAACATAATATGGAACATTTTTTTAATATTTAAAGACTCTGGTAGGTAAATTTTTTTCTGACTTCGTCAAACTGTAGTGGCTGTTGCGACTTTTAAATGATTTAATGTGCCCTCTTATTATTGCACGTGTTTCAAAAAAGCCTGTGGGTGGGATCTGTGTGTCCCTCGGCCGTCTCGTAGAGGTCGGTCTACAGATTTAAGTTTCTCCATTAAATGATCTACCTTGCCCTTCTTTATTCCATGTAACGAAATAAATGCTTGCTTGCACACATGTACTTCTTGGACACTTACATTAATGGTAATACAAACACTGAATTTATATGATGCATCACGAAACTTTGCTGCCTGCTCTTCTCTTCTAGGACGCCTACTCTGTACAGGGACCACTGTGATTAAACCACTTAAATAGAGGTTTATTTCATCATGATTTTGAAAGTGGTTCATGTTATTAATACTATTCCTTTTATTTTCATCACTGACAATATCAAAGCAATTGTTTTTTCACTTACATGGTTGTCCTGTTTCATGTGACTGCAATCTTGAACGTTTGGAGGCATCTCTAACGCGACCACACTTCTTCCTTTTCTTTGTCAGCTTCTTTGATGACATTCTATAGTTTTCTTCGCAAGTAGAGTCACTGTCTTCTTTGTTCATTTTACACTGACAGAATACAATGCTAGATCTAACTTCCTTCACAAACTCCACAAAGCTAACAACAACGGTCAACTTATACACAACAATGACTGTGGCAACGATGATAAAACAACGATAACATTAATGAAAACAGACCTGCGCAGGCTGGGAATCATTAAGTCATAAAATTTTATCGTTGCATTCTCTGGACTTGTCAGGATATTCCCCTGTTTTGCGTGGACTTACAATGTTTTTCGCCTGCGCATGCTTACAAGATATCAGATCATCATCGAAGCAAGTGGGATATAAAAGCAGACTAGCATTGACTTGGTCTTAACTTGAAGTATAAATTTCTGAGAAGCAATGTATGACAGTGAATCAGGGACTCTGGGGAAACTGGAACACAAGAGAATAGAGGCCCTTGATGTGTGGTGCTGAAGAAGAAAGTTTAAAATTAGGTGGACTGATAAGGTAAGCAATGACGTGGTTGTCAGCAGAGTCTGCGAGGAAAGGAATTTATGGGGAGCACTGACAAGAAGAAGGAACAGGGTGATCGGAAGTGTATTGAAACATTAGGTCACGGTATTAAAGGCAGCTGCAGAGAGTAACAAGGGTAGGGGAAGGCCGAAGAATGGAAGAAATCAAACAAATAACTGAGGACGTTTGTAGCAAGTGCCACTCTGAGGTAAAGCGGATGGTATAGGAGAGGAATACCTAGTTCGGCGCATCAGACCAGAAGGTAGACTTCCCGCATCCCCTCCCCCCCCCCCATCTAAGAAAAAAATAAATAAATAAACCAGAAAACTGCAAGACAAGGGGTGATTAACTGAGAGTAAGGCTATATTTTAGAAATCTCTTTGCCACCTATTTTGGAAACGGATAGAAGCTAGAAGCCTTACCTCTTCCAAGACATGGTGTCATAATATCTCTCACGTAGGTATTTCCAGAACCTTTCAATACATCTACATGTGAAGCCTCCATGTAATCCGGAATTTCTCCAAAAACAGTCATAATCATTACACGATACGTAATGAGGGGGAGAAGTTAATATGTCTGTTGACTAGTCTCGTAACATTTGCTCTTGTAATTTTAAAGTACGCCTTTATTACTAATCACTAAAACTAACAGTAGCTTAGAGAGGACTGGAAGAACCTTCTATCATTTACTTAATTAAAAAACTGTGTGAACGCACGAAAGCAGACTTCAAATCTAAATCGAAATTTTTCTCTAAAGAACTATTTTGGGGACGAACTACATTTAACAACAGGTAAGATTCGCAACATAGCATACAAATACGCGTAGTATGTTGTCAAATTTAAGTATGTTTCATTCGTAACGTAAGTAGCTCAAGTTTAAAATGATTTTTTTTCTGTTGCTAGAACAACGCGAATAACGCCAGAGTCCAATGTATTCTTTTTGTCCAAACTTTGAGTCGTTATAGTACCAGTAGTATGTAAATGGACAGTATGTGTCGTACATACGAGCAAATGGTGCATACGTAGCCTGTACACTGACTCGTTCCACATCATTACGACAGGAATTCTGTAAGTGGTGTATGGATCATAAATTAACTAACAACATAATGCAGGCTTTCTTAAATCGTCTCTCAACGAAGCCTGTAGATTTATTTATTTAGCGTATGGCCCTAAATATAACATAGAATACTGTTAAACAATAAACAAAACATAACATCTCAGTAGATAAATTACGGAATATGTTTCTTCATATTCTGACTTACGAATTTGAGGCATGATGGTATGGCGCTGAAGGAGTCAGTCAGGCTGTATGTATTAGAAGATTGTAGAGAAGTTCTTCATCGCTCTCGCGGTGATTCTGCGGACCACAGAACTCCTCTTTGAATTTTCTCTCTCCCTTCTGCTAATCCAACTTAGTAAATAACCTCGACCGACGGAAACATTCAAGACGAGATAGTATTACCTCGCCTGCGCTGTTTTAAAGAGAACGTGAGTCGTGCAAGGGGAGCGGCTGGCCACCTCTCCGAGAGGACCCGTAGTTCTGCCGTTATTCGCGACGCGCGCCGGAGGATTATACAGAAGCGGGAACAATGGGAATTCGGCACTGCTGTCGTCTGTGCCTTAATTAACCAGCCCCGGTAAACAACGCCACCCACCAAACAAGGCGCATGCCGGCACTGAAAACAGCGGAAAACGGAACGCACGTGAATACCGGGGGCTTTTCGCAGAACAGCGAAGTAGCGCCTCTTCGCGGAACAAGAACAAAGTTGCTCGCTGTTCTAGTCTGTCTTAATTTTAGAATCTTATCCTGAGTTCTTGGTATTCGACTCAGGAAGCAGAATAATAGTGGACAGTTCGGCCTCGAAACATTTTTGATGCCATCAAACAATTTTTTATAATTTCTGTACAGAATTCCATTACTTAGGATTTAAGTCTATGTAGATCTGAAATTTTCGGCGCGTCATATTTTCAATACGTATAGAAGAACCCGTTTCTTGGAGTGTGAGGATGGTTGGTGGAGAGGGGAGGGGTTATAATAACTATCTGGCAGACTATTGCTTTAAAGGGGGCAGGGGAGAAGAGTGATAGGAAAATTCTCACTAGAATTTCTGAATCGTCTTCTGGGCAGTACCGTCTGCGGCGCGGCGGAGTGCGTAACAGAAAATCGTGACCATTGCACTCGGGTCTGGTTGCCAACTTCAGCTTCGAAATTTTTGACACTGCACCTCACTGTATTATTAGTGTTCCAGGCCCCACGACCGCCAGCGAGAGCACACTTCTGTAGTTCCAAATGTGATTGACAGAATTTCTGTAGGGATTTTTTTGGTATCACTTTTTTCAAATTTGCTAAATTTATATTCTGAAAGTGCACTGATTATAGCTTAGTTTTTATTTTATCCATTATGAGTGGTTAACGAACGCTCGAGACCGCAGAAACAATGGTTTTGTTTGTTAGATAAGAAATTTTCTGGTGCCAGTATCGATTTTTCTTTACTTATTTGATACACGAAGCTTTTCGGCAAATAATTACCATTATCAAGTGCATTTTTCGTGTAATAAAATGGTTCAAATGGCTCCGAGCACTATGGAACTTAACTTCTGAGGTCATCAGTCACCCAGAACTCAGAACTACTTCAACCTAACTAACCTAAGGACACCACACACATCCATGCCCGAGGCAGGATTCGAACCTGCGACCGTAGCGGTCGCGCGGTTCCAAACTGTAGCGCCTAGAACCGCTCGGCCACCTCGGCCGGCTTTCGTGTAATATTCCGCACAAATGTTATAATACATCAGGAAACCACTTGGTATTGGTACTATTTCTAAAAGCTCCGTATAGGAAATAAGTAAAGGAAAATTTTGACCTGAAGCAGAAAATGATATTTTACAACAAACGAAATCATTGTAGTTTAGTATTCATGTTGATGCAAGAAACTCAGTCACAATGAGAATTCTCTTTCGTCCTTCCGTTATCGGTTGAAAATACATTTGTAGGTATTACTTTTGTTCTGTGAGTGTCTAATAACAGACTGGGTACTCATCTTGGAAACAGTTTCTTTGTCACAGTTCGGTAAAATATTTCCCGGAAAAGCTCCGGAAATTCCATATCCGGTTGTCAACCGACACTTTTCGTCATGTCGTCATTAAAACGCTCATCGGAATTCCGATTCAGCCAGTCCTCTACGTGCTTATTGGCACAGCTTTTCCGTAGTCTAGGGTACTATTTGATGAACATTTTTTTTTCACATGTCACCGAACATTACTGTGGTTTACGCCCGGTTCCGCTGACAAATAGAAAGGCTTACAGTACACTGAAGTAACAGAAGTCATTGGCTACCTCCTAATACGTGTCAGAACTTTTGCTCGGCATAGTGTAGCAGCTCGACAAGGCATGGACTCAACAAATCGTTGGAAGTCCACTCCAGAAATAGTGAGGCATGCTGAGTCTATAGCCATCCATAATTGCGAAAGTTTTGACGGTGCTGGATTCCGTGCACGAACTGACCTCTTGTTATGTCCCCCCAGAAATGTATGAGGGGATTCACGTCGGGTGATCTCGGTGGCCAAAACATTCGCTCGAAATGCCCAGAATGTTCTTCAAACCAATCACGAACAATTGTGGCCCTGTGACATAGCGCATTGGCTCCGAGCACTATGGGACTTACCTTCTGAGGTCATCAGTCCCCTAGAACTTAGGACTACTTAAACCTAACTAACCTATGGACATCACACACATCCATGCCCGAGGCAGGATTCGAACCTGCAGCCAAAGCAGTCGCGCGGTTCCAGACTGTAGCGCCCAGAACCGCTCGGCCACCCCGGCTGGCCCATGGCGCATTGTCATCCATAAAAATCCCATCTTTTTTGGGAACACGAAGTGGATGAGTGGCTTCAAATGGTCTCCAAGTAGGCGAACATCCAGAGGGCCCAGTCCATCCGTTGTAAACACAGCCCACACCATTATGGAGCAACTACCAACTTGCACAGTGCCTTGTTGACAGCTTGGGTCCATGGCTCTGTGGGGTAAATGCCATACCCGAACCCTATCACCAGCTCTTTCCAACTGAAATCGGGACTCATCCGACCAGGTCGCGGTTTTCCAGTAGCCTAAGTTCCAACCGATGTTGTCACGAGCTCAAGAGAGGTGCCTCAGGGAGTGTGCTATCAGTAAAGGCACTCGTGTCGGTCATCTGTTGCCATAATGAATGAACACCAAATTTCGTCGCACTGTCCTAACGGATATGTTCGTCGTACTTCCCACACTAATTTCTATGGTTATTTCACGCAGCACTGCTTGCTTGTTAGCACTGAATCGAAAACTGAACTAGTATCCAGCCTAAGGAAGGTATTGCACTCCTCCACCGGTTTCCAGTCCTGCAAAATCCTTCACCACCTATCCTTTCCTACTCAAATGTTGCCAGCCCTTACATTCCGTCAAATTTCTATTTCCGAACCCAAAACTTGAGCTTGACAAGGTTATTCACTCTCCCTTACAATAATCCCTTTCTGAACTATGAATTGCTCCCTTGTACTCTCCTACACTGAACACCGACAGACATTACACACTTTCCAAATACTTCACACCAAATGCCCTATCATTTATCTCGGGCTCAATTTCATCAGCCGTGTTGCCGACAGCGGTGGCGCAGTGATGGAGACAGCTCGACTCCAGCTATAAAAATCCAGGAGATTTACGTCAGACGATCTTAGAGTCCTACGAATAGGTGTGCTTCGATCTATTCTACAGATCTGCAATCACCTTTAAGTGTTGCCCGAAGTATTACTCTTAACAAGTTTGAAAAACTGCGTAGAAAATTGTAAACGCTTGTCACCATTTTGGGGACGATCCGGAGATGTTAGAAGGAAAAAAATGGCTATAAGCACTATGGGACTTAACATCTGAGGTCATCAGTCCGCTAGACTTATAAATACTTAAACCTAACTAACCTAACGACATCACATACGTCCGTGCCCGAGGGATTCGAACCTGCGACCGTAGCAGCCGCGTGGTTCCGGACTAAAGCGCCTAGAACCGCTCGGTCACAGAGGCCGGCTGTTAGAAGGAATTCGAGAGAGATTGCGGAGTCGAGTACAGTCTAGCATCTAGCATCAAGGACATCTCCATTGACAAGTACTGGTGTATGCTAACTGCAGAATTTCCAACATTAAATTGTATTACTTGTTCGTTAAAAGGAGCTTCATTTCTGACAAGACTGTAATAAGATTTCATAATCGGTACCATTTTTTACCAGGGTAGTAGTAACGACAAATTTGCAATCGTCTCGCAAACTGTTCGTTTACAGCGTTTGTCGGTGTTTACAGATGCGTGTTTGCTTCTAGTATTGTGTGTTTCCTACTCAGAAAATCAGAACCGTTAATTATGCTATAGCATGTATAAAGTTTGTGACGAATGCAAGACAAACGATACGGGCAACTTTAAATCGGATTTATAGCACAGTCACAGAGAACACTATGTTTTTTATAAAGTTGAAAGTGGATTGTATTAAAGATGTACACACAATAAAAAACGTTTTGCATCACCACAGTTCCCAGAACTCCTGAAGATAGACGATGACTGTGGATATTGTATCACAGACACTGTCCCTTTGACTGTTCAGAAATGTAACTAAACCCGCCCAAAGAAGTAAAAAACCATGCATGAGCAGCGTCTATTAAACGGAGGGGGTCCGACAGTCGATCATTTCCGGTCATTCCACCAGTAAGGAGGTACACGGCTCGTATTGTCTGTAGTTCAACCATGCCTACAGGTCAATACCGCGGTTCGATCGCGTCCGCATTGTTACTTTGTGCCAGGATGGGCTCTCAACAGGGGAAGTGCCTAGGCGTCTCGGAGAGAACCAAAGCGATCTTGTTCGGAGATGGAGGAAATACAGAGAGACAGGCACTGTCAATGACATGCCTCGCTCAGGCCGCCAAAGGGATACTACTGCAGTGGATGACCACTACCCGCTACCTACTGATTATGGCTCGGAGGGACCCTGACAGCAACGGCACCATGTTGAATAATGCTTTTCGTGCAGCCACAGGACCTGTGTTACGACTCAAACTGCGCAACTTCACTCCCGACGTCCATGGCCTGGTCATCTTTGCAACCATGACACCATGCAGCGCGGTACAGATGGGCCCAACAACATGCAGAATGGCCCGCTCAGGATGGGCATCACTTTCTCTTCACCGATGAATGTCGCATATGCCTTCAACCAGACAGTTGTCGGAGACTGCGAGTGCAGCAAGGAGGAAGTTCCCTGCTGTTTTGGGGTGGCATTATGTGGGGCCGACGTACGCCACTGGTGGTCATGCAATGCGCCGTACGGCTGTACGATACGTGAATGCCATCCTCCAACCGATAGTGCTACCATATCGGCAGCATATTGGCGAGACATTCGTCTTCATGGACGACAGTTCGCGCCCCCATCGTGCATATCTTGTAAATGACTTCCTTCAGGATAACGAAATCGCTCGACTAGAGTGGCCAGCATGTTCTCCAGACATGAACTCTATCAAACATGCCTGGGATAGATTGAAAAGTACTGTTTATGGACGACGTGACCCATCAACCACTCTGAGGACCTACGCCCAATCGCCATTGAGGAGTGGGACAATTTGGACCAACAGTGCCTTGATGAACTTGTGGATAGTATGCCACGACGAATACAGACATCCAGCAGTACAAGAGAACGTGCTACTGGGTATTAGAGGTACCGTTGTGTACAGCAGTCTGGACCACCACCTCTGAAGGTCTCGCTGTATGGAGGTACAACATGCAATGTGTGGTTTTCATGAGCTATAAAAAGGGCGGAAATGATGTTTATGTTGATCTCTAGTCCATTTTTCTGTACAGGTTCCGGAACTCTTGGAACCGAAGTGATGCAAAACTTTTTTTGGTGTGTGTATTAAATGTGACTACAGATACACGATGATTTACACTCATGACTTATAATGCTGATCATGATTTGCATGAGATCTGCAGTGAAGTAATCTTAGGAGTGATACACTGAGATGACAGAAGTCATGGGATAGCGATATGCACATATAAAGATGGCGGTAGTATCGCTTACACAAGGTATAAAAGGGCAGTGCATTGGCGAATTTATTTGTACTCAGGTGATCCACGTGAAAAGGTTTTCGACATGATTATGGCCACCCGAAATTGGAATTAAGAGCTGGAGTTAGACCCATCGGACATTCCATTTCGCAAGTCATTAGCGAATTCAATACCCCGAGATCCACAATATCAAGAATGTTCCGCGGATACCAAATTCCAGGCATTACCTCTCACCACAGACAAAACAGACGCCGATGTCCTTCACTTAACGCCTAAGAGCAGAGGAGCATCCATCGATGTACTTCACTTATCAACCGAGAGCAAAGGAGTTTCCATAGAGCTGTCAGTGTTAATAGACAAGCAACGCTGCGTGAAGTAACCACAGAAACCAATGTGGGACATAAGACGAAGGTATCCGTTAGTCAGTGAGGCGAAATTTGGCATTGATGGGCTAGCGAGTGCTTTTGCTAGCAGAACGACATCGCCTGCAGCGCCTCCCCTGGACTCGTCACCGTATCGGTTGGACCGTAAACTGGAGAACGGTGGCCTGGTCAGATGAGTCCCGATTTCAGTTTGTCGGAGCTGATGGTAGGATGGGGCGCTGACCCCACAAAGCCACGCAATCAAGTTGTCAACGACGCACTGTTCAAGCTGGTGGTGGCTCCTTAATGATGTGGGCTGTGTTTATATGGAATGGGCTGGCTCCTCTAATCTGTCTATTTGGAGACCAGTAGGAGCCATTCATGGACTTCATGTTCCCGAAACAAAGACGGAGTTTTTATTGATGACAATGCACCATGTCACGAGGCCACAGTTGTTCGCAATTGGTTTGAAGAACATTGTGGATAATTCGAAGGAATGTTTTGACAACGCAGAGCGCCCGATATGAATACCATCAAACACTATTGGACATCTTGCACCGGCAACACTTTCGCATTAATGGACGGCAATAGAGGCAGCATGGCTCAGTATTCCTGGAGAGGACTTATTGAATCCATACCAAATCGAGTTGCTGCACAACTCCCGAACAAAAGGTGGTCTAACGCGATATTAGGAGATACCCCATTACTTTTCTCACCTCGTTGAAGATTTTGAGGGTGAGATATAGTGTGTGTTAGCATCATCATTGTGCATTTTATGCCAGGTTTTGCTTCGAAGAAGAAATGCGTGGGAGATTGAAATTAGGGTTGTAAATCAATCTTATTGGAAATAGAAGATGAGTTATGAGGAGAAGAACCAAGATCCGTGGTGCGAAAGAGGAACTGTGGTAAATCTAAAATATGTTGTGACCTTTGGGGCTGATTTACTGACCAAGTAGGGTGACACCCCAAACCGCTTAAGTGGAGACTTATCTTCTGATAAAACGCCACTTGCCTTCCAGTAGATGTGTCAGTCCAACCTCATGTAGCGAATTGTGAGAATGAAGCAAGACTGAATTCGTCTCCTGGTCAGCTAAAATTCCATTAGCGGAAATAACGACACTTACAATTGAGAAAGCAAAGTTGAAACTGATAATTCTGTAACTAATGTCGCTATACCAATAGACTATACATCGTTACGAGAGACTTTCTTATAACGCACCTGTTTGGAAACAGAATTGTGGCATCTTATACGGTTCTGAAAAAATTTGAGAACAACACCTTAGCTGAATCACCCTAGCTATTAAGAATGACAACATGCATATACAATAATCGAAAAATTAGCGAGTCTGACTGAATATAATTCTCACAGTGAATTAAGAAATGATAACAACAAATGGAAACAAAAGAAGAAAAGACTAATCAAGATTTTAATAGGAAGTAACGGGTTGCTCATAAGTCTGGATTCCATAGCAGGTTGGATTAACAAAGGAAATAGCAAACGTCCAACGAAAAGCGACGCGTTTCGTCACAGGGTCGTTTAGACAATGCGAGAGCGTAACAGGGATAATGATGAAACTACACTGATAGATGCCACATCACGGAGAGGTTTACTATTCAAATTCCGAGAGAGTACGTCGCCGGAAGAGTCGGACAACATACTGCTTCCTTCCTCTCCCAAAATGACCAAACAAGAACGTTTGAGAGTTAGAGATTTGTTGACAGTCATACTCGCCACGCGTCATTCGCGAGTGAAACAGCGTAGGGGGGATCAAATATAGAAATGATAATAGATTAGATTAGTTTTTCGTTCCATAGATCCGTGTTGAGGAGATCCTCGTGGATTTGGAACATGTCACATTTTTTTAAGCTGAAATGACAATACTAATAGTATGAATATAAACAATACTTTCTTTAAGCTGAAATAACAATACTAATAGAATGAATATATACAATACATCACTTGTTTCTATTAAAAAATTCGTCAATGGAGTAGAAGGAGTTGGCCACTAGTAAGTCTTTCAGACTCCTTTTAAACTGATCTTTATTTGTAACTAATTTTTTTATGTTTGCTGGCAAATTATTGAAGATGAGTGTTCCTGAGTAGTGGACCCCTTTTTGAACTAAAGTAAGTGCTTTTAAGTCCCTGTGCAGATCATTTTTGTTCCTGGTATTGTATGTATGAACTGAGCTGTTTGTTGGAAAAA
Source organism: Schistocerca nitens (assembly GCF_023898315.1). Taxonomy (NCBI): domain Eukaryota; kingdom Metazoa; phylum Arthropoda; class Insecta; order Orthoptera; family Acrididae; genus Schistocerca; species Schistocerca nitens. Next base: position 559,833,738 of record NC_064619.1, on the reverse strand, counting down.
GAGATATATTATTTAGGACTAATTTCATCAAGGAGTAAATACACTGAGAGGAAGTAGTTAGTATACCCAGTTCTTTGAAGAGGTTTCTACAGGACGTCCGTGAATTTACTCCACAAATAATACGTATTACACGCTTTTGGACTCTGAAAACTTTTGTTTGACTTGAAGAGTTACCCCAAAATATGATACCACATGACATTATAGAATGAAAGTAGGCAAAGTATGCAAGCTTTTTCATTTGTATGTCGCCTATGTCTCCCGAATTGCAAATACAGATTTGAGAGATCATTAATGTACCCAAGAAAAAGCAATGGCCCTAAGATGGATCCTTGTGGGACACCACATGTAATTTCTTCCCATTCTGATGATGACTGATGACTTAATTCACATGTAATTTCTTCCCATTCTGATGATGACTGATGACTTAATTCACTAGTCCCTTGCACTGACGCCCTCTGTTTCTTGTTAGCGAGGTATGACTTGAACCATTTTGCAGCACTGCCCGTGACACCATAGAATTCTAATTTATTTAAAAGGATGTTGTGGTTCGCACAATCAAATGCCTTTGACAAATCACAGAAAATACCTGCTACTTGTAACTTGTTATTTAATGAATTAAGTACATTTTCACTGCAGGTGTAAATAGCCTTTTCGATATCAGAACCCTTCAGCAATCCAAACTGTGTTCTTGATAATGTTATTTGTGGTCAGATGGTTGAGAAGCTGCCTGTACATTACATCTTCTAAAATTTTTGAGAATGCTGGCAAAAGTGAAATCGGTCTGTAGTTTGATGGTATCTCTTTATCCCCTTTCTTGAATAGAGGCTTAACATACGCATATTTTAGCCAGTCAGGAAATGTCCCAGTTATAATTGACTGGTTACACAAGTAACTTAGAATTGTACTAAACTCAAAATAACATGCCTTAATTAACTTTGTTGATATTTCATCGTAACCACTAGAATGCTTTGTTTTTAAAGATTTTATTATGGAAGTTATTTCTTTTGGTGAAGTGAGTGACATATCCATGTACCTGAAGCTATTTGTAAAGGCTAGTTTCAGATGTTCAAGGGCATTATTTACTGATCCTGACAATCCCATTCTATCAGTAACGGATATAAAGTAATTGTTAAATAGATTTGCCAAACTATGCCCATCGGTAACTAATGTGTCATCTACCCTTAGTGCTTTGCTCCTGTTCCTTTCTGGTTCTACCAGTCTCCTCTTTCACTATATCCCATATTGTTTTTATTTTGTTCCATGACATTGCTATCTTCTTCTCGTAGTGCATTTGTTTAGATGTCGGAATTACTTTTTTTAACATTTTACAGTATTCCTTGTATTTAGCTAAATCATCAGCATTGGAGCTATTCTTGGTCGACAGATACATTTTCCTTATTGTCTGACAGGAAATCTTTATTCCTTGTGTGATCCATGGTTTTATTATAGACTTCTGTTTAATTTGAGTAACTTTTAGAGGAAAACAGTTTTTAAACATGGTATTGACATTGTTCATGAATGTGTTATATTTTTGAATCATGTCATGAGCACTATAAACATCTTTCCAGTTCATATCTTTGAGCAGTTTTCTAAAACACTCAATTTTTGGTTGATTGACTACTCTCCTGTACTCAGATTTAGCAGTATTGATAATCTGCTTAGAATTTACATCTAAAACAAGGAGCTGCATGTCATGGTCTGATAGTCCATTTATTACAGGTCTTATGATATGATTTTGTTCCTTTGATTTGTCTATAAAAATGTTATCAATGGCTGTCCTTGAGGATTGAGTGATTCTAGTTGGAAAGTATACAGTGTGAGTTAGATTGAAAGACAACATTACTAACTGCAGTAAATGTTTACTGGAAGATTGCATTAGAAAATCTGTATTAAAGTCACCAGCAATCAAAATTTCTTTGTTTCTTCCTGTTAAATAACCCAAAAGAGCTTCTAGATGATTTATGAATAGATTATATTTTCCTGTAGGTGCTCGGTAAATAGTTACTATTATATAGGATCTGTTATGGAACTCTACTTCTGTTGCACATGCTTCTAGATGCTGCTCTAAACAGAATTTATTAATGTCAATGTTTTTGAATTTATGGCAGTTTTTAATAAATGTGGCAACTCCTCCTCCATCCATATATACTCTGCAGAAGTAGGAAGCTAATTTAAATCCTGAAATATCTAACATATTTATACCAGTGGTCACTTGATGTTCAGAGAGGCAGATTATGTCAATTTGGTTAGATGAATTCATTTCATCGATACAAATGAGTAGTTCATCAACTTTATTTCTGAGTCCCGGAATGTTCTGGTGTAATAAAGATAACTGATACTGCATACTAATGGGATTATAACTGCTTTGGCGAAGATGAACTGTCAGTTTCTGATTACTTTCTGTTAAACATTGTTTAAATGGAGGCTGTATGCTAAAATCTGATTCCTGTTCATCTGTTTTCTCAAACTGAGTGTCTCTGCCAATCTCTCTTAAAACTCGTTTTCTTTCCCCCTTCCCTATCCTAAAAAAGGCATCCCTCTGACACCTGTGACCACTGGTATTTTACCGCTTCTGACAGTGTCCCCCATTAAGTTTTCTGCAATCAACCCAGACAGTTTTCCCTTCCCTTTCCTATTGAGGTGAAGGCCATGCCTAGTGTAGTCCCACCTATCGGTAGCATCCACAGGAATCAAACCAATATGGGACCCTATATCCGCCCTAAGCAGCCACTCCAACTCCAAGTTCACCCTCCCTACAGAAGAGTTCAAATGAGGCCGATCATGGCGTCTCAACACAGATACAAATCCCACACTCGTATACTTCGTTGCTGATGCTATCTTCACCAGGTCACTCTCTATGGAATATTCAGAGTCTCTGTCAATGCTATTTCCGGACCACCCACTATAACCACGGCATCCTCCTTCGTGAAATCCTTGCATAAAGAACCTACATCCTCTGTTACCTGACCCATATCTGCACTAATAGAATGACATAGTTAAATGAGGACAAACATTTAAATGCAATATCTTTGTACATAATTGCTAGTCCAGCAAGATATGCGGGAGAGCCTCTAGGAAGTCAGAAAAGTAGGAGCGACGTACTGACAGGCTTGGAGTTGTAGAAGAGAGCCTTGAGTGGTGTGCCTGGATAGCTCAGTCGATGAAAACGTTAATCGCGAAAGAAAAGATTCCAATTTCGAGCTCTGACTCTGTTTTAACACGCCAGGAAGTTAAATAACAGCTGCCTGAAAATTAGAGTCATAATCTAAATCGTAATTACAATAACTAAGAAATATATGTGAGAGCTGGAAATGGAAACGACCACGTTTAATACAAAAAAGACGGCAGCCTCAATTATCACACAGTCGTGTTTGCCTCGCTGGACAGTGTAATGGAAATGCTGAGAAATCTCAAGTGCAGACATTTAATATGTGGCGCAGAAAACGGTGGGAAGTGGAACCTAGCCAGATGTTGTGTAGGCATAAATTCTTAACAATTTTGAAGTATATTTATTAATCAATTTCAACAACTTCGAGCAGACATACAAGATGATACAAGTGTGGCATTCAGAACTCAGTTTATCAAAATGCAAAATTCGATGTATAAAACAATAGGGCACACGATAAATATGCTCCCGTGAATTTCACCAGTCTCAAAATACAGGGGGGCAAGAAATGCTGTACCAAAAATACACCGACGGAAAAAAATCGCAGCACCGGGTAGCAGTTGTGCGACATGTACGAAAGATGGTAGGCGTGTTTCTACATCTGAAAGATGATGTCTATACAAATTTCGCGCCAGTAACATAAGAGCACTATAAGGATGCAAATCAGGATGCTTAAAACAGACGCTATAACGGTCGTAGCATTACTTACGTTTGAGATAGGACATTGTGAGTTGATGTTAGTCAAGAAAGCCTTTCAAGCGACAAAGACGCCATTATCAACACCTCAGTGAGTTTGAACGAGGTCGTGTAATACGGCTACGAGAATCTGGCTGTTCCTTCTGCAATACTGCGGAAAGACTTGGCAGGAACGTAGCCACTATGAGTGATTGCTGGCAGCAGTCGCTACGAGACAGTACGGTGCAAAAAGGCAAGGCTTCGGCCGGCCATGATGTCACTACCGACAGGGAAGACCATCGTTTTCGGTATACGAGGTATGGCTAGAAAAAAAACCGGACTAGTACTGGTGAAACAATAAAACGAATGCAATAAGGCTGAAAGTCGCGTGGCCTGTCACGTGCCTCTCGCTCCGCCTACTGCTCGAGTTTCATCTGCCTCCTGCACTCAGTCTGCCCGTGGCGTCTGTTTTAAGTAGTTGACGTTTTGTCTGTGCGTCGGAAAATGTTGAGTGTACAGAAAGAACAGCGTGTTAACATCAAATTTTGTTTCAAACTAGGAAAATCTGCAAGTGAAACGTTTGTAATGTTACAACAAGTGTACGGCGATGATTGTTTATCGCGAACACAAGTGTTTGAGTGGTTTAAACGATTTAAAGATGGCCGCGAAGACACCAGTGATGACACTCGCACTGGCAGACCATTGTCAGCAAAAACTGATGCAAACATTGAAAAAATCGGTAAACTTGTTCGACACTTTACTTGTCAACTCCTGTTAACTAAGACACTGCTCTGATTGTTAAACAGCGATCTTGTCGAACAAGTTTACTGATTTTTTCAATGTTTGCATCAGTTTTTGCTGACAATGGTCTGCCAGTGCGAGTGTCATCACTGGTGTCTTCGTGGCCATCTTTAAATCGTTTAAACCACTCAAACACTTGTGTTCGCGATAAACAATCATCGCCGTACACTTGTTGTAACATTACAAACGTTTCACTTGCAGATTTTCCTAGTTTGAAACAAAATTTGATGTTAACACGCTGTTCTTTCTGTACACTCAACATTTTCCGACGCACAGACAAAACGTCAACTACTTAAAACAGACGCCACGGGCAGACTGAGTGCAGGAGGCAGATGAAACTCGAGCAGTAGGCGGAGCGAGAGTCACGTGACAGGCCACGCGACTTTCAGCCTTATTGCATTCGTTTTATTGTTTCACCAGTACTAGTCCGGTTTTTTTCTAGCCACACCTCGTATGGCTCTGTCCCATCGTACTGCGTCTGTAGCAGCAATTTGAGCACCAGTTGGCACCACACTGACTCAACGAACTGTTAAAAATCGGTTACTTCAAGAACAGCTCCGAGCCAGACGCCCTGTAGCGTGCATTCAACTGACCCCAAGCCACCACCATTTGCGACTTCAATGGTGCCAAGCGAGAGTTCATTGGAGGGCGGGGTGGAGGTCTGTTGAGTTTTCTGATGAAAACTGTTTCTGCCTCGGTGCCAGTGATGGCCGTGTGTTGGTAGTAGGAGGCAAGTTGAGAAACTGCACCTAACCTGATGGTTCAGGTGGCTCTAAGCACTATGGGTCTTAACATCTGAGCTCATCAGTCCCCTAGACTTAGAGCTACGTAAACCTGCGACCGTAGCAGCAGCGCGGTTCCGGACTGAAGCGCCTAGAACCGCTCGGCCAAAGCGGCCGGAGCACCCACACTGGACTTAAACCTGGACGTAAGGTCCGGGGTGAGATTTCGTTGTTGCCGAGTGGTTCTAGGCGCTTCAGTCCGGAACCACGCGGCTTCTACGGTCGCAGGTTCGAATCCTGCCTCGGGCATGTATGTGTGTGTGATGTCATTAGGTTAGTTAGGTTTAAGTAGTTCTAAGTCTAGGGGCTAGCGGACCGATGACCACAGATGCTTAGTGCTTAAAGCCTTTTTTATTTTATTTCGTATCACAGGAGAAGCACTTATGTAGTTATTCCACACACACTGACTACAAATTTGTACCTCAGTAAGGTGATTCGACCTGCTGTGCTGCCATTCACGAACAGGATTACAGGGGTGTTTTCCAACAGGATAAAACTCGCCCACGTACCGCTGTTGTAACCCAAGATTGTTTTCGGCTTGATCTGTTCGATCACAAAATCTGTTTCCATTCGAGCACACATGGCACATCATCGGACGAGAACTCTAGCGTCGTCCAGAAACAGCAGCAACCGTCCCTGTATTGATCGACCAAGTACAACAAACATGGAACGCCATACCACAAGATGACATCCGGCACTCGTACAACATAGTGGATGCACATTTGCATGCTTCCATTCAACATTATGACGGTTACATTGCGTATTCATGTACCAGCATATCACGTTTACAGTGGTTTACCTCGCGCTTATACGTATTAACCTGTGAGCTTGCATCGTAAATCACTGAAATATGTTACCTAGTCACGTTTATTCCCCAAATTTCACTACCCTTCATTCAATGTTTCTTGGTGTTGTGATTTTTTGCGTCAGTGTAGTAATACAACAGTGAAAGGAGAACACGAAAACGCATGATAATCAATCGTAGCCCAAAATACCAAAGGCTAAAATACACACAACCAAAGCCGATACCATAACTAACACTACACAAGGAAAATTCAGTTATACACTCCTGGAAATGGAAAAAAGAACACATTGACACCGGTGTGTCAGACCCACCATACTTGCTCCGGACACTGCGAGAGGGCTGTACAAGCAATGATCACACGCACGGCACAACGGACACACCAGGAACCGCGGTGTTGGCCGTCGAATGGCGCTAGCTGCGCAGCATTTGTGCACCGCCGCCGTCAGTGTCAGCCAGTTTGCCGTGGCATACGGAGCTCCATCGCAGTCTTTAACACTGGTAGCATGCCGCGACAGCGTGGACGTGAACCGTATTTGCAGTTGACGGACTTTGAGCGAGGGCGTATAGTGGGCATGCGGGAGGCCGGGTGGACGTACCGCCGAATTGCTCAACACGTGGGGCGTGAGGTCTCCACAGTACATCGATGTTGTCGCCAGTGGTCAGCGGAAGGTGCACGTGCCCGTCGACCTGGGACCGGACCGCAGCGACGCACGGATGCACGCCAAGACCGTAGGATCCTACGCAGTGCCGTAGGGGACCGCACCGCCACTTCCCAGCAAATTAGGGACACTGTTGCTCCTGGGGTATCGGCGAGGACCATTCGCAACCGTCTCCATGAAGCTGGGCTACGGTCCCGCACACCGTTAGGCCGTCTTCCGCTCACGCCCCAACATCGTGCAGCCCGCCTCCAGTGGTGTCGCGACAGGCGTGAATGGAGGGACGAATGGAGACGTGTCGTCTTCAGCGATGAGAGTCGCTTCTGCCTTGGTGCCAATGATGGTCGTATGCGTGTTTGGCGCCGTGCAGGTGAGCGCCACAATCAGGACTGCATACGACCGAGGCACACAGGGTCAACACCCGGCATCATGGTGTGGGGAGCGATCTCCTACACTGGCCGTACACCACTGGTGATGGTCGAGGGGACACTGAATAGTGCACGGTACATCCAAACCGTCATCGAACCCATCGTTCTACCATTCCTAGACCGGCAAGGGAACTTGCTGTTCCAACAGGACAATGCACGTCCGCATGTATCCCGTGCCACCCAACGTGCTCTAGAAGGTGTAAGTCAACTACCCTGGCCAGCAAGATCTCCGGATCTGTCCCCCATTGAGCATGTTTGGGACTGGATGAAGCGTCGTCTCACGCGGTCTGCACGTCCAGCACGAACGCTGGTCCAACTGAGGCGCCAGGTGGAAATGGCATGGCAAGCCGTTCCACAGGACTACATCCAGCATCTCTACGATCGTCTCCATGGGAGAATAGCAGCCTGCATTGCTGCGAAAGGTGGATATACACTGTACTAGTGCCGACATTGTGCATGCTCTGTTGCCTGTGTCTATGTGCCTGTGGTTCTGTCAGTGTGATCATGTGATGTATCTGACCCCAGGAATGTGTCAATAAAGTTTCCCCTTCCTGGGACAATGAATTCACGGTGTTCTTATTTCAATTTTCAGGAGTGTAGAATGCATTAGCCCAAGTTTACTGGCCGCAATAAACGAGAAAAAAAAACACTGAATGCAAACAACAAGGAGAGATTGAAATTTCACTGAGCACAACAACAATAAAATAATATTTTCCAACTTTCATACATTAGACCCAACAGCGGCCTCGTCATAGTTGACAACTATGATCCCTTCATAACATAATTTGGCCAACACATACATACTCGTCTGCGTAGACTGCGCTGATCAAGTCTGATACAATTTCACTGAGCAGGCGTTCCCGTAAACACATCACACCTAACAACACTAGGGTGTCGCCATACTGCATTCCCTGGATCCACGAAGCCAAGCACCACACTGGAAAGGTGCCCAGTGTTGACAGCGAGTCACCATCATTTCCAAGTCTACCAGGCTGCCTTGCTACTTTACTCCTCGGTTTCCTTCTTCGCCACATCCACCCAGCTGCTCTCTCCGAAAGCTGCTGTCTGCGTTGCTCCCTAGCTGGCCGTCTTGATATTCCCATCCGTGCTGAGGTTCTCCTCTGATGAAGACAGCAGCTACTCCATCTTGCATGCATAGGACCCTGGGCCAGTTGACACCGAGACATAAATGAGCTCTGCTGGTGCGCCATTCGTGGGCCCAGCGATGAATATGAAGACACGTCCGGCAATATCCAACACTAGCACTGGCTCCAACAGCCAAGCGAGACAGGAATACGACTGTGTCGCGGGTCGCCAATTCATGGCACAAATAAAAGAGTCGAAAACGTGAAAAGCTACTTCATGAATTTCAAGACCCAGTTTTCAACCTGAAATCTATTACAGACCTATCCTTCCGTATCCAGCTCCGGATCTACGACATTTCCGAACCGAGGCAAAAAGTTGATAGTGGCAAGTGGCGCCTCCCCCTTCTCCTTGAGCGTTTGAGATAGGACGTCAAAAATTTAAAAAAAATGATTTTTCAATAATATGTTCATTTTGTAGCGCACATCTTCCTAAAAAGTTTGTTATATAAAACATATATGATGTCAAGTGTGCCAAATTCGAGTGCCACGCCTCTTCACACAGCACTCCTCTATTGCACGTCACTGTATTTCGCCCTGTGGAATTCAACAGTGTATATTTTGCAATGGAAGCCATAAAGCCTATATTCAAGAGAGTGGAAATTAGGGTGCCCTACGGTACCTCTCCTATTCCCAGTCGGCCAGTTTTAGATCATACCGCCCCCCGCCCCCTCCCCCCACAAAAAACCCCATATTTAGTACTGGTTAGGATTATTTGTGACCGGGAGAATAAGAACTCTTCGCAAAATCTGCACTCATTGTTGCGTATTGGCTAATAACTTTCTCTTTTGTGTGACATACAATTCAATACAGGGAACATAAAAGCATTTAAGACAAGCAAGACACTACACATTTCTTCAATCCTTAACTACCAGCAGTTTTTTCTCTTGCTACAGCTTTAGGCGGCATGCGTTCCTTTCTGTGAAAGTTCATCACACGTTTTGCTGTGTGAGAAATCGAAATGTCGTTATCCAATACTGAAAAAGCTGTTAATAGAATGGTACCCAAGACTGATGTGGTTTCTCGATTTGATTATGTCTGTTTTGTCACTGTCTGCTAGATAGAATGAAATACACCTTTTTAATATTGCAGTAATTGTAACGCACGCCATATAAGCGAGACTCTTTTGTCACAAATGGTCTTTTTGTCTATCTCGTTACATTAATAACACGACAGAATATAATTCACGAAGTACCAATATCTAATGCCTATAAGGTCTACTGAAAGCAAAAAGTCCTACATTCGGAAATAGTTTCACATTTCATTCATATGCTCCAGTTTCTCAAGAGTAAGATCGAAAAGGAGTGGTAGTATGAAATTTATATATTTGGAATCGTCATCTTCTTCCATATAATTTGTGTGATGTCCCGTTTCTTCTCCTTCTTCGTTCTAACCAAAAATCTTATCACTAATTCTGTAACTATTTCTGCGATTATCCAAACTTATTCTCCGGTTAACTTCCCTAACCCTGCCAGAATCACCGGTTTCATTATGCCGCGTTTATTCTCCGGTTAGTCAAATGGTTCAAATGGCTCTGAGCACTATGGGACTCAACTGCTGTGGTCATAAGTCCCCTAGAACTTAGAACTACTTAAACCTAACTAACCTAAGGACAGCACACAACACCCAGCCATCACGAGGCAGAGAAAATCCCTGACCCCGCCGGGAATCGAACCCGGGAACCCGGGCGTGGGAAGCGAGAACGCTACCGCACGACCACGAGATGCGGGCATCCGGTTAGTCCTTATTAAGTGCTCGTAAACGCGTTTTCCGCTCTTTGTCGTTTATTTCCACTCTGGTATTCTGAATCTGTGGTTTTCGCCGGTTATTATAATAACGCTTGTCATTCGTACACCCAATCAATAACATAAACAAAGAGCAATTGCCATTCACCCGTTTGGGTTTATTCGGCTAAGTTCGTATAGCTCCGTTCCCTTTAGTCTGCGGGAAAGTTTATTTCTAGATGCGATGGGGATTCCCCTGGCGGAGACATCACGTACACTATGTACGCATTCAAAAATCAATTTATGATTCGTTCAGAAATCAACTTAGAATGTGTTCAAAGATGTTCAAAGACCAATGGGAATGCGTTTCAATATACACTCCTGGAAATTGAAATAAGAACACCGTGAATTCATTGTCCCAGGAAGGGGAAACTTTATTGACACATTCCTGGGGTCAGATACATCACATGATCACACTGACAGAACCACAGGCACATAGACACAGGCAACAGAGCATGCACAATGTCGGCACTAGTACAGTGTATATCCACCTTTCGCAGCAATGCAGGCTGCTATTCTCCCATGGAGACGATCGTAGAGATGCTGGATGTAGTCCTGTGGAACGGCTTGCCATGCCATTTCCACCTGGCGCCTCAGTTGGACCAGCGTTCGTGCTGGACGTGCAGACCGCGTGAGACGACGCTTCATCCAGTCCCAAACATGCTCAATGGGGGACAGATCCGGAGATCTTGCTGGCCAGGGTAGTTGACTTACACCTTCTAGAGCACGTTGGGTGGCACGGGATACATGCGGACGTGCATTGTCCTGTTGGAACAGCAAGTTCCCTTGCCGGTCTAGGAATGGTAGAACGATGGGTTCGATGACGGTTTGGATGTACCGTGCACTATTCAGTGTCCCCTCGACGATCACCAGTGGTGTACGGCCAGTGTAGGAGATCGCTCCCCACACCATGATGCCGGGTGTTGGCCCTGTGTGCCTCGGTCGTATGCAGTCCTGATTGTGGCGCTCACCTGCACGGCGCCAAACACGCATACGACCATCATTGGCACCAAGGCAGAAGCGACTCTCATCGCTGAAGACGACACGTCTCCATTCGTCCCTCCATTCACGCCTGTCGCGACACCACTGGAGGCGGGCTGCACGATGTTGGGGCATGAGCGGAAGACGGCCTAACGGTGTGCAGGACCGTAGCCCAGCTTCATGGAGACGGTTGCGAATGGTCCTCGCCGATACCCCAGGAGCAACAGTGTCCCTAATTTGCTGGGAAGTGGCGGTGCGGTCCCCTACGGCACTGCGTAGGATCCTACGGTCTTGGCGTGCATCCGTGCGTCGCTGCGGTCCGGTCCCAGGTCGACGGGCACGTGCACCTTCCGCCGACCACTGGCGAGACCTCATTGTGGAGACCTCACGCCCCACGTGTTGAGCAATTCGGCGGTACGTCCACCCGACCTCCCGCATGCCCACTATACGCCCTCGCTCAAAGTCCGTCAACTGCACATACGGTTCACGTCCACGCTGTCGCGGCATGCTACCAGTGTTTAAGACTGCGATGGAGCTCCGTATGCCACGGCAAACTGGCTGACACTGACGGCGGCGGTGCACAAATGCTGCGCAGCTAGCGCCATTCGACGGCCAACACCATGGTTCCTGTTGTGTCAGCTGTGCCGTGCGTGTGATCATTGCTTGTACAGCCCTCTCGCAGTGTCCGGAGCAAGTATGGTGGGTCTGACACACCGGTGTCAATGTGTTCTTTTTTCCATTTCCACGAGTGTATATGAACAATCGATAGACCAACGTGCGCTGGATGCTAGGCGCTTTGAGAACCAAGGTTTCTTTTCTTGAAAAATATGAATCTGGACCCCTCCGAAATTGCCTTTGCCTCGTGGAGTATATATCCCGGTTTGCTTCCCCCCCCCCTCCCCCTCTTACATCCCAGCCGAGCGGTCTAAGGCGCTGCAGTCATGGACTGTGCGGCTGGTCCCGGCGGAGGTTGAGTCTTCCCTCGGGCATGGGTGTGTGTGTGTGTGTCCTTAGGATAATTTAGGTTAAGTAGTGTGTAAGCTTAGGGACTGATGACCTTAGCAGTTAAGTCCCATAGGATTTCACACACATTTGATTTGATTTTACATCCCAGCCTGCATGTAACATCTATAAAGGACAAAAAGATAAAGTCAGACTAATAACAGCTGACAAGGAAGTACATAAGCAGTCATTTGTTCCCCGCCACCAACCACGGAGTGGAAACAAATTGTAGCTAATAAACGATGGAATAAAAAGCACCCGTTGCCACGCTCTCCAGAGCAGTGCAGAGAGTAAACATTATGAACAAAACACAACCGACAACATTTTGGAAGCTGTTCAATGATGTTTTGTGAGTAGTTTGAAATAAGGTAGTAGTGGTTTATGCTGCGTCGTGATAGAATAATAATGTACGAGAGACATTCAATAAGTAAAGCAACACATAATTTTCTCTGCCAATTTCGGTTGAAATAACATGGAATTTCAACTACCGAGAATTCTTCCGGGTTGTATGGCCGTGGTCCCTGACGTTTCGTCCAAAGCTACGTTGGGCATCTTCGGAGGTGCTCCTGGTTGTGCTGAGTCTTGCCGACTGACGAGTCGGACGTCGAAGAGCGGCCTAAATACCGTGGAATGTGGGCGGGGCGTGGACTTCACGTGACAGCAGAGATAAATCTTGTCGAGGATAAAATATAACTATCGATCATAGTACGTCAAAGATAAAAACTTCTCATCGATTCTGTAGCACCACTGTCCATGTATCGCTGAATTTCATGGCTTCTCCTTTTCTGTTAAAATTATCCCCATGTTTATATATGTCGAAGGCTTCTCTATATAGCCGTGGATAGTAGTTCGTCACAGTACATAAAACTTCAGTTTCCGAAAATTTCACTACGTGATCACCCGACAGAACAGCACGTTCCGCCACGGCTGACTTGTCTGTTTTCCCTCGTCGGCAAAGACTTTTATGTCCCTTCAACCGTGTATTCACACTTCTATTTGTAGTTCCAATGTAGACCCTACCACATATACACGTAATCTTGTATACACCACTTGCAGACAGAGGAGGACGTTTATTCTTGACGGATCGAAGTGCTTGGCCTATTTTCGTAGTTGGTCTGAAAATCGGTCGAACGTTATGTTTCCTTAAAATCTTGCCGATTTGATCCGTTAATTTTTTGATGAAGGGTAGATAAACCGTGTTCTTCCATCGCTGTGTCTATCGTTGTCCTTAGGCCTCCAGTTATTCGGTCGCAAAACTCTATTTATTTCTTTACTAGAGCACCCATTCTTCTCAAAAGCCTGCTTTAGATGCTTTAACTCGGCGTCCAGGTATTCCGACGCACAAATCCTTTTATCTCTGTCCACTAGACTTTGAATTACACCTCTTTTCTGTTGTGGATGATGATTGGAATACTTATGCAAAGTATCTGTCGGTATGTGTAACCTCCCGACAGTATGTTTGAAGCTGACATCATTCTGTCTCATAACGAAGACACCCAAGAAGTATATTCCATTGTCTTTCTCCATTTCCATGGTAAACTGGATTTTAGGATTTATACTATTTAAATGATGGAACCTGGATAAACTGAAAGAACCAGAGGTTGTAGAGAGTTTCAGGGAGAGCATAAGGGAACAATTGACAGGAATGGGGGAAAGAAATACAGTACAAGAAGAATGGGTAGCTCTGAGGGATGAAGTAGTGAAGGCAGCAGAGGATCAAGTAGGTAAAAAGACGAGGGCTAATAGAAATCCTTGGGTAACAGAAGAAATATTGAATTTAATTGATGAAAGGAGAAAATATAAAAATGCAGTAAATGAAGCAGGCAAAAAGGAATACAAACGTCTCAAAAATGAGATCGACAGGAAGTGCAAAATGGCTAAGCAGGGATGGCTAGAGGACAAATGTAAGGATGTAGAGGCTTGTCTCACTAGGGGTAAGATAGATACTGCCTACAGGAAAATTAAAGAGACCTTTGGAGGGAAGAGAACCACTTGTATGAATATCAAGAGCTCAGATGGCAACCCAGTTCTAAGCAAAGAAGGGAAGGCAGAAAGGTGGAAGGAGTATATAGAGGGTTTATACAAGGGCGATGTACTTGAGGACAATATTATGGAAATGGAAGAGGATGTAGATGAAGATGAAATGGGAGATAAGATACTGCGTGAAGAGTTTGACAGAGCACTGAAAGACCTGAGTCGAAACAAGGCTCCGGGAGTAGACAACATTCCATTAGAACTACTGATGGCCTTGGGAGAGCCAGTCATGACAAAACTCTACCATCTGGTGAGCAAGATGTATGAGACAGGCGAAATACCCACAGACTTCAAGAAGAATATAATAATTCCAATCCCAAAGAAAGCAGGTGTTGACAGATGTGAAAATTACCGAACTATCAGTTTAATAAGTCACAGCTGCAAAATACTAACGCGAATTCTTTACAGACGGATGGAAAAACTGGTAGAAGCGGACCTCGAGGAAGATCAGTTTGGATTCCGTAGAAATGTTGGAACACGTGAGGCAATACTAACCTTATGACTTATCTTAGAAGAAAGATTAAGAAAAGGCAAACCTACGTTTCTAGCATTTGTAGACTTAGAGAAAGCTTTTGACAACGTTAAGTGGAATACTCTCTTTCAAATTCTGAAGGTGGTAGGAGTAAAATACAGGGAGGGAAAAGCTATTTACAATTTGTACAGAAACCAGATGGCAGTTATAAGAGTCGAGGGGCATGAAAGGGAAGCAGTGGTTGGGAAAGGAGTGAGACAGGGTTGTAGCCTCTCCCCGATGTTATTCAATCTGTATATTGAGCAAGCAGTAAAGGAAACAAAAGAAAAATTCGGAGTAAGTATTAAAATTCATGGGGAAGAAGTAAAAACTTTGAGGTTCGCCGATGACATTGTAATTCTGTCAGAGACAGCAAAGGACTTGGAAGAGCAGTTGAACGGAATGGACAGTGTCTTGAAAGGAGGATATAAGATGAACATCAACAAAAGCAAAACGAGGATAATGGAATGTAGTCAAATTAAATCGGGTGATGCTGAGGGGATTAGATTAGGAAATGAGACACTTAAAGTAGTAAAGGAGTTTTGCTATTTAGGGAGTAAAATAACTGATGATGGTCGAAGTAGAGAGGATATAAAATGTAGACTGGCAATGGCAAGGAAATCGTTTCTGAAGAAGAGAAATTTGTTAACATCTAGTATAGATTTAAGTGTCAGGAAGTCGTTTCTGAAAGTATTTGTATGGAGTGTAGCCATGTATGGAAGTGAAACATGGTCGATAACCAGTTTGGACAAGAAGAGAATAGAAGCTTTCGAAATGTGGTGCTACATAAGAATGCTGAAGATAAGGTGGGTAGATCACGTAACTAATGAGGAGGTATTGAATAGGATTGGGGAGAAGAGAAGTTTGTGGCAGAACTTGACTAGAAGAAGGGATCGGTTGGTAGGACATGTTTTGAGGCATCAAGGGATCACAAATTTAGCATTGGAGGGCAGCGTGGAGGGTAAAAATCGTAGAGCGAGACCAAGAGATGAATACACTAAGCAGATTCAGAAGGATGTAGGTTGCAGTAGGTACTGGGAGATGAAGAAGCTTGCTCAGGATAGAGTAGCATGGAGAGCTGCATCAAACCAGTCTCAGGACTGAAGACCACATCAACAACAACAACTATTTAAATAGTAAAAGAATTCCTCTAAAGCTTTTTTGCCATGTGACCAAACCACAAATGTATCATCCACGTATCGATTCCATTGACATGGTTTCGTATTCGCTTTTTCCAGAACTAATTGTTCGAATTTTTCCATTTAAAAATTGGCGATCATAGGACTCACCATCAACCTGTTGAAAAACTCTTCCTCCCACTGGAACTGACTAGAGGTGAGACAGTGTCTGAAAAGAGCAGTCAAATGTACAATTGTTATGAATAAAGAGGATTATAGAAGTAAGATTTTGGATCTTTTAACTGGGCAAGGCGTGTGTCATAACCGCTACAAGGTCGCGCTGACCTATCCCATCTGCCCTGCGTGCCGGCCCGCCGCACACAGCTGTTAACTCCTGCAGTGCTGGAACGTGCGGACACTTTTCATTCGAGGTGATAGACCAACCACAATCAAAGACCACGCTACTCGACTGGACGTTTCTGTTGGTAGTGCTGAGATTCTCGTCCACCTGTTGGGGTACTCAAAATATGAAAGGTGATCATGTGATTTCGGTTTTTGTATGTTATCGATGTGCACATCAGAGAGAGAGAGAGAGCAAGTTACGTTACTGTTAAACAATCTTCGGTCCTGTCGTGGCACAATATTTGCCTCTGCGCAGTCTGATACATTCTTAATTAAAGTGTGGTAGATGTGATGTTTACAGGGTGATTCAAAAAGAATACCACAACTTTAAAAATGTGTATTTAATGAAAGAAACATAATATAACCTTCTGTTATACATCATTACAAAGAGTATTTAAAAAGGTTTTTTTTTCACTAAAAAACAAGTTCAGAGATGTTCAATATGGCCCCCTCCAGACACACGAGCAATATCAACCCGATACTCCAACTCGTTCCACACTCTCTGTAGCATATCAGGCGTAACAGTTTGGATAGCTGCTGTTATTTCTCGTTTCAAATCATCAATGGTGGCTGGGAGAGGTGGCCGAAACACCATATCCTTAACATACCCCCATAAGAAAAAATCGCAGGGGGTAAGATCAGGGCTTCTTGGAGGCCAGTGATGAAGTGCTCTGTCACGGGCTGCCTGGCGGCCGATCCATCGCCTCGGGTAGTTACGGACAGATAAGTGCCAATGTGGTGGCGCTCCATCCTGCTGAAATATGAATTGTTGTGCTTCTTGTTCGAGCTGAGGGAACAGCCACTTCTCTAACATCTCCAGATACTGTAGTCCAGTTACAGTAGCACCTTCGAAGAAAAAGGGACCAAAAACTTTATTGGCTGAAATGGCACAGAAAACGTTCACCTTAGGCGAGTCACGTTCATACTGAGTTGTTTCCCGCGTATTCTCAGTGCCCCATATACAGACATTGTGACGGTTGACTTTCCCGTTAGTGTGGAAAGTTTCTTCATCACTAAACACAATCTTTGAAACGAAAGATTCATCTTAGCATCAACTGACGCTGACGCCTAGTCAACAGCGCCTCAAGCGAACAAATGTACAACTAAATAAAACTTTATAGCTCCCTTAATTCGCCGACAGATAGTGCTTAGCTCTGCCTTTTGTCGTTGCAGAGTTTTAAATTCCTAAAGTTGTGGTATTCTTTTTGAATCACCCTGTATGTTAGAAAGCGAAGACCAACCAGTTTTCAGAAATAAATGTTCTGCATGCCCCTCGTAATTATGTGCAAGATGGCAAGAACTATGCCCCTTACATGAAGTCATTAAAGATCACCTAACTCACGTTGAGCGAACAGTGGGGCTGAACAAAAATGACTGACAAGGCACAATCCACCTTGTAGAGGGTATAGTATGGAAGTGTTGGAAAAATTAATGCTGGTTTTTGAAGTAATTCACACGACATGAAAACTTTGTGGAATCGCGTCGATTTACTGGAGGCTAGCTTACCCCAGGGAAGTATTCGAGTGGACCACGGCGCACAGCTGGGGAGCGGCGAAGGGAAGCGACAATAGACAGCTTAGGGCGGCTCAAACTCTTGAGAAAGAGGTAATGGGGCGCGGCCTCCAGCTGCCTTAAGATGAGTGACAGTGAGGGGGGGGGGGTGTGGTTGACCCCATGCTGGTGTACCGGGAAGCAGACGGAGAACTTGTACGCCTGTTGATAAATGTCCGTCGTCCCGTTTTCAGTGAAACATGCGAGAAAGCCGCGCAAAGCTATGGTGGAGCGGTCAACAGAGGTCAAAATATGCATGTTCGTGACTATAGCAGCGTCACACTGAATTCACAGTCCGCAGAGTCTGAAGTAAATCAGGTGAAGAGCGACAGAATGAAATACGCCGGCCTCCAATGGGAACATAGGACCAAGGAATCTGAAGTACTCTCTTGGGAGTCAGAATTCCGAAAAACTTGGTGTTTGTGCAGACGCTAATCTTGATGGGTGGCCTGGGATGAGCTAAATAGCAGAAGTTGAGAGGAACGGAAATTTTGTGGGAATTTGTTCACTTCCCAGAGCAGGCATTGGTCGGCGCTGGGAAGCGATGCATAATTAACGCGACTTGCGCTGCAATTGGCGTAAGTGATCTTGCTGGAGGGGAAACCGAGGCGAAGAAGTCTCCGTAGAGGTCTTCCATTCCCAGCTTGCCTAGAGTACGGACGTGGCGTTCTTTACTCACCTTGCCTGAGAAAGAGTGAGCATCTCTGCAGTTTAGGACTTAGCAAATGGAACGATTGAGCTTGGAGATAGGAAGTTTTGGTTCAGCTATGTACTGAGCAAGATAGCTAGGAGTGAATAGACGGGCACAGCCGTGCAGCACCACGAGGTCGGCCAACGTCCGCACAACGACGCCGCTCCGCCACGCTGTATTCGGTGATATTGCGCCCGCTCCGGCCACTGATTAATTTGTTGGTTCACGTCGACAAAGTTTCCAGGAGGGTTTCATGGGCCGTGTATTGCAGAATTCTCCTCGCACTTCGCATTACGCCTGGGTCAGTCGATAGGAATTACTTTTGAGTTATCGCGCTTTACTCCACGCAAACGCAATTTATTACCACTGCCTGGCAGGAGAGTCATGTAATGTGATGACTGAAGGTCGTGAGTTAAAATAAATTTGTGCTGATCGACTGCATCTGTTTTCAATCAAGTAGTTGAAATCCCAAGTCATTTTCTTAATTAATTTTATGTTCAACATTTGCATCTGATATTCAATAGCTGCATATAACATCAATGTGCACCCCTTTTTAATTAAAAGTGATCAATTCTGAATCAATTAATGTCAACACTGCCACCGCAGTTCAATCAGGAGTCACATGGCCTTATTACTTTCTTTCTGTTATCCGATATTGCGCAGTTTTGCACTCTCTGTTGATCTGTTAGTCAATTAGCTGGGGTGAACACACGCCAAAACCGGATAAGTGACGGGTGGGGTGTTACATATGATTCATTCTGCTTATTGCACCCGTTACTTTCGTTTCTAGGAAAATATCTTCCCAACAGTGAAAAAAAAACCTGTGATGCACAATCACCAAATTGTACAACACGAAACACAGAATAATGCAAGAACCTTAAGCTTCAAAACTACACACCTCAAAAAAAGTTTTACATCACCTCGGTTCCGAGAGTCACGGAACCTGTACAGAAAACTGGAATAGAGATCAACATAAACTTCATTCCCACCCTTTTTATTGCTCATGAAAACCACACATTGCATGTTGTATCACCATACAGCGAGACCTTCAGGGGCGGTGGTCCAGATTGCTGTATACGCCGGTACCTCTAATACCCAGTAGGACGACCTCTTTCACTGATGCATGCCTGTATTCGTCGTGGCATACTATCCGCAACTTCATCAAGGCACCGTGTGCATTGTCCCACTTCTCAACGGCGATTCCGCGTAGAACCCTCAGGGTGGTTGGTGGCTCACGTCGTCCGTAAACAGCCCTTTTCAATCTATCCCAGGCATGTTCGATACGATTCATGTCTGGAGAACATGCTGCCCACTCTACTCGAGCGATGACGTTGTCCTGAAGGAAGTCATTCACAAGATGTGCACGATGGGGGCGCGAATTGTCGTCCATGAAGACGAATGCCTCGCCAATATGCTGCCAATGTGGTTGAACTATTGGTCGGAGGATGGCTTTCACGTATCGTACAGCCGTTACGGCGCCTTCCATGACTACCAGCGGCGTACGTCGGCCCCACATAATGCCACCCCAAAACGGCAGAGAACCTCCACCTTACTGCACTCGCTGGTGAGTGTCTCTAAGGCGTTCAGCCTAACCGGGTTGACTCCAAACACGTCTCCGACGATTGTCTGGCTGAAGGCATATGCGACACTCATCGGTGAAGAGAACGTGTTGCCAATCCTGAGCAATCCATTCGGCACTTTGTTGGGATCATCTACACCGCGCTGCATGGTGTCGTGGCTGTAAAGATGGACTTCGCCATGGACGTCGGGAGTGAAGTTGCGCTTCGTGCAGCCTATTGCTCACAGTTTGAGTCGTAACATGACGTCCTGTGGCTGCACGAAAATCATTATTCATCATGGTGACGTTGCTGTCAGGGTAATCCGTAGTTAGCGGTCATCCATTGCAGTAGTAGCTCTTGGGCGGGCTGAGCGAGGAATTTCATCAACAGTTCCTGTCTCTCTGTATCTCCTCCATGTCCGAACATCACTGTGGTTCACTCCGAGACGCTTAGACACTTCCCTTGTCGAGAGCCATTCCTGGCACAAAGTAACCTGGCGATCGAATCACGGTATTGACCACCTAGGCATTGTTGAACTTCAGAGAACACGAGCTGTATCTCCTTCCTGGTGGAATGACTGGAACTGATCGTCTGTCTTATAGCGCTACTCATGCATGGTTGTTTACATATTTGGGCGGGTTTGGCGACATCTCTGAACAGTCAAAGGGACTGTGTCTGTGATACAATATCCACAGTCAACGTCTATCTTCAGGAGTTCTGGGAACTGGCGCGATGCAAAACGTTTTTTGATGTGTGTCTTTTGATGTGATTGTCGATGCTACGGGAACAGCTCAGCATAGAATCGTTGTGCCGCTCTTCCACTGCATTCAATCAACTCATATACGATGCACACATAGACAAACTCTTCGTCAGTAAACTTATCCATACCATTATGTTTAGCTACAACCACAAGTAACCTGCCAGAAAAACTATTCAAACACAGTATCGAGCAGTACTGAATGCGGGCTTGAGGGCGAAGAATTACGTGGGCATCACTCTTGTCAGCAGCTAGTACCGTGACTAAATGGAGTAAGTTCATTTCCAAACAAAACACACAGAGCATATATATGGACCGTTGCGAAGATATTTTCAGTGCAACACGAACTTATAGGTAAGCAAAGGAAAGAAACTAGATTGAATTCAGTTTCTCTGTAACGAGCCATCTGAGATCACGAGTCTTTCATATCAAAAATAAAATATCCCCCAACAACCTACAAAAGTTTGTCAGTGCGTTTTGGGCTCACCTGTAGATGTAAATGAGTTTAAAGTAATACGACTCCAATGCCTGTGTATCATGACTCGGTTACAGACATCACGACACTGTCGACAGAGACTAGTTAGACTTAAAACCTTTTCTGAATGACACAGTGTCAACTCTGATGTAGGGCGTTGCAGTCCGAAGCAGGCAGCAATTGACAGATGAGCTACTGCGAAGTACAACTGTAAGATTGGAATCAAGGCCAAGACAAGCTGGCATCGCAAGATGCCTCGCCTTACACGTTAAGTACGATGTAGGCAACGCAAGGAGCTTCAACCAGCGCAGAAGGAAATGGGTGATTACAATACAGTGAACACTGTATAATGTCAACCACTGATGACCGAATCATTGGCGTCGGTACTCAGAGGAACTAGCGCGCAACTGGAAATTAAATCCAAGTAAACGCAGTTGCCATTAGCTGAGCTTTACTACTGAGTTGCCATCACAAAGTCGTACTGTATGATCGTACATCAGTGGTATGTGTTTCAATTATTCAGCATCGCAGATTAGAGCGTTCACAGCTGATTACATATTACGTGAATCGGCCTCAGGATCGATAATATAAGCGGCGGACTAGTAAAATTCCGAGCCTTCTTCCTGACGAGCAAATGAGGGACGCTTTCAGTCGACTGTTGTCTGGCATCTTTATTACCCCCGTTTTTCTAATTCTCTCTGCTCACAGCTAGTTGCGAATGCAATGACAGATATGACAGCTGTGCTGGCTTTCTTCCTTAAAATGAACGCCTAGCGTGTGCTTCTTGAGCTTCATCTATTCTGCACAGGTCAATGTGCGAAGTGTGGCGGAGGATAAGCACTGTACTATTTCCGCTCTCAAACATCGCTTACGGATCATGTGCGAGATATTATACGACCATGTCTACTGGCCTTGACGTTTTAGGAGATGTAGTACGTTTCTGATCTCATGCTAGTTTTAAAACTAAGAGTTTCCATGACTACTAACACCTTCCCTGTAACCTCTCTAATACGAGCTGCCGAAATATTGATGCTTTTAGGCACGTACGTACGTAACAATTTTATCACCGAAAAAACGCAAATATGGCTGGTACTGAAATAAAAATTAACCTACTGTCACACACACACACACACACACACACACACACACACACACACAAAACCCTCACAGATACCTCTGAAAGATTCAGAACAACCGCCAGGAACACCTTCAACTGTTCCACAGTCAGCCATCTTGTTTTTACACCTTCAACTGTTCAACTGCCTCCCATGTTTATTTTTACAAGTGGTAAACAGTGAAACAGTGACACAGTGACAGTGACAGTGGCAACTCAATATATAGCGTTCGACAGTGAGGAAGAGGAGGAAAACGAAAACGTAAGTGAAACATAATGTAAATAGACACACACACAGAATTAATTTCAGGCATAGAAATAACAGTTTTAAAATCGTAATTTTGGCTTAAACAATTTATCTACTTTAAGATGTAAGTGGTTGCTGATGACAAACTGTGGAGCAAAACAGTCACTGTAGAAACACAACACATCATGAAAACCTCACCATGTGGTAAAAAGGTATGAATTAATAATTTTATATGTTTTTTTAAGTATCTGTAATCACGATTTAAAAACTAATAGTTACATGTATACAAGCAGTAAAGAACATTCTTTATCTTTGACAGCCATAAAATAAAAGCCCACTGAAGATGCTGCAATTGCAGTGAAACATGTTTGGATTAAAAAAAATTGTGTTTTGCTAAAGGCGGACCTTATCCAAAAACATACGAAGAGTTTATGAAACGTCCCCTTAGAAAAATTATTGAATTACTGTGCTGATAAACCTCTTACATTATTTGATTTTCAAACAGCTGAGCAGAACTGAACGTACTCAGACATTTCGCTCTTTACCTATTCTGATCAACACTAAAGTGACACATAATATTTTTAGCGCAACGCAATCTGAATTTGAAAACTCCCTACAAAAGAATGGCCCTGACTAACATTAACCTATACCTTTCACAAATCACTTACCTCACAAAAATCTTCGTTACTCGAACTACTGCAATACAGCGAGCGCCACTACTGCCAGCTAAATAAAAGATTCAAACTACTGAAGGCACTAACTACTCATAGGCATAGTTAGCAAATGAAAGATTTTGATAGAGAACGAACAATGTATTTACCCTAATGGTGTTCGAAAGTCATAATATATATAGCAGTTCATGACATCCAGAGACATGACTGTCTCTGATGGACACACGTCCAGATCATCCGCTTTCAAAACTCCGCCATTTCTCTCCCCACATCCACCACTGATTTCGGCTCACCTCCAACTGCGCAACGCTACGCGCTGTTAACAGCCAACTGCCCACTGCAATAGAGAGTATCTCAACAATGCCAACCAGCCACAGACTGCACACAGCACAGCCAGTGATTTTCATACAGAGCGCTACGTGGCGTTACCAATATAAAAACCTAAACAGCCTACTTACAAGTTAACTGATTACAGAAATCTAGCAAGGCACCAGGTCTTGACAGAATTCCTACAAAGCCGTGTTTTCCCAAGAGCAGGAATTGCTAACTAACGCGAAAGGAAATGGGCGATTATAGTGAATTACAACATCATGTAATGTGAAGTCAACCACCGACGAGCGAATCGTTCGCGTTAATACTCAGTCCACCCTTCGTTTTATTACGATTTTAACTGTGACGGGAACCCTTTCAGTGAGGTGTCTGTCCATTCTTTCTCAACAGCCGAAACCAGAGAAGATTTCTGAATCATCCCAAAGGTGTTTCATTGGCTTCAGGTTGGAACTTAGGGCAGGCCAGTCCATTTCAAAAAAAATGTTCAAATGGCTCTGAGCACAACTGAGGTCATCAGTCCCCTAGAAATTAGAACTACTTAAACCTAACTAACCTAAGGACATCACACACATCCATGCCCGAGGCAGGATTCGAACCTGCAACCGTAGCGGTTACGCGGTTCCAGACTGAAGCGCCTAGAACCGCACGGCCACACCGAGTCCATTTCAGAAATGTTGTTATCTCCAAACCATTGCCTCACAGACGCTGTTTTATAACAGGGTGAATTTTCATGCTGATGCAAACAATCATCGTCTTCGAACAGCTCCTCAGCTGTACGTAGTACACAATACTGTAAAATTTGTTCATATCGTTTCATATCTAGCGTTTCCTTAAGCGCAATTATGGGTGCACACCCTAAGGACGAGAAAGAATCTCATTCCGCAACGCCACACCTCCGTATTTCACAACTGGCACTACACATGTCGGCAGGTAACATTATGCAGGTATTCGCAAAACCCAAACCCGCTGCCACATGGTATAGCGGGATTAATCATTCCAAATCGTTTCCACTCATCACCTGTCCAGTGGGATCGCTCTTAACATTGCCTAAAGCTTCGATTAGCACTGACTACATAGATGTATGACCTATGAGAAACTGCTGGACAACTGCACCCCATTCTTTGTAACTCCGGGTGCATTACCATTGTTCCAGCTTTCCTGCTGGTAGCATTTTGGAACTCGCGAGTGATTACTTCCTCTGATTTCATGCAATTTTTCACAACCAGCCTCCGCGATGCTCGACGCTTCCTGCCTGTCAACAAGAGGTCTTCCTTATCTTGGTTTAGCTCTGGTTATTCCTCTCCTGAGCGACCGTTTCTGCTGTTGCATCTTCTCTAGTGACTGCAAGATTCTCCCTGCCTCCTTTCGTAACGGCCAGGTCCCCCTCTCTTGACATCTAATCTTCAATTTCACTTCCATAGAATCCCTGTATGTGACACTTGATGAAGACAGACTTTATTAAATACAGCGGAGATAGAGATAATTTCGAAAACAGTTGGGAAACTTCCAGAATGAGATTTTCACTCTGCAGCGGAGTGTGCGCTGATATGAAACTTCCTGGCAGATTAAAACTGTGTGCCGGGCCGAGACTCGAACTCGGGACCTTTGCCTTTTCCGGGCAAGTGCTCTACCACTTGCTCGCGAAAGACAAAGGTCATGAGTTCGAGTCTCGGTCCGGCACAGAGTTCTAATCTGCCAGGAAGTTTCAGTTGGGAAATTTGTCAATAAGACAACTTAGCAAACTCAAATGAAATAATATTAACGTAGGCAATTGCTTAGTGATAAAACACGATATATATTTTCCTTAATTTGGCTTTTCATTTTTAAAAGTTTCTTATTAGCAGTTTTAAAAATTTTTCTGGTAATATTTTCAATTACCTTTGTAATAAACGCATCATTCTAATACAATATAACACAGCACGGTCATTAAATTCAAAATACAGCATTGTTATCAATTCCTAAGAAAGTTATTGCATTGTTATCACTATCATTACTAAAAACGACGAAAACAAGCCCATAAGAATAGATATGTATCGGGAACAAACGAACTGCAGTAACATCTCGATTAGTAAAGTCTTCATATACTAACTTATCGCCAGCTACTTCGCTAGCGTAGACTGTATGGCCTGCACAGTTTTTTTTAAATTATTTAATCGAATTTTATGTTTTTCAGAAATTGCAACACCTCCTAAGCTTTTCACGCTAATTAAGGCCATAAAAACAGTCTTTCCCGAATGTACTTGTGTGATTCTTGTAGTTGGAGTCCAAAGTTTATGTTACGCATGCGTCTTGCGTTCTTGATATATTTCCATAGCAACTTCCATCCTCTAACCAATATTGTTTTTATATTTAACCGAGAAGTCAAATACCAATTTCCATAAATTTAGCTTTAAAATTTTCTGAATGTAACGAAACATTTACTTAAAACTTTTCATCTCCTATTGCACTCCCATAGGGATTGAATTTCCAGAAACACTGAAACATGATTTTATTTTATATTTCTGACCGAGAAATCAAATACCAGTTGTCATAGATGTAGCCTTACAAAATGTTGAAATGTGTGTGAAACCTTACGGGACTTAACTGCTAAGGTCATCAGTCCCTAAGCTTACACACTACTTAACCTAATTTATCCTAAGGACAAACACACACACCCATGCCCGAGGGAGGACTCGAACCTCCGCCGGGACCAGCCGCACAGTCCATGACTGGAGCGCCTTAGGTGTAGCCTTACAAATTATTTAGTAGTCCTCTAGCAAATAAATATTTTCGAAATACTTTTCATCCACTGTTTTACCCCCTTAGTGGCTGAATTTCCAAAAATGCTGAAACAAGTAATTCTTTATTTCTGACAGACGAACAAAGTACTAATTTTGTAGGTCTAGCTTCAACACTGCCTTAATATTGAATTTTTTCAAAAAACGTTTCGTCCCCTGTTTCACCCCCTTAGTACTGGAGTTTAGAAAAACCTCTTGTTAAACGACGCCCGCAGTATAAGATCCACACGTTCTCCAAATATCAAGTCTCTACACTTAGCACTTTGGGCTGGGCTATGATGAGTCAGTCAGTACATTGCCATTTATATACAGAGATTTTTCAAACAGCAGCAGCAAACCTATGTTCTTCTAATGCAGTTCATCAGTACTGTACAGTATAGTAGCACTTTGGTCGAAGTAGTAACACTTTGTTTGAACACCCTTCCCAGGCAGCACGCGTGGACTGAATAGTTAAAGCGCTTGTGGTTCCATTTCCCGGGAAAACACAAATGCGCGACGTATTTCAGTGCTGCGTTCCTGCCGATGCGAAACGCCCTGTCCTGCTGGCGCGGCGCAAAATTCCCGCCCGTAGGAAAACCCGGCTTTATGCTTTACATTGAGTGCGTTGCGAAAATACTTTCCAAGCTCACAGCGAGAATTGCATGCACTGCGAATGGTCCGCTGGACTGAAAAACAGTGAAGTTCATTCCTGTTCATAAGGAAGAAGGTTAAAAGCACATGCGCAGAATTACAGACGAATATCATTCTCGTGCGTCTCTTGCTGAATCCTACAGTATAACGTAATATAATATAACGGCGTTCCTGAGGGAAAGGAAGCTTCTCTCAAGAATCTGCGCAGGCTTAGGCAAATCACTCGCGTGAAGCACACTTGGCTTAATTCACAAGCGTTTCCATAGCGTCCTTGCATTTCCAAATGTCATTCTACACTGTACCACATTATCAACTAATTAACCACGGTATGATTGTACAGAGTATTTTCAAGTATCCACTACTAGACGCCGAGTTGAAAGTACCAGCTGGTATCCCTCCAAAAAGCGTAATGCCACCATTGATGTCCTCAATATATTTAAACGATTTATCGAGTAAAATTAGAACCGCATTCAAGTTGTTCGCTGAAGATTGTGCCGATTACAGGAAAGCGTTGTCGCTCGATAGTCGGAAGGATATATAGAACACTTAGTATTTCCACTTAGTGCAACGAATGATATTTCTCTTTAACTGTGACTAGGATCATTAAGAAAGCGTTACCAGTGCAGGATTTTGTGCACGAATTGACCTTTCGATTACCTCCTAAATTTTCGATGGTATTCACTTCGGGCAATCTGCAAGACCAAACTTTTCGCTCGATTTGTGCAGAATGTTCTTCATACTAATCACGAACAACTGTGGCCGAAGACATTGTCATCCATAAAAATTCCGTCGTTGTTTGGGAAAATGTAGTTCATGAATGGCGGCAAATGATCTCCAAGTAGCAGAACATAAACATCAACAGTCAATTATCGGTTCCGTTGGACCAGAGGACCCGATCCATTCCGTGTAAACACAGCCCACGCCATTATGGAGCCACCACCAGCTTGCACAATGCCTTGTTGACAACTTCGGTCCATTGCCTCGCGGGGGGGCTGCGCCATACTCGAATCCTACCGTCAGGTCTTACAAACTGAAAAGGGGACTCGTTTGCCCAAGTCACGGTTTCCAGGGACCAACAGATATGGTGACGAGCCCAGGAGAGGCGCTGCAGGCTGTATAGTGCTGCTAGCAAAGGCACTCACGTCAGTCGTCTCATGCCGTAGCCCATTAACGCCAAATTTCGCCGCACTGTCGTAAAGGATACGTTCGTCGTACGTCCCACACTAATTTCTGCAGATATTTAATGCAGTGTTGCTTGTCTGTTAGCACTGACAACTCTACGCAAACGCTGCTGCTCTCAGTCGTTAAGTGGAGGCCGTTGGCCGAGGTGTTGTCAGTGGTGTGAGGTAATGTCTTAAATTTTCTCGGCACACTGTTGACACTGCGAATCTCGGAATATTGAATTCCCTAATGATTTTCGAAACGGAATGTCCCATGTGTCTAGCTCCAATTACCATTCCACATTCAGAGTCCGTCGTACGGTCATAATCACGACGACACCTTTCCACACGAATCACCTGAATACAAATGACAGCTCGGCCATTGCACTGCCCTTTCATACCCTGTGTACGCGACACTACCGCCATCTGTATACATGCATCCCATAACTTGTCACCTCAGTGCAATACAGATGCTCAAGCAGCTTAAATGTGAGTCTTCGGAAGAAATGCGAAGTTGTTGTCTCTGTTTAGAGAACTTGTGGAACGCTGTGGAACAATTACACGCCCGAAATGATAATTAAAAATGGTTCAAATGGCTCTGAGCACTATGGGACTTAACATCTATGGTCATCAGTCCCCTAGAACTTAGAACTACTTAAACCTAACTAACCTAAGGACATCACACACATCCATGTCCGAGGCAGGATTCGAACCTGCGACCTTAGCGGTCGTACTGTTCCAGACTGAAGCGCCTAGAAACGCTCGGCCACATCGGCCGACTCAATGATAATTACATCAAGACCCTACGCTGTCGCCAGGCGTTGATATACATCAACGGGGGCAGCTGAAAATGTGTTCCCCGACCTGGACTCAAACCCGGGATCTCGTGCTTACATGGCAGGCGCTCTATCCATCTGAGCCACCGAGGGCACAGAGGATAGTGCGATTGCAGGGATTTATCCCTTGCACGCTCCCAGTGAGACCCACGTTCCAAACTTAATGTCCACACACTACATTCGTAGTGCCCCTGCCCATTTCACACATTACTCGCGGCAGACAATCTTACCGAGTACCGTAAGAGTGCGGGCAATACGTGTGCATCCGCACATATGAAGAATGTCAATGGACGGTTAGCCTTAACTATATGAAGATTGTCTCTGTTCCTTCGGACATTTCCACTACGAATATAGTGTGTGGATTTTAAGTTGGGAATGTGGGTCTCACGGGGAGCGTGCAAGGGATAAATCCCTGCAGTCGCACTATCCCCTGTGCCCTCGGTGGCTCAGATGGAAAGAGCGTCTACCATTTAAGCAGGAGATCCCTAATTCAAGTCCGGATGGGCCACACATTTTCAACTGTCCCCGTTGATGTATATCAACGCCTGTCGACAGCGTAGGATCTTGATTTAATTATCATTTCATTCTAGAGCGCTGCATGGTCACCAATGGTAGCTGTTCTTTCGGACAAGAACAGATACCATCTTCATATAATTACAAAAAATAAAAAATAAAAATAAAAAAAATGGCTATAAGCACTATGGGGCTCAACATCTGAAGTCATTAGTCCCCTAGACTTAGTACTACTTAAACCTAACTAACCTAAGGACATCACACACATCCATGCCCCAGGCAGGATTCGAACCTGCGACAGTAGCAGCAGCGCGGTTCCGGACTGAAGCCCCTAGAACCGCTCGGCCACCGCGGCCAGCCATATAATTACACGCCTGTCTCTTATACCTCTTGCACGTATAGCGAGACTACGATAAGAGATACATGAAATGTATTCGCAGTTGTGAATATGGACAACCATCAGTTGTGTAACGGAATGACGAGAGTAAAAATCTGTGCCTGGTTGGGACTCGAACCCGGATCTTCCGCTTATCGCTAGCGGTCGGCCACAATTAGCCTAGCCGACCATACCACACGGCCAGACCCAGAACTTCATATGTCGTTAACTATGTGTCTAAAACTTGTACATCCATTATGCATATTCCCGTACACGGGAGATATTATAATTGAAAGTCACTTGCCCGGAGTCGGCGGACGGATACGATATTGCACTGCCTGTATTGTTCATTAGTAGTATGCCATGTTCCTTCGGACACGCACATTGCATCGTACTTCTGTACAATACAGGCACTGCAGTATCATACGTTAAGAGAGATTAAGATGCGTACCGACGAACAGTAACACGTAACTACAGGATGCCTTTGCTAAATGGTGACAAACTGCAGGAAACAACTCCTGTGAGGAAAAGGAGCGAAAAAGGTCCGACGATCAAGTGGCCTGAAATGCGCTCCACGGGTTGCACACTCACTTGAAGGTGCAGAACTCAGAGAGCACCAACGTTAACTCCCAGATCATTTGCATACCAAATTCTAAAGTTAACCGTTTTGTGAGGACTACGGGTACAGAAATGAACAGTCGATGTGCTTGACTGTTAATATTGCTATAGGTATAGGAAATACACTACCGGCCATTTAAATTGCTACACCGCGAAGATGACGTGCTACAGATGCGAAAGTTAACCGATAGGAAGAAGATGCTGTGATATGCAAATGATTAGCTTTTCAGAGCATTCACACAAGGTTGGCGCCGGTGGAGACACCTACAACGTGCTGACATGAGGAAAGTTTCCAACCGATTTCTCATACACAAACAGCAGTTGACCGGCGTTGCCTGGTGAAACGTTGTTGTGATGCCTCGTGTAAGGAGGAGAAGTGCGAACCATCAAGCTTGCGACTTTGATAAAGGTCCGATTGTAGCCTATCACGATTGCGGTTTATCGTATCGCGACATTGCTACTCGCGTTGGTCGAGATGCAATGACTGATAGCAGAATATGGATTCGGTGGGTTCAGGAGGGTAATACGGAACGCCATGCTGGATCCCAACGGCCTCGTACCACTAGCAGTCGAGATGACAGGCATCTTATCCGCATGGCTGTAACGGATCGTGCAGCCACGTCTCGATCCCTGAGTCAACAGATGGGGACGTTTGCAAGGCAACAACCATCTGCACGAACAGTTCGACGACGTTCGCAGCAGCATGGACTATCAGCTCGGAGACCATGGCTGCGGTTACCCTTGACGCTGCATCACAGACAGGAGCGCCTGCGATGGTGTGCTCAAAGACGAACCTGGGTACACGAATGGCAAAACATCACTTTTTCGGATGAATCTAGGTTCTGTTTAGAGTATCATGATGGTCGCATCCGTGTATGGCGACATCGCGGTGAACGCACATTGGAAGCGTGTATTCGTCATCGCCATACTGGCGTATCACCCGGCGTGATGGTACGGGGTGCCATTGGTTACACGTCTCGGTCACTCGGTCACCTCTTGTTCACATTGACGGCACTTTGAACAGTGGACGTTACATTTCAGATGTGTTACGACCTGTGGCTCTACCCTTCATTCGATCCCTGCGAAACCCTACATTTCAGCAGGATAATGCACGACCGCATGTTGCAGGTTCTGTACGGGCCTTTCTGGATACAGAAAATGTTCGACTGCCGCCCTGGCCAGCACATTCTCCAGATCTCGCAGCAACTGAAAACGTCTGGTCAATGGTGGCCGAGCAACTGGCTCGTCACAATACGCCAGTGACTACGCTTGATGAACTGTGGTATTGTGTTGAAGCTGCATGGGCAGCTGTACCTGTACACGCCATCCAAGCTCTGTTTGACTCAATGCCCAGGTGAATCAAGGCCGTTATTACGGCCAGAGGTGCTTGTTCTGGGTACTGATTTCTCAGGATCTATGCACCCAAATTGCGTGAAAATGTAATGACATGTCAGTTCTAGCATAATATATTTGTCCAATGAATACCAGTTTATCATCTGCATTTCTCCTTGGTGTAGTAATTTTAATGGCCAGTAGTGTATGTTTCGCCTTTTCTGAAGAGACACGTGATTCACAGATAACGAAACACGCCTTAGTAAAGAATAATTTCTCATTCACTATTCTGGATACAAGAAACAGGCATAGTTACGGAGGAAAAGAGATCGATGTACATTAAATGTTGCATATTATTTACATCACCCGTCATTATAGGTTATGAGAACATATATTCATAATGCAGAATACATTATCATTAAAAAAAATAAACTAACTTAAGGATCCCACCTCTATGCATTGGATGGGGAGGAGGGTGGAATTATGAGGTTGACGTCTCCTGTTGAGGGTAACCATTTTCTAGTTCCTAGTTTCCACAGTGCAACTCGACAGTTTAAATTCAGCCAACACGATCATTCAATACCAAGAAAGTCTTTATCTCGCTCGTGTCTGGTTATTAAATGTGGCTGTAAAAGTCACACAATGTTGAAATATCACATAACATTTTTACTTGACTGTTAGTTTTCTTTTTACTCTGCATCTCCCCGCCAAGCAGTTTGAAAAAATATCACGGGAAGATTAAACACCAAACAGCAGGTCCAACTTTTTGAACATTATTTTGCAAATCATAAGTCTATATAGTGAGAATGATCACTAACTATTGAAAACGGCTTAGAGCAATATGTAATTCATAAAAACGCACTCAGTGAGTTCCACGAGAATACACAAGTTGGACAGTTCATATTTTGTGTAGTAATTAAACCTGCGGCATACTATTTTACAACAGCTTGGTACACGTGTGATCGCGTCAAATCGTGTACGCGGATGTGAACGCCTAGCGCAAGACAGTCATTGCCTGGACAAAAGCTCCCAAATCAGGTTTTCTGTAATCCGATTTCCCGATACCGCTTTTGTTTGGTCATGTAAACATTCCAGTATCGATTCTGGATACGCGGGGTTTGCTGCCGGATTTCAGCTTCCACAATCGGTTTTTGTTCCATAGTGGCAATCTACCGCATTTGAATCGTGTTGCTGCTTCCTTTTAAAATGTTCGTTAACGTGTTCTAAACGATGTTGTTTAGGCTCAAGGAAAGCCCAGAAGTACTGGACTGGTCACGAAGTTATTCGTTTACTTTATTTAACTGACGAAAAGCGTATTTTATCTTCACTAAATGGAAAGAGATACAGCACTACTAAAAAAATTCTTGAATTATCAAAATCGAACTTGGTACACCCTTCTTAGTTTGGTATAAAGCAAAATCGTAATGTTAGTACTTCTTATTAACTATCGAGTATTTGATTGTAGTGGAATTTTAAGTCCGGCGGTGTTTGACTACTTATCTGAATAGAAATAAATAATGAAGAATTATATAATTCTGCGCCAGTCACGTGGCTACAGTTATATTTTTTCATTCTAATAAACATTCGCAGCCTTCACAACATAGTCCAAAATGGACGTAATCAAGAAGTAGTAGCCAAACTTCAAATTCCTAACTCTGGATCCACGTAGCCGTATCCTGACTTGTTTGGATTTTACGCATTTATTCACCTAAAACTCTAAAATACGCACGTCGAATATTCACGGAAGTTACTGCGGGAACTTATAGTTTAAATTGGAATCCTAACTACCGTCGAATTTTATATTTTTCACATGCCCGGAGCATTGCCAATGGTTCAAGTCAATGAAATTGGGGAAAAAAGACAGTTGAACTCAAAAAGTTTGAAACTGTTGTCCGCCATTTGTCCACTACACCAAGCCACATAACACGCACGCACTTACATGCTCAAGGAAACATTGTCTGAGACAACAAAGAAATGAATTTCTCACCAAAAAACTCGATTCGTGAATTCTATACCTCGAGAAATTACAGCGCTGTCTACATGCAGGTCAGATGAGTAAGAAATGATTGTAATCCAGTTGGCTATGTTAAAATCACACCACTAGTTTCATCGCATAAGTAATTTCTGAGATCGTCACACCATTAGAATGAATTATAAGATATACTTTTCAATTGTTCTTCATTATATGATGCGAGATAGCACATGGACCAACATACAGCCAAAAATTTCTTTACATGCAGCAATAACGCGATTCCAAACATAAAATATATTTCACACACTTTCGTTGCGTTGGTTCACTTGTCACCAGTTCATTTAATAGCCCGAAAGAAGTAAAGAGAATGTCGATAGCAGGGGAAGGTAGGTCTTACACAACTGTTGCTTAAAACAGTTCAATTCGGATCTCTTTCCCAGTTCCTTTCATACATTCCCACTAGTTTTAATTTTAGTAGAATCGGTCTTTTCTCTTCGTCTTCTTCTTCTTCTTTTTTACCCTTATCTTTCGCCTTCCTTCCTCCCCTTTTTCTTTCCCATTCCTCATTTTTTTCGATCGTCACAAAATTGCACCCATTCTCGGACTGCGCTCAGAACACAGACATCGCCTGCCATAACTCAGTTACACCACCGGCAAGATCCTTGTGCCGGTTAGTTATAATTAAAGTGCAGTTACTCATGGGGGTCCAGTGTGGGCTCTAATTATCGTATGACAACGAAACTAGCAGACATTTTAGTGCCTTAATGCGGAACTAGTTTACGCTGGAAAACAAGTTATTTCCAACTTCGGCCACCAGGTGCAAATCCGGCGCAGCACAATGCGTGACAGTATGGCATCCACGCTGCCATTTTACAAGCCATAAGGTGAGTGAATAATACGGCTATCGACAAGAGAGACGTGCGCTGTTAATGAATCTGTTTCATGCTAACAGCAGGAATTACATTGGGGCATTGAGAGAGGATAGCCGACTGGAAGGCATATAGAGGAGCCCAATGTCATTAAATGATTTGAAGATGATGGTAATGAAATTCGAAAACATGGGTGAACTTGATGTGGCATCTGGATGAGGAAGCCGTCCTATCCAGGCGGAAGTCATTACCGAGGTTGCTATTGGAATGCGGCACGTGCCCCGGATAGGACCTAGCGCTAGTGCTTGTGCATTGTCACGTGTCCACCCCATGGCCAACAGTTGTTGCTGTTGTTGTGGTCTTCAGTCCTGAGACTGGTTTGATGCAGCTCTCCATGCTACTCTATCCCGTACAAGCCTCTTCATCTCCCAGTACCTACCGCAATCTACATCCTTCTGAATCTGCTTAGTGTATTCATCTCTTGGTCTCCCTCTACGATTTTTACCCTCCAAACTGCCCTCCAATACTAAATTGGTGATCCCCTGATGCCTCATAACATGTCCTACCAACCGATCCCTTCTTCTTGTCAAGTTGTGCAACAAACTCCTCCTCGATTCTATTCAATACCTCCTCATTAGTTATGTGATCTGCCCATCTAATCTTCAGCATTCTTCTGTAGCACCACATTTCAAAAGCTTCTATTCTCTTCTCGTCCAAACTATTTTTCGTCCATGTTTCACTTCCATACATGGCTACACTCCATACAAATACTTTCAGAAATGACTTCCTGACACTTAAATCTATACTCGATGTTAACAAATTTCTCCTCTTCAGAAACGCTTTCCTTGCCATTTCAAGTCTACATTTTATATCCTTTTATGGCCAACAGTACGGAAAGTTTTGGGGTCTGTTTTACACTGTTACCAATACAAGATCCAGAAGGTGAAGCAACTGAAACCTGATGATCTGCAGCAACATTCTGAATTTGCTCTTCGGTTTCTGGGACAAATAGAAGATGACGACATGTAGCCGGGTATCATTTTATGGAGTGATGAGGCATATTTTACATTACAGGGCCCACTGAATGCCCAGAACTGTCGAATTTCGTGCATAAACTGTATGTTGTTTACGAAGAGCCACTGCACTCGTCTTATCTGACTGTGTGGTGTGGATTCACAAGTACATTCATTCCCTTTGAAGGGGATACACCTGGAGCGCCTTTCAAGTGTACAGTGACATCTGAACGTTATCGAGACCTTCTTGTATAGCACGTGATTCCTGCTTTGGCAGAGCGCAACTGTGTGAAAACACGCCGTGTCGTTCGCCTTGTGAAAGATTTGCTTACTGCAACCTTCCACAAACGTGTTATCTCCAGAGGTTTTTCAGAGACCTGATCTGAATCCATGTGACTTTTTGCTCTTGGGATATCTAAAAGAACACGTTTCTACCTGATCTGAAGGCCAGTATACAGGAACACGTTGCTCAGATTCCACCGGAACTGGCGTGAGCAATTGCTGATCACGTCGTTTTACGAATGATGCAGTATCTCGTCGACGTCTCCGGTGCTCATAATGGACAAACTGTGTACGCAGTGAAACTTCCTGGCAGATTAAAACTGTGTGCTGGACCGAAACTCTAGACCTTTGCCTTTCGCGGGCAAGTGATCTACCAACTGAGCTACCCAAGCACGACTCACGCCCCGTCCTCACAGCTTTTCTTCGGCCAGTACCTCGCCTCCTACCTTCCAAACTTAACAGAAGCTCTCCTGCGAACCAGCTGGTAGAGCACTTGCCCGCGAAAGGCAAAGGTCCCGAGTTCGAGTCTCGGTCCAGCACACAGTTTTAATCTGCCAGGAAGTTTCATATCAGCGCACACTCTGCTGCAGAGTGAAAATCTCATTCTGTATACCCAGTGGTTGATAATAAAATCAACATTTTGCCTTTCTCAGGTGTTTGACATTTGTTGCCCATGTTCCTTTCCTAATCCCTGATAAATTCATAAACAGGTACAGGGAAACATTTCTATACATCTTTCTTTCATTCACAGCGACAGGTTTTGCACCTGGTGGCCGAAGCTTGAACTAATTTATTGTCCAGTGTTAATCGATTTCGCATTAACAGATCAGAATATCTACGAAGTTTCATTGTCATACGATAACAACAGCCCGCACTGTACCTCTGTGAGTTGTTGCATTTTAAATATAACCAGCCGGTATCATGCACATCGAACTACTGTGTAATTTACTTTATCGCTCCTCGAATTTAGTGGCAAATGTATTGCACATTATGTGCAAAGGATTATAGGCATTCCTAGTCTCCTAAATGCTGGTATGCAGTAATGATCGACCACTATTACCAAGTTTGTCTACCATTAATTGTCATTTCTGATGTTAATCGGTCTGTACATTGAGCAAGCAATAAAGAAGACCAAGGAATTTGGAAAGAGAAAGGGAGAAGAAATAAAATTTTGTAGGTTTGTCGACGCCGCTGTATGTCCGTCAGTGGCGGCAAAGGACTGGGAAGAGCAGCTGAACGGAGTGAACAGTATCTTGAAAAGAGGTTGTAAGATGAATATGAATTACAATAAAACAAGGACAATGAAATGTAGCTGAATTAAATCAGGCGATGAGGGGGAATTTGATTAGAAAATCAGGTACTAAAAGAAGTAGATTGGTTTTACTATCTGGCCGAAGGAGAGAGGATATTACGAGGGTTGTCGAGAAAGTAAGTTCCGATTGGTCGCGAAATGTAAACCACTGGGAAAATCCGGTAAAGCTTTGCACAGATGTGTCTCCTGTATGCCCGTCGATCGTGTCGCGTCGCTCTTTTCAGTTTTGATTGAACAATGAGCGTCTCCCGCCAAGTATGAGGGCCTGGTTAGAGACTTCGCCGGCGGTGTTATGCAGCCCACATAACGCAACTTTCGAGCAGTTCCTTCTTCATGGCAATTCTCGGCCGCACACTGCAAGGGGCAATGAAGACGCTCCTGTAGCGTTTCCGGTGGGGAGTGTTTGGTCACCCACAATACAGTCCGTAATTGGCTCCCACTGAGTCTCATTCTCTACCCACAAGAACAGCTGGCTATGAAGACAAAATTTTTCCACAGACAACGAGCTACAGACCAGTGCAGATAACTGGCCGAAAGCACAGGCGGCTGATTTCTATGATGACGATATTGGAAAGTTGATACAACATTACGACAGAACTCGAAGTTGGAGCGGCGACTACGTAGAGATGTAGGTGGTAGGTGTACCTAACTGTTGCAAATAAACCGTTTCTGGTTTTCACCGTGGTTTCCATTTCGCGACCGATCGGAACTTACTTTCTGGACAACCCTCGTAAATGCACACAAGTACGAGGTGCATTCAAGTTCTAAGGCCTCCGATTTTTTTTTCTAATTAACTACTCACCCGAAATCGATGAAACTGGCGTTACTTCTCGACATAATCGCCCTACAGACGGACACATTTTTCACAACGCTGACGCCATGATTCCATGGCCGCGGCGAAGGCTTCTTTAGGAGTCTGTTTTGACCACTGGAAAATCGCTGAGGCAATAGCAGCACGGCTGGTGAATGTGCGGCCACGGAGAGTGTCTTTCGTTGTTGGAAAAAGCCAAAAGTCACTAGGAGCCAGGTCAGGTGAGTAGGGAGCACGAGAAATCACTTCAAACTTGTTATCACGAAGAAACTGTTGCGTAACGTTAGCTCGATGTGCGGGTGCGTTGTCTTGGTGAAACAGCACACGCGCAGCCCTTCCCGGACGTTTTTGTTGCAGTGCAGGAAGGAATTTGTTCTTCAAAACATTTTCGTAGGATGCACCTGTTACCGTAGTGCCCTTTGGAACGCAATGAGTAAGGATTACGCCCTCGCTGCCCCAGAACATGGACACCATCATTTTTTCAGCACTGGCGGTTACCCGAAATTTTTTTGGTGGTGGTGAATCTGTGTGCTTCCATTGAGCTGACTGGCGCTTTGTTTCTGGATTGAAAAATGGCATCCACGTCTCATCCATTGTCACAAGCGACGAAAAGAAAGTCCCATTCATGCTGTCGTTGCGCGTCAACATTGCTTGGCAACATGCCACACGGAGAGCCGTGTGGTCGTCCGTCAGCATTCGTGGCACCCACCTGGATGACACTTTTCGCATTTTCAGGTCGTCATGCAGGACTGTGTGCACAGAACCCACAGAAATGCCAACTCTGGAGGCGATCTGTTCAATAGTCATTCGGCGATCCCCCAAAACAATTCTCTCCACTTTCTCGATCATGTCGTCAGACCGGCTTGTGCGAGCCCGAGGTTGTTTCGGTTTGTTGTCACACGATGTTCTGCCTTCATTAAACTGTCGCACCCATGAACGCACTTTCGACACGTCCATAACTCCATCACCACATGTCTCCTTCAACTGTCGATGAATTTCAATTGGTTTCACACCACGCAAATTCAGAAAACGAATGATTGCACGCTGTTCAAGTAAGGAAAACGTCGCCATTTTAAGTATTTAAAACAGTTCTCATTCTCGCCGCTGGCGGTAAAATTCCATCTGCTGTACGGTGCTGCCATCTCTGGGACGTATTGACAATGAATGCGGCCTCATTTTAAAACAATGCACATGTTTCTATCTCTTTCCAGTCCGGAGAAAAAAAATCGGAGGCCTTAGAACTTGAATGCACCTCGTAATATCAAGAAAAGAATTTCTGAAAGAGAAACTTTATTAATGTCGAATATACAGTTAAATGTTAACCAGTCTTTTCTGTAGGAATGTGTCTGGAATGTAGCCGTGTAGGGAAATGAAACATGGAGTATAAAAATATTCTGACAAAAAGAGAAGCTTTTGGAATGTGGTGTTACAGAAGAATGCCGAGAATTATACTGATGGAAAAAATTGCAACACCAAAAATGGATTAACGTAGAGTAATGAAATTTCGAGGATACATTTGTCTAGGCAACATATTAGTGATTAACAGTTGCAAGATCACAGGTTAATACAAGCGCGAGGTAAGCCACTGCAAATGTGAAACGCTGGTACATTAATAACCAGTGTAACTGCAAGAATGTTGAATGCAGGCATCGAAACTCATATGCATTGTGTTGTGCCGGTCGTCAGTGTTTGGGACGTATTTTCACGCCTGTTCCACTTTGTCGGTCAGTACAGAGACGGTTAATGCTGTTTGTGGATGACACTGGAGTTATCGTCTGATAACGTTCCATACGTGTTCGGTTGGAGACTGATCTGGTGATCGAGCAGGGCAACACAGCATGTCGACGCTCTAGAGCGCGTTCAGTTACAGAGCGGGAGAGCGCTATCCTGTTGGAAAACACCTTCTGGAGAGCTGTTCATGAATGTCATCACAACAGGTCGAATCACCAGACAGAAGTACAACTGTGTAGTCAGGATTCGTGGGATAACCACGAGATATCTCCTGCTATCATACGAAATCGCACCCATGACCATAGCTCCAGGTGTAAGTCCAGTGTGTCCAGCTATCATACTATTTGTTTGCAGGTCCTCGACTGGCCTTCTTCTAACCAACACATGGCCTTCACTGGCAGTCTCGCTTGACACCACTGAAGTTGCAATTGGTGGTGGTTTGGGATCAATGGAACGAAAGCTGCAGGGACTCTGGTTTGGAGCTGTCATTGAAGTAACCTACTTGTAACAGTTCGTTGTGTCTCTGTGGTACCAACTGCTGGGCAAATGGCTGCTGCAGATGCAGTCATTGCGCCAGAGCCATACGCCGAAGGCGATGGTCTTCCCTCTCGATAATGCCACGTGGCCGTCCGGAGCCCGGTCTTCTTGCGTCCGTACATTCTCGCGACCACCGCTGCCAGCAATCACGTACAGTCGCTGCATTCCAGCCAAGTCATTGTGCAGTATCGCAGAAGTAACGTCCAGCTTCTCGTAGCCCTATTACACGACCATGTTCAAACTCAGTGAGTGGCCGCGCGATCGAGGGCGCCACGTAATGGGTTGCTCGGCCTCTCCCGCTGGAGGTTCGAGTCCTCCCTCGGGCATGGGTGTGTGTGTTGTTCGTAGTATTAGTTAGTTTACGTAGTGTGTAAGTCTAGGGACCGATGACTTCAGCAGTTTCGTCCCTTAGGAATTCACACACATTTGAACATTTTTCAAACTCAGTGAGGTTTCGATAATGGCGTGTTTGTCGCCTTAGGGACTAACATCAACTCACCACGTACAATCACAAAGGTGTCCGCCCCCGTTAGCTGAGTGGTCAACGCGACAGACTGTCAATCCTAAAGGCTCGGATTCGATTCCCGACTGGGTCGGAGATTTTCCCCGCTCAGGGACTGGGTGTTGTGTTGTCCCAATCATCATCATTTCATCCCCATCGACGCGCAAGTCGCCGAAGTGGCGTCAAATCGAAAGACTTGCACACGGCGAACAGTCTACCCGACGTGAGGCCCTAGTCACACGATATTTACATTTATCACAAAGATAACTGACGATCACGAACGTTAAAGGGCATATTTAAAGCACACCTGATTTTGCATCCTCTTAGTGGTGCTACTAGCGCCATTCTTACGAGAGTGGCGCGAAACTGGAACAGACACAATGTTTCAGATGTAGAAACACGCCTACCAGCTTCCCTTTATGTCGCACAATTCCTTCTTAGTGTTGCGATTTTTTTCCGCCAGCGTAGATGGATAGATCGGGTAAGTAATGACGAGATACTGGACGAAATAAGAGGGAAATTTATGGCACAACGTCACTAACAGAGTGAGTCAGTTGATAAGACGCATCAAGGAATTGTCAAGTTGGTAATTGAGGAAAGTGCAGGGGGGGGGGGGGGGGAGTAGGATGCAGCAGTTATGCTTGCACAAGACAGCAACAACATAATAGGCTTGTTTTCTGTCTGCCAATAGCTGATTTTATTTCAAAATGTCCGGTATCAGGCAACGTTGCCCGTCTTCAGATCATATCTCGTACATACAGTTTAACCAGTCTTAAAGGAACTATCAGTTACACTGTCATCTATACTACTGTCATTGTTCAATATTACCACCAAAAATCTCGAAAAGTAATTGATCGATATACATCAAATTTTTACACGATTCTCTAATAAACCTTCAGGTGGAGTTATGCTGCATATTTTTATATGTATACTGTAGATGAATATAAAGTCTGTGCTACTGTATAAAGATAAGTCTATGTTTAACGTTCTTAGTAAAAATCTAGAAAAGTTCGTGACCGATTTATTTCGGATTTTTAAACGGTTCTGTAATAAACATTCGGACGGACACAAGCAACGTATTTTCAATATCTGCGCGGATAAGTATATATAAAGGGACAATGTATTAACAAAAGTCTCGAATCGTTCTTGACCTATTTACTTCAAATTTTTGCACGATACCGTAATAAACGTTCTGAGGGACGTAGGTTACATATTTTTAAATGTGTATGGTATCGAAATATATGTACTATACAAATGGAATACTTCGTTAGCAAAAACCTCGAAAAGTTCGTAACGGATTTGCTTCAGAGTTTTAGACGATACTGTAATAAACGTTCGGACGGATACAACCTGTACATTTTTTAATATAGCACATTGTTAGCAAAAGTATCGAATACTTCTTGACTGACTTACTTCAAGTTTTTACACGTTATTCTAATAAACATTCAGGTGGACATAGCCTATAAATTGTTTTAAACAACAGTGTACTGGTTTTCCAGTGTACCAATGATGTCAATCGAT
This sequence comes from Schistocerca nitens, assembly GCF_023898315.1. Classification (NCBI taxonomy): domain Eukaryota; kingdom Metazoa; phylum Arthropoda; class Insecta; order Orthoptera; family Acrididae; genus Schistocerca; species Schistocerca nitens. Next base: position 559,791,264 of record NC_064619.1, on the reverse strand, counting down.
TTACCCATTTATGTTAAGTTACTTCAGTTTACAGTCACGTTTTGTTGGCTATAATAATAAACAAAGTTCGAGGTCAGAAAGACCGGGACGAGGAAACAGACAGTGAGGGGGAAAACGGCTGGACAGAGAGAGATGGGAGGAGGTGATTGACAGAGAGTGGGGGAGGAGAAGGAGGTAGACATAGAGAGGGGAGAGGGAAAGGTAGAGAAGGGTGAAGGGGAGAAGGAGACCAGGACGTATACCCAATCCCAATGCATATATAGCAATTGTGAAGCATTGTCAGTCTCGCTAGTATGACGTATAAGCCTATTTTGTTAACACAAGGATCGCGAGTAGCTCCCTGTGACAAGCGTGTTCAGTTTGATAAACAACAACAACGACAAGTGTTGTGAATAAAAATTTTAAACATCGTTTATTCAATAATGTTCACCTCTTCCCCGTCCACTGATACCCATAAGGAAAACTTGCTCTGTGCTACAGATATTACGAAGGTACTGACCTTTTCTTCGAGCTGTCAAAATTGGAACAGCTGATTCGTAGACATTATTTGTGTAAAATAGCTGACTCTCAGATAACTAATATTTGATCAGGCTAACACATTTGTGTAGACACGACAGCGAAGCGCGGTTTCCCAAACTGGTGTCCGTCTTCGGCAAGGGGCGTCACACGTAAACACGGAAAGTAGGGCGCCGGTGCGCAACAGGTGGCCACAGGTAGTCGCCGGCGGACGCAAAACGCGGGCTCGGACGCAAGCAAACACGTGGTCCGGCGGGTCGGCTCACCTGGCACCAGGCGAGTAGGCTGCCGCCGCAGGCGTCGCCCACACAGGCGGCTCGGCCGGCGTCGCGGTCCACTTCGGCGTCCACGTCTGCGTCGGCGTCGGACTGGCGCACGGGCGCGTACTGGTAGCGCGACAGCCACATGCCGCGGCGGTGCGCGCACCCACTGCCGGCCGGCCGGGCCGCGGCTGCCGCTGCGGGCCGGCCTCCGCTCTGCCCCCACCACCACTCCGCGCGCCAGCTGCTGCGCCGCCTCACGGCACCCGCAACACAGCCGCCAGCGACCGCCTCCACAACAGCGAACTACGACCCCGTTTCATCACTCCACCGTTGCTGAGGGTGGCATCTCGGAAGTAAGTAGGTGCAGTGCACACCCGTAGATGTGATGGTCATGTACTGTTAAACAAATGATTACAGTTTCAGAGAAAGAGGATGATTTATTCAAGACAGAGACCTTCACAAATTGAACAAGTCACTAATGCATTGGTAAACCTCTGGTCCTTATGCAAACAGTTATTCGGCTTGGCATTCATTGACAGAGTTGCTGGATGTCCTCCTTAGGGATATGGTGCCAGATACTGCCCAACTGGAGCATTATATCCTCAAAATCCCGAGCTGGTTGGAGAGCCCTGCCCGTAATGGTCCAAACGTTCTCATTTGGAGAGAGACATAGCGACCAAGCTGGCCAAGGAAGAATTTGGCAAATGCACTACTGGCCATTAAAATTGCTACACCAAGAAGAAATGCAGATGATAAAAGGGTATTCATCGGACAAATATATTATACTAGAACTGACATGTGATTACATTTTCAAGCAATTTGGGTGCATAGATGCTGAGAAATCAGTACCCAGAAAAACCACCTCTGGCCGTAATAACGGCCTTCATACGCCTGGGCATTGAGTCAAACAGAGCTTGGATGGCGTGTACAGGCACAGTTGCCCATGCAGCTTCAACACGATACCACAGTTCATCAAGAGTAGTGACTGGCATATTGTGACGAGCCAGTTGCTCGACCACCATTGACCACACGTTTTCAATTGGTGAGACATCTGGAGAATGTGCTGGCCAGGGCAGCAGTCGAACATTTTCTGTATCCAGAAAAGCCCGTACAGGACCTGCAACATGCGGTCGTGCATTAACCTGCTGAAATGTAGCGTTTCGCAGGGATCGAATGAAGGTAGAGCCACGGTCGTAACACATCTGAAATGTAACGTCCACTGTTCAAAGTGCCGTCAATGCGAACAAGACGTGACCGAGACGTGTAACCAATGGCACCCCATAACATCACGCCGGGTGATACACCAGTATGGCGATGACGAATACACGCTTCCAATGTGCGTTCACCGCGATGTCGCCATACACGGATGCGACCATCATGATACTCTAAACAGAACCTAGATTCATCCGAAAAAGTGATGTTTTGCCATTCGTGTACCCAGGTTCGTCTTTGAGCACACCATCGCAGGCGCTCCTGTCTGTGATGCAGCGTCAAGGGTAACCGCAGCCATGGTCTCAGAGCTGATAGTCCATGCTGCTGCAAACGTCGTCGAACTGTTCGTGGAGATGGTTGTAGTCTTGCAAACGTCCCCATCTGATGACTCAGGGATCAAAACGTGGCTGCACGATCCGTTACAGCCATGCTGATAAGACGCCTGTCATCTCGACTGCTAGTGATACGAGGCCGTTGGGATCCAGCTCGGCGTTCCGTATTACCCTCCTGAACCCACCGATTTCATATTCTGCTAACAGTCATTGGATCTTGGCCAACGCGAGCAGCAATGTCGCGATACGACAAACCTCAATCGCGATAGGTTGCAATCTGACCTTTACCAAAGTCGGAAATGTGATGGTACGCATTTCTCCTCCTTACACGAGGCATCACAACAGCGTTTCACCAGATAACGCCGGTCAACTGCTGTTTGTGTATGAGAAATCGGTTGGAAACTTTCCTCATGTCAGCACGGTTTAGGTGTCTCCACCGGCGCCAACCTTGTGTGAATGCTATGAAAAGCTAATCATTTGCATATCACAACATCCTCTTCCTGTCGGTTAAATTTCGCTTCTGTAGCGCGTCATCTTCGTGGTGTAGCAATTTTAATGGCCAATAGTGTACGAATACAAACAGTAGAAAATCTCGCCGAGTACGAGCGGGTTTTACCTTGTTGAAATGTAAGCGCGGAGTGGCTTGCCGTGAGCGACAATAAAACGGGACGTATAATATCGTGGACGTGCCGCTATACTGTAAAGGTGCCGCAGGTGAAAACCAAATGGGTCCTGCTATTAAATGAAATGGCACCACAGAGCCATGTGGCGGGCGATAATCATCATGGTATCCCATCTGTATCCATGGCGTCTCTAGTTGCGTCTTCGCTGGTCATCGGGGCTCAATGAGAAACGGTATTGTTCTACACCAAACAATATTCCACGCTGAATGCGTCCGACACACTGCATACGGACATGTTGGTGTACAGATGTCAATGATAATCGACGCAAGGGGCACCGTGAGCTTAGCTCCTTTTCAATGAGCTGACTATTGATGGCACTTGTGTTTTTTGGAGCATCAGTTGCACGTCGGATCGATCACAGTGATGAATGCGGGACTCAGTGTGTCTCGCTGACTACTGCTCTATCCTCTGTCTAGGTCGACCGCTTCTTTCTTGACGCTACGTTCTGGCCTGGTTCGCCCATTCCTGAAAAACGTCGTCGAATAGTGCCATCGCTCCTATTCAAATGTCGAGCGATTCGCCGATTTCACGAACAGGCTTATTTGAGCTCAACTACACGTCCTCTCTCAAACGCTGACTTTTCCATATATTGTTCACGCGAATGACTGCGAGGCACAATTATTGTCCAAGCGAGTACACGGAATGAAATTACCAAAAACTGTATGCTCCGGCATCTACATCTCTCCTATCATTGGCAGCTGCGCGATGTAAGTGTACTGTAGTTTTACACATTCCTCCGTGGGCCGAGAAAATTTACAGTTTTGCATTTTCCATCGATGCCTGCTTTGTATTGACCTATGTTTGTCACTAATTTACGTATTTTTCTTTTATTTTCTTTCTTTCTTTTTTTTGGGTGTATTTGGTGTGTGGAATATGACAGGCTTCCTACGGACACAGAATCTAACGAAAAATATATATACTTTACTCATGAGTAATATACACTGAAGAGCCAAAGAACCTGCCTGATATCGTGTAGGACCCCCGCAAACACGCAGAAGTGCTGCAACACAACGTGGCATGGACTCGACTAGTGTCTGAAGTAGTGCTGGAGGGAACTGAAACCATGAATCCTGCAGGTCTGTCCACAAATCCGTAAGACTACTAGAGGGTGGAGATCTCTTCTGAACAGCATGCTGCAAGGCATCCCAGATGTACTCCGTATTGTTCATGTGTGAGGAGTTTGGTGGCCAGAGGAACTGTTTAAACTCAGAAGAGTGTTTCTGGAGCGCCGGCCAGAGTGGCGGAGCGGTTCTAGGCGCTACAGTCTGGAACCGCACGACCGCCACCGTCGCAGGTTCGAATCCTGCCTCGGGCATGGATGTGTGTGATGTCCTTAGGTTAGTAAGGTTTAAGTAGTTCTAAGTTCTAGGGGACTGATGACCACAGAAGTTAAGTCCCATAGTCCTCAGAGCCATTTTTGTTTCTGGAGCCACTCTGTATCAATTCTGGACGTGAGTGGTTGCGCATTGTCTTGTTGGAATTGCTCAAGTTCGTCAGAAAGCACAATGGGCTTGCATGGATGCAGATGATCAGAGAGGAAGCTTACGTACGTGTCACCCGTCAGAGTTGTATCTAGAAGCATCAGGGGTCGCATATCACTGCACGCCCCACACCATTACAGAGTCTCCACCAGCTCGGACAGTCCTCTGCTGACATGCAGGGTCCATAGATTCATGAGGTAGACTCCATACCCATACACGTCCATCCGCTCGATACAATTTGAAACGAGATTCGTCTGACTCAGCGGAAGGCGTCATTCGTGAGTTCCAAAGTGCTACCAGCTGTTCAGCTGGTACAATCACTGGTCATAGGCAGTAAAAAGAATGCCGCAGAATGGTCGAACTGTTCCTCTTAACCCACACGTTTCTGTAGTCAATGCTATGCGACGCTTGAGGCGGTGTAAAGGGCGACGTCACTGACAGCGGATGGCTGGAAACGAGTGACTGGATCACGCTATACCCTGTGGCAATCCGATGAAAGGGCTTGGATTTGGCGAATTCTTGTAGAACGTTAGCTGTCATTATAAGAAATGCCAACAGTCAGATGCGGAGGAGGTGATGTTACGGCATAGGAGTGTTTTTCGTGGTTAGGGTGTGACCACCTTACTGCGTTCTAGAAAACGCTAAATGCGGAACGAATGAACAGATTTTGCAACATTTTGTACTGCGTACAGTAGAGAAACAGTTAGGAAAGGTTGATTTTTTTGTATCAACGTGACATAGTATATTGGAGGTTATTGTTTATGGGCAATAGCATTTCTGAAATGGACTATGCTGCCCAGAGTCCCGACCTTAACCCAGGGCAACACCTTTGGGATGAGTTAGAACGTCGACTTTTCTTCCGGATCCCAGCGGCCAACATCACTATCTTCACTGGGATCTGCTCTTGAGGAAGAATGGGCTGCCATTCGTGCACACGCACACACACACACACACACACACACACACACACACACACACACACAACACACACACGTTTAGACACCTCATTCAAAGTATCACCGTTAGGGTTGAAGCCATCATAAAGGGAATGAATGGGTAGACAACATATTAAAGTCCACTAATAGCTGTCCAGATAATTTTGATCACACAATTTAAGTGGCTGCCTCTCTAGAACACGAATTGCACAGATTTTTATGTGTTTCTCTCGTAATTATCGATGTTCTGCCGCATCGTCATTTGTAATGGTCATTTGTAATGGTGACCAAAAGGTTGGTATATTGTAAGTAGGCTGTTTCAGTTTTTATGTTGGTAACGCCACGTAGCGCTCTGTATGATAATCACCGGCTGTGCTGTGTGCAGTCTGTGGCTGGTTTGCATTGATGGAATATTTACCATTGTAGTGTTGGTCAGTTGGATGTGAACAGCGCGTAGCGTTGTGCAGTTGGAGGTGAGCCGCCAGCAGTGGTGGATGTGGGGAGAGAGATGGCGGAGTTTTGAGAGCGGATGATCTGGACGTGTGTCCATCAGAGAGAGTAAATTTGTAAGACTGGATGTCATGGACATATATATATATATATATATATATATATATATATATATATATATATATATATATATATATATATATATATAATGACTTTTGAACACTATTAAGGTAAATACATTGTTTGTTCTTTATTAAAATTTTTTTTTTTGCTAACTATGCCTGTCAGTAGTTAGGGACTTCAGTAGTTAGAATCTTTTATTTAGCTGGCAGTATTGGCGCTCGCTGTGTTGCAGTAGTTCGAGTAACGAAGATTTTTGTGAGGTAAGTGATTCATGAAAGGTATAGGTTATTGTTAGTCAGGGCCATTCTTTTGTAGGGATTATTGAAAGTCAGATTGCGTTGCGCTAAAAATATTGTGTGTCAGTTTAGTGTTGATCAGAATAAGTAAAGAGAGAAATGTCTGAGTACGTTCAGTTCTGCTCAGCTGTTTGAAAATCAAATAACGTAAGAGGTTTACCAGCAAAGTAATTTATTAATTTTTCAAAGGGAACGTTTCAACATCATTATATAGCATATCATAAAACGATCTGCAAGTCAGAATAGTATTATGGAAATCAGTTTAGAATTTTTATTCGTGGTGGTAGCATATCAAGCGGTGTCGCGCAGATTACGTGTGGTCTGCTCGAGGAATTTTTTACGAGTACTTGCAAATCAACCACTTCTGTGGCAAATAGAATCGAGGGAGTGCCACGAAGTTCTCAGACAATGCTCGTCCTCGCAGATGCAATATAGAAAAGATTGGTATGATATTAGTAAATTACAGGAGCAACCACGGAAAGGTCCTAGATTTAGTATCGCCTATTGAAGGTTACAATGCCCAGACGGTATTAGGAAACCGAAAGCGAATGACAAGTTCTAAGTTCGAATTGGAATATTTACCATGAGCAATGTTCGTCGCCAGTGGTGGCGACTTACTTATTACAGTAAAGAATTTGGTAATACCTAGCGAGGTTATCACGGATTCCGAATGTGAATTAATGTGGGTGAAGTTAACGATAAAAGACCTGGCCAGAAATGCTAATCGGATGATTTCACAGACCGCCTGAGTCAGGAGCTGTACTTCTGTAGCGCTTCAGAGAAAGCTAGCAGAATAGCGTTAGTAACTTTCCTTATCATGTCGCTGTAATAGGAGGTGACTTCAACTTGCCACGTATAGATTCGGATAGTTGTGCCTTCAAAACTGGTGACAGATGTTTGTGTGACATTATTCTGTACGTCTTGTCCGAAAATTTCTTCGAAAAGATAATTCGATAACCAACTCGTAAGAGCAATGTCTTAGACCATTTAGCAGCAAACAGTCCTGAACTTACCGAATCAGTTAACGTAGAGTGATCATAAGGCGTGGTAGCGACTATGACCGCGTAACTTACTGCGAAATGTTAAGAAAGGTAGGACGAGGTTTTTGCTTAGCGAGAGTGACAGGATACAAATTTCAGATTATCTGAGTAGTCAACATTCAGTATTGAGGACGAAGATGTGGAGCACAAAATGAATAATGGTTCTAATGGCTCTAAGCACTATGGGACTTAACATCTGAGGTTATCAGTACCCTAGACTTAGAATTACTTAAACCAAACTAACCTAAGGACATCACACATATCCATGCCCGAGGCAGAATTCGAACCTGCGACCGTAGCAGCACCGCGGTTCCGGACAGAAGCGCCTACAACCGCTCGGCCATAGCGGCAGGCCAAAAGGAAAAATTAGAAAGTGTCGTTCAATGTGCCTTAGTTAGACAAGTACGTTCCTAGCAAGGTATTACGGGATGGGAAAGACCCGCTAAGGTTTAATAGCAGTGTTAGAAAAGTGCTACGTGAACAAAGAGCTTGTTCACAGATTCAAGAGAAGTCAAAACCTAGCTGATAAACAATACCCGAACGAAGTCAAAAGGAGCATAAGGAGAGCAATGAAACAAGCATTCATTGAAAGCAAAATTTTGTCATACAATTTGACTGAATGTTCATAGAGGTTCTGGGGTTACATAAATTCAGTAAGTGGTGCGAAATCATCTGTTCAGTTACTCAGTGACCATTCTGGCTCTGAAACGGAACGTAACAGAGAGGAGGCCGAAATACTGAATACAGAATCTGAAATTGTTTCACCACGAAACACGCCCGGGTTCCCGGGTTCGATTCCCGGCGGGGTCAGGGATTTTCTCTGCCTCGTGATGGCTGGGTGTTGTGTGATGTCCTTAGGTTAGTTAGGTTTAAGTAGTTCTAAGTTCTAGGGGACTGATGACCGTAGATGTTAAGTCCCATAGTGCTCAGAGCCATTTTTTTCACCACGAAAGATCGTAATGCGGTCCCTCCTTTCAATCATTCTACGAACGTCGAAATGGCAGATTTTGAAATAACTCATCACCGAACAGAAAAGCAACTCCAGCAGCTAAGTATGGGAAAGGTATCAGATACTATACGGGATAACTGTAAGATTCAACAAAGATTATGCAAAGGAACTTTCTCCCCTTCTAACAACAGTTTGGCATAGTTTGCTGGAGCAACGAAGGGTATCTAGCGACTGGAAAGAGGCGCAGGTCTTTCCCGCTTTCCAGAAGGGTCGTAGGACAGAAGCACTTAATTATAGTCTTATATCGTTGACGTCAGTGTGTTGTAGAATTATGCAGGAATAACTGTGACGTTGTTGGAGAACGAAAATATCCTCTGTAAAAATTCCGCAAACAGAGATCTTGCGAAACTCAGCTCGCCCTGTTCCTCCATGAGATTCCTAGCGCAGTAGACGACGGCGCTCAGATTTATGGCTTGTTCCTTGACTTCAGGAATGCATTCGACACGATCCCACACTGACATTTAGTGAAAAAAATACGAGCTTATCGTGTATCGGACCAGATTTGCGGCTGGATTCATCACTTTCTTGCAGACAGAACTCAACACGTCGCTCTTAGCGGAACAAAATCGGCAGATGTAAAGATAATTTTCTGAGTACCTCAAGGAAGCGTGATAGCACCGTTACTGTTTACAATGTGTGTAATCTATTGGAAAGCGTCGGAAGCTCTTTAAGACTATTTGCAGGTGATTCGTTGTCTATGAGAAAGTAGCAACGTCAGAAGACAGCATAGATTTGCAGAATGACCTACAGAGGAATGGCGAAAGGCGCAGGCTCCGGCAGTTAGTCCTAACCGTAAATAAATGTAACATATTGCGCATACATAGGAAAAGAAATCCATTACCGCACAACGACATTACTGGTGATAAATTACTGGAAACAAACCAGAAAGATAGTAAGTGGAACGACCACATAAAACAAGTAGTACGTAAAGCAGAAGCCAGACTGAGAAGCATAGGAAGAATATTAAGTAAATATAACTAAACCACGGAAGAAGTTGCTTACAAGACTCTTGTTCGATCGATTCATGAGTATTGTTCATCAATCTGTAATCCTTACCAAAATAGACTCATGGAAGAGAGAGAGAGAGAGAGAGAGAGAGAGAGAGAGGGAGAGAGAGAGAAGATCCAACGGAGAGCGGCGCATTTCGTCACGGGATCATTTAGTCAGCGCGAGAGCGTTAGAAAGATGCTCAACAAACTCCAACGGCAGTCGCTCCAAGAGAGGTTTTATGCATCACGGAGAGGTTTTCTGTTGAAATTTCGAGACAGTACTTTCCAGGAAGAGCCGGGAAACATATTATTTCGGCCAACATACATCTCGCGAAATGACCACGACGAGAAAATTCGAAAAATTGGAGCTAATACAGAGGCTTACCGACAACCATGTTTCCCACGTGCCATTCGCAGGTAAACAGAGAAGGGAGGATGACAGTGTTACCAGAAGTACCCTCCACCACACGAAGTCAGGTGACTTGCGGAGTACTGATGTAGATGAAGATGTAGATAGCAGTAAAAGTGACAATGCGTATGAAATCCTGGGTTGGAACACCAAGAAGTCGATGCCACTGCCGACAAGAAGTTGACAAAAACATCAAGTTCTTCGGAATGAAGTTAGGAAAGAAAGTAAAAGCCAAAAAAGTTGCAAGTCTATTACAAGTGTTGATAAAGTGTGTTTGTCCCCGCTGTTGTACCGTTTATTTTTCAGTACCTCGTAGATACTATGCCAGGTTTCAGGAATTATATAACCTAATGGTTAAGGTGAAATGACTATTCTATATTTCAGTTCAAGTAGTCCCTTTCCGTCGTCCAAAGTCGCAAGATCGCTGTCAGTCTTTCATGTGGTGTTACAATTGCGTCCCTTCATTCACCCAGACCCATGGCAGTCATCGGACGGACGCCTTTTTAAAACCCTTCAGTGTCCGCAACTTCTGCAGAGTGACGTGTGCACAATCATCAATCTTGTAATACAGCTTTACAAGCAGAGCGCGATCCTGCATTGATACAGTCATGGCGAACGTCGCAGACGGCAAAGGAGGCAAAACTGTGTACCCGGCGTGTTTATACCAACTTCAATGGGTCGTACACGTGACGGGTGTTTTCATTTACGTGTTCTGACACATACAACGCCATCTATTGATCAATTTTCACACTATTCTTTTTCTTCTACTATACGTTTTTCCCCTTCTCCGACAAAATTCCGTTGCAATTTTACGTCATTCTGACCAGTGGTGTCATTTGTCGAGCATTTTGGAAGTTTAACTTTAATTATAGTCACCCTATATATGTGGCAGTCTTCTGGATACATTTTGAATCACAAAGTAAGTTAATGGTCAAATAAATGTTTTGTTTCATTAGCTACTCTCTCTCCCTCTTCCACCACCGTGTCTGTCTGTCTCTCTCTCTCTCTCTCTCTCTCTCTCTCTCTCTCTCTCTCTCCGTCCGCAGCTCGTGGTCTTGCGGTAGCGTTCTCGCTTCTCGCGCACGGGGTCCCGGGTTCGATTCCCGGCGGGGTCAGGGATTTTTCTCTGCCTCGTGATGACTGGGTGTTGTGTGTTCATCATCATTGACTCGCAAGTCGCCGAAGTGGTGTCAACTTAAAAGGACTTGCAATACGGCGGCCGAACTTCCCCGCATGGGGCCTCCCGGCCAACAATGCCATACGATCATTTCATTCTCTCTCTCCAGTAATGAAAACGTGATCCCATTGCACTTTAGTTTCATCTCCAGATATTGATATATTGATTAGACAAACTGTTAATGCGCCCTTGGAATTAGTACATTAAGCTCATTACCCCCTCGATGCTATTTGAGATGAGTGGGTAGTGTTGCGAGACTGGGTTGGACTCTCTCTCTCTACTCTCTTTTAGCCTCCCGTCATCATTAACATCTAGAGTGCACTCTTTTACTTACTGCGTTCGCATTATCGCACCATCTAGATGTAAACGCAGATAGTGTATATAACTTACAATTGGAAAGCGGCCTTTTGCCTGCACAGCAAAAAAGTTCGGAACAACACAGAAAAAATAACTACGAAAAGAAAAATACACTGATCAGCCACAACATTATGACCACCGACCTGTTACCGATATAAACCTGTCCAGGCGATAGTAGCTTCACCTGGCGAGGAATGACTGCTAATCAGAGACAAACACGGTCCGTGTAGTAGCACTGAGCATGCCGTCCGTATGCAGAATGGGAAAGGTGCGCCATCTATCTGAGTTTGAATGAGAGCAGATTGTAGTGGCCCGGAGGCTTGGTACTAACATTTCAGAAACTGCTCGACTTGTGGGGTGTTCGAGGAGTGCTGTGATGAGTGTCTCGAACAAGTGGCGAAACCAAGGTGATACCACGCCCACGTGTCACGGGGTTGGGCGGCCTCATTACAGACGTCGGACGTCGTAGGCTGAGCAGACAAAAATCCACAGGCGACGAATTGCGGCAGAACAAACATCAGACTTTAATGGACTGGCAGAGTACAAGTGTGTCTGAACATATAGTGCACCGAACACTCCTAGCCTCTCCGCCCCCTCTACCTTTTATAAATCCCTCCAAATCCTTGAACGCCATGCTCTCCGCCTCGCCTATCGCATCCGTCTCCCCTCCCCTACGCGGATCCTGTATGATCTCATCCCCTTCCCCCACCTCCTCCTTTTCCTTGAAAGGATACGGATCCTGTACACCTCCCGTAAACTCGATCCTCCTCACCCGCTCGTCTCCCTGATCCTCTCCCACCCCCGCCCGCTGCCGCGCCTGTATTCCCACGTCCCACCCGGTCTCCATCTCTCAACCCTCCTTACCCTCTCCCAAGGTGGCTTCCGCCAGCTCCCCCTCCCTGATGATGTCCTGCTTCCCTGCATCTACCCCTCCTATCAACTTTGATCCTCCCCCCCACCTCCTGTTTCCTATCCTTTAGGCACCCTCCCTTCCCTTCTCTTTCCTTTCCCCCCTCCCTCCTCCCCTCTCCCCCGGGCTTCCCCTCCCCCTTCCTCCCTCCCCCTCTCTCCTTTGCCCATGGCATCTCTGCTCTCCCCTCTCCCATTCCCCTTCCCCTTCCTCCTCCTCCACCTCCTCTCTTGGCAGGTCCCCGGACTCGTACACGCTCAGTGAACATTCGCGCGCCGGAGATCATCGCCGTCAGTGTTTCGTGTGTGTGCCTTCGTTTGTGTGTAGTGTTGTTCGCCGTCTGTACTGTTATCCGTGCCAAATGTGGTCATACCGGCTATTAGATTGGTGGTCGTAACGTTCACGTGCCATCGCCATCATCCATGTTCTGTGCATCGTGTCGCCCAATGTTAGTGATGTTTCTCGACCAGCGTGAACGGCTCCATGTTTTTTCGATTTTTAGTGTCTACATTTTTTGCCCACCGTTTTTACTGTCTACTCTGTGCCACCTTTATGTACTACTTGTTGTCCAACTCGAGGCTGAAGAGCGGCGTATTGTGCTGCTGCCAGCCCGCCTTTGTATAAGGTGTTAAAATCACAATAAAGAAAAAAAAAAAACTCCTAGCCTCCTCAGCCGACGACCCATTCATGTGCCGACATTAACACCACGACATCGGCAACTATGACTCAAAGGGGCACGTGGCCATCGGCACTGGACGTTGGTGCTGTTGAATCCCGATACCTTCTTCATGATGCCGATTGGAGGGCACGAATCCATCACTTTACAGGGGAACAGCTCCTTGACACTTTAACTGCGGAATGGAGACGGCTGCGACTCCATTATGCTCTGAGGAATATTCATGTGGCCATTCATGGATTCAGTGGAGCTCGTGCAAGGCACCATGACGGCCAAGGAGTACCGTAAACTGGTTGCAGTGGTGTGATGAAGTGATTCGAGGAAAAACAGTGCCGAGTTCCAGTTGACTCGCTTGTCTCCCAACTCGCCGATCGAACACGTCTGTGACGTTACTAAACATGAAGTCAGAGTTCACTGCCCACCTCCCCGGAATTTACTGGAATTAGGCGACTTGTCTGGTGCCAACTCGCTACAGCGACCTACCAAGGCCTCATTGCTTCTATGCCACAATGCGTCGCCACTGTTATCCGTGCCAAATGTGGTCATACCGGCTATTAGATTGGTAGTCGTAACGTTCTGGCTGATCACCATATTACTTTAAAATAATTCCATCACCAATCTATAATCTCTGTTGAACCATCATGGACAGGGGACATCAGCTGGTCAAGTAATATAAATATTCGCCAACAGCCGTGTAATACAGATGTTATTTTAGATTATTTTGACTACTAGTCAATATGCCATCTTCAGGCTCCATATGCATCTCTCAAAAATAAGCGATATTGTCGTACCGTACCATACGTTCCTGGATGTAAGCTCCACTTGCCAAATCTGTGTCTTTCCTGTCTCAGAAATCAACCGCACAAGGGATTGATTGCAATCAAGTCTTCGAATGAAGCACCTGGAATGCGGCTTTAAATTCCAGTTGCATATGGGACCTGAAGATGGTACAGTGGAATGCCGAAACTGGTAGTCAAAATAAACTAAAATAACATCTCTATTAGACGGCTGTTGACGAATTTCATTAATAATTACCAATCCTTAACGTAGTAAAACTAACCTACGGCAAGGGCCACCGTCACAAGTATTGACAGGCTTTTCCAGACAATCAGTGTAGCACCCCTCTCTGAAGCATAACCTCACACGTTGCGATCCAACGACTCACAGCAGCCCCTGTGCGGCGCTTCAATAGCTGTCTTCGCTCACATAGCCTCTAAAGGCAACCATTAGATACCACCGTGAACCAGAACTCCACCGACAAAATTACGAGATTTTCAGGGTCCACTGGGGGCCGAACAGCACAATAACCCTGGGTTCGGTGTGGGGCGGCGTGGGGTGAGAGGACTACTGTAGCCTGTTGTGGGGCCGGCCGGAGTGGCCGTGCGGTTCTAGGCGCTACAGTCTGGAGCCGAGCGACCGCTACGGTCGCAGGTTCGAATCCTGCCTCGGGGATGGATGTGTGCGATGTCCTTAAGTTAGGTAGGTTTAAGTAGTTCTAAGTTATAGGGGACTGATGACCCAGACGTTAAGTCCCATAGTGCTCAGAGCCATATGAACCTTTTTTTTTTTTTTTTTTTTTTGTTATTCGAAGACTGTTTGAAGTCAGTGGTACAATACCGGCGTTTTTTGTGGTATGTTGAGTTTCGTTTGTTCCGTTCTTCTGAACGACATAGTTGGTTAAGAAATCTCTTTAAAACTTTGTGGTCTCAGCTGTTTATAAATTTTGCCTCGTATGTTTGTAAATTTGCGTTCAGAGAAACGAACTGATATTAGGTCTTAGTTGCAACTGTAGAACATGCAGAGTACGTGATACCTTGCAAGCAAATTAATCATAAGTGGAAGATATTAATGTTAGATTGATTTGTGTGTATAAACAAGCTTAGGAGGATCCTAAGTTTGAGCAATAAATCTTATTGTAACCCCAGGTGTTTATTTTACGTTTGTGCTTTTAAAGCACTTTTAAAAATTGGGGTTCAGTTAAATTTTACAATTTGCTTTACACATGCAGTATTCAGGAAAGTGTTAATGGTATTACAGATTATTAAAGCTGTGATTTCATTTTTCAGAAAGGGCTGGACACGGAAATATAGCCACAGAAAATTGTAAATACTTCTCAAGAAATTGCTATTTATTGTTGTAATTAATAGTTAATGGTAACGATTTTTAAATATTGTAAGGTAGAAGCAGAAAAAAACAAGTAAGCCCCACTTGCCAGATCTGTGTCTTTTCTGTCTCAGAAATCAACCGCACAATGGTATCAGTACCACGAAATACAGAATATGTCGTAGATGACACAACTCCAGTCCATCCGAAGAAACCTTAGAAGTTCTCGGCGCAATCTCTGGAGAGCCCGACCTCTAGTATTTACTGCAGGTCCATCTGCTCCCACTCCCACAAACCCTCGGTGAGCTCCCAGTAAAGAATGACACACGGCTTTACCTTTTCTTAGAAAACTGCATTCTGTGAAATAATCTCTCAGTTCCTGAGACGATTGCTTCCCGCCGTCTCGTTAAACTCTGTGAGAGTTTGAAGTACTACCCACTTTCCCGTTACGGTTCCTGTGACGGAGCTGCCGCATGGGATCGTTGCAGTACGTGTGAAATACGCGGCTGTTGCATTTAAGCACCAATACCATGAAACAATTGCGACATGTAAAAGTACGTCAAAAAATGAGTTCTCTGACTTCCTTACGGGAAAAAGAAAGGCCACCTGCACCTACGTATAGCAAAGTTACATCATTTTCTGAAGTCTGTTTCTAAGTTAATCTTCAATTTTTACCCGGAAAAAAGGAAACCCGTTCCTTCATCTCACGTGATATAAAAATACTACAGTGTTTCTCAGTTGATTTTGTGAAAATGAATAGGTACAAGGTTATCATTTTTTACAAAAGTTAGTCACAATACCAAGAAGACTACATGTTACCAGTAGACGTATCCGTACTGTCTACGACGGCGTCGTCGACGTGGAGTTCACATGTGATGTTTCGAAGGACACGAAAAAATATAAGAAAATATATGACGGGCGGAGGGTTATCAGAGCATCTTAATTAGATTTGTCTTTGAGTGATACCCAGGTTAGTGCCGGCCGCGGTGGTCTCGCGGTTCTAGGCGCGTAGTCCGGAACCGTGCGACTGCTACGGTCGCAGGTTCGAATCCTGCCTCGGGCATGGATGTGTGTGATGTCCTTAGGTTAGTTAGGTTTAAGTAGTTCTAAGTTCTAGGGGACTAATGACCACAGCAGTTGAGTCCCATAGTGCTCAGAGCCATTTGAACCATTTTTTTGATACCCAGGTTACAGGTGGACGGAACTGGATATCGGTGCCTATTTGTCGTGCAGATCTTAATAAGTTAGTTAACAGGTCTGGAGAGGTGTCCACTCAGGGGTGTGTTGGTATATAAGAGTCTTACATTGAGTGATACTGCATATAGTTACTCATCTTCTTATAGAGCAGCTGCAATGCTGGGCAACCCATTTTGTTGATGGAACAGTCTACGAGTGTACAGCCGGTTCATAGCGCCAGTGTCCAGGGCACGTGTTTTTCGAGTACGGAGTGATTTTGGCTTCCCGAGAGATATTAGTGTCTATAACATCTTGCGAAACATACCGGTACCTGTTGAAAACATATCCTAGTTCTCGTATAATAAAGCCAAGATGGTGTGTAATCAAGAGAATTAAGATAGGCACAGTCGAACGGAGCTGATAATATTTTGCGAACTAAGACACAGTGCCGGCAGAACCATAGTGTGAGGTGTGAGCGACGCTAGTTTTCACAGAAAACTGGGGTGGAGCTGCGACACAAAAACTTGTGTCTGACGTAAACGCGTCAGATGTTGCTACTGTACAGATATCTGACAAATATTCAATATGTTAAGTATAGCATACAATGAGGTAAAATCTCTTCTGGAGTTACTAGGCGTTATAAGTTTTTACAGTTATAAAATTAAATACAAAAAAAGCTCAAATGATTTTTTAGTAGTTAAAAATATGTGCTGCTAAAATACTATTACGGTAACAATAGATCACCACTGCCTCACACACGGAAAGCGCGCGCTTGCAAAGCGAGGTGCAGAGAGTGTTTGCACTGTGCATTGGTTCGGCTCGGTTCAATTCGTCTCAACTCGACTTCAATGCTGAAACCGCCATGGTGCGCTGCCGTTTGAAAAGTCCGTGCAAAGTCCGAGAGATGGCACCACCGGCACGTATCGAGGTCATGTTTAGTTAGTAGCATCTTTGGAAAGAACGCACAACAATTTTCAGCGTTATTGGTCTATTTCTTTGTGTTTGGCATTTGTGTGAATCAAGGAAATCAAGTGGTTGTCAAAAAAATGGATGAAGAAGAATTTCGTGTAGTGATTAAACATTACTTTATGAAAGGCAAAACGCCTCAGGAGACTAAAGAGAAGCTTGATAAACATTACAGTGACTCTGCACCTTCGATTGGAACAGTTTATAAGTGGTTTCAAAATTTTCTGAGTGGCCATATGGGCACAAGTGATGCTGAACGTTCTGGACGCCCTGTGGAGGTTACGACTCCAGAAATAGTTGATAAAATCTATGATATGGCAATGGATGACAGAAGAGTTAAGGTGTGTGAGATTGCTAGTTCTGTAGGCATCTCGAATGAACGGGTACATAATATTTTGCATAAACATTTGGACATGAGAAAGCTATACGCAATATGGATTCCGTGATTGCTCATGCTTGACCAAAAACGGAATCGTGTGAAGTGTTGCAAGGATGGTTTATAGCTGTTCAGGAAGAATCCGCTGGACTTTAAGGGTCGTTTCGTCACGGTGGATGAAACATGGATACATTACTATACTCCTGAGACCAAACAACAATCTAAACAATGAGTTACCAAGGGAGAATCTACTCCAAAAAGGCGAAGACCAGTCATTCGGCTGGAAAGGTTATGGCGACTGTCTTTTGGGATTCGCTAGAGATAATCCTCATCGACTATCTGAAAAGGGTAAAACTATTACAGGTGCATATTATTCATCGTTATTGGACCGTTTGAAAACCGATCTGCCCGAAAAACACCGACGATTGGACAGCGAAAAAGTTCTTTTCCATCACGACAATGCACCAGCGCACACCTTAGCAGTTGTGGTCCCAAAACTAATGGAAATAGGATTCCAACTCGTTTCACATCCCCCCTATACTCCAGACTTGGCTCCCTTGGACTACTATTTGTTCCCCCATTTGAAGAAATGGCTGTCGGAACAAAAATTTTTTTCAAACGAGGAGGTGATTGCAGCAACTAATAGTTATTTTGCAGACTTTGACAATTCCTATTATTCGGAAGGGATCAACAAATTAGAACAGCGTTTGACGAAGTGTTTAAGTCTAAAATGAGACTATGTCGAAAAAATAAAAAAAGGTTTATCCGAAACACGTAAGTAGTTTTTATTTTTGCACAGACTTTTCAAACGCCCCTCGTAGGTAAGCACAGGAGAGCTTATTCAACTCTGAAATAGATAAGCGCAGGTCAGTCACTAAAAGAATCTAACAAACTGCTCCGAAAAAAGTAAAGGTTTCCGAAAATCCATGTAAACCAGAGTGGAAACTTTTTTTTTTTTTGTTAGCGGTGACGATAAAGCCAAATGTCTAATCCGCGCTACACTAATTACGTGTGGAAGAAAATCGTCTATTGAAAGACACTACAATAAACTGCATACAGAAAAGTATAGTGAAATCTTTGGGGACGCCAGAGAAGACGAACTAAGGAAGTTGCTAGCTCTTGCAGAACAGAATTCTGTACCCACAAATAAGGTTTGTACCAGTACTTTAGCATGTATAATTTGGTTAAGTGTTCTGCGAAACGAACTGAAGTTTGCTTACGTTCCTCTCAAGTGTGTAGTTGTTTTCGTTGTCGCTTTTATTATTCCTAAGACAGTCATTGTTCTCTAAGTTTGGGCGAAGAAGATGAAGGGTGTCTGTGAAAGGACTATTAGAGCTAGTTATGAAGTTGGTCTTAGGTTCAGTAAGAGTCGGGAAGCTGTTTATGGAGAAGCCATTAATAAAGAAAATTTTGTTGGGCGTACTAGAGACAACGAATCCCACGCTAGCTGCCACATGCAGCAGAATAGCACATTTCAGTATGACAATTTCTCTGTTAATCAGCGACATTTTCGGGAATTTGCATGAACTGTTGACAGCTAAAAATGAACACTTGCTAATACTCTCCATAGCACTTGATGAGTCCACGGATATTAGCGACAGGGCTTCGTTAGCCATTTATTTATTTATTTATTTTTCTGTTTAGCTTTTGCGTGACGTGGACGACAACCTATATGTAACGGAATAGCTTATGGATATGATTTTTATGAAGGACACTGTTACAGGGGCGAATATTTAAGAAACAGTGGAAACTGCAGCTGATGGAATAGGTCTCACTTAGGAAGAACTGTTTTTCATAACCACAGACGGGGCGCCAGAAATACGCGGGAAAGTAATAGGGTTTACTGGCTTACTGCTGAAAAAGCCTAACATGCCGAATTGACCTACCGTTCATTGTTTTGCACATCAAGAGGCTCTTTGTGCAGGACTTATCGGTCTTCAAGACGTGATGAATGTAGCGGTACGTACGGTGAACTGTATTTGTTCTCACACACTGATTCATCGTCAGTTTTTGTTTAATTTGAAGAGAAGTATCCAGATAGCCCCTGGCATGCTGAGATACGCTGACTGAGTAAGTCATTACCCGAGTTTTTCGATTATGCCACGCTGTGATTCAGTTTTGGGAGGAAAAAGAAATTCCGGAGCCACTTTTGCATCTTCCTGAAAGGGTAGCTGATCTAGGATTCTTAGTAGCCATTACGGCTCTCCTAAATGATTTAAGATATGAAACTCCAAAAGAAGATAATCTCATCAACGACATAATAAAAGCTTTCCAAAAATGAGTTCGGCGTCTGATTGCAGGTAACTAGCAGCAAAATAAAGTCGATTTTGCTACATGAACACGTGTAACCTTAAGTTAAAAACAGTAGTTCATAGCACTTGTTTTTTAAAACCTGTCGCCCTTTGGTACTTCAAAAGAACTTTATACGTCAATTTCATTTATTAGCATTTGGTTTTGTTGTTGTTATGGGAAATTACTAACATGCAGCCAATACTCGATTTGTTTAAAAAGCCCTTTTCGACAGTAATTGAAAGTGCGCCTCACGATTTACATTTGGAACGCATCGATTTGAAAACCGACGATCATCGGAAGGATATGTTTTACAATACCAAATATTTGCTTGGATTCTTCAAGAATTTGTCGAAGAAAGAATTTCCTAAGCTGCACAGAGAAGCAGGCACTTACCTTGAGTATCTTGCTATCCGGTTTTTTAGCGACGGGCCTTGGTTTTTGAGAAAATAGATTTTGAAGTTCTTTGCGTGCTTTGTATATCCGTAACATTACATATGTTTCGAGCATGTCAGCATAGCACAGCGGTAAAGGTTCACGGTTACCTCGCGGGAGGTACTGTGTTCGAATCCTGTTCCTCTACTTTTTTTTCCAAAATCGACCGAATTTTTCAATTTTATTTCAATGAATATCATCAAACGATGTAAGGTGTATGAAATTATAAAGATAAATTCAGTTGTAAATTTTTTCAAATATTCATTCCGCTTGTGGTTCGCATCATATTCTCCCAATTCGTCTTCTTCGTTGAAATTTATCAGTTCATCATCAATAATGATCTGTCTTTCGACCAAGAGATCCTGTATTGCGATACATATCTCATCGCCAATTGCAACGGAATTGGCAGAGATCACGCTAAGCAAGTTCGTTATGAGATTCAAATCGCGGAGTAGATTTTCGGCGTATTTAATGGCATTTGTGAGTTCGCCTTTTGATTCTTCATTCAACTCCTCTACTTGCGGATCTTCTTCTGGCTGTACTACTGCAGAAACACTTGGTTCTTCCATTCCACAGAATTTTTCTAACACACGGCACTAGAGACGCTTTGCGAGCAACTGACGCTTTAGTTAGATGCGAACGTAAAGGAATGCAACTCGGATCCTCCTTGTCCAAGGAGCTGGGGTTCCCGTTACGGCTAACGGTATTCACGGGAGAGGAGACGATAATGGGCGGAGATCGATTTCAGGTAATACAAGAAGCGACCGCTCTACGACCATTTGGAACTTCAACTGCGAACCACAAACGGAATGAATATTTGAAAAAAATTAATAAATGAATACATCTTTATAATTTCGCTCACCTTACACTGTTTGTTGGTATTCTTTGAAATAAAATTGAAAAATTCGATCGATTTTGAAAAAAAAAAGTATACGAACAGGATTCGAACACAGTACTTCCAGCGCATTATCCGAGACCTTTTACCGCTGCGCTACGCTGACTTGCTCGAAATACAAATAATGTTATGGATGTACAAAGCGCACAAGTAACTTCAAAATCGATTTTCTCAAAAACCGAGGCCCGTCGCTAAAAAACCGGATAACCAGGTACTCAGGTGTGGTGTGCGTACTGTAAGACCTTCGGTACACACGCCATCAGATTATTTGACTTGTCGCTCTAACGAAGTAGGCGAGTGTCAGCAATATGTCTCGTGGTCTTATCGTGGCATGTTTATCTTCTGCCGTTAGGTCAGACGATAGAAATGCCACTTGCATTCTTAGAGTAGCAGATTGACGGTGACCAACTTTAAACGGAACTTGATTAATTTTCACACACATTTATTAAAATAATAAAAATCACAGACATTACGTAACTTTATTCTGGATGCTGTTTACAATTGACAATCTGAAGTTCCTTTGGTCTTGGTACGTTAATCTTATTCTCACATATCTCTGATACTTGACGAAGTGTGTATATATTTCACTTCACGGCTATCTACAGGAATATGATAATCTTATTAAGCGCAGACTGAAACTTGACTATAGACTGGTACAGACTAATGTAGACTGGTACAGACTAAAGCAGACTACTGCAGACTGACTAATTGGAGGTATATACACTCGTTATAATACCTCGTGCATTCATGTATCACTGCGCGAGTGTGATCCGCGAGGGGAAAAGGTTCTACGTTAGCAGCAATCTCATTGGCTGCGTTACATATTAATACGCGGATCGGCGGAAGCAGAATTTGGTCCGTCTCTAAGGCAGCGCCATCTCGTAGAGCGGAAACAGACGAGCGCTGCCTCTGCGCTGTTGTGCTTAGTGGGGCGCGCTCTAGTGGGAAAGTTGTGTACGCGCTGACTACGTGGAACTATGTACACAACATCAGGGTAAGTGCGTCTATAACATATTTGAAGCGCATCAAAATCAGCGATTTACAGTATGGAGGCTTCCCTTGTTAGTAGCATGATTGCTGATAAAAAAAAGAAGAAATTACGAGAGAGATAGTTTTCTGTTTAAACCCAAATTTAAACATTATTATTATTGAAACTTCGTGGCAAATTAAAACTGTGTGCCCGACCGAGACCCGAATTCGGCACCTTTGCCTTTCGCGGGCAAGTGCACTTGCAGAGTGAAAATCTCATTCTGGATTATTATTATTATTATTTGTTGTGTCTAGACAAGACAGCCTAGACACAATGAGAGGAAGCCGAAAGGCACGCGCTTAAACTCACGCAGGCTGGCGTGAGGTCTGAAACAGGATACGTAATGAATGCTATAAAGAAAAGTACGTAGCTTCTGGAATACTTAACTTTAATCCACATTTGTAGAACATCGCTCTTGATGATACATTAATAGAATCTCAATATCAATTGAATACGGCGCCTTGCTAGGTCGTAGCAAATGTAGCTGAAGGCTATGCTAAGTATCGTCTCGGCAAATGAGAGCGTATTTGTCAGTGAACCGTTCCTTGCAAAGTCGGCTGTACAACTGGGGCGAGTGCCAGGACGTCTCTCTAGACCTGCCGTGTGGTGGCGCTCGGTCTGCAATTACTGACAGTGGCGACACGCGGGTCCGGCGTATACTAATGGACCGCGGCCGATTTAAAGGCTACCACCTAGCAAGTGTGGTGTCTGGCGGTGACACCACATTATTATTATTATTATTATTATTTAAATTTCTTTTGCACTGATAATCCTGTTTCACCACACTAAGCTCTCCGCCCACTGGATATAAACATTTAGTAATAATAAACAGAGGTGAGGTTTTGGAAAAAGTTGAAACGAGTGAAGTGAGCGAGACGAGGTAGAAAAGAGAGAGACAGCGCTGTTGCGCAAAGTCGAGGAATGTGGTTTGCACCATCGTTGACACAGCGAAGCCGTCTTCGGCCCTCATCACTGCGTGATGCACTGGTGTAAACACCCTGAGAGGCCCTGTATTAAATAAACAGTAATATGCAGGGTGTTCGTTTTAAGTGAATACACTGAAATATCTCGAAAACTACAATTTGTTTGTCTCGCAGGGGGACATCCAACGATACCACACTCGACCTGCCAACCCACCCCATGCGAGGGTGGTGAAGGACAAATGAAATCTTCAATGGAAACCCATTTTTTAATTGCAGATAACGATTCTAAGTAAAAATCTACATACGTTTTGTCTCAAGCATTTTCTTCGTTTCGCCACAGATGGCGCTGTAATCGCAAGAATAGAAATGGGTACACAACCGTAATTTACGACAGGCCCTTGAATATCCAGTGGCATGTGGGACCCCACCTCCACGCTGCGAGGGTAGGACGGGTCAGTATTTCATAACTTCTACTTGGATACCCCATTCGCAACGTTGTATTCCTCCGACGTATCGAACAGGTGACTAGACGACACGCCATCGTGGCTGAGTAGCAAACTGAGATGTATCATAAAAAGCAGTACACGGCGGCCGGAGCTCACGTATCGTGCAGGCGCAGAAAACATGGCGGGTCTAAGCATTACAATACTTGCGCAGTTTTCATAGCCCGCTACGGTCGCAGGTTCGAAGCCTGCCTCGGGCATGGATGTGTGTGATGTCCTTAGGTTAGTTAGGTTTAAGTAGTTCTAAGTTCTACGGGACTGATGATCTCAGCAGTTAAGGCCCATAGTGCTCAGAGCCATTTGAACCATTTGTTCATAGCCCGCATGCCTAACTTTCATTTGGAAAACAGACGTGCAAGTGGACGATGAATGTCGCAGCCACAGAAGAAAAGACTGAAATGATCGTGAATGTAGGAGAAATGTTGAGGCTACTGTTATCTTATATGCGGAGCTCTCTCTCGTTCGTTCTTTTATTAGGCTGTCAACGCCTTTATGTCCGATGTCAATGTACAGACCGGCAAAAGGAAAAGAAGCAAACATGTTACAGGAGAAGCCAGTCCACCACAACCCACAGGTGAGCACCTGGCAATTACACCGTGATTCCTGTGTGTCTGTAGGTAGTATTGTCACAGTACTGCATCATCATAAGTATACCAAGTGTCACTACGTCAAGAACTTCATGGCACCAATTTCCATAACTCGGTATGTTTTGTGAATGGGCAAGTCAACAAATGAAAACGACCCCACATTCTTTTCCGAACACTATTCTCGGATGAATCTGCATTCACAAACCATGACAGCGTTAACCGGAGTAACATGCATTAATGGAGTGTAAACAGTCCCCAATGTCCTTTATCGGTTAACATATGGTGTGGCATCCTGGGGAGCAAACTTATTGGTCCGTATTTTATCGAAGGCACATTGAATGGACGTAAATATCGAACGTTTTTGGAACAGGAACTAGCGGTACTACTGCAAGATGTTGCCCCGGACGTTCGACAACGTATGTGGTTTCAGCATGACGGTTGCCTAGTGCACTAAGCAATTGAAACACGGGGGTATTGGACCGTGTTTACACTGATCGGCGGATTGACAAAGGTGGCCCTATAAATCGGCCCGCTAGGTTGCCGGATTTCTTTCTGTGGAGATATTTAAAAGAAGACATGGTCGACCGCATCTGAAACGCCTCTGCTGACATTCCCGCATATACGTCTCTGTCCTGTGTACGGTCATTTGAAAAGCGGATCACTAAATGTATTGAAGATGGCGCCACTACGTTTGACCCCCCCCCTCCCCCCCCCCCCCCCCTGCGGGTTAGAATAGGCCAGAGGCGTTCCTGCCTGTCGTAAGAGGCGGCTAAAAGGAGTCACAATTTTCGGCCCTATAAGTTCAGGTCCCATTTCATGGTTTGACATGCCACTTTCCAATTTCTACAGAAGTGTGGGCCTTGTGTGGAAGGACGCTTTACGTGGTGCATGAGTTATCCGTAGTGCCCTTAGAATCGATCCCCTGAACCTCTTGTCGTCATGGCTTTGCATCTCCACCTGCAAATCAACTATTTGGGCGAGGACACTTTCCAGGGTATGACGCCTTCTTCCGTTGTCTCCTGTCCTCTTTCGCTCCCATGACAATATTGGATTTCTCTGCGCCCAATATCCAGTACAGTAGCCAGTCCGTTATGATGGGGCCGTCATGTACCCATTTGGTGGTAGCCCCCTGACAACACAGGGATCGCACTGCTGATGCCTGAGCTGTAAACTCCCCACGTACGCCAAGGAGTAAATACCTGTCTTCCTGGGGCATCAGGTCTCCCAGCAACAGCCATCATGCCACGTGGCCTTTGCTGTGGCTTGGTGGCGCCTGTGGGGAGAGCCCCTGATCGGAGTGGGTGGCATCAGGGCGGATGACCCGCAGTGAAGAGGAGTAAGTCATCACTTGCTCGTGACCGTAAGGCGCCAGCAGTCTCTAAGAAGGGCAAGATCGAGTACAATGCTGACAGGTATGACCCTAAATCGTTTCCCTCTCTCGCTACACCATGGGAGGAACGTAGGACTACCTACAAAGTCTCAATTTTTCGTTGAACATCTAGAGGATAAGTTTGGAGAAGTGACAGCGCTGTCCAAGATTAGAAGCGGTGCAGTCTTGATTCAGACAGCATCCCCAGCCCAGTCTCAAGTGTTACTCGCCTGTGACTGGCTGGGTGATATTCCTGTTTCTGTCACTCCCAATAGAAGCCTCAACATGGTCACCTCTTGAAGCTGCGACCTGCTCTTGCAGTCTGACGACGACCTCTGCGCCAATCTAGAACGGCAGGGTGTTCATTTCATCTGGGGCGTTTACTGGGGACCCAAAGACAACAGGTTTGCTACCAGTTACTTCATCTTGGCCTTTGGGGTGATTCATTGCCTGAAAAGGTCAAGGTGATGGTTTACCGCTGTGACGTTAAACCTTACGTCCCTCCCCCTATGCGGTGCTTTAAGGGCTGTAAATTCGGGCATATGTCTTCCTGCTGCACTTCCAGCGCCACATGTCAAAACTGCGGACATCCTCTGCATCCAAATACTTCAAGTGTGCCTCCTCCCACTTGTATCAACTGTGGAGAGCACAACCCCCCTAATATGTTGCAGCTACATTACCATCACCGTCACAAGTACTAGTCATACCACACTAGCGCCACGAACAATGGGCTCTCCAGGTCTCCAGAATACATCCGCCCCTTGGTGGTAGGGGTAAAATCACCTTCTATTGCTCCCGAAGTATCTACTTCAGGAGCAAGGTTCACCCAGACGCAGGGGACATCGGTCCTCTCCCCCCCCCCCCCCCCAGCCAGAGAAGCTATAGCCTCCTCCTGCTCCTTTCAGGTGGAAGGGGTCCCTTGAGACCCTGTCTCCCAAGGTCTCTACTAATGCCACAGAAGGCACTCGCCAGGGGCTAAAGGAGCCAAAAGCTGCTCGACGAAGAGCTTCACGGTCTTCCTCTGTGCCTGAAGCTACTTCAGAGAAGTCCTCCCAGTAAGCTCCTAAAGAGAAGCGAGAGGGCAAGCAATCAACGAAGAACTCTGTTAAGAAAAAGGACCCTCTGGTAGCCCCAACATCGCCCCTCCCTACCATTGTGCATCTGAGGATGAGGTCGAGAACTTAGTCTCCTAAGGATCTGTATCTCACTGACGCCTCATCCACAATAGGAATGGATACAACTATCCAATCAGTGGCAGCAGGTGGCCCTGAGGTGTAACGTGCCTCCTTGCACGCTTCATGCCTTCCCAGCCTCACGATAACGGCATCCTCCAGTGGAATTGCTGCAATTTTTTCCACCACCTGGCTGAGCTACGTCAACTGTTGACCTTTACACCTGCTTTTTGCATTGCTCTCCAAAAAACCTGGTTTCTAGCAATGCGGACCCCTGCCCTCGATGGCTAAAGGGGATATTACAAGAACCGTAGAGAATATAATAGTGTCAGGTGGATTTTGCGTCTATGTCCTAAACTCGGTATGTAGTGAACCTGTGCCTCTTCAGACTCCTCTTGAAGCCGTGGCTGTCAGGATACGGACGACACAGGAAATAACTGTGTGTACGTGTATCTTCCTCCAGATGGTGCAGTATCCCTGAACGCATCGGCTGCGCTGATTCATCAACTCCCTAAACCTTTTCTTCTTTTGGGAGATTTTAACGCCCATAACCCCTTGTGGGGTGGCACTGTGCTTACTGGTCAAGGAGGAGATGTCGGAATTTTACTGTTTCAACTCGACCTCTGCCTCTTAAATACTGGGGCACGCACACATTTCAGTGTGGCTGATGGCACTTACAAGGCCATTGATTTATCCCTCTACAGCCCAGGACTTCTCCCATCTGTCCACTGGAGAGCCCACGATGACTTGTGTGGTAGTGACCACTTTTCCATCTTCCTGTCACTTCCCCAGCGCCATTGCCCCGGACGTCTACCAAGATGGGCTTGAAACAAGGCAGACTGGGGAGATTTCACCTCTGCTGTCACCGCAAAATCTCCCCCACACAGTACCATCGATGTGGTGGTTGAACGGGTCACAACGATCGTTTCCGCGGCGGAAAACACGATCCCTTGTTCTTTAGGGTGCCACCAGCGAAAGCCAGTACCTTGGTGATCGCCAGAAATCGCTGAGGCCATTAAAGAGCGTCGCCGAGCTCTACAGTGACGTAAGTGGCACCCTTCCCTAGAGCACCTAAAAGCTTTTAAACGGTTCCGTGCCCGTGTTCTCCAGCTTATATAAAGCCGGTAACAGGAATGTTGGGAGAGGAACGTCTCGACCATTGGGTGCCATACGTCACCTTTCCAAGTCTGTACGAAGATCAGACGTGTTTGTGGGTATCAGACGCCGACAGGTGTCACTGGCATTAACATTAATGGCGTGTTATTTACCGACACCAACGCAATCGCCGAGCACAAAGCTCAAGCCTCCGCGTCGGAGAATTATCCCCCAGCCTTTCACACCCTCAAACGGCGGATGGAAAGGAAAGCCCTCTCGTTCACTGAACATCGCAGTGAACCATATAATGTTCCATTTACAGAGTGGGAGCTCCTAAGCGCCCTTTCACATTGCCCCAACACAGCTCCTGGGCCAGATCAGATCCGCAGTCAGATGTTCAAACATCTTTCGTCCAACTACAAGCGACATCTCCTCGTCATTTTAAACCGGATCTGTGCGATGGCAGCTTTCCATTGCAATGGCGAGAGAGCACCATCATTCCAGTGCGCAAACCCGGCAAATACCCACTTGATGTGGATAGCTATAGCCCATCAGCCTCAGCAACGTTCTTTGTAAGCTGTTAGAACGTATGGTAAGTCGGCGGTTGGTTTGGGTCCTGGAATCACGTGGCCTACTAGCTCCATGCCAGGGCGGTTTCCGTCAGGGTCGCTCTACCACTGATTATCCAGTTTCCCTCGAACTGCCATCAATCAGCCTTTTCCAGACGCCAACACTTGGTTGCCGACTTTTTTGATTTACGAAAAGCTTACGACACGACCTGGCGACATCACACCCTTATTATATGAGTGGGGTCTCCGGGGCCCGCTCCCGATTTTTATCCAAAATTTCCTATCGCTCCGTACTTTCGATGTCCAAGTTGGTGCTTCCCATAGTTCCCCCCATATCCAGGAGAATGAGGTCCCGCAAGACTCTGTATTGAGTGTTTCTCTATTTTTAGAGGCCATTAACGGTCTAGCGGCAGCTGTCGGGCCATCCGTCTCACCTTCTCTGTATGCAAACGACTTCTGCATTTCGTACTGCCCCTCCAATAGTGGTGTTGCTGAGCGGCGCCGACAGGCAGTCATCCACAAAGGGCAATCATGGGCTCTAGCCCACGGCTTCCAGTTTTCTGCCGCGAAGTCGTGTGTCATGCAATTCTGTCGGCGTTGTACCGTTCATCCAGAACCAGACCTTTACCTTAATGATTATCCACTCACTGTAGTGGAGACATATCGATTCATAGGACTGGTTTTCGACGCCCTATTGACGTGGCTTCCTCATCTTCGTCAGCTGAAGTGGAAGTGCTGGTAGCTTCTCAATGCCCTCTGCTGCCTGAGCAACACCAACTGGGTGCAAATTGCTCTACGCTGCTGCACCTCTACAGAGCCCTTGTTCAATCCCACCTACACTTTGGGAGTCTGGTTTATGGTTCGGCGGCACCCTCAGCGTTGCATGTTGCATTCACTCGACCCAGTGCACCACTGTGGCGTTCGACTGGCAAAGGGAGCTTTTAGGACGAGTCCGGTGACCAGCGCCGTGGTGGAGGCCGGAGTCTCTCCGTTGAAGGTTAGGCGTGCACAACTGCTCGCCAGCTACGTTGAACACATTCGTAGATCTCCTGAGCATCAGAATTACCATCTCCTTTTCCCACCCACGGCAGTTCATCTCCCGCATCGGCGGCCCATGTCAGGGCTTACGATTGTGGTTTGTGTCCGATCTCCTCTGTCTGAAGTGGAGTCCTTGCCTTTACCACCTATACCCGAGGTCCCTTCACGTACACTTCCATGGTGTACACCTAGACCGAAGCTTCGCCTGGACCTTTCACATGGCTCCAAGGACTCAATTAACCTCGCAGCTCTCCGCTGTCACTTCCTCTTGATTCTTGACATGTACCGGGGCTATGAAGTGGTTTACACCTACGGCTCGATGGCTGATGGTCACATTGGCTTCGCGTATGTTCATGATGGACATATTGAACAGCACTCCTTGTCAGATGGCTGCAGTGTTTTCACTGCAGAGCCGGCGGCCATTTCTCGTGCTCTTGAGCGCATCCACTCACGCCTTGGCGAGTCGTTTCATCTCTGTAATGACTCATTGAGCAGTCTACAAGCTATCGACCAGTGCTACCCCCGTCTTCCTTTGGTAGCGACCACCCAGCAGTCTATCTATACCCTGGAACGGTCCAGTCGTTCCGTGGTGTTTGTGTGGATCCCACGCCACGTCGTAATCCCAGGAAATGAACTTTCCGACAGGCTGGCCAAACAGGCTGCACGGAAACCGCTGCTGGAGATCGGCATCCCCGTAACTGACCTGCGATGATTATTACGCCGCAAGGTTTTTCAGCTTTGGGAGACGGAATGGCATAATCTCAGTACGCACAACAAACTGCGTGCCATTAAGGAGACTACAAATGCGTGGAAGTCCTCCACGCGGGCCCCTGGCCATACGTGGCTAACACATGGTTACCTCCTCCGTCGCGAGGACGCACCTCGGTGTCACTGTGGGTCACATATGACTGTCGTTCACATCCTGCTGGACTGATCACTTTTAGCCTCTGTGGCGGACTTTTAACCTTTCCAGCTCCCTACCTTCAGTGTTGGGCGACAATACCTCAACAGCAGATTTATTTTTAAGTTTTGTTCGCGATTGGGGTTTTTGTCTCACTGTCTAAGGGTGGGCATTTAGCCTTCTCTTCGAGGCAGCCATAATCTCTCCATTTAAACTCTGTCGCACTTTCTTTGCATTTGTTTGTCTTGGTGGTCGTCTTTTCCCTACATGTGTTCCTCGCCTTGTCTTTTTGGGGTGGACGTTTTAATGTGTTACAGAGTGGCTGGCTCATACTCTTTTATTCTTGTGGTCACCTAGCCCAGACCGTCTGTTCTATGGTCTTAATACCTTTTTCTGCTTTTCCTTGTGGTGTATGTTTTCCCCGTATTTTGTTCGTCCTATTCGTTTTCTTTTTAGGAGCGGTTCCCTATTCCTTTTTCCCCTTTTACTTTCTCAAACGTACTTTGGGTGTTTTTGTACTTTGAGCCTTGCTTGCGTCAGGAAAAAGGGACTTATGAACCTGTAGTTTGGTCCCTTTATTCCCCAAACCATTCAATCAATCACTATGTTTAAACACTTTATCTGAGAGGGAAAGTAGAGTGGGGTTCGCCTCGAGTCACGGCCACAGCGGCGCGTCGAGTAGTCGCCTGTTCGATATGTCGGAGGAATACAGCGTTGTGAATGAGGTTCACAATTACAAGTTATGAAATACTGGCCTGTCCTGCTCTCGCAACGTGGAGTTGGGGTCCCACGTGCCACTGGATATTCAAGGTCCGTTGAGTAGCATGTCGTAAATTACAATTGTGTACCCATTTCTATTGCTCCGATTGCAGCGCCATCTGTGGCGAAACGAAGAAAGTGCTTCACACAAAATTTTTGTAGATTTTGATGTAGTATCGTAATCTGCAATAAAAAACAGGGGTTTCCACTGAAGATTTCACAGTTACCCATCATCACCCACGGACAAAAGGTGTGGTGGCGGGTCGGGTGTGGTGTCGTTGGATGTGTCCCTCAGAGACATACAAATTGGATTTATATATATGTATTGCTTTAATCCGATGTGTAGTTTTCGAGTTATATCAGTGTCTTCGTTAAAATGACCCACTGTATACCGAAGTCTCAATTTTAAGAACCTACGAAAATTACATAAAAATGATAAAATAACTAACGAAAATAAGCTAAATGAACAAATCTTAAGACTGAAGTAAGAAATCAGCGATCTTGTTACCATCGCCGTCGAAATGCAACTCAAATGGCTCGGAGCACGATGGGACTTAACTTCTGAGGTCATCAGTCCCATAGAACTTAGAACTACTTAAACCTAACTAACATAAAGACATCGCAAACATCCATAGCAGAGGCAGGATTCGAACCTGCGACCGTAGCGGTCGCGCGATTCCAGACTGAAGCGCCAAGAACCGCTTGGCCACACCGGCCGGCCGAAATGCGGCGTAGGCAAGTACTGACCCAACCGAGAGAAGGCCCCTCATAACTCGCGATACATCGCATCAAGAAAAGGATCATAAACTATTGTGGCAGTCAGTTAATAAGATGCGTCACCAATGCAAAATATCACAAAAACGGGGAACATATAATGAAAAAAAGAGTGTGACACGAGCAGCATAACAAAATGAAGCATATATCGATTGCGCTTTGTGGATGGTAACGACCAGGGAAGATACACTATTTACATGTAATAGAGGCGTTAGCAGATTATTGTAGCACGTTGCCAAACAACGCAAAGTAGGCATTGGACACAAAAATCACTTTGTCTGTTGAGCAGATGATCTGGATGTTGCTTCTTGCTTTCTTGCTATTATGAATTTCTAGCTTCTCCAACAAATTGAGAAAATGACCTTTGGGTGCTCTGTGGTTACCGCACATGTACCTACATCTACAGCTACACCTGTTCTTAGCAAGTCACGTTACGGCGTGTGGCAAAGGGTGTTTGTATACCTCTGTCACTTTCCCCTTCTCCTGTTCTAGTCGCGTACGGTTCCCAGGAAGAACGGTTGCTGATAAACCTCCGTGTGTGCCCGAATCCATAATAATTTTATCTTCCTGGTCTTTCCATGAGATATACGCTGGAAGGAGCACTATATTGGTTGATTCTTCTGGGAACTTACAGTCTTGGAATTGTAACAGTAGCCCATACACTGATACGGAACGTCTCTCTTGCAGCTTCTGCCACTGGGCTTCACTGAGCCTCTCCGTTACGTTTCCCACTTACTAAATGAACCTGTAACTGAATGCTCCCTGTAATATGGCCGGTCTATGGTAACTGCAACCGTAAGACAGACTTGTAGAGCGGTTGTAAATCCTCTTTAAACTCCACATTAAAAGATCAGCCTGTTTGGTCGATAAAACACTTTTCACGATTTTTGCAATCAATACTGTGTACCCCAGACCCATTAAATTTGTCATATGCGCTTCTCAACCTACGTTTTACACAAACTTTT
This sequence comes from Schistocerca nitens, assembly GCF_023898315.1. Taxonomy (NCBI): domain Eukaryota; kingdom Metazoa; phylum Arthropoda; class Insecta; order Orthoptera; family Acrididae; genus Schistocerca; species Schistocerca nitens. The sequence continues at coordinate 559,758,481 of NC_064619.1, read as the reverse complement.
ACTGTATTATTAACTTGAAAACCAAACCTAACATTCGTTTTTTTAATAATATTTCTAAGTTGTTTCACAAACAGCGAAACGGTAGGAAGAGTCACGCAACCCCCTTGGAGAAGCATGTAAGTGCGATATCTGCAAAAAAAAAAAAAAAAAAAAAAAAAAAAAAAAAAAAAAAAAATGACATACCGGAAGGCAATAATTATAGCTGTGCTACAAATATCAAACAGCCATTTGAACACCAGTACATAGTCTAAGAGAATAAATGAACCCACGGAATATGGAAAAACTTCTCCGAAACATCTGTGTAAACTAAAAAAAAAAAATGGATTTGCTGAAGGCGGAACCACACTTTTCCTTATTACACATTAGTAAACGCGGGCAAGAAAAGAACTTAGACGATTAATACTGTTTGGGTTCAATGGTTCAAATGGCTCTAAGCACTATGGGACTTAACATCTGAGGTCATCAGTCCCCTAAACTCAGAATTACTTAAACCTAACTAAGCTAAGGACATCACACACGTCCATGCACGAGGCAGGATTCGAACCTGCGCCCGTAGCAGCAGCGCGGTTCCAGACTGAAGCGCCCAGAACCGCTCGGCCACAGCGGCCGGCTAATATTGTTTTCACGGAGCCTTCTTGTCTATCCGTCTCCGTCTTTCTATCTGTCCGAAAACTACTGAGGGTTCCCATGTTTAAAATAAAGTGATAAAATCTCTATTTAATACAATTTCTAGGTAAAACTTGTCTTCATTATAACATTTTAACCACTGTTTAACGTAAATAAGAAAATTTTCATTTGTACATATTTTCAGCAGACTAGGGCAAAGCGAACAGAAGGTTTATAACGTTATATTAGCCGTGTTTGTATGTGGTAACGTTCATCTGTTCGCTCATTAAACTGCCCTTCAACCACTTTGATATCCTATTTTGGCGATAGGTGTCACTCGATGCATCACACTGTGTGTCAGAGGGTGTATAATATCGTTGCATTACATTAAATATGGCGGAGTTTATAAACTGAAATTCACATACTAAGAAAATAAAATGATGACAAACATGTTGTATTTGGTATCAAATAAAAGGTCTAATAATAAGTACGCTCCATATACGTACATTGTCTACGTAAATAAGTTTAATTCTTAGAAATTAAATTGTAGCTACTAATTCGTGTATGATACACAATCGAACAAAAACTACTGAACCTGCTGACACGAGTTTTTTTTAGCTCCTTCACAAAACTTCAGTGATCACTTTAGGCTGTTTGTAATGTAGTGGCTCTACCCAGTCGTTGAGCAGAAGTTATGTCTTCAACAAAAGTAATGCAAAGTAGCAAGAAAGAGTGGGGCATTGCATTAGCAGTCGCAGCTTGTGGCGACTTCTGGGGTTACAATAACAGACATGCAAGTGGATTACAAGGCGAGGATAGTCGATTGCGGCAGTAAACTAGATCGCGTAGCGAGCGAGGCCACGTCATCACACCGGGGCAAGTCTCTTTTACGGGCAACATGACTAGGTGTCGGTTTTAGTGTAACAAAAGCATGCCAGAGGCACATAGTCTGAATTTTGAGGCAGTTATCACTTCTCATCGCTGGAGACAAGCAGCACTGCCACAATGCCAGAGCTACGCAGGACAGCGAGTCGACTGGTCGCCACCAGCAGCCACCACTGTGATGCACCTACCTCCAGCACTTCATAGGACTTGGTGCCAAAGTCGTGCCGACCTGCCACCCGTGCCTGCTGTCACCGACGCTGAGTTCCTAGAGGGACTTGGCGCCACAGCGCCGGCCGATTCCGACTCCTGCCACCCCTTGCACAGCCATCTCCACGAGCTGCCACGGTGACATGTGTGGAGCGAGGGGCCGCCAAGGCTTCACACCGCCGAGGGAAGTAGCAACCCACTGTCGTCTATGGCCGTAGCCTGTAGAGCACACCGACCTACCACGGGCCTGTCGTCAGCATTACAGGGTGCCTGTTCGACATCCAGGACAGAAGCTGCAGCCCATACGTCAGTGTCAGCTAGGGACAACAGAGAGAGGCACGTTTGCTTCATTAAGCAATATGTATTCAAGTTAAATAAAGTAATTCTTTAGTGTCAACAGTGCTCGCACTGGGCCCTCCAGCTCACCGCTCACCCCACGGACCCCATCAAACGTTTGATAGAGTGGGCATCATATGAGGGCATCTTTCATAGTGGTGTCAAGAGTACCGACGTCTCCACAATCAGCAGTGGAGGGTGTGCCATCCCTGCAGCAGAACCTCCGAGCCACAGCCTACAGTTGGGGTGAGTGAGACTATCTTGTTCTTTTGTCGTGATAATTATGGGGTCGAGGTTTAAGGGGTATGATAATTACACTGCGCAACAGAATTAGAGGATCACTTCTTCGAAACCTTGTAATTGTCTCTCATTCCAAACCATAAGTTTGAAGTTTGACTCAAAGGTGCTTACAAACTTCCTCTGCAATAAACGTAGTGGAAAAGTCTGGCGCCCTGCGACTTCACTCTCGGGCTCGACGCCTCTTCTACAGCAAGTGTCGGCGCAAGCGGAAAAACGGCCAAGCTCGGAATTTCATGTGACGGGGAGTGTGGGTTAATGATGACACATACACACCCATTTCACTAAAACTCTGCCAGTGCCGCAGTGTGTCACACGAGAGAGATATCGTCATAAATCTCTTACCCACATTACAACCTTTCTTCTGACGCCACACGATGGACGTAAGAACGTCGACGCCCAGCGTTGAAATTACACGGTTTACAGTTTTCTTATGAGTCGCTGAGCAAAACATTTCAGACTCACCGCCGCTCAGAATCAAAACGAAAAGGCCTCACGGGGTGGCATAATGAGTTTCAATGAAATCACATCTTCTCTTGGGACATTGATTCCCATACATTTCGCGGTCGACAACGACGGTTCGCAATGCAGTGACCAGAAGCACGACATTCATGAGAGCCTTTGGCACTGCTGGCACCTAATGGGCGCTTCAACCCTTCTCGACGGGCATCACGAGCTTGCAACTCCACTGAACGTGACCTCACCCCTCCAGTGCGACCGCAGTTTTTGCTCTGGTGTACAGGATGGAACTTTCCCTCGCCCATTCTGCGTAGAACCTTCTCATCACTTACCTTATCAGGCCACAAAATTTTCGACATTTTTGTGTAGCAACACACCTCAAATGCTCCGATGCTCTTCTCTTCCAGTTTTTCCGCAGTCCCTGTATCACTACCAGACAGTGGTGTGATCCAAATGTACATTCTGACAAAATTTTTCCTCAAATTAAGGCCTATGTTGGATACTCGTAAATTTCTCTTGGCGAGGAGTGCCCCTTTCACCAGAGCTAGTCTGCTTTTTATATCCTTTCTGCGTCCGTCAATGAACCAACGTGCTGTTATTTTCTTGGTTGCCGAAGGACAAACACTGGCAGACGTCCATCGGAAAATGAATGTTTATAGGGCAGCACGTCTGTCGGCAACTGAAACGTGGGACTTACGGAAGGCAGGATGTGGTGTGGACGGGGCCTTACTCAGTTAACGTTGGTTGCACAGTAAACACGTACACTTTACTTAAGGAAATAATTTTTTTAAAACAATTTTTAAATAATTGATTGTAACACAAGCTACAACTGACGGTTGAAGGCCTGATTAAGAGAGAATTCAAAATTATTTGTCGGCTGAAGGCCACAAGCTATACTTCAGAACAATCAGCGGCTGAAGGCCTGAATTACAAGTGAGGAAGACAACTACACGTTGAAAATACCAAAATAATTTTTAAAACAACTATTAAAAAATTGACTGTAACACAAGCTGCACTGACGGCTGAAGTCCTTATTAAGAAGAATTCAAATTATTTGTCGGCTGAAGGCCACAAGCAATAGGAATAATTTAAACAAAATACTATTTTTAAACAACTGACACAATCAAACCAAATAAAAAAAGGGAGTTGTCCACAGACGGTGCTCCAAGGATCGACCTGAGAAAAGTCCCTACAGCTGCGTAAGCGGTGAGACAGGCAGCCCAGTGTTATACTCACTTAACAAGATGGCAACTCAAACTAGGGACAGTTTAAACGCCGACCAACCTTCTTGCCAAATCCACCTAACATCTGATAACCAGTACAACGATGGAATAATTCAGGCGAGAGCGAAGTGACAGACGGCACTGCGTCTGCAGAATCCGGCTTTTAAAACACCGAAAGGCAGAAGGAACCACTCCACAAATGGAGTACGCAGACAGCGTTAAAATAACTACTCATTCACACTAGATACACAAAGGCCGCGAAAACAATTCCACCAACACTCAAACAATGCTAAAACCAGTCACTGTATAACAACAAGCAAGAACCACAAGTCGAACAAATACGGAGGGTGCAGAAGCGGTCGGAAGACCAAATGCACATCGTCCGATGAGACGACCGACCGAACGACCGACCAACGGTCGTCCCCGCTCAAGCCTGGCAAGGGAAAGGTACCAGCATGAATTGTCGAGTGACAGCTTATTGCCATGAGTTCACTTCCATGGACGGAGACACACACACAAGTGAAGGTTGCACTACTCGAATATAACGATCCATTCAACTTAAACTCGCTGAATCCGGGCCTCGACGTGGTCGTGCACTCTCGCGACCACATCCTTCCATCGGGCAGTGCTTGTATCGCCAGCTGTCCCGGGGAATACTGGCACTGTGTGGACCTCACTGCTCCTCCGTCCTCAGCCAACTGCCTGACACACGACGACCCGGAAATACTAGAGGTTCAAAAATGGTTCAAATGGCTCTGAGCACTATGGGACTTAACATCTTTCGTCATCAGTCCCCTAGACTTAGAACTACTTAAACCTAACTAACCTAAGGACATCACACACATCCATCCCCGAGGCAGGATTCGAACCTGCGACCGTAGCAGTCGCGCGGTAATACTAGAGGTCGCTCCGAAGATAGTACCACAGTACTTGCTATCGATAAGCCACTGACGGACAAACAGAGCGAGCAAACGTAGTGGCGTCAGTGAACAGACTAAGAAAACGAGAGGTGACAATCCCAATAAACGACGCCAACCTGTCAATGGCACCAAGGCGAGCCGGAGCACGGCTCAGAAACCACCGTTGTGGAATGGGGTGCCAAGTTCCGCGCTGCCGCTTCATGATAACACACCTTGCCATGTTGCTAATGTTGTAACGCAGAAGTTAACGCCAACTCAAATGCGTGACAGTCGAGCACCCACCCTATAGTCCTGATCCCTCTTCATGCGATTAACACGCCTTTGGTCTCTCAAACGCTTTGAAGGGCCGACGACTCCAGTTGGACAAGGATCCGCAGCAGGCAGTTGCTGACTTCTTCAGGCAGTAGGACACGGTGTTTTACCAAACGGATATCTCCAGCCTGGTGCCTCAGTGGTATTTTGTCTCACTAGCATACCAATTGTAGACTGTACAGTCTTCAAAGGGAAAAATTTTGGTCGCCCATTATATTTATTCAGCAGAAATGAGCAGTAAGAATACTGTGTGAAGTAGGTACACACAAATCTTCCAGAGATCTCTTTAATTCTTAAACTCACTTACCAGTACATTTACACACTGATGACACTAGCCAACAAAATTTTACTTTTATTCTGTAACTGTCATGAAAATGCGAAACGCCCCCTTAGAAAAATTTAGAATGACTGTCCCTGTAAACTTCTTACGTTATTTGATTTTCAAACAACTGAGCAAAACTCAACGTACTCAGACAGTTTTCTCTTTACTTATTCTGATCATCACTAAACTGACACACATTATTTTTAGCGCAACGCAATCTGACTTTCCAGAATCCCTGCAAAAGAATGGCCTGACTATCAATAACCTATACCTTTCATGAATCACTTACCTCACAAAAATCTTCGTTACTCGAACTACTGCAATACAGCGAGCGCCAATACTGCCAGCTAAATAAAAGATTCTAACTACTGAAGACACTAACTACTGATAGGCATAGTTAGCAAATCAAAGATTTTCATAGAGAACAAACAATGTATTTACCTTAATAATGTTCAAAAGTCCTCATATATATATCTATCAATTCATGACATCCATCTTTACAAATTTCCTTTTTCTGGCGGACACACGTCCAGATCGTCCACTTACAGTAACCTCTCAAAACTCTGGCCTCTCTCTCTCCACATCCACCACTGCTGGCGGCTCACATCCAACTGCCCAACGCTACATAAGCGAATATTCCAACAATGAGTCCAACCAGCCACAGACTGCACACAGCGCAGTCAGCGATTTTCATACAGAGCGCTACGTGGCGTTACCAACATAAAAACCTAAACAGCCTACTTACAAACAGTTAATCGTTGTGTTTTCGGGTGCGCTGATAACGGAAATGTTAATGAAAATACATGATTAGCTCCCGTTTCGAAGTTGTGATAACTTTACTTTATTGCCTATACAGGCTTATGTATGTATTTACTTTGGTGTTACCCCTCAGAGTAAGGTCACTGAAGCCGCAACCGCTTTGCCTGGCGTTTGTAGTTTTCTGCTGGTGACTCCCGGATTAGTGCCCAGCAGTAATCGACTAACAGTGCTGCACTCCGCTTTCCCTGCTATCTCATTTCCATGTCTGAAATTTTCTGCTGGAAGCGTTCTCCGGGCTCGTCGGTTACAGCATAGCAGGTGTCACGAAAGATGTTCAAGTGAGAATCTAGGATATGTAACTTTAAGGACAAGTTGCACCCCAGTGCAGAAGATTTGCCAGAAAGTTTGTTGACACTTGAACAAAGGTATCCCGAGCAAACTTTTCATAACATGTCAGGATGACGTTGAAACGCTCGCCTTTGAACAGCTGCCAGCCGGGAGCCCACGAACATCCTCTCTCCTAATTTTTCCTCACTAAGACGTGGAAATTTATGACGCAAATAGAGAAATGCTTCCATAGTGGTCTTAGGAAGTTTTTCATTAGGCCCAATTTTATGTGATGAGCAGAGCGCATTATGTTCTTGCATTCGACAGGTGCACCTTGCATAACATTGTGAGATCATGGTTCGAGTGATTGACACTTAGGCCCATCTTTCTTTTTATAATAAGCTGCTTGAAGTACTTTGGAGAGGCTATCCCACAGCGCAGGAAGCAACATAATTTGGCGTATCCGTGTTTTAGTCCAATTTACATGCCTAAGACTTTAAGATCCCCAGAAAGCTACCATTTAAACTTGCCATAGTTCAATCGAAGTAACAATTGTGTTATGTTATGATTTGTGTCCGCCCCCGGTAGCTGAGTGGTCAGTGCGACAGAATGTCAAACTAGAAGGCCCGGGTTCGATTCCCGGCTGGGTCGGAGATTTTCTCTTCTCAGGGACTGGGTGTTGTGGTGTCCTAATCATCCACATTTCATCCTCATCGACGCGCAAGTCGCCGAAGTGGCGTCAAATCGAAAGACTTGCACACGGCGAATGGTCTACCCGACGGGAGGCCCTAGTCACACGACATTTACATTTATCATTTGTTTCTTTCATGGAAGGTGGGTACCCAATCGAACTCGATGGTAGCACGTTGCCATTATGCAGTAGCACAGTTAATTTGGGGGAATCGGTGAACTACCTCCATTGATTACTTTTATTGTAAATGCCCTTAGATGCCATTAGTCCCTGTACAACACAGCAATATACCAAGTTCGTTTCACTGTCGAAAAATGGAAATTATGGCATATGGCGGTTACGGAGCGCAGTCACACTTGCCGTCTTATCCAGGCAATTCCACTGCTGTAGTCTTGATGTCAAAGTTCAGTTTTACCACTCGGCGATTCCAAGTCTCTCACCAGGTCATCATGTTCACACTGTGTCGTTTTGTGAACCTCTGGATACACATCGTTACCAGCAAAAGCAGGATCTTTCGAAGAACTGTATTTTGAAGGTGATGGTGCAGCACTAGTTTGACTACCGTCCTCCTCTCTGTCACAATTACGTGGAACAGCAACAGCCAGCCCGTACCCATGAGGCACTGGTCGCATAGCCGACGATACTTGGGGATATGTCAAGGAACAATTTTTGGTCTTGGAAATATCATGTGTTAATGAATTTGTCATACAAAAGTAACAATCATTCACATAGTTTGAGGATTCTGGCCGGATTATAGGTATAACAAAGCATATGAGAGATCCCTTAGGATTCAGCCACGAATGAAGACTCCTGTCACGAGATATGCAACATACATGAGGATCCCAGGGCTTGTCATGGTCCCCGATTTCACAACCAAAGTAAAGTCTGTCAGCATTTCTAATATATGGCATTATTAGCCTCTTTTTGCGATTTCAATGTAGCCTGTCCGCAATTGTAGCAAATCCTGTCAGCACTATTTATGCATTTGCGAGGTATATTGTAGCACAGGAATTACAATGATCACACGCACTAACCACACTTCAGTAACAAGCTCTTCCAGAACACGAAAGAACACAGCTTGTAACAGACTGAAACTACGCTTAAGTGAAACATGTTCAGCTCCTTCCTTCCTCTTCCGCTTACCCTTGTTGCTACGAGCTCGGGCTGAAAATAGCGACAACATATACCCAGCTATTGTTTCCTGGAACTTCATCCGTCTGTCTACCAACAGCGCGATTTCGAATCCTATATGGGAATGGATTCACAATGAATCCTAATAAAAATGCAACTGAAGTTAAATGAACCTTCCCTTTAACTTGGTAACGAGAGCTAACTCGAGTTTTTCATTGTCGTTTTCGTTATCAGCGTGGTCGATACAGATAACAAATATTTATTTCATCCCAGTTATATTTTCACTGTTGGCTAGTGTAATCCTTGTTGTTAATAATAAAAAAATAGTTGCATATTCATAGTACAATACAAAACTAAATTTTTTTTACACAAGCTGCTTCGTCCTTGAATCATCTTTGGAACTTGATGAATGACTTAATCATTGAAAGACTGACTGGCAAAAACCCAGTACTACTGAAGCTTATTGGACACCTCCCTATGTTACAAAATTATATATTGTGTTGTTGCGCTCAGCTTCTCTTTCCTTTAGAGGTAGCTAGAAATACGTAGTTACCAGACTATAACGTAATACTGTGTTCTTCTATAGGAACAGAATTCACTGATATAATCCTACACTACCCTCTAGTAAACAAAATTTATGCTTATGGATTTTCAGAGAAGGCTTTTGATTATCCACAAGGCTTATTTGCAAACGGAACTCGCAGTATCACTGTCAGTGAGGAAATTTTATTGAAAAACATAGCATCAGCATACTTCAAAAGAATGTGATAAAATTGTTAATATTCACAACACACATAAATTACACATCACAGCATGTTAAAATTGGGGTAAACATAAAGGTTTAATTATCACGCGGAGGAAGGCTGCAGCCATGAAACTTGGTGAGGGTGTTAAAACCATCTCCACATATTCTCCCTTCAATGTGACACATTTTCCTCGTCAGTGGATGATTTAGCGAAGCCCCTGGCTGTATAAGTCCGCATTTTGGGTTGTTCAGCAAACGCTGCAACTCGAAAATCACCGCAACTTCATTTGCAACTGGTTGCCAGCCAACGGTGTATTAATCCAGGGAGAGAGGAATAAGTCACTGGGTGACATATCAGGAGTGTATAGGGAGTGGGGGAAAATTTCGACAGGCCAAAGAAGCAGCGAGTGTGACTGTGTCCAGTGCATAATGAGCTGGGATGTTGTCGTGGAGCAAAAACAATCCATAGAACACTTTCCTGCATCGTGGTCACATCGTTCTGAGGTCTTCTGTGGTGCGAGCAGGTATAAGTGTTGAGCGCCAAACGAACGAAGTTTAACTATTTCTCTTGTAGTCAATCAAAACGTTTTTTGGTGTTAACAACCATAACTGTTTTGTACACTAAGTATAACCAAACAATATAATAGATTTGTTACGACAGACGCCTCAGACTTGGGAGTCACTGAGCTGTTCCTCCCCATGGCTCCGTTCGATAAAGCTGACATCAACGTAGATTTACCGTACTTTATGCTTACAATGCGTCTAGTCCAACACCTGTCCTTCGAAACTTTCCATTTAAAAAACACCATACTAAGTGGACTATTCATATCGACGCCTTCCAGTTGTCAGAAGAAATCGCCATCTCACACAACGTAGCTCTTGGTAAGACTTACATGAAACAGTGTGATGATGTCCTTTGGGAAATTACACAATCTAGTCACGTTAATGTTCGAGTCAAAATGCAATAACCACACACAGACAGCAGGTAGCAGCACTACTGGTGGACAGTATATGAAGCGTGTTTGAGGGATGTGGAAAACAGTGCAAGTAGTCTTAACGTGGAAGTGGAGAGATTTATCCGACGTCCAAAAGAGGGTGATTGGCGTGTCACTAAAGCCGTCTAGCGCCGACGCCACACGGCAACACACCGCCGTCGGGTTCATTGCAGCTCAGCCCCTGCGACTAAACGGCGTTCTCAGTCCGTCATTTGCAGCGCAACCTGCAGAGGGTCTTCGCGTAAGCCGAACCACAGTAGAGAGGGCGTGTAAATCAGCAAGAGAGGTCGCTGACACCACGAACCTCTTACTACACCCGCCAGTGTCACGGGCAGCCAATTAGGAAGACGTGTACCTACGCCATACAGGTATTTAGGCCCGAATCCGCGACAATCACGGAGGTTACGATGCAGCCAGCCAAGAGTGGAAATGTGCTCCGAATCCAGAACCGCCGACCACACGCCACCTTCGCCAACACCGGTTCGCGGTTCAAAAATGTCTCTGAGCACTATGGGACTTAACATCTGAGGTCATCAGTCCCCTAGGCTTACAACTACTTAAACCTAAGTAACCTAAAGACAGCACACACATCCATGTCCGAGGCAGGATTCGAACCTGCGACCGTAGCAGCAGCCTGGTTCCGGACTGAAGCGCTTAGAACCGCTCGGGCACAGCGGCCGGCCCGGCTCGCGGGTCTGTTGATATTCTGTCAGACTCACTAGGCAAGACAGTAGGAACCGTGAACTCGTACATACTGTAACTTCAATTGCAATCTTTACCAATGTGCTCTACTCGAGAAGAGCTAGGACTTAAACATTTGATAGTCAACTAGCAGTGAGCCGGCCGGGGTGGACGAGCGGTTCTAGGCGCAACAGTCTGGAACCGCGCGACCGCTACGGTCGCAGGTTCGAATCCTGCCTCGGGCATGGATGTGTGTGATGTCCTTATGTTAATTAGGTTTAAGTAGTTCTAAGTTCTAGGGGACTGATGAACTCAGAAGTTAAGTCCCATAGTGCTCAGAGCCATTTTCAACTAGCAGTGAACGAACTCTGACTGTGAAAGACTTCCTTTGTTGTTCCAAGTACTTCCGCTTAGTTGTGAACTTTCATTTCCCTGTTAGGAAAGTGTTACAAAGTTGGTTCTTCTTTCTTTTTACGGTCAACGAAAACTCACTGTGTTCTTCTTGTAGAAGTGTTCGAAGTTCATGGCACTTCAATGATCATTGGCTTTCGGGACAAGGATGGAAGCATTTCCCAAACGAATAAACTTGTAAACTGTTCGCGTGCCACCACTGATGAAGTATATTATCCATGCGAAAATGATGCTATCCAAAACTGGCACCGAAGCAAATGCGGTGCACCATGGGCCGTAGATGACAGGGGTGAACGACGGCTGCAGAGGGCGAACAGACGTGCAGCTGTTGAGCAGCTGACCACCCACATGAACCAAGGGGCTACCAACTGTGTTTCCTCACGACCGTTCAGCGAACGTTACCACATGTCGGCCTCCACAGCAGGCGCCTGGTTCATGCACCAATGCTGATTGCTATTCATCTGCGACGAAGGCTTGGAATCTGCACGCCAGCACCGCAGCTGCACGAATTATGAATGGTGACAGATGGCCTTTTCAGTTTAATCACCCTTTATGCCCCACTGGCGTGAAAAGAGTGAAAGTAAACACCGTGCAACAATCGTCGAAAAAGTCAGGCCAGAGGAGGGAACATTATGGCCTGGGGAATGTTTTCGAGGCATTTCGTGGGTGATCTCGAAATTCTGAAAGGCACAATGGTTCAACACTGCATATATTCTTAGGAACGTGTATACCCCCAAATGCACTTTGTTTTTCCTCGACATGATGGCATATATCCGCAGGGCAATGCAACGTGTCGCACAGCTCACAGTGTATGTGCATTGTTTGAAGAGAACTAAGATGTGTTCAGTGTACTCCTTTGGCCACCAGACTCCTCAGACTCAAACCCAGTCGAGAATCTGTGGGAACAACTCTATCCAGTTGTTTACGCCATGGATCCACTAGCTAGGAACCTAGCGAAGCTGACCACAGCACAGGAGCCGGCATGGTTCCACATACCTGTTAGTACCTTCCATAACCTCACTGACACTCTTTCTGCACGTCTCGCAGCAGTCCACACCGCAAAAGGTGATTATTCAGGCTTTTGACAGGTGTCACATTAATGTGACTGCACAGAGTATAACCAATATCATTCAGAGAGTCACTTAGTGACACTTTGGTAAACAAAGAAACATCAGATCTGACCAAGTATGATTTGGTGCAAGTTTTAGTTTATTCAGCTTCCCAGTGAAATGTCCAGATTTCTTTATGTATGTATCAGACTTCCCTACGTGTGGCAAAAAAGTGTTCCACCAGTTTATGTGACTCAGAGCCAAGATCATTCTCAACGTTATATTTTTTGGTTTTTGGTAACCCATATAGCCGAGGTACTGTATAGGTTCCTTTGTTCCACCAAGAGAGATGATGCCTTGATTAAACGATTTTTATTTTGTGTGAAACATTGCTCTCGACCCACCCTTACTTTTCGGTGCATCGTCAGATGTAAAAGGTTATGTATCTTACAGTCTTCATTAGAACTGTCACATTTCCCTTGTCGACAGGCAGAGCCAACATGTTCTTGTCAGGGTTAAGACTTTTGATAAACTGTAATTCTTTTCTTTCCATGTTTCAGTCTGGTGGTTTTTCTTGATGCAGTCTCCAGGCAGTTTCAATGCATATTTCCTTGGCTTCTTCACAAGGAAGAGTCGAAATGGTAGCTTCAGTGTTAGCATTGCTATTTACTATGGATAAAATTCTGGGAATGATAGCGAAACTGCCTCCTTTTTGAAACAAAGACGGTTCCTCTGTGATCATGACATGTCGTGAAATGGACCTGTCTAACTACTTTCCGTAACTTTGAAACATTTTCATCCCTCATTCGGTGTAGTGGTCAAGTACGTTCTATGTACATGTTATCGATCTTGTCCTAGTCACTGTAATGCATGTTACCAATCAATTGACGGGAGATGTCGAAAAGTTGCTCATCAGTTCTTAAAGGAAGGCTGTCCCAATGTTAGAAAGCTACAAAAGTGTATACCCTGCACGATAAGAGATAAGAAACGTTCGAGCTCTGGAAGTGAATGTGCAGGTAGATGTTGCTACAGACAGAAATTACGAAACACAGCTATGCCCAATATATATCTTGCACTTAGTTTAAGAGATCAAAGCTCGATTCTGGACACTACACAGAATGTAGGAAAAAAAAAAAAAAAAAAAAAAAAAAAAAAAAAAAAAAAAAAAAAAAAAAAACCTCCCTCAGAAAAAACATAGTACACTACTGTTAAAATTGCTACACCACGAAGATGACGTGCTACAAACGCGAAATTTAACCGACAGGAAGAAGATGCTGTGACATGCAAAAGATAAGCTTTTCAGAGCATTCACACAAGGTTGGCGCCGGTGGCAACACCTACAACGTGCAGACATGAGGAAAGTTTCCAACCGATTTCTCATACACAAATAGCAGTTGATCGGCGTTGCCTGGTGAAAAGTTGTTGTGATGCCTCGTGTAAGGAAGAGAAATGCTTACCACCACGTTTCCGGCATTGATAAAGGTCGGATTGTAGCCTATTGCGATTGCGGTTTATCGTATCGCGACATTCCTGCTCGCGTTGGTCGAGATCCAATGACTGTTAGCAGAATATGGAATCAGTGGCTTCAGGAGGGTAATACAGAACGCCCTGCTGGATACCAATGGCCTCGTATCACTAGCAGTCGAGATGACAGGCATCTTATCCAAATGGCTGTAACGGATCGTGCAGCCACGTCTCGATCCCTGAGTCAACAGATGGGGACGTTTGCAAGGTAGCAACCATCTGCATGAACAGTTCGACGACGTTTGCAGCAACATGGACTATCAGCTTGGAGACCATGCCTGCGGTTACCCTTGACGCTGCATCACAGACAGGAGCACCTGCGATGGTGTACTCAACGACGAACCTGGGTGCACAAACGGCAAAACGTCATTTTTTCGGATGAATCCAGGTTCTGTTTACAGCATCATGGCGGTTGCATCCGTGTCTGGCGACATCACAGTGAACGCACATTGGAAGCGTGTATTCGTCATTGTCATACTAGCATATCACCCGGCGTGATGGTATGGGGTGGCATTGGTTACACATCTCGATCACCTCTTGTTTGCATTGACGGCACTTTGAACAATGGACGTTACATTTCAGATGTGTTACGACCCGTGGCTCCACCCTTCATTCGATCACTGCAAAACCCTACATTTCAGCAGGATAATGCACGACCGCATGTTGCAGGTGCTGTACGGGCCTTTCTGGATACAGAAAATGTTCGGCTGCTGCCCTGGCCAGCACATTCTCCAGATCTCTCACCAATTGAAAACGTCTGGTCAATGGTGGCCGAGCAACTGGCTCGTCACAATATGTCAGTCACTACTCTTGATGAACTGTGGCATCATGTTGAAGCTGCATCGGCAGCTGTACCTGTACACGCCATCCAAGCTGTGTTTGACTCAATGCCCAGGCTTATCAAGGCCATTATTACGGCCACAGGTGGTTGTTCTGTGTACTGATTTCTCAGGATCTATGCACCCAAATTGCGTGAAAATATAATCACATGTCAGTTCAAGTATGATATATTTGTCCAATGAATACCCGTTTATTATCTACATGTCTTCTTGGTGTAGCAACTTTAATGGCCAGTAGTGTATATGAATGCAGAAAGTAACTGGTAAATTAAGCCTCCAAGTCAAGAAGGTGGGTTGTTCAGCCTCATATGGTAACAGTGCTGGTGCCGCAACCAACACTGACATCACCTTGGCAAGTAAGTCTGCAGATATTGAAATCAACTCCTGGAGAGTCTTTCAGCATGCTACTGTAATTGGTCACAATGCGGTTGGTTATTACAGATTTGTTGATCCTAGCTAGCAACGAATTAATGTGGGATAGGAACTCAGCCACCTTTGAGATACAAGTAGATAAATATATAATGAAATATAATGATGTCTGACTTTGTCAGGAATGGTAACAGTGGGCCTTGCGTAATTTTATTTAAATTTAGCTTTTTACAAAAATCCTTTTATGCCTAGACTGCATTTACATAAAACAGTTAAAATAAGATGACTAGCTAGTTTCATCTATAAGCATGAAACAGCTTCAGATCTGTAAACAACCCAAAAAAAGAAACAAAAATATAGAAACTCGTCTTAGAAAAATCTCTTAACAAAGGAACCATATGAAATGTAAAACTTTAAGAGAGATGAAAAGTACAAAGGTATACACTACTACTCTCATAAAAAATGATATACCACATGCGAAAATCATCATACACAAAAATTATCCTCCATCACAGTCGACTTTACAGTGTTACGGGACAAAAGTTTTTTATGCTTTTAGTGCAACATACCATCCCTATACAAAATATGGCCTGAAAATACCAGTAGAAGCCATCTTGTTGTGACATGCATTAGTGTCAAATGCAAATTGAATAAAAAAATTAATTGAACAGCAACAAGATCCAGCCAGTCTATACACCTGCTGAAATACACAAGTAATTATCTTAGCAAAAAATATTTTTTCAGCATACTAGATCATCTTAAAAAGTTGTAAAAAGAACTGAAGGAGCCAACATTAGGAGCAAGTGGGTATCTTGAGTGAACTTGGCATGTTTTTAATGCACAAACTTTTCATGAATTTATTAAATTATATCTTTGAAGATTTTCCGTAGAAAGATTTTTATAAGATAAAAAATCAGAGATGTTACAATTCACAAAACATCTTCAGTTTCAAAAATTTCTGTTGACCATTTAGCTGTATAACTTTTTTCAGAGTCCTTTAAGTTTGCTGATTCTAACTTTATTGCCAACTTTATACTTAGACTTATCAGTAGATACAAAGTCCGTTGGCTTATAATTTTTTTCATTACCTTCTGTTAGCTTAATTTTTATTGTTGAATGTTTTGTGTTATTGTACTCTTCTACCAATTTTCCAACTAGTTCATACCATTTATAATTTCCTTGAATGTCAAATTTTTTTCATATATTTTCCTTCATCATTCTATTAAATCTTTCTACAACAGATGATTTTAATTCAGCAAAAGTTGAATAATGATTAATATTATATTTTTTTCATGAGTTCTGAAAAACCTTTATTATAGAATTCTTTACCATTATCTGTTTGTAAATTTCTTGGAGTTCTCTCTCTAAATATGTTTTCAAAGCATCAACTACATTTTTACTAGTTTCACAATCATTCAGAGAGTGACTGCTGGAGTCATCTTCGGACTGTGTCTCATGACCTACAATTTTTTTTTAAATGAATTTACTCTATTTAGTTTTACGTATTACACAAATTCCTTCAATTTTTTTCTCCACTTTTTGTTGTTGTTCAATTTGCATGGTGTGTGTCAGTAAATTTTTATATTTTATGGACCAAATAAGATTGTCTGAAAGATTGTTCATTTATTTCAGATTAAATTTTAAATTTTAAATTTTAATTGTTTGATTATAAAGACTTCAGTATTTCTAGAACTTTACCAACTCTCATGTCTAAATTCTTATTAAGGAATCTAATGCCTTACATTACTTTCTAGTATATCTGTCTTATCTAAAGAATGATAGGCTTGTTTTCATGTTATTAATGTGATATAGAATTCTGCAAACCAGGGCTTCCTGAAGAATATGTCTTCCTCAACTGTGATGTGTGCCACCAGTCAAGATTAGGAACATCTAGTAAGCCACCTGTTGCAATGGTACTGAAGACAGTTAAATTTTGTATCATGGTTTAAGGGTTTTGGATGTTTCTGTATCTGTGGCTGAGAGGCGCGATAGGTAGCAATTGAAATACACAGGTAGCAATAACAACTGTATGTCCGTTAAGTAAGAAACAGAAATCAATACACAGTTTCTGGGGATGAGTGTCCACACCACATGAATGTAAACTGTCAAGTCAATCCCTGACATTGTGTGGAAGGAGATCACAATGACCAGGTCCATGAAAGCCAACATCTTCAGTGAGTAGTACGATGCAGAGGATGACTGGGTCCATGGATGCTGTGGGAATGTGAATGGTTGAGATGAAAGTCTTACAAAGTGTTGAGCCCAAGTGCAGCTGAGATGCAGGCCCAGTGCAGCATGGCACTTGAGGGTGGCTGACATACGTCCAGCAAAACATTGCACTTAGGAGCATTTGATGGCAAGTGCTCACAGTGAAGGTGAAGGCGACTCAGTTTGATGAGCTGTAGATGTTGCCACCATTGGGCCCAGAGTATGCAATGGCTGCAGGGTGGTCGAGTGGTGACATTAACACCCACCAATGGACGAATACTGGCGTGGCATTTTGTGCTCACATGATTTCACTGAAGCGAAATGTTCCACGTGACTGCAGTGCTTCAGGTAGAAATGTTTGCAGGTGTCTACTAAACCATGACCATACCCAGGTACACAACTCTTCATCTAAAGAAATTAACAGCCGCAAATGTCTTTCTTCAGCACTCCAAAAATATGGAAATCACATGGGGAGGGATGAGAACTGTGTGGAAGATGTGTAAGGGCTTTGAAGCAAAACTTTTGCATCATAGTCAAAACTACCTTGGCAACATGTGTGATATGTGGGTCACATATTGGTGAGGCTAGCACCACCCTTTGCTGTGGAAGTTGGGTGAGGCTTGTTTTACAACAGCCCAACGAGTTGTGTTGAGGTCTGCTACTTCCATGCAGACTCTCTGAGCAGAGTTACTAGTGGCAGGTACTGAATATTCACAGCACAGATCTAAAAGAGTGATGGCTGCATCACAAGGTGCTTTTCCTTTTTACTTAGTATTTTATAATTTCTCATTACCTTTGTATTTAATTTCACCAATTACTGAAATGTGTAAATTACATTACACATCTTGAAGCAAATGTTAATTACAGTTGTACAAAACTCTGTAGCTTTGTGAAAATATGACTCGCATTAAATTCCAGGTAGCAGGTGTCAAAATCATAAGTAATAATAAATTCAAAACTATTATAATCAGCTTTGATGTTGTTTCTCCATTTTGCAAGTGCCACTCAATGATTCACTGGAGCAAATCTGTTCCATTTTCTGCATGACATCACCAACCTATTACTGCATGTCTAATATGGTGCTAATTAATGTAGAATGGCGAAATCTATGAAGAGCTGGTTCTCAATTGATTCATGGAGCATTTAAAAAGAGAGGTGCTGCACTTGGTACATTGCAAACCTAAGGTGTCACAGAAGTACATCACAACACCTTCTCATATAGAGTCTTTGTGACTAACAGCTTGGTAACTTCCTAAAACATCTGAACAGTACTCATGCCAATATTAAATTTATTATGAATGTGGGAAAGGATCAGCAGCTATCCTTTCTGAATGTGTTAGTTATGAGGAATGATGAGAATCTGGGACACAACATGTACTACAGTCTGACACACATGGACCGGTAGAAGCACAAACTCTCAGACCATTGCCCGAGCTAGAAATGAGATTTGATTCACACGCTCATAACATGTGCAGGACATGTAAACCCCAAGAAATGTTAACCTGACACCTGCAAAAGAGACACATTAGAAGAAGTAAGGTCAGGAGCGGCCCTTTTGCCATACATCCCTAGGGTGATAAACAAAACTGGTCTTATATTGCCTGAACATGGTATAAATAATGTGTACAAACTGACCAGAAAAGTCAGAGAGTAGTCAGAGAGTGTCTCATATCAACAAAGGATAAAGTCAGAAGTGTACTGCACACCATGTATATGTGGAAAAGTCTATGTTGGAATAACTGAATGATCCATCAACACAATGACCACAGAACATAACTGATATTGCAGGTTTGACCTGTAGGGAAAATGACCATAGTGAAGCACTTTAAATGTGAGACTGACCACTAATAAAATTCACTCACATGCAGGTTCTCAGAGGTTGCTTGTTCAGGGAACCAACTGAAATTTTTATACATGACAATATTTTTAACAAGAAGATAAAGTCCATAAGATAAACAGATCCTGGATTACCATTCTCCATCAAATCACCATTCCAGTTAACCACAGTGGTAATGATGAGGGAAAGGCCTTCAGGCTTTGGCATGACTAGCTGGTCAAAAGTATTTGGAAACATTACAAAGGTGTGGTCCACTCTTTGCTTTTATGTTGACTTGAATTCTACTGGGACACTTTCAATGAAGCATCTGAATGTCAGTGAATGAATGGTAGCCCATTCTTCCTCAACAGTCAAAATCAAAGAAAGTAGTAATGTTGGATACTGGAGTCTGGAGTGAAGTTGATTTCTAATTAATCCAAAGGGTGTTCCATTGAGTTCAGGTTGGGTCTATGGGCAGGCCAGTTCATTTTAGGATCATTATTATTCGCAAACCTGTGCCTCATAGATGCTGCTTTATGACAGGATAGATTGTCACACTGACACAATCAATCATCATCTTTGAAGTCTTTCTCTAACATATGCAGTATACAATGCTGAAAATGTGTGCATATCCTTCTGCATTTAGCATTTTCTTAAGAACGATAAGGAGACCACGCCTAACCATAAAAAACACAACCATACTGTAAGACCAATGTATCCATAATTCACTGTTGGCACAACAGAAAATGGCAGGAAACATTCTGCAGGTACTCACCAAAATCAGATCCTTTCATAGGATTGCCACAGGTTACAGTGTGATTTACCACTTAAATTGCTTGTTTCCTGTCATCTGCTGCCCATTATCATCACTCTTTGTACCACCTTAAGTGCCACTTAGCAGTGACTGGAAATGTGTGGGCTATAAAGAGCAGTTCAATGATTGTACTCCATTGTTTTTAACTCCCTACATACAGTCAGTGGTAGCTGGACTGTTGGTAGCTCTTTGGAACTCACAAGTGATTTCTTTCGCTGATTTCATGTGAGTGTTTACTACCATCCTCCACAATGCTCGACAGTCTCTGTCCATCAGTATTTGAGGTCCTCCTAGCCTTAGTTTAGCTGTGCCTGTCCCATCGGATTTCCCACTTCACAGTTACATTGTCAACAGTCATATTGGGCAGCTTTAGAAGTGTTCGACTGTCTCTGACGGGTTTGTTACTTAGGTGGTGTCCAACAACCAGTCCACATTGGACATCACCAAACTCCCCTGAGCTCCTGTGGGTCAGCCCACATGTTGCCAAGGTTGTTTTGACTATGATTCAGAAGTTTTGCTTGGAAGCCTTTGCACGTCTTCCACAAAGTTCTTATCTCTCCCCATCTGATTTCCATATTTTCGGAGCCTGGAAGAAAGACATTTGTTGCTGTCAATTTCTTTAGATGAAGAGGTCATACCTGGGTACAGTCATGGTTCAGTAGACACCCTCAAACATTTCTCTGTGAAGGCATTGACTGTCTTGACACACAGAGGGATAAATTTATTAACAGTTATGGTAATTACTTTTGAAATAAGAAACAGTTCACTTACTCTTTTGCTTCTCTCTATTTTTTGATTGTCTTTCACAATGTATCATATGAATCAAATTCAGGTTTGTATAATTTTAATTCATACTGGTGGTTAATTATATGGATAAACCACTACTTTAAAATGACATTTGGAGTGCCTCACAGATTGTTGGGTCTTTCCACATGAACATTGTGTTTATAATAAACTGACTGAATATGGTTGAAAGAGGGCTGGAAACGCTAAAAACATGTTATTGTTGTCGGGGTCTTCAGTCTGAAGACTAGCTTGAAGCACTTCTCTTTGGTAGTCTATCATGAGAACACATCATCATCTTGAATAACTACTGCAACCCCCACAAATTTGAGCCTAATTACCCAATCACTTCGCAATTTATATCCTCAACTCTTCACTAGTGTGGCAAATTGAGTATTCCTTGATGCCTTTCAATATGTCCCATCAATCAATTCCTCCTTTTAGTCAAGTTGTATCATAACCCCCCTGCCACAATTCAGTTCAGTCTTCCTCATTAGTTATCTGTTCTACCCATCTAATTTATAACATTCTTCTGCAACACCACATTTCAAAAGCTTCTATTCTCTTCTTATTTGAACTGCTTACTGTGCATGTTTCACTTCCTTACAAGACTACACTCCAGGCAAATACTTTCAGGATAGACTTCTTAATACTCAAATTCACTGGTATATCAGATGTTAATAAATTGAACCTTTTCAGAATTTCTGTTCTTGCTATAGACAGTCTGCATATTATATCCTCTCTAATTCATCCATTGTTATTTTTCTACTGAAGTAGCAAAACTCATCTACTACATTCAATGACTCATTTCCCAATTATTTAACTGCAGTTGCTATTGCATCTGCTGTTTGACATGGGTCCCTTTTTACCCATTGCACAATCTAGGGGTCATCTGCTGCTTCTCCTTCAGGCAGCAGCAGCTGTGGTTCAGAATGCTCTGCTTGAAACAATGGTGTGAGCAATATCAAACTCCTGCACTACACTCATCACACTTTGTTTTTCAGCCAATTTCCCAATGGTTCATCTGTGTGACTTCATCCAGATGTTGTCTGTGGGCTGTTTGTAATGAAGAACATGATCACAGAGCACCATTACTGCTCATTGATTGATGCCAGGATCTTTTACCATTCTTTCAACTGCCTCATGTTGCGGAGCAGCCCTATTTGGAAATAATCACAGTGACCTCATGACCCATGACATCCAGCTTGCTGTGCACGACTGAAAGACCTCTGGCAGCATCCTCCCACGTTTTTATTCATTTCTATTAAGTAGCTAGTGTGTGAAGTTACTTTATCTACCTCATCCTTAAGGTTTGTGGGGCAGTGCATTTTCTCCTTTTCTCAAAAAAATTCAACGTCTCCTCTATTATCCAGGATATCTACTAGATCTTGTCTTTTTACGTATTTGATCATCTTCTGCTTTCATTATTTTATCAGTCAAAGCTCTTCTGTTGACTTCCTTTCCAGTGTTTCAGCCAAATATTGCCTAATACTCCCTCTGGTTCCTTCAATTCATCCAGGTCCCAACACGTTCATTTTCTACTTTCAGCATTAATCCACAGTTCATAACCAATAAATTACATTCAAATCCATGTCTTCCCCTGGAAATATCTTAAAGTTTAAAATTTGATTATGAAGCCTTTTTACTTACCATTAGGTAATCAGTCTGAAACCTTCTGGTGTGTCTATGGTTTGTATGTGTATACAGTCTTCTTACATGATTCTTAAATCAATGCTAGCAATATTTACATTGTGCTCTGTGTAAAATTATAGCAAATGGCTTCATCTTCCATTCCCATTCACCTGTTCATGCAATAATCCCTCCACCAGTAAGCTTAACAACAAGAAGGAAGGAAATGATTGCATCAAAAGTGTCAATTGCTAGATGCTCAGACAATCCACTTCATCAACAAATAGAGAAAACTTAATGGTTACAACTACTTAAGAGGAAATCACAATGGCTATACAAAAGGAATCAGTACCACCCGTTGAACCTACATCAGCATTGGTTGTTCACCCATCTGCATGCAGGTTATCGGCAATATCATCTTCAGCAGAATGGCCAGCTGAAATGGCAGTACCACCCACATAACCTACAGTAAGAGCAATTTTGCAGGCACCTACAATCAAGTCAACAACTTCATCATATTCAGTAGAAATGACAACTGCAGCACCAGCAGAATGAAAGTCAACAGCCTCCCAGACTGCTCACAGAACAGCAGGTAGGTGTAAAGTAGCGTCCTTCTCATCAGAAGGATTTTTTATCCACAGGCATGAGAATGAAGAAACCACCAAGATAAGTAACACCTCAAACAACCTGTCCAATTTCATCAAAAAATAAGGTGACTTAGCAGAAGACAAGATCAACTAGGAGATAATATAAATTACAAAAACAGTATAAACAATGATCAGATCTTATGTTTCTCAGAACACCAATTAATGAAGGAATTGAAATGTTACATATAGACAGTCATAACCTTGGCAGCCACTAGTGTAGAGACAGCAAGGGAAAAGGTAGTGTAGCTATTTTCATTACAAATAACTTAACATTTAGATCCATAGCTGTAAGAAAACATTGTGTTGACCATCACTTTTGAAGCATGTGCAATAGAAGTAACATTAAACAGCTCAACATTAATAGTGGTTACAGTTCAAAGGGCACCGGGGACCAGTTTCACTGTGTTTATGGTTCCATTAGAACTATTATCATCAACATTATTTTCAAAAAAATAAATAATGAAACTATCTTACTTCTTAGTATCTTACTTGGGGATTTCAATGTCAACTTCTCAACCAATTGCATCAACAAAGTAGAACTCCAGAATTTGATGAGTTCCCACATGACTTCCCTATTAGGATTGCACATGACAGTCAAGCTCTGATAGACAATATACTTATTGATGTCAGATTGTGCCAGAACTTCACTGTCAGCCCAGTCTTAAATGGTCTATCAGATCGTGATGGAAAGATCCTCACTGTACATGACAACAGACCTCTCAAGAAGACAATCTGCTCCTGGAAATCAATCAGAATTATGAATAATGAGTCCCTGGAAGTTTTTAACTTTATGCTGCAACATGAAGACTGGAGTTCAGTATACAGGGTGGCTAATGTTGATACCAAGTTTAACATATTCATAAATGAATTCTTATCATTCTTTGAAGAAATTTTTCCTAAAAAGTTTCTTAGGAACAATATTTCCTCATCCTTTAAGAAAACAAGGATCACAGTGAGAATTAGACAGTCATGTCAAAGAGGGAACTTTATATTGCAACAACAGTGTCCAAGGACACTGAAATAATTAACCACTACACAATTTATTGTTAGATTCTAAAGAAAGTGAGTCAGACAACAAAAGCACTGAATTGTGAACAATAAATAGATAACTCTGATAGTAAAATTGAGAATATTCAGCATATAGTTAGCAGGGAAACTGGGAGGAATAAAAAAAGACCTGTAGAAAACTTCAAAATCAAACACAAAGGGAACCTTGTACAAAATCCTGAAATCATAGCTGATATCTTCAATAAACACTTCCTATCAGTGTCTGAACAAATAGGCTGCAATGGTTCTGTGAAAGATGCTTTGACTTTTCTGCAAAATTATATCCCCAACAAAATTAGTCAAATGCATATTAGATGTGTTGAAGTATCCAAAATTGAAAGAACAATTGGCTACCCAAAAAATAACAACTCCTGTGGAATACACAATATTTCTACCCAATTTTTAGAACAGTGTTGTACTTCTGTAAGTGGTATACTATGTCACATCTTCAGTGCCTCTTTGCTACATTTAATCATCCCCAAAAAACTCAAGTATGTTCTAGTGAAGCCTCTCTTGAAGAAAGGACAGAAAACTGACACTTCAAATTTCATGTATACATCTCTCCTGACTGTTTTTTCAAAGGTACGTGAAAAACTTTGTATTCTACATTTTTAGAACATCTACATAAATTCAATATTCTTAGCAAAAATCAGTTTAGTTTCCAAAAAGATCTGTCAGCTGAACAAGCAATCCATGTTTATATGGATAAGGGTTTGGGAATCTGTAAATAAGAAAATTGTGACAACAGACTTATTTTGTGATTTATCTAAAGGCTCTGACACTGTGTGACGATGCAAGCTGGGATATTTTTACTTCCCCTCTTGTTTTGCCATCTGCCTCCTTAAAATTAATTTTTTTCATTTCTGGTTAATTACCATTAATGTACATGAATATAATCTGCATTCCCATAAAAGAGAAAGGCTGGACCTCAGTTTTAAAGAATATAACACCCCCCCATGTACCATAGACCTTGCCGTTGGTGGGGAGGCTTGCTTGCCTCAGCGACACAGATAGCCGTACCGTAGGTGCAACCACAACGGAGGGGTATCTGTTGAGAAGCCAGAAAGAACGTATGGTTCCTGAAGAGAGGCAGCAGCCTTTTCAGTAGTTGCAGGGGCAACAGTCTGGATGATTGACTGATCTGGCCTTGTAACATTAACCAAAACGGCCTTGCTGTGCTGGTATTGCAAACAGCTGAAAGCAAGGGGAAACTACGGCCGTAATTTTTCCCGAGGGCATGCAGCTTTACTGTATGAATAAATGATGATGGTGTCCTCTTGGGTAAAATATTCTGGAGGTAAAATAGTCCCCCATTCGGATCTCCGGGCGGGGACTACTCAGGATAGGTTAAAGTTAGATATAGTGGGAATTGGCGAAGTTCGGTGGCAGGAGGAACAAGACTTTTGGTCAGGTGAATACAGGGTTATAAATACAAAATCAAATAGGGGTAATGCAGAAGTAGGTTTAATAATGAATCAAAAAATAGAAGTTCGGGTAAGCTACTACAAACAACATAGTGAACACATTATTGTGGCCAAGATAGACACAAAGCCCACACCTGCAACAGTAGTACAAGTCTATATGCCAGCTTGCTCTGCAGATGACGAAGAAATTGAAGAAATGTATGATGAGATAAAAGAAATTATTCAGATAGTGAAGGGAGACGAAAATTTAATAGTCATGGGTGACTGGAATTCGATAGTAGGAAAAGGAAGAGAAGGAAACATAGTAGGTGAATATGGATTGGGGCTAAGAAATGAAAGAGGAAGCCGTCTGGTAGAATTTTGCACAGAGCACAACTTAATCATAGCTAACACTTGGTTCAAGAATCATAAAAGGAGGTTGTATACATGGAAGAAGCCTAGAGATACTGACAGGTTTCAAATAATGGTAAGACAGAGATTTAGGAACCAGGTTTTAAATTGTAAGACATTTCCAGGGGCAGATGTGGACTCTGACCACAATCTATTGGTTATGAACTGTAGATTAAAACTGAAGAAACTGCAAAAAGGTGGGAATTTGAGGAGATGGGACCTGGATAAACTGAAAGAACCAGAGGTTGTAGAGAGTTTCAGGAAGAGCATAAAGGAACAACTGACAAGAGTGGGGGAAAGAAATACAGTAGAAGGATGGATAGCTTTGAGGGATGAAGTGGTGAAGGCAGCAGACGATCAAGTAGGTAAAAAGACAAGGGCTAGTAGAAATCCTTGGGTGACAGAAGAAATACTGAATTCAATTGATGAAAGGAGAAAATATAAAAATGCAGTAAATGAAGCAGGCAAAAAGGAATACAAACATCTCAAAAATGATATCGACAGGAAGTGCAAAATGGCTAAGCAGGCATGGCTAGAGGATAAATGTAAGGATGCAGAGGCTTACCTCACTAGGGGTAAGATAGATACTGCCTACAGGAAAATTAAAGACACCCTTGGAGAAAAGAGATCCACTTGTATAAATATCAAGGGCTCAGATGGAAACCCAGTTCTAAGCAAAGAAGGGAAATCAGAAAGTTGGAAGGAGTGTATAGAGGGACTATACAAGGGCGATGTTCTTGAGGACACTATAATGGAAATGGAAGAGGATGTAGATGAAGAAATGGGAGATATGATACTGCGTGAAGAATTTGATAGAGCACTGAAAGACCTAAGTCGTAACAAGGCCCCGGGAGTAAACATTCCATTAGAATTACTGACAGCCTTGGGAGAGCCACACCTGGCAAAACTCTACCATCTTGTGAGCAAAATGTATGCGACAGGCGAAATACCCTCAGACTTCAAGAAGAATATAATAATTCCAATCCCAAAGAAAGCAGGCATTGAAAGATGTGAAACTTACCGAACTATCAGTTTGATAAGTCACGGCCGCAAAATACTAACCCGAATTCTGTACAGATGAATGGAAAAACTGGTAGAAGCCGACCTCGGGGAAGATCAGTTTGGATTCCATAGAAATATGGGAACACGTGAGGCAATACTGACCCTACGACTTATCTTAGAAGCTAGATTAAGAAAAGGCAAACCTACGTTTCCAGCATTTGTAGACTTGGAGAAAGCTTTTGACAATGTTGACTGGAATAATCTCTTTCAAATTCTGAAGGTGGCAGGGGTAAAATACAGGGAACGAAAGGCTATGTACAATTTGTACAGAAACCAGATGGCAGTTATAAGAGTCGAGGGACATGAAAGGGAAGCAGTGGTTGGGAAGGGAGTGAGGCAGGGTTGTAGCCTCTCCCTGATGTTATTTAATCTGTGTATTGAGCAAGCAGTAAAGGACACAAAAGAAAAATTCTGAGTAGGTATTAAAATCCATGGAGAAGAAATAAAAACTTTAAGGTTTGCCGATGACATTGTAATTCTGTCAGAGACAGCAAAGGACTTGGAAGAGCAGTTGAACGGAATGGACAGTGGCTTGAAAGGAGGATATAAGATGAACATCAACAAAAGCAAAACGAGGATAATGGAATGTAGTCAAATTAAGTCGGGAGATGCTGAGGGAATTAGATTAGGAAATGAGACACTTAAAGTAGTAAAGGAGTTTTGCTATTTGGGGAGCAAAGTAACTGATGATGGTCGAAGTAGAGAGGATATAAAATGTAGACTGGTAATGGCAAGGAAAGCGTTTCTGAAGAAGAGAAATTTGTTAACATCGAGTATAGATTTAAATGTCAGGAAGTTGTTTCTGAAAGTATTTGTATGGAGTGTAGCCATGTACGGAAGTGAAACATGGACGATAAATAGTTTGGACAAGAAGAGAATAGAAGCCTTTGAATTGTGGTGATACAGAAGAATGCTGAAGATTAGATGGGTAGATCATGTAACTAATGAGGAAGTATTGAACAGAATAGGGGAGAAGAGGAGTTTGTGGCACAACTTGACAAGAAGAAGGAATCCGTTGGTAGGGCATGATCTGAGGCATCAAGGGATCACCAATTTAGTATTGGAGGGCAGCGTGGAGGGTAAAAATCATAGAGGGAGACCAAGAGATGAATACACTAAACAGATTCAGAAGGCTGTAGGCTGCAGTATGTACTGGGAGATGAAGAAGCTTGCACAGGATAGAGTAGCATGGAGAGCTGCATCAAACCAGTCTCAGGACTGAAGACCACAAGAACAACACCAGATCTAATTTTGTGCTTAGTTTTGAGTATGTAATTGATTTTATAATTTTTTTGACTATTCCTAGTTAGTATCTTTTGTTATATGGTGAAATCAGTAATTGTTTTGTAACTTACATTCTACTGTTGACTTATAAACAAATATAATTCTGTACTAATTATAAAAATTTGGAAGATGAAATACTAGTAAACTTAAAAGTATCCAGTTTTCTCTATTAAAAAACATGTTAGCAAATCCAGCCCTTCATTAATTCTGAAGCAATGACCAGTTTTGTAAAAAGTATTGTTTGCTTAAACGTATCTGTTAATTTCATGATTTAAACAAATAATTTGGCTTAGCACTCATAATAGAAGAAACTGTTAAAAAAGATGAAATGTTTCTATATATGCAGTTAATTGAATTAGTTAAGTTTCAATAGTAATTTCTATAAATTAAACATTGAACAAAGTATCGTTTGAGTGCCTATTACATTGAGGATGTATAAGGGCCCAATTTTTGGTCCCAAGGCAGTCAGTCCACAGCCAAGTTTCAGACAAGGAACTCATATTGGTTAGATCAACATCAATGCATCCACTTAACTGTGAAATATGTGTAATAGGCCATGTGCTAAAACAATGACTGTGTCTGTTTAATATGTACTGTATTATGCAGCAAGAACTGTGTGGTTAGGTTTTTACTGCTCATAGGTGTTCGACAGTAAACTATTGTAGCAGTATGTTGATGTTTGCTTGCAACCTATTAATGAGAGTTATCAAAAATTAAACAATAGTGCACTGGCCATGTAACTGTGTATTATTTCATGGGGCGGGGGGGGGGGGGGGGGCGTGTGGGGGGGGGGGGTGGTCCGTGAACGTAAAGAAATGTGAAATGTGCACCTGTTGGCTACATCATTTAAAGTAGTGAGTGTTGAACATCCACTGCCCCCCCCCTCCCCCCATTTTTCAGCCAGTGTTGCATTGCAGTACATCGATACCATGGACAATCAATGAGTAAATAAAGCTGGTGACTGTCACATTTGGTGCCCCGGGTGAGGATTACTGTAGTTGGGCACAATAAACTAGGACTCACAAACTTTGAACAGTGAACTCAAGAGCAGTTTACGGTACAGTTTTAACAAAGGAGATACAACAGCCAATCAGCGCATGTGTTTCATGGCCACAGTAGGACAGTAGCCAATCAGCGAGCGGGTTCTATGGAAGCAGCCACTGAGTACAGGAGCAGCCAATCAGCACAGCCGACTACGGATAAATAAGACACCTCGCTGAGAGAATTAAGACTTGCAGCCCCATGTAGACAATGAATTGAGATGGCAACCCCAGCAGCAGCAGAAGAATGAATAAAGATAAGGTAATTTTATGGCCAAAGCCATTTTATAGTAAGTGATACCTAATGAGAGTCCTAAACAAACATGACAGTGAGGTGGAAGAGAATGGACAACAGGGAAGTGATGTGAAAATTGATAATGAAGCGCAGGAGGTTAAGTTTCTAAATGAACAGAAAGACTTAATGGGGACTGGTGCTGCAAAAGATAGTGGCTATAAATCAGACATGAATGTAACATTGACTGATGGGATGAAAGTCCTGTTGTAGATGGGATGATAAAAGCATCATGTATATTGTATGGTGATGTGAGCGAAATGGATAAAAACAGTACTGAAGTGGATGAGATGGTTAAGGTTAAGAAGGAGTAATCTAGTAGCAAAAATCAACAAGGTCAAAAATTTGTGTCAGATGGAAAAGTGGAAGCGATGTTAAGGCAGATTATGAATAATTTGAGTAACATGAGTATGAAAGAAGACATTATTAGTATTAAAACTGACATGACTAGCTTGAAAGATGAACTAAAGAAAGAAATTAAAAAGGGAATTAAAGTAGTTAGCTCTAGTCTTTCAGAATTAAATAAGAAAGTTGAGGCAGTAGGGAAGGATTGTGATGAAAAGATAAAGAAAGTAATCCAGAATACTAATGAGAAATTAACACTAATGAGTAATAAATGTGTAGAAGAGAGATAGAAACTATGTGATGACTATAGTAGGAGGGTGGAGGCAACTGAAAAACAGTGCAAAGATGAAGTCAAAGCTACCAGAAAATTTTGTGCTGAAAATAGGCTTAAACTTGAGAACCAAATCGATCAGATTAAAAATGATTTAGAAATGGAGGTAGAAACCAAGTGTGCAGTAGTGTAGAAGAAAAACTGGTAAAAGTAAATAAAAATGTAAACTCAAAATTGGCTGAAACAGAGAAAAAGATGGAAGAGATACAAAATCTAAAGCATAGAGTATGTAGTGTCTCAAACAGTCCTTCATTTGTTAGTTGCAAGAAATTTAATAATTTTGAATCACATGGGAAAGTGCATCCACCTGATTTTACTAGGGAATTTAATTATTTGCCTGAAACATGGAATGACAAAGAGAAAATGTCATTTGTGAGTGGTTTTTTGAAAGGGGATGCTTATGGATGGGCAGCTCAGGTAGCTGATTGCTGTACTTCATGGTAAAGCTTTGAGAAAGCATTTTTAGATGAATATTGGTCCATAAAGAAACAGCAGTGAATTTTGGGGAAGGAGGGTACTGTGAAAGGTTTCTGTCAGCCTTGGCTAAACAAACTGAAATATTTGGACAAAGAGCTAGGTAGTGAATCAGTTATTATGGGCTTAGAAACTAAGTTGCCTCAGAAAGTTAGAGAATTACTTGTACCTGCTGTAATGTTATGTGAGCCTCACTGCCCTTTTCTTAACTAATTTGTGCCTAATTTTACTCTGAGAAGCTCAGTAATGTATGTAAATACCAAGTGAAGCACAGTTGGACAGCAAGAAACTCTTTAGCGCGCAATCTCTGCAACGATAACAATAGTAGTTGTGAATCTTTGAGTGTGGACTCAATTAAAAAAAAAAAAAAGAGGACTGTTAATCTGTAGCTTGTAGGAAGAGGATGTGTTGCTAGGCTGTCACTCAGAACGTATTGTTACATTTAATGAAAATTGATATGTTATTGATAAAACCTAGTATAGTATGTGCAAGAGTTGCCAAACGTTTATGTATACAAGTATTCGGAAGAAATATCTGGTTTTTGGAAAAGGAGGTGAACTTCATTGTCGTCGCCGTCTATCAATCGACAGAATTGTAAGTGTACAAAGTTCATTAAAATACAGGAAAAGAAACGCATTCTCTATAGTTTTCATTCAATATGTAACAACCTCTCATAATTTCTTAATTACAGTAATTGGATTATGATTTTGTAAAATAGTATGGTGCTGAACTCCAGTGACCAATTTTGACGTAGCAGGATGTGTAGTTTGAAGGAAGTTTGTGCGCCAAGCAATCTCCTTTTCTCAAAAAACGCAGGTTGCTGTTTGATTGTATTAACTTACAACAGTGGTCCCTTAAGTATGATAAGCTATGAAAACTTGGGCTCGAAGCCATCTGCAATATGGCCAAGTAACCAACAGAGTTGTACTTTAAATCTTAAAGAACAATAACTTCCTCCAAATTATAATACATCACCAACTGGTGCAGAAGCTGATCATTTCAGAAGGCAACAACCAAAATTCAGGTACCGTTTATGACTTAAAGTAAAGTCTCAACCACTATGAATCTCTCTCTCTCTCTCTCTCCAAACACATATATAAATATTCATATTATTAAGATAAAAGTCATTTTATAACTTAATTATCTAATATCCTTACTTGACATTCAACAAGTGTATAAGCGAAATGGTAATTCAGATATACAGCTGCAGATAGCACTATACTGACAAAATATTTGTAATTTAAGTATTTACTTTCATTATTTAGTGGGCAGAGTGGTGTGTCTGCACAGATGGGGTAACTGTATCTATTTTGAAAGGCTCTGACAATAGTTTTCTATTCTGTATCAGATGATGGCACCGCCTCAAAAATAATGAATAAATGCAAAGTCATGATGTGTAACAGAAAAAGTCAGTTCTATGGCTCACATCATGCCTAATCTTATACTTAGCATTTACTAATGAAATACTTTCTTGTTATCAGACTCAGTTTAATAGAGTTCATTACACAGTAGGAAAATAGTTGGATGTTGGACATAGAAATGCAACCAACACCTTCCACACTAAGAAAAAAGGACCACATACACAGAAAAAATAAGAAACAGTTGTAATTTGTGTCCCCATAATTAATAATGTCTTGGAGAACTGCACCAATTTATATTCAGCTTTCAGTCCCCACATAGTCAATAAGTTAATAAACTACAATGACTATCAGATCTGAAGTCAAATTTAGAATTATCATAGTCTTGAACAAAGCATATTTGAAGATGCATCAAAGAACAATAGCCCATCTACTTCAGCTGTTTGCCAACTTTCATCACAAATAGCTTTAATGAAAGCTCAGTTGAAACACTGCGTCAGTTCAGTGTTAAAAAAGAACTGTCAGGCATATACAGATATTCTTGCTGCTACTATCATATTAAAAGTTTTGCAGTAGTGAGCCATATTCATATTTTAAATAGGTATTCTACATCTACATTTATACTTGGCAAGCCACCCAACGGTGTGTGGCGGAGGGCACTTTACATGCCACTGCCATTACGTCCCTTTCCTGTTCCAGTCGCATATGGTTCGTGGGAAGAATGACTGCCGGAAAGCCTCTGTGAGCACTCGAATCTCTCTAATTTTACATTTGTGATCTCCTCAGGAGGTATAAGTAGATGGAAGCAATATATTTGATACATTATCCAGAAATGCACCATCTCGAAACCTGGACAACAAGCTACACAACGATGCAGAGCGCCTCTCTTGCAGAGTCTGCCACTTGAGTTTGCTAAACATTTCAGTAACACTATCATGCTTACCAAATAACCCTGTGAGGAAACGCACCACTCTCCTTTGGATCTTCTCTATCTCCTCTGTCAACCCAACCTGGTACCGATCCCACACTGATGAGCAATACTCAAGTATATGTCGAACGAGTGTTTTGTAAGCTGTCTGCTTTGTTCATGGACTACATTTTCTAAGGACTATCCCAATGAATCTCAACATGGCACCCACCTTACTGACAATTAATTTTATATGATAATTCCACTTCAAATTGTTCCATACTCATACTCCCAGATATTTTACAGAAGTAACTGCTACCAGTGTTTGCTCCGCTGTCATATAATCATACAATAAAGGATCCTTCTTTCTATGTATTTGCAATACATTGCATTTGTCTATGTTAAGGGTCAGTTGCCACTCCCTGCATCAAGTGCCCATCTCTTAAATATTTGAATATTTGTGAACTTCATCTTCATCATGTATGTTTCCAGCACATTGGCAGCAATTTTCTAACTGCAGCTTCCTTTACTATGTTTTTTTTTTTTTTTTTTAAAAATACAGTACTTTCACTTTCAACATTACACAGATGTGTGTCCCCATGATCACCCAATATCACCTCTGACTTGAGCAACAGTACAGCATCCTTCACCAGGGCTTTAGCTGTCATCATTCCTTCAAATGAGGGGCATATTACCCAAGATCCTTTCCATCCTCCTAAAATGGTGTTCCATTTCTCACCCAACCTCCAAAACATCCTAAGTGTATCCCTATACCATTCCTAATCCCAACCCCTTACCACAAGGATCATATCTCTGTGGAAGACCCACGTGAATGACTTGTTCAATCTACCCATCCAGTGCTTCCTATACCAGTCCTGTCACATGCTTACCCTACCCCATCAGAGGCTGGGCCACCTGTGAAAGCAGCCATGTCATATACCAGCTCTGCTGCAATCATTGCATAGCTTTTTATATTGGTGTGGCTACCAACCAGCTATTCACCAAAATGAATGGCCACTGCCAAACTGTGGCCAAGAGCAAAGTAGACCACAGTGTGGCACAACATGCAGATGACCGAGTGAGGTGGCGCAGTGGTTAGTACACTGGACTCACATTCGGGAGGATGACGATTCAATCCCACATCCAGCCATCCTGATTTAAGTTTCTTGTGATTTCCCTAAATCGCTTCAGGCAAATGCCAGGATGATTCCTTTGAAAGGGCACGGCAGACTTACTTCCCCATCCTTCTGTAATCTGTTGAGACCAATGGCTTCGCAGTTCAGTCTCCTCTCCCAAATCAACCCAACCCCATGCAGCAGAATATAACATGCTTGATTTCAATGGCTGCTTCACTACCAAAGCCATCTGGATCCTCCACTCCAGCACCAGCTTTTCTAAACTGCACAGACAGGACTTATCTTTAGAACAAATTATCCATTCCTGAAATTATTCCACTTTTAAATCTGTGGTAACACATTGAAATACTGTCCGTACACCCTCCATTCAACAGTTATCACTCTGTCTGTCCGCCCCCCCCCCCCCCCCCCTGTTCTTCATGTCTTCCAGCCTCTTTGTGGATTATTATGACACAAAATACTGTGTACCTATGCACAAGCCAAACTAATTTTAGCAGTATTATCCACTTTCACAGTTGTAATTTTGGGGAAGAATGGAAGAACTGACATCATTAATCAAACAACAGAAACTCTAGACTGGAATATCAACAATGTACATGAAAGGTAGATTACCACTTACTACAAAGTTGACACTTTAAGCTTCAGTCAGGTACAACTAAAGAACACTTACACTTAGCTTTTGGCCACAGCCTTCATCTGAAACAGAAAACACAAATTCATCCACACAGGCAATCACAGCTCATGCACAAATGACACACATCTCTGGCAGCTCAAACCAGAATGCAACCATTACATAGAATGGAAGTAGCAATCTGGAGGGGGTGAGGTAGTGTAAGTGATAACAGTGTACGGGTGGGGGGAGAGGAGATCGCTGTCTGGTGGAGGGTGCAGGGACTAGACTGCCAAAAGGAGCAGGGGAAGATGGGTGGGTGTATTTGCAGAGGGTGACACACAGAGAGGCTGGAAAACGTGAAGAACAGGGGGGGGGGGGAGGGGGGGGTGATGATAGGACAGACAGAGTGAAAACTGTTGAATGGAGGGTGTACGGACAGTATTTCAATGTGTTACCACAGATTTAAAAGTGGAATAATTTCAGGAATGGATAATTTGTTCTAAAGATAAGTCCTGTCTGTGCAGTTTAGAAGCTGGTGCTGGAGTGGAGGATCCAGATGGCTTTGGTAGTGAAGCAGCCATTGAAATCAAGCATGTTATATTCTGCTGCATGGGGTTGGGTTGATTTGGGGGAGGAGACCGAACTGCAAAGCCATTGGTCTCAACAGATTACAGAAGGATGGGGAAGTAAGTCTGCCGTGCCCTTTCAAAGGAACCATCCTGGCATTTGCCTGAAGCGATTTAGGGAAATCACAGAAAACTTAATCAGGATGGCTGGATGTGGGATTGAACCGTCATCCTCCCGAATGTGAGTCCAGTGTACTAACCACTGCGCCACCTCACTCGGTCATCTGCATGTTGTGCCACACTGTGGTCTACTTTGCTCTTGGCCACAGTTTGGCAGTGGCCATTCATTTTGGTGAATAGCTGGTTGGTAGCCACACCAATATAAAAAGCTATGCAATGATTGCAGCAGAGCTGGTATATGACATGGCTGCTTTCACAGGTGGCCCAGCCTCTGATGGGGTAGGGTAAGCCTGTGACAGGACTGGTATAGGAAGCACTGGATGGGTAGATTGAACAAGTCTTTCACGTGGGTCTTCCACAGAGATATGATCCTTGTAGCAAGGGGTTGGGATTAGGAATGATATAGGGATACACTTAGGATGTTTTGGAGGTTGGGTGAGAAATGGAACACCATTTTAGGAGGATGGAAAGGATCTTGGGTAAATGCCCGACGAAACAACCGTGGGTTGCGAAAGCTTGATATTTGTGTGTGTGTTTGTGTATTTTTTATTGTGTCTATCTACCAGTGCTTTCCCATTTGGTAAGTCACAGCATCTTTTTTTAATATAATCAATTAGTTTATCAGATGACTAAGCAATAGCCTAATTTGAGTATTCTGACTGGATTTGACACTAGTGAAACAGAAACTGTGAAAAAATTATGTGACTCTTTGTAAATATAACTGCATACTATGAAGTGACATAGGGACTGAGTTAAAGTAGAGGAGGACATGAAACAGATTCCATTCTCATTATATTATTTGAGGGAAACTATTGTCACAGTTTGAGAAATATGTAATGTATATACAGGGTGAGTCATGAGGTTTACACCTGGTTGCTGGAGGTTATTCCTAAGGTTATTTGGAACAAAAAATGTAAATACAGTAATGTGATCAGATCCATGATAATGGAGCTACAATGGAGTTCTGAAAGATGCCATGGTGTATGGAGTGCTACACTTGTGTTCACAGGACACGTGATCAGTCTTAGGTAGACAATTACAGCAAGTGGTCCGTGTGCATAACAACATGTTGTAGATACTGCAGTCACTGTTTACTGTTATTTTCTCCTGTGTACTGTAACATCCACGAGATAAATTTTAGCTACAGTGTGACGAGAGGAAATTATACCTCAACAGTTATAAACATTATCTGTTCAACCTATGAAAAAATAGTGAAAACGATGATAAAGATTAATTATTTATATAATATTCTATGATTTAATTGGAAATATCGATGTGTATCATACAAAGGCAATGATAATTTTAAATTCCTTTTATGATCTGCGTTTGTCTTCCTTTGTTTTCACCTTTTGTTGGTTGGCTTTTGTAGGTTGTGGACGCATATCAAACATGTCTGTTAAGAAATTGTAATTATTTGTTAATTATTACTTGAGAATAGAGTTCATTATTATTATAAATATGAGTGAATAATTATTTGTAACTTTAATTCCTCTCTCAGTAAGCTTTATCTGTGTTAATTATTTCTTTCTGCCGCAAGGAGTGCAGCCATTGATGATAGCGATTTGTATTGCATTTTGTCTGTGTTATCCTTAGAAACAAATCAAATGTTTGCTCTACAAAGTCTAAATAGTGCACAATATGAAAGTAGAGTTTATAGAGTTTAATAAGCATTTCAAATACTTACTTATTTGCTCTAATAATAGAAAGTCTCTATCAATTGTCTGCCGCCATCTTAACAATTATCTCAGCGGCAAATTCAAATTACGCAACTCTGCAGACATAAATGCCGAACGTAATACGAATGTGTAAAAATAAATGTGCACTGGTGGTTCCGAACTTATTTTAATGAAAATAATTCGAATCAGATTGGTTCTTTAAAAACCGTGCTCATAGCATGATTGTTATAACAAACTTTTCTAGCTGATGTATGGGGCCGAAATTAATTACACACGAGTTGCGAAGAATATTGTTTCAGGTAACATACATCAGTGTTGTGCGCGGCTGATATTCGATGGATTTAATGATCATTTTGCTGAAGATAACTGTTTCCATCATAATCCATAGTTGTATAGAATCTGTTGTATGAACTGTGATTTAGTGACACTTACACAACTTACAGACAACACTTTAACACAACGTTAACTTGGAGTTCTTTAGCAACTTGACTAATTCTTTAGCTGGGAGAAAATTTATTTAGTAATTACTCAAGGTAATAAAATAAGATTATCATTTTCATTTACAAATTAGTTAAATACCAAACCACTGAATAACACAGCGAAAGCCACAGTACAGTACACTTTGCGATGCTGTACAAGTTTTCATCACAGGAATATGGAGAGATAGTGTACATTTTGGGCTTCTGTGATGCTAATGTGAAAGCTGCTGTTGCTGAATATCACCATCGGCATCCCAATTTTAGGATTCCAAGCGCCAAAACATTTTTGTGGAACATATCAAACATTGCTAGAAACTGCTGCTCTTGCCAGTATTTCTATTCACTCTTAAAGGCATAATGATGTTCAAGAAGAGGAAAACATTCTTAATTCAGTAGAGTGCAGTCTGCATTTAAGTACAAGATGCCTAGCTACCGGATTGAATGTTTTACAGTCTAAGGTATGTAGGATTCTTCATGAGAATGGACTGTATCCTTTTCACGTTCAAAGGTTCACCATTTAGAGCTACATGATTATGCCAACCCTTTGCACTTTTATAACTGGTTAAATGGAAATTGGCAGCTCTATTGCTTCATAATGTTCAGTGACGAGGCAACCTTTACAAGAGATGGCATCAGAAACATGCATAACATTTATGTCTGGGCAGACAAAAATCCCCATGCCACAGTAGTACCTCAATTTAAATGCAGATTCAGTGTCAATGTCTGGTGTTGTGTTGTGTTGTGTGTGACCAGTTACTGGGGCCATTTATTCTCCCAGGAAATTTAAATGATCAGATGCACGGTAACTTATGAGAAGACTTACCACAGCTTCTTGAAGGTGTCACTCTAGAAACAAGATGCTACATGTATGTCCAACATGAGGGGCACCTATTCACTTTCACCGTGTGGTAACAGCTTATCTTAATCAGCAATTCTCACATCGTTGGATAAGTCGCAGGGGCCCTATCAACTGGTCTGCCAAATTCCCGGAGATTACTTTATCTGGGGGTGGATGAAAGACATTGTGTACAAAGTTAAGGTGGAAACATGAGAAGAATTGATACAATGCATTTTCAATGCCACAACGTCAATAAGGAGTGAGCACATGATATTAAAAATGCTACTTGCGCCGTTCACTCCTATGCGAATCTTTGCCTTCAAATCAGGGAGGAAATTTTGAACACACTGAATGCAAGAGACACACTGAATGCAAGAGACACACTCTGAATGCAAGAGACTGCTACAAAATTGTTTAAATTAATTAGTATGTGCATTTTTGATAGTGAAGTCCTAGAACACAAATTTTTTTCTGCCATCGTCCTGAGTTTTTCAATTACTGTAGCTCCTTAATTATGGATCTGATCCCATTACTTTATATACATTTTTTGTTCCAAATGGTTCAAATGGCTCCAAGCACTATGGGATTTAACGTATGAGGTCATCAGTCTCCTGGACTTAGAACTAGTTAAACCTAACTAACATAACAACATCACACACAGCGATGCCTGAGGCAGAATCCAAACCTGCGACCGTAGCAGCAGCGTGCTTCCGGACTGAAGCACCCGGAATTGCTCGGCCACAGTGGCCAGCTTTGTTCCAGATAACCTAAGGAATAACCTCCAGAAACTGGGGGAAAATCTCATGACTCACCCAGCATAATGCTCTGTAGTGAGAATGTCTTTAAAAGAGGATAATTTTTTTTTACAGGTTTTAGTTACAGTAGTTATTTGTACACTACAGTAGTGCTTTTTTTCTTTCCATGTATGATGATGAGGATAACTAAACTAGTGAAATTAGAGGATGAAATGGCTCTTCAAGAGGAGTGTATTTGCTTATTTATTTATATTTTTCCCATTTGTTTGGTGTCTAAAAACATGTGAATGTAATTGTGTGGTCCAATAAGCAAAACTTGTTAAATGATTTTTACTTGAAATCTATCATTCAATGAGATTTAAATATACACTTTGATTTTTTACTTTTACGTTATTTTTAACTATTTTAGAGAATTATTTCAAAATTGGTTTTACTTTTATGTAACTCACAACTGAGCAGTAAAATCATCAAACATAATGGA
This sequence comes from Schistocerca nitens, assembly GCF_023898315.1. Classification (NCBI taxonomy): domain Eukaryota; kingdom Metazoa; phylum Arthropoda; class Insecta; order Orthoptera; family Acrididae; genus Schistocerca; species Schistocerca nitens. The sequence goes on along the minus strand of NC_064619.1, from coordinate 559,718,818 downwards.
CTGTCCTACTTCCAAGAATATTACTTGAGAATGAAAATATAACAGTATTGTAATTAGCCTTGGTGTATTTGTACTTTATGAGCATGTACTCAAATATTGAAATTATTGTGATCCCACACAATACTCAAAGAATACTCCTCTTACCATCATATTCAGACTGTGGTAGCCAAATCCTGGTTCTCAGCATAAGCTGAAAAGAAAAAACTTAAAACTTATGTTGCTGTCCACTGTGGCTCATTGCTGTGAACAATTTTTTGTTAAATGTTAAAGTGGGCGATCTCTGTGCTTACGCTATGATTTTGCTTTTTAGGTTGATGTGTAATGGCTTCCACTGAAGCAGTGGCCACTAAAATTATGGAGCTGTAAACGTCTTAAGAAAAATTAATTCAATGCAAGGAACATGACAGAGGGCTCACTGTACATCAAAATAACTCACATATAAACTTTAACTATATTAACAGGGTTACTATATTAGCAAGGTTAATGGTAAAAATGCATACATTAGTTTTGTGGTACAAGGTGTCTGCTTCATGTTACTAGAAACAAGTGAAGAGAGAGAGAGAGAGAGAGAGAGAGAGAGAGAGAGAGAGAGAGAGAGAGGAAGAGGAAGAGAACAACAATCTATGAGAGTTATTCTCCCTTATTAGTAACATATAAGTTATTATATTTAAAGAGTTTACTTCTTGATACTAAGATTAAATTTAAAATTTACTATAAAACAGGAAAATTTTATGCTGCCTATGCGGTTGCTGAAACACACAAGGTTTGTGTACATTTAGTTTGTCACGAGATACACTTCTTATTTCAAGCATTTTTTTAAATGTCTTTACAACACAACTGATGCTGGTACAGCACAAGGACATGAAACAAACATTTGGACCTGAAAAATGTGGGGACTCAGCTTCAGCTAAGTGAGTCAATGAAACATGTATTTGTGAAAAGTAAGTTGCAAAGTGACTAGAAGATGAGAAATTCTTTCCTTTTGTGAAGAGTAAAAAGTGTCTAGATTTTTCTGATTGTTTTCTTTTGCTATGTAATTTCTGATGTTCAGAGACAAACATTTAAAAATGCAATATGTTTTTCTTCTATGGTATACAATTTCACACTTTAATATGTTTTGACCAGTTTGTATTTCTTTGTAATGTAGGTTGATGGCCAGTTTTGATAACCAAAATAATTTTGAATTCAAATGTGTGATATTTTTTGTAAAAAGATTGCAGACTATTGTCAAGACATTAGATTATATATTCAATATAATAGAGGGAAACATTCCACGTGGGAAAAATATATCTAAAAACAAAGATAATGTGATTTACCGAACGAAATCACTGGCAATTCGATAGACACACAAACAAACACAAACACACACACAAAATTCAAGCTTTCACAACAAACTGTTGCCTCATCAGGAAAGAGGGAAGGAGAGGGAAAGACGAAAGGATATGGGTTTTAAGGGAGAGTGTAAGGAGTCATTCCAATCCCGGGAGCGGAAAGACTTACCTTAGGGGGAAAAAAGGACGGGTATACACTTGCACGCACACACACATCCATCCGCACATACACAGACACAAGCAGACATATTTAAGGTAAGTCTTTCTGCTCCCGGGATTGGAAAGACTCCTTACACTCTCCCTTAAAACCCACATCCTTTCGTCTGTCCCTCTCCTTCCCTCTTTCCTGATGAGGCAACAGTTTGTTGCGAAAGCTTGAATTTTGTGTGTGTGTTTGTGTGTCTATCGACCTCTGTTTGTGTTTGTTTGTGTGTCTATCGACCTGCCAGCGCTTTCGTTCGGTAAGTCACATTATCTTTGTTTTTAGATAGATTATATATTCAGTTACTTGACAATATCTGCCTATATAACCCAATATTGGAGTGAGGTAACAAAGTAGATGGATTCCTTTCAGCAATTATCTTGAGGTGTCTTGAACAGAATGACCTCCTTAAAGCCAACCAGCATGAATACCAAAAACATCAATCATGTGAAACCCATTTCAAACTTTTCTCACATGACATACTGAAAGCTTTGGATCAAGGCAGTCAGGTAGATGCAGATTTCCAAAAAGCATTTGGCTCAGTAGAACATCTATACCTATTGTCAAAGGTTCAGTCGTATGGGGTATCAAGCGAAATTTGTGACTGGATTGAGGACTTTTTGGTAGGGAGGACACAGCATGTTATCTTGGATGGAGAGTCATCATTAGATGTAAAAGTACCTTAGGGTGTACACCAGAAAGTGTGTTGGGACCCTTGTTGTTAATGTTGTATATTAATGACCTTGCAGACAACATTAATAGTAACATCAGGCTTTTTGCAGGTGATGCAGTTATTGATAATGAAGTACTGTCTGAAGTAAGCTGTGTAAATACTCAGCCAGATCTTTATAAGATTTGAAAGTGGTGTTATGACTGGAAAGTTGCTTTAAAAGTTCAGAAATGTGTAGCTGTACACTTCACAAAATGAAAAGACATAAAATACTGTGACTATAATATCAATGAGTATCTGTTGGAAACAGTCAACTCATACAAATACCTGGGTGTGACACTCTGTAGGGATATGAATTAGAATGATCAAATAGGGTTACTTATGCGTAAACCTGCTGGTAGTCTTTGGTTTATTGGCAGAGTACTGGGGAAGTGCATTCAATCTACAAAGGGGATTGCTTACAAATCACTCGCACAACCCATCCTAGAATATTGCTTAAGTGTGTGGGACCCAAACTAAATAGGAATAACAAGAAATATTGAACATATACAGAGAAGGGCAGCATGAATGGTCAGAGATTTGTTTAATCCATGGAAGAATGTCACAAAGATACTGAAGGAACTGAACTGAAAGACTCTTGAAGGTAGACATAAATTATCCCAAAAAAAGTCTATTAACAAAGCTTCAAGAACCTCCTTTAAATGGTGACTCAAGGAATATACTACAATCCCCTATTTATCACTCGCATAGGGATCGTGAGGATACGATTAGAATAATTACTGCACACACACAGGCATTCAAACAATCATTCTTCTGCACTCCATACATGAATGAACAGGAAGAAACTCTAATAACTGGTACAATGGGATGTACCATCCGCCAAGCACCTCACAGTGGTTTGCAGAATACAGATATAGATGCAGATATGTTTTTCTTCATCCCAGAAATTATTATTTTTTGCTTTAAATTTCATGATATCTTTGATAAAGTTATTTTATGACATATGCATAGTACCAAAAATCTCAAAAACAGACTCAGAGCTTCCCCAACTTAGCTTCATTACATGTTACCTTAATTTGTTATTTAGGATCCACATGTGTAATTAGCTTTTTAAAAAATCTACATTAAACACAAACATCAGTAATTATAGATTCTATTATCATTATTCATATGTAAATAAATGCCTGATTATTGACTTCCTAATAAAATAGATGAAAATGATACATACTTAACTAAATGATTCATACAGTCAGTGACAAAAATATATTTGCAATACTTGCATTTATTTAATTCTAGAATTAAGATCCTTAGTTAAACCATTGTAATTGAAACAGAATTCCATAGTTATGCTAATTAACCATAATAACTCAATGGTAAATATTGTTGTATCTAAAAGTCCTTGTTAAAATGAATATCCCTCTGCTATTCAATTACTCGGAAATGTAAATCTTTGTAAATACACTTCTTTGGTTTTCTGCTGGATCATATTGTGTAGATTCTACAATATTTTGTCAATAGAACTGCTTGGCATCTTCAGGTGTAGATTCTGTTGTCACTGCGACAAGATGTAACTCCTGATAATAATGTCACAGTGTCAATATTTATCAGGCAACAGGCAATAAACATGTGCAAGAAGACGCTTGCAGTTGGAGGAAAGCAGCTTTCATAGTGCTCCTGGCCAGGAGCCACAGAAGACCTTCTGCATGTGTGCTGTGGGCAAAGACTGTGCTGCTGGACACTCCTGTGGTTAAAAGCTGAATTAAATCACAGCAGTGTGCTGTGTTATGTCAAGAATCAGAAATTCTTGTTTCTTCCATTTTAATTTAATGACAGCCAGTGCTGAAACCAATGCAGCACATAATTGAAAACCTGCATCCCTGTTGATAAAATTGTCTGCCTTATGAACATGTATGCCCTCCTTAAGAACACAGTCCCCGAAAGATGACACTGAGGATAAAACTCCAGTCTTATTGTAAAACATGGAATGTCCTGTGTTCAGGGAATGCTTCACAATTTATCAGGCTGCCCAAGTCATGCATGATGATGGCATTCAACACAATGTTCTTCAACAGTTCAGCATGTCTGCCCAACATACGATGTCCCACATTGAAATGGGATCTTCTATGTGCCATGTTTCCTAAGGCCAAGATCATCTTCAATCAAACACAACAAATTCATCAGTTTTGCTCATGGCCAAAAAACACACTTGATGTTTGTCTCTTGAAGATTCTTTATGGGTGCCTCCATATCCTCACTTATATCCCTGCTCTGAACTTGCTTAGAATGGAATGCATGACGTAACTGTCTATCAGAAAAGCCATTCTGTTGGGATGCTTTCCTTAGGTGTTGTAGCTCACCAGGTATCTGAAACGACCTGAGCTCTATGTACCAAAGAGTGTAAGACACTACCATGTTGCACAAGATGGTGGCCTGCAAATATAACTCTGTGTGAGTTGGTTTCTACTATATACTATGTCTCAGTGTACCATCAGCTTTCCTTCTACCCATGGCATGCAGGAACAATAAGATGTCATCTTTCTCCACATCCATGGTGAACTGTATATTTGTATGATGTGCATTCAGATGCTGGAGAAACATAGGTAACGTCTCTATTCTGTGGGGCCTTACCACTGAAGCATCGTCTACGTACTGCAGAAAGCAGGAAGATTGGAGACTTGCCAATTATAGTCTTTTACCTCAGAGTTTCCCAAAAAATTATTGGCCACCATGAGCTACAGAGAACTTCCCATGACAACATTGTCCACATGTTGAAATATTGTTTACTGAATAAGAAATAAGGTGAGGTAAGCACATGATTAAACAGTGCCACAAGGTCTTTCTAAAACTTGGTGCTGATAAGCTCTAATGAGTCCTGCAGAGGTGCTTTCATAAACAAAGATACAATGTCACAGCTAACTAAAATACCCAATGGCTTAGTTTAAGTGTCTTCCTACAAAGTTCTATGAATTCTGGATGCAATGGTCATATTTGTCTGTGAGAGGTCCCAACAGTGAAGCATCATATGTAGCTAGGAAATAGGTAGGAGTTCCAGTATTGCTCACTATTGGGCAAAAAGAATACCCATCCTTATGTATCATCAGTAGGCTGTACAGCCTTGGGGGAATTGCAGCCTGTTGGCACAGGCCCTTAATGACTTTACTCAGGATGGAACTCTCCTTGAGAAAGTCTAATGTTTTCCTCTGGATCTTGGCCAACAGATCCTCTCTTACCTTGAGATAAACAGTGTCATACAGAAGTGCCTCTATCTTACTGTTGTTAACTAGTGAGAGAAGGATGGTGGTGTTCCCCTGTTGGCAGGTAAAATAATGAGGTCTTTGTCTGCCCTCAAGTCTCACACAGTCCTCCTTAACTTATTTTTGGTGAGGCTCAGGTTAAAATTCAATAGGTGGCCCTAGTAGTCTCTTCTTGAGCATGACTGAGGAGTTTCAAAATTTCCTGTTCTACCACACCTATCACATCTTGGATGGAGCTGTTCCAAGTGTCGGTGCATAGTTCAAACCTCTCTTGAGCAATGAAACTGCTGTGTCATCCAGGTTTCTATTCATGAGATTAAACATAGTGCAAAGATGTCATGCATTCCCTTCTTGCGGTAGGGGCTCGATATGAGTCTACTTGGATATTTGGTGATCCTTAGCTTGTTTCTTGGACCAGTGATCTAGTGCCCTGGCTATCTACCCAAATTCAGGAAACAGCTAAGATGTCTGAAGAGATCTTTAGCTGTAGTGATAGTAATTTCATGGACTCTTGTGCTGTTCCAGTATGTATAACATACCCTCTCTCACTAGGGTTGCACTTGTCTTTCGTTTAACTCTGTCAGTGGCTGCAGAGTCAATATGATGTTTAAATTTAGCAAGTCTCATCTTGCTTTAGTGATTACATTATCTAATGCTGATAATTGTGTGGCAGTGTCAAAAATTTATCAGGCCAGGAGCAGACAATATGCATGTGTGGGAAGACACTTCCAGTTGGAGGACAGTGGAACTCATAGTGCTCCCCACTGGGAGCCACAGAGAAGTCTTCTGTGTGTGTGCTGTGAGCAATGACTCTGCTGTTGGATGCTCCTGTGGTCAAATACTGAATTAAATTTCAGCAGTGCACTGTGTTGAGTCATGAATGAGATCTTGTTTCTTCTGTTTTAATTTAATAGCAGCCAATGCGGGATTCCACACTCAGTTGAAACCTACATCCCTGTTGATAAGATTTTCCACCATACAGGTATGTATGGTCTCCTTAAGAAAACAGTCCCAGAAAGGTGATGCTGAGGATAAGACTTCACTCTTCTCACAAAACATGTGATGTACCATGTCGAGGCAATGTTCCACTAATGCTGACTTATCAGATTGCCCCAGGCATGAATGAAAAAAGTGTTCAAGAAAATTCTTGTATAGTTTAGTGTATGTCCCCAACATAAGATATCCCACAATGGCATGGGATCTTATATATTGCACAATTCCTAAGACCAATATTGTCTTTGATGAAACACAACAAATTCCTCAATTTTACTGGTGGCCAAAATTACTATTAACATATGTAAAGAGCTCTTCAAGCACCTCAGTTGTATCACAGGATTGGGTAGATAGCACCACCAGGACTCTACCTAATTGGTCAAAACAACAAGCTGTTGTTGTTGTGGTCTTCAGTCCTGAGACTGGTTTCATGCAGCTCTCCATGCTACCCTATCCTGTGCATGCCTCGTCATCTCCCAGTACCTACTGCAGCCTACATCCTTCTGAATCTGCTTAGTGTATTCATCTCTTGGTCTTCCTGTATGATATTTACCCTCCACGCTGCCCTCCAGTACTAAATTGGTGATCCCTTGATGCCTCAGAACATGTCCTACCAACTGATCCCTTCTTCTAGTCAAATTGTGCCTCAAACTCCTCTTCTCTCCAATTCTATTCAGTACCTCCTCATTAGTTATGTGATCTACCCATCTAATCTTCAGCATTCTTCTGTAGCACCACATTTCAAAAGCTTCTATTCTCTTCTTGTCTAAACTATTTATCCTCCATGTTTCACTTCCATACATGGCTACACTCCATATAAATACTTTCAGAAACGACTTCCTGACACTTAAATCAATACTCGATGTTAACAAATTTCTCTTCTTCAGAAACGCTTTCCTTGCCATCAACAGTCTACATTTTATATCCTCTCCACTTCGACCATCATCAGTTATTTTGCTCCCCATATAGCAAAACTCCTTTACTACTTTAAGTGTCTCATTTTCTTATCTAATTCCCTCAGCATCACCCGACTTAATTCGACTACATTCCATTATCCTCGTTTTGATTTTGTTGATGCTCATCTTATACCCTCCTTTCAAGCCACTGTCCATTCCCACTGTCCATTCCGTTCAACTGCTCTTCCAAGTCCTTTGCTGTCTCTGACAGAATTACGTCATCGGCGAACCTCAAAGTTTTTATTTCTTCTCCATGGATTTTAGTACCTACTCCGAACTCTTCTTTCATTTCCTTTACTGCTTGCTCAATATACAGATTGAATAGCAATGGGGAGAGGCTACAACCCTGTCTCACTCCCTTTGCAAGCACTGCTTCCCTTTCATACCCCTCGACTCTTATAACTGCCATCTGGTTTCTGTACAGATTGTAAATATCCTTTCGCTCCCTGTATTTTACCCCTGCCACCTTTAGAATTTGAAAGAGAGTATTCCAGTCAACATTGTCAAAAGCTTTCTCTAAGTCTACAAATGCTAGAAACGTAGGTTTGCCTTTCCTTAATCTTTCTTGTAAGATAAGTCGTAGGGTCAGTATTGCCTCACGTGTTCCAACATTTCTATGGAATCCAAACTGATCTTCCCCCAGGTCAGCTTCTACCAGTTTTTCCATTTGTCTGTAAAGAATTGGTGTTAGTATTTTGCAGCTGTGTGACTTATTAAACTGATAGTTCAGTAATTTTCAGATCTGTCAACACCTGCTTTCTTTGGGATTGGAATTATTATATTCTTCTTGAAGTCTGAGGGTGTTTCGCCTGTCTTGTGCATCTTGCTCACCAGATGGTAGAGTTTTGTCAGGGTTGGCTCTCCCAAGGCTGTCAGTAGTTCTAATGGAATGTTGTCTACTCCCGGGGCCTTGTTACGACTTAGGTCTTTCAGTGCTCTGTCAAACTCTTCACGCAGTATCAGATCTCCCATTTCATCTTCATCTACCTCCTCTTCCATTTCCATGATATTGTCCTCAAGAACATCGCCCTTGTATAGACCCTCTATATACTCCTTTCACCTTTCTGCTTTCCCTTCTTTGTTTAGAACTGGTTTTTCATCTGAGCTCTTGATATTCATGCAAGTGGTTCTCTTTCCTCCAAAGGTCTCTTTAATTTTCCTGTAGGCAGTATCTATCTTACCCCTCATGAGATAAGCCTCTACATCCTTACATTTGTCCTCTAGCCATCCCTGCTTAGCCATTTTGCACTTCCTGTCGATCTCATTTTTGAGACATTTGTATTCCTTTCTGCCTGTTTCACTTGCTGCATTTTTATATTTTCTCCTTTCATCAATTAAATTCAGTATCTCTTCTGTTACCCAAGGATTTCTACAGCCCTCATCTTTTTACCTACTTGATCCTCTGCTGCCTTCACTATTTCATTCCTCAAAGCTACCCATTCTTCTTCTACTGTATTTCTTTCCCCCATTCCTGTCGATTGTTCCATTATGCTCTCCCTGAAACTCTGTACAACCTCTGGTTTAGTCAGCTTATCCAGTTCCCATCTCCTTAAATTCCCACCTTTTTGCAGTTTCTTCAGTTTTAATCTACAACAACAAGCTAAGGATCACCAAATATCCAAGTATACTCATCTTGAAGCCCAACTGCAATGTTGATGCAGCGTGTTTAATCTCACAGACATGATCTCAGATAATGCAGCAGTTTCATTGCCTGAGAAATGTTGCTTGACAACCCTGCTTATCACAATTGAAGAGAGGCTCCAATGGGCAAGATGCAGAGAAAAAAATTACACCTTCTCAAGAAGATATAATGTTTCCATGCCTGTGTTATTCCAAATTACAATGTAATGTTCATTTGCACATGCATACATGTCCAAAGGAACAGGCACTGTGGTGACTACAGCCCTTATGAAATGCATGAAATGTATTCACAATTGCAAATATGGACAACCATCAGCTCTGTAATGGAATGCAGAGTGTGGACCAATAGTGGACGACGTATCAAAGTTTGGATCCCTCTGTGAGTCATGCTCGAATAGGTTAATAGTTGCCTGCTTGCAAAAAGCAAGAAATCCAGGTTGGAGTTCTGGTCAGGCACAAATTTTCACTGTCGTCATTCCATTATACAGTTGATGGTTGCCCATATTTGCAATTGCAAAAGCATTTTAAGGTATTTCTCAAGAAGAGTTCTATTCTGACTAAACCCATTAAAGGCCTGCAGCAACAGGCTGCTGTTCCTCCAGGCCTACACATTCTACTGAAGATACATAAAGATGGGTCTCCTCTTCACCTAGCAGTGAGAAACATTGGAGCTCCTACCTACTTCTTGACTAAAGATCTTACTTAACTATGGAGACCTCTCGCAGGCAAATGTGACAATCACATCCAGAATTCAGAGAACTTCATAGGAAGCTGCAACTGTTGGATATTTTGATTAGCTGTGACTTTTTGGGTTTATTTATGAAAGTAGCTTTGCAAGACACATTAGAGGTTATCAGCAGCAAGTTTGCGAAAGACCTTGTGGCATTGTTTAAATATGTGCTTATCTCAACTTAGTTCTTAATCAGTAACCAATATTCTGAACAGGTGGATGGTGTTGCCATAGGATGTCCTCTGTAGCTCATGGCAGCCAACTATTTTATGGAAGACTTTGTGGAAAAAGGACTGCAGTCAGCAAGTCTCTAACCTTCCAGCTTCTGGAAATATGTAGATGACATATTTGTGGTGTGGCCCCATGGAACAGAGATATTACCTACATTTCTCCAGCATCTGAATTCGCTCCATCTGAATGTATGTTTGCTATGGAGGTACAGATAGATGGTATCTTACCATGTCTAGTGGTCATTGTTAGAAGGAAAGCTGATGCACTGTGACATAGTGTCCACTGCAAACCAAGTCATACAGAGCTATATTTGCATGCTGCAAGCTGTCATCATCATGAACAACATGGTAGTGTCTCACGCTCTTTGGTGCATGAAGCACATGTCATTTCAGATACTGACAGCTTGCTTGGTGAGCCAGCACACCTATGCACAGGGTTCCAACAGAATGGCTGTTCTGGTAGATATACCATGCATTCAGTCCTAAGCAAGTTTAGAGCAGGGATGTAAATGATGATGTGCAGATACCCATTGCCATGGCATTCTTGCCATATAATTAGCAGTATGTCTTCAAGAAAAGAAAGAATTCTCAAGAGTCATGACATCGTGTGTGTTTTTCAGCCACCAGTAAAACTGAAGAATTTATTGTGTTTTGTTGAAGACAATCTTGGCCTTGAAATGTGTCATACATAAGATCCCATTCCAATGTAAGAAATCTTATATTGGACAGACATGCCACACCACACAAGAATGATGTGTTGAACACCATTTTCACATACAGCTTGGGCAACCTGATAAGTCAATGGTAGCAGAGCACTGCCTGGACATGGGATATCACATGTTTTACAAGATGATTGAAGTTTTATCCTCAGTGTCATCTTTCTGGGACTGTGTTCTTAAGGATATACATATCCATATGGCAGACAATCTTATCAAAAATGACACAGGTTTTCAATTAAGTGTCACCTGGAATCTAGCAATGGCTTTTAGCCACAGGATGATCCAGAAGCACAGTCTTTGCCCACAGAAGGTCTTTCTGCAGCCCTAACAGGGGGTACTATCAGCACTACTTTCCTCCATCCTGCATCCTGTAGTAGTGACAACAGCATTTCCCACCACCTGAAGATGTCAAACAGCTGTATCAATGAAATATTGTTGGATTTGCACAAATTGATCTGGCAGTAAGTCTGAGAAGTGTGTGTTTAACAGTTCTTCCAGGAAAGCCTGGAAATACACATGTAAATCTTTAATTACAATTTATGAACGTTTAGTAAACAACAATAAGAAAATTTGCTTTTAATTATTGAAAATTTAAGAAAAGAGGCATGTTAGTAACCATTTTAAGTCAGTCTGTTTTGAGTTTGAAATGAACAAGTCCTATGTCCACCAATGTGGGAAAATGTACCACAGATGATGTAGTATAAATTACAAGTCAGAAAGTGTACTGGGATTTATCTAGGTTTCATGTCCTTGAGTTAATGCAATAATCCAGTGACTGTTTTAAACAATCAATTGGAAAGTGATATGTAATTAGTATCATGTGTCATGCAAAATATCAATAATGATCATCATCTACTGTGACAAATAATGTAAGAACTTTAATCAGTAACTGTGTTAATTATTTATTTGCACTTGTGAACTTCTTTGAATAGTCACTTTAGTGCCAGGTTACTGCACTTGAACAATACTACATGATATCAACTGAGTGTAGTACATTTCTATCCTCTTATCTGTGAATAATTTGATTAAATCATATTTGAACTGACCATAAACATTAGTTCATTCAGCAATCAAAGTACAAATATGGTGTTTGAACTGTAATCTTGGTGTGGGTCACATTATTGATAATAGACCACTTTCAACCACCAACTTTTCAGCCAGATTCGATGGAGGCACAGCTACCAAGGACATATTTGTAAAGGTAATGGTAAGGCTACATGCTATTGAACAGGTGTCTATTGCTAACATGCTTTATTGGTAACAGTGCTCTTCATTCACACAGCTGCTGCCTACACAGTTTGCTCATGTTAACAACGGAAATCTTGCAGCTACTTTCATCTCAATGGTCAGTAAAAGGTACTGAAGTAAATAGGCTGTTTGGCTGAAGGGTTATAATGTCTGCCAATTTCTGTCAACTGAGGACTGGAGCCAGCATCTCGTGGTCGTGCGGTAGCGTTCTCGCTTCCCACGCCCGGGTTCCCGGGTTCGATTCCCGGCGGGGTCAGGGATTTTCTCTGCCTCGTGATGGCTGGGTGTTGTGTGCTGTCCTTAGGTTAGTTAGGTTTAAGTAGTTCTAAGTTCTAGGGGACTGATGACCATGGATGTTAAGTCCCATAGTGCTCAGAGCCATTTGAACCATTTGAGGACTGGAGTGTGTAATCTTCTCCCTCTTTCATAAAAGATTATACAATAAACAATCTAGTTCACTTAGCTTTTCGTGTAGAGTTGGCTCCATTTCTTTTTGTCTAGGGGTCTGAAATTCTGAAATTTTAGGTCCTAATGTTTGGATTGATGTAATTAATTTGAAGATTGTTGTTGCAGAATTAATATATTTTGACAGATCATAGTATATCATACAGTTTTTTGAATTTTCACATTAACAAAGCCAAAATTACATTCTTCACCCAAAATGCAAAAATAGGTCCGATCACAGAACATTCTGTCTCAATACAAATGATACAAAGTCAAAACTACAACATTATGATGCTAAACTATAGAAATAAGTGCAGAAGCAAAGCAAATTACTAGAATTACAAATTTCAAGTTTACATCTATAAAGTCACACTTCCAAAATCATCAGAAAAAGAAGAAAAAATATTCAGAGGCTAATTGTATGATGGGTGAGCTATCCCCAAAAATGTACAATGGTGGGTACAGACCAGAAGAATATAGTTCAAAGAGATTTCAGGCTTGCAGCTGGTCATTGTAAACTTCGTTACACGATATTTCAGCAGGACAACTGCTAGTCATCTTCAGGTGAGCTGAACAAGGACTGACTAAGACATTCTCTGCTCCGTCTTGTATAGTGTGCTGATGGTACTGCCGTGCAGTCACAGAGACAGAACGACCACACCACCCAGCAGCAATGTCCTCGCTTTTGGAACTTCAAGACTCAGCTGGCTGCAGCTATTGAAGTCTTCTGGCATCTTTGTCTCAAGCAACTTTCAAAGATGACAGGAGTCCATGCATTATTCAGTTGGTAACCACTGTCACGGGTCATTAGATTTTCTGCAATGCATATTTCAATAGATTTTTTTGATAATGGGGTCCCAAAAAGTTGTTGCTGTGGCCAAAATTGAAGTTTTTTCATACTCCATTGAATGTCCATTGGAAATACAATGTTCCACAACTGCAGACTTAGTGGGTTGAAGTAGGTGAGTGCAACGTTGATGTTCCATACAATGCTCTTTTACTGTACATGTTGTCTGTCCTATATAGGCCATACCACATTGACACAGTATTTTATAAATTCCTGTCTTCCACAGTAACAAATTATCCTTCACCAATCCCAGCAAATCTGAAATCTTAGAAGGTCGACGAAAAACCACTTCCACATGAACATTATTAATAATCCTCATTATTTTGAAGGAGATATTTAAAATGAAGGGAAAATAGCCAGGGACTTGGTTGGTGTGTTCTCCTCTTTATCCACTTCCCAGTTCCTGGCTTTAGTTGAGAAAGTCCTGTTAATTTGCCGGGCCAAGTATCCATTGTCTCTGAACACCGTCCTTAAATTTGCAAGTTCCTTAGGCAAATTCTTTGCATCCAACACCGAATGTGCACTGCGCACAAGGGTTTTAAGCACACTCATGGTTTGGGATGGGTAATGGCAACTTGAAGAATGCAAGTACAAATCAGTATGAGTGGGCTTACGATAAACAGAATGTCCCACTGAGCTGTCACTTCCGTTTAACCAGAACATCAAAGAATGGAAGGCAACCATCTTTCTCTAATTCCATAGTAAATGGAATATTCTCATGGATGGAGTTAAGATGATGAAAAAATTCCATTAACTTTTCTGCTCCATGGGGCCACACTATGGAAGTATCATCGACATATCTCCAAAAAACAGTTGCCTTACACACCGCTGAATCAAGTGTTCTTTCCTCATAATCCTCCCTAAAAAAATTAGCCACCAGAGGAGACAGAGGGCTGCCCATGGTGACACCATCAGACTGTTCAAAATATTTCTGGTTAAACATAAAATAGGTTGAGAAGAGAGCATGTCGAAACAAAGCAGTGATGTCTGATTCAAACAGTTGACCAATTAGCATAAAGGAATCAAAAATAGGTACTTTTGTGAAAAGGGAAACTACATCAAAACTCACTAGAAGATCTGAACTAGTGGAGAGCCGCCAGTCTGTTGATAAAATCAGCAGAGTTCTATAAATGGTGTGAACATTTGGCGACCAATGGTCTCAACAAAGAAGCTAGATGTTTGTCTAAATCATATGTGGGTGCATTACTATTAATCACTATGGGACATAAAGGAAGACCTTCTTTATGTACTTTACGAAGACTGTACAGTGTCAGTGGTGTGCTACCATGTGGTCTTAACTGCTTGATGGTCTCTGGAGCTAATGAGGAAGAGTTAAAAAGTGCACACATCTATTGCACACATGCTGTTGGGTCTTGATCAGTCTTCCTGTACATAGTATCACTAAGTAGACTAAACACCTTCTCCAAATACAGCCTATGAGGTAGCAAAATGGCAGAATTACCTTTGTCAGCCTTCAGCACCACTATTTCCGGATCTTCCGGAATGTTTCATAGTGCAGCCCTTTCTTCAGCAGTTATATTACTGCACTGGGGAGGAGCTTTTAGGAGAACCTGACCAGTTTCCCTTCTTACTTCTTCAGCAGCGTCCATAGGAAGGCAATGTACAGCTTGTTCAACACCACTTACAAAACTTATAGGAGGTACTACACCTGGTGAAGATGAAAAATTAAGACCTTTGCCCAAAACTGACAGTGTCACATTGTATAAAATCTCCTCTGTGAAAGTAACAATGCAACTTCGTACAGTGTCAGCTGTTGTGGCACCAAGCGATCAAATTTCGACATCTGACAGGAAATAGCAGCCTTATATACCCAATTGAACTTGGCTGAAGTCACTCCATCCACCCAGTCCCATGATATAGGAGAAAAAAGTGATGTAATCTTGCAATGTAGGTGGAACAATTCGTCTGAGATGGAATCCAACCTTCGTCTTGTATAACAAATTCTCTCCTTCACCAAAGCACGGCTTGCCTTCTCCATTATTTTCCGTGCACTGGTCATCTTAATAAAATGTGTCACTCTGGCAAATTTGAGTATTATGCCATGGTCCCGACATCTAACTAAAAAAATTAAAGAAATTAAAAGTTTTGCACTCTTACCACACAGCTTATTGAACCTTCTTACATTTGAGGCCATCTCCTCCCTGCAAAGGGAGGGAGTATGACAGAACTTCAATTTTGGCCACAGCAACAACCTTTTGGGACTCCATTATCAAATAATACATCGAAATATGCATTGCAGAAAATCTAATAAACCATGACAGTGGTTACCAACTGAAAGACGCGTGGATTCCCATCATCCCCAAAATTTGCTCGAGATGAAGACGCCAAAAGGCTTTCGACAGCTGCAGCCAGCAACACCACCAATGGCAGCCAACTCTTGCAGTTCCACCAGCAAGCGCACTGCTCCTGGGCAGTGTGGTCCTTCTGTCTCCGCAACTTCAACACATGCGCAGCAGTACCATCAGTGCACTATATAAGACAGAGAATGTCTTTGTCAGTACTCATTCTGCTCAACTGAAGATGTGTGGCAGTTGTCCAGCCAAAATACCATGTAATGAAGTTTACGATGACTGGCTGCAAGCCCAAAATCTCTTTGCACAATTGATTCGCCGGGAAAATTTAAAATTTTTCAGAAGAATATATTCAATCACAAGTAGGAGTATAGCACAAAATCAACCAGCCACATAAACCAGAGTATATAAGGTTACATTGATCCTCATCAAAGGAGAAAATAATGAAAAAATAGTAGGGCCTATGCTTTCAGTGCAGGTACCGACCCATGAATCCAAACTGCACCAATAGAGATGTTTGACACAAAAAAATGAATAAATTTTATAATCATATATTGATAATTTCAAACATATGGAAAGAATAATTAGAGGAAGCATCTAGCCTCAATCAATAGTTGCACACTCTCCATAAATACACAGACACACAGTCGCAATGAGCAGGAGTACCCAAAACACAGTTAAGTATGAGTTTGCACACAACTCAAGTTCCAATGAGACACAATAATGCAGTGCTGAGGATAAATATAGGTAATCAGAGTCATAAATAGCTTTTAATGATGACATAATGGAGTAGCATTAGGACCAAAATCAGTGTGTGAATTCAGAAATGTATACATCTTGTTATACACTCTATACTCGATTTATGATGATAGTCATAAATGTCTTCCACACTATTTGCTAATTGTTCATACAAACTATCCTACATACATAGAAGCCTAGAAGATACATTTACAATTGATAAAAAAATACATACTGAGTTTTGAGATAAGAAAATTCATTGAAATGTATAACTGCTAATTTAACAGTGCCTAATTTTATCGGATTCTGATAATTATTTACAACATGGGTCATAGAATGTACTCTTGAACTTTTTAAGTTTTCACATTTATGTGTTGAACATAGCAAATTATCAGTCATAGAACATCAACCTTCCCCAGCATTATTTAAAGTTAGATAATGTATTGGGTAGTTAATCCCCCTGCTCGAAGAAAATATACATTTATGTGGAATAACACTGTCCATAGCAGTAACTACTTTTCTAAACAAATGGTTCCACTAATTCTTCATATTGGATAATTTCTTGTCTAACAATTTACGAAGTTCAGTCACAAGACTGATGAAGTTGACAGTACATTACCCAGCAGCTATGATCTCTTTTAAGATGACTGGATCAACAAGGGTGCAGCCATATAAGAGTGTGAGAGTGGATCCACCCACATCTTTCAGCTTGCTCCTTAGATTTCTTGTTACACACTCCAAAAGATAGGTAACTTCCTGTCTAGCTTTCATATTGAATCCTGGAACACTGTTTTGTGTACTAAGTATGCTGTTCAATACCTACCTGACATCACACAGCATATGTTTTGCCTGTCTATATTGAAAAAATAAGTATACAGGCTATGCGTCAGAACGGATTACGAAGTGTTCACATATATGGTACATTAATAGAACTAAATGCAATGAAATAGCGAACTAGGAAGATAATGTACACATATATACAAAGATGTCTCAAAGTAACATTTATTTAGCAATTAGCAGATTAGGAGAGATTATGTACACAAACAAGGCAAGCTGGACTGCACTGACACAGCATCTGGCAAATGCCTACAAAACGAGGTATGGACCATAATCCACAGTGTACTGGCTTAAGAATTCTGTGTTTAACATATATATTTGTTTGGTTTGCACATATGAAACTTTAAGATACTCCTCCTAATATTTACAGTGCATGTGAATAAACTAAGTCTTCACTCAGTTTACCACAATACCCATGACTTTGTCCAAAAGAATTCATGATGGTTGAATTTAATTGTTCTCTGCAGAGTACACAGCAATAATAATAATATTTAACACTAACAGCTTTCTAAGATAAGAAATTTGTTACTAGATATTTAATGGCATTGTCCCATTTCCAAATTGTAAAAGACCTATCCATTTAGTCACATGGATTATATGCATCAAGTTCTAAAGCACAAATCTATTACAAAACAGAATTATACAGCTGTATGAACCTGCAAATATGGTGTGGCATAGATTTAAACTCAGCCAATAGATAAGACAAAACTTAAGAAATCACATCATCTCACATACTACATTCCTTAGAAAGGAGAAAGAAGAAAAGAAATTAAATACTTATGGATCATATTTATAAGCTTTCAATTCAGTGATATTTCACTATCCAAACAACTTCTTAGATTTAGGATACTCAAGTCTCTATGCTTTAGGATGCAGATTTTCAAAAATTTTGAAAAGTTTCTTTTTCTCAGATGCCAAGACTTTAGATTTCTCTTTGGCTTTCACCAAGATCTCCTACCTCAAACTTAGAAAATCTGCCTTTACCATCATGTCTCTGCTTTCTCCTATCCCCCTGCTTTTTCATCATCTCCCTGACACACTCTTCTCCCTCTTGCAGTGGCAGAATTTTATATGATCGAAACTCAACATTCTCAGAAATAAAGTTAGGTGGTCTGTGATTTAACATGATTTCAAATGGTGAAAAACCTGTTGAAGAATGTTGTAATCTGTTCATAATATCCTCAGAAAAATTGACTTAATCCAACTGGTATGATTCTTACTACGGTATGTTCTAAACAGTTTTCAAATTTCTCTCATATCTTTCCACAGGATTACTCAACAGATGGTACACAGAGGTTAGAATATGCCTTATTTTTGTATGATTAACAAAATCTTTCCAAGTTTGTGATGTAAATGGAGAACCATTGTCAGATTAAATTATTTCAGGAATATCCACCTAATGAAAATATGTGTTTTCAAACTTAGAAATGATTTTCTTACTGGTAGCTTTCTTAAGATAACAAAATCAATTGTTAGACTTAGGCAAAGGTCCAAAGACACAAGTTCTAGATTGCTATTAGGCAGTATTTTTGCATTTGGCCTCTACTTGTTTGGTTACTTACCTTCACTCTTTGACATCTGTCACAGCTGGCATTCTTCTTCTTGATTCTCCTTCCTATGTTATAAAAATAGATGTTTTCCTGAATCTTTTGTGTACATTTGGTTGATCCGCAATGACCAAAACTCTCATGTGTATATGTAATTAAAGTATCAATATATTGTTCTGGCCAACATAGTTTCTAGTCATCTGAGTCAGTCTTATGTCTCCTGAATAGAATACCCTTATGTGCCTTATAATATTATTTCATCTTTTCTCCTCCTTTCTTACCCAACATGCTCTTAACCAATTTCCAATTTTGATCATGATTTTGATTCCTGCACATTCGTTTGCAAATGTTCAAGATCTCTTTTTCCTCTTTCACACCTCTCAAGTACATAGCATTAAACTCTTTCTCTTCTTCTCTAAAGTTGTTAGATGATTGACTCTCTAAAGGTAGCCTAGACAAAGCATCAGCAATTACCTCGGCTGTGCCCTTAATGTACCCGATTTCATAACTGAACTGCTGTAAAAACAAGAACCAATGAGTAATTTTTACACACCTGGAGATAATGTTTTTTGATCAGTATAGATGATGAATTTGTGACCTAGTAAATAATTTTTAAACTAGTTGAATGTCCAATGTACAGCCAAAAGTTCTTTCTTAGTTACAGTGTATGTCATTTCATGCCTCTGCAATATTCTACTAGCAAATGCAAGAGATATATGTTCAATAAAACCATCAACTTCAAATTTCAGAAATAAATGAGCACCCATACCAACATAACTGCTGTCTGTCATAATACAAAAAGGAAGAGACAAATGTGGTAATTTGGTATGAACAACATCTGACTTTGACACAACTGTCCTTAGAGCTCATCGAAAGCATTCTGATATTCCTGATTCCAATCCCAAACAGTATTCTTCCTCAAAAGTTCACACAGGCATGAAGCATTCAAAGCTTGCCTGCTACAAAATGTTCTATGGAATCCTGTTAATCCAAAAAATGATTTAAGTGTTTTTTGTTGCAAGGAGCAGGAAAATTAGCAATAGCATCAAGTTTCTATTCATCGGGTGCAATTCATTTCTTAGATAAAGCATGTCCTAAAAATTTTACTTCTTCCACATCAAACTTACACTTACCTATTTTCAAAGTCATACATCCTGATTCCAGTTTTGAAAACACATCTCTTAACAGATCCAAATATTGTTCCCATGTTTCTTCAGTGACCAAAATAACACTGTTATTGTTGTCTAATTGCAAGTGTAACTTGGAAGTCCTGTGCTTGTTGTGTTTCCTCATCCAAAAAGTGTGGATCTTCATTGAAACTGGTGTTTCTACGATTGTCTCTTCTATTAAAATACTCAAGATTATCCCCATTATGTCTGTCCCAATAGCTGAGTAGTCGGCGCGGCCGTCTGTCATGCCAAGGGGCACTGGTTTGATTCCCGGCTGGGTTGGAGATTTTCTTCGCTCGGAGATTTTCTTCGCTCAGGGACTGGGTGTTGTGATGTCCTCATTATCATTTCATCATCATCAGTGGAAGGCAATGAGAAACCACCACTGGAATCACTTCACTAGACGCTCATGCGATGGACACTCTGGCGGGGCTTCCCCCATGACAAGACCTGCCATAAGGCAGAACACAAAGTTTAAAAAAAAGTTTAATCGCCATTGTTCCCATTCTGCTGATGTTCAGAATTTCTCTCTCTATTGACACTTTCATCCTGATAGAAGGTACCATTATCTCCGTTTCTGTCATTACTTCCACTGTGATTTCCATCATTCCTATTATTTTGGTACATACTTCTTTCTACTGCTCTATCCAGCCTGTCAACATATTGTTGTTCAAGACAATCATCATATCCATGTACTAAATCCCACTGCAATCTTTCTGGCAATCTCCTTTTAAGTGCATCAATCAAGGTCATTTCATCAAATGGTTTGCCAAGATGTGCTAAGTTTTTATGTTGGTTCTTGCAAAACTCTTTCAAAGTGTCTCCCCATTACTACATTACTATAATTACCACCATTCAAAATTTCACTTTTGATTCTCTCCTGTTCAGCTTCTGACCAAAATTTATTTAAAAACTTTTCTCTAAACTCTGATATGTTTCCCACTGACTTAGATTTAAATTTACCCATGACAGTGCTTTGCCTTCAAGAAATCTTTTAACATTTAATTTTTTGATTGTCATTCATGCCTGACACAAAACTGTCTCTGCAGTGGTGCAGAAAATCCACTGGATGTAAATTACCTGATGGAAAACTTTTGATAGAAGTGTTGGACCATGCAATACCATTGTTTGCACACAGATTTTGGTTCAGGCAAATTTCCTGAAATGTTGAAACTTTTTGATCTAAAGCAGTTACATTAGTTTGCATATTGTTTTCTACATTTAAAATTTTTTGGTTTAAACTGGTGACATTTTGTTGGCGTTTTTTTGCTACAGCCTTCGTTCAACTCTGATGTCATCAAAATTCTTTAATTTTTTTGCTGACTCAGCTACAAACTCATTTTCTAAAACAATAAATTTATTTTCTAAAACATCAACGTTTTCACTCATACTTTTAAGCCCTCTGACAATCAATTCTTTAACTCTGAAACTTGATTACTAAGTTGATCTGTCTGGTCTTGTACTCTGTCCATTTTGCTATTATTTCCCTTCTCATTTCAGTTAACTAATCATTAAACTTTGCTACTGCTTTCTGCTTTCATTTCCTCTAATTTTGTCTAAAAAACTGCAAAATATCAGTTTTTACTGTATCTTTACTGACTACAATTTTACTTGGCTCAAACATGTCCTGATTGGATCCTGCAGCTTTCATTTCTACCTCACCTCCGTTTTCGTCCCTATTCATTTTGTTAACAAGCACACAACGAGTACACAAACAAATTAACTTCACAAATAGTTTGTACTTATCTTTCCTTTTTGATGTCCCTGGTTGTGGTTGTAAAATCCTCTTCATTTTCATTTGATCTGATCCATCATTTTTGATAGTACATCATCACTGTTGGTATAAAGATCCTTTGTTGGACATCCTTCTGTTTTTGCTCCATGTGATCGAAAATTTATTCATACACAAATTTCATAAATCAATGAAATAAAGCAATTTCTGCAACAGACAAAACTTCATTATTAGTCAATTAATCTTGGGTGATGCCCACACATGTCATCTTCCCCCTCCTTCTTAATTCCAGTTATTGTCCACAATAAGCAAAGTCTTTCATGAAAAATTTGTGAGGAGTGAAGATTACAATAAACTTTCTAGTTTACTTAGCTTTTCATGTAGAGTTGGATCCAATTCTTTTTGCCAAGGGGTCTGATTCTTGAAGCTGAAATTCTCACATTTTAGGTCCTCATGGTTGAACTGATCTAAATAAATTTGAAGATTTCATTGCAGAAGTTTTATCATTGCATTAATACATTTTGACACATTATAATACGTCATACAGTCTTTTGAATTTTCCCATTAACAAAGCCAAAATTAAATTGTTCACCAAAAATACGTCTGATCACATCAGAGGCATGCT